>NC_132878.1:69930458-72330458 GCF_030463535.1 Salminus brasiliensis
TTTGCTAATCTTAAGGCAAAACAATGGAAATGACTTACAAGCTAACCTCTCCATAAATCTTACATATTTCGGACGAAGCAGTAGTCGTGGCCGAGTGGTTAAGGCGATGGACTAGAAATCCATTGGGGTCTCCCCGCGCAGGTTCGAATCCTGCCGACTACGGGTGGGTTTTTAATGAGACTCAACATGTAGATGCTTTAGGAACAGCTCTTTAATTTGAGGGCATGCGGAAAAAAAACCCACTTAAGTGAAAAAAATGTACAAATCTTTGTGTAAATCATTAAAATGTCCTTATACATAAACGTTTTTTTAATGGATTTAGCTTTAGTTTCTCACTGTGCCCTCAGATATGAAGATATGATGTCTCTAGCAGCAACAACACATAGCCACAAACAAATCTTGGTAGCTGAAAAATCCTAAGATAACTAAACATCTACAATTCATCTTTAAATAATGTGCAAAAGATTGTTTTAAATATAATTTAATGCAAACAGGCATTTTTAACGATTTACAAGAATAACAGAACTGTAAAATATCCCAAGCTGTAAAACAAAAAACATCAGCAGCTAAAAAGATAGCCATAGCAGGCAAACATATACCAAGCACAGCTAAATACCCGAAGACAAAAAACAGCATCAGCAGCTATGGACGTCTCAGCAGCCAAACGTACCATTAGCTGCTGAAACAACTCTGACAACCTTAGTAAAGGACAAAAACACATATCTTCATTAAACATACTATCACTAGCTAAAATCACTCTGAGCTGCTAACATGCTTCAGACGTTAGCAAATACTCTAAGCAGCTAAAATACCCTAAGCATCTAAAAAAAATCCCTAAGCCGATAAAATATCCTTAGAAGATAAAAAAAAATGTATAATAAGAAGTTATAAATACCTTCAGTAGTTCAGTGATACTCTCAAAAGACAACTAGCATCGATCCAGTTATGGCTAGGATGCAGAACTAAACTGTGTAATACGGGTCCCTCTGCATCCGGGCCAAATGAACCATTAGGACCCGCATAAACCTTAAAATCTAAATCACTTTTTTTCCTGAATTTGCATATAAACGTCTAATTTAATGAACAAATACAGAAATATAATGTCATTACAAGCTGTTTAGATTGGGCGCCAATTTCACAGCTTGACCACAGTTCTCCCCGCACAGGGTCGAACTGTGCCGAACACGGGTGGGATTTCAATGGGACTCAGTTCGTGAAGCAGCAGGCGAAATGGCAAAACCGCAATTCAGTTTCTTAGACCATCCATCAATGAATAAAGTGGAACATTCCTCAGAACATGTTGAATTGATTGTGTCTAGTCAATGTCTGACGAGCTGCTGCTGGTTCCTCTTACGTGTGGTACAGGGTATTGGCATAAGGATACTTTGTTACTCTACAACATTAAAGGAATAAAAGTTAAGTTGACATACCAATTTATTCCTCCCTGAATAGGCTTAATCTAAAATATTAAAAACAAATTTATGGCAAAATAAATTTCAACGATATGAAGAAGGCTTCCCCCACGCAGGTTCGATTCCTGCCGATTACGGGTGGGTTTTTAATCTTTGACGGAAGAAGTAGTCGTGAAGGACGAGTCCACCAGTATCACCTTACTCTCATAAGTTTGATCCCTGCTTATTACAGGGATGTTTTAAATGGGACTTAGAATATGAAGAAGAATTGATTCAATTGACATCTGCAGATTTACAATAGAGTTTATAGAGTTTATAGACTCTCAAAACAGAAATATGTTAGAACATACCCTTTACTTTTCTTTTTGAAACGCTGCATCTGAAAAGTGAGAGTGTGGTTTACTGCAGCTACAAATTGTATCAGGTTTTTTCAACACACCTGCGACAATTGACTCTGACACACCTGTACTTTTACTGCGCCTGAAAGTTTACGATCTGGAGACGCATACGTTGGGGAGAAAGTAGTCGTGGCCGAGTGGTTAAGGCGATGGACTTGAAATCCATTGGGGTCTCCCCGCGCAGGTTCGAACCCTGCCGACTACGGGTAGGTTTTTAATGGGCGCACACAGAATATGGAGCAGCACTGAACATGGTGAAATTGCAAATGAGTTTCAAAGACCATCCAACAAGGACTAAAGTAGAACCTTCCTTAGAAAATGTTGAATTCAATCTTTTGACTTATTCCTGTTCATGTGAACTATAGCATCAAGTTCTGGCGGAGTTTTTGCTAATCTTAAGGCAAAACAATGGAAATGACTTACAAGCTAACCTCTCCATAAATCTTACATATTTCGGACGAAGCAGTAGTCGTGGCCGAGTGGTTAAGGCGATGGACTAGAAATCCATTGGGGTCTCCCCGCGCAGGTTCGAATCCTGCCGACTACGGGTGGGTTTTTAATGAGACTCAACATGTAGATGCTTTAGGAACAGCTCTTTAATTTGAGGGCATGCGGAAAAAAAACCCACTTAAGTGAAAAAAATGTACAAATCTTTGTGTAAATCATTAAAATGTCCTTATACATAAACGTTTTTTTAATGGATTTAGCTTTAGTTTCTCACTGTGCCCTCAGATATGAAGATATGATGTCTCTAGCAGCAACAACACATAGCCACAAACAAATCTTGGTAGCTGAAAAATCCTAAGATAACTAAACATCTACAATTCATCTTTAAATAATGTGCAAAAGATTGTTTTAAATATAATTTAATGCAAACAGGCATTTTTAACGATTTACAAGAATAACAGAACTGTAAAATATCCCAAGCTGTAAAACAAAAAACATCAGCAGCTAAAAAGATAGCCATAGCAGGCAAACATATACCAAGCACAGCTAAATACCCGAAGACAAAAAACAGCATCAGCAGCTATGGACGTCTCAGCAGCCAAACGTACCATTAGCTGCTGAAACAACTCTGACAACCTTAGTAAAGGACAAAAACACATATCTTCATTAAACATACTATCACTAGCTAAAATCACTCTGAGCTGCTAACATGCTTCAGACGTTAGCAAATACTCTAAGCAGCTAAAATACCCTAAGCATCTAAAAAAAATCCCTAAGCCGATAAAATATCCTTAGAAGATAAAAAAAAATGTATAATAAGAAGTTATAAATACCTTCAGTAGTTCAGTGATACTCTCAAAAGACAACTAGCATCGATCCAGTTATGGCTAGGATGCAGAACTAAACTGTGTAATACGGGTCCCTCTGCATCCGGGCCAAATGAACCATTAGGACCCGCATAAACCTTAAAATCTAAATGACTTTTTTTCCTGAATTTGCATATAAACGTCTAATTTAATGAACAAATACAGAAATATAATGTCATTACAAGCTGTTTAGATTGGGCGCCAATTTCACAGCTTGACCACAGTTCTCCCCGCACAGGGTCGAACTGTGTCGAACACGGGTGGGATTTCAATGGGACTCAGTTCGTGAAGCAGCATGCGAAATGGCAAAACCGCAATTCAGTTTCTTAGACCATCCATCAATGAATAAAGTGGAACATTCCTCAGAACATGTTGAATTGATTGTGTCTAGTCAATGTCTGACGAGCTGCTGCTGGTTCCTCTTACGTGTGGTACAGGGTATTGGCATAAGGATACTTTGTTACTCTACAACATTAAAGGAATAAAAGTTAAGTTGACATACCAATTTATTCCTCCCTGAATAGGCTTAATCTAAAATATTAAAAACAAATTTATGGCAAAATAAATTTCAACGATATGAAGAAGGCTTCCCCCACGCAGGTTCGATTCCTGCCGATTACGGGTGGGTTTTTAATCTTTGACGGAAGAAGTAGTCGTGAAGGACGAGTCCACCAGTATCACCTTACTCTCATAAGTTTGATCCCTGCTTATTACAGGGATGTTTTAAATGGGACTTAGAATATGAAGAAGAATTGATTCAATTGACATCTGCAGATTTACAATAGAGTTTATAGAGTTTATAGACTCTCAAAACAGAAATATGTTAGAACATACCCTTTACTTTTCTTTTTGAAACGCTGCATCTGAAAAGTGAGAGTGTGGTTTACTGCAGCTACAAATTGTATCAGGTTTTTTCAACACACCTGCGACAATTGACTCTGACACACCTGTACTTTTACTGCGCTTGAAACTTTACGATCTGGAGACGCGTACTTTGGGGAGAAAGTAGTCGTGGCCGAGTGGTTAAGGCGATGGACTTGAAATCCATTGGGGTCTCCCCGCGCAGGTTCGAACCCTGCCGACTACGGGTAGGTTTTTAATGGGCGCACACAGAATATGGAGCAGCACTGAACATGGTGAAATTGCAAATGAGTTTCAAAGACCATCCAACAAGGACTAAAGTAGAAGCTTCCTTAGAAAATGTTGAATTCAATCTTTTGACTTATTCCTGTTCATGTGAACTATAGCATCAAGTTCTGGCGGAGTTTTTGCTAATCTTAAGGCAAAACAATGGAAATGACTTACAAGCTAACCTCTCCATAAATCTTACATATTTCGGACGAAGCAGTAGTCGTGGCCGAGTGGTTAAGGCGATGGACTAGAAATCCATTGGGGTCTCCCCGCGCAGGTTCGAATCCTGCCGACTACGGGTGGGTTTTTAATGAGACTCAACATGTAGATGCTTTAGGAACAGCTCTTTAATTTGAGGGCATGCGGAAAAAAAACCCACTTAAGTGAAAAAAATGTACAAATCTTTGTGTAAATCATTAAAATGTCCTTATACATAAACGTTTTTTTAATGGATTTAGCTTTAGTTTCTCACTGTGCCCTCAGATATGAAGATATGATGTCTCTAGCAGCAACAACACATAGCCACAAACAAATCTTGGTAGCTGAAAAATCCTAAGATAACTAAACATCTACAATTCATCTTTAAATAATGTGCAAAAGATTGTTTTAAATATAATTTAATGCAAACAGGCATTTTTAACGATTTACAAGAATAACAGAACTGTAAAATATCCCAAGCTGTAAAACAAAAAACATCAGCAGCTAAAAAGATAGCCATAGCAGGCAAACATATACCAAGCACAGCTAAATACCCGAAGACAAAAAACAGCATCAGCAGCTATGGACGTCTCAGCAGCCAAACGTACCATTAGCTGCTGAAACAACTCTGACAACCTTAGTAAAGGACAAAAACACATATCTTCATTAAACATACTATCACTAGCTAAAATCACTCTGAGCTGCTAACATGCTTCAGACGTTAGCAAATACTCTAAGCAGCTAAAATACCCTAAGCATCTAAAAAAAATCCCTAAGCCGATAAAATATCCTTAGAAGATAAAAAAAAATGTATAATAAGAAGTTATAAATACCTTCAGTAGTTCAGTGATACTCTCAAAAGACAACTAGCATCGATCCAGTTATGGCTAGGATGCAGAACTAAACTGTGTAATACGGGTCCCTCTGCATCCGGGCCAAATGAACCATTAGGACCCGCATAAACCTTAAAATCTAAATGACTTTTTTTCCTGAATTTGCATATAAACGTCTAATTTAATGAACAAATACAGAAATATAATGTCATTACAAGCTGTTTAGATTGGGCGCCAATTTCACAGCTTGACCACAGTTCTCCCCGCACAGGGTCGAACTGTGTCGAACACGGGTGGGATTTCAATGGGACTCAGTTCGTGAAGCAGCATGCGAAATGGCAAAACCGCAATTCAGTTTCTTAGACCATCCATCAATGAATAAAGTGGAACATTCCTCAGAACATGTTGAATTGATTGTGTCTAGTCAATGTCTGACGAGCTGCTGCTGGTTCCTCTTACGTGTGGTACAGGGTATTGGCATAAGGATACTTTGTTACTCTACAACATTAAAGGAATAAAAGTTAAGTTGACATACCAATTTATTCCTCCCTGAATAGGCTTAATCTAAAATATTAAAAACAAATTTATGGCAAAATAAATTTCAACGATATGAAGAAGGCTTCCCCCACGCAGGTTCGATTCCTGCCGATTACGGGTGGGTTTTTAATCTTTGACGGAAGAAGTAGTCGTGAAGGACGAGTCCACCAGTATCACCTTACTCTCATAAGTTTGATCCCTGCTTATTACAGGGATGTTTTAAATGGGACTTAGAATATGAAGAAGAATTGATTCAATTGACATCTGCAGATTTACAATAGAGTTTATAGAGTTTATAGACTCTCAAAACAGAAATATGTTAGAACATACCCTTTACTTTTCTTTTTGAAACGCTGCATCTGAAAAGTGAGAGTGTGGTTTACTGCAGCTACAAATTGTATCAGGTTTTTTCAACACACCTGCGACAATTGACTCTGACACACCTGTACTTTTACTGCGCTTGAAACTTTACGATCTGGAGACGCGTACTTTGGGGAGAAAGTAGTCGTGGCCGAGTGGTTAAGGCGATGGACTTGAAATCCTTTGGGGTCTCCCTGCGCAGGTTCGAACCCTGCCGACTACGGGTGGGTTTTTAATGGGCGCACACAGAATATGGAGCAGCACTGAACATGGTGAAATTGCAAATGAGTTTCAAAGACCATCCAACAAGGACTAAAGTAGAACCTTCCTTAGAAAATGTTAAATTTAATCTTTTGACTTATTCCTGTTCATGTGAACTATAGCATCAAGTTCTGGCGGAGTTTTTGCTAATCTTAAGGCAAAACAATGGAAATGACTTACAAGCTAACCTCTCCATAAATCTTACATATTTCGGACGAAGCAGTAGTCGTGGCCGAGTGGTTAAGGCGATGGACTAGAAATCCATTGGGGTCTCCCCGCGCAGGTTCGAATCCTGCCGACTACGGGTGGGTTTTTAATGAGACTCAACATGTAGATACTTTAGGAACAGCTCTTTAATTTGAGGGCATGCGGAAAAAAAACCCACTTAAGTGAAAAAAATGTACAAATCTGTAAAACAAAAGCTGTACAAGCTGTAAAACAAAAAACATCAGCAGCTAAAAAGATAGCCATAGCAGGCAAACATATACCGAGCACAGCTAAATACCCGAAGACAAAAAACAGCATCAGCAGCTATGGACGTCTCAGCAGCCAAACGTACCATTAGCTACTGAAACAACTCTGACAACCTTAGTAAAGGACAAAAACACATATCTTCATTAAACATACTATCACTAGCTAAAATCACTCTGAGCTGCTAACATGCTTCAGACGTTAGTAAATACTCTAAGCAGCTAAAATACCCTAAGCATCTAAAAAAAATCCCTAAGCCGATAAAATATCCTCAGAAGATAAAAAAAAAAAAGTATAATAAGAAGTTATAAATACCTTCAGTAGTTGAGTGAAACTCTCAAAAGACAACTAGCATCCATCCAGTTATGGCTAGGATGCAGAACTAAACTGTGTAATACGGGTCCCTCTGCATTCGGGCCAAATGAACCATTAGGACCCGCATAAACCTTAAAATCTAAATGACTTTTTTTCCTGAATTTGCATATAAACGTCTAATTTAATGAACAAATACAGAAATATAATGTCATTACAAGCTGTTTAGATTGGGCGCCAATTTCACAGCTTGACCACAGTTCTCCCCGCACAGGGTCGAACTGTGTCGAACACGGGTGGGATTTCAATGGGACTCAGTTCGTGAAGCAGCAGGCGAAATGGCAAAACCGCAATTTTTTCTTAGTTTCTTAGACCATCCATCAATGAATAAAGTGGAACATTCCTCAGAACATGTTGAATTGATTGCGTCTAGTCAATGTCTGACGAGCTGCTGCTGGTTCCTCTTACGTGTGGTACAGGGTATTGGCATAAGGATACTTTGTTACTCTACAACATTAAAGGAATAAAAGTTAAGTTGACATACCAATTTATTCCTCCCTGAATAGGCTTAATCTAAAATATTAAAAACAAATTTATGGCAAAATAAATTTCAACGATATGAAGAAGGCTTCCCCCACGCAGGTTCGATTCCTGCCGATTACGGGTGGGTTTTTAATCTTTGACGGAAGAAGTAGTCGTGAAGGACGAGTCCACCAGTATCACCTTACTCTCATAAGTTTGATCCCTGCTTACTACAGGGATGTTTTAAATGGGACTTAGAATATGAAGAAGAATTGATTCAATTGACATCTGCAGATTTACAATAGAGTTTATAGAGTTTATAGACTCTCAAAACAGAAATATGTTAGAACATACCCTTTACTTTTCTTTTTGAAACGCTGCATCTGAAAAGTGAGAGTGTGGTTTACTGCAGCTACAAATTGTAGCAGGTTTTTTCAACACACCTGCGACAATTGACTCTGACACACCTGTACTTTTACTGCGCCTGAAAGTTTACGATCTGGAGACGCATACTTTGGGGAGAAAGTAGTCGTGGCCGAGTGGTTAAGGCGATGGACTTGAACTCCATTGGGGTCACCCCGCGCAGGTTCGAACCCTGCCGGCTACGGGTGGGTTTTTAATGGGCGCACACAGAATATGGAGCAGCACTGAACATGGTGAAATTGCAAATGAGTTTCAAAGACCATCCAACAAGAACTAAAGTAGAACCTTCTTTAGAAAATGTTGAATTTAATCTTTTGACTTATTCCTGTTCATGTGAACTATAGCATCGAGTTCTGGCGGAGTTTTTGCTAATCTTAAGGCAAAACAATGGAAATGACTTACAAGCTAACCTCTCCATAAATCTTACATATTTCTGACAAAGCTGTAGTCGTGGCCGAGTGGTTAAGGCGATGGACTAGAAATCCATTGGGGTCTCCCCGCGCAGGTTCGAATCCTGCCGACTACGGGTGGGTTTTTAATGAGACTCAACATGTAGATACTTTAGGAACAGCTCTTTAATTTGAGGGCATGCGGAAAAAAAACCCACTTAAGTGAAAAAAATGTACAAATCTTTGTGTAAATCATTAAAATGTCCTTATACATAAACGTTTTTTTAATGGATTTAGCTCTAGTTTCTCACTGTGCCCTCAGATATGAAGATATGATGTCTCTAGCAGCAACAACACATAGCCACAAACAAATCTTGATAGCTGAAAAATCCTAAGATAACTAAACATCTACAATTCATCTTTAAATAATGTGCAAAAGATTGTTTTAAATATAATTTAATGCAAACAGGCATTTTTAACGATTTACAAGAATAACAGAACTGTAAAATATCCCAAGCTGTAAAACAAAAAACATCAGCAGCTAAAAAGATAGCCATAGCAGGCAAACATATACCAAGCACAGCTAAATACCCGAAGACAAAAAACAGCATCAGCAGCTATGGACGTCTCAGCAGCCAAACGTACCATTAGCTGCTGAAACAACTCTGACAACCTTAGTAAAGGACAAAAACACATATCTTCATTAAACATACTATCACTAGCTAAAATCACTCTGAGCTGCTAACATGCTTCAGACGTTAGTAAATACTCTAAGCAGCTAAAATACCCTAAGCATCTAAAAAAAATCCCTAAGCCGATAAAATATCCTCAGAAGATAAAAAAAAAAAAAACGTATAATAAGAAGTTATAAATACCTTCAGTAGTTGAGTGATACTCTCAAAAGACAACTAGCATCCATCCAGTTATGGCTAGGATGCAGAACTAAACTGTGTAATACGGGTCCCTCTGCATCCGGGCCAAATGAACCATTAGGACCCGCATAAACCTTAAAATCTAAATGACTTTTTTTCCTGAATTTGCATATAAACGTCTAATTTAATGAACAAATACAGAAATATAATGTCATTACAAGCTGTTTAGATTGGGCGCCAATTTCACAGCTTGACCACAGTTCTCCCCGCACAGGGTCGAACTGTGCCGAACACGGGTGGGATTTCAATGGGACTCAGTTCGTGAAGCAGCAGGCGAAATGGCAAAACCGCAATTTTTTCTTAGTTTCTTAGACCATCCATCAATGAATAAAGTGGAACATTCCTCAGAACATGTTGAATTGATTGTGTCTAGTCAATGTCTGACGAGCTGCTGCTGGTTCCTCTTACGTGTGGTACAGGGTATTGGCATAAGGATACTTTGTTACTCTACAACATTAAAGGAATAAAAGTTAAGTTGACATACCAATTTATTCCTCCCTGAATAGGCTTAATCTAAAATATTAAAAACAAATTTATGGCAAAATAAATTTCAACGATATGAAGAAGGCTTCCCCCACGCAGGTTCGATTCCTGCCGATTACGGGTGGGTTTTTAATCTTTGACGGAAGAAGTAGCCGTGAAGGACGAGTCCACCAGTATCACCTTACTCTCATAAGTTTGATCCCTGCTTATTACAGGGATGTTTTAAATGGGACTTAGAATATGAAGAAGAATTGATTCAATTGACATCTGCAGATTTACAATAGAGTTTATAGACTCTCAAAACAGAAATATGTTAGAACATACCCTTTACTTTTCTTTTTGAAACGCTGCATCTGAAAAGTGAGAGTGTGGTTTACTGCAGCTACAAATTGTATCAGGTTTTTTCAACACACCTGCGACAATTGACTCTGACACACCTGTACTTTTACTGCGCTTGAAACTTTACGATCTGGAGACGCATACTTTGGGGAGAAAGTAGTCGTGGCCGAGTGGTTAAGGCGATGGACTTGAAATCCATTGGGGTCTCCCTGCGCAGGTTCGAACCCTGCCGACTACGGGTGGGTTTTTAATGGGCGCACACAGAATATGGAGCAGCACTGAACATGGTGAAATTGCAAATGAGTTTCAAAGACCATCCAACAAGGACTAAAGTAGAACCTTCCTTAGAAAATGTTGAATTTAATCTTTTGACTTATTCCTGTTCATGTGAACTATAGCATCGAGTTCTGGCGGAGTTTTTGCTAATCTTAAGGCAAAACAATGGAAATGACTTACAAGCTAACCTCTCCATAAATCTTACATATTTCTGACAAAGCTGTAGTCGTGGCCGAGTGGTTAAGGCGATGGACTAGAAATCCATTGGGGTCTCCCCGCGCAGGTTCGAATCCTGCCGACTACGGGTGGGTTTTTAATGAGACTCAACATGTAGATACTTTAGGAACAGCTCTTTAATTTGAGGGCATGCGGAAAAAAAACCCACTTAAGTGAAAAAAATGTACAAATCTTTGTGTAAATCATTAAAATGTCCTTATACATAAACGTTTTTTTAATGGATTTAGCTCTAGTTTCTCACTGTGCCCTCAGATATGAAGATATGATGTCTCTAGCAGCAACAACACATAGCCACAAACAAATCTTGGTAGCTGAAAAATCCTAAGATAACTAAACATCTACAATTCATCTTTAAATAATGTGCAAAAGATTGTTTTAAATATAATTTAATGCAAACAGGCATTTTTAACGATTTACAAGAATAACAGAACTGTAAAATATCCCAAGCTGTAAAACAAAAAACATCAGCAGCTAAAAAGATAGCCATAGCAGGCAAACATATACCAAGCACAGCTAAATACCCGAAGACAAAAAACAGCATCAGCAGCTATGGACGTCTCAGCAGCCAAACGTACCATTAGCTGCTGAAACAACTCTGACAACCTTAGTAAAGGACAAAAACACATATCTTCATTAAACATACTATCACTAGCTAAAATCACTCTGAGCTGCTAACATGCTTCAGACGTTAGTAAATACTCTAAGCAGCTAAAATACCCTAAGCATCTAAAAAAAATCCCTAAGCCGATAAAATATCCTCAGAAGATAAAAAAAAAAAAAACGTATAATAAGAAGTTATAAATACCTTCAGTAGTTGAGTGATACTCTCAAAAGACAACTAGCATCCATCCAGTTATGGCTAGGATGCAGAACTAAACTGTGTAATACGGGTCCCTCTGCATCCGGGCCAAATGAACCATTAGGACCCGCATAAACCTTAAAATCTAAATGACTTTTTTTCCTGAATTTGCATATAAACGTCTAATTTAATGAACAAATACAGAAATATAATGTCATTACAAGCTGTTTAGATTGGGCGCCAATTTCACAGCTTGACCACAGTTCTCCCCGCACAGGGTCGAACTGTGTCGAACACGGGTGGGATTTCAATGGGACTCAGTTCGTGAAGCAGCAGGCGAAATGGCAAAACCGCAATTCAGTTTCTTAGACCATCCATCAATGAATAAAGTGGAACATTCCTCAGAACATGTTGAATTGATTGTGTCTAGTCAATGTCTGACGAGCTGCTGCTGGTTCCTCTTACGTGTGGTACAGGGTATTGGCATAAGGATACTTTGTTACTCTACAACATTAAAGGAATAAAAGTTAAGTTGACATACCAATTTATTCCTCCCTGAATAGGCTTAATCTAAAATATTAAAAACAAATTTATGGCAAAATAAATTTCAACGATATGAAGAAGGCTTCCCCCACGCAGGTTCGATTCCTGCCGATTACGGGTGGGTTTTTAATCTTTGACGGAAGAAGTAGTCGTGAAGGACGAGTCCACCAGTATCACCTTACTCTCATAAGTTTGATCCCTGCTTATTACAGGGATGTTTTAAATGGGACTTAGAATATGAAGAAGAATTGATTCAATTGACATCTGCAGATTTACAATAGAGTTTATAGAGTTTATAGACTCTCAAAACAGAAATATGTTAGAACATACCCTTTACTTTTCTTTTTGAAACGCTGCATCTGAAAAGTGAGAGTGTGGTTTACTGCAGCTACAAATTGTATCAGGTTTTTTCAACACACCTGCGACAATTGACTCTGACACACCTGTACTTTTACTGCGCCTGAAAGTTTACGATCTGGAGACGCATACGTTGGGGAGAAAGTAGTCGTGGCCGAGTGGTTAAGGCGATGGACTTGAAATCCATTGGGGTCTCCCCGCGCAGGTTTGAACCCTGCCGACTACGGGTGGGTTTTTAATGGGCGCACACAGAATATGGAGCAGCACTGAACATGGTGAAATTGCAAATGAGTTTCAAAGACCATCCAACAAGGACTAAAGTAGAACCTTCCTTAGAAAATGTTGAATTCAATCTTTTGACTTATTCCTGTTCATGTGAACTATAGCATCAAGTTCTGGCGGAGTTTTTGCTAATCTTAAGGCAAAACAATGGAAATGACTTACAAGCTAACCTCTCCATAAATCTTACATATTTCGGACGAAGCAGTAGTCGTGGCCGAGTGGTTAAGGCGATGGACTAGAAATCCATTGGGGTCTCCCCGCGCAGGTTCGAATCCTGCCGACTACGGGTGGGTTTTTAATGAGACTCAACATGTAGATGCTTTAGGAACAGCTCTTTAATTTGAGGGCATGCGGAAAAAAAACCCACTTAAGTGAAAAAAATGTACAAATCTTTGTGTAAATCATTAAAATGTCCTTATACATAAACGTTTTTTTAATGGATTTAGCTTTAGTTTCTCACTGTGCCCTCAGATATGAAGATATGATGTCTCTAGCAGCAACAACACATAGCCACAAACAAATCTTGGTAGCTGAAAAATCCTAAGATAACTAAACATCTACAATTCATCTTTAAATAATGTGCAAAAGATTGTTTTAAATATAATTTAATGCAAACAGGCATTTTTAACGATTTACAAGAATAACAGAACTGTAAAATATCCCAAGCTGTAAAACAAAAAACATCAGCAGCTAAAAAGATAGCCATAGCAGGCAAACATATACCAAGCACAGCTAAATACCCGAAGACAAAAAACAGCATCAGCAGCTATGGACGTGTCAGCAGCCAAACGTACCATTAGCTGCTGAAACAACTCTGACAACCTTAGTAAAGGACAAAAACACATATCTTCATTAAACATACTATCACTAGCTAAAATCACTCTGAGCTGCTAACATGCTTCAGACGTTAGCAAATACTCTAAGCAGCTAAAATACCCTAAGCATCTAAAAAAAATCCCTAAGCCGATAAAATATCCTTAGAAGATAAAAAAAAATGTATAATAAGAAGTTATAAATACCTTCAGTAGTTCAGTGATACTCTCAAAAGACAACTAGCATCGATCCAGTTATGGCTAGGATGCAGAACTAAACTGTGTAATACGGGTCCCTCTGCATCCGGGCCAAATGAACCATTAGGACCCGCATAAACCTTAAAATCTAAATAACTTTTTTTCCTGAATTTGCATATAAACGTCTAATTTAATGAACAAATACAGAAATATAATGTCATTACAAGCTGTTTAGATTGGGCGCCAATTTCACAGCTTGACCACAGTTCTCCCCGCACAGGGTCGAACTGTGCCGAACACGGGTGGGATTTCAATGGGACTCAGTTCGTGAAGCAGCAGGCGAAATGGCAAAACCGCAATTCAGTTTCTTAGACCATCCATCAATGAATAAAGTGGAACATTCCTCAGAACATGTTGAATTGATTGTGTCTAGTCAATGTCTGACGAGCTGCTGCTGGTTCCTCTTACGTGTGGTACAGGGTATTGGCATAAGGATACTTTGTTACTCTACAACATTAAAGGAATAAAAGTTAAGTTGACATACCAATTTATTCCTCCCTGAATAGGCTTAATCTAAAATATTAAAAACAAATTTATGGCAAAATAAATTTCAACGATATGAAGAAGGCTTCCCCCACGCAGGTTCGATTCCTGCCGATTACGGGTGGGTTTTTAATCTTTGACGGAAGAAGTAGTCGTGAAGGACGAGTCCACCAGTATCACCTTACTCTCATAAGTTTGATCCCTGCTTATTACAGGGATGTTTTAAATGGGACTTAGAATATGAAGAAGAATTGATTCAATTGACATCTGCAGATTTACAATAGAGTTTATAGAGTTTATAGACTCTCAAAACAGAAATATGTTAGAACATACCCTTTACTTTTCTTTTTGAAACGCTGCATCTGAAAAGTGAGAGTGTGGTTTACTGCAGCTACAAATTGTATCAGGTTTTTTCAACACACCTGCGACAATTGACTCTGACACACCTGTACTTTTACTGCGCTTGAAACTTTACGATCTGGAGACGCGTACTTTGGGGAGAAAGTAGTCGTGGCCGAGTGGTTAAGGCGATGGACTTGAAATCCATTGGGGTCTCCCTGCGCAGGTTCGAACCCTGCCGACTACGGGTGGGTTTTTAATGGGCGCACACAGAATATGGAGCAGCACTGAACATGGTGAAATTGCAAATGAGTTTCAAAGACCATCCAACAAGGACTAAAGTAGAACCTTCCTTAGAAAATGTTAAATTTAATCTTTTGACTTATTCCTGTTCATGTGAACTATAGCATCAAGTTCTGGCGGAGTTTTTGCTAATCTTAAGGCAAAACAATGGAAATGACTTACAAGCTAACCTCTCCATAAATCTTACATATTTCGGACGAAGCAGTAGTCGTGGCCGAGTGGTTAAGGCGATGGACTAGAAATCCATTGGGGTCTCCCCGCGCAGGTTCGAATCCTGCCGACTACGGGTGGGTTTTTAATGAGACTCAACATGTAGATGCTTTAGGAACAGCTCTTTAATTTGAGGGCATGCGGAAAAAAAACCCACTTAAGTGAAAAAAATGTACAAATCTTTGTGTAAATCATTAAAATGTCCTTATACATAAACGTTTTTTTAATGGATTTAGCTTTAGTTTCTCACTGTGCCCTCAGATATGAAGATATGATGTCTCTAGCAGCAACAACACATAGCCACAAACAAATCTTGGTAGCTGAAAAATCCTAAGATAACTAAACATCTACAATTCATCTTTAAATAATGTGCAAAAGATTGTTTTAAATATAATTTAATGCAAACAGGCATTTTTAACGATTTACAAGAATAACAGAACTGTAAAATATCCCAAGCTGTAAAACAAAAAACATCAGCAGCTAAAAAGATAGCCATAGCAGGCAAACATATACCAAGCACAGCTAAATACCCGAAGACAAAAAACAGCATCAGCAGCTATGGACGTGTCAGCAGCCAAACGTACCATTAGCTGCTGAAACAACTCTGACAACCTTAGTAAAGGACAAAAACACATATCTTCATTAAACATACTATCACTAGCTAAAATCACTCTGAGCTGCTAACATGCTTCAGACGTTAGCAAATACTCTAAGCAGCTAAAATACCCTAAGCATCTAAAAAAAATCCCTAAGCCGATAAAATATCCTTAGAAGATAAAAAAAAATGTATAATAAGAAGTTATAAATACCTTCAGTAGTTCAGTGATACTCTCAAAAGACAACTAGCATCGATCCAGTTATGGCTAGGATGCAGAACTAAACTGTGTAATACGGGTCCCTCTGCATCCGGGCCAAATGAACCATTAGGACCCGCATAAACCTTAAAATCTAAATCACTTTTTTTCCTGAATTTGCATATAAACGTCTAATTTAATGAACAAATACAGAAATATAATGTCATTACAAGCTGTTTAGATTGGGCGCCAATTTCACAGCTTGACCACAGTTCTCCCCGCACAGGGTCGAACTGTGCCGAACACGGGTGGGATTTCAATGGGACTCAGTTCGTGAAGCAGCAGGCGAAATGGCAAAACCGCAATTCAGTTTCTTAGACCATCCATCAATGAATAAAGTGGAACATTCCTCAGAACATGTTGAATTGATTGTGTCTAGTCAATGTCTGACGAGCTGCTGCTGGTTCCTCTTACGTGTGGTACAGGGTATTGGCATAAGGATACTTTGTTACTCTACAACATTAAAGGAATAAAAGTTAAGTTGACATACCAATTTATTCCTCCCTGAATAGGCTTAATCTAAAATATTAAAAACAAATTTATGGCAAAATAAATTTCAACGATATGAAGAAGGCTTCCCCCACGCAGGTTCGATTCCTGCCGATTACGGGTGGGTTTTTAATCTTTGACGGAAGAAGTAGTCGTGAAGGACGAGTCCACCAGTATCACCTTACTCTCATAAGTTTGATCCCTGCTTATTACAGGGATGTTTTAAATGGGACTTAGAATATGAAGAAGAATTGATTCAATTGACATCTGCAGATTTACAATAGAGTTTATAGAGTTTATAGACTCTCAAAACAGAAATATGTTAGAACATACCCTTTACTTTTCTTTTTGAAACGCTGCATCTGAAAAGTGAGAGTGTGGTTTACTGCAGCTACAAATTGTATCAGGTTTTTTCAACACACCTGCGACAATTGACTCTGACACACCTGTACTTTTACTGCGCTTGAAACTTTACGATCTGGAGACGCGTACTTTGGGGAGAAAGTAGTCGTGGCCGAGTGGTTAAGGCGATGGACTTGAAATCCATTGGGGTCTCCCTGCGCAGGTTCGAACCCTGCCGACTACGGGTGGGTTTTTAATGGGCGCACACAGAATATGGAGCAGCACTGAACATGGTGAAATTGCAAATGAGTTTCAAAGACCATCCAACAAGGACTAAAGTAGAACCTTCCTTAGAAAATGTTAAATTTAATCTTTTGACTTATTCCTGTTCATGTGAACTATAGCATCAAGTTCTGGCGGAGTTTTTGGTAATCTTAAGGCAAAACAATGGAAATGACTTACAAGCTAACCTCTCCATAAATCTTACATATTTCGGACGAAGCAGTAGTCGTGGCCGAGTGGTTAAGGCGATGGACTAGAAATCCATTGGGGTCTCCCCGCGCAGGTTCGAATCCTGCCGACTACGGGTGGGTTTTTAATGAGACTCAACATGTAGATACTTTAGGAACAGCTCTTTAATTTGAGGGCATGCGGAAAAAAAACCCACTTAAGTGAAAAAAATGTACAAATCTGTAAAACAAAAGCTGTACAAGCTGTAAAACAAAAAACATCAGCAGCTAAAAAGATAGCCATAGCAGGCAAACATATACCGAGCACAGCTAAATACCCGAAGACAAAAAACAGCATCAGCAGCTATGGACGTCTCAGCAGCCAAACGTACCATTAGCTACTGAAACAACTCTGACAACCTTAGTAAAGGACAAAAACACATATCTTCATTAAACATACTATCACTAGCTAAAATCACTCTGAGCTGCTAACATGCTTCAGACGTTAGTAAATACTCTAAGCAGCTAAAATACCCTAAGCATCTAAAAAAAATCCCTAAGCCGATAAAATATCCTCAGAAGATAAAAAAAAAAAGTATAATAAGAAGTTATAAATACCTTCAGTAGTTGAGTGAAACTCTCAAAAGACAACTAGCATCCATCCAGTTATGGCTAGGATGCAGAACTAAACTGTGTAATACGGGTCCCTCTGCATTCGGGCCAAATGAACCATTAGGACCCGCATAAACCTTAAAATCTAAATGACTTTTTTTCCTGAATTTGCATATAAACGTCTAATTTAATGAACAAATACAGAAATATAATGTCATTACAAGCTGTTTAGATTGGGCGCCAATTTCACAGCTTGACCACAGTTCTCCCCGCACAGGGTCGAACTGTGTCGAACACGGGTGGGATTTCAATGGGACTCAGTTCGTGAAGCAGCAGGCGAAATGGCAAAACCGCAATTTTTTCTTAGTTTCTTAGACCATCCATCAATGAATAAAGTGGAACATTCCTCAGAACATGTTGAATTGATTGCGTCTAGTCAATGTCTGACGAGCTGCTGCTGGTTCCTCTTACGTGTGGTACAGGGTATTGGCATAAGGATACTTTGTTACTCTACAACATTAAAGGAATAAAAGTTAAGTTGACATACCAATTTATTCCTCCCTGAATAGGCTTAATCTAAAATATTAAAAACAAATTTATGGCAAAATAAATTTCAACGATATGAAGAAGGCTTCCCCCACGCAGGTTCGATTCCTGCCGATTACGGGTGGGTTTTTAATCTTTGACGGAAGAAGTAGTCGTGAAGGACGAGTCCACCAGTATCACCTTACTCTCATAAGTTTGATCCCTGCTTACTACAGGGATGTTTTAAATGGGACTTAGAATATGAAGAAGAATTGATTCAATTGACATCTGCAGATTTACAATAGAGTTTATAGAGTTTATAGACTCTCAAAACAGAAATATGTTAGAACATACCCTTTACTTTTCTTTTTGAAACGCTGCATCTGAAAAGTGAGAGTGTGGTTTACTGCAGCTACAAATTGTAGCAGGTTTTTTCAACACACCTGCGACAATTGACTCTGACACACCTGTACTTTTACTGCGCCTGAAAGTTTACGATCTGGAGACGCATACTTTGGGGAGAAAGTAGTCGTGGCCGAGTGGTTAAGGCGATGGACTTGAACTCCATTGGGGTCACCCCGCGCAGGTTCGAACCCTGCCGGCTACGGGTGGGTTTTTAATGGGCGCACACAGAATATGGAGCAGCACTGAACATGGTGAAATTGCAAATGAGTTTCAAAGACCATCCAACAAGAACTAAAGTAGAACCTTCTTTAGAAAATGTTGAATTTAATCTTTTGACTTATTCCTGTTCATGTGAACTATAGCATCGAGTTCTGGCGGAGTTTTTGCTAATCTTAAGGCAAAACAATGGAAATGACTTACAAGCTAACCTCTCCATAAATCTTACATATTTCTGACAAAGCTGTAGTCGTGGCCGAGTGGTTAAGGCGATGGACTAGAAATCCATTGGGGTCTCCCCGCGCAGGTTCGAATCCTGCCGACTACGGGTGGGTTTTTAATGAGACTCAACATGTAGATACTTTAGGAACAGCTCTTTAATTTGAGGGCATGCGGAAAAAAAACCCACTTAAGTGAAAAAAATGTACAAATCTTTGTGTAAATCATTAAAATGTCCTTATACATAAACGTTTTTTTAATGGATTTAGCTCTAGTTTCTCACTGTGCCCTCAGATATGAAGATATGATGTCTCTAGCAGCAACAACACATAGCCACAAACAAATCTTGGTAGCTGAAAAATCCTAAGATAACTAAACATCTACAATTCATCTTTAAATAATGTGCAAAAGATTGTTTTAAATATAATTTAATGCAAACAGGCATTTTTAACGATTTACAAGAATAACAGAACTGTAAAATATCCCAAGCTGTAAAACAAAAAACATCAGCAGCTAAAAAGATAGCCATAGCAGGCAAACATATACCAAGCACAGCTAAATACCAGAAGACAAAAAACAGCATCAGCAGCTATGGACGTCTCAGCAGCCAAACGTACCATTAGCTGCTGAAACAACTCTGACAACCTTAGTAAAGGACAAAAACACATATCTTCATTAAACATACTATCACTAGCTAAAATCACTCTGAGCTGCTAACATGCTTCAGACGTTAGTAAATACTCTAAGCAGCTAAAATACCCTAAGCATCTAAAAAAAATCCCTAAGCCGATAAAATATCCTCAGAAGATAAAAAAAAAAAAAAACGTATAATAAGAAGTTATAAATACCTTCAGTAGTTGAGTGATACTCTCAAAAGACAACTAGCATCCATCCAGTTATGGCTAGGATGCAGAACTAAACTGTGTAATACGGGTCCCTCTGCATCCGGGCCAAATGAACCATTAGGACCCGCATAAACCTTAAAATCTAAATGACTTTTTTTCCTGAATTTGCATATAAACGTCTAATTTAATGAACAAATACAGAAATATAATGTCATTACAAGCTGTTTAGATTGGGCGCCAATTTCACAGCTTGACCACAGTTCTCCCCGCACAGGGTCGAACTGTGCCGAACACGGGTGGGATTTCAATGGGACTCAGTTCGTGAAGCAGCAGGCGAAATGGCAAAACCGCAATTTTTTCTTAGTTTCTTAGACCATCCATCAATGAATAAAGTGGAACATTCCTCAGAACATGTTGAATTGATTGTGTCTAGTCAATGTCTGACGAGCTGCTGCTGGTTCCTCTTACGTGTGGTACAGGGTATTGGCATAAGGATACTTTGTTACTCTACAACATTAAAGGAATAAAAGTTAAGTTGACATACCAATTTATTCCTCCCTGAATAGGCTTAATCTAAAATATTAAAAACAAATTTATGGCAAAATAAATTTCAACGATATGAAGAAGGCTTCCCCCACGCAGGTTCGATTCCTGCCGATTACGGGTGGGTTTTTAATCTTTGACGGAAGAAGTAGCCGTGAAGGACGAGTCCACCAGTATCACCTTACTCTCATAAGTTTGATCCCTGCTTATTACAGGGATGTTTTAAATGGGACTTAGAATATGAAGAAGAATTGATTCAATTGACATCTGCAGATTTACAATAGAGTTTATAGACTCTCAAAACAGAAATATGTTAGAACATACCCTTTACTTTTCTTTTTGAAACGCTGCATCTGAAAAGTGAGAGTGTGGTTTACTGCAGCTACAAATTGTATCAGGTTTTTTCAACACACCTGCGACAATTGACTCTGACACACCTGTACTTTTACTGCGCTTGAAACTTTACGATCTGGAGACGCATACTTTGGGGAGAAAGTAGTCGTGGCCGAGTGGTTAAGGCGATGGACTTGAAATCCATTGGGGTCTCCCTGCGCAGGTTCGAACCCTGCCGACTACGGGTGGGTTTTTAATGGGCGCACACAGAATATGGAGCAGCACTGAACATGGTGAAATTGCAAATGAGTTTCAAAGACCATCCAACAAGGACTAAAGTAGAACCTTCCTAAGAAAATGTTGAATTTAATCTTTTGACTTATTCCTGTTCATGTGAACTATAGCATCGAGTTCTGGCGGAGTTTTTGCTAATCTTAAGGCAAAACAATGGAAATGACTTACAAGCTAACCTCTCCATAAATCTTACATATTTCTGACAAAGCTGTAGTCGTGGCCGAGTGGTTAAGGCGATGGACTAGAAATCCATTGGGGTCTCCCCGCGCAGGTTCGAATCCTGCCGACTACGGGTGGGTTTTTAATGAGACTCAACATGTAGATACTTTAGGAACAGCTCTTTAATTTGAGGGCATGCGGAAAAAAAACCCACTTAAGTGAAAAAAATGTACAAATCTTTGTGTAAATCATTAAAATGTCCTTATACATAAACGTTTTTTTAATGGATTTAGCTCTAGTTTCTCACTGTGCCCTCAGATATGAAGATATGATGTCTCTAGCAGCAACAACACATAGCCACAAACAAATCTTGGTAGCTGAAAAATCCTAAGATAACTAAACATCTACAATTCATCTTTAAATAATGTGCAAAAGATTGTTTTAAATATAATTTAATGCAAACAGGCATTTTTAACGATTTACAAGAATAACAGAACTGTAAAATATCCCAAGCTGTAAAACAAAAAACATCAGCAGCTAAAAAGATAGCCATAGCAGGCAAACATATACCAAGCACAGCTAAATACCCGAAGACAAAAAACAGCATCAGCAGCTATGGACGTCTCAGCAGCCAAACGTACCATTAGCTGCTGAAACAACTCTGACAACCTTAGTAAAGGACAAAAACACATATCTTCATTAAACATACTATCACTAGCTAAAATCACTCTGAGCTGCTAACATGCTTCAGACGTTAGTAAATACTCTAAGCAGCTAAAATACCCTAAGCATCTAAAAAAAATCCCTAAGCCGATAAAATATCCTCAGAAGATAAAAAAAAAAAAAACGTATAATAAGAAGTTATAAATACCTTCAGTAGTTGAGTGATACTCTCAAAAGACAACTAGCATCCATCCAGTTATGGCTAGGATGCAGAACTAAACTGTGTAATACGGGTCCCTCTGCATCCGGGCCAAATGAACCATTAGGACCCGCATAAACCTTAAAATCTAAATGACTTTTTTTCCTGAATTTGCATATAAACGTCTAATTTAATGAACAAATACAGAAATATAATGTCATTACAAGCTGTTTAGATTGGGCGCCAATTTCACAGCTTGACCACAGTTCTCCCCGCACAGGGTCGAACTGTGCCGAACACGGGTGGGATTTCAATGGGACTCAGTTCGTGAAGCAGCAGGCGAAATGGCAAAACCGCAATTTTTTCTTAGTTTCTTAGACCATCCATCAATGAATAAAGTGGAACATTCCTCAGAACATGTTGAATTGATTGTGTCTAGTCAATGTCTGACGAGCTGCTGCTGGTTCCTCTTACGTGTGGTACAGGGTATTGGCATAAGGATACTTTGTTACTCTACAACATTAAAGGAATAAAAGTTAAGTTGACATACCAATTTATTCCTCCCTGAATAGGCTTAATCTAAAATATTAAAAACAAATTTATGGCAAAATAAATTTCAACGATATGAAGAAGGCTTCCCCCACGCAGGTTCGATTCCTGCCGATTACGGGTGGGTTTTTAATCTTTGACGGAAGAAGTAGCCGTGAAGGACGAGTCCACCAGTATCACCTTACTCTCATAAGTTTGATCCCTGCTTATTACAGGGATGTTTTAAATGGGACTTAGAATATGAAGAAGAATTGATTCAATTGACATCTGCAGATTTACAATAGAGTTTATAGACTCTCAAAACAGAAATATGTTAGAACATACCCTTTACTTTTCTTTTTGAAACGCTGCATCTGAAAAGTGAGAGTGTGGTTTACTGCAGCTACAAATTGTATCAGGTTTTTTCAACACACCTGCGACAATTGACTCTGACACACCTGTACTTTTACTGCGCTTGAAACTTTACGATCTGGAGACGCATACTTTGGGGAGAAAGTAGTCGTGGCCGAGTGGTTAAGGCGATGGACTTGAAATCCATTGGGGTCTCCCTGCGCAGGTTCGAACCCTGCCGACTACGGGTGGGTTTTTAATGGGCGCACACAGAATATGGAGCAGCACTGAACATGGTGAAATTGCAAATGAGTTTCAAAGACCATCCAACAAGGACTAAAGTAGAACCTTCCTTAGAAAATGTTAAATTTAATCTTTTGACTTATTCCTGTTCATGTGAACTATAGCATCAAGTTCTGGCGGAGTTTTTGCTAATCTTAAGGCAAAACAATGGAAATGACTTACAAGCTAACCTCTCCATAAATCTTACATATTTCGGACGAAGCAGTAGTCGTGGCCGAGTGGTGAAGGCGATGGACTAGAAATCCTTTGGGGTCTCCCCGCGCAGGTTCGAATCCTGCCGACTACGGGTGGGTTTTTAATGAGACTCAACATGTAGATACTTTAGGAACAGCTCTTTAATTTGAGGGCATGCGGAAAAAAAACCCACTTAAGTGAAAAAAATGTACAAATCTGTAAAACAAAAAACATCAGCAGCTAAAAAGATAGCCATAGCAGGCAAACATATACCAAGCACAGCTAAATACCCGAAGACAAAAAACAGCATCAGCAGCTATGGACGTCTCAGCAGCCAAACGTACCATTAGCTGCTGAAACAACTCTGACAACCTTAGTAAAGGACAAAAACACATATCTTCATTAAACATACTATCACTAGCTAAAATCACTCTGAGCTGCTAACATGCTTCAGACGTTAGTAAATACTCTAAGCAGCTAAAATACCCTAAGCATCTAAAAAAAAATCCCTAAGCCGATAAAATATCCTCAGAAGATAAAAAAAAAAAACGTATAATAAGAAGTTATAAATACCTTCAGTAGTTGAGTGATACTCTCAAAAGACAACTAGCATCCATCCAGTTATGGCTAGGATGCAGAACTAAACTGTGTAATACGGGTCCCTCTGCATCCGGGCCAAATGAACCATTAGGACCCGCATAAACCTTAAAATCTAAATGACTTTTTTTCCTGAATTTGCATATAAACGTCTAATTTAATGAACAAATACAGAAATATAATGTCATTACAAGCTGTTTAGATTGGGCGCCAATTTCACAGCTTGACCACAGTTCTCCCCGCACAGGGTCGAACTGTGCCGAACACGGGTGGGATTTCAATGGGACTCAGTTCGTGAAGCAGCAGGCGAAATGGCAAAACCGCAATTTTTTCTTAGTTTCTTAGACCATCCATCAATGAATAAAGTGGAACATTCCTCAGAACATGTTGAATTGATTGTGTCTAGTCAATGTCTGACGAGCTGCTGCTGGTTCCTCTTACGTGTGGTACAGGGTATTGGCATAAGGATACTTTGTTACTCTACAACATTAAAGGAATAAAAGTTAAGTTGACATACCAATTTATTCCTCCCTGAATAGGCTTAATCTAAAATATTAAAAACAAATTTATGGCAAAATAAATTTCAACGATATGAAGAAGGCTTCCCCCACGCAGGTTCGATTCCTGCCGATTACGGGTGGGTTTTTAATCTTTGACGGAGGAAGTAGCCGTGAAGGACGAGTCCACCAGTATCACCTTACTCTCATAAGTTTGATCCCTGCTTATTACAGGGATGTTTTAAATGGGACTTAGAATATGAAGAAGAATTGATTCAATTGACATCTGCAGATTTACAATAGAGTTTATAGACTCTCAAAACAGAAATATGTTAGAACATACCCTTTACTTTTCTTTTTGAAACGCTGCATCTGAAAAGTGAGAGTGTGGTTTACTGCAGCTACAAATTGTATCAGGTTTTTTCAACACACCTGCGACAATTGACTCTGACACACCTGTACTTTTACTGCGCTTGAAACTTTACGATCTGGAGACGCATACTTTGGGGAGAAAGTAGTCGTGGCCGAGTGGTTAAGGCGATGGACTTGAAATCCATTGGGGTCTCCCTGCGCAGGTTCGAACCCTGCCGACTACGGGTGGGTTTTTAATGGGCGCACACAGAATATGGAGCAGCACTGAACATGGTGAAATTGCAAATGAGTTTCAAAGACCATCCAACAAGGACTAAAGTAGAACCTTCCTTAGAAAATATTAAATTTAATCTTTTGACTTATTCCTGTTCATGTGAACTATAGCATCAAGTTCTGGCGGAGTTTTTGCTAATCTTAAGGCAAAACAATGGAAATGACTTACAAGCTAACCTCTCCATAAATCTTACATATTTCGGACGAAGCAGTAGTCGTGGCCGAGTGGTGAAGGCGATGGACTAGAAATCCATTGGGGTCTCCCCGCGCAGGTTCGAATCCTGCCGACTACGGGTGGGTTTTTAATGAGACTCAACATGTAGATACTTTAGGAACAGCTCTTTAATTTGAGGGCATGCGGAAAAAAAACCCACTTAAGTGAAAAAAATGTACAAATCTGTAAAACAAAAGCTGTACAAGCTGTAAAACAAAAAACATCAGCAGCTAAAAAGATAGCCATAGCAGGCAAACATATACCAAGCACAGCTAAATACCCGAAGACAAAAAACAGCATCAGCAGCTATGGACGTCTCAGCAGCCAAACGTACCATTAGCTGCTGAAACAACTCTGACAACCTTAGTAAAGGACAAAAACACATATCTTCATTAAACATACTATCACTAGCTAAAATCACTCTGAGCTGCTAACATGCTTCAGACGTTAGTAAATACTCTAAGCAGCTAAAATACCCTAAGCATCTAAAAAAAATCCCTAAGCCGATAAAATATCCTCAGAAGATAAAAAAAAAAAGTATAATAAGAAGTTATAAATACCTTCAGTAGTTGAGTGAAACTCTCAAAAGACAACTAGCATCCATCCAGTTATGGCTAGGATGCAGAACTAAACTGTGTAATACGGGTCCCTCTGCATTCGGGCCAAATGAACCATTAGGACCCGCATAAACCTTAAAATCTAAATGACTTTTTTTCCTGAATTTGCATATAAACGTCTAATTTAATGAACAAATACAGAAATATAATGTCATTACAAGCTGTTTAGATTGGGCGCCAATTTCACAGCTTGACCACAGTTCTCCCCGCACAGGGTCGAACTGTGTCGAACACGGGTGGGATTTCAATGGGACTCAGTTCGTGAAGCAGCAGGCGAAATGGCAAAACCGCAATTTTTTCTTAGTTTCTTAGACCATCCATCAATGAATAAAGTGGAACATTCCTCAGAACATGTTGAATTGATTGCGTCTAGTCAATGTCTGACGAGCTGCTGCTGGTTCCTCTTACGTGTGGTACAGGGTATTGGCATAAGGATACTTTGTTACTCTACAACATTAAAGGAATAAAAGTTAAGTTGACATACCAATTTATTCCTCCCTGAATAGGCTTAATCTAAAATATTAAAAACAAATTTATGGCAAAATAAATTTCAACGATATGAAGAAGGCTTCCCCCACGCAGGTTCGATTCCTGCCGATTACGGGTGGGTTTTTAATCTTTGACGGAAGAAGTAGTCGTGAAGGACGAGTCCACCAGTATCACCTTACTCTCATAAGTTTGATCCCTGCTTACTACAGGGATGTTTTAAATGGGACTTAGAATATGAAGAAGAATTGATTCAATTGACATCTGCAGATTTACAATAGAGTTTATAGAGTTTATAGACTCTCAAAACAGAAATATGTTAGAACATACCCTTTACTTTTCTTTTTGAAACGCTGCATCTGAAAAGTGAGAGTGTGGTTTACTGCAGCTACAAATTGTATCAGGTTTTTTCAACACACCTGCGACAATTGACTCTGACACACCTGTACTTTTACTGCACCTGAAACTGCGCATACTTTGGGGAGAAAGTAGTCGTGGCCGAGTGGTTAAGGCGATGGACTTGAAATCCATTGGGGTCACCCCGCGCAGGTTCGAACCCTGCCGGCTACGGGTGGGTTTTTAATGGGCGCACACAGAATATGGAGCAGCACTGAACATGGTGAAATTGCAAATGAGTTTCAAAGACCATCCAACAAGAACTAAAGTAGAACCTTCTTTAGAAAATGTTGAATTTAATCTTTTGACTTATTCCTGTTCATGTGAACTATAGCATCGAGTTCTGGCGGAGTTTTTGCTAATCTTAAGGCAAAACAATGGAAATGACTTACAAGCTAACCTCTCCATAAATCTTACATATTTCTGACAAAGCTGTAGTCGTGGCCGAGTGGTTAAGGCGATGGACTAGAAATCCATTGGGGTCTCCCCGCGCAGGTTCGAATCCTGCCGACTACGGGTGGGTTTTTAATGAGACTCAACATGTAGATACTTTAGGAACAGCTCTTTAATTTGAGGGCATGCGGAAAAAAAACCCACTTAAGTGAAAAAAATGTACAAATCTTTGTGTAAATCATTAAAATGTCCTTATACATAAACGTTTTTTTAATGGATTTAGCTCTAGTTTCTCACTGTGCCCTCAGATATGAAGATATGATGTCTCTAGCAGCAACAACACATAGCCACAAACAAATCTTGGTAGCTGAAAAATCCTAAGATAACTAAACATCTACAATTCATCTTTAAATAATGTGCAAAAGATTGTTTTAAATATAATTTAATGCAAACAGGCATTTTTAACGATTTACAAGAATAACAGAACTGTAAAATATCCCAAGCTGTAAAACAAAAAACATCAGCAGCTAAAAAGATAGCCATAGCAGGCAAACATATACCAAGCACAGCTAAATACCCGAAGACAAAAAACAGCATCAGCAGCTATGGACGTCTCAGCAGCCAAACGTACCATTAGCTGCTGAAACAACTCTGACAACCTTAGTAAAGGACAAAAACACATATCTTCATTAAACATACTATCACTAGCTAAAATCACTCTGAGCTGCTAACATGCTTCAGACGTTAGTAAATACTCTAAGCAGCTAAAATACCCTAAGCATCTAAAAAAAATCCCTAAGCCGATAAAATATCCTCAGAAGATAAAAAAAAAAAACGTATAATAAGAAGTTATAAATACCTTCAGTAGTTGAGTGATACTCTCAAAAGACAACTAGCATCCATCCAGTTATGGCTAGGATGCAGAACTAAACTGTGTAATACGGGTCCCTCTGCATCCGGGCCAAATGAACCATTAGGACCCGCATAAACCTTAAAATCTAAATGACTTTTTTTCCTGAATTTGCATATAAACGTCTAATTTAATGAACAAATACAGAAATATAATGTCATTACAAGCTGTTTAGATTGGGCGCCAATTTCACAGCTTGACCACAGTTCTCCCCGCACAGGGTCGAACTGTGCCGAACACGGGTGGGATTTCAATGGGACTCAGTTCGTGAAGCAGCAGGCGAAATGGCAAAACCGCAATTTTTTCTTAGTTTCTTAGACCATCCATCAATGAATAAAGTGGAACATTCCTCAGAACATGTTGAATTGATTGTGTCTAGTCAATGTCTGAGGAGCTGCTGCTGGTTCCTCTTACGTGTGGTACAGGGTATTGGCATAAGGATACTTTGTTACTCTACAACATTAAAGGAATAAAAGTTAAGTTGACATACCAATTTATTCCTCCCTGAATAGGCTTAATCTAAAATATTAAAAACAAATTTATGGCAAAATAAATTTCAACGATATGAAGAAGGCTTCCCCCACGCAGGTTCGATTCCTGCCGATTACGGGTGGGTTTTTAATCTTTGACGGAAGAAGTAGCCGTGAAGGACGAGTCCACCAGTATCACCTTACTCTCATAAGTTTGATCCCTGCTTATTACAGGGATGTTTTAAATGGGACTTAGAATATGAAGAAGAATTGATTCAATTGACATCTGCAGATTTACAATAGAGTTTATAGACTCTCAAAACAGAAATATGTTAGAACATACCCTTTACTTTTCTTTTTGAAACGCTGCATCTGAAAAGTGAGAGTGTGGTTTACTGCAGCTACAAATTGTATCAGGTTTTTTCAACACACCTGCGACAATTGACTCTGACACACCTGTACTTTTACTGCGCTTGAAACTTTACGATCTGGAGACGCATACTTTGGGGAGAAAGTAGTCGAGGCCGAGTGGTTAAGGCGATGGACTTGAAATCCATTGGGGTCTCCCTGCGCAGGTTCGAACCCTGCCGACTACGGGTGGGTTTTTAATGGGCGCACACAGAATATGGAGCAGCACTGAACATGGTGAAATTGCAAATGAGTTTCAAAGACCATCCAACAAGGACTAAAGTAGAACCTTCCTTAGAAAATGTTAAATTTAATCTTTTGACTTATTCCTGTTCATGTGAACTATAGCATCAAGTTCTGGCGGAGTTTTTGCTAATCTTAAGGCAAAACAATGGAAATGACTTACAAGCTAACCTCTCCATAAATCTTACATATTTCGGACGAAGCAGTAGTCGTGGCCGAGTGGTGAAGGCGATGGACTAGAAATCCATTGGGGTCTCCCCGCGCAGGTTCGAATCCTGCCGACTACGGCTGGGTTTTTAATGAGACTCAACATGTAGATACTTTAGGAACAGCTCTTTAATTTGAGGGCATGCGGAAAAAAAACCCACTTAAGTGAAAAAAATGTACAAATCTGTAAAACAAAAGCTGTACAAGCTGTAAAACAAAAAACATCAGCAGCTAAAAAGATAGCCATAGCAGGCAAACATATACCAAGCACAGCTAAATACCCGAAGACAAAAAACAGCATCAGCAGCTATGGACGTCTCAGCAGCCAAACGTACCATTAGCTGCTGAAACAACTCTGACAACCTTAGTAAAGGACAAAAACACATATCTTCATTAAACATACTATCACTAGCTAAAATCACTCTGAGCTGCTAACATGCTTCAGACGTTAGTAAATACTCTAAGCAGCTAAAATACCCTAAGCATCTAAAAAAAATCCCTAAGCCGATAAAATATCCTCAGAAGATAAAAAAAAAAAAGTATAATAAGAAGTTATAAATACCTTCAGTAGTTGAGTGAAACTCTCAAAAGACAACTAGCATCCATCCAGTTATGGCTAGGATGCAGAACTAAACTGTGTAATACGGGTCCCTCTGCATTCGGGCCAAATGAACCATTAGGACCCGCATAAACCTTAAAATCTAAATGACTTTTTTTCCTGAATTTGCATATAAACGTCTAATTTAATGAACAAATACAGAAATATAATGTCATTACAAGCTGTTTAGATTGGGCGCCAATTTCACAGCTTGACCACAGTTCTCCCCGCACAGGGTCGAACTGTGTCGAACACGGGTGGGATTTCAATGGGACTCAGTTCGTGAAGCAGCAGGCGAAATGGCAAAACCGCAATTTTTTCTTAGTTTCTTAGACCATCCATCAATGAATAAAGTGGAACATTCCTCAGAACATGTTGAATTGATTGCGTCTAGTCAATGTCTGACGAGCTGCTGCTGGTTCCTCTTACGTGTGGTACAGGGTATTGGCATAAGGATACTTTGTTACTCTACAACATTAAAGGAATAAAAGTTAAGTTGACATACCAATTTATTCCTCCCTGAATAGGCTTAATCTAAAATATTAAAAACAAATTTATGGCAAAATAAATTTCAACGATATGAAGAAGGCTTCCCCCACGCAGGTTCGATTCCTGCCGATTACGGGTGGGTTTTTAATCTTTGACGGAAGAAGTAGTCGTGAAGGACGAGTCCACCAGTATCACCTTACTCTCATAAGTTTGATCCCTGCTTACTACAGGGATGTTTTAAATGGGACTTAGAATATGAAGAAGAATTGATTCAATTGACATCTGCAGATTTACAATAGAGTTTATAGAGTTTATAGACTCTCAAAACAGAAATATGTTAGAACATACCCTTTACTTTTCTTTTTGAAACGCTGCATCTGAAAAGTGAGAGTGTGGTTTACTGCAGCTACAAATTGTATCAGGTTTTTTCAACACACCTGCGACAATTGACTCTGACACACCTGTACTTTTACTGCGCCTGAAAGTTTACGATCTGGAGACGCATACTTTGGGGAGAAAGTAGTCGTGGCCGAGTGGTTAAGGCGATGGACTTGAAATCCATTGGGGTCACCCCGCGCAGGTTCGAACCCTGCCGGCTACGGGTGGGTTTTTAATGGGCGCACACAGAATATGGAGCAGCACTGAACATGGTGAAATTGCAAATGAGTTTCAAAGACCATCCAACAAGAACTAAAGTAGAACCTTCTTTAGAAAATGTTGAATTTAATCTTTTGACTTATTCCTGTTCATGTGAACTATAGCATCGAGTTCTGGCGGAGTTTTTGCTAATCTTAAGGCAAAACAATGGAAATGACTTACAAGCTAACCTCTCCATAAATCTTACATATATCTGACAAAGCTGTAGTCGTGGCCGAGTGGTTAAGGCGATGGACTAGAAATCCATTGGGGTCTCCCCGCGCAGGTTCGAATCCTGCCGACTACGGGTGGATTTTTAATGAGACTCAACATGTAGATACTTTAGGAACAGCTCTTTAATTTGAGGGCATGCGGAAAAAAAACCCACTTAAGTGAAAAAAATGTACAAATCTTTGTGTAAATCATTAAAATGTCCTTATACATAAACGTTTTTTTAATGGATTTAGCTCTAGTTTCTCACTGTGCCCTCAGATATGAAGATATGATGTCTCTAGCAGCAACAACACATAGCCACAAACAAATCTTGGTAGCTGAAAAATCCTAAGATAACTAAACATCTACAATTCATCTTTAAATAATGTGCAAAAGATTGTTTTAAATATAATTTAATGCAAACAGGCATTTTTAACGATTTACAAGAATAACAGAACTGTAAAATATCCCAAGCTGTAAAACAAAAAACATCAGCAGCTAAAAAGATAGCCATAGCAGGCAAACATATACCAAGCACAGCTAAATACCCGAAGACAAAAAACAGCATCAGCAGCTATGGACGTCTCAGCAGCCAAACGTACCATTAGCTGCTGAAACAACTCTGACAACCTTAGTAAAGGACAAAAACACATATCTTCATTAAACATACTATCACTAGCTAAAATCACTCTGAGCTGCTAACATGCTTCAGACGTTAGTAAATACTCTAAGCAGCTAAAATACCCTAAGCATCTAAAAAAAATCCCTAAGCCGATAAAATATCCTCAGAAGATAAAAAAAAAAAAACGTATAATAAGAAGTTATAAATACCTTCAGTAGTTGAGTGATACTCTCAAAAGACAACTAGCATCCATCCAGTTATGGCTAGGATGCAGAACTAAACTGTGTAATACGGGTCCCTCTGCATCCGGGCCAAATGAACCATTAGGACCCGCATAAACCTTAAAATCTAAATGACTTTTTTTCCTGAATTTGCATATAAACGTCTAATTTAATGAACAAATACAGAAATATAATGTCATTACAAGCTGTTTAGATTGGGCGCCAATTTCACAGCTTGACCACAGTTCTCCCCGCACAGGGTCGAACTGTGCCGAACACGGGTGGGATTTCAATGGGACTCAGTTCGTGAAGCAGCAGGCGAAATGGCAAAACCGCAATTTTTTCTTAGTTTCTTAGACCATCCATCAATGAATAAAGTGGAACATTCCTCAGAACATGTTGAATTGATTGTGTCTAGTCAATGTCTGACGAGCTGCTGCTGGTTCCTCTTACGTGTGGTACAGGGTATTGGCATAAGGATACTTTGTTACTCTACAACATTAAAGGAATAAAAGTTAAGTTGACATACCAATTTATTCCTCCCTGAATAGGCTTAATCTAAAATATTAAAAACAAATTTATGGCAAAATAAATTTCAACGATATGAAGAAGGCTTCCCCCACGCAGGTTCGATTCCTGCCGATTACGGGTGGGTTTTTAATCTTTGACGGAAGAAGTAGCCGTGAAGGACGAGTCCACCAGTATCACCTTACTCTCATAAGTTTGATCCCTGCTTATTACAGGGATGTTTTAAATGGGACTTAGAATATGAAGAAGAATTGATTCAATTGACATCTGCAGATTTACAATAGAGTTTATAGACTCTCAAAACAGAAATATGTTAGAACATACCCTTTACTTTTCTTTTTGAAACGCTGCATCTGAAAAGTGAGAGTGTGGTTTACTGCAGCTACAAATTGTATCAGGTTTTTTCAACACACCTGCGACAATTGACTCTGACACACCTGTACTTTTACTGCGCCTGAAAGTTTGGGGAGAAAGTAGTCGTGGCCGAGTGGTTAATGCGATGGGCTTGAAATCCATTGGGGTCTCCCCGCGCAGGTTCGAACCCTGCCGACTACGGGTGGGTTTTTAATGGGCGCACACAGAATATGGAGCAGCACTGAACATGGTGAAATTGCAAATGAGTTTCAAAGACCATCCAACAAGGACTAAAGTAGAACCTTCCTTAGAAAATGTTGAATTTAATCTTTTGACTTATTCCTGTTCATGTGAACTATAGCATCGAGTTCTGGCGGAGTTTTTGCTAATCTTAAGGCAAAACAATGGAAATGACTTACAATCTAACCTCTCCATAAATCTTACATATTTCTGACAAAGCTGTAGTCGTGGCCGAGTGGTTAAGGCGATGGACTAGAAATCCATTGGGGTCTCTCCGCGCAGATTCGAATCCTGCCGACTACGGGTGGGTTATAATGAGACTCAACATGTAGATACTTTAGGAACAGCTCTTTAATTTGAGGGCATGCGGAAAAAAACCCCACTTAAGTGAAAAAAATGTACAAATCTTTGTGTAAATCATTAAAATGTCCTTATACATAAACGTTTTTTTAATGGATTTAGCTCTAGTTTCTCACTGTGCCCTCAGATATGAAGATATGATGTCTCTAGCAGCAACAACACATAGCCACAAACAAATCTTGGTAGCTGAAAAATCCTAAGATAACTAAACATCTACAATTCATCTTTAAATAATGTGCAAAAGATTGTTTTAAATATAATTTAATGCAAACAGGCATTTTTAACGATTTACAAGAATAACAGAACTGTAAAATATCCCAAGCTGTAAAACAAAAAACATCAGCAGCTAAAAAGATAGCCATAGCAGGCAAACATATACCAAGCACAGCTAAATACCCGAAGACAAAAAACAGCATCAGCAGCTATGGACGTCTCAGCAGCCAAACGTACCATTAGCTGCTGAAACAACTCTGACAACCTTAGTAAAGGACAAAAACACATATCTTCATTAAACATACTATCACTAGCTAAAATCACTCTGAGCTGCTAACATGCTTCAGACGTTAGTAAATACTCTAAGCAGCTAAAATACCCTAAGCATCTAAAAAAAATCCCTAAGCCGATAAAATATCCTCAGAAGATAAAAAAAAAAAAACGTATAATAAGAAGTTATAAATACCTTCAGTAGTTGAGTGATACTCTCAAAAGACAACTAGCATCCATCCAGTTATGGCTAGGATGCAGAACTAAACTGTGTAATACGGGTCCCTCTGCATCCGGGCCAAATGAACCATTAGGACCCGCATAAACCTTAAAATCTAAATGACTGTTTTTCCTGAATTTGCATATAAACGTCTAATTTAATGAACAAATACAGAAATATAATGTCATTACAAGCTGTTTAGATTGGGCGCCAATTTCACAGCTTGACCACAGTTCTCCCCGCACAGGGTCGAAGTGTGCCGAACACGGGTGGGATTTCAATGGGACTCAGTTCGTGAAGCAGCAGGCGAAATGGCAAAACCGCAATTCAGTTTCTTAGACCATCCATCAATGAATAAAGTGGAACATTCCTCAGAACATGTTGAATTGATTGCGTCTAGTCAATGTCTGACGAGCTGCTGCTGGTTCCTCTTACGTGTGGTACAGGGTATTGGCATAAGGATACTTTGTTACTCTACAACATTAAAGGAATAAAAGTTAAGTTGACATACCAATTTATTCCTCCCTGAATAGGCTTAATCTAAAATATTAAAAACAAATTTATGGCAAAATAAATTTCAACGATATGAAGAAGGCTTCCCCCACGCAGGTTCGATTCCTGCCGATTACGGGTGGGTTTTTAATCTTTGACGGAAGAAGTAGTCGTGAAGGACGAGTCCACCAGTATCACCTTACTCTCATAAGTTTGATCCCTGCTTACTACAGGGATGTTTTAAATGGGACTTAGAATATGAAGAAGAATTGATTCAATTGACATCTGCAGATTTACAATAGAGTTTATAGACTCTCAAAACAGAAATATGTTAGAACATACCCTTTACTTTTCTTTTTGAAACGCTGCATCTGAAAAGTGAGAGTGTGGTTTACTGCAGCTACAAATTGTAGCAGGTTTTTTCAACACACCTGCGACAATTGACTCTGACACACCTGTACTTTTACTGCGCCTGAAAGTTTGGGGAGAAAGTAGTCGTGGCCGAGTGGTTAATGCGATGGGCTTGAAATCCATTGGGGTCTCCCCGCGCAGGTTCGAACCCTGCCGACTACGGGTAGGTTTTTAATGGGCGCACACAGAATATGGAGCAGCACTGAACATGGTGAAATTGCAAATGAGTTTCAAAGACCATCCAACAAGGACTAAAGTAGAACCTTCCTTAGAAAATGTTGAATTTAATCTTTTGACTTATTCCTGTTCATGTGAACTATAGCATCGAGTTCTGGCGGAGTTTTTGCTAATCTTAAGGCAAAACAATGGAAATGACTTACAATCTAACCTCTCCATAAATCTTACATATTTCTGACAAAGCTGTAGTCGTGGCCGAGTGGTTAAGGCGATGGACTAGAAATCCATTGGGGTCTCTCCGCGCAGATTCGAATCCTGCCGACTACGGGTGGGTTTTAATGAGACTCAACATGTAGATACTTTAGGAACAGCTCTTTAATTTGAGGGCATGCGGAAAAAAACCCCACTTAAGTGAAAAAAATGTACAAATCTTGGTGTAAATCATTAAAATGTCCTTATACATAAACGTTTTTTTAATGGATTTAGCTTTAGTTTCTCACTGTGCCCTCAGATATGAAGATATGATGTCTCTAGCAGCAACAACACATAGCCACAAACAAATCTTGGAAGCTGAAAAATCCTAAGATAACTAAACATCTACAATTCATCTTTAAATAATGTGCAAAAGATTGTTTTAAATATAATTTAATGCAAACAGGCATTTTTAACGATTTACAAGAATAACAGAACTGTAAAATATCCCAAGCTGTAAAACAAAAAACATCAGCAGCTAAAAAGATAGCCATAGCAGGCAAACATATACCAAGCACAGCTAAATACCCGAAGACAAAAAACAGCATCAGCAGCTATGGACGTCTCAGCAGCCAAACGTACCATTAGCTGCTGAAACAACTCTGACAACCTTAGTAAAGGACAAAAACACATATCTTCATTAAACATACTATCACTAGCTAAAATCACTCTGAGCTGTTAACATGCTTCAGACGTTAGTAAATACTCTAAGCAGCTAAAATATCATAAGCATCTAAAAAAATCCCTAAGCCGATAAAATATCCTCAGAAGATAAAAAAAAAAATGTATAATAAGAAGTTATAAATACCTTCAGTAGTTGAGTGATACTCTCAAAAGACAACTAGCATCCATCCAGTTATGGCTAGGATGCAGAACTAAACTGTGTAATACGGGTCCCTCTGCATCCGGGCCAAATGAACCATTAGGACCCGCATAAACCTTAAAATCTAAATGACTGTTTTTCCTGAATTTGCATATAAACGTCTAATTTAATGAACAAATACAGAAATATAATGTCATTACAAGCTGTTTAGATTGGGCGCCAATTTCACAGCTTGACCACAGTTCTCCCCGCACAGGGTCGAAGTGTGCCGAACACGGGTGGGATTTCAATGGGACTCAGTTCGTGAAGCAGCAGGCGAAATGGCAAAACCGCAATTTTTTCTTAGTTTCTTAGACCATCCATCAATGAATAAAGTGGAACATTCCTCAGAACATGTTGAATTGATTGCGTCTAGTCAATGTCTGACGAGCTGCTGCTGGTTCCTCTTACGTGTGGTACAGGGTATTGGCATAAGGATACTTTGTTACTCTACAACATTAAAGGAATAAAAGTTAAGTTGACATACCAATTTATTCCTCCCTGAATAGGCTTAATCTAAAATATTAAAAACAAATTTATGGCAAAATAAATTTCAACGATATGAAGAAGGCTTCCCCCACGCAGGTTCGATTCCTGCCGATTACGGGTGGGTTTTTAATCTTTGACGGAAGAAGTAGTCGTGAAGGACGAGTCCACCAGTATCACCTTACTCTCATAAGTTTGATCCCTGCTTACTACAGGGATGTTTTAAATGGGACTTAGAATATGAAGAAGAATTGATTCAATTGACATCTGCAGATTTACAATAGAGTTTATAGAGTTTATAGACTCTCAAAACAGAAATATGTTAGAACATACCCTTTACTTTTCTTTTTGAAACGCTGCATCTGAAAAGTGAGAGTGTGGTTTACTGCAGCTACAAATTGTATCAGGTTTTTTCAACACACCTGCGACAATTGACTCTGACACACCTGTCCCTTTTACTGCGCCTGAAAGTTTACGATCTGGAGACGCATACTTTGGGGAGAAAGTAGTCGTGGCCGAGTGGTTAAGGCGATGGACTTGAAATCCATTGGGGTCTCCCCGCGCAGGTTCGAACCCTGTCGACTACGGGTGGATTTTTAATGGGCGCACACAGAATATGGAGCAGCACTGAACATGGTGAAATTGCAAATGAGTTTCAAAGACCATCCAACAAGGACTAAAGTAGAACCTTCCTTAGAAAATGTTGAATTTAATCTTTTGACTTATTCCTGTTCATGTGAACTATAGCATCGAGTTCTGGCGGAGTTTTTGTTCGAATCCTGCCGACTACGGGTGGGTTTTAATGAGACTCAACATGTAGATACTTTAGGAACAGCTCTTTAATTTGAGGGCATGCGGGGAAAAAAAACCCACTTAAGTGAAAAAAATGTACAAATCTTTGTGTAAATCATTAAAATGTCCTTATACATAAACGTTTTTTTAATGGATTTAGCTTTAGTTTCTCACTGTGCCCTCAGATATGAAGATATGATGTCTCTAGCAGCAACAACACATAGCCACAAACAAATCTTGGTAGCTGAAAAATCCTAAGATAACTAAACATCTACAATTCTTCTTTAAATAATTTGCAAAAGATTGTTTTAAATATAATTTAATGCAAACAGGCATTTTTAACGATTTACAAGAATAACAGAACTATAAAATATCCCAAGCTGTAAAACAAAAAAACATCAGCAGCTAAAAAGATAGCCATAGCAGGCAAACATATACCAAGCACAGCTAAATACCCGAAGACAAAAAACAGCATCAGCAGCTATGGACGTCTCAGCAGCCAAACGTACCATTAGCTGCTGAAACAACTCTGACAACCTTAGTAAAGGACAAAAACACATATCTTCATTAAACACACTATCACTAGCTAAAATCACTCTGAGCTGCTAACATGCTTCAGACGTTAGCAAATACTCTAAGCAGCTAAAATACCCTAAGCATCTAAAAAAAATCCCTAAGCCGATAAAATATCCTTAGCAGATAAAAAAAAATGTATAATAAGAAGTTATAAATACCTTCAGTAGTTCAGTGATACTCTCAAAAGACAACTAGCATCCATCCAGTTATGGCTAGGATGCAGAACTAAATTGTGTAATACGGGTCCCTCTGCATCCGGGCCAAATGAACCATTAGGACCCGCATAAACCTTAAAATCTAAATGACTTTTTTTTCTGAATTTGCATATAAACGTCTAATTTAATGAACAAATACAGAAATATAATGTCATTACAAGCTGTTTAGATTGGGCGCCAATTTCACAGCTTGACCACAGTTCTCCCCGCACAGGGTCGAACTGTGCCGAACACGGGTGGGATTTCAATGGGACTCCGTTCGTGAAGCAGCAGGCGAAATGGCAAAACCGCAATTTTTTCTTAGTTTCTTAGACCATCCATCAATGAATAAAGTGGAACATTCCTCAGAACATGTTGAATTGATTGCGTCTAGTCAATGTCTGACGAGCTGCTGCTGGTTCCTCTTACGTGTGGTACAGGGTATTGGCATAAGGATACTTTGTTACTCTACAACATTAAAGGAATAAAAGTTAAGTTGACATACCAATTTATTCCTCCCTGAATAGGCTTAATCTAAAATATTAAAAACAAATTTATGGCAAAATAAATTTCAACGATATGAAGAAGGCTTCCCCCACGCAGGTTCGATTCCTGCCGATTACGGGTGGGTTTTTAATCTTTGACGGAAGAAGTAGTCGTGAAGGACGAGTCCACCAGTATCACCTTACTCTCATAAGTTTGATCCCTGCTTACTACAGGGATGTTTTAAATGGGACTTAGAATATGAAGAAGAATTGATTCAATTGACATCTGCAGATTTACAATAGAGTTTATAGAGTTTATAGACTCTCAAAACAGAAATATGTTAGAACATACCCTTTACTTTTCTTTTTGAAACGCTGCATCTGAAAAGTGAGAGTGTGGTTTACTGCAGCTACAAATTGTAGCAGGTTTTTTCAACACACCTGCGACAATTGACTCTGACACACCTGTCCCTTTTACTGCGCCTGAAACTTTACGATCTGGAGACGCATACTTTGGGGAGAAAGTAGTCGTGGCCGAGTGGTTAAGGCGATGGACTTGAAATCCATTGGGGTCTCCCCGCGCAGGTTCGATCCCTGCCCACTACGGGTAGGTTTATAATGGGCGCACACAGAATATGGAGCAGCACTGAACATGGTGAAATTGCAAATGAGTTTCAAAGACCATCCAACAAGGACTAAAGTAGAACCTTCCTTAGAAAATGTTGAATTTAATCTTTTGACTTATTCCTGTTCATGTGAACTATAGCATCGAGTTCTGGCGGAGTTTTTGTTCGAATCCTGCCGACTACGGGTGGGTTTTAATGAGACTCAACATGTAGATACTTTAGGAACAGCTCTTTAATTTGAGGGCATGCGGGGAAAAAAAACCCACTTAAGTGAAAAAAATGTACAAATCTTTGTGTAAATCATTAAAATGTCCTCATACATAAACGTTTTTTTAATGGATTTAGCTTTAGTTTCTCACTGTGCCCTCAGATATGAAGATATGATGTCTCTAGCAGCAACAACACATAGCCACAAACAAATCTTGGTAGCTGAAAAATCCTAAGATAACTAAACATCTCCAATTCTTCTTTAAATAATTTGCAAAAGATTGTTTTAAATATAATTTAATGCAAACAGGCATTTTTAACGATTTACAAGAATAACAGAACTATAAAATATCCCAAGCTGTAAAACAAAAAAACATCAGCAGCTAAAAAGATAGCCATAGCAGGCAAACATATACCAAGCACAGCTAAATACCCGAAGACAAAAAACAGCATCAGCAGCTATGGACGTCTCAGCAGCCAAACGTACCATTAGCTGCTGAAACAACTCTGACAACCTTAGTAAAGGACAAAAACACATATCTTCATTAAACACACTATCACTAGCTAAAATCACTCTGAGCTGCTAACATGCTTCAGACGTTAGCAAATACTCTAAGCAGCTAAAATACCCTAAGCATCTAAAAAAAATCCCTAAGCCGATAAAATATCCTTAGAAGATAAAAAAAAATGTATAATAAGAAGTTATAAATACCTTCAGTAGTTCAGTGATACTCTCAAAAGACAACTAGCATCCATCCAGTTATGGCTAGGATGCAGAACTAAATTGTGTAATACGGGTCCCTCTGCATCCGGGCCAAATGAACCATTAGGACCCGCATAAACCTTAAAATCTAAATGACTTTTTTTTCTGAATTTGCATATAAACGTCTAATTTAATGAACAAATACAGAAATATAATGTCATTACAAGCTGTTTAGATTGGGCGCCAATTTCACAGCTTGACCACAGTTCTCCCCGCACAGGGTCGAACTGTGCCGAACACGGGTGGGATTTCAATGGGACTCCGTTCGTGAAGCAGCAGGCGAAATGGCAAAACCGCAATTTTTTCTTAGTTTCTTAGACCATCCATCAATGAATAAAGTGGAACATTCCTCAGAACATGTTGAATTGATTGCGTCTAGTCAATGTCTGACGAGCTGCTGCTGGTTCCTCTTACGTGTGGTACAGGGTATTGGCATAAGGATACTTTGTTACTCTACAACATTAAAGGAATAAAAGTTAAGTTGACATACCAATTTATTCCTCCCTGAATAGGCTTAATCTAAAATATTAAAAACAAATTTATGGCAAAATAAATTTCAACGATATGAAGAAGGCTTCCCCCACGCAGGTTCGATTCCTGCCGATTACGGGTGGGTTTTTAATCTTTGACGGAAGAAGTAGTCGTGAAGGACGACTCAACCACTATCACCTTACTCTCATAAGTTTGATCCCTGCTTACTACAGGGATGTTTTAAATGGGACTTAGAATATGAAGAAGAATTGATTCAATTGACATCTGCAGATTTACAATAGAGTTTATAGAGTTTATAGACTCTCAAAACAGAAATATGTTAGAACATACCCTTTACTTTTCTTTTTGAAACGCTGCATCTGAAAAGTGAGAGTGTGGTTTACTGCAGCTACAAATTGTAGCAGGTTTTTTCAACACACCTGCGACAATTGACTCTGACACACCTGTCCCTTTTACTGCGCCTGAAACTTTACGATCTGGAGACGCATACTTTGGGGAGAAAGTAGGCGTGGCCGAGTGGTTAAGGCGATGGACTTGAAATCCATTGGGGTCTGCCCGCGCAGGTTCGATCCCTGTCCACTACGGGTAGGTTTATAATGGGCGCACACAGAATATGGAGCAGCACTGAACATGGTGAAATTGCAAATGAGTTTCAAAGACCATCCAACAAGGACTAAAGTAGAACCTTCCTTAGAAAATGTTGAATTTAATCTTTTGACTTATTCCTGTTCATGTGAACTATAGCATCGAGTTCTGGCGGAGTTTTTGTTCGAATCCTGCCGACTACGGGTGGGTTTTAATGAGACTCAACATGTAGATACTTTAGGAACAGCTCTTTAATTTGAGGGCATGCGGGGAAAAAAAACCCACTTAAGTGAAAAAAATGTACAAATCTTTGTGTAAATCATTAAAATGTCCTCATACATAAACGTTTTTTTAATGGATTTAGCTTTAGTTTCTCACTGTGCCCTCAGATATGAAGATATGATGTCTCTAGCAGCAACAACACATAGCCACAAACAAATCTTGGTAGCTGAAAAATCCTAAGATAACTAAACATCTACAATTCTTCTTTAAATAATTTGCAAAAGATTGTTTTAAATATAATTTAATGCAAACAGGCATTTTTAACGATTTACAAGAATAACAGAACTATAAAATATCCCAAGCTGTAAAACAAAAAAACATCAGCAGCTAAAAAGATAGCCATAGCAGGCAAACATATACCAAGCACAGCTAAATACCCGAAGACAAAAAACAGCATCAGCAGCTATGGACGTCTCAGCAGCCAAACGTACCATTAGCTGCTGAAACAACTCTGACAACCTTAGTAAAGGACAAAAACACATATCTTCATTAAACACACTATCACTAGCTAAAATCACTCTGAGCTGCTAACATGCTTCAGACGTTAGCAAATACTCTAAGCAGCTAAAATACCCTAAGCATCTAAAAAAAATCCCTAAGCCGATAAAATATCCTTAGAAGATAAAAAAAAATGTATAATAAGAAGTTATAAATACCTTCAGTAGTTCAGTGATACTCTCAAAAGACAACTAGCATCCATCCAGTTATGGCTAGGATGCAGAACTAAATTGTGTAATACGGGTCCCTCTGCATCCGGGCCAAATGAACCATTAGGACCCGCATAAACCTTAAAATCTAAATGACTTTTTTTTCTGAATTTGCATATAAACGTCTAATTTAATGAACAAATACAGAAATATAATGTCATTACAAGCTGTTTAGATTGGGCGCCAATTTCACAGCTTGACCACAGTTCTCCCCGCACAGGGTCGAACTGTGCCGAACACGGGTGGGATTTCAATGGGACTCCGTTCGTGAAGCAGCAGGCGAAATGGCAAAACCGCAATTTTTTCTTAGTTTCTTAGACCATCCATCAATGAATAAAGTGGAACATTCCTCAGAACATGTTGAATTGATTGCGTCTAGTCAATGTCTGACGAGCTGCTGCTGGTTCCTCTTACGTGTGGTACAGGGTATTGGCATAAGGATACTTTGTTACTCTACAACATTAAAGGAATAAAAGTTAAGTTGACATACCAATTTATTCCTCCCTGAATAGGCTTAATCTAAAATATTAAAAACAAATTTATGGCAAAATAAATTTCAACGATATGAAGAAGGCTTCCCCCACGCAGGTTCGATTCCTGCCGATTACGGGTGGGTTTTTAATCTTTGACGGAAGAAGTAGTCGTGAAGGACGACTCAACCACTATCACCTTACTCTCATAAGTTTGATCCCTGCTTACTACAGGGATGTTTTAAATGGGACTTAGAATATGAAGAAGAATTGATTCAATTGACATCTGCAGATTTACAATAGAGTTTATAGAGTTTATAGACTCTCAAAACAGAAATATGTTAGAACATACCCTTTACTTTTCTTTTTGAAACGCTGCATCTGAAAAGTGAGAGTGTGGTTTACTGCAGCTACAAATTGTAGCAGGTTTTTTCAACACACCTGCGACAATTGACTCTGACACACCTGTCCCTTTTACTGCGCCTGAAACTTTACGATCTGGAGACGCATACTTTGGGGAGAAAGTAGTCGTGGCCGAGTGGTTAAGGCGATGGACTTGAAATCCATTGGGGTCTCCCCGCGCAGGTTCGATCCCTGCCCACTACGGGTAGGTTTATAATGGGCGCACACAGAATATGGAGCAGCACTGACCATGGTGAAATTGCAAATGAGTTTCAAAGACCATCCAACAAGGACTAAAGTAGAACCTTCCTTAGAAAATGTTGAATTTAATCTTTTGACTTATTCCTGTTCATGTGAACTATAGCATCGAGTTCTGGCGGAGTTTTTGTTCGAATCCTGCCGACTACGGGTGGGTTTTAATGAGACTCAACATGTAGATACTTTAGGAACAGCTCTTTAATTTGAGGGCATGCGGGGAAAAAAAACCCACTTAAGTGAAAAAAATGTACAAATCTTTGTGTAAATCATTAAAATGTCCTTATACATAAACGTTTTTTTAATGGATTTAGCTTTAGTTTCTCACTGTGCCCTCAGATATGAAGATATGATGTCTCTAGCAGCAACAACACATAGCCACAAACAAATCTTGGTAGCTGAAAAATCCTAAGATAACTAAACATCTACAATTCTTCTTTAAATAATTTGCAAAAGATTGTTTTAAATATAATTTAATGCAAACAGGCATTTTTAACGATTTACAAGAATAACAGAACTATAAAATATCCCAAGCTGTAAAACAAAAAAACATCAGCAGCTAAAAAGATAGCCATAGCAGGCAAACATATACCAAGCACAGCTAAATACCCGAAGACAAAAAACAGCATCAGCAGCTATGGACGTCTCAGCAGCCAAACGTACCATTAGCTGCTGAAACAACTCTGACAACCTTAGTAAAGGACAAAAACACATATCTTCATTAAACACACTATCACTAGCTAAAATCACTCTGAGCTGCTAACATGCTTCAGACGTTAGCAAATACTCTAAGCAGCTAAAATACCCTAAGCATCTAAAAAAAATCCCTAAGCCGATAAAATATCCTTAGAAGATAAAAAAAAATGTATAATAAGAAGTTATAAATACCTTCAGTAGTTCAGTGATACTCTCAAAAGACAACTAGCATCCATCCAGTTATGGCTAGGATGCAGAACTAAATTGTGTAATACGGGTCCCTCTGCATCCGGGCCAAATGAACCATTAGGACCCGCATAAACCTTAAAATCTAAATGACTTTTTTTTCTGAATTTGCATATAAACGTCTAATTTAATGAACAAATACAGAAATATAATGTCATTACAAGCTGTTTAGATTGGGCGCCAATTTCACAGCTTGACCACAGTTCTCCCCGCACAGGGTCGAACTGTGCCGAACACGGGTGGGATTTCAATGGGACTCCGTTCGTGAAGCAGCATGCGAAATGGCAAAACCGCAATTTTTTCTTAGTTTCTTAGACCATCCATCAATGAATAAAGTGGAACATTCCTCAGAACATGTTGAATTGATTGCGTCTAGTCAATGTCTGACGAGCTGCTGCTGGTTCCTCTTACGTGTGGTACAGGGTATTGGCATAAGGATACTTTGTTACTCTACAACATTAAAGGAATAAAAGTTAAGTTGACATACCAATTTATTCCTCCCTGAATAGGCTTAATCTAAAATATTAAAAACAAATTTATGGCAAAATAAATTTCAACGATATGAAGAAGGCTTCCCCCACGCAGGTTCGATTCCTGCCGATTACGGGTGGGTTTTTAATCTTTGACGGAAGAAGTAGTCGTGAAGGACGACTCAACCACTATCACCTTACTCTCATAAGTTTGATCCCTGCTTACTACAGGGATGTTTTAAATGGGACTTAGAATATGAAGAAGAATTGATTCAATTGACATCTGCAGATTTACAATAGAGTTTATAGAGTTTATAGACTCTCAAAACAGAAATATGTTAGAACATACCCTTTACTTTTCTTTTTGAAACGCTGCATCTGAAAAGTGAGAGTGTGGTTTACTGCAGCTACAAATTGTATCAGGTTTTTTCAACACACCTGCGACAATTGACTCTGACACACCTGTACTTTTACTGCACCTGAAACTGCGCATACTTTGGGGAGAAAGTAGTCGTGGCCGAGTGGTTAAGGCGATGGACTTGAAATCCATTGGGGTCACCCCGCGCAGGTTCGAACCCTGCCGGCTACGGGTGGGTTTTTAATGGGCGCACACAGAATATGGAGCAGCACTGAACATGGTGAAATTGCAAATGAGTTTCAAAGACCATCCAACAAGAACTAAAGTAGAACCTTCTTTAGAAAATGTTGAATTTAATCTTTTGACTTATTCCTGTTCATGTGAACTATAGCATCGAGTTCTGGCGGAGTTTTTGCTAATCTTAAGGCAAAACAATGGAAATGACTTACAAGCTAACCTCTCCATAAATCTTACATATTTCTGACAAAGCTGTAGTCGTGGCCGAGTGGTTAAGGCGATGGACTAGAAATCCATTGGGGTCTCCCCGCGCAGGTTCGAATCCTGCCGACTACGGGTGGGTTTTTAATGAGACTCAACATGTAGATACTTTAGGAACAGCTCTTTAATTTGAGGGCATGCGGAAAAAAAACCCACTTAAGTGAAAAAAATGTACAAATCTTTGTGTAAATCATTAAAATGTCCTTATACATAAACGTTTTTTTAATGGATTTAGCTCTAGTTTCTCACTGTGCCCTCAGATATGAAGATATGATGTCTCTAGCAGCAACAACACATAGCCACAAACAAATCTTGGTAGCTGAAAAATCCTAAGATAACTAAACATCTACAATTCATCTTTAAATAATGTGCAAAAGATTGTTTTAAATATAATTTAATGCAAACAGGCATTTTTAACGATTTACAAGAATAACAGAACTGTAAAATATCCCAAGCTGTAAAACAAAAAACATCAGCAGCTAAAAAGATAGCCATAGCAGGCAAACATATACCAAGCACAGCTAAATACCCGAAGACAAAAAACAGCATCAGCAGCTATGGACGTCTCAGCAGCCAAACGTACCATTAGCTGCTGAAACAACTCTGACAACCTTAGTAAAGGACAAAAACACATATCTTCATTAAACATACTATCACTAGCTAAAATCACTCTGAGCTGCTAACATGCTTCAGACGTTAGTAAATACTCTAAGCAGCTAAAATACCCTAAGCATCTAAAAAAAATCCCTAAGCCGATAAAATATCCTCAGAAGATAAAAAAAAAAAAAACGTATAATAAGAAGTTATAAATACCTTCAGTAGTTGAGTGATACTCTCAAAAGACAACTAGCATCCATCCAGTTATGGCTAGGATGCAGAACTAAACTGTGTAATACGGGTCCCTCTGCATCCGGGCCAAATGAACCATTAGGACCCGCATAAACCTTAAAATCTAAATGACTTTTTTTCCTGAATTTGCATATAAACGTCTAATTTAATGAACAAATACAGAAATATAATGTCATTACAAGCTGTTTAGATTGGGCGCCAATTTCACAGCTTGACCACAGTTCTCCCCGCACAGGGTCGAACTGTGCCGAACACGGGTGGGATTTCAATGGGACTCAGTTCGTGAAGCAGCAGGCGAAATGGCAAAACCGCAATTTTTTCTTAGTTTCTTAGACCATCCATCAATGAATAAAGTGGAACATTCCTCAGAACATGTTGAATTGATTGTGTCTAGTCAATGTCTGACGAGCTGCTGCTGGTTCCTCTTACGTGTGGTACAGGGTATTGGCATAAGGATACTTTGTTACTCTACAACATTAAAGGAATAAAAGTTAAGTTGACATACCAATTTATTCCTCCCTGAATAGGCTTAATCTAAAATATTAAAAACAAATTTATGGCAAAATAAATTTCAACGATATGAAGAAGGCTTCCCCCACGCAGGTTCGATTCCTGCCGATTACGGGTGGGTTTTTAATCTTTGACGGAAGAAGTAGCCGTGAAGGACGAGTCCACCAGTATCACCTTACTCTCATAAGTTTGATCCCTGCTTATTACAGGGATGTTTTAAATGGGACTTAGAATATGAAGAAGAATTGATTCAATTGACATCTGCAGATTTACAATAGAGTTTATAGACTCTCAAAACAGAAATATGTTAGAACATACCCTTTACTTTTCTTTTTGAAACGCTGCATCTGAAAAGTGAGAGTGTGGTTTACTGCAGCTACAAATTGTATCAGGTTTTTTCAACACACCTGCGACAATTGACTCTGACACACCTGTACTTTTACTGCGCTTGAAACTTTACGATCTGGAGACGCATACTTTGGGGAGAAAGTAGTCGTGGCCGAGTGGTTAAGGCGATGGACTTGAAATCCATTGGGGTCTCCCTGCGCAGGTTCGAACCCTGCCGACTACGGGTGGGTTTTTAATGGGCGCACACAGAATATGGAGCAGCACTGAACATGGTGAAATTGCAAATGAGTTTCAAAGACCATCCAACAAGGACTAAAGTAGAACCTTCCTTAGAAAATGTTGAATTTAATCTTTTGACTTATTCCTGTTCATGTGAACTATAGCATCGAGTTCTGGCGGAGTTTTTGCTAATCTTAAGGCAAAACAATGGAAATGACTTACAAGCTAACCTCTCCATAAATCTTACATATTTCTGACAAAGCTGTAGTCGTGGCCGAGTGGTTAAGGCGATGGACTAGAAATCCATTGGGGTCTCCCCGCGCAGGTTCGAATCCTGCCGACTACGGGTGGGTTTTTAATGAGACTCAACATGTAAATACTTTAGGAACAGCTCTTTAATTTGAGGGCATGCGGAAAAAAAACCCACTTAAGTGAAAAAAATGTACAAATCTTTGTGTAAATCATTAAAATGTCCTTATACATAAACGTTTTTTTAATGGATTTAGCTCTAGTTTCTCACTGTGCCCTCAGATATGAAGATATGATGTCTCTAGCAGCAACAACACATAGCCACAAACAAATCTTGGTAGCTGAAAAATCCTAAGATAACTAAACATCTACAATTCATCTTTAAATAATGTGCAAAAGATTGTTTTAAATATAATTTAATGCAAACAGGCATTTTTAACGATTTACAAGAATAACAGAACTGTAAAATATCCCAAGCTGTAAAACAAAAAACATCAGCAGCTAAAAAGATAGCCATAGCAGGCAAACATATACCAAGCACAGCTAAATACCCGAAGACAAAAAACAGCATCAGCAGCTATGGACGTCTCAGCAGCCAAACGTACCATTAGCTGCTGAAACAACTCTGACAACCTTAGTAAAGGACAAAAACACATATCTTCATTAAACATACTATCACTAGCTAAAATCACTCTGAGCTGCTAACATGCTTCAGACGTTAGTAAATACTCTAAGCAGCTAAAATACCCTAAGCATCTAAAAAAAAATCCCTAAGCCGATAAAATATCCTCAGAAGATAAAAAAAAAAAACGTATAATAAGAAGTTATAAATACCTTCAGTAGTTGAGTGATACTCTCAAAAGACAACTAGCATCCATCCAGTTATGGCTAGGATGCAGAACTAAACTGTGTAATACGGGTCCCTCTGCATCCGGGCCAAATGAACCATTAGGACCCGCATAAACCTTAAAATCTAAATGACTTTTTTTCCTGAATTTGCATATAAACGTCTAATTTAATGAACAAATACAGAAATATAATGTCATTACAAGCTGTTTAGATTGGGCGCCAATTTCACAGCTTGACCACAGTTCTCCCCGCACAGGGTCGAACTGTGCCGAACACGGGTGGGATTTCAATGGGACTCAGTTCGTGAAGCAGCAGGCGAAATGGCAAAACCGCAATTTTTTCTTAGTTTCTTAGACCATCCATCAATGAATAAAGTGGAACATTCCTCAGAACATGTTGAATTGATTGTGTCTAGTCAATGTCTGACGAGCTGCTGCTGGTTCCTCTTACGTGTGGTACAGGGTATTGGCATAAGGATACTTTGTTACTCTACAACATTAAAGGAATAAAAGTTAAGTTGACATACCAATTTATTCCTCCCTGAATAGGCTTAATCTAAAATATTAAAAACAAATTTATGGCAAAATAAATTTCAACGATATGAAGAAGGCTTCCCCCACGCAGGTTCGATTCCTGCCGATTACGGGTGGGTTTTTAATCTTTGACGGAGGAAGTAGCCGTGAAGGACGAGTCCACCAGTATCACCTTACTCTCATAAGTTTGATCCCTGCTTATTACAGGGATGTTTTAAATGGGACTTAGAATATGAAGAAGAATTGATTCAATTGACATCTGCAGATTTACAATAGAGTTTATAGACTCTCAAAACAGAAATATGTTAGAACATACCCTTTACTTTTCTTTTTGAAACGCTGCATCTGAAAAGTGAGAGTGTGGTTTACTGCAGCTACAAATTGTATCAGGTTTTTTCAACACACCTGCGACAATTGACTCTGACACACCTGTACTTTTACTGCGCTTGAAACTTTACGATCTGGAGACGCATACTTTGGGGAGAAAGTAGTCGTGGCCGAGTGGTTAAGGCGATGGACTTGAAATCCATTGGGGTCTCCCTGCGCAGGTTCGAACCCTGCCGACTACGGGTGGGTTTTTAATGGGCGCACACAGAATATGGAGCAGCACTGAACATGGTGAAATTGCAAATGAGTTTCAAAGACCATCCAACAAGGACTAAAGTAGAACCTTCCTTAGAAAATATTAAATTTAATCTTTTGACTTATTCCTGTTCATGTGAACTATAGCATCAAGTTCTGGCGGAGTTTTTGCTAATCTTAAGGCAAAACAATGGAAATGACTTACAAGCTAACCTCTCCATAAATCTTACATATTTCGGACGAAGCAGTAGTCGTGGCCGAGTGGTGAAGGCGATGGACTAGAAATCCATTGGGGTCTCCCCGCGCAGGTTCGAATCCTGCCGACTACGGGTGGGTTTTTAATGAGACTCAACATGTAGATACTTTAGGAACAGCTCTTTAATTTGAGGGCATGCGGAAAAAAAACCCACTTAAGTGAAAAAAATGTACAAATCTGTAAAACAAAAGCTGTACAAGCTGTAAAACAAAAAACATCAGCAGCTAAAAAGATAGCCATAGCAGGCAAACATATACCAAGCACAGCTAAATACCCGAAGACAAAAAACAGCATCAGCAGCTATGGACGTCTCAGCAGCCAAACGTACCATTAGCTGCTGAAACAACTCTGACAACCTTAGTAAAGGACAAAAACACATATCTTCATTAAACATACTATCACTAGCTAAAATCACTCTGAGCTGCTAACATGCTTCAGACGTTAGTAAATACTCTAAGCAGCTAAAATACCCTAAGCATCTAAAAAAAATCCCTAAGCCGATAAAATATCCTCAGAAGATAAAAAAAAAAAGTATAATAAGAAGTTATAAATACCTTCAGTAGTTGAGTGAAACTCTCAAAAGACAACTAGCATCCATCCAGTTATGGCTAGGATGCAGAACTAAACTGTGTAATACGGGTCCCTCTGCATTCGGGCCAAATGAACCATTAGGACCCGCATAAACCTTAAAATCTAAATGACTTTTTTTCCTGAATTTGCATATAAACGTCTAATTTAATGAACAAATACAGAAATATAATGTCATTACAAGCTGTTTAGATTGGGCGCCAATTTCACAGCTTGACCACAGTTCTCCCCGCACAGGGTCGAACTGTGTCGAACACGGGTGGGATTTCAATGGGACTCAGTTCGTGAAGCAGCAGGCGAAATGGCAAAACCGCAATTTTTTCTTAGTTTCTTAGACCATCCATCAATGAATAAAGTGGAACATTCCTCAGAACATGTTGAATTGATTGCGTCTAGTCAATGTCTGACGAGCTGCTGCTGGTTCCTCTTACGTGTGGTACAGGGTATTGGCATAAGGATACTTTGTTACTCTACAACATTAAAGGAATAAAAGTTAAGTTGACATACCAATTTATTCCTCCCTGAATAGGCTTAATCTAAAATATTAAAAACAAATTTATGGCAAAATAAATTTCAACGATATGAAGAAGGCTTCCCCCACGCAGGTTCGATTCCTGCCGATTACGGGTGGGTTTTTAATCTTTGACGGAAGAAGTAGTCGTGAAGGACGAGTCCACCAGTATCACCTTACTCTCATAAGTTTGATCCCTGCTTACTACAGGGATGTTTTAAATGGGACTTAGAATATGAAGAAGAATTGATTCAATTGACATCTGCAGATTTACAATAGAGTTTATAGAGTTTATAGACTCTCAAAACAGAAATATGTTAGAACATACCCTTTACTTTTCTTTTTGAAACGCTGCATCTGAAAAGTGAGAGTGTGGTTTACTGCAGCTACAAATTGTATCAGGTTTTTTCAACACACCTGCGACAATTGACTCTGACACACCTGTACTTTTACTGCACCTGAAACTGCGCATACTTTGGGGAGAAAGTAGTCGTGGCCGAGTGGTTAAGGCGATGGACTTGAAATCCATTGGGGTCACCCCGCGCAGGTTCGAACCCTGCCGGCTACGGGTGGGTTTTTAATGGGCGCACACAGAATATGGAGCAGCACTGAACATGGTGAAATTGCAAATGAGTTTCAAAGACCATCCAACAAGAACTAAAGTAGAACCTTCTTTAGAAAATGTTGAATTTAATCTTTTGACTTATTCCTGTTCATGTGAACTATAGCATCGAGTTCTGGCGGAGTTTTTGCTAATCTTAAGGCAAAACAATGGAAATGACTTACAAGCTAACCTCTCCATAAATCTTACATATTTCTGACAAAGCTGTAGTCGTGGCCGAGTGGTTAAGGCGATGGACTAGAAATCCATTGGGGTCTCCCCGCGCAGGTTCGAATCCTGCCGACTACGGGTGGGTTTTTAATGAGACTCAACATGTAGATACTTTAGGAACAGCTCTTTAATTTGAGGGCATGCGGAAAAAAAACCCACTTAAGTGAAAAAAATGTACAAATCTTTGTGTAAATCATTAAAATGTCCTTATACATAAACGTTTTTTTAATGGATTTAGCTCTAGTTTCTCACTGTGCCCTCAGATATGAAGATATGATGTCTCTAGCAGCAACAACACATAGCCACAAACAAATCTTGGTAGCTGAAAAATCCTAAGATAACTAAACATCTACAATTCATCTTTAAATAATGTGCAAAAGATTGTTTTAAATATAATTTAATGCAAACAGGCATTTTTAACGATTTACAAGAATAACAGAACTGTAAAATATCCCAAGCTGTAAAACAAAAAACATCAGCAGCTAAAAAGATAGCCATAGCAGGCAAACATATACCAAGCACAGCTAAATACCAGAAGACAAAAAACAGCATCAGCAGCTATGGACGTCTCAGCAGCCAAACGTACCATTAGCTGCTGAAACAACTCTGACAACCTTAGTAAAGGACAAAAACACATATCTTCATTAAACATACTATCACTAGCTAAAATCACTCTGAGCTGCTAACATGCTTCAGACGTTAGTAAATACTCTAAGCAGCTAAAATACCCTAAGCATCTAAAAAAAATCCCTAAGCCGATAAAATATCCTCAGAAGATAAAAAAAAAAAACGTATAATAAGAAGTTATAAATACCTTCAGTAGTTGAGTGATACTCTCAAAAGACAACTAGCATCCATCCAGTTATGGCTAGGATGCAGAACTAAACTGTGTAATACGGGTCCCTCTGCATCCGGGCCAAATGAACCATTAGGACCCGCATAAACCTTAAAATCTAAATGACTTTTTTTCCTGAATTTGCATATAAACGTCTAATTTAATGAACAAATACAGAAATATAATGTCATTACAAGCTGTTTAGATTGGGCGCCAATTTCACAGCTTGACCACAGTTCTCCCCGCACAGGGTCGAACTGTGCCGAACACGGGTGGGATTTCAATGGGACTCAGTTCGTGAAGCAGCAGGCGAAATGGCAAAACCGCAATTTTTTCTTAGTTTCTTAGACCATCCATCAATGAATAAAGTGGAACATTCCTCAGAACATGTTGAATTGATTGTGTCTAGTCAATGTCTGAGGAGCTGCTGCTGGTTCCTCTTACGTGTGGTACAGGGTATTGGCATAAGGATACTTTGTTACTCTACAACATTAAAGGAATAAAAGTTAAGTTGACATACCAATTTATTCCTCCCTGAATAGGCTTAATCTAAAATATTAAAAACAAATTTATGGCAAAATAAATTTCAACGATATGAAGAAGGCTTCCCCCACGCAGGTTCGATTCCTGCCGATTACGGGTGGGTTTTTAATCTTTGACGGAAGAAGTAGCCGTGAAGGACGAGTCCACCAGTATCACCTTACTCTCATAAGTTTGATCCCTGCTTATTACAGGGATGTTTTAAATGGGACTTAGAATATGAAGAAGAATTGATTCAATTGACATCTGCAGATTTACAATAGAGTTTATAGACTCTCAAAACAGAAATATGTTAGAACATACCCTTTACTTTTCTTTTTGAAACGCTGCATCTGAAAAGTGAGAGTGTGGTTTACTGCAGCTACAAATTGTATCAGGTTTTTTCAACACACCTGCGACAATTGACTCTGACACACCTGTACTTTTACTGCGCTTGAAACTTTACGATCTGGAGACGCATACTTTGGGGAGAAAGTAGTCGTGGCTGAGTGGTTAAGGCGATGGACTTGAAATCCATTGGGGTCTCCCTGCGCAGGTTCGAACCCTGCCGACTACGGGTGGGTTTTTAATGAGACTCAACATGTAGATACTTTAGGAACAGCTCTTTAATTTGAGGGCATGCGGAAAAAAAACCCACTTAAGTGAAAAAAATGTACAAATCTGTAAAACAAAAGCTGTACAAGCTGTAAAACAAAAAACATCAGCAGCTAAAAAGATAGCCATAGCAGGCAAACATATACCAAGCACAGCTAAATACCCGAAGACAAAAAACAGCATCAGCAGCTATGGACGTCTCAGCAGCCAAACGTACCATTAGCTACTGAAACAACTCTGACAACCTTAGTAAAGGACAAAAACACATATCTTCATTAAACATACTATCACTAGCTAAAATCACTCTGAGCTGCTAACATGCTTCAGACGTTAGTAAATACTCTAAGCAGCTAAAATACCCTAAGCATCTAAAAAAAATCCCTAAGCCGATAAAATATCCTCAGAAGATAAAAAAAAAAAAGTATAATAAGAAGTTATAAATACCTTCAGTAGTTGAGTGAAACTCTCAAAAGACAACTAGCATCCATCCAGTTATGGCTAGGATGCAGAACTAAACTGTGTAATACGGGTCCCTCTGCATTCGGGCCAAATGAACCATTAGGACCCGCATAAACCTTAAAATCTAAATGACTTTTTTTCCTGAATTTGCATATAAACGTCTAATTTAATGAACAAATACAGAAATATAATGTCATTACAAGCTGTTTAGATTGGGCGCCAATTTCACAGCTTGACCACAGTTCTCCCCGCACAGGGTCGAACTGTGTCGAACACGGGTGGGATTTCAATGGGACTCAGTTCGTGAAGCAGCAGGCGAAATGGCAAAACCGCAATTTTTTCTTAGTTTCTTAGACCATCCATCAATGAATAAAGTGGAACATTCCTCAGAACATGTTGAATTGATTGCGTCTAGTCAATGTCTGACGAGCTGCTGCTGGTTCCTCTTACGTGTGGTACAGGGTATTGGCATAAGGATACTTTGTTACTCTACAACATTAAAGGAATAAAAGTTAAGTTGACATACCAATTTATTCCTCCCTGAATAGGCTTAATCTAAAATATTAAAAACAAATTTATGGCAAAATAAATTTCAACGATATGAAGAAGGCTTCCCCCACGCAGGTTCGATTCCTGCCGATTACGGGTGGGTTTTTAATCTTTGACGGAAGAAGTAGTCGTGAAGGACGAGTCCACCAGTATCACCTTACTCTCATAAGTTTGATCCCTGCTTACTACAGGGATGTTTTAAATGGGACTTAGAATATGAAGAAGAATTGATTCAATTGACATCTGCAGATTTACAATAGAGTTTATAGAGTTTATAGACTCTCAAAACAGAAATATGTTAGAACATACCCTTTACTTTTCTTTTTGAAACGCTGCATCTGAAAAGTGAGAGTGTGGTTTACTGCAGCTACAAATTGTAGCAGGTTTTTTCAACACACCTGCGACAATTGACTCTGACACACCTGTACTTTTACTGCGCCTGAAAGTTTACGATCTGGAGACGCATACTTTGGGGAGAAAGTAGTCGTGGCCGAGTGGTTAAGGCGATGGACTTGAACTCCATTGGGGTCACCCCGCGCAGGTTCGAACCCTGCCGGCTACGGGTGGGTTTTTAATGGGCGCACACAGAATATGGAGCAGCACTGAACATGGTGAAATTGCAAATGAGTTTCAAAGACCATCCAACAAGAACTAAAGTAGAACCTTCTTTAGAAAATGTTGAATTTAATCTTTTGACTTATTCCTGTTCATGTGAACTATAGCATCGAGTTCTGGCGGAGTTTTTGCTAATCTTAAGGCAAAACAATGGAAATGACTTACAAGCTAACCTCTCCATAAATCTTACATATTTCTGACAAAGCTGTAGTCGTGGCCGAGTGGTTAAGGCGATGGACTAGAAATCCATTGGGGTCTCCCCGCGCAGGTTCGAATCCTGCCGACTACGGGTGGGTTTTTAATGAGACTCAACATGTAGATACTTTAGGAACAGCTCTTTAATTTGAGGGCATGCGGAAAAAAAACCCACTTAAGTGAAAAAAATGTACAAATCTTTGTGTAAATCATTAAAATGTCCTTATACATAAACGTTTTTTTAATGGATTTAGCTCTAGTTTCTCACTGTGCCCTCAGATATGAAGATATGATGTCTCTAGCAGCAACAACACATAGCCACAAACAAATCTTGGTAGCTGAAAAATCCTAAGATAACTAAACATCTACAATTCATCTTTAAATAATGTGCAAAAGATTGTTTTAAATATAATTTAATGCAAACAGGCATTTTTAACGATTTACAAGAATAACAGAACTGTAAAATATCCCAAGCTGTAAAACAAAAAACATCAGCAGCTAAAAAGATAGCCATAGCAGGCAAACATATACCAAGCACAGCTAAATACCAGAAGACAAAAAACAGCATCAGCAGCTATGGACGTCTCAGCAGCCAAACGTACCATTAGCTGCTGAAACAACTCTGACAACCTTAGTAAAGGACAAAAACACATATCTTCATTAAACATACTATCACTAGCTAAAATCACTCTGAGCTGCTAACATGCTTCAGACGTTAGTAAATACTCTAAGCAGCTAAAATACCCTAAGCATCTAAAAAAAATCCCTAAGCCGATAAAATATCCTCAGAAGATAAAAAAAAAAAAAACGTATAATAAGAAGTTATAAATACCTTCAGTAGTTGAGTGATACTCTCAAAAGACAACTAGCATCCATCCAGTTATGGCTAGGATGCAGAACTAAACTGTGTAATACGGGTCCCTCTGCATCCGGGCCAAATGAACCATTAGGACCCGCATAAACCTTAAAATCTAAATGACTTTTTTTCCTGAATTTGCATATAAACGTCTAATTTAATGAACAAATACAGAAATATAATGTCATTACAAGCTGTTTAGATTGGGCGCCAATTTCACAGCTTGACCACAGTTCTCCCCGCACAGGGTCGAACTGTGCCGAACACGGGTGGGATTTCAATGGGACTCAGTTCGTGAAGCAGCAGGCGAAATGGCAAAACCGCAATTTTTTCTTAGTTTCTTAGACCATCCATCAATGAATAAAGTGGAACATTCCTCAGAACATGTTGAATTGATTGTGTCTAGTCAATGTCTGACGAGCTGCTGCTGGTTCCTCTTACGTGTGGTACAGGGTATTGGCATAAGGATACTTTGTTACTCTACAACATTAAAGGAATAAAAGTTAAGTTGACATACCAATTTATTCCTCCCTGAATAGGCTTAATCTAAAATATTAAAAACAAATTTATGGCAAAATAAATTTCAACGATATGAAGAAGGCTTCCCCCACGCAGGTTCGATTCCTGCCGATTACGGGTGGGTTTTTAATCTTTGACGGAAGAAGTAGCCGTGAAGGACGAGTCCACCAGTATCACCTTACTCTCATAAGTTTGATCCCTGCTTATTACAGGGATGTTTTAAATGGGACTTAGAATATGAAGAAGAATTGATTCAATTGACATCTGCAGATTTACAATAGAGTTTATAGACTCTCAAAACAGAAATATGTTAGAACATACCCTTTACTTTTCTTTTTGAAACGCTGCATCTGAAAAGTGAGAGTGTGGTTTACTGCAGCTACAAATTGTATCAGGTTTTTTCAACACACCTGCGACAATTGACTCTGACACACCTGTACTTTTACTGCGCTTGAAACTTTACGATCTGGAGACGCATACTTTGGGGAGAAAGTAGTCGTGGCCGAGTGGTTAAGGCGATGGACTTGAAATCCATTGGGGTCTCCCTGCGCAGGTTCGAACCCTGCCGACTACGGGTGGGTTTTTAATGGGCGCACACAGAATATGGAGCAGCACTGAACATGGTGAAATTGCAAATGAGTTTCAAAGACCATCCAACAAGGACTAAAGTAGAACCTTCCTTAGAAAATGTTAAATTTAATCTTTTGACTTATTCCTGTTCATGTGAACTATAGCATCAAGTTCTGGCGGAGTTTTTGCTAATCTTAAGGCAAAACAATGGAAATGACTTACAAGCTAACCTCTCCATAAATCTTACATATTTCGGACGAAGCAGTAGTCGTGGCCGAGTGGTGAAGGCGATGGACTAGAATTCCATTGGGGTCTCCCCGCGCAGGTTCGAATCCTGCCGACTACGGGTGGGTTTTTAATGAGACTCAACATGTAGATACTTTAGGAACAGCTCTTTAATTTGAGGGCATGCGGAAAAAAAACCCACTTAAGTGAAAAAAATGTACAAATCTGTAAAACAAAAGCTGTACAAGCTGTAAAACAAAAAACATCAGCAGCTAAAAAGATAGCCATAGCAGGCAAACATATACCAAGCACAGCTAAATATCCGAAGACAAAAAACAGCATCAGCAGCTATGGACGTCTCAGCAGCCAAACGTACCATTAGCTGCTGAAACAACTCTGACAACCTTAGTAAAGGACAAAAACACATATCTTCATTAAACATACTATCACTAGCTAAAATCACTCTGAGCTGCTAACATGCTTCAGACGTTAGTAAATACTCTAAGCAGCTAAAATACCCTAAGCATCTAAAAAAAAATCCCTAAGCCGATAAAATATCCTCAGAAGATAAAAAAAAAAAACGTATAATAAGAAGTTATAAATACCTTCAGTAGTTGAGTGATACTCTCAAAAGACAACTAGCATCCATCCAGTTATGGCTAGGATGCAGAACTAAACTGTGTAATACGGGTCCCTCTGCATCCGGGCCAAATGAACCATTAGGACCCGCATAAACCTTAAAATCTAAATGACTTTTTTTCCTGAATTTGCATATAAACGTCTAATTTAATGAACAAATACAGAAATATAATGTCATTACAAGCTGTTTAGATTGGGCGCCAATTTCACAGCTTGACCACAGTTCTCCCCGCACAGGGTCGAACTGTGCCGAACACGGGTGGGATTTCAATGGGACTCAGTTCGTGAAGCAGCAGGCGAAATGGCAAAACCGCAATTTTTTCTTAGTTTCTTAGACCATCCATCAATGAATAAAGTGGAACATTCCTCAGAACATGTTGAATTGATTGTGTCTAGTCAATGTCTGACGAGCTGCTGCTGGTTCCTCTTACGTGTGGTACAGGGTATTGGCATAAGGATACTTTGTTACTCTACAACATTAAAGGAATAAAAGTTAAGTTGACATACCAATTTATTCCTCCCTGAATAGGCTTAATCTAAAATATTAAAAACAAATTTATGGCAAAATAAATTTCAACGATATGAAGAAGGCTTCCCCCACGCAGGTTCGATTCCTGCCGATTACGGGTGGGTTTTTAATCTTTGACGGAGGAAGTAGCCGTGAAGGACGAGTCCACCAGTATCACCTTACTCTCATAAGTTTGATCCCTGCTTATTACAGGGATGTTTTAAATGGGACTTAGAATATGAAGAAGAATTGATTCAATTGACATCTGCAGATTTACAATAGAGTTTATAGACTCTCAAAACAGAAATATGTTAGAACATACCCTTTACTTTTCTTTTTGAAACGCTGCATCTGAAAAGTGAGAGTGTGGTTTACTGCAGCTACAAATTGTATCAGGTTTTTTCAACACACCTGCGACAATTGACTCTGACACACCTGTACTTTTACTGCGCTTGAAACTTTACGATCTGGAGACGCATACTTTGGGGAGAAAGTAGTCGTGGCCGAGTGGTTAAGGCGATGGACTTGAAATCCATTGGGGTCTCCCTGCGCAGGTTCGAACCCTGCCGACTACGGGTGGGTTTTTAATGGGCGCACACAGAATATGGAGCAGCACTGAACATGGTGAAATTGCAAATGAGTTTCAAAGACCATCCAACAAGGACTAAAGTAGAACCTTCCTTAGAAAATGTTAAATTTAATCTTTTGACTTATTCCTGTTCATGTGAACTATAGCATCAAGTTCTGGCGGAGTTTTTGCTAATCTTAAGGCAAAACAATGGAAATGACTTACAAGCTAACCTCTCCATAAATCTTACATATTTCGGACGAAGCAGTAGTCGTGGCCGAGTGGTGAAGGCGATGGACTAGAAATCCATTGGGGTCTCCCCGCGCAGGTTCGAATCCTGCCGACTACGGCTGGGTTTTTAATGAGACTCAACATGTAGATACTTTAGGAACAGCTCTTTAATTTGAGGGCATGCGGAAAAAAAACCCACTTAAGTGAAAAAAATGTACAAATCTGTAAAACAAAAGCTGTACAAGCTGTAAAACAAAAAACATCAGCAGCTAAAAAGATAGCCATAGCAGGCAAACATATACCAAGCACAGCTAAATACCCGAAGACAAAAAACAGCATCAGCAGCTATGGACGTCTCAGCAGCCAAACGTACCATTAGCTGCTGAAACAACTCTGACAACCTTAGTAAAGGACAAAAACACATATCTTCATTAAACATACTATCACTAGCTAAAATCACTCTGAGCTGCTAACATGCTTCAGACGTTAGTAAATACTCTAAGCAGCTAAAATACCCTAAGCATCTAAAAAAAATCCCTAAGCCGATAAAATATCCTCAGAAGATAAAAAAAAAAAAGTATAATAAGAAGTTATAAATACCTTCAGTAGTTGAGTGAAACTCTCAAAAGACAACTAGCATCCATCCAGTTATGGCTAGGATGCAGAACTAAACTGTGTAATACGGGTCCCTCTGCATTCGGGCCAAATGAACCATTAGGACCCGCATAAACCTTAAAATCTAAATGACTTTTTTTCCTGAATTTGCATATAAACGTCTAATTTAATGAACAAATACAGAAATATAATGTCATTACAAGCTGTTTAGATTGGGCGCCAATTTCACAGCTTGACCACAGTTCTCCCCGCACAGGGTCGAACTGTGTCGAACACGGGTGGGATTTCAATGGGACTCAGTTCGTGAAGCAGCAGGCGAAATGGCAAAACCGCAATTTTTTCTTAGTTTCTTAGACCATCCATCAATGAATAAAGTGGAACATTCCTCAGAACATGTTGAATTGATTGCGTCTAGTCAATGTCTGACGAGCTGCTGCTGGTTCCTCTTACGTGTGGTACAGGGTATTGGCATAAGGATACTTTGTTACTCTACAACATTAAAGGAATAAAAGTTAAGTTGACATACCAATTTATTCCTCCCTGAATAGGCTTAATCTAAAATATTAAAAACAAATTTATGGCAAAATAAATTTCAACGATATGAAGAAGGCTTCCCCCACGCAGGTTCGATTCCTGCCGATTACGGGTGGGTTTTTAATCTTTGACGGAAGAAGTAGTCGTGAAGGACGAGTCCACCAGTATCACCTTACTCTCATAAGTTTGATCCCTGCTTACTACAGGGATGTTTTAAATGGGACTTAGAATATGAAGAAGAATTGATTCAATTGACATCTGCAGATTTACAATAGAGTTTATAGAGTTTATAGACTCTCAAAACAGAAATATGTTAGAACATACCCTTTACTTTTCTTTTTGAAACGCTGCATCTGAAAAGTGAGAGTGTGGTTTACTGCAGCTACAAATTGTAGCAGGTTTTTTCAACACACCTGCGACAATTGACTCTGACACACCTGTACTTTTACTGCGCCTGAAAGTTTACGATCTGGAGACGCATACTTTGGGGAGAAAGTAGTCGTGGCCGAGTGGTTAAGGCGATGGACTTGAAATCCATTGGGGTCACCCCGCGCAGGTTCGAACCCTGCCGGCTACGGGTGGGTTTTTAATGGGCGCACACAGAATATGGAGCAGCACTGAACATGGTGAAATTGCAAATGAGTTTCAAAGACCATCCAACAAGAACTAAAGTAGAACCTTCTTTAGAAAATGTTGAATTTAATCTTTTGACTTATTCCTGTTCATGTGAACTATAGCATCGAGTTCTGGCGGAGTTTTTGCTAATCTTAAGGCAAAACAATGGAAATGACTTACAAGCTAACCTCTCCATAAATCTTACATATTTCTGACAAAGCTGTAGTCGTGGCCGAGTGGTTAAGGCGATGGACTAGAAATCCATTGGGGTCTCCCCGCGCAGGTTCGAATCCTGCCGACTACGGGTGGGTTTTTAATGAGACTCAACATGTAGATACTTTAGGAACAGCTCTTTAATTTGAGGGCATGCGGAAAAAAAACCCACTTAAGTGAAAAAAATGTACAAATCTGTAAAACAAAAGCTGTACAAGCTGTAAAACAAAAAACATCAGCAGCTAAAAAGATAGCCATAGCAGGCAAACATATACCAAGCACAGCTAAATACCCGAAGACAAAAAACAGCATCAGCAGCTATGGACGTCTCAGCAGCCAAACGTACCATTAGCTGCTGAAACAACTCTGACAACCTTAGTAAAGGACAAAAACACATATCTTCATTAAACATACTATCACTAGCTAAAATCACTCTGAGCTGCTAACATGCTTCAGACGTTAGTAAATACTCTAAGCAGCTAAAATACCCTAAGCATCTAAAAAAAATCCCTAAGCCGATAAAATATCCTCAGAAGATAAAAAAAAAAAAGTATAATAAGAAGTTATAAATACCTTCAGTAGTTGAGTGAAACTCTCAAAAGACAACTAGCATCCATCCAGTTATGGCTAGGATGCAGAACTAAACTGTGTAATACGGGTCCCTCTGCATCCGGGCCAAATGAACCATTAGGACCCGCATAAACCTTAAAATCTAAATGACTTTTTTTCCTGAATTTGCATATAAACGTCTAATTTAATGAACAAATACAGAAATATAATGTCATTACAAGCTGTTTAGATTGGGCGCCAATTTCACAGCTTGACCACAGTTCTCCCCGCACAGGGTCGAACTGTGCCGAACACGGGTGGGATTTCAATGGGACTCAGTTCGTGAAGCAGCAGGCGAAATGGCAAAACCGCAATTTTTTCTTAGTTTCTTAGACCATCCATCAATGAATAAAGTGGAACATTCCTCAGAACATGTTGAATTGATTGTGTCTAGTCAATGTCTGACGAGCTGCTGCTGGTTCCTCTTACGTGTGGTACAGGGTATTGGCATAAGGATACTTTGTTACTCTACAACATTAAAGGAATAAAAGTTAAGTTGACATACCAATTTATTCCTCCCTGAATAGGCTTAATCTAAAATATTAAAAACAAATTTATGGCAAAATAAATTTCAACGATATGAAGAAGGCTTCCCCCACGCAGGTTCGATTCCTGCCGATTACGGGTGGGTTTTTAATCTTTGACGGAAGAAGTAGCCGTGAAGGACGAGTCCACCAGTATCACCTTACTCTCATAAGTTTGATCCCTGCTTATTACAGGGATGTTTTAAATGGGACTTAGAATATGAAGAAGAATTGATTCAATTGACATCTGCAGATTTACAATAGAGTTTATAGACTCTCAAAACAGAAATATGTTAGAACATACCCTTTACTTTTCTTTTTGAAACGCTGCATCTGAAAAGTGAGAGTGTGGTTTACTGCAGCTACAAATTGTATCAGGTTTTTTCAACACACCTGCGACAATTGACTCTGACACACCTGTACTTTTACTGCGCCTGAAAGTTTGGGGAGAAAGTAGTCGTGGCCGAGTGGTTAATGCGATGGGCTTGAAATCCATTGGGGTCTCCCCGCGCAGGTTCGAACCCTGCCGACTACGGGTGGGTTTTTAATGGGCGCACACAGAATATGGAGCAGCACTGAACATGGTGAAATTGCAAATGAGTTTCAAAGACCATCCAACAAGGACTAAAGTAGAACCTTCCTTAGAAAATGTTGAATTTAATCTTTTGACTTATTCCTGTTCATGTGAACTATAGCATCGAGTTCTGGCGGAGTTTTTGCTAATCTTAAGGCAAAACAATGGAAATGACTTACAATCTAACCTCTCCATAAATCTTACATATTTCTGACAAAGCTGTAGTCGTGGCCGAGTGGTTAAGGCGATGGACTAGAAATCCATTGGGGTCTCTCCGCGCAGATTCGAATCCTGCCGACTACGGGTGGGTTATAATGAGACTCAACATGTAGATACTTTAGGAACAGCTCTTTAATTTGAGGGCATGCGGAAAAAAACCCCACTTAAGTGAAAAAAATGTACAAATCTTTGTGTAAATCATTAAAATGTCCTTATACATAAACGTTTTTTTAATGGATTTAGCTCTAGTTTCTCACTGTGCCCTCAGATATGAAGATATGATGTCTCTAGCAGCAACAACACATAGCCACAAACAAATCTTGGTAGCTGAAAAATCCTAAGATAACTAAACATCTACAATTCATCTTTAAATAATGTGCAAAAGATTGTTTTAAATATAATTTAATGCAAACAGGCATTTTTAACGATTTACAAGAATAACAGAACTGTAAAATATCCCAAGCTGTAAAACAAAAAACATCAGCAGCTAAAAAGATAGCCATAGCAGGCAAACATATACCAAGCACAGCTAAATACCCGAAGACAAAAAACAGCATCAGCAGCTATGGACGTCTCAGCAGCCAAACGTACCATTAGCTGCTGAAACAACTCTGACAACCTTAGTAAAGGACAAAAACACATATCTTCATTAAACATACTATCACTAGCTAAAATCACTCTGAGCTGCTAACATGCTTCAGACGTTAGTAAATACTCTAAGCAGCTAAAATACCCTAAGCATCTAAAAAAAATCCCTAAGCCGATAAAATATCCTCAGAAGATAAAAAAAAAAAAACGTATAATAAGAAGTTATAAATACCTTCAGTAGTTGAGTGATACTCTCAAAAGACAACTAGCATCCATCCAGTTATGGCTAGGATGCAGAACTAAACTGTGTAATACGGGTCCCTCTGCATCCGGGCCAAATGAACCATTAGGACCCGCATAAACCTTAAAATCTAAATGACTGTTTTTCCTGAATTTGCATATAAACGTCTAATTTAATGAACAAATACAGAAATATAATGTCATTACAAGCTGTTTAGATTGGGCGCCAATTTCACAGCTTGACCACAGTTCTCCCCGCACAGGGTCGAAGTGTGCCGAACACGGGTGGGATTTCAATGGGACTCAGTTCGTGAAGCAGCAGGCGAAATGGCAAAACCGCAATTTTTTCTTAGTTTCTTAGACCATCCATCAATGAATAAAGTGGAACATTCCTCAGAACATGTTGAATTGATTGCGTCTAGTCAATGTCTGACGAGCTGCTGCTGGTTCCTCTTACGTGTGGTACAGGGTATTGGCATAAGGATACTTTGTTACTCTACAACATTAAAGGAATAAAAGTTAAGTTGACATACCAATTTATTCCTCCCTGAATAGGCTTAATCTAAAATATTAAAAACAAATTTATGGCAAAATAAATTTCAACGATATGAAGAAGGCTTCCCCCACGCAGGTTCGATTCCTGCCGATTACGGGTGGGTTTTTAATCTTTGACGGAAGAAGTAGTCGTGAAGGACGAGTCCACCAGTATCACCTTACTCTCATAAGTTTGATCCCTGCTTACTACAGGGATGTTTTAAATGGGACTTAGAATATGAAGAAGAATTGATTCAATTGACATCTGCAGATTTACAATAGAGTTTATAGAGTTTATAGACTCTCAAAACAGAAATATGTTAGAACATACCCTTTACTTTTCTTTTTGAAACGCTGCATCTGAAAAGTGAGAGTGTGGTTTACTGCAGCTACAAATTGTAGCAGGTTTTTTCAACACACCTGCGACAATTGACTCTGACACACCTGTACTTTTACTGCGCCTGAAAGTTTACGATCTGGAGACGCATACTTTGGGGAGAAAGTAGTCGTGGCCGAGTGGTTAAGGCGATGGACTTGAAATCCATTGGGGTCACCCCGCGCAGGTTCGAACCCTGCCGGCTACGGGTGGGTTTTTAATGGGCGCACACAGAATATGGAGCAGCACTGAACATGGTGAAATTGCAAATGAGTTTCAAAGACCATCCAACAAGAACTAAAGTAGAACCTTCTTTAGAAAATGTTGAATTTAATCTTTTGACTTATTCCTGTTCATGTGAACTATAGCATCGAGTTCTGGCGGAGTTTTTGCTAATCTTAAGGCAAAACAATGGAAATGACTTACAAGCTAACCTCTCCATAAATCTTACATATTTCTGACAAAGCTGTAGTCGTGGCCGAGTGGTTAAGGCGATGGACTAGAAATCCATTGGGGTCTCCCCGCGCAGGTTCGAATCCTGCCGACTACGGGTGGGTTTTTAATGAGACTCAACATGTAGATACTTTAGGAACAGCTCTTTAATTTGAGGGCATGCGGAAAAAAAACCCACTTAAGTGAAAAAAATGTACAAATCTTTGTGTAAATCATTAAAATGTCCTTATACATAAATGTTTTTTTAATGGATTTAGCTCTAGTTTCTCACTGTGCCCTCAGATATGAAGATATGATGTCTCTAGCAGCAACAACACATAGCCACAAACAAATCTTGGTAGCTGAAAAATCCTAAGATAACTAAACATCTACAATTCATCTTTAAATAATGTGCAAAAGATTGTTTTAAATATAATTTAATGCAAACAGGCATTTTTAACGATTTACAAGAATAACAGAACTGTAAAATATCCCAAGCTGTAAAACAAAAAACATCAGCAGCTAAAAAGATAGCCATAGCAGGCAAACATATACCAAGCACAGCTAAATACCCGAAGACAAAAAACAGCATCAGCAGCTATGGACGTCTCAGCAGCCAAACGTACCATTAGCTGCTGAAACAACTCTGACAACCTTAGTAAAGGACAAAAACACATATCTTCATTAAACATACTATCACTAGCTAAAATCACTCTGAGCTGCTAACATGCTTCAGACGTTAGTAAATACTCTAAGCAGCTAAAATACCCTAAGCATCTAAAAAAAATCCCTAAGCCGATAAAATATCCTCAGAAGATAAAAAAAAAAAACGTATAATAAGAAGTTATAAATACCTTCAGTAGTTGAGTGATACTCTCAAAAGACAACTAGCATCCATCCAGTTATGGCTAGGATGCAGAACTAAACTGTGTAATACGGGTCCCTCTGCATCCGGGCCAAATGAACCATTAGGACCCGCATAAACCTTAAAATCTAAATGACTTTTTTTCCTGAATTTGCATATAAACGTCTAATTTAATGAACAAATACAGAAATATAATGTCATTACAAGCTGTTTAGATTGGGCGCCAATTTCACAGCTTGACCACAGTTCTCCCCGCACAGGGTCGAACTGTGCCGAACACGGGTGGGATTTCAATGGGACTCAGTTCGTGAAGCAGCAGGCGAAATGGCAAAACCGCAATTTTTTCTTAGTTTCTTAGACCATCCATCAATGAATAAAGTGGAACATTCCTCAGAACATGTTGAATTGATTGTGTCTAGTCAATGTCTGACGAGCTGCTGCTGGTTCCTCTTACGTGTGGTACAGGGTATTGGCATAAGGATACTTTGTTACTCTACAACATTAAAGGAATAAAAGTTAAGTTGACATACCAATTTATTCCTCCCTGAATAGGCTTAATCTAAAATATTAAAAACAAATTTATGGCAAAATAAATTTCAACGATATGAAGAAGGCTTCCCCCACGCAGGTTCGATTCCTGCCGATTACGGGTGGGTTTTTAATCTTTGACGGAAGAAGTAGCCGTGAAGGACGAGTCCACCAGTATCACCTTACTCTCATAAGTTTGATCCCTGCTTATTACAGGGATGTTTTAAATGGGACTTAGAATATGAAGAAGAATTGATTCAATTGACATCTGCAGATTTACAATAGAGTTTATAGACTCTCAAAACAGAAATATGTTAGAACATACCCTTTACTTTTCTTTTTGAAACGCTGCATCTGAAAAGTGAGAGTGTGGTTTACTGCAGCTACAAATTGTATCAGGTTTTTTCAACACACCTGCGACAATTGACTCTGACACACCTGTACTTTTACTGCGCCTGAAAGTTTGGGGAGAAAGTAGTCGTGGCCGAGTGGTTAATGCGATGGGCTTGAAATCCATTGGGGTCTCCCCGCGCAGGTTCGAACCCTGCCGACTACGGGTGGGTTTTTAATGGGCGCACACAGAATATGGAGCAGCACTGAACATGGTGAAATTGCAAATGAGTTTCAAAGACCATCCAACAAGGACTAAAGTAGAACCTTCCTTAGAAAATGTTGAATTTAATCTTTTGACTTATTCCTGTTCATGTGAACTATAGCATCGAGTTCTGGCGGAGTTTTTGCTAATCTTAAGGCAAAACAATGGAAATGACTTACAATCTAACCTCTCCATAAATCTTACATATTTCTGACAAAGCTGTAGTCGTGGCCGAGTGGTTAAGGCGATGGACTAGAAATCCATTGGGGTCTCTCCGCGCAGATTCGAATCCTGCCGACTACGGGTGGGTTATAATGAGACTCAACATGTAGATACTTTAGGAACAGCTCTTTAATTTGAGGGCATGCGGAAAAAAACCCCACTTAAGTGAAAAAAATGTACAAATCTTTGTGTAAATCATTAAAATGTCCTTATACATAAACGTTTTTTTAATGGATTTAGCTCTAGTTTCTCACTGTGCCCTCAGATATGAAGATATGATGTCTCTAGCAGCAACAACACATAGCCACAAACAAATCTTGGTAGCTGAAAAATCCTAAGATAACTAAACATCTACAATTCATCTTTAAATAATGTGCAAAAGATTGTTTTAAATATAATTTAATGCAAACAGGCATTTTTAACGATTTACAAGAATAACAGAACTGTAAAATATCCCAAGCTGTAAAACAAAAAACATCAGCAGCTAAAAAGATAGCCATAGCAGGCAAACATATACCAAGCACAGCTAAATACCCGAAGACAAAAAACAGCATCAGCAGCTATGGACGTCTCAGCAGCCAAACGTACCATTAGCTGCTGAAACAACTCTGACAACCTTAGTAAAGGACAAAAACACATATCTTCATTAAACATACTATCACTAGCTAAAATCACTCTGAGCTGCTAACATGCTTCAGACGTTAGTAAATACTCTAAGCAGCTAAAATACCCTAAGCATCTAAAAAAAATCCCTAAGCCGATAAAATATCCTCAGAAGATAAAAAAAAAAAAACGTATAATAAGAAGTTATAAATACCTTCAGTAGTTGAGTGATACTCTCAAAAGACAACTAGCATCCATCCAGTTATGGCTAGGATGCAGAACTAAACTGTGTAATACGGGTCCCTCTGCATCCGGGCCAAATGAACCATTAGGACCCGCATAAACCTTAAAATCTAAATGACTGTTTTTCCTGAATTTGCATATAAACGTCTAATTTAATGAACAAATACAGAAATATAATGTCATTACAAGCTGTTTAGATTGGGCGCCAATTTCACAGCTTGACCACAGTTCTCCCCGCACAGGGTCGAAGTGTGCCGAACACGGGTGGGATTTCAATGGGACTCAGTTCGTGAAGCAGCAGGCGAAATGGCAAAACCGCAATTCAGTTTCTTAGACCATCCATCAATGAATAAAGTGGAACATTCCTCAGAACATGTTGAATTGATTGCGTCTAGTCAATGTCTGACGAGCTGCTGCTGGTTCCTCTTACGTGTGGTACAGGGTATTGGCATAAGGATACTTTGTTACTCTACAACATTAAAGGAATAAAAGTTAAGTTGACATACCAATTTATTCCTCCCTGAATAGGCTTAATCTAAAATATTAAAAACAAATTTATGGCAAAATAAATTTCAACGATATGAAGAAGGCTTCCCCCACGCAGGTTCGATTCCTGCCGATTACGGGTGGGTTTTTAATCTTTGACGGAAGAAGTAGTCGTGAAGGACGAGTCCACCAGTATCACCTTACTCTCATAAGTTTGATCCCTGCTTACTACAGGGATGTTTTAAATGGGACTTAGAATATGAAGAAGAATTGATTCAATTGACATCTGCAGATTTACAATAGAGTTTATAGACTCTCAAAACAGAAATATGTTAGAACATACCCTTTACTTTTCTTTTTGAAACGCTGCATCTGAAAAGTGAGAGTGTGGTTTACTGCAGCTACAAATTGTAGCAGGTTTTTTCAACACACCTGCGACAATTGACTCTGACACACCTGTACTTTTACTGCGCCTGAAAGTTTGGGGAGAAAGTAGTCGTGGCCGAGTGGTTAATGCGATGGGCTTGAAATCCATTGGGGTCTCCCCGCGCAGGTTCGAACCCTGCCGACTACGGGTGGGTTTTTAATGGGCGCACACAGAATATGGAGCAGCACTGAACATGGTGAAATTGCAAATGAGTTTCAAAGACCATCCAACAAGGACTAAAGTAGAACCTTCCTTAGAAAATGTTGAATTTAATCTTTTGACTTATTCCTGTTCATGTGAACTATAGCATCGAGTTCTGGCGGAGTTTTTGCTAATCTTAAGGCAAAACAATGGAAATGACTTACAATCTAACCTCTCCATAAATCTTACATATTTCTGACAAAGCTGTAGTCGTGGCCGAGTGGTTAAGGCGATGGACTAGAAATCCATTGGGGTCTCTCCGCGCAGATTCGAATCCTGCCGACTACGGGTGGGTTTTAATGAGACTCAACATGTAGATACTTTAGGAACAGCTCTTTAATTTGAGGGCATGCGGAAAAAAACCCCACTTAAGTGAAAAAAATGTACAAATCTTGGTGTAAATCATTAAAATGTCCTTATACATAAACGTTTTTTTAATGGATTTAGCTTTAGTTTCTCACTGTGCCCTCAGATATGAAGATATGATGTCTCTAGCAGCAACAACACATAGCCACAAACAAATCTTGGAAGCTGAAAAATCCTAAGATAACTAAACATCTACAATTCATCTTTAAATAATGTGCAAAAGATTGTTTTAAATATAATTTAATGCAAACAGGCATTTTTAACGATTTACAAGAATAACAGAACTGTAAAATATCCCAAGCTGTAAAACAAAAAACATCAGCAGCTAAAAAGATAGCCATAGCAGGCAAACATATACCAAGCACAGCTAAATACCCGAAGACAAAAAACAGCATCAGCAGCTATGGACGTCTCAGCAGCCAAACGTACCATTAGCTGCTGAAACAACTCTGACAACCTTAGTAAAGGACAAAAACACATATCTTCATTAAACATACTATCACTAGCTAAAATCACTCTGAGCTGTTAACATGCTTCAGACGTTAGTAAATACTCTAAGCAGCTAAAATATCATAAGCATCTAAAAAAATCCCTAAGCCGATAAAATATCCTCAGAAGATAAAAAAAAAAATGTATAATAAGAAGTTATAAATACCTTCAGTAGTTGAGTGATACTCTCAAAAGACAACTAGCATCCATCCAGTTATGGCTAGGATGCAGAACTAAACTGTGTAATACGGGTCCCTCTGCATCCGGGCCAAATGAACCATTAGGACCCGCATAAACCTTAAAATCTAAATGACTGTTTTTCCTGAATTTGCATATAAACGTCTAATTTAATGAACAAATACAGAAATATAATGTCATTACAAGCTGTTTAGATTGGGCGCCAATTTCACAGCTTGACCACAGTTCTCCCCGCACAGGGTCGAAGTGTGCCGAACACGGGTGGGATTTCAATGGGACTCAGTTCGTGAAGCAGCAGGCGAAATGGCAAAACCGCAATTTTTTCTTAGTTTCTTAGACCATCCATCAATGAATAAAGTGGAACATTCCTCAGAACATGTTGAATTGATTGCGTCTAGTCAATGTCTGACGAGCTGCTGCTGGTTCCTCTTACGTGTGGTACAGGGTATTGGCATAAGGATACTTTGTTACTCTACAACATTAAAGGAATAAAAGTTAAGTTGACATACCAATTTATTCCTCCCTGAATAGGCTTAATCTAAAATATTAAAAACAAATTTATGGCAAAATAAATTTCAACGATATGAAGAAGGCTTCCCCCACGCAGGTTCGATTCCTGCCGATTACGGGTGGGTTTTTAATCTTTGACGGAAGAAGTAGTCGTGAAGGACGAGTCCACCAGTATCACCTTACTCTCATAAGTTTGATCCCTGCTTACTACAGGGATGTTTTAAATGGGACTTAGAATATGAAGAAGAATTGATTCAATTGACATCTGCAGATTTACAATAGAGTTTATAGAGTTTATAGACTCTCAAAACAGAAATATGTTAGAACATACCCTTTACTTTTCTTTTTGAAACGCTGCATCTGAAAAGTGAGAGTGTGGTTTACTGCAGCTACAAATTGTATCAGGTTTTTTCAACACACCTGCGACAATTGACTCTGACACACCTGTCCCTTTTACTGCGCCTGAAAGTTTACGATCTGGAGACGCATACTTTGGGGAGAAAGTAGTCGTGGCCGAGTGGTTAAGGCGATGGACTTGAAATCCATTGGGGTCTCCCCGCGCAGGTTCGAACCCTGTCGACTACGGGTGGATTTTTAATGGGCGCACACAGAATATGGAGCAGCACTGAACATGGTGAAATTGCAAATGAGTTTCAAAGACCATCCAACAAGGACTAAAGTAGAACCTTCCTTAGAAAATGTTGAATTTAATCTTTTGACTTATTCCTGTTCATGTGAACTATAGCATCGAGTTCTGGCGGAGTTTTTGTTCGAATCCTGCCGACTACGGGTGGGTTTTAATGAGACTCAACATGTAGATACTTTAGGAACAGCTCTTTAATTTGAGGGCATGCAGGGAAAAAAAACCCACTTAAGTGAAAAAAATGTACAAATCTTTGTGTAAATCATTAAAATGTCCTTATACATAAACGTTTTTTTAATGGATTTAGCTTTAGTTTCTCACTGTGCCCTCAGATATGAAGATATGATGTCTCTAGCAGCAACAACACATAGCCACAAACAAATCTTGGTAGCTGAAAAATCCTAAGATAACTAAACATCTACAATTCTTCTTTAAATAATTTGCAAAAGATTGTTTTAAATATAATTTAATGCAAACAGGCATTTTTAACGATTTACAAGAATAACAGAACTATAAAATATCCCAAGCTGTAAAACAAAAAAACATCAGCAGCTAAAAAGATAGCCATAGCAGGCAAACATATACCAAGCACAGCTAAATACCCGAAGACAAAAAACAGCATCAGCAGCTATGGACGTCTCAGCAGCCAAACGTACCATTAGCTGCTGAAACAACTCTGACAACCTTAGTAAAGGACAAAAACACATATCTTCATTAAACACACTATCACTAGCTAAAATCACTCTGAGCTGCTAACATGCTTCAGACGTTAGCAAATACTCTAAGCAGCTAAAATACCCTAAGCATCTAAAAAAAATCCCTAAGCCGATAAAATATCCTTAGAAGATAAAAAAAAATGTATAATAAGAAGTTATAAATACCTTCAGTAGTTCAGTGATACTCTCAAAAGACAACTAGCATCCATCCAGTTATGGCTAGGATGCAGAACTAAATTGTGTAATACGGGTCCCTCTGCATCCGGGCCAAATGAACCATTAGGACCCGCATAAACCTTAAAATCTAAATGACTTTTTTTTCTGAATTTGCATATAAACGTCTAATTTAATGAACAAATACAGAAATATAATGTCATTACAAGCTGTTTAGATTGGGCGCCAATTTCACAGCTTGACCACAGTTCTCCCCGCACAGGGTCGAACTGTGCCGAACACGGGTGGGATTTCAATGGGACTCCGTTCGTGAAGCAGCAGGCGAAATGGCAAAACCGCAATTTTTTCTTAGTTTCTTAGACCATCCATCAATGAATAAAGTGGAACATTCCTCAGAACATGTTGAATTGATTGCGTCTAGTCAATGTCTGACGAGCTGCTGCTGGTTCCTCTTACGTGTGGTACAGGGTATTGGCATAAGGATACTTTGTTACTCTACAACATTAAAGGAATAAAAGTTAAGTTGACATACCAATTTATTCCTCCCTGAATAGGCTTAATCTAAAATATTAAAAACAAATTTATGGCAAAATAAATTTCAACGATATGAAGAAGGCTTCCCCCACGCAGGTTCGATTCCTGCCGATTACGGGTGGGTTTTTAATCTTTGACGGAAGAAGTAGTCGTGAAGGACGAGTCCACCAGTATCACCTTACTCTCATAAGTTTGATCCCTGCTTACTACAGGGATGTTTTAAATGGGACTTAGAATATGAAGAAGAATTGATTCAATTGACATCTGCAGATTTACAATAGAGTTTATAGAGTTTATAGACTCTCAAAACAGAAATATGTTAGAACATACCCTTTACTTTTCTTTTTGAAACGCTGCATCTGAAAAGTGAGAGTGTGGTTTACTGCAGCTACAAATTGTAGCAGGTTTTTTCAACACACCTGCGACAATTGACTCTGACACACCTGTCCCTTTTACTGCGCCTGAAACTTTACGATCTGGAGACGCATACTTTGGGGAGAAAGTAGTCGTGGCCGAGTGGTTAAGGCGATGGACTTGAAATCCATTGGGGTCTCCCCGCGCAGGTTCGATCCCTGCCCACTACGGGTAGGTTTATAATGGGCGCACACAGAATATGGAGCAGCACTGAACATGGTGAAATTGCAAATGAGTTTCAAAGACCATCCAACAAGGACTAAAGTAGAACCTTCCTTAGAAAATGTTGAATTTAATCTTTTGACTTATTCCTGTTCATGTGAACTATAGCATCGAGTTCTGGCGGAGTTTTTGTTCGAATCCTGCCGACTACGGGTGGGTTTTAATGAGACTCAACATGTAGATACTTTAGGAACAGCTCTTTAATTTGAGGGCATGCGGGGAAAAAAAACCCACTTAAGTGAAAAAAATGTACAAATCTTTGTGTAAATCATTAAAATGTCCTCATACATAAACGTTTTTTTAATGGATTTAGCTTTAGTTTCTCACTGTGCCCTCAGATATGAAGATATGATGTCTCTAGCAGCAACAACACATAGCCACAAACAAATCTTGGTAGCTGAAAAATCCTAAGATAACTAAACATCTCCAATTCTTCTTTAAATAATTTGCAAAAGATTGTTTTAAATATAATTTAATGCAAACAGGCATTTTTAACGATTTACAAGAATAACAGAACTATAAAATATCCCAAGCTGTAAAACAAAAAAACATCAGCAGCTAAAAAGATAGCCATAGCAGGCAAACATATACCAAGCACAGCTAAATACCCGAAGACAAAAAACAGCATCAGCAGCTATGGACGTCTCAGCAGCCAAACGTACCATTAGCTGCTGAAACAACTCTGACAACCTTAGTAAAGGACAAAAACACATATCTTCATTAAACACACTATCACTAGCTAAAATCACTCTGAGCTGCTAACATGCTTCAGACGTTAGCAAATACTCTAAGCAGCTAAAATACCCTAAGCATCTAAAAAAAATCCCTAAGCCGATAAAATATCCTTAGAAGATAAAAAAAAATGTATAATAAGAAGTTATAAATACCTTCAGTAGTTCAGTGATACTCTCAAAAGACAACTAGCATCCATCCAGTTATGGCTAGGATGCAGAACTAAATTGTGTAATACGGGTCCCTCTGCATCCGGGCCAAATGAACCATTAGGACCCGCATAAACCTTAAAATCTAAATGACTTTTTTTTCTGAATTTGCATATAAACGTCTAATTTAATGAACAAATACAGAAATATAATGTCATTACAAGCTGTTTAGATTGGGCGCCAATTTCACAGCTTGACCACAGTTCTCCCCGCACAGGGTCGAACTGTGCCGAACACGGGTGGGATTTCAATGGGACTCCGTTCGTGAAGCAGCAGGCGAAATGGCAAAACCGCAATTTTTTCTTAGTTTCTTAGACCATCCATCAATGAATAAAGTGGAACATTCCTCAGAACATGTTGAATTGATTGCGTCTAGTCAATGTCTGACGAGCTGCTGCTGGTTCCTCTTACGTGTGGTACAGGGTATTGGCATAAGGATACTTTGTTACTCTACAACATTAAAGGAATAAAAGTTAAGTTGACATACCAATTTATTCCTCCCTGAATAGGCTTAATCTAAAATATTAAAAACAAATTTATGGCAAAATAAATTTCAACGATATGAAGAAGGCTTCCCCCACGCAGGTTCGATTCCTGCCGATTACGGGTGGGTTTTTAATCTTTGACGGAAGAAGTAGTCGTGAAGGACGAGTCCACCAGTATCACCTTACTCTCATAAGTTTGATCCCTGCTTACTACAGGGATGTTTTAAATGGGACTTAGAATATGAAGAAGAATTGATTCAATTGACATCTGCAGATTTACAATAGAGTTTATAGAGTTTATAGACTCTCAAAACAGAAATATGTTAGAACATACCCTTTACTTTTCTTTTTGAAACGCTGCATCTGAAAAGTGAGAGTGTGGTTTACTGCAGCTACAAATTGTAGCAGGTTTTTTCAACACACCTGCGACAATTGACTCTGACACACCTGTCCCTTTTACTGCGCCTGAAACTTTACGATCTGGAGACGCATACTTTGGGGAGAAAGTAGTCGTGGCCGAGTGGTTAAGGCGATGGACTTGAAATCCATTGGGGTCTCCCCGCGCAGGTTCGATCCCTGCCCACTACGGGTAGGTTTATAATGGGCGCACACAGAATATGGAGCAGCACTGAACATGGTGAAATTGCAAATGAGTTTCAAAGACCATCCAACAAGGACTAAAGTAGAACCTTCCTTAGAAAATGTTGAATTTAATCTTTTGACTTATTCCTGTTCATGTGAACTATAGCATCGAGTTCTGGCGGAGTTTTTGTTCGAATCCTGCCGACTACGGGTGGGTTTTAATGAGACTCAACATGTAGATACTTTAGGAACAGCTCTTTAATTTGAGGGCATGCGGGGAAAAAAAACCCACTTAAGTGAAAAAAATGTACAAATCTTTGTGTAAATCATTAAAATGTCCTCATACATAAACGTTTTTTTAATGGATTTAGCTTTAGTTTCTCACTGTGCCCTCAGATATGAAGATATGATGTCTCTAGCAGCAACAACACATAGCCACAAACAAATCTTGGTAGCTGAAAAATCCTAAGATAACTAAACATCTCCAATTCTTCTTTAAATAATTTGCAAAAGATTGTTTTAAATATAATTTAATGCAAACAGGCATTTTTAACGATTTACAAGAATAACAGAACTATAAAATATCCCAAGCTGTAAAACAAAAAAACATCAGCAGCTAAAAAGATAGCCATAGCAGGCAAACATATACCAAGCACAGCTAAATACCCGAAGACAAAAAACAGCATCAGCAGCTATGGACGTCTCAGCAGCCAAACGTACCATTAGCTGCTGAAACAACTCTGACAACCTTAGTAAAGGACAAAAACACATATCTTCATTAAACACACTATCACTAGCTAAAATCACTCTGAGCTGCTAACATGCTTCAGACGTTAGCAAATACTCTAAGCAGCTAAAATACCCTAAGCATCTAAAAAAAATCCCTAAGCCGATAAAATATCCTTAGAAGATAAAAAAAAATGTATAATAAGAAGTTATAAATACCTTCAGTAGTTCAGTGATACTCTCAAAAGACAACTAGCATCCATCCAGTTATGGCTAGGATGCAGAACTAAATTGTGTAATACGGGTCCCTCTGCATCCGGGCCAAATGAACCATTAGGACCCGCATAAACCTTAAAATCTAAATGACTTTTTTTTCTGAATTTGCATATAAACGTCTAATTTAATGAACAAATACAGAAATATAATGTCATTACAAGCTGTTTAGATTGGGCGCCAATTTCACAGCTTGACCACAGTTCTCCCCGCACAGGGTCGAACTGTGCCGAACACGGGTGGGATTTCAATGGGACTCCGTTCGTGAAGCAGCAGGCGAAATGGCAAAACCGCAATTTTTTCTTAGTTTCTTAGACCATCCATCAATGAATAAAGTGGAACATTCCTCAGAACATGTTGAATTGATTGCGTCTAGTCAATGTCTGACGAGCTGCTGCTGGTTCCTCTTACGTGTGGTACAGGGTATTGGCATAAGGATACTTTGTTACTCTACAACATTAAAGGAATAAAAGTTAAGTTGACATACCAATTTATTCCTCCCTGAATAGGCTTAATCTAAAATATTAAAAACAAATTTATGGCAAAATAAATTTCAACGATATGAAGAAGGCTTCCCCCACGCAGGTTCGATTCCTGCCGATTACGGGTGGGTTTTTAATCTTTGACGGAAGAAGTAGTCGTGAAGGACGACTCAACCACTATCACCTTACTCTCATAAGTTTGATCCCTGCTTACTACAGGGATGTTTTAAATGGGACTTAGAATATGAAGAAGAATTGATTCAATTGACATCTGCAGATTTACAATAGAGTTTATAGAGTTTATAGACTCTCAAAACAGAAATATGTTAGAACATACCCTTTACTTTTCTTTTTGAAACGCTGCATCTGAAAAGTGAGAGTGTGGTTTACTGCAGCTACAAATTGTAGCAGGTTTTTTCAACACACCTGCGACAATTGACTCTGACACACCTGTCCCTTTTACTGCGCCTGAAACTTTACGATCTGGAGACGCATACTTTGGGGAGAAAGTAGTCGTGGCCGAGTGGTTAAGGCGATGGACTTGAAATCCATTGGGGTCTGCCCGCGCAGGTTCGATCCCTGTCCACTACGGGTAGGTTTATAATGGGCGCACACAGAATATGGAGCAGCACTGAACATGGTGAAATTGCAAATGAGTTTCAAAGACCATCCAACAAGGACTAAAGTAGAACCTTCCTTAGAAAATGTTGAATTTAATCTTTTGACTTATTCCTGTTCATGTGAACTATAGCATCGAGTTCTGGCGGAGTTTTTGTTCGAATCCTGCCGACTACGGGTGGGTTTTAATGAGACTCAACATGTAGATACTTTAGGAACAGCTCTTTAATTTGAGGGCATGCGGGGAAAAAAAACCCACTTAAGTGAAAAAAATGTACAAATCTTTGTGTAAATCATTAAAATGTCCTCATACATAAACGTTTTTTTAATGGATTTAGCTTTAGTTTCTCACTGTGCCCTCAGATATGAAGATATGATGTCTCTAGCAGCAACAACACATAGCCACAAACAAATCTTGGTAGCTGAAAAATCCTAAGATAACTAAACATCTACAATTCTTCTTTAAATAATTTGCAAAAGATTGTTTTAAATATAATTTAATGCAAACAGGCATTTTTAACGATTTACAAGAATAACAGAACTATAAAATATCCCAAGCTGTAAAACAAAAAAACATCAGCAGCTAAAAAGATAGCCATAGCAGGCAAACATATACCAAGCACAGCTAAATACCCGAAGACAAAAAACAGCATCAGCAGCTATGGACGTCTCAGCAGCCAAACGTACCATTAGCTGCTGAAACAACTCTGACAACCTTAGTAAAGGACAAAAACACATATCTTCATTAAACACACTATCACTAGCTAAAATCACTCTGAGCTGCTAACATGCTTCAGACGTTAGCAAATACTCTAAGCAGCTAAAATACCCTAAGCATCTAAAAAAAATCCCTAAGCCGATAAAATATCCTTAGAAGATAAAAAAAAATGTATAATAAGAAGTTATAAATACCTTCAGTAGTTCAGTGATACTCTCAAAAGACAACTAGCATCCATCCAGTTATGGCTAGGATGCAGAACTAAATTGTGTAATACGGGTCCCTCTGCATCCGGGCCAAATGAACCATTAGGACCCGCATAAACCTTAAAATCTAAATGACTTTTTTTTCTGAATTTGCATATAAACGTCTAATTTAATGAACAAATACAGAAATATAATGTCATTACAAGCTGTTTAGATTGGGCGCCAATTTCACAGCTTGACCACAGTTCTCCCCGCACAGGGTCGAACTGTGCCGAACACGGGTGGGATTTCAATGGGACTCCGTTCGTGAAGCAGCAGGCGAAATGGCAAAACCGCAATTTTTTCTTAGTTTCTTAGACCATCCATCAATGAATAAAGTGGAACATTCCTCAGAACATGTTGAATTGATTGCGTCTAGTCAATGTCTGACGAGCTGCTGCTGGTTCCTCTTACGTGTGGTACAGGGTATTGGCATAAGGATACTTTGTTACTCTACAACATTAAAGGAATAAAAGTTAAGTTGACATACCAATTTATTCCTCCCTGAATAGGCTTAATCTAAAATATTAAAAACAAATTTATGGCAAAATAAATTTCAACGATATGAAGAAGGCTTCCCCCACGCAGGTTCGATTCCTGCCGATTACGGGTGGGTTTTTAATCTTTGACGGAAGAAGTAGTCGTGAAGGACGACTCAACCACTATCACCTTACTCTCATAAGTTTGATCCCTGCTTACTACAGGGATGTTTTAAATGGGACTTAGAATATGAAGAAGAATTGATTCAATTGACATCTGCAGATTTACAATAGAGTTTATAGAGTTTATAGACTCTCAAAACAGAAATATGTTAGAACATACCCTTTACTTTTCTTTTTGAAACGCTGCATCTGAAAAGTGAGAGTGTGGTTTACTGCAGCTACAAATTGTATCAGGTTTTTTCAACACACCTGCGACAATTGACTCTGACACACCTGTCCCTTTTACTGCGCCTGAAAGTTTACGATCTGGAGACGCATACTTTGGGGAGAAAGTAGTCGTGGCCGAGTGGTTAAGGCGATGGACTTGAAATCCATTGGGGTCTCCCCGCGCAGGTTCGAACCCTGTCGACTACGGGTGGATTTTTAATGGGCGCACACAGAATATGGAGCAGCACTGAACATGGTGAAATTGCAAATGAGTTTCAAAGACCATCCAACAAGGACTAAAGTAGAACCTTCCTTAGAAAATGTTGAATTTAATCTTTTGACTTATTCCTGTTCATGTGAACTATAGCATCAAGTTCTGGCGGAGTTTTTGTTCGAATCCTGCCGACTACGGGTGGGTTTTAATGAGACTCAACATGTAGATACTTTAGGAACAGCTCTTTAATTTGAGGGCATGCGGGGAAAAAAAACCCACTTAAGTGAAAAAAATGTACAAATCTTTGTGTAAATCATTAAAATGTCCTTATACATAAACGTTTTTTTAATGGATTTAGCTTTAGTTTCTCACTGTGCCCTCAGATATGAAGATATGATGTCTCTAGCAGCAACAACACATAGCCACAAACAAATCTTGGTAGCTGAAAAATCCTAAGATAACTAAACATCTACAATTCTTCTTTAAATAATTTGCAAAAGATTGTTTTAAATATAATTTAATGCAAACAGGCATTTTTAACGATTTACAAGAATAACAGAACTATAAAATATCCCAAGCTGTAAAACAAAAAAACATCAGCAGCTAAAAAGATAGCCATAGCAGGCAAACATATACCAAGCACAGCTAAATACCCGAAGACAAAAAACAGCATCAGCAGCTATGGACGTCTCAGCAGCCAAACGTACCATTAGCTGCTGAAACAACTCTGACAACCTTAGTAAAGGACAAAAACACATATCTTCATTAAACACACTATCACTAGCTAAAATCACTCTGAGCTGCTAACATGCTTCAGACGTTAGCAAATACTCTAAGCAGCTAAAATACCCTAAGCATCTAAAAAAAATCCCTAAGCCGATAAAATATCCTTAGAAGATAAAAAAAAATGTATAATAAGAAGTTATAAATACCTTCAGTAGTTCAGTGATACTCTCAAAAGACAACTAGCATCCATCCAGTTATGGCTAGGATGCAGAACTAAATTGTGTAATACGGGTCCCTCTGCATCCGGGCCAAATGAACCATTAGGACCCGCATAAACCTTAAAATCTAAATGACTTTTTTTTCTGAATTTGCATATAAACGTCTAATTTAATGAACAAATACAGAAATATAATGTCATTACAAGCTGTTTAGATTGGGCGCCAATTTCACAGCTTGACCACAGTTCTCCCCGCACAGGGTCGAACTGTGCCGAACACGGGTGGGATTTCAATGGGACTCCGTTCGTGAAGCAGCAGGCGAAATGGCAAAACCGCAATTTTTTCTTAGTTTCTTAGACCATCCATCAATGAATAAAGTGGAACATTCCTCAGAACATGTTGAATTGATTGCGTCTAGTCAATGTCTGACGAGCTGCTGCTGGTTCCTCTTACGTGTGGTACAGGGTATTGGCATAAGGATACTTTGTTACTCTACAACATTAAAGGAATAAAAGTTAAGTTGACATACCAATTTATTCCTCCCTGAATAGGCTTAATCTAAAATATTAAAAACAAATTTATGGCAAAATAAATTTCAACGATATGAAGAAGGCTTCCCCCACGCAGGTTCGATTCCTGCCGATTACGGGTGGGTTTTTAATCTTTGACGGAAGAAGTAGTCGTGAAGGACGACTCAACCACTATCACCTTACTCTCATAAGTTTGATCCCTGCTTACTACAGGGATGTTTTAAATGGGACTTAGAATATGAAGAAGAATTGATTCAATTGACATCTGCAGATTTACAATAGAGTTTATAGAGTTTATAGACTCTCAAAACAGAAATATGTTAGAACATACCCTTTACTTTTCTTTTTGAAACGCTGCATCTGAAAAGTGAGAGTGTGGTTTACTGCAGCTACAAATTGTATCAGGTTTTTTCAACACACCTGCGACAATTGACTCTGACACACCTGTCCCTTTTACTGCGCCTGAAAGTTTACGATCTGGAGACGCATACTTTGGGGAGAAAGTAGTCGTGGCCGAGTGGTTAAGGCGATGGACTTGAAATCCATTGGGGTCTCCCCGCGCAGGTTCGAACCCTGTCGACTACGGGTGGGTTTTTAATGGGCGCACACAGAATATGGAGCAGCACTGAACATGGTGAAATTGCAAATGAGTTTCAAAGACCATCCAACAAGGACTAAAGTAGAACCTTCCTTAGAAAATGTTGAATTTAATCTTTTGACTTATTCCTGTTCATGTGAACTATAGCATCAAGTTCTGGCGGAGTTTTTGTTCGAATCCTGCCGACTACGGGTGGGTTTTAATGAGACTCAACATGTAGATACTTTAGGAACAGCTCTTTAATTTGAGGGCATGCGGGGAAAAAAAACCCACTTAAGTGAAAAAAATGTACAAATCTTTGTGTAAATCATTAAAATGTCCTTATACATAAACGTTTTTTTAATGGATTTAGCTTTAGTTTCTCACTGTGCCCTCAGATATGAAGATATGATGTCTCTAGCAGCAACAACACATAGCCACAAACAAATCTTGGTAGCTGAAAAATCCTAAGACAACTAAACATCTACAATTCATCTTTAAATAATGTGCAAAAGATTGTTTTAAATATAATTTAATGCAAACAGGCATTTTTAATGATTTACAAGAATAACAGAACTGTAAAATATCCCAAGCTGTAAAACAAAAAACATCAGCAGCTAAAAAGATAGCCATAGCAGGCAAACATATACCAAGCACAGCTAAATACCCGAAGACAAAAAACAGCATCAGCAGCTATGGACGTCTCAGCAGCCAAACGTACCATTAGCTGCTGAAACAACTCTGACAACCTTAGTAAAGGACAAAAACACATATCTTTATTAAACATACTATCACTAGCTAAAATCACTCTGAGCTGCTAACATGCTTCAGACGTTAGCAAATACTCTAAGCAGCTAAAATACCCTAAGCATTAAAAAAAATCCCTAAGCCGATAAAATGCATTTAGATGGTAAAGGTACTCTCAGCAGCTTAAACCAAAAAATAGCCAGCAGCTAAACAATATCCTCAGAAGATAAAAAAAAAACGTATAAGAAGTTATAAATACCTTCAGTAGTTGAGTGATACTCTCAAAAGACAACTAGCATCCATCCAGTTAAGGCTAGGATGCAGAACTAAACTGTGTAATACGGGTCCCTCTGCATCCGGGCCAAATGAACCATTAGGACCCGCATAAACCTTAAAACCTAAATGACTAGTTTTTTCCTGAATTTGCATATAAACGTCTAATTTAATGAACAAATACAGAAATATAATGTCATTACAAGCTGTTTAGATTGGGCGCCAATTTCACAGCTTGACCACAGTTCTCCCCGCACAGGGTCGAACTGTGCCGAACACGGGTGGGATTTCAATGGGACTCAGTTCGTGAAGCAGCAGGCGAAATGGCAAAACCGCAATTTTTTCTTAGTTTCTTAGACCATCCGTCAATGAATAAAGTGGAACATTCCTCAGAACATGTTGAATTGATTGCGTCTAGTCAATGTCTGACGAGCTGCTGCTGGTTCCTCTTACGTGTGGTACAGGGTATTGGCATAAGGATACCTCAGATATGAAGATATGATGTCTCTTGCAGCAACAACACATAGCCACAAACAAATCTCGGTAGCTGAAAAATCCTAAGTTAACTGAACATCTACAATTCATCTTTAAATAATGTACAAAAGAATGTTATAAATATAATTTAATACATAAAGGCATTTTTAATAATTTACAAGAATAACAGAACTATAAAATATCCCAATCGGCAACACAAAAAACATCAGTAGCTAAAAATATAGCCATAGCAGGTAAACATATACCAAGCGCAGCTAAATACCCGAAGACAAAAAACAGCATCAGCAGCTATGGACGTCTCAGCAGCCAAACGTACCATTTGCTGCTAAAACAACTCTGACAACCTTAGTAAAGAACAAAAACACATATCTTCATTAAACATACTATCACTAGCTAAATTAAACTCTTAGCAGCTAAAATACTTCATACAATCAGCAGCTAAAGAAAAAGAGACTCTCAGCAGCTAAAAAACCCTAAGGATCTAAAAAAAATCCCTCAACAAGTAAAAACCTTCAGACGATAAAGGTACCCTACCCAACTAAAATCTAAATACTGTTAGCAGCTAAAAATATAAAATTAAAAAAAAACTACCATAAGATAAGTTAAGATAAGATACGATAATCCTTTATTAGTCCCACAGTGGGGAAATTCTCAGTGTCAAAGCAGTGTCATAAGCAGTTAAACATCCTCCTTCGTTGAATTATACCCTCAAGGACCATTATCATCCTTTAACATTAACCCTTAGGACTCCCTAAAAGCTTCAAAATCTAAATGAGAAATCTATGGTGGATTAAAGTTCACCAAACTAACTCCCATTTTTGATGACAGCAGTAGTCGTGACCAAATGGTTAAGGCAATAGACTAGAAATTCATTGGGGTTTCCCCATAAAGTTTAGAACCCTTTCGACTACAGGTGGATTTTTAATGGGACTCCAAATGTGTAGCAGCACTGAACATAGCAAATTGGAAATGAGTTTTATAGACCATCCAACAATCACTAAAGTGGAACATTCCCTATAAAATGTTGAAACAATTGCCTGTATTTGATCTCTGATTTGCTGCTGCTGGTTCATTTGAACTGTGAGTTCTGGCAGACAGTTTGCTACACTTAAGGCAAAACAATGAAAATGACGTGTTTTCCTCGCATAAATAGGCTTTGTCTAAAATATGAAACAGAAATCTGTGGTGGAATAAAGTTGATATACTTTTTTCTTAGCCATTAGCAGTTACTTTTAAAAACTAAGAATATTATATAAATCTTTGTGTAAATTATTTAAACTTGCCATTTTACATAAACTGGAACTGTTTGAACATGAATTTAACTATAGTTGCTAAATAGATAGACACAGTGGCATGTCGCTTCAATCAAAAAGTTGGGGGTAAAATAACCAAATAAAAGCCCACTCATAGTCCGCAGGATGACTATATTAAGAAGGCAGAGAACTTGCCACAAGCTTCAGTATGGAACAGGACATTTGTAAACACATAGGACGAGTCAACCTGTGTCACCTGACTCTCATAATTTTGAACCATGCTGGCTACAGAGATGTTTTTAATGGGACTCAGATTATGAAGCAGCATTGAATAAAATGTTTACAGTCCATCCAGCATCTCTAACCACAGAGATTGTAAGACCCTATCCTTTTTCTTTGGAACTCTGCAGCTTGAAAGCATTAAAAAACAAATATTCTGAAAGTAAGATCCAATAAAAGAGCCTTGAATGAAAAATTAGTTAATAGCTAACCTGACCACAAAATGATTTGTTCATTACTGATGCATGGTAATAGAGTACCTCGGACCAAGATCATAAAAAAGTGTTTGGTTACTGCAGAGCCCCCATAAAACTTTCCTCTTTTGAAATGCAGAAAGTGAAATTTCAGGATTCCTTAAATTACATCTATCTCAGTACCAGGCACCAGAGATCCCTCGTACTGATAGAGACCGTCTGCTTCTTGGCCAGTGGTAACCAAAATATGTTATGTCCAAGAGTGCCATTATGGAGCCAGTGAAAACTGCCTCTCACCAAGAAGAATCTATATTAACTCTTTTTTAAATACTTGCTTTAGTTCTAGTTCTTTATTTCTCTTTATAGATTCTTTTTCTCAGTGTTTAGTGGCTCCACCACCATAATCAATGTATTTCTCTTATTAGTGTGTACTCTTATTTATGACAATGTGTTACTCTTGGTTTCACACTCATACGTTTATGAATTCTTACTAGTCCATAGTACGACTATTTGCTTTCCCTAATTTTGAGAGTAACAACCTTGAGGTTGGTGTGGGACACACACACACACACACACACACACACATAGAAGACGCCTGTTTCTTTGTCTAAAACAGCGGGAAAATGAAATTTTCTTTTCCCTGGTGATAAGAGGCCATATGTTCATTAACTCACCTCAGTGGGTAATACAAATGAACATACATAGTTAAATATAAGCTCTGTCTGAAGTTGGGAATCTATCATTGCATTTTCAAATGTATTAAGTTGAGTCATTTGAGAATGTAAGTTAGTTAATGCCTTACATTCGAAATTAGGATATTTAATATGGGAAGATACTCCCCTTTTACTCAAACACACCCCTTTTCTCCACTAGAGACTACCCCAACCAGAGAGATAAATAGACACCTCAAAAGACAAGTAGGGAGGTAAAGAGAGGAAGAGGAATAAGGAAGGATGGAAAAGAACCGAACATAGATGTAGTTAGTGGGAAGAAAGGATGAGACAAGACTGAGAGGCCCGAGTTAAAGTTCAAGTTGGCTTAAAGAACAGAGCTCCAGAAGGAGGAAAGAGGAAGCCTCAGCTGAGAAAAAAAAAAACGGTTAGCTACAACCTTAAGCCACTGAAACTTTACTCAAGAAATAAGTATTGTATTTTATTTTATTTTTGTTTGTCTATATTTATTTTAATAAATATTTTATTTATTATAAACTAGCATCTCATGTGTGAATGTATACAAAGAGATTGGGCCCCGGAGCAATCAAACTGCCTTTTGAATAAAGACTGAATTTAATTCTAAACCAAACTGGAACTTCATTTTGGAAAAATAGAAAGTTTCTTGCTAAAATCTTTTGAAGCTGCTAAGAATTAATTTGACAAGCTATGATTGAATGTGTTTAAAAACAAATCAAGTGTTGAAACACAGTGTAATTTATATGAAGCATAATGTTAGCACACCCGATCCTGATTCAGCATTTGTAAAATCTGATTTTTTTCACCACAAAGTCTTTCAATATCGTTATTTAAAATGAATTCATTTTAAAACAGTAATACGATCAATTATTTTCTCTCACTGAACAAAAGTAAAATTCAGTCTTTGCAATTTCTGGCAACAGAAGTTAAGCATTATGTCATTGACTCATGCTTACTGAGGGAACAAATCAGAGCGGTCTATACAAATTCCCGATTGTTTTGTACAGGATTCTTGGAGACATTAGCCATCTGGTAAGGGCTCAGGAAAGAACAGGATCTGTGTGAATTCTGTCAAATTTAACCCTTTGCAGGGCCAACTGCATAAAACTATATACACAACATTGGACCTCTGAATATATTTGTATTGTAATTAAACCCTGTAAATTACACGTTAATTATTCACTTTATCTGTCTTATATTGTATCCATAAGTGATCCTTTATTTTGCCCTTTTTCCCAATTACTTTATCCACTTTTGTACACAAACTGTTTTTCTTGACACAACATCCTCTAAGCACGTCCTAATGAATCAGCTGACGGAGTCTAAGTACTTTTTAATGTTATTCAATGAATCATGAATCGTTGTGAATCATCATCCAGTCCATGACATCAAAACAGCTCTGGAGCATAGGGTCTATTTGGTCCAACCAGTGATGAACTTCCCTGATGATGGACAGCTCCCATTTAATTTTCTGCCTATAAGTGGGCAGGAACAGGATGGAGGAGTGATCCAATTTGCCGAACAGAGGTCAGGGGAGGGCTTTGTATGTCTCCTGGAAGGGGGTGTAGCAGTCAACCAGAGTCTGTGTTTTCTGCATGATAAGATATTCCAGGTCTGGGGAGCAAAAAGACTTAATAGAGTGTACATTTCACTGATTATACAAAGCATTGTTGATCACAAAAACACAAACCACCACCTTTGTTTTGTTTTTTTCTGGAGAGGTCCTTTGTTTGGGAGAACCCCACTGGCTCAATGGCTTTGTCAGAGCCAAAGATAAACATAGGGCATACTACCTAAATATGTCAGAGGTAGAACATTTATAATATCAAAAATGAGGGTTTGAACAAATTAAGCTTAAGGTTTGCTAAATAAGCATGAACTACTGCATGATGAGACATACTCCTGGATTGAGAATGCTGAGAAGATATGTAAATTCAGTTTACTTTTTAGACCCTAAACATGGAAACCCAAACAAGGTCCTTGCTCTCAATTGTTGCTGCTTTCTCCTGCACATTTTATCTAGAAACATATCACAAGAAAACTGATCTATGCTAAGACGTAGGCCTGTCTCCTGTTGTTGACTTAACAGACCATATATGGACATGATCATTTTTCTGACATTGCTATTGCCTATTGTGTTTATTTGTGTGTATTTTAGCAGAGACATTGGATTTAAGAGCACAGTGTGCAAAATCCAGACACACAGCCTCCACAAAAAAAGCCTTCATACACACAGTGTGGGCTGCCACAGGTACGGATTGATTAACTGCAGAATAACTGGCAATGTTGAACCATAGTGTCAAATGATGTGAAAAACAGCTTTACTGCTGCCGTAGTCATGTGTGTATTGTGTGCATTGTAAAACAAGATTTGTAGAAAGGTTCCAGGCCACTGCGACCTTGTGCATGGTTGAATTTCGCTGTGCATTTCATGTCATCAGTCCGTTTTTACCATATTTGACTCCACCAAAGCTTCTGTAAAACAAGCCTGTTGGGGAAGCAGAGTAAAGACTTTTAACACCCTGCTATGCACTGAGATTACATCACTCAGCCTAGTACAGTGATTATCAGAACACAGGAGAACTAGCAAACACCACTAACAGCAAAAAAGAGATGCCTTTATATGATAATGGATGAGCATGTCCACACATCTAGTGACATCACTCTGGTGTGTCAGTGGAGAACAAAGTTTGTTTTTAAATTAGTTTGCAAATAAAAACGTACCTGTAGCAAAATAACAAAGGCAGGAAACAGGATCTTCTTGAGCATGTCTGCAGGAAGAACAGGACATCAGCAACACTGATCTCTGCTACTAGAGAGTCCCCTGCTTCTGATACACCTATAATTTATCTGTGCATGAGGTATCACACAGTGATGCATGAGCATGCGCACAAGGTAATTGTTGCTGAGTGGTTAAAGTGATGGATTTGAAATTGTTTGGGGCCTTCCCCCACAAATTCGAATTTTGTCAACACTGGGGGTTTTCAGTAGGTTTTATTTCAAGACAATGAACCTGTAGCCACATAACATAACTACTGTAAAACAGATGTAAGTAGGACTGCTATAAAATTCCTAGTTCAGCTGCTGAACTAAATTAAATGCAATGAAAATACATCCAGAATTAGAATTAGGAGATACATGTCAATGACTAAATTGGTACTGGTAAATTGGTGTTACTGGTAATAGGAATTTATTTCTAGGGGACATTTTAATGCATGAAAGCAAAAAAAAGCTAAATAAAAAACAAGAAAAAAAGAATAGGAACATAAATATACAGTGCCCTCCTCATGCATTGGCACCCCTCTTTAAGATGTGTTCTAAGGCTTCTAATACATTTATTATTTTAAGTAATATAGGACAACTATGCAAAAAAAGAAAAAAATACATCCTTTAATTCAACTGCATTTATTCAGTGGAAACAAAATCCCACATTAAGAAATATTATTTTACATGAAATCACATGTGCCACAATTATTGGCACTCCTGATGTTAATACTGTGTACAGCCCCCTTTTGCCAACAAGACAGCACTATTTTCTCTTAGAACATTTCACAAAATGGGAGAATACAGAGACAGGGATCTTCCACCATTGCTCTTTGCACAATTTGTTTTCAATTACATTTAGTTAAATTCTATTTAATTTTATTTATATAGCACTTTTTACAACAAATGTTGTCACAAAGCAGCTTTACAGAGATCTGAGCCTCTTTTGAGCAAGCTAGTGGCAACAGTGGCAAGGAACAACTCATTTACATTTGTGGCATTTAGCAGACGCTCTTATCCAGAGCGACTTACAAAGTGCTTTGCTATTTACCCAAGAAAAAACCTTAGCTAGTTAGAATAGACTAATAATTCAAAAGAAACCTCTAAGCTTAGACATTACTAAACACAATACAATAAGGCGACCATAGTACTCCCTCCAGTCAAGAGGAAGAAAAATGTTATGGGGTATGGAGGAGGTGTAATATAGCGTAATAAGATCCAATAAAAAGATTTATATCAGCAGCAACAGCAGACAGCAGGGGGCAGCTCACCACATAGGAGAGAGAAAAGAAAGGAGAAAATGATAACATGTTTAGGAGCTCAGCTTGTACAAGTAAGTACAGCTTGTAAAGAAAGTAGATCAGAGAGACTGCAGTACTGATCAGGAATGTATGAACAGAGAGCAGTACAGTCCAAACATGTTAGTATTCATACAAGCTACATCAGCAAAGATAACAGTACAGTGCATTGATGGATTATCTGAAAGCTTGAGCAAAAAGGTATGTTTTTAGTCTAGATTTAAACACAGAGAGCGTGTTTGAGTCACGGACACCAATAGGAAGTTTATTCCAAAGTTGGGGAGCCTTATAAGAAAAAGCATTTTTAAGTTGGAACTTTTTCTCTTATCCACCCTCCTGGAAATCCCCTATCCCATAATTTCATTCGGCCCCAGTGAGCTTCTTGGTATAAAAGGCCACAGGGTGGATCCTGTCACTCTTCCATGCCGTTGGGAGAGAATAGCCCCCATTCTGGTGTTAGAGGCATCAACTACTTCTTTAAGAGGCTTCTCTGTCCTCCACTCATTACCTGTATTAATGGTACCTGTTAACAGTATAAAACCATTAACAGTATAAAAGACACCTGCCCACAACCTCAAACAGTCACACTCCAAACTTCACTATGGTGAAGACCAAAGAGCTGTTGAAGGACACCAGAAACAAAATTGTAGACCTGCACCAGGCTGGGAAGACTGATTCTGCAATAGGCAAGCAGCTTGGTGTGAAGAAATCTGCTGTGTGAGCAATAATCAGAAAATGGGAGACCTACAAGACCACTGCTAATCTCCCTCAATCAGGGGCTCCATGCAGGATCTCAGTCCATGGGGTCAAAATGATCACAAAAATGGTCAGCCAAAATCCCAGAACCACACGGGGGGACCTAGTGAATGACCTGCAGAAAGCTGGGACCAACGTTACAAAGGCTACCGTCAGTAACACACTACGCCGCCAGGGACTCAGATCTTGCAGTGCCAGACGTGTTCCCCTGCTTAAGCCAGTACATATCCGGGCATGTCTGAAGTTTGCTAGAGAGCATGTGGATGTTCCGGAAGAGTATTGGGAGAATGTCTTATGGTCAGATCAAACCAAAGTAGAACTGTTTGGTACAAACACAACTCGTTGTGTTTGGAGGAGAGTGAATGCTGAGTTGCATCCAAAGAACACCATACCAACTGTGAAGTATGGGGGTGGCAACATCATGCTTTGGGGCTGTTTCTCTGCAAAGGGACTAGGACGAATGGTCCGTGTACATGAAAGAATGAATGGGGCCATGTATTGTGAAATTTTGAGTGCAAACCTCCTTCCATCAGTAAGGGCATTGAGGATGAAACGTGGCTGGGTCTTTCAGTATGACAATGATCCCAAGCACACTGCCAGGGCAACAAAGGAGTGGCTTCGTAAGAAGCATTTCAAGGTCCTGGAGTGGCCTAGCCAGTCTGGCTAGAAAGTCTGTGTTGCCCGCTGACAGCCCCAAAACATCACTGCTCTAGAGGAGATCTGCATGGAGGAATGGGCCAACATACCACCAACCTTGTAAAGACTTACAGAAAACGTAGGTCACCTCCGTCATTGCCAACAAAGGATATATAACAAAGTATTGAGATGAACTTTTGTTATTGACCAAATACTTATTTTCCACCATTATTTGCAAATAAATTCTTTAAAAATCAGATAATGTGATTTACTGATTAATACTGATTTATACTGATACTGATTTATTTTTTTCTCATTTTGTCTCTCATAGTTGAGGTCTACCTATGATGTCAATTACAGTCCTCTCTCATCTTTTTAAGTGGGAGAACTTGCACAATTGGTGACTGACTAAATACTTTTTCCCCTCCCACTGTATGTATATATGTGTGTATTTATATATCTCATTTAAGAAAAAGGGAGAGTGAAGCATGCACACTAAACTTAACATAAGTAACAAAGTAACAAATTAAGTATGTTTGATGTTGTTAGTTGCATCCAAGAGTTTTTTTTGGATTTTATATGTGATCTAGTCACCAAAGTCTGTGAGTGTGAGGTGGTTTTGTGAGATGAGACCCAAGAGTTCCAGTGCAAAGTGGTTTAATGACAAAGACACACAAAAAGAAAAAGAAAAAAGAAAAGGGTAGGTTTTACACTATTTACATGTATTTACTCAATTTATCATCACAAGACTCCTCACCAAATGTATTTACTCTCACTCCCTCACTCTCATCCAAACACACACAATCTGCTACAGGTAGTTAGCTTGTTAAACAAACACACTGGTGGAGAGAGTTGACTTCCCTTGTTGTTATATTAAAAACATACATACATACACACACATTTACTCACAAAGCACTATTACATTAATCATGACATAACCGGTAAGTGATCACTTATGTCTCTACATTAAAGAGTATTAAAGATAACTCTTTTCCTTCTTCCACACAGGTTCTCAGGACACCAGGACCCCCTCCCTCCAGATCTGACCAACAAGGATAAGGTGCCCCAGCTCCCTTTGTCTCCCTTTTACCTTCCAGACACTCACTGGAGCAGGATTAAAAGATAAGTACATGTAACCTATTTACAATAGTACCACATTCCCTATATCTACCCTCATATATATGTATTCATACTGGTGATGGGCTACCCTGCCTCATTACAGTATGCATAATTGGTCAAAATTGATGATTGATCCTTTAGACTGACCATATTTGTTAAGTATCACCAACTAGATCATACACCCGGGTACCCAGCTCCCACCTGACATCAATTTGAATAGTTTTGCTTATTTTAGAATTGCAAAGAATTGGTAATGCAAAGAATTTACCATGGTTGTGGGAGTTCCAGAACTCCAGAGTACAAAGGTTGAAAGGTTATAAGATCGATGAAGCATACAAAAAGATTATGCCCTGAACTAAGTTCCTCTGAGTACCATTCAGAGCATTATTAAAAGTGAAAAAAAATGTATGGCACCACCATCATCATACCTAGATCGGACTGTCTTACCAAACTGGATTGGCCAGGAGAATATTGATCAAAAAGGCTACAGCATTAGTTTAAAATCAGTGATACCTGCCACTATCCATATACTGACGCAGGGCCCTGACAGGACACAAACAAGTTCAGTTTTTGATCCTCTACAGTGACAAAATGAGAGGGGTAAAACACTGCCAACTCCACTGTCAGACATCTGTAGGCCTGTAGGCATTACCTTCGGTATGAAAGTGGGATTAGGACCCAATTGAGCGATAAATAAGTGTCCTTTTTGTTCGCTTTAGCCACTCTCGTCCTCATCTCTCATTTTCTGTGGAATCAAAGCACAGTGGGAACTCGTTTACAGGTCCACCAGGGATGCTTGAGCATGTTTAGAGCCCCTTTAGAGCCCTAGAGGGTCCCTTCCCGAGATGTTGGCGCCGCATGACGTTTAGTTAGCAGGTAGCTAAGAGAGACAGCTTGTCGTGACACATAAGCTGAACTCACCCTGACGTGTTTGCTACAGATGAGGCTAAGTAGTGGGAAAATAGAACCTTCTGCAAATAAATGCGGAAGCTATCATGGTCCCAATAAATGTAGCCAGAGAGAAGCTCACCTTGACGCAGTCGCTTTTCTTGGGCTGTAGCTGAGGTAACACTGAAAAACACACTTCTTGACAAAGGCGTGTCAAGCTTAGCACTTTCCAGCACTAAGCTGCGTGACTTTCAGCAACGGTTTCCAATGATGGGCCGTCTAAGAACTGATTAGTGAGCACAGCCTTGCCTGGAGCACTGAGGGACCTTCTAGCTCTTCATGGAAAGAAAACGTGAATGATTCTACCAGGGCGATCGACCGTGAATAAGGGGCAGGGGTCCAGCCCGGTCACAAGTCAACCTGTCTGTCATGGACAGACATGATGCAATTGGATCTTCCGCAGTTGGTCATGTTGAAGGCGATTCCCATAGTGAAACACTGAACGAAACTCAGAACCCCAGATAGTGAAGTGTAAAAGACATTAAAATAATATAAGAACATAATATAAAAACACTACTAAAAGCTCTTTATATTCTTAGTTTCACATCTCTGTTCAATATTGTGAAAATCAATAGTCATTGTTAGTAGTCATAGATACAGTGAGGCAAAAAATATTTAGTCAGCCACTGATTGTGCAAGTTCTCCTACTTAGAAAGATGAGAGAGGTCTATAATCATCATAGGTACACTTCTTTTTTGTAAATTATGGTGGAAAATAAATATTTGGTCAATAACAAAAGTTCAACTCAATACTCAACTCAATACTTTGTAACATAACCTTTGTTGGCAATGACAGAGGTCAAATGTTTCCTGTAAGTCTTCACCAGGTTTGCACACACTGTAGCTGGTATTTTGGCCTATTCCTCCATGCAGATCTCTTCTAGAGCAGTGCTGTTTTGGGGCTGTTGCTGGGCAACACGGACTCTCAACTCCCACCACATATTTTCTGAGGGGTTGAGGTCTGGAGACTGGCTAGGCCAGTCCAGGACCTTGGAATGCTTTTTACAGAGCCACTCATTTGTTGCCCGACCGATGTGTTTAGGATTGTCATGCTGAAAGACCCAACCTCGTTCCATCTTTAGTGCTTTTACTGATGGAAGGAGGTTTTGATATAAAAAAAATCACATTCACATTATGTTCCTCAGGTTGCAGCCTAGAAACAAAATTTTGGCTCTTGGTCTTGGTCAAAAGCCCTGTATGTGAAATGAGTATGTGTGATGTGTGTGTAAACATGTGTGTTATATACACACACATACACACACACTATAAATAATTAAAATAAAATAGTCAAAAGCTCTGAGAAAAAAACAATACTATTTACAGATAATTGCAAATTGACCCTTAATTGCACATGTGGGGGGAAGGAAAAATAGAAAAATATTGCACATTGCATTGTTACACTGAGAGACCTTTATTCCCTGAACGTGTGTTGAGTTTAAGTGTGTGTGTATGTGGTCCACTGGGAGCAGTGCTGGTTGTAGAGTCTGACAGCAGCAGGAAGAAGGAACCTGCAATACCATGCCTTAACACACTTGGGGTGAAGCAGTCTGTCACTAAAGGAGCTGCCCAGTGCCGTCTCATACATGGGCTGGGAGCTGTTCTCTAGCATGGATGCCAGCTTGGCTGTAATCCTCCTGTCTCCCACCACCTGCACTGGGCCTAAGAAGCTTCCCAGGACAGAGCCGGCCCTATTTATAAGTTTGTTCAGTCGCTCCTTGTCTGACATCGAGATGCCCCAGCAGACGACTTTGTTGCAGTCCAGTTTGTTGTTTAGATGAACACCTAGGTACTTATAAGAGTCCACTCTCTCAACTTCCATACCCTGGATGTTCACTGATTGAGAGGGGGTGTCTGCACCTGTGGAAATCCACCACCGGTTCTTTGGTCTACCCCGTGTTTGTCTGGATTTGGTTATGCTGAAACCAGTCCACAAAGTCCTAAATCAGTTCTCTGTACTAGCTGTCCTCCTCATTAGTTATTAGACGTAATTACTGGCCCAAAGGAACACAGCGTTCATCAGCTATTTCACCCATTTAGAAGCAAAAAGTGTGCCTCAAGTCTCCCCCTGAAGGCAGTTTTTGGGAACTGACCATAGCAACAGAGTGACCACTTTGGAAAAAAAAAACATCTCACATCAACATAAAAATGATTGTTCTAAGAATTAACTTAAATTTAATTAAATTAGAAAACAGAAACTAAAACTTAGCTAAGCAGATTACTGGTAAAAGCAATATCTTAAACTGATGACATTAGATTAACATACAAGAAAGTGAAGCATTTGATTTAGCCAAGAATGACTACTTCATTCACTTTAACATCAACCACAAAAACAGTTGCAAACAAGAAAATTGTTATAATAACAACCTATGTATTATGGCACATGATGGAGGAAAGATAACTACCTAATTCCTCTTTCACAGCTCACATGATGACTTTATTGTAGAAACCAAAGGCATCATGACAGGCCCCATTTTGAGCAGAGCCTTTTGGGAAGAACACCATGGTGTGAAAATGTGTACATTTGTATCATGTATGGTGTGCAATATTTTCCAACTTTGACGCACTCTTAATATCTCTGTTAATTCTCCTAGGAATGCCACATTCCACCCCATTTTTGCATTATTAATGAGTCGTAACATTTAATGTTTGTGAACTTAAGCAGGAACACCCTCCAGTGGCCCTCAGTGCTCAGCTACCCTCATTAACACATTCCAGAGGTAGCGGTAGAGGAAGTATGACTGCATGGTCCTTTACAGCCTTTTTCCATTTATGCTAATACAGTTTGTGTATCACACTGTTTTAATCAAGTTATTTCATGCTTCCCAAGACTTGGCAGGTCACATCATAGATTTCCATGAACTAATCATATTAAATTCATGCAACCATGCAAAATATCAGGGCTTTGTTTCAAATACTAAAACATGGGCCATTTTAGGTTGCCTCATAAATACTGAGTTAAGCTGCTAACAGAATGACTGAACTGCACTGAAGCAGACAGTAAATACACCAACAATAAGTTTTCATTTTAAATCATTAAGTTTATCATTTTTCATCTAGTGACAATTGCATGATTCATTTCCTACAATATTTCCAGCAATATTTATTGGTGTATGTTTTAGGTCAACACAAAATGTTTTTGAATTAAAAAAACAATAATAATAATACTTGTAAAGTCACTTTTCTGTCAGATGTTTAATTCTGCAGGCAATATATTATTAAAACAAAGCTTCAGGTATATAATGGCATAACAGTCCACTTTCTGAAGCCTTTTTTTAAAGCTACAGGGGTCAACCCAATTTACTAATTAACATTTTTGTCTGAACAATTTCTTCTCATGAATCCTTTTAGGGCAAATGTCACAATGATAGATTTTGGGCAGAATGTTTTTGATCTTAAATACATTTATGACCATTTGACATATCAGTAACAAGTAACTCATTGTCTCAAAGTTGAAGACTGGCATCTCAATATAGTTGAGTTAGGGATGCAGTGTCTGTAAAAATTAACCATATAGGTAAACTTGTTGAAAGTTTACGTCACTTAAATTCACACATTTAAGAGTAGTATTTCCACTTAAGACATTGAGTTTTATTAACTAAAATCAATCAATGGAAATTAATATCTTTTTTGATGAATTTATCAACATTTTGCCATCTCAGTAAATTCCTATTATGAGTGGGTGAACCACCTGGACATGGCATAGTTTGGATAATGATTACCTTGTTAGTGAACATTATTCCATACAGAGTTTGTAGGCCCAAGGTAAATTCATTGCACAAGTTGGGGGACAATCTGAGAATAGTATTTAAGTAATCAAACAGTTTAACATCTTAGCCAGAGAACCAAGCTTATTCTGTATGAAGACTGTGGGAATTATTTATTAAATGAAATACAGGTAAATTAATTATTAAAGGTAAACTGTATCTATAGACACAGCTTGTCTATACAAACAGTCTTTGTAATTCTTTCATACTTGCTTTTTAGTTTGCAGTATAAAAAGCTAGCTGATTAAGATTATCATTGCATCATCATAAACAATACATATGATAACGCTGTGAAGTGTGTCATCACAAGAATTACATTACATTAGAGTGGCCCTAGTGGAAAAAAAACAGCAGTTCATGCTAAAACTGAATACAATGGCAGGTCATAAGTTCCTCCACCTAAATCCACCTTCCTACGACAAGTCTCAGACAACCCTCTACCGTCCTGTCTCCTCCCATTCTGTTATGTATCATTCTTGGCTCCTAACACAAAGCAGAAGCCACCCAAACTCCAGCCCAAAGGCCTCAGAGAGTTCTCCCCTTTCTCTTACATTGCCAAATCATTGTAAGCTGAAAGAATGGTCCAAACTACCAAATTAGATTTAATAAAATATTCTTCCCATTCAACCCAGGTTGCCCATAACCTACAGCTCCTTGTATTTGCAGTTTGTCCATGATTCAGTCTGAAACAGCATCTCACTGATGGGTTTGTGAATATTAATGCATTGGAATAGCTAATAGTTCTATTTTGTCTTCTAAATGATGAGTTGCCTATTTTTTATGTTAATTATTTTGCTATTGATATTAATATAATATGCTATTAACATTGTTGTTGGTGGTGGTATATTTTGGCATAATATTACAGTTTTCCAGCTCTGAAAGCCAGTTCGAACACACCGGGTCATTTGCTACTATTTGTCATTTTTAACTACTGTGGTACAAATAATAAAATAATACTTGTATAGTCACATCTGGCAGATCTGTCAGATTTTTAATTCTGCTGGCAATCTATTATTAAAACAACGCTATAGGGGTCAATCCAATTTACTAATTAATATTTTTTTTTCTGAACAATTACTTCCCATGAATCCTTTTAGGGCAAATGTCACAATGGTGTTTTTTATTTATCTTAAATACATTTATGGGCATTTGATATATCAACCAATTTCTTTCAAACAATTGAAGTAACCAACTGCCTTAAAAAGAAGACTGGCATTTCTCAATATAGTGATGCAGCTTCTGTAAAAAAAAAAAAAAAAATCATATAGAAAAACTCGTTGAATGTTTACATCACTTAAACTCACAATTTAAGAGTAGTCCACTTAAGACTGATTAAGACGTGGAGTTTTATTAACTAATTAGTTGTTCAGGCATTTGATATATCAACCAATTTCTTTCAAACAATTGAAGTAACCAACTGCCTTAAAAAGAAGACTGGCATTTCTCAATATAGTGATGCAGCTTCTGTAAAAAAAAAAAAAAAATCATATAGAAAAACTCGTTGAATGTTTACATCACTTAAACTCACAATTTAAGAGTAGTCCACTTAAGACTGATTAAGACGTGGAGTTTTATTAACTAATTAGTTGTTCAGATGTTATTAGTTTAATGATGCATTGTACAATGTCACTTTAATTCTAGTCTCTGTTGTTGTAGCTGAAATGTGCCCCTGATCAGTTCCAGAAAGTTATGGTAAGCTAATATAATGTGAGAAATCATTACATGTGGAGCTTGTTGAAGATGTGTTTATGTTACATGTTTCATGTAAACAATTTCAGGCAGAAAAAACAGACTCTTAAAATAATGTCTGTAATGGTTTGGTTTAAATAAACTATGGTGCATGTTTATTGTGATCTGCAGTTTCATAAAGACTGATAGGCATGTAAATTGATTATTATCTAGATCTGTGAGAATAATCTAGAGACTTATCTTAAAAAAATAGTTTTTACACATTTAAAAATTGACATTTAGACTGGTTTCTAATTCTAATTCTAATCTAATGCCTTTTCAATTAGACATCCTACCATCCTCCCTTGCCAACTTTTCAGACCCCTCTAGAAAAAAAAAAAAAAAAATATATATATATATATATATATAAATATATATATATATATATATATATATATATATATATATATATATATGCAGCCAACTCCAGCGCCCAAAAAGAGTAAAGGGCCTTCCTCAAGGGTACTGTACCAGACAAAGTACAGCTCATACCACATCATCAAGTTTGCTGATGGCAGAACCGTGGTAGGCCTCATCAGCAAGAATAATGGGTCAGCATATAGAAAGAAGGTGGTAATGGACTGGTGCAGAACCAACAAGCTGTCTCTAAACGTGAACAAAACTAAGGAGATGGTTGTTGACTGCAGGAGTGTAAGAGGTGCCTGGAAGTAACTTAATGGCCATATCGAAGGAGTGATAGGGAGGCAGGAGCTGGGCTCTCTCCCTACTGAAGACATTGTGCAGGTCCCAGTATTGTTTAGGGACCTTGCACAGTTCCAATCTGGTTGTGTTCGGGCACCCTTGGGGAATGTCAGAACCCTTAGGGGCTCGGAGGCTGGGGGACTGACACATGGGGCCCCAGCCCATGACAGTTTGGGAGAGGCAATCCAGGTGGGGGTTGTGATGCTGCAGTCAAGGAAACCCCGGTACCAACTGCAAATCAGGTGCAGTGATCAGATACAGACTGAGATGTTCCGTGTGCTGACCAATATGCAGTGTTCTTGCTCTGGCTTGGTGGGTAATGACACCTAAACCAAGGGGCCGCTCATCAAGCATTTGCAGTGGTTCCTCTAGTTGAACCAAGATCCTTGGCTAGAGTAGCATCAATTAAATTAACTGCCACACCATAGTCCACAAAGGCTCCAAGGTGTCTCTCCAATGAACCCCATCGGAGTGCAGCATGAAGAAGGGCCCCAGGTGCATATAGGAGAGGTAATGGGTTTCCCAGGCCCAGGCGGACCGACGATTTTCCTTGCAGCTGGGGGCATGCAGGGAGGCAGTGTCCTGCCTCGCCGCAGTACAAGCTGTGAACAACGACAAAGATTTACCAGTGGACTTACCAGTGGTAGTTAGAATATGACCCCGACGCTTAGCTGTCAAGTTGAGGAAAGGGATAGATATCAGAACTTAACGTTATCCCCACTACCAGTGGGGATCAGAGACCAAGTGCTTTACTGCTGCACCACAGCAGCCCTCATACCTCTGAGCTTTAAAAAGGGCTTTGAAGAAGTGCAAACTAAAAGGTCCCAAAAGAAATAGGCTGCTCAAACCCACCTGTTTTAGGGGAGGGTTTGAGCAGGAAAACCAAACAAAGGATGCCAGGGGAAGCTGGCTGCCTTCTTTGAACTAAGGCAAACTAAATAACTTGGGTACCCAAACAAAGCTATGGCAAAAAAATAATGAGAGAAAGAAGGATAGTTCCTTGAGCCTCCAGTTCTTCCTAAAGAAGAATGAGTAAACTAGTGGAAGGGGAGGGAGAAACCTTGCTGCCTTCCTTTAAATAGGAATTGGAAAGTAGGGAAGGGTGAGACCTAATTTCAAGAGAGACAAGATAGAAGCAACACTGTGTAGGAAACAAACCCCAAATAACCACCTGCACTTTGCTCACCAGATACTAGGAGTCAGGACTGATTATCGAACTATGCTGCCCTCTGATGGCTGGAATTGGTCTGGTAAACATAGAAGTGATCATACATGACTATCTATGACTATGCTTGTCACTAGCAAAGCATTACCCAGTGGTGTTATCCTGTCAGTCATTTTTCCATTCAGTTATGAAGTTTGCTGTAAAGTTACATAAACAGATAAACGTCATTCCTGCAGTGAATATACAGCTTCAGAAAAAATTGAGACCACCCTACATAAGTTTCTCTTGTTTTACTAACGCAAAGTGTTTAGGGAAATTAACATTTGAGTTGCATTTTATAAACCATGGATAACATTTCCCCTAAATTCAAAAATATTGCTGTTTAGAACATTTGCTTGCAGAAATGATGACTGCTCAATAAATGCAAAGAAATTATAATAATTATAATGCAATGAAGTTATTTAAATTTAAACACCACAGCACTAATATTTTAACTTTTTGGGGCATTCAAAAAAGGTTTATTTTTTCCAGAGATGTATCTGTTTCATCATGAGCTCGGCAACCTGCTGAGAGAAAGAGACATTAAAGACAGTAATTTTTCACTGTGACTCAGAAACTTGTGTTCATACGGAGAGAGATGTTACAGCAAGTTTCCAGGATGGTCACACCAATCTTTAAAAATAAAGTTTCATTCAAGCAGGTTCTTCTCTGATATTTGCTTGCCAGTCTAACACCATCCGCAAATATTAATCTAATTGATTTGCATGAGATTCTGCTGCATTGTGCAATGGGGAAGAGAAGGCTTCATCAAGAATAAGACACACTATCCTTAATTTAAAAAAAGATGAGAGTTGTTTTTTTGTTTTTTTCCCTCAAGCTGAAACACAGAAGAACCAGTTTCGGTTCCTTGAAAGACTTTCATTGACTGTAGTCCATCTGTTATTGCTCAGGTTGAGTTCAAGCCCTTTATCAGCACTGATGAAGCAGTGCTGCTTATAGTTAGATATTTTTGGGTGGCAGACCCACTTTTGTCATAGCAGCGACACAGAGGTGTGTGGAAACCTGTGTTTCATGGTACATGGTACATCACATTTCTGCTGATGTGAAAAACACTGCCTAATTCTGGTCTCACAGGCGATTCAGAGAACATTTGCAGGGATGGACGATGCAACACTTTCATAAAAGACATGGCAACGAAAAACAGAAACAACAAAACAATACACAACAAAGGGTATAGCAGTCCAAAGGACAGAACTAGAAAGCAGAAACATAACGTGGCAACTCAAACAGGGCAATGTAACACACCTGGGGCGAGGTGGCAAAACAAGATATAGCAAAAACAATAAACAGAAAACCACAAAGCAGGGCTTCAGATTTGTTTACACTTTTTTTATTAGATTTACTAATCCGAAGAATCATCTGATCAGACTCAAGTAATGAATTGTGATTACTAGAGAAAATGTCACAGCACAGTGAATTCATACACTTTAAAGGCCAATGTGGGTACACACTTCATTTATATTACCAGATTTCTGTCTAACCAACTACACACTGATGGGCATAATGAAAAGCACCCTCATTTTTAGTAAGCTTTGCTATAATCCTAAAATAGTTACAATTCTGTATATTGTTCACATGCACAGATGTATTTGCAAATACACACACATGCTGCTGTTATTTTTTTATTTTTTTTATCAAACAAGTCAGTGCAACATATGCACAGCAGATATATTTACATTGGAGTGAAAAATATGCTCACAAAAAAAAACTGAAAAAGAAAGTTGCAGAAAACATTTGCAGAAATAAATATATGGGAATAAAGGAGGCAAGAAAAATAATTAGGCCGCATCTTGCCGCACAGCTGGGTCTGGCCACAGCGTCTTTTTCTCATCACAGGCAAGATCTTCCCTTACCAGACAGAAGGGGGGAAGAAGCATCTTGAGTGCCTTATCCATTTCTGGGGCTGCATTTATACACTCTGGTGGTATGAGAATATTGTAGAGTCTGTCCAGAAATATGGGCTATCATATGGTACAATGTTGGCATGATGGTGGAGGACACCACGCGTATTGGCAATAGCAGCGCATATTGTGATGTTCCCACCACATTAGCCAGGAACATCTATAATGGCTCTGTGGTCAATGACATTTCTTCCCTTTCTTCTGGTCTTTGCTAGGTTGTTATAGATGAAACTCAGTTTCATCTATAAAGATGAACTCATGTGGAATTGCATTAGCATCCATTTCCAGTACTGCTTGAAAACAAAACAAAAATCAGTCAACATGGTATTATCCAGTACACTGGGAAACAATGTGTGTACTGTAGTCAACATTGTACTTACATCCACATACAGTGGGGGAAAAAAGTATTTAGTCAGTCACCAATTGTGCAAGTCCTCCCATTTAAAAAAATGAGAGAGGCGTGTAATTGACATCATAGGTAGACCTCAACTATGAGAGACAAAATGAGAAAAACAAAATAAGAAAATCACATTGTCTGATGTTTAAAGAATTTATTTGCAAATAATGGTGGAAAATAAGTATTTGGTCACCTACAAACAAGTAAGATTTCTCACTGTAACAGACCTGTAACAACTTCTTTAGGAGGCTTCTCTGTCCTCCACTCATTACCTGTATTAATGGCACCTGTTCGAACTCGTTAACAGTATAAAAGACACCTGCCCACAACCTCAAACAGTCACACTCCAAACTTCACTATGGTGAAGACCAAAGAGCTGTCTAAGGACACCAGAAACAAAATTGTAGACCTGCACCAGGCTGGGAAGACTGAATCTGCAATAGGCAAGCAGCTTGGTGTGAATAAATCTACTGTGGGAGCAATAATCAGAAAATGGGAGACCTACAAGACCACTGCTAATCTCCCTCAATCGGGGGCTCCACGCAAGATATCAGTCCGTGGGGTCAAAATGATCACAAGAACGGTCAGCAAAAATCCCAGTACCACACGGGGGGACCTAGTGAATGACCTGCAGAAAGCTGGGACCAACGTTACAAAGGCTACCGTCAGTAACACACTACGCCGCCAGGGACTCAGATCTTGCAGTGCCAGACGTGTTCCCCTGCTTAAGCCAGTACATATCCGGGCACGTCTGAAGTTTGTTAGAGAGCATGTGGATGTTCCGGAAGAGTATTGGGAGAATGTCTTATGGTCAGATCAAACCAAAGTAGAACTGTTTGGTACAAACACAACTCGTTGTGTTTGGAGGAGAGTGAATGCTGAGTTGCATCCAAAGAACACCATACCAACTGTGAAGCATGGGGGTGGCAACATCATGCTTTGGGGCTAGGACGAATGGTCCGTGTACATGAAAGAATGAATGGGGCCATGTATTGTGAGATTTTGAGTGCAAACCTCCTTCCATCAGTAAGGGCATTGAGGATGAAACGTGGCTGGGTCTTTCAGCATGACAATGATCCCAAGCACACTGCCAGGGCAACAAAGGAGTGGCTTCGTAAGAAGCATTTCATGGTCCTGGAGTGGCCTAGCCAGTCTCTTGATCTCAACCCCACAGAAAACTTTTGGAGGGAGTATTTTTGTGTCCACTATAGTAAGGACATTCGGAGAAGAGAACAGGTATTACTCCTGTATTTTTTGTTATTGGAAATTTACTGTACTAAAGTATATGCAGCTGTTTGTTTTGAAAGTTGTGAACAGGGAGAGCAGATTATCTTAATGCTGTACATTTCTCTGTAACTAAACTGTTTTTTTAATCACCCAAAAAACATTTGAAAAGTGCTGTATTAGCCCGAAAATGAGTTTTGACGAGTATATGGATTTAAATCGATCGCTGTTATACCTGACCTGCAAGATTATGAATCCGGACGGTTCTAATTTAGCGCACGTCGCCAAGGTCCGTTTGATCAACTACCCCATCGGGAGCATTTTTAACCAGGTGGACGTTTCTCTGGGCGACAAACTGATTTCCCCTACGCCTACCGAGCCGTCATGGAGTGTTTGCTGAATTTATCTGAGGAGACCCTGCGATCTCAATTTTCCGTCGGCATGATTAGAATGGATACTGCGGGACATATGGACGACGCTGACCCCACTGGAGAGAACCAGGGCCTGGCGTGGAGGAGCGAATTCAGCGAACGGAGCCGGATTTGTTTGTGTGTTTGTTTAACTGGTGGGACACGTACACAGCAATTTTGGGTTTCAGGAAAAAACGTCTTTTAAATTCCGTGGACGTGAGAGTGGACTGGTGCGTAATAAAAACGAATTTGTTTTGATGTCGTCCGATCAAAAAAAAAACGGCTATAAACTACGCATCCCGTCGACACTGCTTTATGTCAGAAAGGTCATTGTCTCGAGGGGCCTGACACTCACTCATGCCTCCGCACTCATTTGTTTCTGGGACAAGTGTCTATTTTTATAGCTTTGAAATTCGGCCTTTAGCGGGTCACTCGCAACCCTTTTCATTTTCATCACTTTAAGGTAGAATCTTAAATTTGACGCTGGATGGCGTTTTCTACCCCGCTACGCCTTTCCATCCCGTTTTTAACCGCCAAAGATACCTCGACCTGACTAAAATATTTTCTCAGTGTGTGTGTGTGTGTAACATTAAATACATGAAAACGAGTTGAGGAACATATTTAATAAACAACAGCGTGCAGAAAAACAAAGCGGTAACAGTATCAGCAGCATTGTTTATTTTTCGCCAACATCAGGCTTTCATTAGAGTTCTACACAGGGATGGAGTAGCCTCTTCACACTGATCACTAAACTCCTCAGTGTGAAAACAACGAATCAACACCTCAAAGGGATTTTTTGGAAAGATAGTCGGACGAAGATTCTTGAGCCGTCAATTCATCTCGCAGCTGGTCATAAAACGTTTTCAGGATACTCATTACAAATCCACCCTGCTGGTCGGTAACTCCAAATTCCAGACGAATGGTTTTGCGAAGGATGGTCTCGCATTCGTCCAAAATTCGTCCACTTTTGTATTAACACATATAGTAAAACGAACCGGCACACCTTCCAGGCAGGTGTGTTGATTTTGTGATGGTCAATTTTACACCCCTCACATTGTTGCTCATTCCATTCTCTAATTATATCCTTGAGAGCTCGTGCGCAGATCGTTTCCAAAAGCTTTGACATTTGTGTCATTTTATCATCTCCTCATCCTTTACCTCATCATCATCATCAACCTCCGATTCTATAACATTCACAATTTCTACGTCCTTAGATCCGTCGCTCACCGTGGTTTCATCATCGTCACGCCCGTATATCACATCGTCTTCGGAACCGGCCCGACTTTCAATGCCGTTTTGCTTTTCGCTTAGCGGAGCTGAGGACAACCTCACCCATTCATTGTTTTCAAATGTATCGTCGTCCTGGTCGTTTTGACTGGTCAGCAGCACTTTCATCCCAGGTACGTCGGAGTTGATGCAGGTGCACTTGTCGCTCGCTGACAGAGAAAGAAAATTGTTGAAAGGATCGTACGTGATTACTGTGATTTGAGTCAAATATAAGGCATATCTTACACGTGAACTGTGGGAGCTGATTAAGGTAAAAAAAAATAAATAAATAAAATAAAATAAATAAATAAAACGTTTTACTCAACGGCCACAATGTGACGGGTCGTTCTAATGAGTGAGTCTATTTTCAGCAGCGAACCTTCAAAGCTGAACTCTGTAGGCGTCATCGTGGTCCGTATAGCGTGAGATGATCAGAGTTATGCGTCGTTGTTGAAAGGATCTCACCTTAACGCTTATCAGTCCACCTTTCCTTACAGACACAGAGAAGCCCCAATCGTGAACGGAGGGTCTCGTGTTTCGTGTCTGAACCAGCATAGAATGGATTTCACCAACCTGTTTTGTTTTCGAGATGATTTGATTGAGTATGTAGAGCTCTCTCAGTCACATTGGTCAGGTTACAGTGATTGTCCTTTTCAGAAAAGACGTACTTGCGTACTTACGTACTTGTTTTTGGAAACCTATACCGTATTACGTTTCTTGCAAACCTCAAAGCATAAAAATGTACGATCTTGTTTTTGACTACACTGTGGGTAGTCAGCTGTCGCGTGGGAAATGCATAACATAAGAAAACAAAAAGTTAAAGTTGCATAGGAATCCGCCGTATGTTGCTTGGGGACAGAATCTAGTCTCAGACAGTGGTATATTTTTTATGTTGTCTGTATATTCCTTAAAAAGTTTTGCATTTGTTGATGTGGGATTAATAAAGAATTATCTTAAATTTCACACACTCCTACATAATCCTGTGGTAGGACAAAAAATTGGGAAAAAAGTCCTACCGTGGACAAAGAATAAGAAACATTTCCGACGCTTCTACCGTGGGAAAAAATTGGAAAAATATTAGCACACACCTACCTACGTGATGATGTTACATGAGACAATTCCGCGTGACCTCATTGTGCCTCATTTAAAAAGCACCAAGAGTAAAACACTCCTGAGAGCTGCCATTCGAATGGGCGGTGCCAAACCTCAGTGGGCTAAAAAAGCAGAGGATATGTAAATCTTATGAGATTAGAGACAGGATATTTATATTTCTAATTAAATGGTTTTCTATGAAATCAAAAAGTGCAGCAGGCTGAAGCTGAAGATGTGAGTAATGGAGTTTCCCACATAGTATAGCAGTGTTATCGAGGGTGAGCTGCGCTGTTGAACAGCGAGTGCTCTCCAGTGCTGTTATGTGTAGACCTTGTCCTTGTGCTGTCTGATCAGAGTGTATCTGTGTATGTGCTATCTGACGGTCTTTGGCAGTGTACTGCTATTCATCATCCCTGCGGCCGGAGCCACATGCCTACTGACCCATCACAATTATTACAGAGCGCAGCTTGTCTCCTTCTGACTGCTTTTGTTTTTTATCGTGTGTCAAATCTCTTTGATGTGTCTGAGTCAGACATTATTGTATCTCACCCTGCGTGTGCATGTGTGTATGTAAAATATTTGAATTAGTGTGTTTTGGCAAGGCAGAGAATACAGTAGCTTCACCATACTTTGAATATATCTTTCTTAGCTTCACTGTGATGTCTATTACTACCTTTAAAAACACTGTATAAAGGGAACAAGACATGGATTTTTTTTTTATTTACACAAAGACTATATGTACACATCACTGAAGTTTACTCCATTCAGTCCATATATGGAAACTCACACACATATACTCACAGTTGTGGAGTTGAAGGCCTGCATGTTGACTGCGTGTCATTATTTAGCATTAGTGTGAATGGCAAGAAACGTTTCCATTTCAAATCTTCAAACTATTTATGAGATAACAAAAGCACAATACGAAATGCAGCTTTAATAATAACTAAACACAAACTTTTACAAACAATACGAAACACTTTTGGGTTTGTGAGATGCTTGTCATGTACATGTACATGTACATGTACATTTGTATCTGACTTCATGCTTCACCTGGTGGTTGTTATAAAACTCATGAAGACCGGTGTTTCTGTGTTATGTTTGTTGTGTCTTACTGCTGTAGTGCAAACTTTATGTTGTGTTTATGTAGAAATGTAATGTTGGTTGTTTAGATCTTAAAGTTTTCTGTGGATTACCCATGCCTAGTTATTCCCCTCTGTGTTATTTCAAGTATTAAGTCATTCTTGTTTAGCTGGTTTTCACTTGACTCTTGGATTCCCCTTAATAAAGCTAATTCACACATGCATCCTGTCTTGGCTCCAGCTTTACAATCATGTAATTTTATTTCAAGTTTTTTTGTCATTATTCTATGCATTGATAATTTTGCTTATTTGAAACAAGATTGGGTAGTTACAGAATAAACGTAATGGCACTACATAATTGGGATACAAAACAGTTACAGTAAAAATGACAATGACAAATTACAGGCACATTTTAATAATAGCTCTTACTCTGTGTTTTCTGTATGCATTTCTGTATGCAGTATGCATTTTCCATGTCAGAACACAGATCACACTGCAACATCAGCATATTCCAATCTACATTTAGTTAACTTTCAGTTCCAACCTATGCACCCTGTTTTTGTTTCCTTGCCTGCTTTTTTAGTTCATTTCTACCAAATGTGCAACTTGAAACAGGTGTGCATTTGAGAGATGCCACTGTTGATGCAGTTTGTTACTAAACAGTTGGTGTGTCTCATAATGATGCATTAACGGTGGAAATTCGGAATGTTATTTATTTTTCCTGTAAAGTTTCCAATTTGGAGATAAGGTTTTGTTCCAGCAGTAATGGCATATATACTGTAGCAGACAGGGGATTTTGTTCATAAGGACACAGTATTGTTTCATATTGTTTCTATGTTCGATTTTCTTTTCCCTTTTTATTAGTTTTTAATGGTAAATCTCTAGTCATGAAGAAATCTTTTCTGAAATGTGGAATTCACTTTTAAGAACAGCATCTGTCGTCAGGCGTCACTGTCTCTGTGTTTAGCTTGCTTTTCCACTTTCTAGCATTTTCTAGCACTATTTTTTTATATCTTTTTTTACATCTACTGCGCTGTACACTTACTAACTGCTTTTAGATTGTGTTTACAGTCTGTTTACACAGGTATATCAAAAAACAAAACAAAAAGCAAAGTAGCATTTTACCCAAATCAACTGCAAGCAGTAAGTCCCTGCTTTATTATGACTGTTCACAGAGTTTACTAAAGAATAGAGAGCAAGAGCAAGAATAGAGGCCAAAGCTAGCCCACCGGAACACCATGAGCCTGTTCAAAGTACTCTGGTCATAGGAGACTCTATTTTTCAACACGTGAAAATAGCTAGTCCTTTAGGGACTCCAGTAAACAGGACATATTCGAGGATAGTTATTCATGTAGGGGCCAACAATATTCGTCTGTGGCAGTAGGAAGTAACTAAGGATAACATTAAAGAGGTGGTTAAACTGGCCCAGACGACGTCCGATGCCGTAATTAAACCCAAATATAAAATATCTAAATCAACTTGTTTTAATAATTTAATTAGTGTTAAATTCTTGCGTTCAAACAATATCAGCATCACCTAAGGTAGACCTAAAGCTTGGTCTACTTAATATTAGATCATTAACCTCGAAAGCAGTCATTGTAAACGAAATTATATGTGATCAGAAATTAGATGTTTTCTGCCTCACCTAAACAAACCTGGATTAGACCTGACGAATATTTAGAACTAAATGAAGCCACCCCCAAAGGTTTATAAATATATACATAATCCTAAATTAGGCAGAGGATGTGGAGTATGCATAATGTACCAGAATACACTTGATATTATTCAAAAACACTGTATCACCTTCACTTCTTTTAAAATTCTCTACATTAATATATCAAATCCAGCCACAAATAAAAATGCATTCACACTAATTAATATTTATAGGCCTCCAGGGGATTTTAAAAATAATTTTGTGATTTTGCTGCAGACTTGGTAGTGTGCAGCGACAAAGTTATAATAGTAGGAGACTTATATTCATTTTGAAAAAGCAGATCCATTAAGATCCATTTAAAAAGGCATTTGCATTGATTTTAGATTGTGATAGCATCATACAAAATGTAATCGGACCCACACATTACAATAATCATACCCTAGATTTAGTCTTGACCCTGGGTGTTATCATTGGTAATCTAAATATTCTACCTCAAAGCTCTGTAATATCAGACCATTATCTAATCTCCTATGAGTTAGTTAATTTAACTATATAACTTAAGTATAAACTATATGTTAAGTGCGACAAGACCACTGTATAGTTTACTGAAAACCTCCCAGACCTATCGACCTTAGCTTACACTTTGTCAGACCAAACAGAGCTAGATAGATTAACAAACGGTTCACAAAACACCCCTTGATCAACCCTAGACAAAGTGGCCTAGACTTAACCCTAGACTTAAATGTAAAATGACAAGGCAAAAAAGGTTCAAACTCGTACCTTAAAACAAACGTAAATGTGTAATGCCGGACAGCAAAACTAGAGGTGTTCCACTCTGCCTAGTAAATTCATCCCTTAACTTAGGGCATGTACATAAAAACCCTTTAAATTTGCAGTCATAAAACCTTTAATCAAGAAACCAAATCTTGTAATTAAACAATCCTAGTGTATTATCTAATTACAGATCCATCTCAGACTTATTACAGCATGGTGAAGATTACAAACGATCTCCTTCTTGCCTCTGATCAAGGCTACATATCTTTATTAGCCCTACTCGACCTCAGTGCAGCCTAGATCACAAGTTGCTAATACAATAGATCACAAAATGCCTAGTTTCTGATCACATATAATTTAATTTACAATGACTGCTTTCGAGGATAATGATCTAATATTAAGTAGACCAAGCTTTAGGTTTAGGTCTTTAGGTGGTCCTGTTATCGTTTATCACACTAGTCTACTAGAAAGATTAGAGAAAACGGTTGGAATCACAGGAACAGCCCTATCGTGGTTTAACTAAACGCTATCAGTACATAAAGATAAATCTTTTATCTTCAAGTTACACAAAAGTAAGATATGGAGTTCCGCAAGGCGCAAGGACCACTAATATTTATAGTATACATGTTACCACTGGACTCAGTTATAAGCAGAACATGACGTTAATTTCCATTGTTATGCAGATGACACACAGCTCTATATATCAGCCAAACCTGACATTAAATTTAGATTTATTAAAATAAAGGACTGCGTAAAGGATATAAAACTCTGGATGACAAATAATTTCCTTCTGTTATGGTTTGTCACGGAACAGCGGCAGACGTACTCACTGGATATATTTAATTCACAAAACAAAACAAACAGAAACCAAACAAGCACAAAGCCTACCAAATAAACAACACAAGATTACCAGAAACAGGCCAAATCAACAAACCGTAAAATCGACATGAACATACACACCAACATGGACATGCACATGCACATGCACAAGACCAGACAAAGGAAGGCCGAAACAAAGGGGTACTCATACAAAGACTAACAAGGGACTCACAAGGAACACTGGGACTAACAAGGGGGCGTGGCTACCAAGGAGACACCTTTGGAACACATGGCAAAACTAAACAAATGCAGACATGACAACAGGGGCAAGCTTGACACCTTCTTCTTAACAATAACAAAACCGAGGTTCTCCTTTTAGGTCCAAAAGACACTAGAAATAAACTAGTCTAAATAAATCAGACCTAATGTTAGGCTGATGCTTCCATTATTCCTGGTCTAGCAGCTAAAGATCTTGGCATCATATTCAATTTAAATCTATAATTTGAGCAACATATAGCTAATATTAGTAGGACATTGCCAAACTAAGGTTTGTGGACGGTGGAGCAGATAGACACTGGCGTTACAGGGTGCTCCCATGTCTGTGTTACCTTCTGGCTCTCTCCTTCTAATTAGGCTATTATAGTCAGACCTGCCTAAGTCGACAGACATACTCTGATACTTCTTAACATTCTCTTCTCTCTATAAATCCATTCAGAACTAATTCTGTCTCTTTACCTTCTCTGAGTAAATGGTCACCCAGCACGACCTGCTGGAAGAATGCCCGCTGAGGTCCCCTCTACCTGTGTCCAACCAACCAACCAGCAGCCCCTCCCCCCACCACCACCACCTATGCTAGACCAACGGCACACCCTCCTACCACTGCTACCTGCCTAATGACCATATTAAAACCTAAATGGACTCTTAACTATCTGCCACTATTAATATTGCCCCTATTAACTATCATTATTCTCATTACTCTGACCATCACTGCCATGACTATATAAGTTATACTACACCATGATTTTTATATTATGATTATGATCAGAGCAGTTCAACAGTATAGATGGTTTGATAACTTTGATCAATAATTTATAAATAGTTCTGACCAGAGGAGGATGGGTCCCCCTTGTGAGCCTTGGTTCTTCCCAAGGTTTCTTTCTCCAGCTCTAAGAGAGTTTTTCCTTGCCACGGTCATCGTTGGCTTGCTCACTGGGGGTCTTAGATTTTTATGTTATTTATTTTTCTTTTTCTTTTACTAATTACTGATTATGTTAAGTTGCTTTGTTACAACAACAAAGATGTTATTTGTGCAGTCTGTGTCAGTGTTAGAGATATGGATTAACATAATCATAGCTCTAAATCTGTGCAGTTAATAGTGTCACTTTCTAAAAACATTCTAAATGCTATTCTGGTCCCAATAATAGGGCCAATGGTTACTGTTATGCATAATTTGGAAAACCCTGCAATATTGTTATTTATAAGCATGACATTTTTTTTTCTTTTGTACAAAACTGATTATTCACATAATTCATTTGCAATATTCTGGTTGCTCCCTTAAGTGTAATTCAACAGCATGATAGAAACCTGGCTACTATCTCTCTTGGCAATGCTCATTACAGGGCTGCACCCACATTTCTGAACCAGCAGCATAAAAACAAAGGAGAACCATTCCAGTAACACTGAACTGAACTATGGTTGTGAGAGATGCAGCTTTGTTGCCTCCTCGGCCACATTCCTTAAACCAGAATCTTGAAATGCAGTTTCCTGGGTTTACAGGTGCTTGCATCACTTGTTGGCGCTGGCAGCAGTCCTACACCCTCTTTCAGCGGTTATCAGCAGTGGTAATGTTTTTGCGGAAAGCTTTAGTGTGAATGTCCACTTTGACTGTACACTCTGAGCAGTTTTTATTGCCATTTTAGCATGAGACAGTCTGACCAACAGGCCGTGTGTATGTGTGGCTTTACTCTGTTTAAAAAAGGGATTACAGTTAATGTGGATAAATTAGAATTTATATAAGTTTCACTACTAAAACGTGTTTGGCTGAGCCACATTTAAATTTACACACGTTCACACACATCACCTGAAAGATTTAAGTTAACCCATTTGCTCCATAACTTTTATTACACCCTAAGGATTACTATTTGATAACTACATGCAAAGCAATGCAAACTGACTTGGCAACCATAGCGTGCTGTACGCAAACTAGAGTTGCATGCTAGACAAAATGCATTTATTTGTTTATATTAAATCATTATTAATAAATCAGTTACTGCATTTGGTTAATAATGTCATTTTGTATTTTGTCACTGTTTATTAAAAGCAATGACCCACAAAAGGCGTTATTTTGTTAAGAATATGACAACATATACATGTGGACAAAATTGTTGGTACCCCTCGGTTAATGAAAGAAAAACCCACAATGGTCACAAAAAAAATTGAATCGGACAAACGTAATAGTAGAATTCTATGAAAATTAACAAATGAAAATCTGACATTAATTTTGAACCATGCTTCAACAGAATTATTTTAAAAACTAAACTCAATTTCAACATCAACAGGCCTGGACAAAAATGATGGTACCCCTAAAAAATAATGTGACCAAAGGGACATGTTAAATCAAGGTGTGTCCACTAATTAGCATCACAGTTGCACCCTTCAAACCTGAGACAACTGGAGCAGTTTGCTCTTGAGGAGTGGGCCAAAACACCTGCTGAGAGGTGCAGAAGTCTCATTGAGAGTTACAGGAATTGTTTGACTGCAGTGATTGACACTGATTCTCAAAATTTTCTGCATTTGAGATAAACATTCAGAGTAAGTTTGATGTAAAATTGTGGTTTACTGTAGAGAAACTTACTGAATCAGATTTCTTTACAGTGGCGGTAATTGGAACTACACAAGTTGTGATGACTACAACACAAATATAGCCATTTGGTTTACAATTCAAAACTACCAGTGAACTTCTAAGTTTTATATGTAATGTTGATGATGGTAAACTACATGTATCCCTCCACCACTTTGTGCTGAAAAAATAACTATTTAGAAAATCTTTCAAATATTCTTAAAACTGTGGTGAAACGGTGTCTGGGCTGCAGGTAGTGTATTTATAACAATTTGATGTAATAACTGGTTCCATTCACCACCACTATGAAAAACGTCTGACACGATAAGTTTATAATGCTAAGTCTATAATCATGCAGAGTTTTTTTTTTTTTTTTTGGAATTTACTTTTAAGGACAGCATTTGTGTTTCCTACAACCAGCATGTGTCATCTTATTTAACCAAGTGAGTTTATTCAAAACACTAATACAAAGACATTATTTCTGCAGTGTGTGAGATATGGATTAACACAATTGAAGCTCTAAAACTGCCCTGTTAATAATGTCACTATCTAACAATTTACTGAATGCTACTGTGGTTGTGCTAAACTTAATTTGGTAGCAATGTAAAATGTTTCATAATAAAATACATGAACTGAACATTTACTGTTAAAACATTACACTTGCTAGATAAACTGGGTATTCAGTGCATAAAATTTGCTTTGCTTCTGGTCAAAGTACGAAAGTTGTGTTAGTTGTGTGCGGCCTAAAGCCTAAATGTTATGATTGTTATGAATGTAATCTATTATCATACATTTGAAAGTAGTTTTGCTGCTCTGGGTTAGAAGAAGCTTTATCTTATCTTGTTTTTCAATGTTGTTCTCTTATGTTTTACTTTTTCGTGTGAAAAGATCCATGTATCAGAAAGGTAACAAAGCATTTTAGCTCTTGTTTAGTTGAGTGCAGAACTCCAGTTGTGCAAGAAAGCACAGATGATGCCAAATCCTGCAGAAACACTCAACAGACTGCAATGAGAAAAATCATAATAAAATACATATACGTTAAACAGTACAAACCAGTGATGTAAAAAAGGCAGAGTTGTTGTAAATGAGCCAGACATGAACAATAGGTCTAAACAAATCTGGGAAATAGTTATTGCTGTGGCAGAACTGAAACACTAAAATGAGCAATCCCAATACCCAGGGGTTTAAAAAGCAGATATTGTAAAAAAAAAAAAAAAAAAAACATAACACATCCTAGATCTGAATGAATAAAATATTCTTATTGAATACTTTGTTCTGTACAAGTTAAATGTGCTGACAACAAAATCACACAAAAATCTATTTTCTAATCTAATTTATTTTCTAAAAATCTAATTTATTAACCAATGGAGGCCTGGATTTGGAGTCACACACAAAATTAAAGTGGAAACACACACTACAGGCTGATCCAACTTTGATGTGATGTCCTTAAAACAAGTCAAAATGAGGCTCAGTATTGTGTGTGACACACTCCAGCCACATGAGGTCTATAATTGTCCTGCATTAGGAGGAACCCAGGGCCAACCGCACCGGCATATGGTCTCACAAGCGTACTGTACCTCTGCACTCTGTACCTAATGGCAGTCAGGCTACCTCTGGCAAGCTCATGGAGGGCTGTGCGGCCTTCCAAAGAAATGCCACCCCACACCATTACTGACCCACTACCAAACCGGTCATGCTGAAGGATGTTGCAGGCAGCAGATCGCTCTCCACGGCGTCTCCAGACTCTGTCACGTCTGTCACATGTGCTCAGTATGAACCTGCTTTCATCTGTGAAGAGCACAGGGCGCCAGTGGCGAATTTGCCAATCCTGGTGTTCTCTGGCAAATGCCAAGCGTCCTGCACGGTGTTGGGCTGTGAGCACAACCCCCATCCGTGGACGTCAGGCCCTCATACCATCCTCATGGAGTCGGTTTCTAAATGTGCAGACACATGCACATTTGTGGCCTGCTGGAGGTCATTTTGCAGGGCTCTGGCAGTGCTCCTCTTGTTCCTCCTTGCACAAAGGTGGAGGTAGCGGTCCTGCTGCTGGGTTGTTGCCCTCCTACGGCCTCCGCCACGTCTCCTGGTGTACTGGCCTGTCTCCTGGTAGCGCCTCCGCATTGATGTACCATCCTGGATGAGCAGCACTACCTGAGCCACTTGTGTGGGTTGTAGAGTCAGTCTCTGTACAACCCACACAAGTGGGTTTTTGATATAGACTGACTGGAGTTGGCGGATGCTTTAGTCCAGGTCTGGGAGGAGATCCCTCAAGAGACCAACCGCCACCTCATCAGGAGCATGCCCAGGCATTGTAGGCACGTGGAGGCCACAGATATAGACTGCTTTGACTTTTGACTGCTATATGATTTTGGAGCCTGCTGGTGATAATTCACTGTAAGCAATATTAGGAGACTTAAGCTGTGTCTCTACATGCTTTATTACGTGATTGTGTGATAATTATTAGGATAATTATTATTATATTAAACTACAATGTGCCTGATATGCAGCATACAGTATATTGACTTCTAATTCCAATGTATTTGTGTCAGATCTGCAAAGAGTGTACAAAGCAGGGCTTCACAATTTAAGTAAAAATACACAAGTATGGCCACCATACTGTCCATCTTTGCTTCTCGTTAATGAACTAATTAATTCATTTTTTGTAATAGTGTTCTCATTTGTCATTTTTATGGTTTTAATGTGAACAGTCATTCAGAGAGGCTTTGGTGTGAAATTCTAAAGAAACTTCGTTCCTTCCCTTTAAAACCTCCTTCACAGAATGTTGTCACACCAAATTCTTCATAAAATAACCTGTTTGATGCCTGAAAAATTTATGGTGGAGGGATACACACAGAACATACACCAACAGAGAACTGTTTTATCACCATCAATGTTATCTAAATTATATATAAAACTCAGAAGACACGTGTAGGTTCACTGCTTCCTTTCACCACCAGTGTAGTCAGTCTCAATTAGTTCAGTTAGAAGCACAATTTGACCCCACTGTCAATGTGTTCATCTTGAACACTCAGTTTTACAGATAATTCTGAAAAATAGGTTAAATCTAAACCTATCAAATCCACACAATCTTCCCTTCTGTACAGCTTAGGTTTCTGACATCAGCAAGTGATTTAGAATATTTCTATGCAAAAATTGTTAAATACACTTACTAAATATACATACTTAGTCCTGATTCACAGACTACTTTTAAAGCTGAAACTAGTTGCTGGTCAGCACTGGGTTATTTTCCACTTACTAAAGACAAAACTGTAGGCAAAACACATTAAAACAAGCAGGAAATGAAACTTCCACACTTTGTCAGGCAAATGAGGGAAAGTACCCAACAGTTGCAGATGACTGTGGGTCACACACTTCCGACAGTTGAAAATCACTAATGGATTTAATGTGCTAACAACGGTATCATTGTTAATTTGTCTATAAAACTTTTATATTGTGCATAGAAAAGCACTGAGCTATAGAACTGGGAGCCCTGGAACAAACGTAAGCACACTGTTTAGGAGTATAAAAGGCCCCACAGCACAGCGCTGTGGAGCAATGGAGCTGCATTCTCTGTAGTAATGGAGCCTGAAAAGGGAAATAGATGCTGCTGCCTCTTTTTTTGTTTCCCACCAGCACTCACTTCATGAACAACCAGGGAAATTTTGATTTCAATCACGGTGAAAGCAACAGTTCATCAATGTAATTAAATACCACAGTATTAAAGTCCTTCATTGTAAGGCAAATTTATAACGTACTAAGCCACATTTATTCATACATACCCATACAAGAGACCTGAACTGACTGATTCCAGCTAGCTAACACAGTAGTCATGTGAAAAACTTAATATGGGAAGATTGATGTAATACAATATTACAAAGACACCTTATAATTTAATTAACAGAAATACTATTTTCCTGTGAGAAAATTAGGACACCCTCCCACATTTATCACTACTTTAAATGCCATTAGAAAACATTAGAATCAGGTGCAGCACATTATCTGCAGATGATTAGAACATCATAAAATGGGATTTTAGAGGAACTTGTCTCATTTAAACCTCAGACATTTAGGTTGGTTTTCTCTTTATTGGTAAAGTGAGATATTTGTAGGTGGTTGTAGGTGCAGATGAGTCTAAAAAGGGTCTACAATTGTTTCTGAAAAAAATATTTTAACCAAGACATCTGTAGCAATGTGCTCTGGACAAGCATTATGTGGTCATAGAAAACTGATGACATCATTTGGGCACAAAAATCCTATATCAACTCTGAAGCAGTGAGGTGGAAATGTCATGGTTTGAGGCAGATTTTCCGCAGTTGGGCCTGGAGATCTCTCCAAAATTGGATTCACTGGTAATTCATTATTGTATCAGAGGAATTCAGCATGGAGGAGAGAGGAAAACCTTCTCCTAGTCAGTGTCAGACTGGTAGATCGTTATAGGAAACAACAATATAGGAAAAGTTAATTTTCAGCCTCATATATATAAAAACATAAACATGACTGTACAAGAATTCCGGTTCTCCTGTTCACATGAACAAGCTCCGCTTTTATTTGAGCAACTGCAGGATTTTCCTTTAAACTGCTACCAAAAGCATATGGGATGAAGCATTTTATTTTAGCAGATGGCAAAACCGCTACGAGACAATATTTAATAATTTCAATAATTCTTTAATTAAAGTCATACAAAGGGAAGGTGGAAAAGGCGGCTCTGAAAACATACTAAAAAAGTCTAAACAAACATCTTACTGACAGATGGTAGTGAATTATAATAAAACATGGTAAGAATTTAGGATATGGTTCCCTCAAACAGCTGCAGACACCAGTTCCTGCTCATGGTTTATTATCATAAAAACGAAGCCAAGTGTACAGTTTTAGGATTCACCCCCCCACCCCCAAATACCTGACATCCAACAAAGTGAAAGGCACAAACAAAATTAAAATGATAAAGCAGGAGAAGTTATACCTAAATCAATAAAAAAAAAAAAAAAAAAAAAAGAATCACTTCAAAGCGACAAGCTGTTCCATCCATTTAACCACATTCTAAATATAAATACATTAATAATGGACTTTGTTGTTACTATTCGCCTAAAGTGGATAACAGAAGACTGAAAGAAGAGCGGCGCGAATTCAGTTAATGAGTTTTTAAAATAAAGGGGGGGGGGGGGGGGCTCATAATGAAGTTAAAATATAGCAAAAGACTCGATGGAACAGCTCACCATCACCTTTTAAAGCAGACAAGAAAGCAGAAAGAACACTTTTTCATAAGAGCACAGTGTGGTGCAGTTTCATCCCCAATGCGTGATGGTGCCTGAGCTTTCAGGAATAAATACAAAAAAAAACACACAAAACAACCCCACCACAAGTTGACCGCTCTAAAAGTATCGTAAGGGTCATCTTGAGTACTTAAAAGACATGGCTGAGCAGTGACTCCGCACACAAACACGCAAGATTAAAGCCATTGGGACTAAGCATGCTATGATAACCACATGTCACATCGACAGTGCAAACCTTTAACCAGCCGCAAAATACTGTATTAGACAAACACACGGAAATTTGAGCTAGTCTGAGAAACGTTTACATTTGTCTAATCTATTCATTGATTTATGAAAAAGGGGGAAAAGCAAATGTTTGTTGTAATAAATTTAAAGTGATTGATCAGACTTAAAATGGCTTCTGGTCATTTTAGTGTTTGTATCTGATGACTTAAAAACGACTGGCAAACTCAATAGCAATGGCTTGGCAAAAACAGGGAATTGCAGGACAAACCAACTAGACGAATGCCTAATCCACAAGGGATTATCTTAAAATGGAAACCCAAATCTATTCAGAACTACATTACAGCCAAGGACAGCACACAGTAATCTAAAAGTACACGCCAGGAGGGGGAAGTGTGGGGGCACTTCTGGGGAATTCACAGCTACTTCGAGGCACTACATTTGCTCAAGACAGCCTCTACTGTATATAGATCTGCTTGTTCAGGTTGGGCATTCAGATTTCTCACCGTTAAGAATAAAAGGAAGAACCAGAAGAGATGGGAGAGAGAAGAAAAAAAAAAAAAAAAAAAAAAAAAAAAAAAAACATTGGGGCAGTCATTGGAGATCCACTGATCAAACGTACAGGGCTTCAACACCGCTCAAGTATCACCCAACAGTACAGGGATGTCTCTACATCCCTAAACCATGTTCATCTCCTGAAAGTCATACAGTTCCAGGCCTCGAGTCTTGCGTACACATCTGACAGTTTGTTTTTTCCACTCCTTTACCACTCTGCATCCCCGATGGCTTTAGAGAAGACATAATCACGTCCATTCAGATTCATGATCCCGTCTTTCAGGTGGAATTTCCATTTGTTCTTACTTCTGTGAATCTGAAAGCAAAATTACATACTCATTTTTAAAAATAGATTTTACAAGCACTGTAAAACAAGCATCATTGCTCAGGACAAATAAACCAATATTGTTTGCTTTTTTTCCCCTTGCAAACTTAAAGTTGCATGACCTAGGTGTCATTTATTATTGGAAATTAAGCAGAAAACACAGAAGCTGCATAGTCAGCATTTATTAAAGGCTTCCCTTTTTGAACAGTTTTTCTCTGCAGTATGAACAAACACTAAAAAAAAAAAAAAAGAAAAAAAAACAGAAGTTGGAACACCAGTGAGTTTACAAAGTTATGATGGCAAAGTTGTCAAGATAGGAGAGGATTAATACTTATCTGAAATATATATATATATATATGTGATATTTTAGAGTTTGTAGATAGAGGTTTTTGTAATAAGGCTCCAACACACCTTGTCGTACTGACACACCACCACATTCTCTGTATCAAACAGCTCCTGGTCCTCTTCATCACTCACGTCATCTCCACTGTTCAGCGGCTCCTGCAAGAACAAAGATGGGTGAAGGCATGCACTCGCACAAACACCATGTTAAAGACCACTTTAAGTTTAGCTCAAGCATTCCAGCATCTTTCTGGAGCATTCAGCATCAAGTTTCTGAACAAATATTAGCAGTTGGTGATAATACACATGGCACATTGCGGTAACTGGGATTTTATATACAAAAGACTTGTTGTCCCAAAAAAAAAAAAACAAAAAAAAAAAAAAAACAAAAAAAAAAAAAACAGGTTCCTATAAGAAAATCAGAGCACTATTCATCATTCCCACCAAACCCACGCTTAAGGTCAAACACAGACATGTATTTGGAAATATATAATATATATATATATATATATATATATATAAAATATATCGGCGGAATTTCTTTCAGGTTTGACTGTTAGTCTGTGTCACTAAACTCAATACACGATACTTCGTCTCAGAGGCACAACTATACAGACCTCCTCCACCTGGCCATCTTCTGCACCATCTTTATCTTTGTCTTCATCTTCGTCCTCATCATACTCATCCTCTTCTTCCTCATCCTCCTCAGAGGACGTGTCTCCAGCGCCATCCACCTGCAACATCATGGGTGGCTGTTGCTGGGCAGCCTGCTGCGGCTGGGTTTGCGGCTGTGGTTGCTGCGCTGGTTGCTGCTGTACTTGGGGCTGAGGCTGGCCTGGTGCCTGTACCGGAGCGGCTCCCTGACCTGCCTGCGTAGCCATGGCCGCCTGCATGACCTGCACCAGAAAGCACAGGATGGCAAATACACAGTCATCAACTTACAACCTTTTCACAACAACCTCTTTACATCCCTTAGATTTAAGCATCATGACAAATGCAAATACTTCTTTACTTCTACTTTTTTTTTTTTAATATTTCAAAGTATCAGCCGATAATATGAAGGTTTCTTAAAAAACTCATGAGCCATTTTCAATTGAAGCGCTTTAAAATGACCTCTAAGAGCAGGTATGCACTAATAATAATAATAATAATAATAATACATAAATGCAATAAAAAGGGACTAAAAAGGAAACATTTATTTTTACAACAGATCAGTTTAGACATGCCCAAGTTTAGGGTACAGTGTGTCAGAAGCAATGCTGACCTGAGCATTCTGTTGCACTTTGTTTCCTGTGAGGACAATCTGCTGTGGCTGGATTATCACCCCTGTCTGCTGAGAGAGACCACCCTGCAGAGGAGCCAGGACCTAAACACAGATTCAAAACAGCTTCTTGTTAAAACTGCTAAAACAAAAAAAATACTCCCGTGGGCAGAAACGTGATTATAGACTGCACTGCATGCAGCCACTGTATTTGCAGAACCACTGGGGGAAAGAAAACGCTCATGCATTAACTTAATGTGAAATGTATAATACATTAATACACTAAATACAAGACTTTAAGGGACCCTCTAGACATAAATGAAAAATGTCTTCAACAAACATGTCTACTAGTTTCTCTCTTTATTCCATTTCTGTAACAGGGATGACCCCAAGTCACTGTTACATTATGCTTTATGAGAAGACAATATATACAAATGGCTGAACGGGAAAGTAAACAATGCTGTGAATAATGACGGCTTTAAAAATCCAAAGTTCCGCTTTTCTATGTTGACTATAAACTGTCCTGCTCACATAAATGTAACAATCTTGACAAAATGTCAGAGTGTTTCAGAGCCATGAATAAAACACTGCCACAGAGAAGAAACGAGTAAAGGCAAGTTAAGCCTGAATTAACAGTTTAGTGCCAGAGCAACAAAACAAATACAAACACTCCACACTTCAGAAATCATGCGCTTATGCACAAGTTTAACATTGTGGTCCAGGTCTGGCAGATTTACACTAGTGAACTACCATTCAGCCAGCTCCTAAGGGACCTGCAAGAGAGGGTGCGCTACATTTCAGACTAACATCTTGTTCCCTTGGTCATGTGTGAGCAAAATAAAGCCTTTAAGGTGACGACACAAGGGGTCCATGGGACAAATCAGTACATTTAGACTCTTGCTTTAACAGTTGTGCATCTTTGACACTATAATCCAACACACACTCAAATGACACTTTATTAGTGTAAAACTAATCTAAAATGATTGGACTTTTAATAAATCAGCTATAAACACTTTTCTAACTGTGCGCAGACATTAGCTTTTGTTATGTCAGAGCACAACTGGTTTTAACCCAAATTTCAAATGTTGAGTATGAAGAGATGCACCTGTACCCGTTCCAGTTGCGTTAGCTCCTTTTAAAAAAAAACTTTGTACCTGCTGAATGACTGGGGCCTGCACGCCACCCGGCTGCATCTGGGGCAGGACCTGCTGCTGGACCATGATGGGTTGCTGAGGCTGGATGATGTACTGGGCTCCATTTGCTGCCCTCACCACCTGTATGATCTGACCTAAACACCAACCAGAAACAGACCATTTAAATCCACCTTAACCACAAGTAAAACATCCAATTACTCCAACTAACACTCTAAACACAGGGCTCAGCATTTATAGAGTCAGGATGGAAATTAGGCTGTTGACATTTCACAAGGTTTTACCATGGGACACCTGTACTCAAGTATTTTATTGAACCAGAATATTTGTATTTTTATCCAAGAAAGGAACGAAAAGCAAACAAGCTACAACCCAATTTCACAAATAAAATATGGAAATCTCCTTTTTTGCACAGCAGTCAGTACAGTTTCAGCTCGAGTTAGATTGTAAAACAAAAAAATATCATATTTTCACTTATAGTAGTGTTTCCAAAAACATTAAAATTAAGCTAGTCATTAGAAAGCTAATAATCTCATGACAATGGTGCGTCAAAGTCTCGAATGCATGTAAACAGTAACTAAGCAGTGGGTTCTTGTAGTCCACATGTTGCAGAATTTACAGCCAGGTGTAAGGACCCAAGCCACTTTGAATCACCAAGCCACCCAAGAATCACTTGCTGTCTTCAAATGTCAACTAAAGACCCACCTCTTACAAGAGTACTTGGTCAAAGTGTGGTGTTGAGTATTGTGGTCTCTACTGACTTTTGTATTTAGTAGTATCCAAGCTTAGAGGCATCTTTTAGATCCTGGCTGATAAACTAACTATGGATATTTCCGGAGTAAACAGTGAAGCACTTTTGGAAGTCACTCTGGATAAGAGCGTCTGCTAAATACCATAAATATAAATGATTATGGGTGGCAGAACAGCTACTGTGTCAGACGTCTCAGAAACGTTTACTGATTGACTGGAGGACACCTGTCCACAATCAAAAGTACCTACAATTGAAATAAGCATCTGGACTAGGGGTGCACCATATCAGTCGCGATACTAACAAAATTAGCTGGATCGAGTATTGGAAAATTAGTCTAATCCAAAGCACTGATCCATTAACAGAACCCCATTCTTGCACCACCAGTAATCAGAACCCAGGATCAGAGTAACCTACAAACATGATGCATATAATAGCAAACAGCAAGACTCTCCCTATCTAACCATCAACCTGTCGGCAAGTAATCCAGCTGGTCTTCCACGTAAACGTCCTGTGCCCAGACATTTGTTTTAGTAACCAATAAACAGAAATTGGGTACATCAGTTAGTAATGATTACGGCAATCCTGGTGCCTCAAGTCTCTCACAGATCAGATATATGGCTTTAGTTGAACAACGATATCGGATTGGTATTGGCCGTTACGAAAAGTTCAATTAAAGGTATCTATCAGAACAGAAAAAGATGGATCGGTGCATCCCCAATCTGGACTGGACCTTGGAGTGACTAAAGGTTGCCTGGTCTGAGGAGTCTGGTTTTCTTTCACATTACTTGGACAGCCAAGGAGCCTGTGCAAATCTTATGTCATGGTGGCCACGCGAACCACCTAATTTCAACTTTCAGACATTGCTCTTCCCAAACACATAAGCTGTCTTGTTTCTGAAAAACTGAGCAACATTTTATGGCAGAGAATCCTCCACACATGGTCTTTACCTTGACTGGTGATGAGCTGCTGGTAAGGCCCAACACCTGCCACTCCAGTGGGCAACGCCAGGGTTGCTGCTGTGGCAGCTGCACTCTGTCAACATTACATCATAAAGAGTCATTAAGAGCCATGATTTCAGATACTCCTATGAGTTGTTTGACACTACAAATTTATTTACAGACCACTATATTTTCAAAAACGAGTTGCTCAGGCATACATCACGTACTACATTTTTTTTAGGATTTACATTTTTTTGGGAGAAATGGGTCATCGTTTTGAGATACCTCATAAATGTGAGTAAATGGCACTGCTTTGAGACATTAATTTGTTGGAGAAAATTACTTTTGAAATACTTCACAGACTGAGAAAATGGGGGGGGATCCATTTGAAACAGACAACAAAATTTGCTTTGTCCAATCACAAAATTATAACAGGAACTTCAACCAAACAGCAGAGTGAGGCTACTGAGGAAACTGTTCATGAGGTCACAAAAGAACTCGGGCCCTTCAGGATTTGGTATACAAAGATTTGGTTCAAAGACACCTGATGAAACATGGCACACTAACCCGTGTCCAGAAACTAATGAACTTCATTAATCCTGTTCTGCTGTAAGCCGGGTAGTGTTATACTCACCATGCCAGTCGCACCCATGTGCTGCAGCATTTTGGAGTCCTGTACGATCACCTGCTGCTGTGGAGCTGAATCCAGCATCATTGCACATCCAAAACACAAAAGAAACAGTTATCATTATGTTTTGTGACATCTTAGATGAATAAGTATGATGTTACTAGTTATTAAAACAGCACAAATGAGTAAGTGACAAGCCAGGTCTGATTAATATGACTTATGCAGGCGTAAAAGTCTGTGCGCATGTGGGTCTGACCTTGCTGGGCTGGGGGCAGGAGGACCTGCTGTGGCTGACTGGGCTGCTGGGTCTGCTGAACCTGTTGGACCTGCTGCTGCCCCTGCAGAGCACCCTGCTCCTCTGTGTGGAAGCCATCCACAGCCTTCGACTGCATCAGCTTACTCTCCCACAGCTGCAAGACAACAGCACATCAATGACACAGGTCACATTCACTCACATGACTGTCTGCAACCAGGCTGTAGTTGAGAGTTGCACAATTGACTCTAGGGCACCCGTCGGCACTACTGATTGAGAAAGTTGAACACAAGGACCACATGTTTTGATTAGTCCAGCTGAGTAGGAGGAGTATATGGATGCATGATGGTGAAATCAGTATTGGTAGATATTGCCAGTGCTGGAAAGAGATTTAGACATGTGATACCTAAAGCTGATAAGGGATTAGGTATTTGTTGAACCCCCATAGAGCAGAATGTTTATGTGATGCTGAACTACTGCTCTAGAATAATTGTACTTTATTCAGTTTACTGCATTTATAATCCTCTACTGTTCCATTTCTCTGTAAAGCTAACGCAGGTTGATTCAGCCCCAATTCCAACAATGCAAAGAGCTGACCAGTTAAGAAACCATGGCTCTGACTGTACAGCAGCACTGTTCCTAAAAGTACTTTAATAATTTAGACATAAAAATTGTGGTGCATTCAAAGACCTAAATACTTTGGTAACTGTTGTGTAATTACTTAGTTCAATAATATTGCAAATTCAGTTGTGCCCAGTGGGTGTCCCCCAAGGACGCAAGTTAAGAGCTGAAGACAGGTGCTCAGCTCTCATACAGACAGTTGTGTCAGTCCAAAGAAACCGAGGCGTTCATCCATTTCAGAAGAAAACTTAATATATCTGCATGTTTTTGTTTCATAAATAACCCACTATGACAGTTGAAGCAAATTAACCTTCTCTCTTCTACTGTTACAAAAATAATGAGCAACAATGGTCAAAAGGCTTTTAACATTTCAGCAATACTCTTAGCTCTGATTTACCCATAATAAAACATCTAGGGGAAAGAGGGATTTTCAACATGAAAATCAAATTTACACGATTTCCATGAAAGCGGCGAAATGGCATGTTTGATGATTAAAAAAAGGACACCTTCTCAGAACTCTATAGAACCCATTTCGCTTAGAGGGTAAGAAAGAGCAGTTTAAAACTTTAAAGAGTTCTCCACACCTCAAAATAAGTTATCTAGGACATAAGTGAACTTTTTTTTTATTAATTATGCATAATGTTTTGTACATTAACATTTATTTAAAAATAAATACATTTTAAACAAATGACTATTTGAGCACTTGTGTCCTATATTGGTCCCTTCAGATAAAGTCAAGCTCATTTACCGTTTTGAGCTCCATGAGGACCTGCTCGTCCACACCCTCGTCCAGGAAGAGCTCTCTGACCTCGTTGATCACATCTTCCATCACACTTTTGTAGAGTTTAGGCTGGAGGGAGATTAACAAAGGCAGAGAAGAGCACATTAATTACTACAGAGCACATTGTGTTACAAATCAGATTGCAAAGGTGATGAATTTAGTGGGTGAACAACAGTAACAGTAGTAGTAGTAGTAGTAATAATAATAATAATAATTATTATTATTATTATTATTATAAGCAACAAAGTTAAACACAGAGCCCATCATGAGAAATAATAAGCCCAAACAGATCAAAAGTAGGTGGGAGAAACAGGCAGAGAATAAGGAAAGAGCTAGCCCCAGTGTCCAGTCCCTGATGTCCCAGTCTGGCCTGCCTCCCTCACTCCCTCCCTCCCTCCGTCGGTCGTGCTATTTAAAGCTCCGGTGGTGACGTGGCGCGGAGCTGCGCCTTCCCATCCCGGCCTGGGTGGATATTAGAGCGGCCGCGGGGCCGTATATAACCCGGGCTTCTAGGGAGGGAGGGTCAGAGGAGCGGAAGAGCAAGGCTAGTGCTAACTCCAGCACGGAATGGCTCCCTCTCTCTGAGATTATTGGAATTTTTCAGTTCCACCTTAAATCCTGCAGTAAATGCAACCAGGCGCCTCTCAGGAGCCGGAACGTAACTGCTGCAGGATTTAAGGTGGAACGGAAAAATTCTAATAAGCAGCTCAACTTCGGTTTTGAAGCTCATCATATCGCCTGGTTTGGTTGCAGGGGATGTATGAGGGCACATAAAGTAAAAAAAAATTATAATAAATAAATAAATAAAAAACCAACATGAATAAAACCCAACAATAACAAATATCCTGTTTGGTCTGATCTGTCGAGCTTTCAGCTTTAAACAGCTCGGAATAACAGCTACAGTCACAAACTAATACCACTATAAACCACGGCACGTTATTACAGTATTAATAACAGCCCTATTAGTGAGAACAATAATAATCATAATCCATTCAGAAAAGTAGTGCCGAGCTGCTTTGTGAGCCCCGCCTGCACAGAGAAAGGACTTAACATGGCCGATTTCGTGTGCCTAACACTTTTTATTAGAGGGAAGGCCAAGCATGGGTTGGATTTCCACACTGACAGCCACACACACGCTCGCGCAAGCAACACTGTCCCGCTCCCACGCGCTGCTTTCTTTTGACCGTTTTTGGGCACTCCGCACCCCCCATGCCTTCTCACTGTTCTTGTCTCTTGCTCTAATTCGGGTCCTTACCACCGGGTTAGAGTTAGCCGAGCTCGCCATTACCGCGGGCGGAGCGCCAGACACGCCGCGCTGCTGCAGCTCTGATTAAACTAAACCCAAGCGGCCACGCAACCAGCAGCTGCCCGCATAAGGTGTGTAGGTGAAGCCGCGCGCTGTCCGGTGGGGTGTGTACGCTTGTTATATTGGCTATATCAGCGCGCGGGTCCCGGGCTGCGTCCCCCGCCGTCTCGCCTCCGCCGCCGTGCTGCTTTATACACACAGCCGAGCTGCTGCGCATGCGTCAAATAGGCAGCTCGGCTGCGTCACGGTATCGCGAGACGACGAAGCACGAGACAGGAACCGGGTCACAGAGAGGCGGGACAGGAGTTTAAAAAATGATTTGTTAAAAAATATATTTTAAAACAGTTTACTGATATTACGATTATTATATTATTTTTATACTGATGTTTATTTTTTAGTTTTATTCAATATTTGTATATATTTTACTTATTGTTATTATTACTTATTGTTATAATGTAGTATAATGTAGTATTAATAATGTAATTTCTACGCTTAAATATATTAATATTATTATTGTTGTTGTTGTTGTTGTTGGATATACAAAATCACAAAAGACAGTGTACTATTCAACAATAGAAAATATAGTTGCTTGGTAAATTATGAATGATAAAGGTTTTGTCACACAAAAACAACTCGCCACATCTTCAATACATTAAGCAGGGCTGCTGGGCGGATAATGGTGATCATCCATTCAATACTTCAAAAACAGTGTCAGTGCATTTTACTACCAGTAATCAATGTTAGTAATAACTGCATTTCACCACACGAGGGCAGCACACAGTGTGTGCCTGTGAGGTCAAATGATCACTTAGACCCCTACAGATTTCTTCTGTTTTCACAGTCTTATGCAAAATTTGGCAATAATAATAGAACAAATGCTCTACAGGAAACAAATATGATATTTATGATATGTTGTTGTTGTTTTTTTGTTTGTTTGTTTTTTTTTATAAATAAATAGTATTTAAACTAGCTGTAGAGTGTTGCTACCAGCACCATACTTGACAGTTGGGGGTTAGATGCCTCATCTTTACCTCACAAGCAGAGGCTTCTTTACATAGGGGCAGTGATGGCTCAGCGGTTAGAGCGCCGGGATATCGATAACAGGGTTGTGGGTTCGATGGCAGTTTGTGGGTTCGACACTGTTGGGTCCTTGAGCAAGGCCCTTTACCCTCTCTGCTCCCCAGGCGCTGGAGTTGGCTGCCCACCGCTCTGGGTGTGTGTACTCACTGCCCCTAACACACAGGTGTGTGTGTGTGTGTGTGTGTGTGTGTGTGTGTGTGTGTGTGTGTTCACTACCAGATGGGTTAAATGAGGAGGACACATTTCGTTGTACACTGTACAGTGACAAATATGTGCACCTTTACCTAATTGATCTCAAAAGTGATTGCATCACTACAGCAGCAGATACATGGAAAATTACACTGTGAAAATTACAATATGAGATACATCAGTCAAGCATATTATATGTTGACAAGAGTGCAAATATGTGTTGTGCTATAGCTGCGCTACCACATTTTATTCAATGTGAGTGTGATGTTATATGTCTAAAAAAAAATAAAATCTCTCCTGTGGTTCCGTAGCAACCAGAGGAGAGAGTCTCTGCTTGTGTTGAGGCTTGAGAGGGGGCCTGGTCATTAGGGCTGTGTGTGTTTAATTATGAATGACCCTCAGCTGTCACACTCCACTACACTTACCCTCAGTCTGAGGACTCCGCTGCTCAGCCAGGTCTATAAAACAGCAGCCAGTGTTCAAAAACATGTTTAATGGTTATGATTTGTTGCCTGTTTACATAAATAATGTAAACACACTGTATTTAAAGTGCCCAAAACATTATGCATTTCGTGACTTTTTTACATGGAAGATCTTGTATGTAAACAATGTTTCAAGTCTCACATCTGGAGAAATCCTGGCCCACTCTTTCTTACAATGTTGCTTTAGGACATTGAGGATTGTGGATATTCGTCTAGGCACATCTCTCCTAAGGTCCTGCCACAGCATTTTCATTGGGTTGATGTCTGTACTTTGACTGAACCATTGCAACACTTATTAAGATTTTTTTTTTTAAGCCAGTAGGTTTTAAATAATCTTTCTCACTGTAGAATGATGGACTTCAATTAGTTTGTAAATGGCCTTATAAACCTTCCCAGATTGAGGGGCTACAACAATCGCTTCTCTATAATCATTGCTCTCCTCCTTAGCATTGTGTTAACACACACCTGAATGCTCCAGACCAGCAAACTGCCAAAACGTCTGATTTTATAGAGGTGGTCACACTGATCCAATGTGCTGAAGATGAATACTTAAGTAAAATCTCTTTGTAGTGAAGTGTTAATACTGTATGTGACATTCTGCACTGATAGATTTAGTTTGATATTTACATCTTCTCCTAGCAGCAAGCAACAAAATCAGAGAGACAAAATAAAAAAACTTGTTATAGTCAGTAAAGCCGTCCAGACCAGCTAAGACCAATAGAGCATGTGCTGTTTGAGGCACGCCAGCATTTTTAGATTGATGCCACATTTCTATTTCTGTTTCACTGTATTTCTGCATCTTGCTGATGTTCATTCTTAACAAATACTGCAGTTAAAACAGCTGCCTTTAACCAAAACATAGTTAAAATGGCTAAAAAATGTGGAGACGAGAGAGCTGCATGACTCTTCCTCTAATGTTCAACAAGAAGGTGAACTGAAATATTGTATTTCCAGTACCAAAAGTATCAGTGACACCAATGTTTTGCAGACTAAGACTAGCAAGACTAATTAAGAAAGTAAAAACATACGACACATTCACATTTATGTGTGTAGTTGGTGTCTGGCTCCATTACCTGATTGGTCTGTAGCTTGTTTATGTTATAACTTGACTCTTGCTCTTGTGTGTCATTCCCAGTTTAAACGTCCTGAATGCCAGCAATGCTACGTTCAAACCCTGGTTGCCAGTTCTTTTAAAACACTGCAGTGAAATGCACTCCATTTCATGCGTGATGCATGTGAAAATCTCTGAACCGATAATGGTTGTTGTTTATGAGTTGCTTGTGTGTTAAATCTGTTTTTCAGTGTGGGTGAATGCTCTGTGACACCATGTTTATTTCAACTGCTTTAGCTTTAGTGTTAGATTATCATCTCTCTCTCTGGTTTAAACTGCAGTTTAAGCTCAGAAGAGTAAAACACAGCATTTCCTCGGTAGTTTTGTTTTTAATCAGACGTGACTCAAGAGTGAAAGACGTGGTGGGAGTGTGGTTCACACATGGTTTTGGTGGCTTGGCGGAAACTTGCAGAGAACAGTCTTAAAACAGCTGCATTCACATGTTACACTCATACCTGAAGGAAAGGCAGCTTCCACACACAGTCAAAATTGCAGATGTTTACAACGGTTGATGTTCCACTATAAGTGGCTCCAGACTGCAGACTCTGAATGTTCACTTTCCCCTTCTTCCCATTTTTCAGTGGTGGTCCTGACCATTGAACATCAGGGTGAAAGGAGACTAACAAAGTATGCAGAGAAACAGATGGACCACAGTCTGTAATGATAGAACTACAAAATGCTCCGATATGGTGTATATAATGGAAAATGACCTCTTAAATGACTTATGGCTGGCGGGACAAAGGTTTTACTTCTATTACCAAAGAATAGCCCCATCAGTTTGCTGAATAATACACCTCAGTGTGTAATAAGCCTTGGAATGTTAAGGCATTAAATGAATTACACATAACAGAAAAGTGAAATACTAAGCAACTGAATTAACTGTAAATTTAGTTATAATGTATGTCTACAGTTTTACACTTACTTTATTCCTAAGCTGTTACAATAGGTCCAGCATCACTGTAGATAGTGCACTGGTAACCTATTTCAGCATGATTAACACAAAATGATGGTGATGGGTTTTTTGTCTCCATGAGGTGTTTGGGCCATTTACCTTAACTACTAACAATATCTTAATCAACGGTGTAAATCCTATTACTACTATAAGCTTGCAGAAATTGCTCTGTAACATTTCCTACAGTATGACACTGAATATTTACAGTATTATTGTGCTGTAAAGTGTAAAGCAATATGAATATTTATTTAACGGGTAAAAACAATATTGCACAACAAGTCCCTTTAAAACGGATCCTTTATTATTGCAACTGGAAGACAATACATTACATAAACATTGCATGTATTTCTCAGGTGAAACAAACTGAATGTAAAGACATGGGATTTTCCATTACAGAACAGAGTGAGGTTATTTACAGGTATTCATGAACGTGTTCTTTGGCAGTCATGATTGCACATTAAGGAAATAGGCAGCTTTATCTCCATGTGGGATTGCTATCTGAGTATCGGACACAAAAACCGTGTAAAGACAAGTTTCAACAACAACACACATCGCTGTTCCTCTAGAGATGGTTAGAAAACTGGCAGAGTTAAAAATAATAAAACAAAACTTGAAAAACTCCCCAACCCCATACACACTTCTGTTTTACAAATGTGACTCAAGAGCCAGATTTATGTTTGTCTTGTGTCGCAACAACAGCAGGCTACGCTTAAATAAACGGTATGTTAGACACTGTGGTGGTGGATTAAAAAGATCAAAATATACAGCACGTTAACCCTTCGAAGACTAGTCTGTTCTATTACAGTGTAATGATGTGACCACATGATTTGTGAGTTCTGTAATAACATTTACATTCTGAACACTTTTATGTTTGTGCTGATGCCACAATGGACAAATGGTGAATAGAATGAAAGTTTACAGTCTGCACTTGTCACACAGTTTCTCTGCTTGTTTTAGTCAAACTGTGTGTCAGAAATCATTCATATAAAATGGTTTTGCTACTGCTGGTGTAACTGTGGATTCTAAAGGTTAAACTTCATCAGTGTGATCTTGTTTACTAGCTGGAGGGTGTTTTATCATACATTTTACCAGGACAGTGTATTATACGGGGGGGGGGGTTGTGGTTGACTCAGAAAGCTTATTTTGGGCCATTTCAGGTGGAATTGAACGAATGCAGCTCTAATGGCTTACATGTTACCTAAACTAAACCAATTAGTACCAATACATTTATCAAATGCTTTACTGCTGGCAACTGCATGATAACTATGTGATATTTTGCATGCACATATACCACATGCTCATTTCTTCAGTATTTCATCTAAATTTAAGGATATTCATGAGGAGAATGCTTGTCCTGGGAAAGGGTGCACCTTAAACCAGCTAAACTCACTTATTAAAGTGAGCTGTCCAGATACTTTTGGACATGTATTATATATGTTGATGACGGGGATTAGATCCACCTGGATCAGGATTATTAAAGGGTCAATATCTTTTTATACATTTTTCTTTGTTTTTCTTTCCTGAGTTCCACTTAGTGTGGGTTTATGAATTAAACAATAAACAGTGAGTCCTTCATAAATATTTATCCACTCTTATAATTTAACAGGTTGTTTTTGTAACTGTGCCCTTAGGATGCATATAAAGGAGTTCTGAGTTGCTGCCCTGTATTGTGCCTGTATTGTATTTCACTCTCAAAAGCAGGCTGAAACACTTCAGAACAAATGGGCAGGGTTAAACTGCTGCAGGCTGAATAGGTAGATATATGTAAAAGTTTTGGTTTTTGTGACAAAACAAAAGCAAGCAATTTTTTTAAACCAGACATTTTGCAGCTTCGTTTCCACATATGAACTGAATGGATTGAGGAGCTTTGTCACATTTAGCAATGCCTTTACATGCTACATCACATTCTTTCATTTCAAAGACATCCATGATATTCATTTAATTTGAACTGCCTACTCCAGAAAGACAAAAACAACAAAAAACAAAAACCCTATAGACATCTGACATCTGAGCACATGTAGTGAAGGCAGGCATGAGCTTAAAGGGTGTAAAGAGTATAACCTCACTCGACACTGATTCTCTAGAACATTTGGACACCAACACTGACGATATGTTGACCACCAAAACTGAGGATCATACAACAAACAGCATCGATTTCACCTGAAGCCCAAATAAAAATCCTGAGCTTCGGAGAGTTCAAATCCATAAAGTATCTTCTGTTAGAAGAGTCGTCTGCAGAAAAGATACAACATCCGTACAGCAACGGGATAAAAAAAAAAAGAGAGAAAAACCTCTAATGTTCTACCGTCATAGGAAAATATGTCATGCTTCATGCTAAATACATCAGCTATCATACGTTAATCTTTGAGTATGATGGATTAAAAATACCTTCTTATTTACAAGCACCCATGCAGTATAACTGAGAAAACCTGGAAGGCTAAATGATATGTTTAAATAAAAAAATAATAATAAAATAGTCATAATAAAGTTCTGATCTTTTTTACAGTTATTCAAAATTGCAAATTATCCAAATAGTGTTGTTTTAGAAAACAATACAAAGCAAATAAATCACAAGGTAACACAACAGGCATTGCTTCATATAATACACATATTTGTATTAAGTGTGCTTCATTTAACTTGCTCTGGACATTTACATTATGCTTGGCAGAAAGGATTAATATATTGCATCTGATTTTGCATCTTGTCATCCGTTGGACACGTTCGGAAAGCATAATTTGCTATTTAGCTGAACGTCAGAATGGAAGGTTCACAAAGGTTTCTTGTTAGGAAAATGAGAAAATGGCTCATTTCAGGAGTGCACAGCTCATGATTCAGAAGTTGCCTTGCTGCCTCTCTAAATTTAGCTCAAGCTCAGCAAACAGCAACCCAGGAACACAAACTCCTTTATGTACCTTCATGTTTATATATATAATTTCTATCCCCCCAACTTTGCTCTGTCCGGTTCCACTAGCTAGGTCTCCTCTTATCAGACGATGCTACCAGCAATGGCAATGGAGTGATAACTAGAGCTTGCTTCTACTTATTCACATCTTTTCTAAATGTGGCTTTGTAATTATAACTCAAGACACCTTATTAGAAATCATACACCTATGATTAAGCCTTAATGTCAGTACAAAATAATGTGAGATTTAAAGAAAACTTCACTGTTTGCTAATTAGCTTAGTTAACACTAGAAGCATTTAGCAAGGCCCAGTGGACATATTTAAATACATTTACTTGCCTTGCTTGTTTTCTTTTCACAGCATCTAATTTACTATTCACACAACTATTAGCTGCAGTTTTACACTTCTGACTGGGAATTTTATTTTTATAAATATATATATATATATATAATACAATATTATACAATATACAATATAATAATATTTTTATTATTATATTGTATTAGCATTGTTTTTTGTTTTATTGTTTAGCAGTCAAGCTGGGATTTCTGCATGGTAACTAATGGTTCACATGCTATTATGAAAAACAGAGAACATAGAACATAGATGGGATTAAATGTACATGGGGTCCTACTGTGATTTCCTGCTGTGATCTCTTTGACAGGAGCTCACTTAAACACTGAATAGCAAAATTAAAACTGTCCAAATTCAAAAATGAAATCAAAGTGTCAATGGAACTGAACTGAAATAAGAACAGGCAATTTACAGACCATTTTACCAAACTGTTTCTAATAACGTTGTGAGGCAACATGAGTATTTTATTATTAATTCAACTCTAACAGGGCTTGAAATCAGTCATCAGAACTATGAACATGATATGAAACAGGCTTCCATGTGGCTAATCTATTTTACAGGTTTTGTTAAAGAGCTGTGCACCCCTGAACAAAAGAAACAACAACAATGCCATTTCAACACAAAGAGCATGATAAACATAGGGTACACACAGGCAGTTTTAATCACTGTTTTGTGTCAGTCTTCTGGCTAAACCTGTGGATTAGCTGCACTTGTTGTTTTTACAAGAATTATCTTTGGCACTTTCCAAAGTAATGAGCAGCAGATTGTATAGATATTTTAGGCAGTTTTCACACACACTCCAAACCTGAGCTCATGTTCGGTTAAAATAAATTGGGCTTAAAGGAAAGGTTTACCAAACTGACACAATTTTCAACAAAAAACACAGAATTTCTAAAGTTTGCTTTGTTGGTTTGTCTTGTGCTCTTGGTCTAATGCAGAACAGAGTGAGTAGGATTTACCACTCTTACTGTGCACAGTCATACAGTGCAACAACTGTGGGTTTGCTTAAAGGAAACATGATCAATTGTGCTCAATCAACAGGGTAAAAAGTGTTTTGATTTGAGATTGAGTTGATCTGTTGGTCATTGCAGTAACTACAGTTCGATACAGGTTTCATTACACAAGACATTTAGAGACAGCCCTCGGTTTCATATCCCTCCTGTTCTGATCCATAAGTAGGCCAGTGATTCTGTTTGAAATACCCATGAGCCAACGGCTCTGTTTCCCCCAGGCCAGTATACTGCCTTACAATCAGTGCCTGAGGGAACACAATCATGTTCACACTCACAGGTAAAACATCTGCTTTCATATACTGAGACAGTGTTTTCCTGTTTTTCTTGCAGTTACGCAACTCATCCAGCTCATAAGGGAGCTGATAATTACCAAGCGTGTGTCACATTATGTTAAAGACAGAAATGTGGAAAGTAAGTGTGGCAAGTATGTTTGAGAACTGGAGAGTATGGCAAGTTTTTAATGTATGTATGCTTCAATATAGTTTTTCAAACCACAGTAAAATATGCAATTAAAAACTAATAAACACAAAACCATAAAGAAATCAGCAAATGGGAAAATGTAAATTCCACAATTCATGGCCATTATCAAATGTAATACTAGTTAGTTATGTTGTGCTACACACTATCTATTCTGGTAAATCGGTACACCTGAAATCCAGTGACAAGTCAGGCTAACTTTTAGCACAATAACCAGGGTGAGTGGTGCTCTTTTATCTTTCAGATAAGCACAGCCTGATTCGACTTATCTATATATTGATTTATCTGCTTATAACAGCAAACCAAACATAAAAAAAATATTTTGGTCAGTTTCAGGTGATTTGGTATAGTTTTAGGGCTGATAAACAGTGGCTATAAATAAAAATGAAATCAAACTCAGGTTTGCAGATGTGTGACAACAGCCAAAGTCTAGCTCATTAAAAGAATTTCGACATCTCCTGCACTAATTAGCCATGTGATAAGTGGAAACTGACGATCCTCACATGTTAATGACTTTCACTATGGCTTGTATCCCTTTACTCGAGTGCACAAGAAACCAACCGAGGCGTGAGCGACACCTGTTAAAAAATAGTGCTTGAAAACAAGTAGAACGCTGATTTCTGATCAATATTGCCACATATGAATTCACCTGACATTCTAAAAAAAAGGAAAAGCGGGACCTGTCGTAGAGCAAAGACTAGAAAGACAGCATCACACAGCCTCTTGCTATTCTTTCTCTGGCTCTCTTGGCTCCCGCTGTACTCTGGAGGCGTTCTGACCGCTCTTGTTCTGACAGGCTCGTACTCCAGCCAGGTGAAGCAGTGACCCTGCAGCCTCTTTCATCTCCTCGTCCTCATCGTCACTGACCAAAGGTTTCTCTGCTCGTCTCTTTTTTAGAGGAAGAGTGTCGCCCGGTTTTGGCAGACGGCCTTTGGTGCAGTTTGTTGTTCTGTTGAGGGGCTGCTGAGAGGGCGTTGCAATGGTGCTTAGGGGGAAGTCTCTGGGCTCCTGCTTGACCTCTGGTACTCTGTTGATGACCTCACGACCTTGGCTGCAGAGAGGATAAACAGTGTTTCTTGGAATGGAAGAAGATCTTTGCTCCTCTGGTGGGTCTTCACTAGTCAAACTGCCTTTATCTCGAGTCAGGTAATCACTCAGGACTGATCTAATAACACAAACACACACATACTGGTGAGAACTTTGAAGTTTAGAACTTCATTCATGGACATACAGTCTGTCTGAGTTACTCCACTTTTGCAGCTGTGCTAGATTTGATGTGCTTAAGTTGGCAGTGGTAAGGGGTAGCTAGCTCCATTTCTATAGTTCCATGTACTTCAGTAAAACTTTGACCATACTCAACACTACACTTTGCCTAAGTACTTTCGGAAGAGGTGGGTCTTCAGTCTGTGTTTGAAAACAGTGAGCGACTCTGCTGTTCGGACACCCAGGGGAAGTTCATTTCACCAGGACAGAAAAAAGCCTGGATGCTTGTCTTCCATGGATTTTAAGGGATGGCGGGTCAAGCCGAGCCATACTTGAAGCTCAAAGGGCTCTTGGTACAGATTGGCTTTTGACCATTGCCGTTAAGTATGGATGGGGTTGGTCCATTCCTGGCTTTGTAGACCAGCATCAGAGTTTTAAATCTGATGCAGGCAGCTACAGGAAACCAGTGAAGAGAACACAGCAGCGGTACTTAGAAATGTTGGTGCTGCTGCATTCTGGATTAGTTGCAGGGGCCTGATGGTGCGCAGAGGGAGACCAGCCAGAAGGGAGTAGCAGTAATCAAGTCTTGAAGTGACAAGAGTCTGAACAAGCACCTGGGTGAAAGAGAAAGAGTTGAATTCTCTGGATGTAGTAAAGGAGAAATTTGCAAGACCGAGTTAGATTTGCAACATGACTGATCATTCATGACTACATCAAGGCTTTGTGCTTCTGTAGATGGAGTGACCAATGAGTTCTCAAAGGAGATGGCAAGATCACTGTGAAGTCCAGCAGTTCCCCGGATTTACAGCAGCTCTGGCTTGCTGGGATTGAGTTTGAATGTTAATGCTATTACATCTCCTCAGGCATTTTAGTAAGGAAAGTAATGTACTTTCTTTTACCATTTTAGTCATTAATATGCTGAAGGGATGTGATTTTCAGGCCGTTTTTTAACAAAGTTTTACAATAAAAAATGAAGTAGAGGATTGACCTAATTTCCTACGAACTAATTTTTAGTGTGGTGCATTGCTACAAGTGGTTAAACCAAGTGCGCTCATTATTACAGTATACAAAGTACAAAAATGTGTGGTGTGGGTGGCAGACGGCTACAGAAATGGTGGAGAGACAGTCAGATGATCACAGCTGTGCGTACCACACCAAAAATGAGGCTATTTGGTTTAATTGGTAGTTGCGCCCGTGTGGTTAAGGCAATGGACTAGTAAACCATTGGGGCCTCCTTGTGGAGGTTAGAATCTTGCTGACTATGTCTGCAATTTGAGCCAGTGGCTCAGTGTTGTTGGGGTTATTGATGACAAGGTTTTGAGTTTAATACCCAGGTTTGCTAGGCTGCTCCTAACTCATGGCCCCTAACCCTCTCTGCACCAGGAGCACTGTAGCATGGCTTTCTAAGCTGAAACATGTGAAAAAAAAATCATTGAAGTGTACAAGTGTACGTCACAGTAAAAGTTATTCGGCCTGATGATTTGGATTTCCATATTAATTCACCATGAGTAATGATGTCTCATGTCCTCATACTATCGGTTTTAGTTAGAAGAACCCTCCTCAATGTCCGATGGAGTGGTACTCTGTAGAGTAAGTGTTAGTGCACATCACTTCGAGAAAGACAGAAAGATACAGATACAAATCAAGCCACTGCATTACAATACTAACCTCGCTGCCATTGTCATTCCAATAGGACTTATTGGCAGGGGTCTGATGACTGGGAGAAGCCCCTCAGCACCAAGCCGGGAGCCATGCTGGATCACTTTCTGTGGGACTAAGCAGACCAACACACACACACACACACACACACACACACACACACACACACACACACACACAATAAGTTGCACAGCACTGTGAACTCACCTCTAACTCAATAGGCATAAGCATAATGCTGCATCAGCAAAGCTCTGTGAGTGTAGAATGATTATTAGAAATCAGGCAGCTTCTTCTGCAGCGAAACTGACCAAGAAAACCAAACAACCCTTGGCTGGGAGTCATTCCCAAAAAGAGTCCATGCATTTAGGAATCCAGATTTGACTTTGAGGCTTTCACACACACATTCTCAGGTTTGTTGGCACCTGTGCACCTGCACCAAGGGGTGTGAATCTACTGTCACTGTCCAGACAGCCTGTCGGAGAAATGTGTTCTTCCACATCACACTCCTAAGACAAAGCAAATCAAGTCAAGCAACACTGTCAGTGCTAAAACATTAAATCTAAACATTACAATTGAGCTAGTGTCCGTTAAAGCACATTCAGATGATGGCATCTCACTTGATGGCAAGTCACTTCACAAATACACTATATGGTCAAAATTTAAGAAATTTAGTTTAATTGTACTGTATAAACGTAAATGACAATAAAAGTACATTCTAATGATTAATTCTTACTGCTGATACATTACAGTAAATGTTAATCGGCCTGATCACTTGAAATTCCATATTAATAAAAGTGTGTAGACACCTAACTACTACACATAAAAGACCCTTGCTGGACTTCCCATTTTAAAACCATGAGCATTAAAATGGAGCAACCCCACCTCCCACAATCGTGGGTCTAAACCCTCCACTATGTGTCTATGCAAGTGTATCTGCAGGAATCTGACCATTCACTTAATGAAGCTCCATCTATGACACTCAGTTATTGTGCTGAATTTGCTTACAGAGACAGTTTGGAACTTTGTAGTGCTATGGAAGTTTTCGTAGTCTACTTTTTTCACAATTTCACAATTTCACAATAAAAGCACTTATAGTTATCTGGTGCAGCTTTAACAGGGCAGAAAGTTCATACTGACTAAGGTGGCATGCCGTTGACCATGTTTGAAGCCCCTTCTATTACCAGTCAGTGAAGATCACCTGGCTGTGTAACTGCTTTAATACACCTGTTTGCAATGGGTGTGGCTCAATACTTAGGAATGATGCCCAAATACTTTTAACCATGTAGTGTTCCACTGCCGAAATCAGCATCTGCTTTTTGTTTCTGTTCAAAAGGAGGCAGAAAGACTGGAAATCATAGCTGCCACATTAAAGTATTTAATTCAAGATTGATTTGAATCGATTTGCTGTTCTAATCCAGCGGTAAAATACTAAGACCTGGGTTCAAGGGGATCATAGTCCTAAATTCAGCCATTTGTAGATTAACAATAAAGTCTGGAGAGGTCATATTTTATGTCTGTTTTTAAAAAATTTAAAAACACAAAGCTTTGCTCATTTTAGCTGTCCCTGATGTAAAAGACATCATACATGGTCTCTGCAGTCCACTGCTGTTTACCCTGCAAACACAAGATCTGCATGTGCACACATCTGCCCTGAGAGGTCTCAAAAGAACAACCCTGTCTGTCTGGATTGCAACAGCACTCAGGATACCAGTGCTGAGAGAAGAGAACATGAGCTTAAGAAACCACACTCACTTATACTCGTCCATGCCTCTTTTAACACTGAGTGATTTCACAGATCCTTAATATGGATGGATGCATTTATTATGTTTAATTATTGCTATAATACTAAATGGTGATGAATTCACTTTCATATTTACTTAATTTTTCCATGATAGTAAGTTATAATTATTCATATGAATGATGTTGTGGTTCCATTCTTTTTCATTCTACAGAAATGAAGCCAAAACCTGAAACTTGAAATTTCAATTTAATCAAATTTGCCACCAGACACCAGAGACGAGAGTCAGATTAACTCATTTATTAGACCTGCCTTGTTCTCTCAGACCAATTATGTCTGAGACCCAGTTTGTCTGGTAAGTGTATGGTGTACCTTTTTCCAAATATCGACAAACACTGTGCAAGAACGACATGTAACACAACTAGCTTAATATTCTTACAACACAACAAATAGATAATTACACTAGAATTCAGATGATTTTGCACACCAAAGTGTATTGTTTTTTTAGTGTTGATACAAACAAAATGCACTGCTGCATAAGCCAATATTACCTGCTGAACTTGCTTTTGTAATTAATACTAATGATTGTAATGAATGTAGTGAACAGTTTGTTTGTTAAGTTAAATTGTTAATACTTGTAATATTGTGCTAATAAAATATGTATCAATTACATGTACATTTTAAAACAAAACAAAAAAGTAGACTGACTACATTTCGGCTAAGAAAGGTGAAAGATTAGGTAGATTTAATTTTTGGCAAAAACTACTGCTTTAAGTAGACACACCCTCTGCACTCTTACAAATCACTTTAAAGAGAAACAGACCAAGCAGTCCAGTTCAGACACTCACATAAGGCGGCTTGGTGGTCATTATTCCATTAACAAGAGCAGAATAATGAAGGAGGACGAAGGTTCAGAAGATAATGGATCTATTTGGAGTGGATCTCTGAGCTGAGACCAACTGAGCACAAAGATTGGTTTGGATGGTCATTTTAACAGCTCAGTCACTTCCAGGGATGGCGAAAGAGAGAACCTGAAAGATTAGCAAGAACTTAGAGGGAATCATAGAATGCAAAGGAGGTGTTACAGAAAAACACGGCAGTGAATTCCCAACTCCTTTTCTCAAAGCTCCATAATAAACCCTAATGAGAGACTGCAGCTCTCGCCTCATATCTCGCCTCATTTCACAATGCCTACATTTAGAGTATGTTATTAATATTTGACTGAATTGGAAATACATTATGGGCGTGGATAACTGCTCCTGTGTTTCTTCTGAAATCAATGGAATTAGTTAATTCTAGATTTTTTTTGCTGCAGTCATTTTCTTCTTATAATGATCTTGTCCTGACTTGTCATTATCATTGTCAACAGAACTTTTGACACTTTTGTCCTGATTCGTCGCTGTCCTCCACAAGCCTCTTCTCTTCTGAAAAGAATTAGTAAGAACATTGTCGTGCAGAGGATTTTACTGCTTTTAGTGTGCGAGCATCAGTAAGGTCAGGCACTGATGTTGCATGATTAGTTCCTTAGAAGCTCCATTACCCCAGAGAACACAGTTCCATTGCACCAAAGCCTAATGCTGGGGGCTTTATACCCCTCTAGCCCACACCTGACACTGGACATTGTGACCTTAAGCTCATGTGCTCACAGCTGCTGCAATACATTTCACAGGAACACCTGTGTCGGTCACCTTAAACCTAATATAATGGTTGTGTGAATACTTTTGAGAATATAGCGCACCTACATTTAGATTGTTACTATGCTTTTAAAAGGATTTATTTTGTAGCAAACAGAGAAGAGTTTTTGCATAAATAACACATGAAAGGGTTTTACCTTGCAGGACCACTCCGCCGTTCTTTCTGAATAGTGGTCGCCCTGACCATAGAGGACGACTGGAGAGAGAGATAAAGAAAAAAGAAGAATGTGGAGAGTGAGAGTGTAGTCATTCTACACTGATTTGTAATTACAGCCCTTATAACCCCAGGCGGTCTAAAATTCCTGTGATTAGCTTTTAGAGCTGTAGCCTTTGCAGTGCCCACCCCTCTGTGGGCATTTTAAGACGCCACACTGCTTTACTACATCAGCTCATTCAGTAACCTGATATTAACCTGTTAATACTTTTACTTATTACTATTATGAATTATTAGTACTATTTGGCTATTCCTTTTGAAAGGAATATTGAAACTACATGATAAATCTCATAATGACTGAATCAAAAGTATAAAATAAACAAAAACACAAAAATGTCTTAAAAATATTAAGCAGAAAAAGACGAGTGGCATCAGTTAAGAAACAAATACCACAGATTTGTTCAGTTTAAGCACTAAAAGATGCAAAAATGCTCCACATCCACCGGCTGTTGCCATGGAGTTAAGTGTTGCTAAGGTGGCATTTTTTTTTTAGCTCTAACTGTCCGTCTGTCTGTCCTGTTATGTTTTTAATCTTTTCTCCACACAAATGTTTCCTACAGCACCTGCTTGGCCCAAGTGTTGCCATGGAGGTGTTCCAGTCGCCACGGTAACAGAGAAATGGCGGGACTGCTTAGGGAAGGCAAGTGGGTGTTGTCCCCAGCACACATTCACATACACACATCAGATGTGTATGTGTGCAGTGTTTCCATGCTGCTATGCTAGTTGCAGACCCTGGAAGTTAGTTGGTGTAGTGGTGTGGCCAACAACATCACCCTTCCCATAGAAGAGCTTGATTTCCTGGCTGCATAAGCACAGCATGTAAGTGTATACTGGAGTGTGGGTAAATAAATGGTACTTAATTATGGGACACAAGCTGCTCAACTTTCTTCACAACTGTTGATTGATGGTGTCATTCCTTAAACTTTAGGATCTCCCAGGAAATGCAGTCACTGGTATAAAAACTGAAGAGAAGGGGTAAGAGAACACAAGCCTTGTGGTGCTTCACTACTCCACTAGGCTCTGGGTGTCTGATGTGTTTTCTTAGCTGAAACTGCAGCCTTCTGTTGGTAAGGAAACCTGTGATTCACCAGCAGATGGGATCTGACACTGACAGGTTGGACAGTTTGACCTGGAGGAGCTCTGGCACAAAGGTGTTAAAAACTGACCTGATGTCCACCAACAGCAATGTAATGTAAGTCCCTGGAGTGTAGAGGTGTTGTGGCATGAAGTGCAGGGACAAATTTCATCATCGTAAGACTTGTTTGCTCTATACGCAAACTGCAGGGGGTCCAGCAGAGGGTCTGTGATTGCATTCAGGTGGGCTTAGGACCTGGCGTTCATTACTACGGAGGTCAGTGCAATCGGCCTGTATTGTCACTTTAATAACTTACAGTCTTCCCTGCATTGGTGTGGATGTGGATACAGGTCTAAGCTCTGTGATATGAGTTTAAATTTAGCTGCAGAAACAGAACAGGAATAGAAAGGCAGCAGGTCTGGATATAATATCTACAGCTATAATGAAAGAATGTGCCAAAGAACTTGTTTTTACATATTTTTTTAATTGGTCACTTAGACTGTGAAAAGTTCCCACTTGTTTTAAATCAGCTGTGAAGATTATTGAACACTGGATACTACTTAAACACTGGATACCACAGAAACACTGGGTACCACAGAAACACTGGATACCACAGAAACACTGGGTACCACAGAAACACTGGATACCACAGAAACGAAAAATACCACATAAACAGAAGATACCACTCTAACACTGGATAGCACATAAATTCTGTATACCACAGAAACCCTGGATACCACAGGATACCACAGAAACACTGGATACCACAAAAACACAGGATACCATTGAAATTCTGGATACAGCAGAAGCCCAAGATATCCATGTGACACTGAATAGCACAAAATACTGGATATCACATATACACTACATACCAAAGAAACACAGGATACCACAGAAACACTGGATACCACAATAACACTGAATACCACAGATACGCAGGATACCACAGAAACAATGAATACCATACCAACACGAAATACCACAGAGACACAAGATTTTCCCTATATTATCATTGTGATATCCAACACATTGAATTTTATTCTGCATTTTATGTTAAGTTCATTGTGCACTAGTGCAACAGTTAGTAGTGTCAACACTTTATTTAGCATAGCCAAATAAATCAGAAAAAAAAACACAGGAACAAGTGTAAGTGTGTTTACCTGTGATATTGCTGTGATGAGGCAAGTGTGGGAAGCTGAGGAGAAAAAGGCTGGTATGGGGTTTTCTTCAGAGCCTGGATCAGATTGTGTCTGTATTCAGGATCTATAGACCACAGAGAACCTTTACCTATACTCTAGGAAGAGAGAAAGAGAGAAAGAGAGAGAGATTTAATCAATACTGTAAATAATCTGTGTTCTGTGTTTTTGTTACTTGTCATACGTGTTGCTCTCACCAAGACAAATTCCTTGTATGTATAACATACTTGGTGAAATAAAGAGATTGTGATTCTGATTCTGATTCAAGTAATCAAGTAATAATCAAATATCACAACACTTCTTTTGCAAGTTTAAAATTATGACAAGACATTGGGAAGCAACCAATAATTTCTCTTGTAGGCGATTCTATCAACTATTATTTGATTATTATTATTTTATTAATTAAAATGTGTTTATTGGTTTCTATCCATTTGCCACTACTATTATTCAAAGCTCCATCTAGCCCCACGTGAGCATCAGTGAGGTCAGGTACTGCTGTTGGATAATTAGTTCTGCCACTCCATTTCATCCCAAATATGTTGTATGTCAGTAAAGGGTGCACCTAAACGTAGCGTCTCTCATTCACTAATTGAAAGAAGCATTTGGATACTTTTGGACATATTGTGAACACTGTGATTGTGTTAAACTCCCAGGATTGGGATCTAGATCCTCTAAGCCTTTCTGTTCTCCCAATCATGAAAATTAAAAAGCATCAGCCAGATCCACATGGAATGCTGCTTAGCCTAGCTACCATAACATTTCACAAACATTTCCAAAGCATTTCTCAAGCCCAGACAGACAAGCAACAAAGCTGACAGGAAAATGAAAGGTACGGAAGAGGATTAGGGCGGCCTTATCTCTCCAATAACTGAACTAATATTTGCTAAGAGATCAGCACTGTCTGACGGAAGATACGTAGAGGAATCGTTTTAACTTCCTTCCTCTGCGGGCAAATACTGGGGTTTATTTTTAGATCAAAGAAGCACCTCCCCACCTAATTAAGCTGTCTACACTCCATCAGAAAGCTCCAGGAGCCCCCAGCCTACAAGAAAAAAAAAAAAAAACTCAAACGAGCCATGAAATTCAGCACCCTACTCTTTTGATCTTAGCTGTCATGTGCACAACAAAATATGGGCCATGATGGCAGATATGAAGAGGTAAGAAGAAGTGAAATAGAAAGACTGTGGGAGTTTTAATCTGACTGATGGTTATCTTTAGGACTGGCTATGATAAGGATGATAGTAATTAAAGAATTAATTATTTTATTAGAAAGACTCGCCAAGCTTTTTTTGTTGGGAATACCTCACTGAATGTGTTTGAAGGTGAGACACATCAGCTCACTGTAAATTATAGGACTTCATGATTTTTATTATTTAGCTAGTACACTTTTAAAGAGCTTGGTAAACAAGACCCTTTTTGAACCAAACCTGCGACTTACCACACTAACATGTGACATTAGTATTAGAAAATTTCCAATAATTACAAATGCCAAAATTTGATCTTTCAGGAGCACTAATGCTCATGGCCACTCAGAATCTGTAATGCTAACCAATTAGCACTAATTAGCTATAATCCCCCAGACAGGTTGGAGTAGAGCTGGGCGATTTAGATTTATTTTTTTATCACAATATTTAAAAACATTTGTTATGATATATGATATTTATCACAATATTTTGTCATGTAAACAAAATGCACAAGCAGTGTACATTTGTTAAAAACCGCTGTACAAATACTCTCCAATACTGAGTACTTGCCTGAAATATGTTATTGAATTAAATAATTCAATTCATTCTTTGTAATGAAACATGCAGATAACCAGTGTTCTTTAAGCACAATATCCACAGTACACTTATAAATGTATATTGTTTATTACGATACAATAAAATATTGTCATATTGCCCAATTTTTTTAGGTTGAAGTCGAAAAATGGACACTTTTGGAGTGACTCCACGTCACTACATGGAGGTAGTCTTAGACATGGAACAGAACAGTGTCTAAGCAGTGTCACTGCCCATCATGCACAACAAAGAGAGAGAAAAAGCTTGATTTGAGTGACATGAAAGAAGCTCTCGTATCTCGTAACATTTGCAGTATTTTTTCCATCCAAGTAATGTTTTGTTGCTGCTGCTGGTTCCCCTCATATCATATGCTATTGCAATGACTGCCTCTCACATTAGCTATGTCTGAAACTGTTCCCAGTTATATAGTATATATAGTTAAATAGTTATATAGTGCACTACTACACCATTTTGTGCAACAATGCCACAAATGTTCCCTAGTGGACATGGAATACCTATTATTCTTCGAATTGTCTGGTTTGAAGGTTCACACACAGCTTCTCTGAGAAAGACCAAGGGATGATGGTGGCGTCTTCAGAGACTGCACTGGCCTGTTACAAATGTCAACTGAAAAAGTTCTTTCCAATTTTTAGGAGTTCTCCAAATGGACTGTGTTATAGTGTTCAGATTGTTTATGTGAGGTATTCAGCTGTCGCACATCAGTGAGATTACAATCATAATAAGGTGTTAGAAATTGTTCACTATCTTGATGATTCAGTTCCCTAAAAAAGTGCTCTGTATAGTGATCTTGTTTTTTTTGCATGTATAGGATAGTATAGGATAGTAAATAGGGCACAGCTCTTGTTTTGGTAGTGGAACATTTTTAGTCCAGCTAGCTATTTAGCTTGTTGTGTTAATCATAGTTAATCTATTTCTATTACATGCCCTCATTGTAACACTTCTCTTATTCAGTCACAGGGAGTAGCTATATGTAATAAACATATATAAATGAATTATGGACATAAACTGCCAGATGACACTGACAAAGCGATCCTGATGGACAACTGTCCATAAAAGCTTTAAAAACCCCAAAACCTAAACAATAAAATAATAGTAGTGCTATAACACTGCAGCACTAAAACATGCACTTTGCTGAACTATTAACTAAAATTAGACACAAAGCATTTTTTAGTTCCAAAAAACAGCAGGTCTTCTCTGAATGCATAGATGGCCCTTATGGTTCCCCACTGAAGGACATTTTTGCTTAGAGTGTACTCAAAGCATTAGCACAAGGCTGCTTTAACAGCACCAAACCACTTTTTTTCTTACATAATTAAAAAAGTTACAGTGAAAATCAAACACTACTCTGAAATGTTCAAATTAAGTCAAGGTCTCTCCAAACTCCCAAACAGCTATGCTGTTCATCAGTACATTAATAGCCCAGCTAATCCTCCTCCACTGCTCTGAATGAAGAGTGGCTCCAGACTGCACACTTTAAGAGCTGTGAAACCACTGATTTAATTTATTTATTTATTTATTTGGGGAATATTAAAAGTGGAATATCCACATGAAGAAATTGTTAACCAATAAGAAAACAAAGTTATTGGGTTTGGTGTTTCCCGAGTCAGAATTTTTCTAGTGGTGAATAGAACCAGATGTGTCACCCTCTTAAAGCTCACTCACAGAAAGTTGTTACACCACATGGTTATAAATATGTGGGCTGGTGCCTGTGACACTGTATTTCCTTAAAATTGTGGATGGATCCATGTAGGGAGTTGTGTGGCAAAATATTATGCCACTATTTTATCATCATCAACATGTGCTCTATCTGTGTTGACAACTGGTTCCTATTAGATTTCTCTATAATCAACAAGTTCACACCAAACCCCACTCTGAATGTATTCATCTCAAACACTAAAAAAAAAAATTTACTTGAACACTTACCTCTTGATAGGGCCCTGACACTATTCGTAGTAGTTCACACATAGACAGTTATATATGCTTTCTTAATGATAAATCATATATTGGGCAGGTAACCGGCCACCTGGTGAACACCTGGAACCACATTCCATGTTGAATATATATATATATATATATATCACACACACACACACAACAACACTGCCAGATCAGTTTTGCTGTTGCTAGAGCAACTGCATACTTTTCATGTCAACTGAAGTCTGGTTGCTATGGAGATAAATACACACAGAAACTCCCAGCATTTACAGTAAGAGAGCTGATGACAGTGTGGCTTGAGAGCATGAAGATAAAGGTAATGTACACACACACACACACACACACACACAGACACAAACCTACGCCATAGACATGCCAACATATACTAGTATACAACTTTATTTTAACCTTATAACCTTATGGGTAACCTTATTTTGCCACGCCCACTTTATGAGTTTGTTGCTTCCACTTTCATGTCGATTTTCAGTCATTTCTTATGAAATGATTTGTGTTTGTATCATATTCAAAGTAAAAGGCTACTGTTGTGGACACTGCTCATAAATATAGCTATTCTAACCCAACATGCCAACAAGCTATTTGAAGCTATTTAGAGCTTAGTCTACTAGCTTTTGAACACAGCACAAAAAGGTCAGACTGTGTGTGGGGCACCATATCAAAACATAAGGTTAAAGTCATTAACTTTAAAACATCCACACATGTTTGGTTAGATGTTTTAAATTTAGCACCTTCAACCACAGATGCAGGTTATCTTTTTTGGAATTTGGGGAATGTTACATGGTGCTCCACAACACCCCAATCTTTTTGTGTTGTGTTGGTAACACTGTTGCTCACGCAAAATTCTCCTCATCTTCCAGTTATTGTGACACCTTCTAACTGAGCGTATTATACTACTCACTGCATGTTTATTATTGCTGTGGTTGATATATTAAAGATGGCCACTCTCATTTAATGGAAAATAAGGTGGCTAGTAAGAATGCTAGACAGAGAGTGCTTCATTTCTGTAATGTCTGGTCTTTGTTTCTTAAGAGATTTGTCATCAGACATCAGATAGAAACTAATACATCTGCAAAAAAGAGGAGACGATTTTCCTGTTTTCTTATTTCACTGAATGTGTTCGGGATGACTTGGATGGTAGAAGCAGAAAAACGCTCAGATGATTGCATTCATTCCTGAGAGCGAGAGCAACTGTAAGGTCACGTGCTGAGGCTGGATGATTAGTTCTGTCACTTTAACTCATCTCAAATGGTTTTGGATGGAGCGCCATCTCTCCAGAAAGAGGTCTGTCCACTGCTCCACAGGCTAGTGCTGGGGGGCTTTATACTCTCTAGCCCACACTCGACATCGGGCATGGTGACCATAGGCTAGTGTGCCCACAGTGTCCTATTAATCAATGCTTAGATATGGAAATTATACAAGCTGTGTGTAAATGCCTGTGCCACCAATGGCTGCACCTTAATATTGCAAATATTACCCATTAGAAGCACTGGATACTTAAGCACACATGTGCACTCTTGTGTTCACTCATGCACCACTTTCCTGCACACACTGTGTAGTTAATGACTCCATTTGCTCTATTTTGCAGTGATTTCAGACGAGACGTCAATGTTCTACGTCACCTCTAAACTTCTACTGAAAGCACAATTACATAACACTAATGAGGTCATTTGCATAATATTGCACACACAGAGTAAGATAAATCTATAATAAACTGCCAGGACTAACATTTCTCTGAACTCTTTAGAGGCATAAAGCATGTCACACATTCCAATCACATTAGTTCAACTAATAAAAAAAGTAAAGTAAAAGTTCAGACACTGTTTCACTCTTTGCCTGGTTTGATGTCTGTGCCAGCCCCCTGTTCCTCTTTCGACCTCTGCAGGGACATTTCCACTGCTGTAACATAATCAGCAGTATCACTGCGTCACAGCAAAGTCCACAGGCCAAGTGTTTTTAAACTGGTAGTTCGGTAATAAAATTTCATTTGCACAAAACTTTTATTCCAAATGCAGCAGATCATCCAATGCGTCAGCCTGAAGTTTTACAAAAGATCTTTGTATAGGACACGTTTTATTTATATCTAATATGTAACATTCAGTAAATAAACATTAATTGTGTATTAAAGAGGGCATATTAGACATCTGTTCCATAAATCAACACTTGAGAGAAGTTAACACAATAAAATGTGAAATACTTTGGTCAAAATATCACACTATCACACAAAATAGACACTTTTCACCTTTTTTTCTTTTTTACTTTGCCATTTCCACACAAATTCTTGTAGCCTACTTTACTTTTAAGTTTATTCTTATTTGTCACTGTTTGTAGTCGTTAGCTAATGTTTACTTCACCTTGAGTTCACAATTTCTTCCCCTTTCTCTCTTTCTGCAATCTGCTGTAACCAACTGTAACCCAACTCTAACCTTAATCCTAGGAACCTTAATCCTAGTTGTTGCTGGCTAACAACTGGGTTTACTTGTACTATGTTATACTGTGACAGAAGATACTGCACTCATGTTTGGAAAAAGTTATAAAAACTGAATGATTAGGTGTGTACAGCTAATTCAGGGAAACGTAATGTTGATTTTATTTTTTCCAATTTTGATACAGGAATAGAAATAGTGTATGAAAGGCACAGTAAGAAAATCAATGTTGTTAGAAAACGTGCTTCAGCTTTGCATTGTAACTAGGGTCTGTTTTTGTCGAAACACTTGATTTGACGTTTGACTTTGTGATATTAGTGCCTCCTGCTGGCCTGGCATGCTCGTGCAAGCGTTTTAGAGTTGTTTTTTGTTGTTGCATGGACGGAGAGCTTTTCAGAAATGATGAAGGCAGAAAAAAATAATGTCTTCAAAAGTATCCACATCCCATGTGGACGAAGCCTCTGACAGACAGAACCTTTCTACAGGAGTATAGCAATCCACATAGATTTTCAGACCCAAAAAATACTTTACCAAGACCTATTCCTTAGAGCACACACACACACACACACACACACACACAATTTTCTACACTCTAAGGTATCTCAAAGGCAGCAGACTGGTGAAATATTAATGGGACCCCTTTTAGAAGCATTACCAGATGAAAGTGCTCATTCAGCCCAAAATCTACCCTTATCTATTTAACACATAATGGTTCCGTCATGACCCACAGTTCAAAAACCACTAGCTTAGGCAATCAAAAGTGGTTCTTTCATATCATCACTCCATTTTTGTTTTGAAGTTTCACTAAAAAATATCATCCACTATAAAAAGTACACACACCTGATTGCGATCCTTATCAACCTTCCTGAAGCACTTGTTGAGCGACAGGTTGTGTCGTACAGAGTTCTTCCAGCCAGTGGGGGCACTGGCAAAGTAGGGGAAGTGATCCAGGATCCAGCCATAAATGTCTTTGACAGGAAGCCGCTTGGCCGGGGCATCCTCAATGGCCATGAAGATGAGGCAGCTGAAGGAGTAGGGCGGCTTCCGGCCAAGTCCAGGTGAAACCCCGCCGGATTTGGGCGAGTTGGAGGGAGATGGCGATGGAGATCCGCAATAGCCTTGAGCGTCCTGCAGGGGGCTCACGCTGCGCAGGCCCGGGTGCCCCAGGCTCGTCAGCAGGTCCGTGCTCTCATGGAGCCAGTTCAGGCTGGTCAGCTCTTCGTCCTCTGCATGGCTCAGAGAGGCGGACAGGGCCAGTGAAAGGTCACCTGGGGTCGGGTCTTGGTACAGCTGGTCCTGGTACAGTGGGTTGAGGCCCTGCGCCACACTGCCGCTGCTTGGACCGTCTGCTCGCTTCCCGGGCGGCATGACCACCTCTCCTGTTGGGGGAAGGACAAGAAGAGACAGAAGGAGGAATGATGCAGGCTGCAATGCATAATTGATTGTGGACACTTTTAGTAATGGACTGAGAGTTTCAGAGTAGGACCATCTCCGCACAAGATACCTTTGAGTGATGTTGTAGAATTGCCACGTTTAGATCCCTAAAGAACCATCTCAAAAAGAGATGTTCAAGAACCTTATAGGCTAAAGATGAACGCTCTATATAAATTCTTTCTCAATTGTCAGTGTTAAGGTTCTTCACCTCCACACATCTCATATATTATAGAGATTTGTATACATTGTATATAAAATAAGGCATTGGGTATGGAACCTTGACCTGAACATATCATCACAATATAATCTTGTTAAATACCCTGTGTGACTGTGTAGAGAGCCACAGAGTGTGTAGAGAGACAGAGAGAGAGAGGGAGGTAGAGTAAGAGAGAGTGTAGTCTGCAGGGTTAGACTGCCGGAGGGTTGGATTATAGTGGGGTTAGCACAGTCTATCCACAGATATCAATCTAAATAAGGCGTTATCACACAGCGCAGAGCCAGAGAGTGCAATCTCCCGCAACTCTTTACTGCAATCTGCTGTAACCCACTGTAACCCAACTCTAACCTTAATCCTATGAACACACACACACACATATATACAGCCTGCATATATATATTTACCATTTAGCATTATGATCTCTCACACATTAAGTGAACCACATTGATTATCTCAAATGTGAAGGTCTTGGAGTGTTGGATGCGGGACAAATGGGTAGCATGAAGACCTAAGCCACTTTGACCAAGGCCAGATCGTTATGGCCAGATAAGTAAGTACCTACGGGCGGTGGTCTGAGGAGCGCCAGACCCTGAACCACTGACAGGGTATCAGGTGCACAAAGCTCATCAATGTGCAACGCCAACAAAGGCTGTCCTGTCTGGGTCAAACCAACACACAAACAGGGCTACCGTGACACACAAATGCTTAATGATGATTACAAGAGGAACATGTCACAACACACAGTCCAGCACCCTCTGTTGAAAATATAGAGGTGCCAGATATCACAGTTCCAGAGGTATCTGTAAAGGAAGCGGTAACTGAACTGCTTCTTACACTTCCTCAGATGTCACTCAGCAGTGACTGACTGCCCTGTGATTAACTGACAGCTGTCAGTCATAACTGTATTACTTGAGAGACTTCACAATATTTGTATCCAAGGCAACACAAGAAGAGAATTAACTTGCCTTAGCCACATTAAGAAGGAAGCTTAGACACAGGTCTCTTTATGGCACAAACATGCAGCTGGAAAAAGAACAAATAAACACAGACAACGTCTCAGACAGTTATATATAGTACTATTTCAACAACAAAAAAAGGAGGGAAAAGAAATGTATAATGTATACATTTTAATTCCCCATTCTCATATCTACAGAATTAGCTACACACTAATTATATGACAGTTACTGACTAATCCATAGTAGTTACTTAATAATTCATAGTAGATACTGAATAATTAATAGTGAAAAACTGAACATTTCACAGTAGACACTGAATAGATTGTATTACAGTAAGTATTAAAAACTCTAGACACTAAATAATGTTTCTTTCTAAACTTTGAAAAGCTTTTTAAATGACTTTTCAAATGAGATTAGATCTTCTTTAATGTCTGTCTGTCTGTTACATGTGCTTATAGACAAATTAAGTATATGCTGTGTTGCCATGGTGACCATAATGTGAATGGTCAGATTACAATTCATGTGTATGTTTCATTATTATTACTTAACTGAGCATGCTCATATCACTGTGGTCAGCATCTAGATTGGGCAATGGTCAGCAGCAGTTTTAAGCTGCTGATAAAAAAGGTTTCACAATGCAGACACGTTTACACTTCTGACTGATAGGTTTGCTTAGACAAACATAAACTGGCTAAAAGAGCATTAAGCATTCAGCAATTTGGTTTATAATGTGAACTGGAGACATTACTGAGAGTAGTCCAACAAAGAGCTTCAGTCTGCCTTGCCACCTCCTCGGACACATGTGTGGCCAGCCAACACCTCTTTTCCTGGACTGCTGCTGATGCAACATCACCGGGCAACCAACATGCTCAGAGGAAAGCACCGTGTACCTGGCTCTGATGTGTTGGCCAGTAGATGCTAGTGCCGACCAGCACTGCACTGGAGTGATGTGGGGAGAAAGTCATCTCTACACACCCTGGAGAGAGCAAGGCAAACTGTGCTCTTTCGAGGCCTCTGCTAAAATAACATCAAAATTGTGGTCAATTCAGCCTCTACAGCACCCCCTTAAGTTTAACTCTGACATGACTGCAGTACGAAGCCACGTCACAATTTGCAAAACAGTAAACCAAAACTTGACGATAATGCCTACCTTGTGCTGTGCAAAAGCAATGAGTTTGAAATGTGAGAGCCAGACTGTGAGAACACAGCTGATCTGTTGTCACCCTCTCTCCTACCAGATGTGAGGAAAGCTAAAACAGTCATAAATAATCACTTTAATGCATTTGTCCAAGGAAGCACAACCGGTGAACCAGCAACAGGGTACCCAGGGCTAATTTGTGTGATGCCCACCTTTTACCTGAGGAGATAAAGTTCTTGATGTCAAATACCATACAACACCTTCAGAGGTCTTGTGGAGTCCTTGCCTCAACGTGTCAGAGCTGTTTTGCGACATGAGGGGGACCTGCAGTCTAACAGGCAGGTGGGTTTCATTTTATGGCTGATAGATGTATGTCTTGACTATATTCAGGGTCAGGGGATAGGTAAATTTCATTTTTGGCTTAACTATTGCTTTGAAATTTCCTAAAACCTCTTTAGAAAAATGATTCATTGCCTTCTTGCCTTTGCTCATGGGCCACTCTGACACGGTTTGCTGCACGGAAGGGTCGCACTCTTTGATGCCGAGATGCAGCGCCTGATTGGTCATCCGCATGCGTGTGCCCTAGCGTGCCCTAACACTGTTGTCATGGGAACACAGGAAATGGAAACTAAACAAGGCTGTATTTCAGGGTCTGCGATGGGGAGGGGGGCTTCCATAACACTGCTGACATTCAGAATGTGCTATTTCTGTTCTCTTCATTAGTTTTAAAACTATAAAAGAGTCACTTTATAGGTTCTCGGTTCTACGGCCATGAACTTCAGTGAAGTCTCAAAATGTTATTAGCCAGTAAGCTAAGCCTGCTCTAATATTTACCCAGGATGCAGGCTGCATGCTGAAACAGACCAGACAAGAGAATAGAGGAACATACTTCTAGCTCTGTTCCTCTGTTCTCCTACATGTTAACGTTCACTTCTGTATATTAAGTAAATCTCAGGCATTAAATCATCTCATATTTGCTCCAAACTACAGTGTTAACCAACATTTCTGGGTGTGTTTTAAAGCAGTGGTCCCCAAAACAAGTGGAGCAGAATTAATATTGATTGGAATGCTTCACAAAATCTTTACCAGTATTTAAATAAACTTCACGCTGCTAAGTGAGGGAGTCTCCTTCCATGTGCTCAACTGAATTCATCTGTAAACTAATATTCACATTTGTGAGCCACAAATATGTATCTAAGCCCCTCCCCACAAGCCACATGGATGCCTATTTGAGCTGAAATTGCATCACACTCTACACTGACAGAGAGCTAAGCTAGTTTAATAACAGTTAATATTCTACAGGTTTTATGCCTACTGTAATTTTATGTATTTTACATACAGAGCATAGTAAACGAGGATGCTGGAGAAAGCAGCTCAAGCTCGAGCAGGCTAGAGGACGAAGGGAAACTTGGAGCAATGTACTGAGAGTCAATGAGGCTTGAATCTGATTGGAAGAACTTGGATTTTATGTGGCTTTTTCCATTCCAACTGTCCAGCTTGAATCAGATATGCCGAAAAATCAAATTTGAGCTGCCTAAGGGCCCTGTTTCTCTGCAACTCATCCACTTGGAGTCCAGTTTGAGGGTTGACCTCTGATTCATGCGCCGTGGGCAACAACACACACACACACACACACACACATCCAGATCTGTCCAGCACTGTCAGGAGAAGTCCATATTTTGTCATTATTTTCAGTACAACTTCATTAAAAATAGATAATCATTAATAATTAAAACTAGGTGGGAAATCTGCCAATCTCTCAACCCAGCGTACAGCTGTGCAATTATACAGCTCAATGCAAACACTGGCTCAAACTGTGCAGCACAGCTTGGTGCTGAACACCTGAGACTGTGACTGCAGGTACAGTGTGTGTGTGTGTGTGTGCGTGTGTGTGTGTGTGTGTGTGTGTGCGATGACAGACGGAGCACTGAGGATTTTTATTTCAGAGCCTTCGGGGAAGTTCGCTGCCAACTTGGACGGGATCCTGCTAGAGTAGTGTGTTGTCATAGCAACAGTAAAATTAGACGGCCCTTTTCTGTCAGATGTAATGTTTAGTGGCAGCGGCGCCATGGAAACACAGTAAAGCTCAGCACAGTGTGTGTGTGTGTGTCCAAATGTATGTGGACACCTGAGCGTTTCTTCTGAAATCAAGGGTATTAGCCAGGAGTCTGTCCACCTTTGCTGCAATAATAATCTCTACTCTTCTGTTCTATTGTTCGAACATTGCTGAAAGATTTGATTGCATTCATCCCTTTGCACTGCAAGCACATAGTCTGTTCTATAAGCCCATGTTTGTGGTATTATTATTGAAAATGGAAACATTTAGGAACCGCAGCATCTCATCCATGACGTGGCAGACCGTGTAAAGTTACAGAGGAGGGTTGCCAAATGCTGTGGAGCATAGTGCATTAAAGTCACCAATACTCTGCTGCCTCAATAACTGCAGAGTTCCAAACCTGTCAAAAAGTCAAAAGTTTAAATACACTAGGATTACTATGCCTTTAAACAATTTGGGACAGCCCATATGGTGATATCATGTCTTTGGAAGCTTCTGATTTATTGGCAACATCTGAGTTAATTAGAGACACACCAGTTGATGTATTTTAAGGCACACCTAAAGCAAATGCACACAGGGACAAAGACCTTAATTTTTGGAGACACGTGCTGTGGGCTGATGAAACTAAAATTGAGCTGTTTGGCCATAATGACCATCGTTACTTTTGGAGGAAAAATAGGGAAGCTTGCAAGCCTGAGAACACCATCCCAACTGTGAACATGGGGGTGGCAGCATTATGTTGTGGGGTTGTTTTGCTGCAGGAAGAACTGGTGTACTTCACAAAATAGATGGCATCATGAGGAAAGAACATTATGAGGAAATACTGAAGCAACATCTCAAGACATCAGCCAGGAAGTTAAAGCTATAGCAAATCGGTCTTCCAAATGGACAATGACCCAAAGCATACTGCCAAACTGGTTACCACGTGGCTTAAGGAGAACAAAGTCAGTGTTTTGGAGTGGCCATCATAAAGCCCTGATCTCAATCCTATTGAAAATGTATAGGCAAAACTAAAAAAGGCATGTGTGAGCAAGACGGCCTACGGACACGGTAATTACACCAGTAATGGAATGGGCCAAAGTTCCTGCCAAATGTTGTGAGAAGCTTGTGGAAGGATATCTAAAACGTTTGACCCAAGCCATAGAGTTTAAGGGCAATAGTACAAAATACTAATGAAATACATTTAAACTTTTGACTTTGAAGAAAGTAATAAAAGTTGTCTTAAAAAATCCCTCTCTCATTATTCTGGCATTTAGCAAATAGAAATAAGTTTGATAATCCTAATTGACTTAAAATGGGAAAGGTTTATTCTAATTTAATCAGACAGTGGGAAATAAAATGCATATGTGTCTTTTTATATAGTGTATGTACACTTCTGGTTTCAACTGTATATAGTGCCATTCAATGCAGTCTGCAGAAGGCACTGAAAATATTACTTTAAAAGCTTATAATGTCTTATAAGATCACTATTTTATAGGTTCAACATTGCATCGTTTATTTTCTTTCTGAAGTTTCTCTAGCATTTCACACCAAACAACTCTAATTTGACTTTGTTTACACCTTAACCATTTGATTATGCCAACTTTTTATATATAATATGGGTGAAATGGGTGGAAACACTCATCAAATCAAACATGCAAATGATTAGCCCTCAGTTGATTGTGATTAACCCTCAGTTGTTACAGTTGTTACCATGTATCGGACACATATCTGATGGAGAAGCGCCTACAAAATTCAATCAGACCCAAATGGAAAAGATCATGTGTTCACACTTGATGACATGTGGTCCACCTGAGCCCTGAAACGTGAACACAGTCTTTGTGTGTTGTGTTGATTTAGCTGCTTCTCTTTTCACCTACGCGCTGTCTAAGGGTCGTCCACACTGAAGCTGACACTCGCTGCTGAAAACAATGTTTGACAGGAGCTGTCAGAGGAGGTGCAGTAAAAGATGATGGAGTGGTGATCAGACAGAGGGCGAAGAGAACAAAGCCTGAATCCACAGATACTGAGGAGAGGCGTGTAGAGCTCAGTACTGCAAACACATACACAACAAGAGTCTGCTCACTTTTGACTTTTTCGCTGATCCTTTCAATTTATTTTAAATTCTCTGCATAATTGAGTGTTTAAGGAATGTGAAATTGTGCTTCAGTGTAGAGAACCTAACAAACTCTGATTTCTTTTCACTGGTAGTGATAGGAAGCAGGTGTTGTCATGGCAACACCATAAATACAGCAATTATTTTCGGTGAAGCCACATGTTTCTTCTGAGTTTTGTCTGGAATGCTGATGATGGTAAAGTAATGGCACACCTCAAAAAATACATCTTACTATTATACTTCTTTAAGGAGCTCCACCATGAGTGGATTTTTAAAATATGACCCAAAATCTTCGTAAACTCTGGTAAACTCAGTGGCTTATTATCAGCCAGCATATTCATAACCATTTAGTGTAATACATTTCTGTGAGAGAGTTTTTAGAGCTTCAGACATTTGATTCCATTTACCACCACTGTGAAGAATTCTAACTCTGTCAGTTTCTCTTGATCTGATTGATCTTCACCCCTGAAGCTCATGTTCATCAGAGTATCTCCTTTGGTCTGAAGATCAGGTTTGGCCTAAATAATGATCTAACTTTTTCTAAGCTACTGTTAAAAGCACAGACTGATGTTTTTGGTCCAATAGTGATTTAAACACCTACAAGGTTTGTTTCCTGATAGGTGCTTACATTACTACAAGGGGAGAAAATAGAGATGCTTTTTTGCCCTGATCCGATCCACGTAACCTAATTTAGCCGATACCGATCAGAACCACTATTTGTGTTTATATAAATAATACAGCCTCACAACTTAGGTAAGAAGTGCTGTTAACTAACACTAGTAAAATCACCATATTTTATATAGACATTCTAAACTTCATAGCGTTTAATATATTAGAATCCAGTCTGACTGATCTGACCATTCAGCTTTTAGTTCCTTTAAAATAGTGCAGTCAGATCACTTTGGTACACACGTTGACAGCTGACAGCTGCTGATGATCAATTACTCATGTGAAATGTGTGCATTAAACAGCACAGACAGCAGAAAATACACTAACATATTTAACTGACTAACATATTAACTAACACAGCTTTTCAACTGCTGTTCTTTGTACTGTTTGTTCTTGCGTCTGGCTCTGGGCTAAGCTAAACTGAAGTAGGCTGAAGTCCCTAAACATGGTCCATTTGTGAGCTCATTTTGATTAACAAAACTGATATGTGCGGTGGCTTTCCCAGTTAGCAGCCAAAACAAGGTTTCTAATTCTAACTCTCCATTCCACTTTAACTACTGCAGCAGTAATTGTGTAAATTTCAACAGTAGAAAGGAGCTGCTGCAGCATTTAAGGTGGAACGGAAAGTTTGAGCAAGAGCACAACTTCTGCCTTGTTTTGGCGGCTAACTGGTCGTCCGCATACTTATGAGTTAAAGTAAAGCTTTTTATTGTTTTGTTCAACAAAATAAGGTCACAAATATCTAGGGTAGTTTTTCGAGTTTCTCACTACAGCAGGCGGCACCTGAAATCATGTCTATTAAGGGCACTTAGAGGACACCAGAGGGTACACTGGTACAACAACGTCAAGGATAGGAAGCATAACAAGCTTTAAAAGCAGATACATGTTCCATTAAAAACTGCCCGGATCTGCCTGATCCCGAGTCACTGGATCGGATCAGGACATTCCTAGGAGGAAATATGTCTATTGTGCTCCACTGTCTGCTTCTACTGGACATTCTGTTCTCTGTAATCTGACCCTGCTCCCTCATCCTTGTCCTGCTACTTTGGGCAGACACCCCAACAGTGCAGCAGAGCCACAGAATATTCTGTGAACATTCGCTGAATGAAGGACTCTTTCCTTTCACACTCAGGGATTCCCTCTTGTGTGACAGCTGACCTGCTCTTTAGTCCGCCTAACACACCTGTATAGGTCAGTAAAAGAGGCCTAACAGAAGGGTGCAAAAGAAGCCAGCACTGCAGCACTCATGTGAATCTCTGCTTCCCCTGAGTGATTTCATAGCATGAGCCTGCGGAGTCAGCAAAGTCTGCTTGCAGCAGCCCTCTCGCTCTGCTCCAGGCTTCACTCTCATTAAAGGGCCCATATCAAAGGAAATCATTCTCGCTTTTATAGAATAACATAGTTCTGCAAACATTACCAGAGCATTCAAATGTGCCCTTCACTCGTAATATCAAACTGAAGATCACTCATTGCGCAGTTGTAAAGTCAGAACCTTGACCACATCCCTATATGACGATATCGATAAACAACTGAAGTTTATACCTTGTGTGGTTGTGATGTCACAACCATTACCCGAGAAATATGACTAAAGATCATTAATCACATGGGTGTGAGGTCACAACCCCAGACACAATCATCAGATCACATTTATGCAAGACTAAATGTATTCATCACATCACAATACATGAACCTGATTGCTATATGACTGAAGCTTACTTTCACTTACAGTGGGGAGAACAAGTATTTGATACACTGCTGATTTTTCAGGTTTTCCCACTTGCAAAGCATGTAGAAGACTGTTTTATCATAGGTACTCTTCAACTGTGAGTGATGGAATCTAAAACAAAAATCCAGAAAAATACATTGTATGATTTTTAAATAATTAATTTCCATTTTATTGTGGGAAATAAGTATTTGATCATCTATCAACCAGTAAGAATTTTGGCTCTCACAGACATGTTACTTCTTCTTTAAGAAGCCCTCCTGTTCTCCACTCATTACCTGTATTAACTGCACCTGTTTGAACTCGTTACCTGTATAAAAGACACCTGTCCACACACTCAAACAGTCAGACTCCAGCATCTCCACAATGCCCAAGACCAGAGAGCTTTGTAAGGACATCAGGGATAAAATTGTAGACCTGCACAAGGCTGGGATGGGCTACAGGACAATAGGCAAGCAGCTTGGTGAGAAGGCAACAACTGTTGGTGCAATTATTAGAAAATGGAAGAAATGCAAAATAACGGATAATCTCCCTCGGTCTGGGGCGCCATGCAAGATCTCACCTCGTGGAGCATCAATGATCTTGAGGAAGGTGAGGAATGAGCCCAGAATTACACGGCAGGACCTGGTCAATGACCTGAATAGAGCTGGGACCACAGTCTCAAAGAAAACAATCAGTAACACTCTACGCCGTCAAGGATTAAAATCCTGCAGTGCACGCAAGGTGCCCTTCCTCAAGCCAACGCATGTCAAAGCCCGTCTGAAGTTTGCAAATGACCATCTGAATGATCCAGAGGAGGAATGGGAGAAGGTCATGTGGTCTGATGGGACAAAAATAGAACTTTTTGGTTTAAACTCCACTCGTCATGTTTGGAGGAAGAAGAATGATGAGTACAACCCCAAGAACACCATCCCAACCGTGAAGCATGGCGGTGGAAACATCATTCTTTGGGGATGCTTTTCTGCAAAGGGGACAGGACGACTGCACCGTATTGTGGGAAGGATGGATGGGGCCATGTATCGTGAGATTTTGGCCAACAACCTCCTTCCCTCAGTAAGAGCACTGAAGATGGGTCGTGGCTGGGTCTTCCAGCATGATAACGACCCAAAACACACAGCCAGGGCAACTAAAGAGTGGCTCCGTAGGAAACATCTTAAGGTCCTGGAGTGGCCTAGCCAGTCTCCAGACCTGAATCCAATAGAAAATCTTTGGAGGGAGCTTAAAGTCCGTGTGGCCCAGCGACAGCCACGAAACCTGAAGGCTCTGGAGGAGATCTGTATGGAGGAGTGGGCCAAAATCCCTGCTGCAGTGTGTGCAAACCTTGTCAAGAACTACAGGAAACGTCTCATCTCTGTAATTGCAAACAAAGGTTTCTGTACCAAATATGAAGTTTCTTTTTCTGGTGTATCAAATACTTATTTCCCACAATAAAATGGAAATTAATTATTTAAAAATCATACAATGTATTTTTCTGGATTTTTGTTTTAGATTCCATCACTCACAGTTGAAGAGTACCTATGATAAAAATTACAGTCTTCTACATGCTTTGCAAGTGGGAAAACCTGAAAAATCAGCAGTGTATCAAATACTTGTTCTCCCCACTGTAGGTCTCCGGGATGTCATGTGTTGAACACAATACAGGGCAGCCAATCAGAATAAAGCATTCATAAAAGCATAATTTACATATATCAGCCTTAAATTCACAGAAACAAAACATCGTAAGAAATAGAGTTGATGATCATGGAAAAATGTATAAGCGTCATTCAGAAGTAAAAAAAAAACAACACCACACAATTACAATGTAGGCATGCTCTCTGTTTTGAGAAGCAAAGGAAAGCGAAGGCCTGTGGGAGGACATCTCCTTGTCTGAATAATGTTTGTCTGATTGGCCTCTGCAGTTATAAGCAGTGGTCTTCCCTCAAAATACATAGTCAACAAGGATACATATATGTAGGGGTATGCTCGGTTTAGAAGAATGTTTAGCAGAATCCATTTTGCAGACTGGCTCGGATGGGCAGCAATACAGAGGGAAATCAAAATACTGCATACTGCAAACTGTTGCAGATGTTCACTTCCAACTTTATTAAGTTTCTATACTATTTAAATATAATTTACTGAAGTCAATTTAGGTGCTTAGATGATTTAAAGTGCACCCACTGCTGACAAAGTGGCAGAACTAATCCTCTATCATTAGTACCTGACCTGAAATTCTCCTCACAGCAGTTCAAAAATCTAGTATAAAGCCTTCTCAGAAGATACACATATATAAATGCTGCTTGTTGCTTTTTGACTATAATTGTTTTATTTTATTATTGTCTTAATATTTTTGTTTGTTTGCTTTTTTCCTTTTAAGTATTATATTATTGTTTTTGGCACCTTGCAAATGACAATCCTCCTGAAATTATTTATTTGTTTGTCAAATCAATGAAACTCTTCAATCAATGGTACACATTCTCCTATAAACTCATTCAGGACCATGTGATCTTTTCCACTGTGATCTGATAAACTTTCCTCCTAGATCAGATGCATATCTTATACGTTGTCATGCCAAACCGTAATGAGAGCTGTCAAATCTGAATGCCTATAAAAAAGTGAACTAGAGAAATCAGATCAAGTCTGGAGAAAAAAAATCTGAATTCAGCAATAAGGCAATAATGTAAACATGGCTGTTTTTCCACGCTCTAACTCGGCCCTGTCTCCCGAGCCCTTACAGACCAAACTCAGCATCGTGCTTGCTGCACTGACATCATACACTAAGGTATTTTTTCCCCTCATGGTGCCAAAGAACAGACCCACGCACGGACCAAGACGGAGCAGAGAGCGTCCAGACAGAGCGTGGGCCTTGCAGACGCCAAAAGACAGAGCCACTGCACTGAGTAAATATAGGCATGTCTGCAAGAAACAGCTTTATATATAAAATGGGTACATATTTGGTAAATGACTGCAACTGAATCTGTTGGCGTAACTGGTTCTGTGTTTAAGACATCATTGGAGAGAACTGAAACCAAAGCAAAAGCCAACTGCTGTGCAAACTGCAGTTTCATGCTGGTGTTTATTTCAGCGTTTACTTCGGCACACCACTGTTTGTTTTTCCTCAAGAATTTTTTTTTATACACACACACAAACACACATATATATATATATATATATATATATATGTGTGTGTGTGTTTATTATTTTGTAAATATATATATATATGTATTAAGATAAAAGTATTAAAAAAGATAAGTCTAAAAAAAGTATAAACTCTTATACAGGGTTCTTAATAGAACTTTTTTAACAGGGTGCTGCCTCCACACAGTGAGGTTGGTTTGACACACTGCTACTAAATATGTAAACTAAGACCCTAAAAGTAAACAATGCTAGACCACCCATGTACATTCACAACAGCTAATGTTTTGGAAACAGGTTGATCAGGAAGATTCTGTAGATGTGATGGAAATAAAGTCTGGTTGAGTTTGATGGGCTGATATTTGTTGTTCTACTTTGTGGTGTAGAATAACTGCCAGTGTTCGACACAGCAGCCTCTTCTCACTGACCACATTTATTTAAACACAATTATTTTTCATGTGTTTAGGTTTTTACGCTTGTCTGCTTCAAACAGTATAGAGCTATCCTGAATTAACTGTGTTTGTGTGGATTTACCAGACTTTTTGGTGAAGGTTACAGCTCACCCCTCAATCTGTTACTGTTTAACCTCAGTGTGACCTACACTGTTCTGCCATTTCATAACAATCTGCTATTTCTTGATTACATTAACATTCATTATTATTCAACAAATGCTGAAAAGAATGCTTCATGTTTCATTTAGCTAACCTTCTACTCATTTAACTATTCACAGCAACAGGCATTTTGACCAGGGGTGCCCAAAAGTTTGCTTGCCACTGCATGTATTTAGGATAAACAACAGTTTTTCAGGTTAAACTAATGAACCTTTTTCTTCAGGTGTCCAGAAATGCAGGAGCAGGCCCCTACTGTACACAAAAGGAAACTGCATTAGGAGAACTATCTTAAGAGCAGGAGGAAGAAACTACAAAGGATATAAGTAAGAGACGCTTACAATGAAGATTAAACAGTAGTTCTGAGTTTCTACATAGAAGAGATCCAATAGATATACCAGTGACATAAATGAAGACTCAAGTTCAAGAGTTACGTCTCATTATAACTTGTAAATATTGGAACAGGAACATTTCATTTTACCAACAATAAGAGATACCAACAATCTGCAGTTGTCAAGCTGTTCCACCTCTTCCCTGTATGCTGACTCTTCGTTGTTGTAGTATCATCAGCAAACTTGATGATGTGATTTGAGCTGTGCATTGCAGTTCAGTAATGGGTCAGCAATGTGAATAGCAGGGGACTGAGTAAACAGCCTTAGGGAACTTCTGTTTTCAGTATGGTGGTGTTCCTGGTGGTGGTCCCCAATCCTGCCAGGCCGAGGTCTCCCAGTCAAGATGCCCAGAATCAATTTGCAGAGGGAGGACATCAAGTCCAGTAAGCTTAGTTTTAAGCTATTTAAAACTATAGCTTTAATTTTAAGCTATATTCTTTTCTATAAATTACTAAGGAAACATTGCTTTGAATGCTGAACTACAGTATATGAACAGCATTCTCACATAGCTCTTTTTTCTGTACAAGAGGGTCAGTGAGAGGTCAACCGCAGAAGATATGCCATCCTTTGTGGATCCAGGGTGGACGAAAGGCTGCTCTTTATTGCTGATGTAGACTGTCACAGACACTGTATATTTTTCCCCAGATCAGTTGAGTCGTTTAGTGTAGCAGCCTTCTTGAATTGTCCAATTCGTGCATCAAAACAGTCTCAGAGTGCTGAGCCTTGTATGTGTCACAGATGCTTGTCAAGATGTAAACAAGATCCAGTGTGTTTGATCCACAAGTCACAAAGTCAAGGACCTGGTCAAATTTAGAAAGCACAAACTTGCATGATTAAAGTCACCATATACCATGGGAAATATGTTGGGTGCACAAAGTCATTCTGGAAGACTGTAGTACACAGAAAGTATAGGGGATACTCTATAATGCTTTGTAATGGCCATATGACCCTCACAGTAATTATGACATACTGTAATACACTACAGGAAGTGTAAGGAGCGCTCTATAATGCGCTATAATGGTCATACGATCCACAATCATTCTCACAGACTGTAGTGCAGTACAGGAAACACAGGAGGTGCTCTATAACACTTCTATAGTGTTCTATAATGTTCATACGATCCACACAGTCATTCTGACAGACTACTCACTGCAATATGTGACAAGAACTGTAGGGCCACTCTAAAACGTTTGTATGATCCACACTGTCATTCTGACTGACTAAGCAGAAATCGCCTCTAGCACAAATAGAACTTGCATAATGACGGCAGCAGAAAGAGAATAACAGAGGACGGCTCTGGAATTAAATCAGTTGTTTAGTTTAACAATAGTATGTTTTCTGAGTAGAGTTCAGCTGTGTATTCCATGTTGAGAAGCCTGAGCGTTCAGGAAAGACACACTGAGTGAGCTTTCAGACTTCAACACATTAAATTGATGATGTAGTTTGACAGGAGAGACAAGGAATATGGGTGGCTCTTGATCTGCTTAGATAAGTGCTCCTCAGCCACCACTAGAGACTTTACTCTGGCAGGTTACTTTTGTATGTTTTCTGAGGTTTGTAGCACTTGGGATGGTCTGAAAGGACCAAAGGGGGGGGGGGATATCAACCTGATGCTGGAGCGATAGAACTCAAGCTGACTTACATTATGCTCCATATATTGCAGGTCTGTTTAAAGATAACAGTGTCAGAAACTAAATAAGATTACTGAATGACATACAATTACTGAATGACTCACTCACACAGTTTGAGGAGAGTGTGTAAAAATGTTGGCATGCAGTGAGCAGCATGCTAGTGTCTCTCAGCTTAGCCTTCATTAGATGTTAGCTACATTAGCGTCATAGCATAGGTGCAAAAGTAATTGTGCTTTGAAAAATATTGTGATCCCATGAGTACTGTAAAGTATTTTTACTCATTCACCTTTTCAAGAGAAAAAAAAAGTAACTCCTTACTCCATATATCTTATGGACACCATCAAAATACTCACTATACACCTCTTTGTGTTGCCAATCACTGATCAACCTCTCTGTCTTGTTAAACATGGTCACCAGCAAAAACCAACATTTCTATTTGAATGCTGATATGTAGCTCACTGCACCAGCATCACACCAGCAAAAAACAGCTTAGATCAGCATGAAATTCATGCTGGTCAATGATGTTTTTTTTTCAGCAGAGTGGAGTTCAGAGAGCTGATTTGTTTTAGATTGTGATACAGTACCAATATATGCACTACATGGACAAAGGCATCGGTACGTCTGCTAATTCCTTGTTTCTTCCAAATTCAAAGCGATTAAAAAAATGTTTATCCTGCTTTTGTTAAAGTAACTCTACTGACCAGAGAAGACTTTCGAAATGCATTCATTAGATGGCGTGTCTACAAGCATTTTGGACTATAGTTTTGGATTATAGATTGTGAGACACTGCCCTTAGTTTCCCTATAGTACAGTTTCTGCTCTTTTAATTGAGTTAGATTGTGAGACAGTACCCATACTTTCACTATAGTACACTTTCTGCTCTTTTAATTGAGTAAGATTGTAATACAGAACCCATACTTTCACTATAGTACAGTTTCTGCTCTTTTAATTGAGTTAGAGTGTGAGACAGTACCCATACTTTCACTATAGTACAGTTTCTGCTCTTTTAATTGAGTTAGAGTGTGAGACAGTACCCATACTTTCACTATAGTACAGTTTCTGCTCTTTTAATTGAGTTAGAGTGTGAGACAGTACTCATACTTTCACTATAGTACAGTTTCTGCTCTTTTGATTGAGTTAGAGTGTGAGGCAGTACCCATACTTTCACTATAGTACAGTTTCTGCTCTTTTAATTGAGTTAGAGTGTGAGACAGTACTCATACTTTCACTATAGTACAGTTTCTGCTCTTTTGATTGAGTTAGAGTGTGAGACAGTACCCATACTTTCACTATAGTACAGTTTCTGCTCTTTTAATTGAGTTAGAGTGTGAGACAGTACTCATACTTTCACTATAGTACAGTTTCTGCTCTTTTAATTGAGTTAGAGTGTGAGACAGTACTCATACCTTCACTATAGTACAGTTTCTGCTGTTTTAATCAAGTTAGAATTTAATATAGTCCCTATACGTTTACTATAGTACCATTTCTGCTCTTTTAATTGAGTTAGATTGTGAGACAGTGCCCATACTTTCACTATAGTACAGTTTCTGATCTTTTTAATTGAGTTAGATTTTGATACAGTGTCCATACTTTCTCTATAGTACAGTTTCTGCTCTATTAATTGAGTTAGATTGTAATACAGTACCCATACTTTCACTAGAGTACAGTTTCTGCTTTTTTAAATTGAGTTAGATTGTGATACAGTACCCATACTTTTACTATAGTACAGTTTCTGTTCTTTTAATCGAGATAGATTGTGATATAGTACCCATACTTAAGTACTTATGTATTTTCTTCTAATGTAAACAAACAAGACATAAGCACCAAAGATGTCTTAATGCAAAACAATCAAACAACCACAATACCCCTCTAAAGTGAATTTTGGGGGAATTCCATAAGGCTGCTGTTTAGTTAATCACTGCCGTCATGTTTAAGAACTCTTTCAGTCCTTCACCAGCTCCAAATATGACTTCACTTTAACAGCAAGAGAAAAACACACTGTGCTTACATCATCTCCCTCAATGAAAATTACATAATGGCCCTGAACCAATGATGACATCGCAGCCCTACACATCTGAGAGACAAAGGCTTCACATCCTGACTCACATCCATGGACAAATATACCTCAGTCACATCACCTCAGGCTTTACATACAGCTATAGAAACATGCACAACAACAATAATAATAAATAAGAGGAGGTCAAAAATAGATTTTTAGAAGAAGTTTTTTCATTTCAATTCCTTATTTTGCAACACGACACCCATCACGTATCCCTTCAACATAAAATGATTTTGAACAGTTTTAGACCCAAAATCATTTAAAGACTAGCAGTGTATTGGGGCAGTGGTGGCTCAGCGGTTAGAGCACCGGGCTGTCGATAACAGGGTTGTGGGTTCGATTCCCGGGCTCGGCAAGCTGCCACTGTTGGACCCTTGAGCAAGGCCCTTTACCCTCTCTGCTCCCCGGGCGCTGGAGTTGGCTGCCCACCGCTCTGGGTGTGTGTGTACTCACTGCCCCTAACACGTGTGTGTGTGTGTGTGTGTGTGTGAGTGTGTGTTCGCTACCAGATGGGTTAAATGCGGAGGACACATTTCGCTGTACACCATACAGTGACAAATACCTGCACCTTTACCTTTACCTTTAATAACCATGTCATTAACCATTTGTAATCATTTCTGTGATTCTGCTTTTAAACATTAAACTCTTCAGACACCTTGTTTTATTCACCACCTCTGTGAACGTTTCTTACGTTTTTTTACAACGGAGCATTTCACAACAATTACAGTCTATGTTTACATCATAACCATTTCATTATACAGATTTAGATTTTGGAGAAATGTCACAATCACCTTTAACAACACACTCCAGAAACTGCTCCTTACACAACCACACACATACACACACCAGCGCTCAAGCAATGCACCTCTCCACACACTGCTGTTCAGCTCTTCAAATAAGTTCAAGGACACAGAGAGAGGCAGGGAAACTGACACACACATTTATGCACACACACACACACACACACACACCAGTGACCATGCTCATAACTGGCTTGCATGTGTGCTGTCTTGTACACAAACATGCTCTACATATAACTCCAGCTCAGGCAAAATACGCTCCTATCAATGTACATTCATGCACATATTGAGCTTTCAGACACACACAAGCCATTGCATGATTGCACACATGCACACACACGCCAGTTAGACAGACGCTGGCGGGCATAACACACTCCACTCTGCCGTTGCTGTGCTTTGGCTCAACTGCCTCTGAGAAGTAGTTACATTCATATGTAATGTAATTATATGTACATATATACATACACACACACGCCAATCATATCACACAAAAAGCCATAACATTAGTACCACTGACAGGTGGAGTGACAAACAGTGGCATCTGTCAACGGGTGGAATATGATATGCAGCAAGTAAAGTCAGATTCTGATGCTTGTGAGGTTTTTCTGGTATGCAGTGGTCAGTACCTATCAAAGCAGTGAACCGGCGACAGGGTCATGGGCACCTGGAGGTCCCCCTCACAACTTAAAGGACTTTAAAGGATCTGCTGCTAACGTCTTGGTGCCAGATACCACAGGACACCTTCTGAAGTCTTGTGGACTCCACGGCTCAAATTGTCAGAGCTGCTGTGAATGTGTATATATGTCTTATATGTGTAAGTACCTATATGTAATAACACACACACACACACACACACACACACACACACACACCTCAGGAATGCTTATCTGTCTCTGTCTGGCAGGATATCACCCAGACTGCTGGCTCTCTGCTTCAACAACGCAGCCCCAAATCCTCCACATTCAGCAAGAAACTTCCTTACAGACCCACAACACCACCACACACACATACACACACACACACACACATACAGTTCTCTGGACAAATGCACACATTTTAAAGTGTAAGATTCTGTATCTAATTCCAGTAAAACTCCCTTAGGACGAAACAGCCGCCGTGCTTTCACTTTTCTCCAGATAAACACCAGCAGCACCTTCCACCCAGCTCCAGACTGAGGGAAAACACCCTTTAACACACTCGGGCACGCGCACACACACACACACACACACACACACACGCACACACGCACACAGCACACTAGAGAGGAAAGTGTTCCTCTCGAGTTTTAGTGATAACACATGTCCACATTCCTTCACACAAACATTCAACTGCTACCAGCATACACACCACACACCGCTCTGCCTCCTCATCTTACACACCCTGACCGACACATACACACACACACACACACACACACACTCGAGATCAACATTAGACTCACCTTTTAATCCTGCTTCTTTCTAAACACACCCTTCCTTCCACATGCAGTTCTCCTCTTGATCCTCAGCTCAGTCCCCACAGATAAACCGCTCCATTTCCGCCACACACTCTCCACCACAGCAGCTGGGTTACCCGTCTCTCTCTCTCTCTCTCTCTCTCTCTCTCTCTCTCTCTCTCTCTCTCTCTCTCTCTCTCTCTCTCTCTCTCTCTCTCTCTCTCTCTCTCTCTCTCTCTATGTCTTTCCCTCTCTCTCTCCTGCTTGCCTCCTCTCAGCTGTCCAAGCCATAAAGTCCCCCCAGGTCCTAGTGCTCCTTATTTTCACTAGAAAAATAATGGAACAATCATTGTCTCCCTGTTTCACCAATCCAAGAGATACACTACATGTCCAAATGTTTGTGGACACCCCTTCAAATGAATGCGTTCTATACGGAGTATGAGGAACCACTGGCCCTACTGAGAGTCATATCTGTGAGACCAGTGACCCTATAGAGTGGTCTATAAAACCACTGACTCTGGATCATTTGATGTACAGAAGGTAAATGTACACAGAACAAGGCATACAGGGTTCTGAACACAGTTTCACCATTTAAGTCTACAAGCTCAGCCCAGGAGTGACAAATATGGGCATAACGCCATAACGCTGACTCGACTAACACTGACTCGACTGAGTCTAAAGAATCATTGACATATTGAGCTTGAGGAACCAGGGTTTGAGGAATCACTGTTCCTCATGAGTCTGAGGAACCACTGACTCTACTAAGTCTAAGGAATCATTGACCCTATTGAGTCTGAGAAAGCACTGATCCTACTGAGTCAAAGGAGCCACTGACCTATTGAGTTTGAGGAACGTCTGACCCTATTGAATGTAGTGAGTCTAAGTGTATCTTTTGTATTGAAAAAGCTCTTATTCCAAATGTTGTGACACCCGAGTGTGTAGCACCAACACAAATAGACTTTCAATAATGCTGTTATGCTTTCTAGTTACTAATACCTTCAGTGCACAAAGCTTTGGGTACAACTAAGGCACATGTGTCTGGTACTACACTGTAAAATCAAATTAGCATGCAATCGGATTGCCTTTAAAAAACAAAGCAGGTATGGGTATTGTATGTTGTACTAAGCAATGCTTTTTAGTAAACTTTACTTACACTTGAGTTTCATTGACTTGTATAGAGTACTTCTATACTTCCATACTACTGACTTAGCATATACTACTCAGAATTACTCTTTCAACTAAACTAAATAAACCAACTGTGTATTTCTTCCGGATAACACACTTTTTTAAGTTGGCCTGACTAATGTAACATTCCTGCAGCTTAGAATGTGTCAGTTGTATTTACTAGAACAGCAACCTAATTTATCTGGTAACACCATGCAAACCAATTGCTTTAAAAAGTATTTCACACATCCAATGGCATTTGTATTAAAGCCATCTGCCTTAATGCATGAGTGGTCACTGTAGCAACATAAAGCCACACGTAACAGCAGACAAAGTGGTAACTTGCTCTTACAGCCAATAGAACAGACCAGACAGCTATCTCAGAAAATAACGTATAAGTGAACACATAAAGATGTAGCCTGGGGGAATGACTACACATTGATGGTAAGTGGGGGGTGGGCAAATAAATGGTATGCAAATAAATGGTACCAGGAAACAATGGGAAAGGTGCAAGTTTTACTCAAAGTTTAACTGCCCAAACAGGAGGCACACCCTAAAAGTAAAGTTGACTTATTTATGTAAGTCATAACAGCTATTAGAATTTACAGTGTACTAAGCCAGAAGCAAAAGCTAACATAAAGCTAGCATAAGTGTGCATCACATCCTTCTGTACATCACAAAATGGGGAACGTGGGATCACCAAGAGTAAAGGAAAGAGAAAACATAGGGAATAATCACAAACAAGAAAGAAAGGTAAAAAGAAAGAAAGTAAAGGAGGCTGCCCTCTTTGACAGAAAACCTGCTGTTTTTCAGAGGTGGGTGAAAACGGGGTGTGGATCGATAGTAATCCTGAGCGTAGGAGCAGTTTATTTTGGTAAGTCTGAAACCCGGCAGGCGACTGGTTTCTCACATAGCTATAAATCAGAGCAAGGAGGGGAGCCTGTCAACAGTCTACAGCACAACACACACACACCACTGGTCTGCTGGAGTTAGAGCTCACACAAACCCAGAGCCTGAGCTCCACACCCTCCAGGGTGGCAGTGGAGAAAAACACCTTTCTCACAGACCTTCTTAAAACTCTACCTTAACACTGCACTGCTGGTTAACCTTCTGAGTTCTCACATGGTGTTTCCATTCCTGAATCCCTTAAAGACCTAATATTGCATTTGATATTAATGACTTCTTGCTTGTAGCTCACTGACGGAAGCAGAGAGACTGGGTGGTTTAATTTGGTTTTTTGTGGAAAGAAAAGCATCAGTTAAAATGGGAAAATGTCAGAGATACAGAAACCAACCTGTCAATGGAGAGTGTAAATCAACTTACTTGTCTTACTTGTCTAAGAAATCCCTGCAGTGACTTCACTTCCTGCAGATGAAGAGAGCAACTCCCCTTCTTCCATTCTCACTACTTTCAACGTGGGGCCAACAAAAAATGTCCTGACCAGCAGCTCACTGTGTGGTATAGACCATGTATTGGACTGTGACTACACCTAAGAAGATCTTTAACCACCCAAACAACATGCTGGGGAATGACCCTCCCACAGACTCGTCACCTTTCTGCCACCTGGAAAAAGGTAGCAGAACATCCGTTCCACCACCAGGGTCCACACCAGCTTCTTCCCTGAGGTGGTCAGATTACTGTACACACTGATGACCCCCAGCATCCATCACTGACTGACCACACAAGCCTTAACCATGACTGACAACTTGCACTTTAAATTCGTAATTCTTAAACGCAGCTATATATCACATAGACCGATCCCACATCTCATAACCATGGTTCTACACCTGTACTGTAAGTCTCATACTCAAATCAAATTGTCTGTACAGTTTACCACTGACAACTGCATTCCCTATACGTCCTTCCACACATGTGCTGCTCTAATACCAGTCCATATACTTGATCCACTACCTCTATTTACTGTATTGTTGGCATAGTTGTCCTTCTTGGTGGGTGTTCTGTGTTTATTGTATTTGCTATCCTATGTAGACATTGTCTTGTTGTTTATTGTCCTGTATATACACTGGCATGTCATGTATCTCTATGTGGGCTTGTTAAACTTGCTGCTGTTATGTGTTGCATCATGAGCCTAAAGAACAACATCTCATTCAAGTGTGCAGAAGTTATTTTGAAGAATGGCAATAAAACCACTAGACTTGTCCTAACTTGACTTGACACTGCAGTGACACTGACGTGTGTCAAAACAGCAGCGGTAAAACCCTTCAGCAATTCATACTGATGCCTGGTCCTTTTGCTATGGACTCTGAAAGTCCAGAAAGCCTTCTGGAATAGTAGTCCTCATATCTTGAATTTTAGCCAATTTTATTCAGTATAATTAGAATTACATTTAAACTTGATAAACTTAGGTTTCAAGTCTTATTTCCTTTTTTAAGCTGTAGGCAAGCTTATGTTTGGGCGTCATGAACAAAACCAAAGGCCTAAATGTGATTGATTAACCATCAACACGAGATTAACAAGGTTAATCAACCAATTATATTCTGATTACCAGTGTGTGTGAGCAGGTGTCAATCACCTACAGTTGTTAGAAAGGCACACAAACAGACACAGTTAAATTACACCTTAATGTCTGTTACAAGCTTCAAATAAAGCTTTGATATTTCTGTTTAATCTAGAATAGCCAAAACCTGATCAAGTGCATTGCTGTTACCTCCACACTAACAGAATACTGGAAGCTAAAAGAGAGGCTTGCAGTATTAGCAGTATTGTTTTGATGTTTGTGGGCAGAATGGAAGGTTGAGCTCTACAAGTCTAGGATTGCTATTGCATTTACATGGTAAATATAGTAAGGAAGGATCACACAATGTCTGATTTCTAGGCTAATGACTAGGGTTGCAATTCATTTATATTTTTTTATGTGCACGCAAAACTGAGAGGTTCCTAAAAAACTACTAAAAGGTCTATTAAAAGCCTTTTAGTTTTTATTGATACAATCAAGGTGATTTCTTAGAGAAGCATCCACTGTAAGATTCTAAATGGTTCCCCTATGGCATTGCTATGCTTCCCACTTAAACATATAGGTGCAAAGAAGGACTTTAAAGACATAGAATAAATAATTTACCTAAAACATCATAAAAGTTTCCAGGGAACCAAAAGTGGTTTCTCTGTGGCATCACACAAATAATAATTTAGGCAATTTTATAATTAAGAGTTCTTCATCAGACAAAGTATCATTTTTGGCACCCTTAAAAGGTATTTTCACACTTGCATATTTTATTTACATAAATGGTTCCCTGAAGAAACATCTCATGAAAGATCTTTTATGATATTTTATGAGATTGAGCAAAAATATTATTTATTCCCTAAACTCTCCTGCATCTCCTACAACACCCCCCCCCCCCACACACACACACACATCACACTGTTATTCTATCACATTATTATTCTTTGTCTGTATTGTGTTGTATTGTCTGTCTGCACTTGTACTGTGTTGCACTTGTGTTCTGTATGCACTGTGTTTATGTTGCACCATGGTCCTGGAGGAACGTTGTTTCGTTTCACTGTGTACTCTGTATGTAGTTGAAATGACAATAAAAACCCACTTGATTTGACTTGACTTGTCTTGACTACTCTTGTACATACATTGCCATTAATGAAAAGCACTGTAAGCTACTTGTGTACTAATAGCATTCCCTTGTGGAGAATCATCAGATTGCTGAATGTGAGTGAGTTACAAGTCAGGTCCATGAGGTGCTTCACATCTAAAAACTCATGGGTGTGCATACATTAAAATCAGAACGGAGAGCACAGTCTGGAGCCATGAGTCACACAGAGATTCTTTTGTATTCCTGGAGACCACAGGAGACCATGACCTAGTTAATAGAATCATTTAGAATGCTACATCAGTGTGCATTAAAAAAGCCCTCCAGCGCCTGCAGACATACAATAAACACAATCAATGAAGTAGGAAAGAGCTGACAGGCCTCACTGAGGAGAGCAGTGAAAAAGAAAAGCAGTGAGAGTGTGTGTGTGTGTGCATGTGTGTCAGGCAGTCCAAAACCAGAAGCTCGGCTAATGATAACTTCCATCTGGCAGGATGGGCCCGGCAGCAGCAGTAATAAACACCAATCTGGGCCCAAATGAGTAATCGCCACACTCGGTATCATCTGCTGTTTGTTTATTTATTTGTTTTTTCTCTATTTGTTATTTCATACTCAATCAAACAGCATGAACCCCTCTCAGTGTAACTGATATAGGACAGAGCCTTTTTATGATGCAATATTGTCCTCAAAATCAAATGATTTTGAGAAACTGCATAGTCAGAGAAAATGTACATAAAAACGTTGTTGGCATATAAAACCAAATAATCTACACGGAAATAATAGGATATAGTCATATTAAGTTCAAAATATTTTAAGTCTTTTAAGTTTTTTTCCCCAAGTTAAATAATTGAATTCAAGATTAATTCCTGAACCACATGAAATAAAACTTCTACTACTATTTAGCCTATTTACTATTTAATATTTGCAAACATTTAAACTAAAGGCCTGAATCCATTCAAACCCAAATAAACAGAGATATTTCCCAGTCAGACCAACAGGGGGAGAACATGGGAGTCACTCAAATACATTAACAGTTGACTGCCCGTTTCTGTTGTGTGGGAAAATTAACAGTGTGTATGAATTACATTTTGGTATGATGTTGACTACACAACTGAACATTTTAAAGTCATGTATTTATGAAATGTTTCTTTAGATTAGCTAAAATAGCTGATAGAAAAACCATGCCCTCTGTCCATTCTGACAGGAACTAGGCTATTACAGGTTAACGGTACAAACTGACCACTGTAAAGGGAGTTCATTAATACACACAGCTTTTACTCTACACCTAGACTAAACCTATTTTCTAGAAGATTGATGGATTGCTGTTACTGTACTCAGTGCTTTATCAATGTCCAGTGTCATTTCTAGGTGTATTCAATATAAGAATACTTTGTTTTAAAAAGGTTATGTTTTTCAAATTTCTGTTTTACAGATTGCAAAGTAAATACAGTTTTGCTTGATATGGGCTTTTGAAAGTTTCTTTAAAGATCAATCTACAAGACTAGAGGTTTTCTATCATAGAGAAGAACAATCTAACCTAGCAAAGAACCATTTGAAATGGTTGTATGAGTTGTCTAACTCATCTTTACTGTAGACTCTGTACATCTACTGTACTCTTACTCTTTAATGCTCTTTAATGTAGACTCATATAATGATCAACTTCACACTTCAGAAAGCAAGATTTGTCACAAAGAAAATTTTTTGCTGTTTTTTAGTTTTTTATCCTAAAAAGCACCAATGCCAGATATTATCAGTCCTGTATGATCATTGCAGGGTTGATGCCACTGCTTCTCAGGGGTTCAGACACGCTCAGTTTGATAAACATGTTGATGAAATTTTCAAGTTGACACAAACTTATTTTTGCTCGTGGAACAATTTGCAACTATTCCCACTGATCCGAGCGCAGAGTAGATAAGGGAACATACCAATGTTTTGTAACCTAATTTCCATCTGTCAAATCCAGAGTGTTTGAATTCTGAAATGGTTCTTTGAGTGGCAAAGACTTTTCCTATATGACAGATAACATCCTATAGATAGGCTGCTTAAGGGGTTAAGAAGTGTTTCACTACTGTTATGAGTCAAAGAACCTGTTATCAGTGTTATATAGAACCATTTTTAAACCCTCTGAATTCACCCATTTCACCGGTGACATTGAAAACAAGGTCTTGTGTATTGTTTAAAACTTTAGAACCACGTGCTGCAGATACTTACTGTTTGCAGTAAAGACCTGGAGTTTCTCAAAAATCAAGGAATGATTCCAAATCCACTCATAACTTTCATAGTTTAGCGGTAAACTATCATGCCGTATAATTTTTTTCAATGTACATAAAAAGTACTTATTTTCAAGCTCAAACTATCAGCATTAATGTACCTGCAGACCAGTCACACTCTTGGCAATGGAATGGCAATGGTATATAAAATAAATATATCAATAACAAAATATAATAATTTATTTTTTTCTTTACTTTTTTGTGCTTTCTAATTTTATGTAGTCACCTGAAAAACTTGACTTCTTCAATAGGCACATCGCCCTGCCCGTGTCAAAAACAGGGGTGTTTACATTTACATCTACACTCTTAAAAACACTTACAAGAGTCCATTACTAAATACATATACTTATTAATACATACAGTATATCTAGGATATACATATAGGAAATACATCCTCTATATCCTTTAAATGCTTAAAGTGTTATGGTTACATTCTTCTGCAAAACCTTTTGCAGATGGTTCTTTAAAGTACATTTTTAAAACATGGTTCCATTCTATTCAAAAAGACTCTTTGTCAGTACAGCCCTATTTTGTTTAGTGACCACTGAAAAAAACATACATTTAGAAAGCAAACTTACACAAAGTAATTGTGTTGAAATAACTTATTTTACTGATGTGGAACCAATAACATTAATAAATATATTAGAAAAATAGTATGGTACCTGGTAATTAATTAACTGGCTTCTAAGTACTAAGCAGAGTATATTAACACAGTATTGTTTAATAAACAATAAGGAACAAGGCACAGGTGGAACCACGGGCAAGGCGGAGCTTGTAGGCTGGAACTTGATTGGGTTATATAGGTTAGGGGTGGACAGAGGGAGGTGGATCTTCCATTTACAAATACTCCATCGTCATTGGACAATACAGTAATATTCAGCGTGCCCTGCCAAGCTATATACAGAATGCATTCTATAGTTACAGACACAAGGCTACTTAAAAGAACTGCAAACAAAGTAAGTGTACAAGACTTGTGCACCAGGTAAACTATGACAATCTGTGGTGATTCTGTTTTAACAGGCTCTGTCTGATCACCATGGATACCACCAAATATTGACCAACAATACATTACAGCAAAGTGCTTACCTCGCCACTTGAAAATGTCTGATTATTCATGGATGTCATTTCTGCAGTGACATTGCAGGGTCTGTGTGACAGAATTTTTAGATCCTAATATCTACTGTAGAATTTTGGGTGACACCTTGAGCAAGACGCCAAACACTACATTTGTCTATGTGTGTAACACGATTCAAACATCACTCTGGATAAAAGCATCAGCCAAAATGGAACACTGAATTAAATAATGAATAAATACATTTGTAGTGAGTGTGAGAAACCGTGCCCCGGTCCACCCTGGGTGGGATATAATTAGATGGGAAATTACAGAACGTTATAGGGAGCTAAATCCCCCGGAGGATTTCAACGCTATAAATGTCTCACGAAATGCCAGTGGATGTATCACCATAGCAACAACCCTCTTCCGCACTCTGTTTCCAGGAGAGGCAAGGGGAAGAGTGGCGGTGTGAGGGAAAAAGAAAAGAACAAAAAAAGCAAACATAGCCATTTTGGTGCTGAAAGTGATACATTATTCAGAAAAGGCTGTTGTGGGGGAGTAAGAGGAGGAGGCTTCAGGTCAGTGTCAGAGTCACTGCTGTGTGAGTGCAAAGGCAGTAGAGGGCAGAAACATCCAGCCCATTGCAGACTACTGCCGTACTCTGCTGTCAGGGCTCATATTAGCCTTACTCTGCGGTCAGGGGTTAGATTAGCCTCACTCTGCAGTCAGGGGTTATATTAGTCTCACTCCACAGTCAAGGGTAATATTAGTCTCACTCTGCAGTCAGGGGTTAGATTAGCCTTACGCTACTGTTAGAGGTTATATTTGTCTCACTCTGCAGTCATGTTATATTAGCCTCACTCTGCAGTCAGGGGTTATATTAGTCTCACTCTGCAGTCAGGGGTTAGATTAGACTCACACTGCTGTCAGGGGTTATATTAGCCTCACTCTGTGGTCAGGGGTTATATTAGCCTCACTCTGCAGTCAGGGGTTAGATTAGCCTCACTCTGCAGTCAGGGGATATATAAGTCTCACTCTGCAGTCAGGGGTTATATTAGCCTCACTCTGTGGTCAGGGGTTATATTAGCCTCACTCTGCAGTCAGGGGTTAGATTAGCCTCACTCTGCAGTCAGGGGATATATAAGTCTCACTCTGCAGTCAGGGGTTAGATTAGACTTACTCTGCAGTCAGGGGTTAGATTAACCACACAATGCAGTCAGGGGTTATATTAGCCTCACTCTGCGGTCAGGGGTTAGATTAGACTCACACTGCAGTCAGGGGATATATTAGACTCACTCTGCAGTCAGGGGTTATATTAACCTCACACTGCAGTCAGGGGTTATATTAGACTCACTCTGCAGTCAGGGGTTAGATTAGACTCACACTGCAGTCAGGGGTTATATTAGACTCACTCTGCAGTCAGGGGATATATTAGACTTACTCTGCAGTCAGGGGTTATATTAACCTCACACTGCAGTCAGGGGTTATATTAGACTCACTCTGCAGTCAGGGGTTATATTAACCTCACACTGCAGTCAGGGGTTAGAGTAGACTCACACTGCTGTCAGGGGTTATATTAGCCTCACTCTGCAGTCAGGGGTTATATTAGTCTCACTCTGCAGTCAGGGGTTACATTAGCCCCACTCTGCAGTCAGGGGATATATTAGTCTCACTCTGCAGTCAGGGGTTAGATTAGACTCACACTGCAGTCAGGGGTTATATTAGTCTCACTCTGCAGTCAGGGATTATATTAGCCTCACTCTGCAGTCAGGGGTTAGATTAGTCTCACTCTGCAGTCAGAGGTTATATTAGACTCATTCTGCAGTCAGGGGTTGTATTAGCCTTACTCTGCGGTCAGGGGTTAGATTAGACTCACTCTACTGTTAGATGTTATATTAGTCTCACTCTGCAGTCAGGGGTTATATTAGTCTCACGCTGCAGTCGGGGTGATTTTAGCCTCAATCTGCAGTCAGGGATTATATTATTCTCACTCTGCAGTCAGGGGTTATATTAGTCTCACTCTGCAGTCAGGGGGTATATTAGTCTCACTCTGCAGTCGGGGTGATTTTAGCCTCACTTTGCGGTCAGAGGTTAGATTAGCCTCACGCTACTGTTAGAGGTTATATTAGCCTCGTTCTGCAGTCAGGGGTTATATTAGACTCACTCTGCAGTCAGGGGTTATATTAGTCTCACTCTGCAGTTGGGGTGATTTTTGCCTCACTATGCGGTCAAAGGGTTATATTATACTCACTCTGCATTCAGGGGTTATATTAGCTTTACTCTGCAGTCAGGGGTTATATCATCCAATTGAACCTTCAATGAGCACACAGTGGGTATGTACACACATGGACAAAATTGTTAATGAAAGAAAATCTCACAATGGTCACCATGACACCAAACAACACAGTGACTACCTTTAGTCCTATATATAGGCCCACTGACTGATTACAAGATTGTAGACAACTGTGATGCTACTGTGATGCAACTGTGACCTTGATTCAACATGTCCTTTTGGTCACATTATTTTCAGGGGTACCTTCATTTTTGTCCAGGCCTGTTGATGTTGAAAACGATTTCACTTTTTAAAATAATTCTTTTGAATCATGGTTCAAAATCAATGTCAGATTTTCATTTGTTCATTTTCATATATTTTTTATTTATTATTACTTTTGTCAGATTCAAGTTATTTCTGTGACCATTGTGGGTTTTTCTTTCATTAACCAAGGGGTACCAACAATTTTGTCCACATGTGTATTTTTAGACCCCCATTACTGAAATTAATTCCTCCTGTAGAGTCTTTTCAGTGAAAACAGTAATTGTTAAAATTGGGTATTGGGGACCACTAATGTGAAACAGATCCAGTTGGCTATGTTGGGTTACAGCGATATTTTGCTCTTTCTGATGACGGAGCTTTTTAAAGCACATGCTATGTCATAATGCTGTTTACTATATTGAATATATCCAAACATACTGTTTTAGCGAAGGTAGGCTGTAACGCATTACCTGATTTTACCAGTTTTTGCCATACTTATTAGTTTGGGATGCAGCATTTGTGTTTGTTGTTAGAGGCATGTAAGGAAACTTGGCAATGATCAACTTAAATCAACAATTTGATGCATTAAAATGTTTGTCATGAACAATTATGGGAATGAAAATGTAACCAGTGTGGATGTACTTACTTGTTTACAGGTCAACATTTGTTTTTCTGCTCATGGTGCTCATGATAGTGAGTGAGTGATCATTTGGAGGTGCCAGTTCACCAAACAATAACTGATGTCACTAGTGGCGCAGTAGGTCAGTGTATGGTACTTTCCCCAGCCATCAGCTATAACATTAGTACCACCTACCTAATATTAAGTAGGTCCTGCTTGTGCCACCACAATAGATCTGACCATTCGAGACCATCTCTGCAGGTGTCCTGTCCCCAAGACATTAGCAGCAGATCCTTTAATCATGTAAATCGTGAAGTGGACCCATCAATAAGCCTTGGGTACCCATGACCCTGTCGGTTCCTTTATTGGATCACTTTTGGTATGTACTGACCACTGCATAACAGGAAAAAAAACAAGAACTGCCTGGCATTTTGGTGGTGCTTTGCCTAGTAGCATATTAGGCAAGTGGACAGCTTAGGTCAGCTAACAGACATTTGTCCTGGCTAACATTGTGCTATGCAACAGTGGACAAAAAAAGGCCATCCTAACCACCCAGACAGAGCGAGGCCAGTTATGCTCTCTGAGGCAACGGATGGCTGTGGCATCTCAGGGATCAAACTGAGACCTTATGATAGAGCCAACAATTACACAGAGCCCCTGAACTATTTGTTTTTAACAAACATGTGGTGGTGTATTTTGCTGTAAATGAGCCCAATAAAGTAATGGCGTCTATAAACTGATGCCATTACAAACCATCATGGAGAACATGATGGTTTGTATTTAAAGCATGTTGAAAAGCTAAGTGTGTCACTCTATAGTAGGCAGTGCAAAGGCAAACTCTCATCTCATTATCTAATGCTTTGGCTCCTGCTTCAGGGTCACTCCGTCACTCAGTGGGAGGGTAATGAATAGTGGCAGCACAGTTCATCACGACATGGATGTGTGTATGTGCGTGGGTTTAGAGTAGGGAGGGCAGTGCAGTAGCCAGGACCCAGAGGGATAACTGAACACACCTTCAAAACAAAATGATCCATAGGAAGGTGGGCTCTGTCATCCTTCCACGCCCTGGCTGACTCATCACGTTCTGCTCAGCTTCCTGGGACACAGGAACCCTTTCACTGAGCATCCATCTGTTGCTCCAGTCCAGTGAGATTGAGGGAAGTGCAGAGGTCATCCTGAGTGACCTCATGGCACTGAATCAGACAGATGGAGATATGGAGAGGGACGTCATAGGCTGTGCACTTCAGCCAACTTTTTTCCCAGTCATGATAAGGTACTTCCTGGTACTTAACCTGTAGTCATATATATAGGTATGTGCCTTTGTGGCTAAGTACTACATAAACGTTATTTGTGTCCTATTGTTTTGGTGTAAAATGGTAACTTTCCTCAGCATGGTAAGGCTAGCAAGACAATGCATGTGTATTTGAAAAATAAATAGAAAATAAATTAATTGACATAAAATAATCAAAAAAAATTTGTTTGTGACTGCTAAAAGTCTTATGTTAAAAGTAAAGTGCAGCAGAAACAAAAAGTTGTAGAGTTCAGTTGTTGGCCTGACAAATGCTCTAACATTGTAAGAATTATTAAAAATTAATACAAAACAACTTCTAGAAAAGATTAATAAAACCAGTTTAGGTGTTATCTAGATCATATTAAGAGATGTGGAACTGCAATCTACAATGCAAATGTTGAATATTCAAACGCTCTTTTCTGTATTCCAAGGTGATGATTTTGTCAGTTTATTATTATAAAAATATACTATTATACTTTTAATCTATATAAAAATAAATAAAGTGCCCAGCGGTCATTGTACTGTTTTCTATATTCACTGCAGGCTGTAGGTCCATTGATGCATATTCTAGTTATGTGGAAATAAAGTGCAGTACCCCTACATTTAAAACCAAATGTTTTAGATTACTATTAATTATGATGTTTAAATTGGAAAGACCATGAAAACATTTCAGAATTCATGCAGTAAATTAACCACTGCACCTCACTCTTCTCCATACTAGTCTTCCTGAGCAGATGGAGCTGAAACTCTAAAGCAGCGTAATTAATTTATTGCTCATAGCTGAAGAGGTGGTGGGCTGCTTGGGCTGGGGAGATGCACTAAGTCAGTCAGAGGCCTCAGCCAAGCAAACTGTGGAGGAGAAACAGCAGAAACATTTACACTAAAAATGTTCTTGGTTAACTCTTGCTAGATCTAATTGGTATATATTGTAATATATGTTTCATTTGTTTGTTTAAAGTTTTTTTTAATTGTTTTAAATGATTTCATAAAGAGAAAGGCCCAGGGCCTCATCCACATGCATGTGTATATTTTCAAAAGCCATATAAAATCTGACTTTGGTAAATGAGCATCAATTCACATATTTTCTCTGAATCGCTGAGATACACCCCATTTAAACAAACTGAGCTCAAGTAGATTCTAAACCTTACATGCTTAACTCAGAAACCCAATATGACTTATCTCCGAAATCACATCACATTTTAGTCTTGGTCTTTAGCTTCCTCACTCTACACTCAGCTGTAGAGTGAGGACTGTATGCAGTGAGTTGTGTCATCGTTTCTGCCCTCTAAAAGAGCAGCCGCAAGGATACGTCAGAAACATTTCAGTCATTACTGCCATCGACAGTTAGGTCTTTCCAAGCCCTCCAACCAATTGCACCACAGACTGGAGAGCAGTCACTGGAACCTTTCACATGCTTTGTTATTAATAAAGAGAGAAAACGAGGTAGTACATTATGCTTTTCAGATTTCACTTTAGTTTTAACTAGATATTGTGCCACAAATATAGAATCAAAAGTACACACTGCTTTGTTATCTCAGTCCACAATTAGAAAATAGTAGTTGAATATATTTATATTATATATATCAGGATTTTTTGTTTAATTCAGATAACATTAGATTATATTTGTTTAGTTTTTGTTTTTAGTTTGGTAACATTAGTTATAGCTTTAAATGTATACACTGAGATACTTAAATATGGCATACAGTGTGGTATACTGTATATTTGTGTTTTGTTTGACTAGCATAGTTTACATTACATTCATTTAGTTAAGTTTATGTTTGCTTTGTATTTGTATCAATTACAATAGTTTGGTGTAGTTTAGGTATGTTCATAGAAATGTTTAACTTTGTTTAGTGTACTTAAAATTTATTAAGTTATTTTTTTTACTTTAGATTGCATGTATTTAGTTTAAAAATGCACATAGACTTTATTCCATCTACCATGTTTACTTTGTACTTTAGCACACTTAGGGCAAAAAGACTCCAGCCATGGTATAGTAAAAGTCTTTTTTTAATAGTAGTAAATTGAAGTGGTAAACCCATGCCAGATGCCATAGCCACAATATTGCATTTTGCATAATGCACTGATGAACACAAATTGTATGCAATTTTATTCTGGTCTGACTTATTCTAGTCTGGTCTGCTCTGATATTGTCTATGACAGAACGAGTACTTTTAAACCAAAAAGTACATAGCCAGCTCTTTACTGAACCACTAATCACTGATCTGTGACTATAGTTAAAAAAAAAAAAAACATTTTAGTGTTAAGATATTCTAGTAGCTGATAGAGAGAGTGTTCAGTATGTTCAACCATTTGAGTAAGCAGTACAACTGTATTTGTACTAATATGCTTTCAGGAAATCTATTCCTGGTGTTCTAATGTGACTAACACTAACTGCCACTAGGGGGCAGTATATGACTGTCCAGTGTACATTGGCGAATGGCATTAGAAATCTTCAGAGTCCAAAGCTTTCTGTGAGAAAAGATACAAGTGGATACAAATATTTGTACTTTGATCTTCATGTACTAAACTGAGTTGTGATGAAGTTACATAGTGTCAGTAATGGAAGCAGGAATACAGTTCTTTTACTTTATTTACTGCTTTTCTGTACTCTGTCTCTTGACAAGGGCTGTGCAGAGAGCCCGAGGGATGCTGAAAGTAAAAAGAGGTTCATGGATTAAGACTGTGAAACTAAAGTTTGGAATCATGGTCTTAATTATATGAATCCAATTTAGTTTCCAAACACCTTCAGGCCCCTAAGCAATTCTACAGTTTTCCCAGTCACTCCAACCACATAAATTTTTTTATGCTAAATGTCCAGTCATTTTGATAAAGGAAAAAGGTTTAAGCAATTGTAAGTTAAATACAAAATAATAATAGAATAATGTAGAACATTAAACAGCCAAATTATTCAAAAATCTAAAACACATAAATACAGTAAAAATAATGACCACCTTTTAACAATTCCAGCTAGACCTTTGGTGCTAGGACTTTATTGCTATATTACGACATCTGTTAAAGTAGCATGTGCACCATTTATACTTATAGTGCAAAGCCTTCAGTAATGCTTTAATCAGACAGGCATCTTTATCCGAAGCAGTTGAGGCCTGTATACGATCTTTTGCATTTAACGACTCCTTTAAGCAGTTGTCATTTATCTGCGTGATCTAACAAAGATAAGGAGTGAAGAAAGGCATGTTTGGTTAATGTTTAGATTAATGTAATTATTTTAATTGTATGTATTTATGTATTAATTTGAACCCCTAGTAGAGATCACATGCCTGGAGGTCAGTATGTGGAGAGCAGTTTACAACACTACCTGTCAAACTGGGTGCCACGCTACACCTCATTATCTGTTTATTTACAATTATATTTTCCTATTCAGGTACATCCCTAGTTTTAACATCACATCACATACACAATAAAATAAAATAATATATGAATAAAAATTACACTCTGTGACTTTGGGGAACTGAGTGACTGCTTAGTGTGTCTCAGTAATCTAGTTGATGGTCAAAGCTTGTGGAGTGATTACACCTAAGTAGTGTGTTAATTTTTGGTTGCCCTTGAGGGTCACTGGACATTTTTTGGAGTGTGTGCTGAAAAAGCAGTTCCCTTGACACAGTGTGTGTGTGCCCTTGTGTAATCCTTGTGTAATCAGCACCTCTCCACACTGATGAACGTTTCTTATTTAATTTACAGCCACTTAAACTCCTCACTGCCCCCAACTGTCTACAAATATTTCACTCTCAGTTTGCATTTCGGCTCTCTGAGTCTATAACTGACAGTTCTGTGCAGCTTCTGGACATTACAGGTCCATTTGTTCTAAAAACACAAGCATTAGAACACAAATGAACAAATAAATAGTAATTGAATCTAATATGAAGTCTATTCAAATCTCTATATACTCTATACTCTATTCAAATCTATTATTTGTTCCTGTTGCTCTTTTTATCTTCCTTTCTTGATGGTATGCTCATTTGTACTGCACAAGATGGGTGATGTAAGCCTACTGGCCAGATGTTCATACACACACACACACACACACACATACACACACACAACCTGTCTCTCTGCAGTGTGTTGCCGGGTAATAATGGATTCTGTCTCATTTACTAAAGCTCCAAACACACTCACTCACACATACACACACACACATTACACTGCAGTAACTCTTCACTCGCATGAAATAATAAACTTTAGGATGTGGACACACACCAGCAGTCAATAAATAACAAATATTATAAAAACAAGACATTTAGAAAATGCAAAACCTTTGTCATCAGGAGGCCATGGGTTTCATCACTGGTGATGCCACAGTCATTTATGGCCAGGAGTCCCAAATAGCATACCTAGCCTCTCTATCTCCCCATCACTACTAAAAGAATTAGCAGTTAGAGTTCTCCTCAAAGTGTGTTGAGCCCCAGTGGCATTGTGTTAGCGGTGGTTTGAAAAGATGTGGTGGAGCATGTTTCAGAAGAAGCATGTGTTTGCCTTCACCCTCCCAACACTGGTAGCATCATGTGATAGGTGGAGTCCTAGCTTTTGGGAGACAGGAAATGACTAAACTAAATAAAAAAAAAAGGAAATAAATAAATTAATAAACAAACAGAAGTAATTGAAAACTATTTTATGCAATCACTTTTTTATATAATATATGTTTATTTAATTGCCATTGCTTTGTAGAAAGCAATCTGTTTTCACTTTGTCAAAGAATCCTTTTTCATTACTATACTGAACCCTTTTTGCTCAGAGTGTAGAGTGTGTGTTTTCATTCTGTAGAGCTCCCGTTACCTTTCTCTGAGAATATCACTCACATGCCCTGACGGACGCCTCTCTGAAACCATGGTGATGATATTTTACGATATTTTCTGATATTGTATCTGAAAGCTGGACGGCTGAACTCATTTTAAGGTAAAACCACTTTCAAAGGGACTCCAGTCTTCCGTCATCTTCAGTGGAAAATTACATTTCAGACCCCCCCCCCACACACACAACCATGTCCTACACTTTCCCCTTATAACCCACATCACCATCACAAAGTGTGTCATGTATGTCTGACATGCAGAAAAACAATCTAATTTAGAGCATACATTTATTCCAACTCAGGTTCTGTGTGTATGATACGTGTTTATGATTCAGCACAAACTGGAGAGGCTTCAAGAGCCGCGTGGATTTGTGAAGCCTTTGTGGAAGCCATAGCAACTACATGAGCATCCAGATTACACTCACTGGCCATCTTCAATGTCACTTTAAACTGCAGATTGGTTTATGGAAAAGGCCAGGGACCTCGATCTAGGATAGGCTGGGTGATAACAGAACTGTAGGTAAAATTGGTTAAAATTTCTAATATTTAAAATGTGCTTAAATATCTAAAGTGGGGTAATAATAATATAATACATAATAATATATAGTAATAATATATTGCAACAATAATTAAATGTATTAGTTATTATTTTATGACATATTAATATAGTATTCATTAACAGTGTGTTTAGAACACATTATGTGATTAATCTAATAGTGTATTGGGGTTTGGTTACATCCCTGGTGTGAATGCAGAATATACATTAAGCTGAACATGAAAATATTGTGATCTCCACAGAGATATTTTTTTTCTATAAGCATCACGTGGTCCAAATTATAGACACAGGGTCAAAAACACACACAAAGCACACTTAATTTATGGTTAAAATATTTGTACTACTGCAATGGTGAAGATGAAGTAAAAAAAAGTCCTATGATGTGCTATATATATATAGTTGAAACCAGAAGTTTACATACACTATATAAAAAGACACATATGAACTTTTATCTCACTGTCTGACATAAATTTAGAATAAATAGAATTTTCCCATTTTAGGTCAATTAGTATTACCAAAATTATTCTTATTTGCTAAATGCCAGAATAATGAGAGCAAGATTTTTAAGGCAATTACTTTCTTCAACGTCAAATATTTAAATACACTAGGATTACTATGCCCATATGATATGAGACAGTGGGTGTATTTTGAGGCACACCTAAAACAAATGCACACAGGGACAAAGACCTTAAAATCAGAATGAGAATTGTGGACATGCACAAGTCTGGCTCATCCTTGGGTGCAATTTCCAGATGCCTGAAGGTGCCTTGTTCATCTGTACAAACAATTATACGCAAGTACAAACAAGATGGGAATTTACAGCCACCATACCGCTCAGGAAGGAGACATCTTCTGTGTCCCAGAGATGAACGTGCTTTGGTCCGATATGTGCCCAAATCAACCCAAGAAGAAAAGCAAAAGACCTTGTGAAGATGCTGGCTGAAGCTGGTACGAGTGTGTCATTATCCACAGTGAAACTAGTAATGTATCGACATGGGCTGAAAGAGCACTCTGCCAGGAAGAAGCCATTACTGCAAAAGAAACAAAAAAGCCATATTAATGTTTGCAAATGCACACAGAGACAAAGACCTTAATTTTTGGAGACATGTGCTGTGGTCTGACAAAACTAAAATTGAACTATTTGGCCATAATGACCATCGTTACGTTTGGAGGAAAAAGGGGGAAGCTTGCAACCCTGAGAACACCATCCCAACTGTGAAACACAGCAGCATCATGTTGTGGGGTTGTTTTGCTGCAGAGGGGACTGGTGCACTTCACAAAATAGATGGCATCATGAAGAAAAGAACATTATGTGGAAATACTGAAGCAACATCTCAAGACATCAGCCAGGAAGTTAAAGCTTGGGACAAATGTGTTTTCCAAATGGACAATGACCCGAAGCATACAGCCAAACTGGTTACCACGTGGCTTAAGGAGAACAAAGTCAAGGTTTGAAGTGGCCATCATAAAGCCCTGATCTCAATTCTTTTGAAAATGTATGGGCAAAGCTAAAAAGGCATGTGAAAGCAAGGCAGCCTACAAACATGGCTATGTTACACCAGTTCTGTCAGGAGGAATGGGCCAAAATTTTTGCCAGCTATTGTGAGAAGCTTGTGGAAGGATATCCAAAATGTTTGGTTGGTGTGCCGCAACAGATAACATCACTACTTGCCAGTGAGCTACAACACCACGTGGGAGACTGGGGTTTGATTCCCAGTCTGGGTGACTATGCTGCGCTACACCAATAAGAGTCCTTGGGCAAGTCTCCTAACACTACATTAGCCAACCTTTGTAATACGAATAACCTTGTAAGTTGCTCTGGATAAGAGTGTCAGCTAAATGCCATAAACGTTGTTTGACCCAAGTCATAGAGTTTAAAGGCAATGATACCAAATATTAATGAAATGTATTGAAACTTTTGACTTTGAAGAAAGTAATATAAATTGTCTTAAAAATTCCCTCTCTCATTATTCTGGCATTTAGCAAATAGAAATAATCATATAATGACAAATAACATATTTGCATATTTGTTTACTTGATCTTCTTTAAACTGCTTTGTGAACTTGAAAAGTCGCCCTTCCTGTTCAAATTATGTCAAAAAAAGATTGGATCAGGTTTAATATCGCTGATACCCAATCCACTAAAATATAGATAAACCTAGATAAACCTTAGTCCCGATCCTGGATTGGGTAAGGACAACCATAGCAATTTATAGTGTTGAACACTTTGTTTTCACTATTTTTTATTGTTTATACACACATGCCTTTACCAACAAGGTGATTTTCCACAGGACAGTTGTCATTATGACCCCTCTCAGGTTTTAATCAGCGAACTCCTTCCTGCTATTCATAATGTCAGTGCTGCAAATAGTAGAAGGAATTGCAGTGTATATCAGTTTTCTGCATACAGTACAATGTTCACACAATGTAAAGAGAAGCAGTTGTTTTTTAAGTGCTGTAAAAAATAATAATGGCTTAAAAGTTAAAAGGTTTCATATGACTGCAACAACATAGAAGTCAATATGAAATAGAATAAACACATTTTTATGAGAAAAAATGGGGCAATGATTGTTGCGTTTTGGTTGTTGACCCATTTTACTGTTGCATCCCCCACAGTCCAGCGAAGAGGAAAGGCTTCAAAGCTTCAAAGCTCTAAGGAAAAGGACAGCCTCTGGCTGCATCACTCTGCAGATAAAAGGTGAAGTTAATTTTCTATAGAAGTGACCTCTGAACATGCAGAAGGCTGGGTTTTACTAAAGACATTTATTTCTTACTGACATAATATGACCTTACAATTAGAAAAGCTGTTTACATTTGCAAAGTTGCATTAGACCATGAACATCCATATACAGCAAAATATCCTCTTCTTTGGAAAACTGCATGTGCTAGTGTGTTCATTATCATTATCATGTCATTCATCTTATGTTTATCATTGCTTACAGTTTATTTAGTTTCATTTGCAGCTCTATCCTGGCCAGAATAAACATCTGCAAATCTTTGTAATGTACAATGTAAAATGTAATGGCTCAACAAATGAATTAAAGAATTATGATCTCCTATGAATCATTCAGTATCTACAATGGATCATTCAGTATTTACCATTAATTATTCAGTATCTTTGATGAATTATTTAGTATGAATTATTCAGTATCTACTAAGTTATTCAGTATCTTTAATAAATTATTTAGTATCTTCAATAAATTATTCAGTGTCTACTGTGAATCATTCAGTACCTACTGAGTTTTTCAGTATCTTCAATAAATTATTCAGTGTCTACTATGAGTCATTCAGTATCTTCGATATATTATTCAGAATCTACTATAAATTATTCAGTGTCTACTTTAATCATTCAGTATCTTTAGTCAATTATTTAGTATCTACAATCAATTATTTAGTAACTTTAATAAATTATTCAGTATCTACTATAAATTATTCAGTGTTTCTTATGAATCATTCAGTATCTACTGAGTTATTTAGTATCGTCAATAAATTATTCAGTATCTACCATGAATTATTCAATGTCTACTATGAATCATTCAGTATCTTCAATAAATTATTCAGTATGTACCATGAATGATTCCGTACATGCTATGAATTATTCTGTATCTACTGAGCTATTCAGTATCTTCAATAAGTTATTCAGTACCTACTATGAAAGAGTTCTTAGTAATAAAAATGAGAAAGTGAACTCACAAACCCCTAGAGTGTTTTGACCTATTGTTTTGCTTGGCTAATTTAACTTCTGCTGGAGTCACTGAGTAGTTCTACTAGATGATGGATTTAGACTGCTGTACACATATCTGCTTATATTAGTATTATATGAGTATTGTAGACATTAACTGGTTGTGGTTGTCAATCCTGGAAACCAAACCTTTAAGCTAATCTAAGCAAATAACTCAAGTGTCAAAGATCTAACAATAAAGAAAAGATGGTTCTTACAACAGCTTTAGTGCTTAAATAGTCTGCATACTTTTTTTTTACATCTTTTTCACTCAAGCAAAGCTACTATAACTAATTAGTCCTGAATAAAGGCTTGAGTTCTGCTTAGTTCTGTTATGACCTAGATTTGTCAGACATGGCTACAGCATTGATTGACCATTTTAAACAGATTCTATTAATATCTCATTTCAGATTGTGTACAATGCATAATGTATTTTCCCTCTCAGCACTAAAAGTGACATTTGCTGAAAGCTGCTCAGTGTGTCCATCAGCAAATGTTGAAATTCTCCAACCAAATCTGAAAGGTCAGCTCATATTGATCACTGAAGATTAGATGGTCCCTTTCCCAAAGCATAGCGAATACCAGACAGCATCGTTTTAATTCATGTCTGGTATGGTGTGTGACAGCAACCAGGGCTATCGTTGAAAATGAAAACTAAAACAAAAAACAGCATTGACTGAACATAACCATTATTGTAATAAGGGAAAAAATATAAATGTGAATATAAATAAGTGTTCAAAAACACCCTCCCCCCTAAAAAATTATAATGCCCGCTACAGAAAACAAAACACTTGTGTTTTGTCACAACCTGGAATAGGAGATTTCTGTGTCTAAGCAAAAATGTACAACATAAAAATGTACAGCATTTCTAAAACACATTGCAACATAAGGAAATCAGTTTGGAAAAACATGTCCTGTTATGCCCTGATTTTTAACAATATTTTGCCCATAATACAAAAAATCCTCTTTTACAAAATAAAGTTACAAAATAAAATAAAATGAATAGACTGTTAATTAAGTAAAATAAAGCTAAAAAACTCTTAAAACTAATGACAATGTGTTTCTATGTGACGTCAACTAATTGATCTGTTTCCCAAATCAACATGGTTAAGCTGTTTGACTACAGTTAAGCATGATTACATTATTAAGTATGTTTTTACACTTTACACATTACACTTAGCAATGTTTAACACAGACACTTTTTAAGTGCTTAAGTACTTTGCTCTGTGAAACACTCATTGAGTGATATTTGGGATCACACCATTAGATTAGATTTTTAATAAATCAGACACTTTTACTAAAATTTCACCTCAAATATTACTGAGTAAAAACTTAATCAACATTAAACATTTGCCATGCTCGGATGTGTATCTGTTACCACATTACTAGTTACATAAATGATTGTACGACAGTAAGATTGAAGTATGAATTTTTATAACTTATTTATAAAAATATAGAATAAGAACAGAACAAGAAACGAAAACAGGCTCATTTAGCACCATCAACTATGTTAAAATGTGTCTGCTGTTGCTATTGGTAACAGTCTCTGATCTAACACACTTATTAACTGACTGTGCTATTGGCTAGCTATTTAGCACAGTCTTCCTTACTCCTTCAGAAGGCTGAAGAGTTTGTTTATTCAGTGAAATCTGAAACGGCAGCCGTAGAGAAGTTTATTAGCAGGCAAACTCTGAGGTTGCTTTGTAGGAGAATAAGGTGTTGTTAAAAATGTGCATGGAATGGAGAGCCATGTGCATAATAACTAGCATACATTAGTTTAGTTAGTTAGAAAAATTAATTAATGGAATATATTTTTAGTAAAGGAGCAGATTGCTGTTTAAAACATAATGACTGTGAGAATATTATATATTATATATAAATTATTAAATAAAGAAAAAATATTGAAGCTGAAGTTTTGCAGTTTAAAATGTACGTTTAGGGAATATTGTAGTGGAACCTATTAGTTATTGCTATTAAACTATATAAATAAAATAGTCCAGGGAGCTTTTGGGGAATTTTTGCAAAACTGTAGTAGAGTTCACCCACAGAGCATTAATTATGAAATTCACAATGTTTTAGTCTTTCAGTGATAGGTGTTCCTTTTACTCATTTTCAAGTGTGTGTGTGTGTGTGTGTGTGTGTGTGTGTATGAGTGTTTTCTCCTCCCCTTTGCTAAGGGTGGGAGGTTCAGCCCATGCTCACATTCAGCAGCCTCACCCAGGAGAGGAGCAACCAGTCTCTTCCAGTATCTCATAGTGCAGCACAGGAAAGAGATATATCTATATCTCATTTGTTTATTTCTTTCTGAAATAAACTCCTTGCTTATAGCATCTTAATACCAGTTAAGCAACAGAATGGAACTTTTAGATCCAGAAGAAGCCTTGTCTCATAGCCCCAGCCTGGCCCAGGCTCCTGAGGAGTAAGGCAGACACTGGCGGAGCTAAGGCACTGTGGATGGCCTGCTGCCAGTGCTTGGGGGTGGGGGAGGACACCGGGCGCTTCGTGCTCCTAGCCCTGGCTATCCTGCTGTACCTGCTGGGCGGTGCAGGGGTGTTTTCGGCTCTCGAGGCACCGCTAGAGCTGCAGGTGAGAGAACACTGGTCAGCACGCCTGCACAGCTTCAGTCACAGTTTCAACATCAGCCAGCAGGACCTCAGCAGCTTTCTCAGGAGCTACGAGGAGGCCAAGCTGGCTGGCATCAGGGTGGACTCCAGCAGGGCACGCTGGGACTTCACCGGGGCATTCTACTTCGTTGGAACTGTGGTGTCCACCATTGGTGAGAGAGAGAAAGAGAGAGAGAAAAGTGGATGAAATGATGGGCTAAAGCAGCTGTGTGCTACATTAACACAATTCTTACCAAACTAAGGAAACTGATTAACCGGGATTGTGTTGCTGTAGCATGGTGTATGCATGTGCAACAAATTACAAAAGCTGAAGACTACAGCACTATTCATTTTTAGTGAATGCCCAACACATGTTGTGGTTCAGGAGAAAAAAACTGCAACATAAGAATAGAGTACAAATATAAATACTTTAGGTTCTGATTTATTATTATATTTCATATAAAAATTTAAGTAAGTAAAAAAATATTTTCAATATATCCTACATTCTGATTTTGGAATTGTTGTAAGAACATGATCAGATTTCATGACATTTTTGTCATCTAAGATAAGAGATAAGATAGTCCTTTATTAGTCCTGCAGTGGGGAAATTCCCAAACATCTCAAACATTATTTCTAAACTAGACAGCGAGTGATAAGATGAGCGAGAGATGCTGCAGCATTCTCTACTCTTCTCCTCTCCTCTTCTTCTCTTCTCATCTCCTTTCCTCTTCTTCTCCTCTCCTGTCCTGTCCTCTCCTCTTTTCTTCTCTTCACTTCTCATCTCCTCTCCTCTCTACTCATCTCCACTTCTTCTCTTCTCTCCTCTCTTCTTTTTCTCTTCTCTCCTGCCCTCTCCTCTCCTCTTTTCCTCTTCTCCCCTCTCCAAATGTATTCTCCTCTCCTGTTTTCACCTCCTCTTCTTCTCTGTTGTCATTTCTTCTCTTCTCGCATCTTCTTCTTCTCTCCTCTTCTCTCCTCCTCTCTACAATTTTGGTCTCTTCTCCTTTTCTCTTCTCACCTTTCCTCTTTCCCCTCCTCCCCTCTTCTTTCCCCTACTCACAGATCACTCTGCATCTAGTCTCTTGGAGTTAAGTCCATTAGTAGATTGGCGCAGGCAGATGAAACAGTGTAGAGGACACTTAGCGGATATTGGTTTTTGCCTCTCTGCTACAGAAAGGCAACATTCAGTAGAAAGTGGGGGTCAGAGGTCAATCTCCTTGAGTCTTAAATAAATCTACTGTGAACAATGAAAAATGGCATGGTTTAAATGTAGTGAGCATGTCTTTTGTGGGAATTGTTACAAAAAATTCTGAATAGAAAGTGAACGGCAGATCCCGTTTTCCCGAGTGGGACAGAAAGGAGAATAGCAGAATAGCAGCAACCAAGCACAGCCATTGTTGCCAAATGCCAAACCATTTCTGGCAGAGGGGGAGAAGACTGTAGAGAGTTGGGGGGGGGGTGCTGCTCATTAAAGAACAAAACTTTAAAGAACAAACTGCCTTGAGAACCAGACTAGAAGACATCTTGACCAACACAAGATACCAGCTAACATAAACACGCCACAAACACCTAGGGATTCAATTCACGGTAGTAACTGGCTGAAGCGTGGCTCCTTAAATGCTCCCAGTCCCAGGTGCAACCCATGAACACAGAATCAACACAAATGAGGTGGAAGTCCTTATATGGGTCTGTGGGTGGCGACCCTGGGGGAGGGCGCGATAACTAATAAACATAAAATCAGTGGTCAGTGAGTGTGTTTACTGTAAAACTCTATATAAAATTAGAATAAACCCTAATAAACATAAAGTCAGTGGTCAGTGAGTGTGTTTACTGTAAAACTCTATATAACATTAGAATAAACTCTAATAAACATAAAGTCAGTGGTCAGTGAGTGTGTTTACTGTAAAACTCTATATAACATTAGAATAAACCAATATAAACATAAAGTCAGTGGTCAGTGAGTGTGTTTACTGTAAAACTCTATATAACATTAGAATAAACCCTAATAAACATAAAGTCAGTGGTCAGTGAGTGAGTTTACCTGTAAAACTATATAAAACTATGATATGTTGGTTAGAAGAATACAGGTAGAATACCAAGATTTTGGCTGTATGTGTGTATTATGTTTTCTTATTGGGATATTTAAATGAATGTAGCGTGACCTTTCTGATGTGCCGTACAGTCCACATTGTTTGAAATCACCAGTCACAAGGATATCTTTAAACAACAATGCTGGTATTGGTGTTTTTCAGGTTTCGGGATGACCACTCCTGCCACCACAGCGGGGAAGTTGTTCCTGATTTTCTACGGTCTTATCGGATGTGCAGCTACCATCCTGTTCTTCAACCTCTTTCTGGAGCGTGTGATCACTGTCATTGCTTTTGTGTTAAAGTTCTGCTATGAGCATAGGCACAAACGTAAAGTCGCTTTGTCTGAGAATGGCCATGGGCAACCTGCACATGACAACCATGGTGCAAGGAGGAGGGACAGTTTGGCCGGCTGGAAGCCATCAGTTTATTGTGTGATGGCAATTCTAGGAGCAGCAGCTATATTGGTTTCCTGCTGTGCTTCTGCCATGTACTCGGCGGCTGAGGGCTGGGACTACCTGGACTCACTCTATTTCTGTTTTGTGGCCTTCAGCACCATTGGGTTTGGAGATATGGTGAGCAGCCAGAGGGATTTTTATGAAGGTCAGGTGGCCTACAGGCTGGGCAACTTCCTCTTCATTCTTACCGGTGTCTGCTGCATCTACTCGCTCTTTAATGTCATCTCCATTGTCATTAAGCAGGTTCTGAACTGGCTCTTGAGGCGTCTGGAGGCACCGTGCCTTTGTCCAGGCCGAGGGAGCCGCAGGAATGTAGTAGTGCCTGGGCATCTGAGAGCCAGACGCGGCCCATCCATTGAAACTGATGCAGTCAATGACAGTGAAGGAGACGGACGCCGGATGTCTGGGGAGATGATCTCAATGAGAGATTTCTTGGCTGCTAACAAGGTCAATCTAGCCATCATGCAGAAGCAGCTCTCCGAAATGGCCAACGGACATCATCCACGGCCATCGGCATCCAGTTCACGCCACAACGGCTTCTCTGGAGGAGTCGGAGCACTGGGAATCATGAACAACCGCTTAGCTGAGACCAGTGTGGACTGAAACAGTCCACCACAGTTCGGGGATCTCCTAGTTTGACAAAACAGCCTTCTGGATAGTATCAAAAAGTCTGATGGGTTTTGTTGCTCAACATGACTAAACAATAGAAACATGTAGAACAGCCAATCACACACCACTGTTTTTGCATCACATGTAGAGACTGAGCTGTCAACAATTACAGACCCACAACTTCATATCATTCTAATTGTTGTCGAACTGCTTCTGGTGAGTAACTAGTATGTACAGTCATAAAAGCTTCTTCCCTTTGATAAAAGCTGATTCAAAGATAGCCAATCAGAGTCAACCTGGAACCTTTTTAGTCATAAGATTATCATGCTGTTACAAAAAGACTTTTTTTAGTTTGCAAATGAGCAGCTACAAATTTACAAACTTACCTAAAACTGGCCACAGACTTTTAGATTTAGATTTAACGACCCAAGTTATCTGTGCTATGCACGACAGAACTAAATGCCTCCTCTAACCTCCAGAAAAACAGTGAAAAACTCCTTTTCCATAGGATATAACTACATGAATAGGATCTAAATATTTTCCCACATGTAGATTTTCGCTGGGATGACATAACGTGAGGTTAGTTTTACAGCTCATTTTTCAGAAAATAAAAGGCGCAGTCTGTAATGCCTGACATCCAGAATGACTGACATGGCCTCTTCAGGACTAAAACCACTGAGAAACACTGAATAATAATTACATTACCGCACCTCCTCATGTAAAACTAATCCTGTCGGAACATGGCTAAAGATTTCCTCATTTGACCATGATACCAACTACAAAAAGATGACCAGTCTTCCCTGGTCTATGGGGATAGACCATAGGAAAATAAACAGTACTTCAGACTGATGTCTTCCAAAATGTACACATTTTTTCATGAACATGAACAGTGCTATCTCTATTGGCACAAGCTAAGCTAACACTGCTGCTCATTGAACTAACTGCCTGAGAATAAGTCAACTACTGAACGCTACACAACATGTATTTTTACCCCAGGAAGAGAAAGTGGAGATAGCTTAGCTGGAGTTCCTAATACGGACACGAGGCTGACAACAGAATGATGATCTATCAGCTTATAGAGTAGTTCATAGATAATGATATTTTTGTGGCCATTGTGTCTTGCGTACATCAGACATTCCTGTTCTAACACATCTACTAAACGTGGTTAACTAATTACCTGTCGAGCTGACTGAGGTGTGTTTGAGTGTGAAAATCACTGAACTCTGCTTGCACTTAGATTCCTAAACTTTATATAAACTTTTCTGCTCTGTCTTAGAAGACACAGTTGTCGCCGGCGATAACAATCATGTGCTGCGATTTTATATGCATTTTCTTCAACTGGTAGTTAAACTGCGACAGGTGAAGAACCTGTGTGGAACGCATAGATTGTAAACTTTGACTTCCAAATTAGTGTGTGTAAGTAGAGAGAAGAGATTTGCTGATAGTCTGAATTTGATGGAAGGTTCGTGTTGTCTCGTTTTTGTCCTTTTAACACTAAAAAAAGAGAGAAATGCACACTCAATCCATGTTGATGTAAATGTTCATTGGATGTAACTGCAATTCATTACATAACCAACTGTGTAACTAATTGTGTGTGTTGTAGTTACAGTTTGGTATACAGTACTGACAGTAAGGAATCTACACTTCTGATGTAATCTAATTCAGATGTTTAGGTTATTCTTAGTACCAGTGTGTAACTATTTCTAGATGTGCCTTTGTATTTATGTAGCAAATTAAAGCTATGAAACACTTTCAGGTGTGCCTCTTGTTTCTTTCAATAGCCTTTTTTTTATTCTAAATGTGAGTATGAAATATTTCTGTTCTCATCCCGATATGAAGCCATAAAGGAGGACACAGTAGATAATAAACTAAATAAATAAATATATGATGACCAACTGTGGATCTGCTTTTTGGATAGTGATAACAGTCTGGTGTCATATAAATATTATCTGTACATTACAGAAATATTCTCATCTAAATATCTTATTTACATTTATGGCATTTAGCAGACGCTCTTATCCAGAGTGACTTACAAGGTTACTGGTATTACAGTGGTGGGTCAATGCAGTGTTAGGAGTCTTGCCCAAGGACTCTTATTGGTGTAGTGCAGCATAGTCACCCACACCAGGAATTGAACCCCAGTCTCCCACATGCTGTGGTAGCTCACTGGCCAATAGTGGTGTTATCTGTTGCGCCACACTAACCATAACTCTTAAAACATCTTATAATTCATGAAACGTCTAGATACGGCTATTCAGACTAACTGTTAGACCAAACTCTAAATCTACACTTATTATTCAGTTATTAGTCTTAAGACTAGTTATTCAGAAACTACTATAAATTAGGACTGTTATGATAAGTCTTTCATTTTATGGCCATTATTGAAAATTATTACTAAATAAATTATTCATCAATTTACAATTGACAATTGAATAGTTTTATTGTCCTGAATAGTAAACAGTTAATTCTGGCCAACAACAAACAATATATAAATGTACAAAATCAATCAAATAAAACAATGATAAAAAAAAGAGTATATAATTTACATATATAGTAGGCTGTATTAAACAAGTGCAACAAAAAGTGAGTGTGTAATAAATGTTGTGGTTGATTATAGGTGCAGAGAAACCTTTGAATGTTCTAGTGCACAAATCTGCAGTGCGGCAGCATCACATGCATAGTGTGCAAACTGCCATCTAGAGTTGTGTCAGTGGTGGATTTTTCGCAAGTCTGTGTTGTTTTATTAAATGAAATTGACATGTTGTTTATTTCCCTTCAGTCTTTTTAAGGAAAACATAACTGTACAATAAACCAACAATTAAAAACATTTGTTGCATTTTCATATTTATCAGATGCTTTTTTTTTTTTTTTTTACTTTTTTTGAACAGTCAAAACAGCCATTACTCTTACTAGGCCTTTTATCCAGGGTCGTTTACACTGGCAGGTGAATGTAACACTGGTTTTATTGGCATACTAGGCGAGGGCTCATATTGCATTTTATTTTTCTGCAAAGTGTGAGCCACACGTCTTGTTTTTTGATCCAAAGTACTGTGTGGATTCAGCTTGTAACTCACTTGCTCACTCACTGAGTCACATTCAGCAGACTCCACAAGGGGGTGCTATTAGTACTTAAACAGCTCTCTGTGCTTCACATGAGCCCCATTTGTTTCACTGTGGTTTTTCGACCTTGCTTCTGGCTGCACATTTTCCAGTTGCTAAGCAACAGTAGCATCAACTGACAGCCGTCTGTGCTAGCTATGCAGCTTCAGCATGTACAAGCAAAAGCCCAGACACCCTGACATTTAACAAGTGGGGTCCTGCTCGCAAATACAACCTCACACTTTAGACACAGAAGGCCTGTGGTCACATGAAATTTTATGAGGTTTTTTGTGTTTGTTATACTAAACAAGCTATGTAACATTTCTTCACGATAATGTTTAAGTGGAAAGTACCTCCAGAGTTGTGAAATGTAAATTACAGCCTTACATTTATTTCTTAAGACTTTATTTAATTTGATCTTTATGTTTCAATTTAATCATTTAACTTTAGTTAGAAAACCTTAATTATTGAAACATTAACATTTTCTATATTGTGAATAACATCCCCAGTACAGTTACACTTCCTAAATGCAGTATCTGTAGTATAGCTCAGGATCCTCTAATGGCGCATCTTTAGGGTCAGATAACTGTAAGTGATCATGTTGCCATGGAGACATTTTATCTACAGCGAGGAGTAAGGAGACATAGGACATATGATGACCACTTTGACCTACATACTATATATATATATATATGTGTGTGTGTGTGTGTGTGTGTGTGTTATGCTCTGAAATCAAGGATATTAATAGAGAGATTGTCCCCTGTTGCTGCAGTAGGTGCATTAACTTCCCATTCTGGGAAGACTTTACACTAGATGTCAGAACATATGAGAAGGATTTGATTGCATTCAGCCCTGAGAGCGAGAGCATCAGTGAGGTCAAGTGCTGATGTTGGCTGATTCGTTCACTGTCACTTCAACTCATCCCAGAAGTACTGCATGGAGCTTCATCACTCCTTAGAGTGATGGACAGCCCAATGCTGAGGGGGGTGGGGGCTTTTGCTGCTCCATACAGCTGCTCCAGAGCGTCCTGAAAATCTGAATTTGTTGTTTCAGTGATGTCATAAAAAATAAAATATTTAAATATATTTACATATTTAATTTACATTTTTGTCATCTATCCTTTAGTACTACTCCTCACATTTTCACGCAATTATCTGCACTTTCTACTCCTTCTATTTTAGAAATAGCCACTTTACTCCTATTTCATTTCAGGTTTGCTTTCATTCCAGCTTGTCTTCGTTCAAAAAAAAAAAAGAAAATACCCAAATAAATACCGTAGCCTAGTATGAAGATGTCCGTGGCGAGAAATGTGGCGTGAAACTGGAGTGAAATGTCCCAACTAAACTCCTCATTTACATTCCAATAAAGCTTTTGACTGATAACATGCCTCTAAAGTTTGACTTTTTGCACCATTACAATACTTATAGGCAACTACTCATCATGAAACACTTTAATGCTCAGTAGTGCTCATAGATGCTCCTTTAATATATTTGATAACATTAATAATTACTAATATTACATTTTAATATAACACTATAGTCATTATGGCTTTAGAAAAATGTTTTTTGGTGAGGTGGGGTAGTGCTCTATAGGCCCCCGCGGCTCAGCCTAAGCTTTCTGCCTTTGTTTTCCTTCCATTACTTTTACTTTTATACTTAAAGTAGTTTTGAATCCAGTACTTTTACACTTTTACTGGAGTAAAAAGCTTAAGTTGATACTTTACCTTCTTTAGAGATCTTTTTAAACCCTAGTATCTACACTTCTGCCTGAGTAATGAATGTGAATACTTTTGGCATCTTTGAATACAAGACCATGAAGGATTTAGGCCCTTTAACTCCTCCAAGGCGACGCAACAAGGACCCCGACTGCAGGGGTCGCTGTGTCTCAGTCTGTACGAAAACTGGAAAACGCGCTAGGTGCTTTTTGTCCCACCGCAGAGACCGTAGGAATACCACCGGTAGACATGGTGAGTGAAACAGCAGATTTAGAAAAACAAGATTTATATTAAATAAATCCTGAATTACCGAGTTTATGCTTTTATTTCAGGATATCTTTAAGAAGCGTAGTTCAGGACAGTCTCGATTTGGTAGCAAACCCTAACGCTATTCTCTATATAAGCGATTTACAGCAGCTGCTGACAGGGACTCAGTTGTTTATCTATTTATTTGAGGTAGTTAATCGTGATATTTGTATAAACCGCTTTGTTTTGATATTTCTCATTATACTGTATAAACACAACTTATATTCCCCACACAATGATAAGACCCATTATAAACTATATTCTATCAGTACGGTTATAGGATGTCACCTTCGTGTGAGTGATCCCAGAGTCCGCGCTTCATCACACAGCGTGTGTTCAGGACGCACAGCAGTGTCTAAAAGACAAAGAGGTTTTTTAATAATAACAGTGACCTCAGTGATAAAGAATAAATGCAGCTAGCTACCTGTCCGAAAACAGCTTAGTCCATCCAGCACCTTCAGCACACACACTGAAGTGTGTTAGACTCTAGTTTTCTCTGTTTGTGTCTTTTCTGTCATTATGTCATTTTCAGAAAGCTGTGCAAAAGTCAAAACCATGAAAGGAATTTATACTAGGGACTAAAATATAGTGAGTAGTGTAGTGGTGTAACATTACTGCAAGAGACCCTACTGATATCCTGACCTCTAGTAAATGTATTTGCATCATTAATTCATTGTTTTGCTGCCAGTTGTCTCTTGACTGTTTATGATCACGTCTGATTGATTACAGGGACAGAACCAGAGCGGAGGGCACGGCCCTGGAGGCAAGAAAGATGACAAGGTATTCAAACTACAAACAATTCTCAGTCACAGAATAGTGGACTCTAGTTTAATGGCAATATATATATATATTGTGTGTGTGTGTGTGTGTGCCTTTCCTCTCTCATTATACTTTGCAAAATTCCTGTTTATCTGAAAAAGGATAAGAAGAAGAAATATGAGCCCCCGATTCCTACCAGAGTTGGCAAGAAGAAGAAAAAGACCAAAGGGCCTGATGCTGCAAGCAAGCTGCCTTTAGGTACTGTCCTGATTCTTTCTGTATGAGCTTTATGTCACAGTAAGTTTCTTCACCACTCCAAAACCACTGATTAAGGCAACATCAACAACCACCAGTATATTTATTGTAGAAATACTGTTTGTGTTGTGTTTGTATACAGAATTGTATCATTATGTCACTAAATGTGACTACTGTTTTGCTGGTACTTTCTGTCAATCCCACCTGCTCTGAGGTGTATCGTGATGCATATAATGCATCGAGAAAATATCTGCAAATTTTATTTTTAGGATTGTAGTCAAGTTGAAGTTCGGGTCAAGACCAAGTCTTATTGAAAGTGAGACCCCAAAATATGAACTCCCTTTCGAGACTACAGGGATGGTTCTTGTGGTGTAAAATTACATTTACCCAGTTTCCCCACTTACCACACTTGCTTACCAAGACATGCTTGGTGTCTGAAGTTTGGTCCTTTAGTTTTGCACTGAAGCAAAGTAATAGAAGTCTGTGTCACTGAAACTGTTTTTGGATGATGCAGCAGTTGTTATGTTGGCCTTGTAGCTCCAGTGCTAAACTACACACTGTTTGAAGCCCAAACAGCTTTAGATAAATCAGCTGTTGGCTGTTTTCTAATCCAGTTTGTTAAATTTGCAAACACAAACGGATGCGTGATTTGGTTTTGGGTTGCTTTTTTCGTGTTTGCGACGTTTAAAAAGGAAACTAATATTATCAAATTCAAGATGCATTTGGGTGTCTAATTTTGCCAAGCCTCAGCTGCAGGTTTGTAGTCAGTACAGTACAGTAAAGTAGCGAGAATGGCGGGTGATTAAGTGTTTGATCCCTGCTGCAGTGACTCCTCACACTCAGTGCAGACTGAAGCTGCTCAAGCAGGAGCGAATTAAAGACTACCTACTGATGGAGGAGGAGTTCATCAGGAACCAAGAGCAGATGAAACCTCTGGAGGAGAAACAGGAGGTGGGTCTTTCTCCATAGCACTCTCTCTCTCTATCTCCTCTCTTCACAGAAATGTTGACTTTATCATTTTTCTGCTGCAGGAGGAGAGGTCTAAGGTTGATGATCTGAGGGGCACACCAATGTCGGTTGGAACCCTGGAGGAAATTATTGATGATAACCATGCAATCGTGTCCACCTCTGTGGGTTCAGAGCACTATGTCAGTATCCTGTCCTTCGTGGATAAAGACCTGCTGGAGCCTGGCTGCTCTGTTCTGCTCAATCACAAGGTAAATCCAGTCAGGACAGACTGTAGAAAACAATAGATTATTATTAAAGGCTAAATGCTAAGCATTGCTCATGCTTGGTGAATGTGGTGAATGATTCATTCTGTCTGTAAAAATGTTTTACATGCAGGTCCACGCAGTCATTGGGGTGTTGATGGATGACACTGATCCGCTGGTGACTGTGATGAAGGTGGAAAAAGCCCCACAGGAGACGTATGCTGACATTGGAGGACTGGACAGTCAGATCCAGGAGATTAAGGTGAGAAACTCCATCAGACTGTGAGGGCATCCTGCAGATTTAAGTGTGGAGAAATCAGCAGTGTTTTTACTTAAAATATTAAACAGCACTGTAAATGAACAGGATTCTGCTTTAGCTGATTCTTAGACAATAGCTTGGTCAACAACCATTTACATAGCCTGAAGTGTCTAAAGTTTACATCTTAAAATTCAGCAGTGGAGTTATGTGGCTAACAAGTAATGGAAATGTACACCCCACCAGTTAGCATGGTGTGAACTGCATGTTCAAATAATCACCCACTCTCCTCAGACCAGGTGTTCAAGGATCTCTAATACACTTGGTTATGTGGTTTCTGTACTGTATGACTTGCTGCTATCTATAAACATAGACTGAAGCATGGGTAACTTTCAGACTTTGAGATGGCTTCTACTGTTTTTGCCCATTTTAACAACAGTATGCTAAATTACACCCTCCATGTCTTGACTAAATTGGGGTTTAGGGGGTTGTGTACATTTAGTGTTTTGGCTGAAGTCCTGCTTTAACAAACTAATTTTAATCTTCAGGTTTAAGATCAGCTCTTTCTCCCTTTATAATGCTCTCTAATAGGAGTCAGTGGAGCTTCCTCTCACTCACCCAGAGTATTATGAGGAGATGGGGATCAAACCTCCTAAAGGTGTCATTCTGTACGGCCCACCAGGAACAGGTCAGTTGTATTTTCTTCTAAGTGTCCCAACAGAGAGCCAGTTGTTGAATTAGAATTGGACAAAAAATTCTATTTATGTGGCTCGTTCATTTGTTTAGTTTTATCTGACTATTCAGTCAAGGGAGAAGGGAAAACCAGTATTTTTCAAGAAAATTCTCTGTAAAAGTCCAGTGGCTGGGTTGAACACATTCAGAGTGGGTTTGGTGTGAAATTAATTTTAGAGAAACATACTCCTGATGATTGTAAAACCATTTGCTTTAGGGACTATGTCGTTGCCCAATGCCCTGTATGTATCCATCCACCATGAAAGGATTTTTCGATGTTTTAGAGGTTCAGAAAATCTTCTTAAAACTGGTACAACTGTCTCCGGCATTAGGCAGTTTCAGAACCAACTGAACTAAAAACAGCTTTGAGAGGCATGAAACTATTCAGATTTATGGTTCCATTCACCGCCACTGTGAACAATTCTGACTAGATTTCTCTAGAATTAAGCATCTCACACCACTTTGTTCATGTGTTTAATTTTGCAGACAAATGAACAGTCTATAAAATTCCCCTATGATAGTCTATGACAACCCCAGAATATAAATTATAGCTTTTACTTAATGTAATAATTATTGCTGTTAGCAAAGGCATTTGTATCATAATTCTTTTTTATTTTGATTCTGGATAATAGGAGGGAGGGGGGGGTATGGCAGTATTTAATCGTGTTGTGTTGTATTGTGATGAATTTTGTAGAGATCCAGTTATTTAGCCCCAGATTATATCCGAGTCTCTAAGTATCAGCCGATACCAGTCTAATCCGATCTGATCTTTGTGTTTGTATAAGTAATGCAGACAAACAGTGTAGATGAGATGTGCTGCTGATTTAATTAGTCCAGTAAAATCTGTTTTTTTGATGAGACGTTCTGGACTGATAGTTAGTTAGTTAGTTTTAGCAGAGACAATTCTTAAAAAGACTGTTTAATATTTTATAATACAGTCTGTCTCATCTCCCTGACCAGTCAGCTCCCATTTCCTTTAAAACACTGCAGTCAAGTCTGTGTGTAGTGGTTCACACTCTGACCTGATATCTGGTGGTGTTTGGCGACTAAAGATAAAATAATTTTTAAAGGTAAAATAACTTTCATAGTAAAGTGAATGTGCTATGATTAAGGTTTCTATGGCATGTGTGTATTAGCATTAGTGTTAGCCTTATTCTAGTTCTCGCTCCTGCAGTGCTCTCCATTAATGTCACCTTGAGGACGCCAGGTGGCGCTCTGAACACTGTGGTTAAAACAAAGAATTTGAACTGGATTTGGATTAACATATACAATGCACAGTCCATTAAATCATCCCCTGGATCAGATTGGGCCATCTCTAAATTTTGCGATCATGATGCATAATATGCTTTTTCTGAAATGATGTGGATGTCAACAGTGCTTGAAGAAGACTGACCAACTGACCAAAGACCATCATTAGTCCTGTTTAATTGGATGTAGCTCAGCTAATTTGGAATAAACATTACTGTACCAAGTTTGCCATTGTATTTAGATGTTTTACAATTCTTACTTGTGACAAAAAATGTTGTGTATCATGAAAATAAAGTAAATATCATCATATAATATTTTTACCATATTGCACTCCCCTAGGTAAGACCCTCCTAGCTAAAGCTGTCGCCAATCAGACGTCTGCAACGTTCCTGCGGGTTGTAGGCTCAGAGCTGATTCAGAAGTACCTGGGCGATGGACCCAAACTGGTGCGGGAACTGTTCAGAGTCGCCGAGGAGCATGCGCCTTCCATCGTCTTCATCGATGAGATCGATGCCATAGGAACCAAGAGGTACACAGCACCGGCCTCAATTAAAATTAATTAACTTAAACCTGCCGACCTTCATGTTGGCATCGACCAGAGTATTCGAGTCAATCAACACTGTTAAAAAGTGTTATCAGGCTGCTTGTCTGAAGCTACGTAATTAACAACAAAGGAGGGGAGGGTAATCTTTTAAAAATAATTTTACAATATTTATAGCAATCTACACATCTCTATATTTGTCCATATTTCGTGGCAGTACTCTAGAACATTTCAAATTCGCCTGCACTTAGCATCCATATTTCTTTTGTAGGTATGACTCGAATTCTGGAGGCGAACGTGAGATCCAGAGGACGATGCTGGAGCTCCTGAACCAGCTAGACGGCTTTGACTCACGCGGAGACGTGAAAGTCATCATGGCCACCAACAGGATAGAGACACTCGACCCTGCTCTAATCAGACCAGGCAAGAGACTCTGTTAACGGGGCTGTCACCTTGTCTGCAAATATTAATACCCCAGTGTTCCCTCAAGGTTGATGCAATGTGACATTATGCAGTGTAACACTAAGTATTAATATTAATACCTCACTGTCCTCCAGGCCGAATTGACCGTAAGATAGAGTTCCCCCTGCCGGATGAGAAAACCAAAAAAAGAATCTTCCAGATTCACACCAGCAGGATGACTGTGGCTGATGACGTGACCTTGGACGATCTCATCTTAGCTAAAGATGATCTGTCTGGAGCTGATATCAAGGTGAGCGATAGTCAATCGACACCAGTTAACAACTACAACACCTTTAACACAGTTTAGACACAGCTGTGTTGATTTCTCTCTCTCTCTTTCTCCTTTGTCTCTGTTCCTCTCTTCTGTCTTTCCCTCTCTCTCTCTCTTTCCCTTTCATTTCTTTTCATTATCTTTTTTTCCTCCTTCTACTGCCTCTCTATCTCTCTGCTATGTCTTTGTGGATTTTGTGTATTGTGCTAATGTATAGGTTTGTGTATGCTGTAGGCTATCTGTACAGAAGCTGGTCTGATGGCTCTGAGAGAGCGCAGGATGAAGGTCACTAATGAAGACTTTAAGAAGTCTAAAGAAAATGTGCTGTATAAGAAACAGGAGGGCACTCCGGAAGGCCTGTACCTCTAACACAGTCTTTGTGTATGTGTATGCACAACTTGCAGGAAGCCACAAATTCCCCCAGGGTTTTTTTTTTCTTTTCTAAGAAATGTATGTATTTTGTTTGTGTAAAGTGTTCCTCATTTGCTCATTAAAATATTTTCTGTGTTTTTTGGAGAGAAATGTTTTTCATTCTGAAATTAGGCACAGATAAGAGGATAGGAGTGCACAACATAGTGACATGTAATTTATCACAACAGGGTCACCGTACTGTTTTCTGAGTGTAGGAGGTAAATCATAAACAAGACAAGTTTGGACCAATCCGGTTTTACTCTGGAGCTATACTGTAGCTTATTATTTGGGACATACTGTTATTCACTGACTTTTCACAAGTCACATCAGCATACGGCCCCCAAATCATTAACTGGTACAGTTTAGCTGGACCCTGTTAAGCTTATTTCATCTTAAATCAGCTCATGCTAACGTGCTGTCACCTGTCCTAAGGCCTGTTACAGTGTACCAAGACCATTTGGAGTCTTGGTACGCTGTAACAGGCCTTGGGACAGGTGAGAGAATGTTATCATCAAGATTATAATCAAGGTCTCTTGTCTGTCATACCATTACTTTTACTAGTGAATAATGTACTCAGTTATTGTACTTTTTATTTTGTGGGATCTCTTTCCCCGTCTATACATTTCTGAAAGTCTCTTAGAATCAGTATCACTTCTGAATCTTCTAAACTTTCTGAAAGCTAACAGCCCCACTGAACACTAGGTGGCAGTAATGACCGTCTGATATGAGGAAAGCAGCCTTGTTTCTTCACAAGAACAAGACACGGTCCACTGTACAGACCACTGAACCACCACAGAGCCCTGAGGGTTCCTAGGCTGCACTTGAGAGCTTTAAAGCTATTCAAGGAGCTCAGATTTATTATAATTACAATTGTACTCTACATCTATATGTAAAATATGCGTTATATGACTAGTGTTTTACTTGTATGAACTGAGAGAAGTTCACAAATGTAGTATACCATGAAGTGTTTAACATATATATATATATATAAAACATACATAAATAAGTGCCAGAAAAGAGTTGCGGTCTCGTTTAATATATATCCTGGATTACAGTGATCAAATTATCCATAAAAATGAGTTTGTCATGAGTATTTGTCAAGAAACACCTAGCTAATAAATAAATAAATTATAAATTAATCTACTTAATATTATAATTTTAAAGAAACTGATTCAGATTTCTTCAGACGACATTTAAAAAGGTTGTACAAAAGTTTTTTTTTCTCCTAATGCTGAAACATTAGATTATGTTTCACTTCCTAAGACAATACAGAAGATCATCGATATACAGAATAAATAGATTTACAAACCTAAAACCCGACATGTAGCTTAAAATAATACACTAAAATCAGTGATCACACGCCCAAAAGATCCACTCAGACTCCTGAGCACCGACCTGTGGAAGTGTGAGACAGCGCGATCATCCCGCTCTATATTGATGAGGGGTCTATATTGTCTGGTGCAATGCGGGTCTGAACTGTCCAATCAGAGGCCGCCTGTCATCGTTTATTAATATTGCAGGTCCGAATCAACCAATCAGAGGCGTCGTAATAGCACCGCATCACCTACAGATCGCCGGTATCCCTCCGCTTTACGACGCACTAGTGCAGCAAACCGAACCACGTGGGCGAAGAACCAGCAAGCCTTTGCTTTACTCCCACATCCCTGTAGCTCCACATTAAAGGTGGAAGCAGTTGGGCTTCGACTGAAATGTGTAAATCTGGGCGTTTCTACAGTTTATTTAACACACACAGTATATGACTGTTTAGCCTGCTTTAGTCCAGCAGGTGGCGCCATACTCGCCTCACAACCCGCCAAAAAAAGGCCTTCTCTGATTTTACTCAAACACCCAGAACGTCCCAAAAGATCAGTCTTCCCAGTATAGTGACTATATTCTTTAGACCAAGCTTTAGGGGTCAGCATGAGGTCAGTAACTCACTATACCATATAGTCTTAGCTTTTAACCTGCACAGAAATCCAGAAATCTGTGTCCTAATCCTACACTGTTTTATATTTTAGCTGAAATCGTATAAATCACTTATATAAAGGCCACAGCTTTTAACATGCTTCTAATCCTAGTTCTGCATATTTTTGTGGTTTTCCTACTGTTATTGTTCCATTTTAACCATAAGTTTTGAGGTTAGATAATGCCCTAATATGTCCAATCAGGTGTGTATGAGATTTCTTGTTGAGTTCAATTATTATCAAGGAATGTCCTTTACAGCAAGGCCAGTGCCTGTTCATACGCATATTTGTGGGTTGGAAAACATTTGTCATGTAAAAAACGCTGTTTTTAAAGTTTTGATCATAAAATGAAGTACAGACTGATTCTGGGTGACCCTGTTGATCTCCACCGAGCTGTAAGAAATGGTCCACTATAGAGAAACAATATAAACAGGACTTCGATGAAAAGTCACGTTTTATTTCACAAGATTTTTCCCGTTAAACTCAAATAACCACAAAGTCAGCAGTTCAGGGGAAGAATGTGATGTTGGTCTGTAAAGATATTGATGTGTTGGTGCCTGACTGCTCTGTGAACTCCAGACTCCAGACACATGCATAAAACGTTATACCACTGTCATTACACTGCTGTCTTCCAGTACTATGGAATTACATGATGCACTATGAATTACGCAAATTCAGTAAGTACACTGCTCTGCTACACTGTTTCAGGACAGTGTGGATTACACACTCCTGTCTCATTTGTGCTAGCGGCAGCTCTGCCGCTCCTACATTAAACCCTGTTGGCTCTGTGTGTCCTGCTGCACTCTCATTCATTACCGAGCCACTTCTGCACAGCAGGAGATGTGTTTCCACTGAGATGTGTTTGGACATGGGCCGACACCCGATTATGAGGAGAAAACCCTGTAGGTATTCTTACACACTTTTGTTCTATACTAAATGTTTCATGTTATAACCTTGAGATTTCAGTGATTTCTTGTTTGTATGAAGTTATTGGTGGGTGTAGCCACTTTGCCAAGGTCTGGAAGAAGAGACTGTTACCTTCAGCTTAAGGAAAAGTCCTTCAGGAACCACCCAAGAACCAACAACTGGAGCTGGAACTGGAAGCTGAAATACCAGTACCAACATGGACTGGAAGGCTGCCACCCCATAAAGAAGCCCCTGCTTCAGAATATGTTCACTGCGTTTGGAAGTTGGAAACCCTGCAAAATATTACTGAAATTCTGCCCAGAGGACTTGCTGATTGCCAGAAACGTGTTGATGGCTACCAAAAAAAAAACATCTGGTCAAGGTGCAACTTGCTAAGGGACATTTAACTGAATATGATACCCAGTATATGTTAGTGCTGTATGTATATTTTTATGACCCTGTGTTGATTTCAGAAAAATCTGAAAAATAAAACTTGTGCACAAATGATCTTGGTTTTTATTTGTTATTCAGATACTTGCAATCCCAATAAATCGTTGAAACCCCCATGAAACTTCTGACCTCACCTGTACTGGACATTAGTGCAGTCCTTCCTCATGAACAATAAACTTAGTTAATTCATTAGCTATAATTTAGCTACAAAATGACCACAAGAACCAACACACCAAAAGAATCTGATCTGATCTGAATATTTACTGCCATTAATTTCACAGCTAATCACCAATCCACAGTAATCAGAATCCTGCCTGGCTCCCAGCTCCCTAAAGAGCACTGCCTAGATCAGCGGGTGCAGTCATGATGTCATGATGTCATGACGCTGTCACAGGAGTGAATCGAGTGAATGTAATAACGCAGTAATAAATACAAAGTGGAATAGTAATGAAAACATTCAGCAGAAACACTTCAGCATCCAGTGAAAAACGCTGAATGGTGGCACGGCGTTGCTGCTGCGTGCGCTTTTAGAATCCGTTAAATCCATTTTTAATTAATTTAAGAGTCGATTAATTTTAGCCGCCATGACAACGCTTCCTCCATTAGCTCAATTAACCAGACCTCGAACCGGCTCTCGGATTCACTGAGTGACGCGTGTCGTCACCGATTCGCAGAACTCCCATTGGTCAGCGGGGCCGCAGGGGGCGGGGCAGGTGCCGCGCTGTGACTGCGTTATTGTCATCTGCTCCCTCGCACCCGTTTTCTGACAAAGCCCCGCCCTCCTGCGCTACGACTGGCTCGTAAGGTTTCGCCGCCTGCGCTGGGATTGGCTAGCAGAGTCCCGCCCCCTGCGGTGCTATTCGCTTGGAGAGTGAGGCGGGTCCTTGCCAGCCAATCTTAGCGCAGGGGGGCGTGTGTCTCAATACGGGTGGGAAAGTGGCGGATGGATACTTATATCCCTCCGCCTCAGCGGCACACAGAGAGCAAAAAAAGCGACGCCTGTGGAGCGGCTGCGCCCAGACAGCGAGTCCCGTGTACACTAGCTAGCTATCGGCATCCGCGCATAATCCAGCAAATATGGTACGTATCTTCATTTCTGCTACGAGTTTAACACGATTTTACAGCTTGGCATGGCTAAACATGTTCATTTCTTGGTGGGAGGCACTCGTAAATGGCTTTAGCGCCTTTCTGGTCTATGTTTCATCTATGCAAACGTGAATGCTGTTATAGTAGAAACATCTGCAGTGTCAGGCAATGCTGGCTAGTATTAAGACGGACTAGAGGCTCGTCGTGGTGCAGAATGGACTGTCACTGGTGTCTGGGGGGCTAGGTGCTGGTCTGTTGAGTGTGTAAAGGCTGCACATGTGTGAATATCCATCCTATAAGACGGGCAGATGGTAAAAGGATGTAACTAGCTATGTCTGCTCAGTGCAGTGTTGACTGATGAAGGAGGCTGGTGTATCTTAGGATGGATTAGCTGAGGCTGAACGTCAGTGCTGCACCTTTTAAGGTGGAGCGGGGTTGTGCATATGGACAGACACCTTAAAGCATGTGGCATATGTACGCATTATGTGGGCTCTTTAAATTGTTAAAAATGCAAACATTCAAACATTGTATTTATAGCTTCAGGTGGTCGATTAGGGAACCGAAAGTGCTTTCTCTATTTTTGAAGAGCGCATCCTGGGTGGGAAACAGCTATATCTGGCTTTGTTTGTTCAATATGGACAGGACACACTAATCACTAATAAACAGCATTTATGATGATGTAAATGTGCCAGATCTGAAAAAAATGACAAGGCCTTCCTCCCTGAGGAGGTTGTTGTGTAATATCTGAATGCCAGAATCATCATATATATATATATATATATATATATATATATATATATATATATATATATATATATATATATATAATAGATGATAGATGAATAGATGAATTTCCCCACTGCAGGACTAATAAAGGACTATCTTATGATATTCATATTCTCATTAGGTTTGGTGTAAAATGATCCATAACTCCAGGGTCTTTACAAAGGTGCAAGTACAGCAGTTTTAATCACTGTCCAGAAGCACCAGTGAAGCTCTACATGTCTTCTGAGCTATATATGTAATGTTGATGATGGTAAAATGGTGTCAAATGGGGGGAAAAAAAATAACATTTTGGGGTGGGCTATTTTTTGCCACGCAGTGCTGTACATGTATCACTCCACCGTTTGTTTTTTAACTTTTCTCAAAACTGTGCTAATCAGACATCAGGCAGTGTATTCATAACCTGGTCCAAGTCTGGCTCCATTCACCACCACTTCTAACAGTCCTGAAGGATTTTACACCAAACCCACTCTGAATGAGGTTGTTTACTTCTTAAAAAGAAAAGTAGTGAAATTCCTCTTTAATTAGAATGTTTTCAGTGATCAGATCCAACTAAAATACTATATTTTCAAGTTTTCTAGTATGTTGTCATTTCTAGCTTTGTGTATAGATCATAAAAGGAGGAGTTGGGTGGGAAAAGCATTTAATTTCTTTAAAATTATATTATAAAATCAGTTCAGTCACTTAGTTTGGATTTTATTTATTTAATCAGTCATCTCAGTTTGTGTATCCATCTACACATGAATAGGTTTTTATTAGGAATTGTGAGAATAACTGTGAATGAACCATCACAGTGTGTTGGGTCGGGACGATCGGCTGAGCGCCCTAACAAATGCACTCACTGGATTCAATCCCCGTGGCCTTAGAACAACATCCAAACTGCTAAAAGTCAACCGTTCACACATGTTGTTATTTATTAGAGCATCTCTATGTAAAAGTTTCATCCCAGGGGGCTCAGCATCTGGCAGAGGCCAGCTGTTCTGTAGGCAACACGCTGGTAGGCTGATGTAATAGCTCTATGCAACAAATGCTAGCAGTTATGTATTGGGTCTCTTGTGGATTATGTAGTGTGTATTGACCTATATTAGTGCATGTGTACACTGAAACAGCATCCAGCCTCGAAAACCCTTTAATTCCAGCAAAGTTAAGAGTAAAAGCTTAATCTAATGTTAAACATACACTTTTATTATTGATCTGCTTTCAAAAGGACAAAACTGAGCTGAAAAACTGTTCACATAAACACTCCGAAACTGATTTTCTGAAATCCAGCATCCTCGACAGCAGGGAAGAATTGTGGTGTTTAGTTATACTTTAGTCTTTATTGTCGTTTGGGTGTGTTGTCCTTTCTTAAACTTGGGTGTGCGGACGGCCTGAGGACTTTCTGTTCCTGTGTCTGTTGTTTTGCTGTGTTCTGCAGATCGAGTGGCTCATTGTGTATTAATCTATTGGGCCCAACATATAATCATATCTGTTTCTGTCACTATATCTCCTGCAACCTCTCAGCACTGCTGTTCTCATTATTCTGATCTGTAATAAAGGTGATCTAACAAAGCTAAATGTCGAACTGCCTTTCGCACGGAGATGCATAAAATATGACTTTTACTGCTTTAGTGAAAATAGACTGTTTATGCACAGTTAGGCATTTGAACCTTAGTCTGTGTGCATGTGTTGTTTCTTCTAAAATCAAGGGTAAAATATGTTTTGTGTTTGTTTATTTATGTCCTGCTTTGATTGGAGTAACTGTCGTCACTATTTCTGTTCGTGTTCATATGCTTCTTTAGGTTCACATGTATCTGCTCAAGAGAGTCCTATTCTATTGGCAACTCTTCTCTACAGCGACTAGACAAGTTGTGTGTAGGTGTCCTCACATTTGCACACCTGTGTCAGCAGCAGGTACAGCTTTAAGAAGCTGAATGCATTCATTACAAGGCGTGTCGGCAAACATTTGGACATGTAGTGTAGGCGTGATTGTGTATGTGTGTGAGAAAGAGAGAGGCAGAAGCAGGTTGAGTTGGGATGAATCATTTAGGTTTATGAAAATGTGTCTATAATTATCATTAAATTGTAAGAGATGGACAGATGTTGATGTTTTAGACCAAATAGGTAATGGGCTGATATTTCTCTAATTTAGTCAGTCCTGAGAGATGGTCAAATCATATGATCCATATTTTACGAGTTGCTGCAGCGTTGCGCGAGGTCACAGCACACTGAGTTCCTCATTCAGTCGCCAGATAGCAATACATCACTCATGGCTACAGAACCCTGTTAAAGCCAGTGTTGAAGTCTGAGCTGTGTGTATCAGTCTGACGCTGTTGTTTTTAACTCACATACTTGGAAAATATGTATCGTGCCTCGTGGAGGAAGCAGAGTAAAGACTTTTAACACCACTAGCCGGACACCCCTCTCGAGAGGACACCACGCAGCCCTGTTCAGTGCATAATGTCACTCTGAGCTCCACACTGCAGTTTGTAGAGAAATTCCCCCCGCTGACTCTCTCAGCTGCATTTTAAAAGCGGTTGATTCCAAAGCCTAAATTACGTTTCATCTTGACAGACAGAAAATTACAAAATGGAAAGGTTAACATGGCATCCAGCCTCACCCTCGATCAGTGTTGGGTATCGGCCTCTAGTGCTGCATGACGATCAGCGCTCAGTATCAGCCTCAAAACCACTGATAGGCATAGCTCTTATTTTAAAGAGGTAAAGATTGGAATTGCTCATCATATGGATTGGATATAGAGTGATTTCATTCTTTGGGCTGTTGCCCCTCAGTTGGATGTGTTGGTACTGCAAGAGGGCTGCTGGCTTTTTATTTTTCCAATTCAATACTTAAAAGTTTTACTAAATGTGTGGTTGGTGTGGCGCAACAGATAATACCACTACCTGCTAGTGAGCTACCTCACCATGTGGGAGACCAGGGTTCGATTGCCGGTCTGGGTGACTATGCTGCGCTTTACCAATAAGAGTCCTTGGGCCAGACTCCTAACACTACATTGGCCCACCTCTGTAATACAAGTAACCTTGTAAGTCGCTCTGGATAAGAGCGTCAGCTAAATGCCATTAATGTAATGTAAATGTGGTATTATTGAATGTAGGGGTGTACAAATACAGTTGAGTATACATGCATATATCTTTACCATAGTTTGTTATGAAATTAGCATTTTCTTTTTTTTAAATAACTGCTATTTTGCTCTTTTCAGCATTTCATTTAGCTTATTTTTGGTGAAGTGGTCCTGCCACTGTCCTCCCTCTGATTGTTTGACAAGGTCTCTGAGCTCCATTTGGCTACTGGACGTTGCCAGTGGTCTTTCTTTGTCTTATTCTACTCTGCAAAAGAAAGCTTTTTCATGTACTTAAATATCTTCTGTTATCAGGCAGCATGACTGCTTTTAACTGCACCGTTAGAAACACTGAGACACTACTTTGTGTAGAAGGTAATAGGAGCTATGTGACTTGGGCGACAAACGCCCACATGTGGTTTTTCAAACCCTAGAATCAAACAAGCTGTCTTCCTTTTTATGATGGTTGTAATGATTGGCTGGTTAGCAGCGAGGCCACTACAGCTGCTCTTAATGTGCTTAATGTGGTTAGCCAGGCTAGCTAAATGGCTTCTGCTGGAAGGCTGTAGTTCAGGCCTTGTAGTCTTAGATAGCTTTTAGCCTAGGATGGCTAGCATCACGCACATTCACTCCCTCATAAGGGTCCCAGGGTCATACAGCTCTCTGTTCTCCATCTCGTGGATCAGTTTTTCGTAGGCCGTGTTTGGAGAGTCTGATGAAACGCGTCTGTTCCAAGGTTGACCGCTGATGAACCAGCACAGTAGAGCACAAACCACTTAAAAAAAGGTTATTATGGAGTTAATATTTCAATGGGTCAGAGCTGTTTTTGCAGCATAATGGGTTTCTACACAATATTAGGCAGGTGGTTTTAATGTTATGGGTGATTGGTGTGTAGAGCATCACAATAGCGGCAGAATTGTGCATATCGTGCAGCTCTTGCCTGAACACACTCAAATAACTTTAATCAGAAATGCTGCCCATGTCAGCAGATGTCCCTTCGTGTCCTCCCTCGGTGCCAGGATGTCCCTGACCAGCTGCCCATGGCTATGGTAGAATAGCGCTGTACCACAGCCTGTGTGTGTGTGTTTCATGTCTGCACCCTGCATGAATTTAAGTGAGGATAGCAGACAGTAGAAGTGTGTCCGGACCAACAGCTTTACAGTAGAAATGGACAGTTTGAGCTGTTTTTGCTATTTAAATACACACAAATGTTTGCAAATGAGAAAATATTTACATAATTGAATCAATCAGACACAGAACCTTTACAATTGTGTATTGGACTAGGCAAAGTAGCCCAAAACTGACCACTGTACACATGCATGCACATCCATCATGCACAGTTTCTTTTTTTGACTGGTTCAAGTGTTGTTGTCTATGATTGTACCTCTTGTAGATACATATTTGTTTGTAGATAAACCTTTTAAGAAATAGTTATATGGTACCAAAAATGATTCCACAAGTCAAAAAGACCTTTGACCTTGAAGTATACTCCAACAGATGCCATGGTTATATTCTAAATTCATGAAGGGCTCATGAAGAACCCCCTTTTTATCTAATTTACTAGAGATATTTTTGCTAAGAGTGTAATTTTGGAACTACTAAGTCAGCTATTGTTATTAAAATGTTTTGTGGATGGCTGTTGGATCATGTTTGATTACATAATTTACACTTAAAGTTATGGCATTTATCATACGATCCTATCCAGAGTGACTTAAAAAATCTCTTGATTCATGAAGTCCACTCAAAATCTCCTAGCTGATATACTGCCAAACACAAACATCAGTATTGATACCTAGTTACAAAATCTACACAATACTCAACAGCTACATACAAACACTACACAGCGAGCCACTCGGCTGTTTGGACACCAGCCTCCATTGTGGCACTTTATGGTTTTACAGTGGGACATGAAAACTTAATATAAATGTTAATGTAAATGTAAAAACTTACCATATGCAATGTGTGTCTGTTCACACTGCACACAGTAAAACAGATCAGCGTGTCGAATCGTTGAGTGCTTTCTGTGGGCTACCATGTTTTTGTTGCTGTATAAAAGATGGCACAGTTTTTCTTTGTTTTTATTTCATGCATTAAATACATACATCACTGCAGATAATTGGGAAGGTAATTTATTTTTTTTATTGGGTAATTGTAAGAGCCCTATATATTACAGTTTCATGCTTTTTTCCCTCTCACTTGTAGCATCTGTTTCACCAGCTCCACTGTGCCAGCCTACTCCTTTTCATCATTTGTACATGATCCCTAGCTAATCTAAATTCTCTACATAATTCAGTGTTTGAGATGAACACATTTGGAGTAGGTTTGGTGTGAAACGTACGTTTACGTACGTTTCTATGGGGGCTGTTTTTTTCGTTCAATGTCCTACATGTATCCCATCATCATTTAAATGACATGAGAGCATGTTTTAGACCCAAAATCTTCTCAAACAGGTGGTGTATTCCTAAGAATCTGCTGTTGTACTCTTCTCTGATGTAGCTTAAAAAGAAATTAAACTCTAGTTTTGTTCTTCACCATTAATCTGTAGGTTTGTTTTACACCAGACCACTCTGAATTACTCTGCTTTAAGTGTTTAATTGCCATTAATCACTATTTTTTTTTTTGCTGTTTTCTAATTCAGGCTGACCAGCTAACAGAGGAGCAAATTGCAGGTATGAAGATATTCTACTTCATTATATTTGTTACTCTCATCGTCTGTTTAGTGGTCCAGTGTTATATCAGCACTATCAGTTATATCTTGTATGCAAACTGAAAGTAAGTAACTGTGTCATAATCAGATCATAAACAGATTGTTACAGTACACATTATTCATTTCCTTGAATAAAATATAAAAATATAAACATGATTTTGTTTAACATGATAAACATTATTTTTATGATTAAGTAAGTAAGGTAAAACTGTATGTTTTCTGTGTGTATGTCCTGTACAGCAAGACACAATATGGCAAATCTTGGTGTATTGGTTTTATTAGAATTTATTAGAATCCGCTGGCATTCCCTACAGTACCAGGGTACTGTACTGTAAACTAACGCCCCTGTGTGGAGGCTGTACTTTAACCTGGCTAGCTCTCACTGTGAGCTGTTGATCTGCTTTAAAATGGTGCTCTATTACAGTCCTGTGACTTCTACACACAACTCAATTATCAAACACACTTACTGTAGGATATTTGTTTGCGACGGGAACATTTTCAGGAGGAATTTGGAGAAACATCTATCTGTATTCAGTCAAAATTCACAGGTGATGGTTGATCATCTGTGGGAATACAAGATGACCAAAAACATGTTTAACTTTAACTACACAGACTTGCTCAGGTTACATTTGACCAGTTTGTGGCCTGCTCTCATTGGAATGAAGTAAAGCCCACACATTACGTTTCTCAGTATAAAACATATCTTTCAAAAAATAACTGTCTTTGGTTTCACACAAGTAAACACAATGTTCTGATGAGATCTAGCCTGTAATGTATTCAGCTTTGACCCAGTTCCTCTGGCTGCTGCATGCTCGTACTACGCTGTGTGTGTTTCTGAACTGTTTCGCTTTAACTGCAGCGTGTTTCCCTCTGTCTGTTCCAGAGTTCAAAGAGGCTTTCTCCTTATTTGACAAAGATGGAGATGGCACCATCACTACCAAAGAGTTGGGTACAGTGATGCGGTCACTGGGGCAGAATCCCACAGAGGCAGAGCTTCAGGATATGATCAATGAAGTGGATGCTGATGGTAAGTGGCCCCTCCCTCATCTGCTGAAAGACTGCTGCAGATCTGTGATAATGCTAAAAGAAGGATAGCTACAGTTTTTTTCTCTTATAAAGAAAAATCTTCTCCTGTTGTTTTTGTTAATGGTTTACTAGCACAATAAGAGAAACTGTGCCGTAAGGCCAAGTCACACTGACTTCTGGTCTTGAAAATGAAATGTCAATAAAATATAAATTGTACATGTGAGTTTAACAGTAATAAGTCGCTGTCTGAAAACATCTACACACTGGGGCATGGCCACGGACACCACGCTAGTTATTAACATGTTTTTGCTGCTAATAACATTTTTACTGAATAATTTGTAATAGTTTTTGAATTATTAGTAGTACATACTACTTCTACTACTGTGCTGAATAATTCATAGTAATTACAGAATAATTCATATGAAAGCTGAATAATTAACAGTATATACTAAATAATTAATAGCAATTACTGAATAATTCATAGTAGGTACTAAATTCATAGTAAATGCAGAATAATTAAATTTAAAAAGTAAATCCCAGCAACACGAAGAAATTATTTATTATATATATATACTTCTAAATAAATTATAGTAGTTACTAAATCATTCAGAGTAGTTACGTGATAATAGTGAATGATATGTAGTAAATCTTGAACAATTAATTGTAGATTCCTTGTCATTCTTGAGTAATTTATAATTAGATACTGAATAATTTGTAATAGATAATGAATTATTCACTAGTGTTTAATTTAATAGACAAAAAAAAACACAGGTACACAGTTTTTTTTATTATTCAAATAGATATTGTCTTGTACTTTTTTGACACTAATGTTTACAATCAGAATTTTCCATTCGGTTTCTCCAGATAATTTGGATAAAACTACAGCATGCTTTTTGTTTCTGCTGGTGATAAATGCGTTAAGGTTGAGTGAGGATTGTTGGAACTGATGTGGAATTGTCAAAACTGTCAGAACCCATTCCAGCTGAGTTTTGGAGAGGTTATTAGAGACAGTCTTGTTGCTGAGCACTCACCGAGTGCCTGTCAGTGGGGTGAGGACATAACGTCCTTGAGAAACTCTGCTACAGATACTCGCCCGCTAATAGCAGCTAATATTTCGTTTTTGTCTGAAATGTACAGCTTGTTTATTTCTGGAATGCCGTTTTGAGAGCTGCCTGTCTTTAAATGACATCACATGGGGCAGTCATTGAGATTCAAGCTCTGTGCAGCATTGAAGCCAGTACACAAATAACAGGCTGTGGCTTTAGAGCAGATATAAACTCTGAAAAGCAGATTTTTGGGCTTGAACTAAATAACTACAGCAGTTACCTCTGTATTTAAGGCTCAGAGTGCACTAGACATTTTCTGTTAAATCACTGAAAATTACTTTCAGGATTCAAGGATTCAGGGATTCAAGAAGACTGTTATTGTCATTCGCATCACATGTGGTACATGGGGTGGAACGAAATTGAGATCTCAAGGTCCCGGTTACACCCATAGAGCAATTATTGAATAAATAAAGTAATAATAATACAAAAATCTAGAATATAAGAAGGGTATACATTAATAGGAAAAGGTGGGAAAGTAGAGAAAGATGCTGGCGAACCCCGCTCCAGGAAACGTTTTTTAAACATTTCTCATTGCTCATACATTTTCATTGCAGAATATTACATTTTGCAGTATTACAATATGCAGATGAGCTCTAACTAATCACAGTTTTTTGTACTGTGTGCTTGGAGTATCCTGACCAATCAAAGCCCTAGACAAGTTTCCATGGATGTCATGAATGTCATGGTCAGGCCTAGGGTTGGGCAGTATCCGCTTTTTTCTTACTGTTATAGTATATATACTGTCAACTAGTATTGCAGTATATGATTTTACTGGGTGAAGGGAGTAGGTAAGTTGTCAACTTATTCAACGTATTAGTTGATTCCAACTAGCACAGATGGTTCTACATTTACGTGGCTTCTGTACAGTCTCATCCTGCGTTATTTTGTGAATGGTCTACTAGCGTAATAAGCAATAAGAGAAACTGTGCCTTAAGACCAAGTCACACTGACTTCTCAACTATTCATTGTATATTTGAGTTTAATCCTAATGAGTCAATGTCTGAAAACACTGGTGCATGGCACTGACACCAAATTAGTTATAAACAAGTTTTTGCTGCCTCTAATGATGCATTTTTAGTAAATAATACTGAATGATTTGTCATTTTTTATTTTAAATCTCAGTGTGACAAACCAAGTGAACAAGCACCGTTTTAATCAGCCATTCAATAAATGTTAGACCATCAGTCTGAGAACAAAGCTAAAAGTTAAACTGCTCTGAATCAGGAAAGAGAAGCTGGTTAACATTAGCTTAGTTAGCAGGATAACAATCTGCTCACCACAGAACAAATTCTAGTCGGGCTGACTGAAAGCACACTGATAAACATTCAAATGAGAATGACCCAGATCAAGCAATTGCTGTTGAAAGGACGGAAAGCTGATTTTACAGTTTTTGGATCTGTAGCCCACTTGCTAAGCTACAGCTCCACTAAGTATCAGACAGCCCAGTGCAGCTGCTGATGACTAGCTAACTGCTGAGCTACCGACAAAAGTATTGGTGCTAAAAACTCTCTGTCAGAGCAAAGTTTAGCGACTGGTCATGGAGTGACAGAAAGTCGTAATTAGACCGATGTTTGGACTCATAGGCGACTATCTAGGCTTAGGTTAGTATACCAACTGTTCCAGACTCATTTAGTAGGCTGGTTCACTCAGGTTTGTTTGCTCTATCTTTGCTTGCTCAAACCCAGGGAGAATGCACATGGGAGAATGAGCTTATTTGGCTGTGTACTGGATATATAGCCAAACAGAATTTTGACATGTGAGACATGCCGTAATTTAGAAACACCATCTTCTTTTTAAATACCAAGCAATATAGTATTACCCTTATATCGCCAAACCCTAGTCAGGCAATCTTTACCACTGTGGTTTACAAAGGGTCCATATCCATAATTTTCTTGTATTTTATTTTGTTTTTTCACTCAGACTAACATTTGTGTAGGTTTCTAAATGAAAGCACCCATAATTCCTTCATACGTAGCCATTTACCAACCTTTTCTAAGACTGATTTATGTAAATGAGCTTAAGCCGGAGGCCACACTACAGCACTCCTCATAGAAAAGGCATGAATGTGTGGCATTAATGAACTGGATGGACTAGGGATTGAGCATTATGGGGTTGAAACTTGTTCAGGTAAAGGTCTAGAGGTTTGGTAGTCGTAATGTTTGACAAACTGGACTAAAAGATGCAAGGAGTGGACATTAATGAAATGGCTTTAAAGGAGACCAAACCTGCACATTTTTTACCAGTTCACAAATACCTTACTTATCAGAAACTGTAAAAAGCAAGTGCCCTTTGTGAAACGAGTCTAAGTGTTATCTGTGTTATTGGCAGCCCAAATCTCCACTCATTTTGATGCCATACAACACTATCATTAATGAGAGACAGAGCAGTTAATACTTCTTTCCGCATGCCTCAATTTGTTCTTGTTTTGTGCGACTTTGAAGAATAAGGGTCGATGTGGGCGCATATTGCAGTTGCATGAAGGTACATTTTGCACTCCTCGCCCTGAATTAGTGGGGGCTCTCCGCACTGCTGGTTCTGGCTTAGTGTATCTGCACACATCCTGGACCAGCAAGGTGTAACTTCTGAAACTGAAACTGCTGAAGTTTTATTCGTTCTCAGTGGTCACTAAATAAGCACATTTTTAGAGAGGTGGCCGTGTCCGATTGCCCCCATGCATCACGCTTCTCCCTCACTGACGCTATCCAGGTCAGACGCCAATACAGCGAGTAATAGGAAATAAAAGTGATTATATAATCCACTTTGCACACTCCACAAATCGAGCGCCCACGCACCGATCGAACTGAGGTAACTGTTGGGATGCTGAGGGAGCTTTTTTAAAGAACTGACACTAGCATGTGGACTGGAAGTGTCTTTCTCTCACTAAGGAAGGCTACGTTCACAATGATGTGTGTGAGCGATCCTTGTCTTAAGAGTTGTCAAAGTTGCACTTCAGTTCTTGTTTGGGGGACTTTGTCGCATAGAAAGTTTTTAAAGGTCTGAAAGGTTCTTGGCTGTTCTGCATGCATAACTGTCTTCTGGTAAGAAGAAGATAATTTCATAGTGCACAACATGGTAGCAATTGAGACCTATGGGCTACAAGCAATAGAACATGGCCTGTGACTTTTGCAATGGATAAATGCCTGATAGCCTGGTCTGGTCAACTGCCCTGATGAATCTTGATTTCTGCTGATGCTGAGGCACACAGATGGTAGGGTTAGAATTTGGTGCCAACAGCATAAATACATGGACCTAATCTGCCTTGAATCAACTGGTGGTGGTGGTGTAATGGTGCGGGGAGTGTTTTCTGGCACACTCTGGGCCTGTTAATACCAACCAGTTATCGCTTAAACGCCACAACCTACTTGAGAATTGTTGCTGACCATGTGCATTCATTCATGGCCACGAATTACCCATCTTCTTATGGTGACGTCTAACATAATGCATCATGTCACAATGCAAACGTCCGCTAAGACTGGCTTCACGAACATGATAATGAGTTCAGTATTCTTTAGTGGCCTTCTGTGAGCACACAATGTTTAATATATTTTTTACAACCTTGGCCGCCCTCACAGCCTCTCCAATGCAGTCCCAGTGGTTTTGTAGATCCTGGGGATAGTGTGCATCTCCCATCAGCCTTTATTGGAATGCCTGTAATGTTGTCTACTGTAATTGGCATTTCTCTTTTTTCACTGGCCATCATTTTGCCCATGTCCTCGAGCCCTGTTTCTATATTAGATTACAGGCCATTAGATCCACCCCCCCAAAGCCATGTGACTGCCATCTGCTCCAGCTCAAAAGCACCATGACTTTTAGACAGAAGGCCCTACAGCAGCAACACTTCCACATCAGCAGCCAGCAAGGGCGTATGGCATACAGTGAACTGCAAAGGTTTGTGCACCTCTCATCTCATGTGTTGCAAGTGTCTTTTACAGGAAGAAGATGTAAATGTGCCATTTATCTGCACATTCTAGGCACAACTTGTATTTGTTTACTGAATTAAACATACCGGGACAGCATATGACAGTAGCAATCATTTTAGCTGATGATTAATTGACATCAGTTGTATAAGACTATATATAGGGGTTAAAGAAAAGTTTGTATAAAAATAAATGAATACTGTTTGTGCTACATAAACATGCACAGATGTGATGCCCAGCAGAAGAAAAATGGATTTAGTATATGGGCCATTTAAAGTACACACCTAAACCAGACTACTTAGCAGTCTTCATTCCTAACTGTCTTTATTAGTAGTTAATGTTGCACTGAAATGAACTGCACTGCTGAGGGTACAGGTACATACACTGTGCAAAGCTTATATTATACTCCTGTGACAAAAAGCTTGGTAATCCCTATTGAAATAGAGAATTTGTTCATTTATATATATATTTAGAAAATTACTAACACTTTTTTTTAACTGTGTTTTTCTAGTACTTCTTATTAATATAATTGGGTTATATTATGTATATTATAGCTGTATTTGTTAATATAGCTGTATTTGTAGTCAGGTTTACTGTTTCCTATTTGCCACTTCTTACTACTATTTTAAGTGCCTTTATTATGCTGCTCTCTTGTTTGATTTTGCTGCTGTAAAAACTGACTTTCCCATGGGATAAATAAAGTGATCTATCTATATATCTATCTATCTATCTATCTATCTATCAGTTATTCATAATCGCCATATCATTATCACCAAAGATTACATATCTTTGCGATCCCAGCAGCTGCTAAGCCAGCCTTGTATTTTTTTCCTTGTCTCTCATGAGGAGTATTGAGCAGTTTGAACCAGCATCGTTCATCACAGTGTCACGAAAGATCAGCATCCTTATTTAATGTGGGGCATCCGACAGTGTCATCGATCCACTTGAGGGGATCCCAGACTCCCTGTACAGTAATCTCTGTGATGGCTGAATTGTTAGCATTGGTCGGGCACAGGGTAGGACAGCAATCCATGAACTACACATTAGTCTGTAACCAGTACTGCAGGCTGACATGTAGTTTTGAACTACAGTTTGTGTGATGCATACAGACTTGTCTCTGCACACAGGTACCTCTCACATACAGTGTACGTCATAGCATCATAGTTTTGCATTGAAAGTTAGCATTGACAAAGTTCAAGAAGTTCAAGAAGCATTATGTGTACCTCCTACAGGTGCAGAGTAGAATTCACTTTTGCACCACTGTCAAAAATACAAAGCAAACAAAAACTGTCCAGGTAAAGCAATATTACAGGATTCTACACAAAAATATGACAGTTCCCAGAAGAGGTTTTGTGGCAGAGAAGCTTCTATTTTATGGTATAATGTCTGCATAATGACATTTCCACCTCCTTAGTTAACCAAAGATCTCTATACAAAGACCCCCCCCCCCCCCCCACCACCACCACCACCACCAGATCTGTACTTTTTAACCTATTGGGGAAACTAATTACCAAAAGCATGATGACTAAATAAGTAGGTTTTTATTCTCAATACTGAGATGGGCTTGCATCCCAAACACTGACTGGAAATTTATTCCTAAGCTCTGTACAGAAAAGCTCTTTCCTCTGTGGGAGCTTTAACTTGCTGGAGTCTACGAACGTGCTGGTGCGCCAAAAGCGTTGTTTTTCCAGATGCTTCTGTGAATATCTCTGCAATATAAACATTTCCTTAATCTGTAGAGTCCACCCTTTCCGGTGCAGTGCTAGATCGCACATGACTCGCATCCGTAGTTACAGGGCTATGAAGACGGGTCAAGATACTTGTCTCTGCCTCTCACCGTGTCTAACTGGTGGATTTGTGTGTCCGTCATTTGCCTCTTATCTGTAATTGGTTGATTTGTGTATTCATCTATGGTTTTGTGTGAAACTGACCAATGGATACTTGAAATTCGGCTTCTGCTTTTTCATCATTTATGTACTTTTTTATTCACACATTCCACTACTGTTGGGAACCTAAGACTCTGGTAAACACATTTCAAGCACCAAAACTATTCCTCCACACAAGTAAATGTATGTTTTCACAAGAAATATTAAGAATTTCTGAAATCTGACAATTTTAAAGTGTATGGTCGTGTCTCACAGTCCTCTTGGGTACATGGGATCTGATTATAAAAGGAGGTGAAATTGTTATGGACATTTTGATATTGGAACATGTGGGTATTGTCTTATATGCAAGTGCCTTTAAAGGTGTAAGCCAGCATTTTATGATCTCAGTAGGAGTTACACTTCATAACAGGGTAGTGTGTTAGTTTAGGGCTTACATGGTAGCTTGTGGCTATCTGTAGTTTGGAGCTAACATATTAGCTTGTGACTAACGTGTTAGCTTGGAGTTGTTTTCAGCACATTTCCTGAATTATGGATGCTGTGGATCGTTACACTCTCACTTCAGCCTTTTCCCATATTTGCTGAATCTTCTTAGGCAATGGAACCATAGACTTCCCAGAGTTCCTGACCATGATGGCCAGAAAGATGAAGGACACAGACAGCGAGGAGGAGATCCGTGAAGCCTTCCGGGTATTTGACAAGGTTCGTCCCATCACTTTTATCCCTCTGACCTTTGCAGCTTTGAGCAGAGTCTGACTAAGCCAAGCTAGAGCTCATTTAGCATAGCAGTCAAGGCTCAAATAGGGCAATGGCAATGTTTTATCTTTATTGTGGATACTTTCAGTTCTTTTGTAGCACTGAATAACGGCCTGCTTTGTTACAAAGAAAGCAGCATTAGCAGCAATGGGCTCTTCTAAGCAACTAGAGCGGAGAACTGTCATTAAATAGGAATGGTGGCAATCTAAAAGGTCATGTAAACTCTCAGGCAGAATTACTAGGATTGTAGGATCTTTTGCATTTGACTTGAAAAGATTTCGGCAGAGAAGACTCTGGAGTGGTGGTGCACTGTTTTACTGTGCAGCAACACCTGCATAAGTATGACTTTCATGAAATAGTCATCGGAATGAAACCTTACCTGCATCCTCACATCAAAATTCAGTCACTGTATGTCATGCAGTAGCATTCTTTTCTGTCTAGCTGTGCACCCGTGCATCATTAGTTCATGCACAACATGCAACAAACAAGAGTCTAGTCATGCCCATAATGGTAAGAAACACCAGTAGGTTTAATCCGTCAGGAAGCGAAAGACTAATGCATAAAGCATGATTAGTGGACAGAGGTTATGGGAAGAGGGTCAGAAAGAGGAATCTGTGAAACTTGATAGAGGTAGTGTAGAGTCTTTAAACCCATTTCAGAACCAGGAGACCACTTGATTTTATTTGTGCGCGCAGTACAGACATTTGCCTAGCCGACCAATGATTAATTTAGTTATATGCACACACACACATTCACTTCTATACACAACTGGCCCACACACACTACACTGGCCCATTGCCAAAAAGTACAAACAATGCCAGGCATGGGCCAACAGCTGTGTGCCTGTACGTAGAGAGAACATATACTGCATAAATAACTGTTGAAGGAGAGAACAATTCTCTGTAGGTCATGGCACACATACTAGATGGTTTACAGCACACATACAGTCAGTGACAAACATTAGACATAATAATGCACTAGGGAAGATTCTTCACTAGTGTTATGTACAACCCCAGTGGAACTGATGAGTCATCTCAGTTGATGAAGGATCACTTGTGTTTATTGATGATGATCCCCACACTGATAAACCTGCCAAGCTCCCCTTACAGTCAAGCCTTTATTAACTAAATGCAATATTTACCACTACGGCAGATGGTGACTCCGTATAGCACCAGCTATGGCAAATCCTGGCATGTAACCCCTTATTACCTAACTAACCATTGATGATGGAACTGAATCACTCTTCTTCATTGATGGTGGAACTAGATCACATACCCTTTTGATGATAGAACTAGGTAATAGATCTGGATTGTTCATCTGTATTGATTATAAAATTATATATATATATATATATATATACACACACACACACACAGCCGTAACAGAATATTATGACCACCCCTGGTTTGAGATGAACTCAGCCCATTATGTCAGCTCCACTAACCATAAAGGAGCACTTTTTTTTGTAGTTCTACAATTCCAGACTGTAGACCATCTGTTTCTCTGCATAGTTTATTAAACATCTTTCACACTGGTCTTTATTGGCCAGGACCACCACAGAGCAGGTAGTATTTGGGTGGTGGGTCATTCTCAGCACTGCAGTGACACTGACATGGTAGTAGTCCATGTCATTAGTAGTGGGTGTTGCGAAACCTGCAAAAAAGGAATCCAAGAGAGTGGTACCGAAGCCAGGTCAAAGCTCTGCTGAGCAGAATGAAATAGCCGGTAAAAGGCAAAACAAGAGGAAAAGTTAACACAGTTAACAAAGGTCAAAAAGCAAACAGGTCAGAAAAGGGCAATCCTAAAGGACAGAGAGAAAACGGCAAAACTAGGTCATACACTAGAAAAGGCACTAACGCTCTGTATGCTACAGTAAACAATGTTTCATACTTTACAACAAGGTGGCCAAACGGGTGAGTTTCCCCCAAAAGCTTTGTAACAGTAAGTACTTTGTTAACAAGTTCTTAAGAGCCATCGTTAATTAATGAGCGTTCCCAAAAACCTCGGTAACTTAAGTACTATGCAAAACTTGCTGATTAAAGTGTAACACGACCTACTTTTTTATTAACAAAGTGCTCCTTTAGGTGGGTTTTGCCTGCAGTTCTACACCTAAAAGCCAGGGGCTGCTAGAAGAAGGAGTTTCTAATTCTTGGGGGTAGTGATCCGCATGAAAACAGAGGAAAGATAAATCAAATTTGTATGATCAAAGGAATATACAATGTAATACATTCATATATGATATGTATAATGTGTGTCACATCATTCATTTTCTGAGTGTGAATTACAGTAAGTCTATATTCACTTCTGCTCATTCTAAAGCAGAATCACTGGTTGTTTACTTAAGGAACACTAAATTCTATCTTATTTTTCCAATCTGTTGATTTCAGAAAATAAATAGAATCTGTGACCAAAATGTGCAGGAAATATTCATGTTTAAATCTATTTTAGGATTTAGGTCTGTTCACCTTTTTTACATTTAGGAAATCAATAAAATGTGTAATTTAATCACATTTTACACACGATTCCTTTTTTCTGAATATTACAAAAAAACACTCTTCTGAAATCAAGGGTATTAAAGTTAAAGTTAAAGTCTGCTTTTGTTGGAGTAACTGTCCCTACTGTGGAGCATTGATTGCGTTCAACAAAATAAGCATTAGTGAAATTAAGATTTTGAATGATCACCGCCTCACCTTATCCCCAACTCATCCAAAAAGTACTGGATAGAGCACCATCATTCCAGAATCTAATAATAACGGATATACTGTGTATTTGACTGAGTTGAATCAGTATTTGAGGTTCAGCTGGTAGCTCTGTTTTGGGGAAGGAGTCAACAAAGACGTTTTTTTTTACCCATTCGGAAAGTTTCGGTTTCCAAAGCTCTTTCTCTGTTAGTTGGTTTGCTATTCGCAAAGATTAAACACTTTTGGGAAACTCACCCCAGTTGAGGATTTATACAGACAAGTGAGAATGGACACTTGAACAGAGTTAGAACTCGGATGAATAGTGAATAAAATTGGTTGGCTGAGGGCATGTGACAATAACGTGCAAGTCTGTGGAGAAGATCATGAAGAAGATTGGAATCATGGGGAAGTAAAAGGAATGTTTTACTTACCTGTGAGTGTTTATAGTTTCTATACTTTTGAATGAAAATGTATGTTCTAAAATTCCCTATCCCCCTCCAGGATGGAAACGGCTATATCAGTGCTGCAGAGCTGCGTCACGTTATGACGAACCTCGGGGAGAAGCTCACAGATGAGGAAGTGGACGAGATGATCAGAGAAGCGGATATTGATGGAGACGGTCAGGTGAACTATGAAGGTACAGAAACTCCTCAGTTTTACACAGAATGCTTATATCAATATAAATTTATACCAGAATGCACTGTATGATTCTTTAAAGCACACAGTGGACATGTGTGTTTTAGTAACTGTGTTGTTGATTAGATGAATATGAACAGAATTCATAAACGGGACGCAAATTACAGAGCGAGCCCCACCTTCACTTTTCCTTTAAAGGAATTAATAAACCAATGAACGATTTAGCGGCTGGATGCGTTGTCTGGCATTCCACCAAAGGTGCCTGCCCAATTACATTCTCTCTCTCTCTCTCTCTCTCTCTCTCTCTCTCTCTCTCTCTCTCTTCTCTCTCTCGTTTTTCTTACGTTATCTCTCTTCTGCCTCTGTCTCCTCTCTCCCTCTCCAGAGTTTGTACAGATGATGACCGCAAAGTGAGGCGCCCTACCCTTCCCTGCCCTCTTAGAAGAAAACTAAAAAATCAATCAAACGTTTTATTTACCTCTTGGGGGAAGAACCGTACATTTACTCATAATGTTTGTGTACAGAAAATAACTGAATGTTGAAATAATCCTTCTGTCCACACAGATAAAAAAAAAATCCAATATTTGCATGAAATGGTTAGTGATCCTGTCCCTTATAGATCAATCTAGCATCAGTTATTAAGAAGTTAAATAACCTGTAACTACCTAAAAAATGGAAGAAGAACACAAGCATCTGGTGAGCTCCTTCAGTTCCATTTGCTCTTGGTGATGTTTGGGCTGGCCATCTTTTCTTTCCTCTGTTTTCTGTTCTTCATGCATGCAGTCTGCGACTGGAGCTCCTCCTCCTGCTGGCCTGAGCGTGCTCTTTCCACTGAAGTGTCGTAATGCCCGTTGGTTCTGTTCTTTTGTATTTTTGAAAGGAACCTAGAAAAAACACAGGTTCTGACCCAGGCAGAAGGTGGAATGGGACTTTTATTGTACGTGGGGATAGAAAAAAAAACAAAAAAAGGAAAAAAAAGTACAAAAATAATAAAAATCTTAAACATTTGGCATGTTTAGGTTTCTAGTGATTTTGTTTGATTGATTTGTAGCTCTTTCTTTTCATTTTTCCTTCGGATGGCTGTCTTCTGGTTTGGGGAGGGGTGGGGGGGTTGGTTGTCCCGCTCTAGAGGAGCTGAGGCGAGTGTGTTAGGGGTGTTTCTGGATTTTGGAGAAGCAAGGGGGTGGGGGGGTTCCTCTCTCTGTGTTTCTCTTTCTGAGCGGTGACTGCATTGTGCTGAATGAGTCTCAGTTTGAGTCTTCACTGTTCATCTGAGTTCAGTTTACATTCATTCCAAGTTGTACATGCTACTTGTTTATTTTATTTTTTTGTTTTGTTTGTTTTTTTGTTTTGTTTTTCAAATAAAAATCCAAAAAAAACCTTGAACTTCATAATTCCGTGTTTTGTTCATTTAAGAGTTTGGAGGTAATTCCAGTCAAATGCAAAAGCCCAAAAACTAAATACAAAAACAGGTAAAAGTACCTGCATCTACATCTACATCTATTAGCCACTGGTCAAACTGCTACCCTCTACAGCTAAATGGTCACAACCTAAAAATATCCTAACACAATTAAAAATAATAATAAATAATAATAGTTTATCTCATTTAAATATATATTATGAATTGATGTATTTGTAAATTTAGTATTTTTACCCTGGCATGTAAATAAAAACAATGTAAAATAGGCTAAAAGTAAAACGTAGTATTACAATTTATTATTATTAATATTATTATTTAGCATATTTACTTGTGAGACGCTCAAGTTGAAATGAATGGAGATTATTTGTCCATATAAGATAGTCCTTTATTAGTCCCGCAGTGGGGAAATTCACAATATATGTTATTTCTTTTTGGTAAATGAGTATTAGTGTTCATTAACAAAGTGATTTTAGAGATATTTAACTCCCTCCTACCCTCTCCTACCCTCTCATACACACACTGCCACGGTCTTACAAATTAAGCCTACTTAAAGCCCCCCAGTCCCAACATACCATGACGGACACCTACTTGTCCTAAGTGTCCTCCTTTTTGAAAATCAAAACATGGTCATCTGACTATAATCTTTGATGTCTGAAGTTTGCACTGGAGGTACGAGGCTAATGTAGCTAAAAACTAATAGGAGCTTATACCCTGGAGGTTAGCACAGCTGCTAGCTTAGCCTGATTACATCCTCTCATTCAGTGTCTTATAGTGACAGAAACCATATAAGCCATATAACCATATACAGTGATAATAAACCATATACATTTATTACAGATAAGTGTTAATGAACACCTTTAGGTTTGAGGTCAGTGTGTGAGCATTTAGGCATGTAATTAAGCACTATGCTAACTGGTACACATAGATTCCCTTTACTTTTCTGCTAGACAAAAACACCAGAGAAATTATACTAGTCAACTAGCAAAATGTTATGTTAGCTACATTAGCTCCTGTTTGAAAACTAAGAATACAAGCTTCCCACACTAGTTGATGATCTCTTGGCTGGTCTACACATTTGGAGGACATACAGTAGTTTCAAGGCCGCAAACATGACTGAAGCCTTCCCAGTTTAGATGTGAATACAGTCCTGTACTGAGAAATGACCTGCGTGATTTGGTTTGGTCCGAGAGAGATGGATTTGCAGTTGAGCTGCCAGGGTTAAATTAAACCTGTCAATATTTGATGAGAAAATGAAGCTGCAGTGTTGGTAAGATGAGAGGATTTACCCCCCAAATCCAGCCACATAGGGACACTAACGCCATATCACATCACGCAGAAGCACGCATGCCAGCACACACAACTCTTGCGCGTTGCCTGTGAGACAAGCTATAGTTTGGTGACCCCTCGTTCCCCTTCGAAAACAACCTCTGGATAGATTTCCAACTGCTGTCCCTCCGGATTTCATTGACACACTCTGGGCTGACAGTGCTGGCCTTCTGAAGGAGTTCCCTTTATTTTTTAAGTTAAAACAACGAATGGCAGTCTTACACCCAAATGACTTGCCAAGCAATTTCACTTTCTCAGACAAATTTTCAATATACTTGCTAGAGTTGCAGCGCGTTCCCGCCATCCCTATCATTTGCTGGTGGACGTCATAATAAAATCAACCGTGTTTAACATCATTTGTACCATCAGTTTTTAGTCTTGGCTCATGCAAATTGCGACATGGACATTGTGAATAACCAGATAGTTGCAGTCTTGCAAATAGAGACCCTGCAAGATTCTCAAAATCATCAGTGAGTAAAGACAAACTGTCAGACTTTTACAGTCTTTAAAAGACGCTGCAGAATGTGGACACAAACCTGGTTAAATGAACGGGGACAGCAAGACGCCTTCTGTTTGGTGCTGGAGAGCGCTCACCCGGTTATTCATAATGTCCATGTCAGAATTTCCATACAGAGTTTAACTTTATAACACATCCATGCTACATTTTACCCTTTTTTGATTTGTGCCTTCAATGAAGAAACATGATCTTCTAGTTAAAAAAGTTTCTGCTCATAATCAGCAATATTACATATATTTAGACATAAAGATTATATCACTTGCCATAACATGTTTTGCAGCATATAGAACTGAATGAACTGTGTGAAATCAGCTCTGTTGCATGCTCAGGTCCTAATGCTAGGCATTATAAGTTCTGAGTCATTCGGTGTGTGTGAGACAAACAGAGAGAGAAAGAGACAGAAGGCCAAAAACTCATGTCTTGCCCTTAAAACAGCTGCAGGGTGGCTGACATGGTTTAGTAACCTGAGAGGAACACACCCTCTGTGGACACACATATACCCTGAGAGGCATGTGAGGCATGAGGGAATGACGACATGATGCTCTCTCTCTCACATACACACACACACAACATCTTACATTTCTGTGTGCATGCCATAGTATCTCCACACATGAGTAAATAAAGACAGTGTTCTAAAACAATAAAGGTCGAGGGGTTGTATATGAAACAAGAGACCACACCATTGTTTAAAGCTTTCATATTAACCTTGTACTTCCATTCACTGGCCACTTTATTAGAAACAACTACTATGTGCTTCCACTCATTGGCCACTTTATTAGAAACACCTACTATGTGCTTCCACTCATTGGCCACTTTATTAGAAACACCTACTATGTGCTTCCACTCACTGGCCACTTTATTAGAAACACCTACTATGTGCTTCCACTCACTGGCCACTTTATTAGATACGCCTACGTTCTGTATATCCTTTACTTTGTGTCAAACAATTGATTTTCTGTCCTGGCACCAAAGTGGTGGAACGAGCTGCCCCTGGGTGTCCGAACGGCCGAGTCGCTCGCGGTCTTCAAACGCAGACTGAAGACCCACCTCTTCAGAGAGTACTTGGACGAATAGTTCTATGGTCGCCTTATTGTATTGTGTTTAGCAATGTCTAAGCTTAGAGGTATCTTTTGAATTATTAGCCTATTCTAACTAGCTAAGGTTTTCTTGGGTAAATAGCAAAGCACTTTGTAAGTCGCTCTGGATAAGAGCCTCTGCTAAATGCCTTAAATGTAAATGTAAATGTAAATTTATGACCCTGATTTATGATCCCTGATACAATTTAACTCAACACAACAAACACACTCGAAACACACAGATGCTGGTATACTGACACATAGATATCCAGCAGTTCTTAACATTTATTTTTAATCTGATGGTGACATATCAGGTTTGATGAGAAATGGTGGTACTGTAGATGATTATATCATAGGGACCAGGAGTAGGTTTAACAGTGTTGTACACTGTATTTCAATAGTACATTGAATTTACGTGACGCACCATCCACAGACATGGCCTCATACACATCCTATGTACATAATAAGGAATATGCAAAAGCATTAAAACAGACAATAGTTTGGTGTTGACTATCTCGATTGCCTTGAGAAAAAATGGCAGTGTTTGCCGTAAGATACGCAACCTAGCGCATAAGGTAATGAAAAAGGAATAGAATTAATCTTTTCTGTACAACAAACATCTCAAACAACCTGTGTTTTGCAATCCGCATTGCTTATTTTCTGAACCCACATGCAACACGTAACACATTAGAAACCATAGCCGAAAAAATACAGGCAAATGCTTGCTACACACGTGACCATAGAGTTGGGTTAAATGACATTGGTTGTTTTAAAATAAATTTGGTGTCATTTTTAGGTCAGTTTAGGCAGTTTAGGTAATCTAGAAAAGTACCAAACTAAAGACAAGCCACATACCAAGACAAACTAAAGGTTTCATAGTGACCAATGAGGCTGGACCCAATAAAATGATGTCGACCAATTCAAAATTGAACTATGATCAGTTATGGTTGCCCAGTAATACTATGCAAGGGCCAATGATGGCTGACCAATGAAGAACTTAACTGTGTCCAATGATGTGACCAGTAATAAACATGAAATGACCAATGATGGCAAATGAAACACTTTACTGTGCCCAGTGATGGTTAACCAGTGAAAACCTCCCCAATGGCCTATAATGGATGATCAAAAAATATATATATAACTGACAAAGTAAAGGTTTCATAGTGGTTTCATTCACAAATGAGGCTGGACCCTTTAAAAAGGATAGTTGACCAATGAAGAAAAAGTATGTGTCACCAATTAAAATGTTCTCTATGATCAGTTATGGTTGACCAGTTATAAACTTTGCAATGACCAGTGATGGTGGACGAATGGTTGACAATTTCCTATTTCTAGAGTATTTTTCTAAAGCAGCTGTCAAAAGCACTATAATGGGGTGTAGACTCATGTCCATACACAAACAACGCTACATAGACTCATACTCATTCATTCCAATGTGCTTGGCTAAAATAACAGCAGCCTTAAATACAACATCTAAATTTGATTTAAAGCAAAATGAGAACTTACCTTGAAAATAGTTATTATGGCTATGACAAAATAAACACCACAATCACCAGCCAACACCCTAGAGAACGATACCACTTGTGATAGCATATTGTGTACATAGCACTATGATATAATCATCTACAGTACCACCATTTCTCACCAAACATGAGATAAAACAAAGTTCCCAAGCTTCATATGTCGGATTGTTATACACAAAATATTTCGGATGCCAACACCCACTAAACCTACAATACTTTTTTGGTGGTGTTTGTGATGTTTGACTTCTGTTTGTCAACCATTTATCCAATGTAGATTGTAAAAAGCCATGCACATTACTACTGTTAACATTCAGACTGTTGTATGTCTTGCTAATTTATACTAAGCTTGTTAATTACCAACTCATACTCATCATGTAGACATTGTATTTGTTCGCTAAATGATTACTGTCCCCATGTTTTAGATACACTATACTGCCAAAAGTATTCACTCACCCATCCAAATCATTGGATTCAGGTGTTCCAATCAATTCAATGGCCACAGGTGTAAAAAAAAAAACCAAGCACCTAGGCATGCAGACTGCTTCTACAAGATTCTATAAGATTATCTTATCTACAAACATTTGTGAAAGAATAGGTCGCTCTCAGGAGCTTAGTGAATTCCAGCGTGGTACAGTGATAGTAAGCCACCTGTGCAACAAGTCCAGTCGGTAAATTCCCTCGCTTCTAAATAAGAAGCTTAACAGCTGTATCCAAGACCTACATTATCAAGCGCAATTCAAAGTGTCAGATGCTGTGGTGTAAAGCACCCCACCACTGGACTCCAGAGCAGGAATGACGAACCACGCTTCTCTGTCTGGCAATCCGATTCTTCTGACTGCATTGCGCCAAGTGTAAAGTTTGGAAGAGGGGGGATTATGGTGTGGGGTTGTTATCAGGAATTGGGTTTGGCCCCTTAGTTCCAGTGAAAGGAACTCTTAATGCTTCAGCATATCAAGAGATGTTGGTGAATTTCATACTCCCCATTCCACCAGTGCACAAGGCAAGGTCAGTAAACACATGAATGAGCGTGTTTGGTATAGAATATGCGATTTAGAGCTGCTTGTCTACGTAGTTTGAGATTTTTGTGACCTCCTGACACATCTGTCTCATAATCTTTTCTCAAGAACACACCTCTTAACATCAGTGCAATAAATCCTTGGTGGAGTGGGAGACTGGGAGGATGTGTCAGGATCACGTCCTGTCAATCAACTGACCTGTCACTCAGGGTCATATATCAAGGCTTATAAATCAGGGTCATAAATATCTTGTTTGACACAAAATGTAAGATATATACTACTCCCCTACCACGTGCTTCATCACTGGCCACTTTATAAGAACCCCCTACCTTATATTTCCACTCACTGACCACTTTATTAGAAACTCCTACAGTGTGCCTCTACTTACTGACCACTTTATTTAAAACCCCTATGCCGTGCTTCCACATTATTTCCTTATGTAATGTCACTTATTAACCTGATCAACCTGACCAAGCTAGACCACCTGTATGACCAAGCTTGACTATTCTGGTTGACCAGCATGCAGCATGACTGAGCTGCTCGACCAGCATGGCCATCAAAGAACAGCTTAGACCGTACAAAACCAGCTACCAGTAAAAGCTGGTCTGGAGCTGGATTTTTCAGCAGGCCTGGGTTTTAGGTTTCACAAGCTTCTGTGGGACAGCTGATGTTACAGACACGCTATATATGTATATGTATAATTACCTCAGACCGCTGACCAGAACATGCCAACAGATAAGCCAGTTAGCTTACTACGTATCTCCAAATCCAGCCGTTATACAGACCTCTGAGACGAGGACGTACATTTTATGTAGAGGCAGAGAAAGAGAGACTGAGCAGATAACAGCCCCCGCTCAGCCCATTTGGGCCTGGACCAACCAGCCCTGTTTCAAACGTAATAACACAGGGGAACAGTTCACACCATTTCTTCGTTTTTAACCGTGATGTTCTTTCTGGACTGTTCTGCCTGAGTAGCAGTGTTTCTGTCCCCAGCCTTGTCCAGAGAGTGAATGTGTGTGGAGGAAACCCTCACCCCTCACACACACATCAGCGTGAGGATTACAGAGCCTGGAGACAGAATGTTACATAACCGTGCTGACAAGAGCATCCGCAGTGTGTGTGTGTGTGTGTGTGTGTGACTAGCATAATACAGTGCATACACGATATGCACATGCACGTGCATGTAAACATTTATGAATATGCACACATACATACACATATATATTTTAAAAGGCTAAGTGATGAAAGAGTTGTTCCAGCATGACCACTCTCCAGAGAGAAGCACATGTACACCCTGGGCTACAAACACAGTAGTGTAGTTAGCATGTGTGTGAACGTCTTTTAAATTAGAATTTTAAATTGGAATTTTCCCTTTCCGTCACTTTGGAGCATGTGACGCACACAGCAACTGTAGAAGACTATTGTTTATTACAGAGAGGATGCCTGGGCATTTCTGCATCAACAGGCAAAACATGTTTACTCACACATACACACACACACACACACACCACAGGGGAGCCATGCAGTAAAGCAGAGCAAGGATATTCCAGTTAACTCTTTAACCAAAAACACTGTATTGTCTACCTCCGAGAGGTGAAAATGCTCAGTTAGCTCCTTATCTCAACCACTGCATCAAATAACACTCAAAACACTATACAGGGTGGGCCATTTATATGGATGCACCTAAATAAAATGGGAAAGGTTGGTGATATTAACTTTCTGTTTGTGGCACATTAGTATATGGGAGGGGGAAAACTTTTCAAGATGGGTGGTGACCATGGTGACCATTTTGAAGTCGGCCATTTTGGATCCAACTTTAGTTTTTTCAATGGGAAGACATGTCAAAAATGATTATTAATTATTATTATTATTATTATTATTATTAAGAATTATTATTAAGAATTTCACAAGAAAAACAATGGTGTGCTTGGTTTTAATGTAACTTTATTCTTTCATGAGTTATTTACAAGTTTCTGACCATTAATACAATGTGTTCAAAATGCTGCCCATTGTGTTGGATTGTCAATGCAACCCTCTTCTACCACTCTTCACACACTGATAGCAACACTGCAGAAGAAATACTAGCACAGGCTTCCAGTATCCGTAGTTTCAGGTGCTGCACATCTCGTATCTTCACAGCATAGGCAATAGTAAAGCACCCCACCACTGGACTCCAGAGCAGGAATGACGAACCATGCTTCTCCGCCTGTCAATTCAGTGGGCAAGTCTGGGTTTGGTGGTTGCCAGAAAAACGGTACATGTCTGACTGCATTGCGCCAAGTGTAAAGTTTGGTAGAGGGGGGATTATGGTGTGGGGTTGTTTATCAGGAATTGGGTTCAGTCCCTTAGTTCCAGTGAAAGGAACTCTTAATGCTTCAGCATACCAAGAGATTTTGGTGAACTTCATACTCCCAACTTTGCTCAGCCTCTGAGAAGATCAGATCAGACAACATTTTGATGACCCAAATTTTAGATCAGACTATACTCTCAAATAAGGCTAAACTCAGAGCCCAAACAACAATCAGTCACTGAGATGTTAAATCAATGTTAAATCAAATCTGATGTTGATTCATCATCACCACTTTTTGAACTGCAGCCGATGCAACATCACCGGGCAACCAATGTTATATATATATATATTTGTACAGTTTTGCTCCTATGACACTTGTTTATTTCTTTTATTATTTATTAGCATTTTTAGTCATTCTCCTTTTTTAAGTTTTTATTTTTCGCTTTGCAGGATGTGTTCCTCCATACAGTCCGTCTGCCTCCGTCTCCCTGAGTCTGCCTCAGCCTCAATCCAATTACACACACAGCCCAGACACATCGCTGAGTGACTTACTGCTGCTCCGGGGTTATAGACTACACACTCTGCTCATTACACACCCCCACCACTTACTGTTTGCCTTTCTAGCACATTTCTCGCCTTTATTACTGGACATCAGTCATCTTTTCATTATTCCTGTCCTCTTTTATGTGGTTGTCTTCTCTGGAAGTTTTCTTCATTTTATCATTTGAAATATCACAGCCCAGTCCTCTGTTCATAGAGTATTCAGGAGAGATAGGAAAGGAAAAAAACAACATGGGCCAACACTAGCTTACTGTTCACTGAAAACAGGGGGTCCACATAAGTAGTCTTGGTCTCAGTCAAATCCAGTCCTTTCCACTGAGGTCTGTTCTTCGTTCTTGTAGGGTTAGCCTGGATGATACAACATTAAAAGGATGATATAAAGCTCATAATGGCAATGATAAACGTTTGGTTACAGTCACAGTTACAGTTACGTGTATAATTTACGTGTGTAATTTCAGGATCAATGCATTTATAGTATCAGGACTGGGAAATGGTTTATGGTGTTTAGGATCTGCACTGAAGCACTTTAAAATTGAAATGGATTTGGATTATTGGGATTAAGGTGTCATCATTAATTTAAATGTAGCTCCCATGTCAGATGAAGCATTTAGAAATTACAGTACATTCTGTAAATAGTGACCCCATTTTAGACCATTGGACAAACTGTGATGCCTAATATCATCCTCAGAAAAGAAGCCATGATTAGTATACTTTTCATGAGTTGGGATGGTTGGTATGGTGTAATGGGTAACAATGCTGCCAACTGTATGAGGGATAGGGGGTTGATTCTCCACTGGGGCAAAAACACAATGCTATGCCAGGACAAGTAAGATGTGTAACACTACATTCACCTGCCACTGTAAAATGAGTAAACTGTACATTGCTTTGGTTATAGACATGTGATAAATGACATAAATGTATGTAGATGAATGGACTAATATGATTTGTTGAGCTATTTGAGAGTGATGATAGCATTTTAAGTCAAAAAATTATAATAAACAGTATTATTACTATTATTGGACCTTTATGTGTAGCCACTGTTAGTTCTGTAATGTTTATGACCTTGTTGCTCTGTGTGTATGTGTGTGTGTGTGTGTGTGTGTGTGTGTGTGTGTGTGTATGTCAGTCAGTAATATGACTGAAAGGCCTCATGCAGACAGGTGTGATATGACAGCCTGCTGCTGAGGCAGGAAAACCAGGCGAGAAGTAAAGCATGCTGACACAAACGCCAGTCAGGAATGCCTCAAACCACTATGTCAGCTTAACTCAACACCACCAAAATACTGACTCAAATACACACTCTGTGGGTGTTAAAGGAGATGCGACCTTAATTCCATTGTAGGCATCTTCACCTTTTATGCAGGAGACAAAATATCACTCATTAAATTGCTTTTTCAGAAGGGGCCGTAGCTGCAAGATGGATAATTACTTTATAGTCAGGCCTCTACATCCTTAAAAAAGGAGGCTCCTCAAAGGCTTTTTCGTAAAGTTAATGTGTTTACATAGAACCATCACAGGTCAAAGAAACATTTAGATGAGAACCTAGACTGCTTTTAAGAAGCTACTTAAAACTCATCTGTGTAGATTATCTTTTAGGACGTTTCATATCATAGGACGTTTTAAGGTAAAGAAAATACATTAGAAATGAAAATGTTGTTTATTATTACTGTTAATTTATTTATTTAGTTGGTTAGTTAGTTCAAATGCTTACATGGTTATTTGGCTGGTTGAAGTGCTGTTTAAATATAAGAAAAAAACATAAATATATTTTTTAAAAATAGGAATTCTCTGTTTTTGAAGAAATATAAAATAACTCCTTCCAACAATAACAGATGTACAGCAAATACTATTCACTGTACACTTTAACATTGCTTACTATTAAAAAATCCTTAGAAAAATAGAAAAATAATTGCTTCATTTCACTTTTTCTAAATTATTTCTAAATGTTGCTTGGGAAAAAAACTTATTATTTAATTATTTATGGTAAATGATCAGTTGGTTTACAAACACATGGCTGTGAATGTGAAAAAATATATCTAACATCCGTGTGCTTTTTAGTTTAGCAAGAAAAAGGGAGCAAATATTCTCCAAACCCACATGATTTCTTTTTCTATATAAAGTTGGCATACAAAGTAGGGATCTCAGCTATTTGATTCTACCAATTTAAAATCTACCAGTATTACCAAATGTTCCACTAGCAAGCTAGCTACCCTTTTTAAGAAAAGTAACTATAATTCTTGTTAAAGTTTTAGATTCTGTCCAGTAAGGTAATTCTCACCAATTAGCTAAGAATGTTTTTAATTTCAAATGTAGTGTGGGTGTAACCATAGTAGAGGCAGCTGACAACCTAGTGGTTAGCTAGCTAGTAAGATAAGTTGAACAACTAAAATTAGCAGATAGGCAGCATACGTTTAAGCAATACTCCATCATTGTAAAATGAAAGCTACATAAGTAGCTGAAGTGGAAATTCATTCATAGGGCAGCTAAAACACATATAAATCTCCAAGCTAGCCAGTTAATAAACAGAATTTTGTTTTACTGCAATAAAGCAAGGAGCAGAGTATGGGCAGTATGAGCAGAGTATTAGGTAAGCAATGTTGTTATTAGTAGCCTGTTTGTTTTTACATGTGTGGATGAGAGTAGATGTGGATGTGTCACTGCTAAAAAACTAAAATACAACCACTATAAAATATTATTATTTTTATTTTCTTGTTCTGTTATGCCACCATTAAACTAGTCAGTATGTGTAATATTACATATTATAAGATTGCTGTAAGAATATTATAAGATTATTACTCGATTTTGTGTAAAGAATTATTTCCTAAAAGAAATAAAACTCAAAGTTAGATAACCTAATAATATTCTTACAACAGTGTCTCAAGAAATATTAGATACCGTGTCTAGATTTAAGATGTTTTAAGTTTTCTTCAGGTATTCTAATTTCTTCTTTTGCCATGAAGAATTATTAGTCGCATATCTACTTCAAAAGATTGCAAATCATAAAAAAAGCCTTAAGCCTTAAGTGTCCAAAATTGACTGAGGGGGCTGATTACCAAGGTGACCCAGCGTAGCCTGTGCATGGAACTGCGGTCAGGCTGTGTGCCAGCGGCCCAGTGTAACACACCCTGCTGTTTGTTCAGTATTGAGGCTGGTTTGAATCCTGCTCCAGACTGCGGGACTTTTAACTCTGCCAAAAAAAAAATAAATCCACATGTAAACCTACCATCCCTCCCTAACGATGCATTTTTAATTATGCCTGTAACTGTTCAGAGCTGGTATCAGTCTTCTGTTAGATATAAAAAGCTGCCAATCAGAATCAGAATCAGAATCTCTTTATTTCACCAAGTATGTTACCCATACAAGGAATTTGTCTTGGTGAGAGCAACACGCATGACAAGTAACAAAGAAACACAGAACACAGTCTTAAACTAAAGGAAAATGACACTAAACAATAAATAGGGTAGGGGATAAATTAAAAAAAGTAGAAAGTACTAAAGGTAATAAAGGTAATAAAGAGCTGAAAAATATATTTACAGAAAAGAAAAGGACATCTGTACAGGTGTGCAAATAGTCATAGTGCAAAATAGGCAGAGTGCAAATAACTGTTCAGTCCGGTTTGGTACAGTTCAGTTGTAAGTTTAGAGGTTTACAGTGGGAGGTGACCACTGTGATTGAGGAGCGCTACAGCTCTGGGGAAGAAGCTGTTAGCATGACGTGTTGTGCTGGTTTTGATGGACCGCAGTCTTCTACCCGAGGGGAGTGTCTGGAAGAGGAGGTGTCCAGGATGTGAGGGGTCAGATGTAATCTTGCCAGCCCGCTTCCTCATCCTGCTGGAGTAGATCTGCTGAAGTGATGGCAGGTTACATCCTATGATCCTCTCTGCTGTCCTGATGATGCGCTGGAGTTTGGTTCTTTCTTGTGAGGTGGAGGAACCAAACCAGATAGTTATGGAGGCTGTGATAATGGACTCGATGATCGCTGTGTAGAACTGGATCATCAGGGTCTGTGGCAGGTTGAATTTCTTGAGCTGTCTCAAGAAGTACATTCTTTGTTGAGCTTTCTTGATGATGGAGATGGTGTTTTTCTCCCATTTCAAGTCTCTGGAAATGGTGGTGCCCAGGAACTTGAGTGACTCCACATTTCAATGTATGAAATGAGAGAATAGAAAAGAATTGTGGTGTGTAAAGTAGCCAGTCAACAGAAATAAACTGAAGGTAGTTGCATAATGACAGAGTCATGAATATCTCCAGTGAGGAAGGTTCTACTGGAGCTCTCACACACACAGACACACACTGTTACAGAGCAAATGCAGCAGTCAGCAGCCTCTGGCTGGGATGGCCGTGAGGGTGGCTGGTGCTGAGAAAGTGCTGAGCTGGGATGCTCCTGCCAGGGATTTCCTCTGCCTGATGTATTCCCTTCTCTACTGCACACTAATCTTCACCAGGATTTACACCCCACTGGCCGGCACACATACTTCAGAGCAGAGCCGGGATGGAGGGAGGCTGTCTTGCGGATGCAATGCAGTAGCAATAAAACTCTGAATGATAGCGTAATGCAGAGCAATGCAGATGTGACACTGTCAAGCTAACAGAGGAGCAGAGAGGCAATTATAGACAGTTACACTCAGCCCAGCCAAACACATTAAAGCGATAGTTTCACGAAGAAGCATCCCCCCCATTGCAAAGGTAGTGCTGTGTCTGAAGTTTGCTTCTTTAGTTTAATGCTGGAACTGCGAGGCTAATGTAGATAGGGTAAAGTAAGCTCCCACCAATTAGCATGATGCCACACTTACTAAATGAGAAATGTCCTGCACACTCATGCTTAAAAGGCCCACATAGCCTACTCACCGAGCCCACTTCCAAATAGGAACCAATAGCAGAGGTTGTGCACTAAAGCTACGAGGCTAATGTAGCTATATACCCTACCAAATTAGCAGGGTGCAAACTGCATGTCTAACTCATCACTACACTGTATGACTTAGTTCATGTTCAGTTTAGTGTTAGGAGTGAAAACAGCACAGGAGTAGAATTTAGTACATGATTCCAGAGAAGTGGAAAAATCTATCCTGCTTGTTGGCAGGGCTTCTGTGCTAAAGCACAGCAATATGGTCAGCAAAGCAGAGCAACCGTGCTCTGTTTAGAGTAAGGGCTGCATTTGAATGACACCATTCCTAAAAATCAGCATTAACATTATGCCCCGGTGTGAAAAGGGGCTGCACCAATGACTGTAGAAAACATCGTCTTTCAAAAGTGAAGCAACCACAGGTCTAGCGCCTCTGCTGACTGGTTGCACTATGATGCATAGCTCCGCCTATCCCCATATGTGTCAGTGGCAAAACAGACCATTTCCTATCTTATTTTCCTCCTCTAAACTGTCTTTCCATCTCCAGTGTCATTCCAATTCCGACAGTTAGGTTTCCATGTGCTAATATTGCCTCATTGTTTTTTCCCAGAAATCAGTTTTTAAAATCATATTCCGCTATATCCTAAGACTAAGGAATTAAGTTATTGACAGCCTTGGCTGGAAGAGAGCATCTGCAGGACCTACATTGTGCCCTTTCTGTTCATGACATGGAGTAGCAAAGTTGTAGTGGAACTTACATGAGCTGCACTTTTACTGTTGACAAATTACACTCATCGGACAAACTGGGGATCCAGGAGACAAAATCCACTCTACTGCTTTCCTGTAAACTCAATGAAGGCGTTGTGAGACACGCTTGGTCTAGGAGAATCTGTAAATAAGTAGGTGAGTCTGGCATCGCCTCTGGTCTCTACTGTACAGACTCTGGACTTCCATGTTTTCTATAGTCACTGAACTATAAATAAGTATTATAGATGACTGAAAACCCCCACATGCTTGGAGAGTGTGTGATGACTTCGGCATGCATTTAACACTATGCTAATTGGTGAGGTATTAGTTTGCATTACTTCTTGGTTGCATTAGTCTAATAGCTCCACTTTAGGCTAATCGAGTAGATTTGCTGTGGGGGATCAGGATCAGTGGACACATTTTTTCGCCAAACTATCACTTCAAAAGATGACTTGCAGTTTGTGTTCTCCTGGCTGGAGTTAAACCTGCTGTCACATTCAAACCCACTGCTCACAGCAGGTGACGTCTGTCATTTAGAACAGCACGCTGCAGAGTGAAGGCTGATGGTGTGACGCTTCAGCTGTGCTTCTGGTGTCCTGCCAGTGTTCCTCAGCTCTTGGATGTGTGTGTGTGTGTGTGTGTGTGTGTGTGTGTGTGTGTGTGTGTGTGTGCTGGTCTGTGGAGCAGTGAGGCATGGTGCTGACTCGACTCTGTAGGAGTACAGCCCTGACACCAGAGAGAGAGAGAGAAAGAGAAGGGAAAGGTGAATGAGACAAGGTTGAGGGAATGGAGAAATAGACAGATTGAGAAAGTGATAAAATGTGAGACAGAGAGACAGTGAGAGACAAAAAGGAGAATGAAAGAGACAGAGAAAGATAGAGATCGGTAGATCTAGATAGAGAGAGTAACCTGGGGAAAGCATTCAGCAGCATTTTCAACAGATCTCTCTCTTTCCTTAGCAAACAGTATCTCTAGTATAAATCAAACTGGCATTTTTGCAAATATCAGAACTATTGACCATATCTAACCTGTTTAATCAACCCTTACATTAAACAAAACATGGCACACTATCGCTGTTTTTGCAGATTTCAAGAAGGTGTTGACTTGTATTGTACAAGAGAGTAAAAGAGAAACAGGTCTGTTTAACTGTCTAACATCTGCATTAATGAGTGTACAAAGGCTACAGCAGCACCTGGACCTGCTGGAGCAGTACTGCCAGAACTGGGCCCTGGCAGTAAACCTAAAGAAGACAAACGTTATGGTCTTCCAGGAAAAAAGCCAGAACGAGAGTAAGATATGTGGTCCACTCTGTGGGCACAGCTATACAAGATGGGATACATATCCAACAGTCTTGCATGCTGAATTTTGCAATATGATTATCAAAAACCCAAAGAAAAATTAAATTTAAAAATTTAATTTTCTGGATGAGTTCCAGAGACGCAATGCAGTTTACAGCAACACTATGTAGCATTTCTATCTTAAAATAGCAGCTTCAAAATCATTGTGCTGCTCCACAGATCACTGTGGGCTACAGCATGCTGCTAACTGCACTATGTAACTTTGGTGACGTGGGCATGAAACCCAAGTCATATTCATGTTAAATTCCTGTAATATTGCTCTACCTTGTCGGCCCACATGCTTCTTTTAGTTCAGATGCCGTTTCCAATGCCTTTGTAAAGCATGTCTTTTAAGGGTGGCCCAAAGCGTGAATACACTTCCTGACTGGAGGGGGGGCCTTAAAGCAACACAGTGCTACTTTAAGGTTCCGAGGTTCTCTAATCCTAAATGAGTAACAGCCCCACAGTAGCACTACTCTAGATCGTAGTGTCATCAACAAGCTCATCACACACAGTAAGAATGGATATGTGACAGTCTGGGAGAACCAAATTTAAACTAGAATGATATTGGGGACTAGAAAAAGAGTATGCACTGAAAGAGTATCTCTTGACAGAGATCAAAAGCAGATCCTGAAGAAGCAGTCATGAAATAATGAGGGAACATGCCACACCTGACCATAAAACATGTTTATCAGTCAATTGTTTAATTCTTAAACTGTTAATGTTATTACTTTTGCAAACCTCTTGACTGAAAGCTGAATTTCCCTGAACCACATCTTAATTTCAAACCTATTGATGTGGTATACAGAGACATTACAACATTACAAAATGTGTGTCCCTGCCCAAACACTTATTTAGATTCTGTCCATTTGAAAACAGGTGTTATAGTCTTAGCAGCTCTGGTCTGTACTTGTTAACAGTGTCATACAGTGTAAGAAACTGTATAAGTAATTATTAAAGATTGCTGAACATATACACATGGTTTAAAGAGTGTTTGTGGTTTCCACTGACGTTGCCTTATGATGCAAGCATTTGCTTATGTCACACCAACAACCATATTTCATTTCTACACAACCAATTTACAATGTTTCTTCATCTTTTATACATAACAATTCTGCTACTGTGCCTTTAATACTAGTCTATGTAAATGAGGTCCATTTTGATTAGTTGTCTTACTCAAAAAGCAGTCCAGGCTAAAGCTGTCCTAATATGTTTACTGTGAAGTGGCCTTTGTGACATCAATAAACGCTTCCTTTAAAACAGCTTAAGATGCTTACTTTCACATATGGGAAGTATGGACTGGGGACTCAACAATACACTGCATCAAACTCTTTTACTTCCACAGTACGGGTCCTTTAAACCTTGGGTAATGTTTTAGGCATGCAGTAAGCACCATGCTAAACGGTGTACATAAGCATCTATTAGCTACTTTAGCTTTATAGCTTTAGTGCAGAGCTAAAGAAGCAAACTTTGAATGTCATTTGGATATTATTTAACATATGTAATACCATTGGTATTTAGCACCCTCCAATTTATGAACACTAACCTAAGCACCCTGAGTACATTATTTCATAATGACTTTCAAGAGTCTATGAGCATGGTGCTGTCCATGGCGCATATTAGTCCATCAGCTACTGAACCTTCCTTTAGGCTTGGGTAGTCCAAGCCCTCTTAGTCCCGAAATAAGCCCAACATGTGTGCTCAGCTTATAAATAAAACAAAACCACTCTTCCTCTGGTACACCAGGAACTCAGCAGGATGCAAAAAAAGACGAAAACTCGAGCCCCCAGACTGTAACTCACACCCCAGAAGCGTCTACTGTTGCTGCTACAGTTGCTTGTCAGATTTCTGTGGCCCTGCAGAAGCTCTACGCGAATGGCACCATTCCGTGCTGCACCAGAGTCGTAGCAGTAATTAAATGAGCTCAGCAGCTAATGACTCCTGTCACTGGATCCCAAATGATAACGGCTTGTTTATGGGGCTGCAACATGACGACCATTCCTCAGTAATGGACTACACATACTGTTTTGCTACGGTGCTCAGGTTTAAGCTAATGCTTCTAAATTACCTGTATCTGATACCTTACTTCAGCCTCTTGAGCCCCAATTGCTGTGGTTACAAAGAAACCTTCAAAACAGGGGCACCTACAAATGATGCTAGGACTTAATAATAATAAGCATACGTTCACCCTAAATGTAGTCAGTTAACCCAGATATGTTTGCTTCTTTAGGCTGATGAAGTTAACAAATAATTGATGTTTATACTCCACCAGTCTACACTGGTGCTACAAGGCTAATATAGCTAACAGGTAATCACTGGTTAGCACTGGAGTTATTAGGCTAATGTAGCTAACTTATAATGGAAGCGTATACACACCAATTAACTACCCATACTTGCCTGAAACCTAACCCCAGACAGTTGTTTAGCTAAGAGATATTTGGTCAATGTTCTGGCCAAGTGCACTGCCCCCACCTAAAATTGCACCAGTGTCAATAAGATGCAACTAATGCAACATTTGCCAACCTCCGAAATGTATTTAGAACATAAGAGACTATAAAAGAGTGTCAGCCAAGTGCCTTAAACATGACAAGGCTAACGTTGCTAACAAACACTAGAGGCCAATAGTTGACTGACTACATCTGGAGGAAATGTGTCCATTAAACAGCCAAGGTAGATAAGTACCTTATGTACCACTAATGTCAGCTAATGTTAGCGAGTTAGCTCGTTTAGTTGGACACAAGCATGATCAGTACTCGACTGATGTAGCACCAGCTAGCAGCCTGTTAGCTAAAGATGGTGGCCTATCTGAAGCTAGCAAAGTGTTCACTAGCTGGAGGGCTCTGGCATTTACTAATGTGTTGTGGGGGTGGTATGAAACACTCTTATATACGAACTAAGAATATTTACCCTGTTAATTATGAACAAGGACAGAGAGGAGTCAGGCTTCTGCTTCTTTTGTTGGCTATGTGATTTACTTTATATGCACTTAACTTAAGGAGAAAACTGTACATTTGATTTTTGGTTTTTGACTGTTGCTTTAAACTGCTGTGCTGTGTTGAGCAGTGTGTCCCAGAAGACCAAAAACCATGCATCTGAAAATACCAGTTCATAAAGATTCGTCATGGAGAGATGCATGTACAAAAAAAGAGACTGTGCTCCCAGATGACAGAACACAGAGTGCCCTTTTCATTCATTCCACCTTTATTCTCTTTCACAGCATGTGAAAGAAGAAGGCTCTCTAAATATGGATCCTTTTCTTTCACGCTAGCATCGGAGCCCTTTCACATGGCAGCATTCCTCTCAGAGCGATGTGCATAAAAAGGGTAGTGTTCTTTAAGCAGAGACGTAATGCCTACACTACTAGCCAGTGTGTGTGTGTGTATGTTTTCATACATTCTATGGACAGGGATACCAGTAAAACACAGGGCTAATCTACAGAACAAAAAACAACAATAAAAAACATCTATGTTTAAAATGTGCTGGGTACAAATATTTTGATAGTTGTTTTTTTAGATTAACATTAAGGTATTGTAAATAGGCACAGCCTAATTACAGTTTACCCAATATGTTCTTTAAGGTTTAGGTCAGGAAACCGTGAGGGTCATTCCAAAAAGTCTTTTTTTGGTCATTCCAAAATTGTTTTTAGTTTTATCCTTTGAACAGATGTTTTGACATTTTGCATCCTGGATTTGCTGGTATTTTGCGAAATCCACTCTTTCCTCCACTCATGCTATTGAATGCCATTGTTGCTGTCCAGTGAAAAACAAGCTTAAAAGATTTTTATTAATAAAATCAACAAAAAAAGTTCAATAATTTTAGAGCATTTTTGTTGGTCCATTAATCCAAGATTATTTACACATTGTACAGAGCAGCTACAAGGTATGTGTGTGTGTGTGTGTGTGTTGCAGTGGAAAGCTGTGGGCTTCCTCCCACCTAGAGGGCCATTCTAATGCTCAGTCGCTGCTGAAGAAAAGGCAAAGAAAGGAATGATACTTCTCTCTCTCTCTTTCTCTCTCTCTCTCTTTGTGTTATGTAATGCAGTGATGTACAGGCATTACAAAAGTAGCCGAAGGCCAGAGTGATTGGAGTGGACGAAGCCAGGACGTAAATGTAAACAGCAGTCAGCCATCCTAATATTCTAACCACACGCACACACACAGACAGTCAATCTGTCAATCCTGTCTGTCTATCCATCTGCATATATTTCTGAAAATGCACTATTTCTCCCAGAACTTTGTTGTAGTTACAAATGCAGTGCAACAACACAAAAAAGAGAAAAAGAAGTCAAATCAGTTCACACAGAACTGCAGACATGGGCTGGGAATTGGCATCCTCAATGTAATATTTGGTAGCACATCCTTTGGATACAATAACTGAAATCAGTCATTTCCTGTATCCATGAATGTGTGTTTTACTCCTCTCCACTGGAAGTAGGGACCATTCTTCTTTTCCCAACTGCTCCAGGTATCTCAGAATTGAAGACGCACTTTCTCACAACTGCTGTACTGCAGTATCTCAACAGATGTTCCATAGACTTCAGATCTGGACTCATTGTTTTATCAAGTGTGCTTTAGATCACTGCTGCTGGAAGATCCATGGCCTTTGATGGAGACCTAGATTTCTGAGACTCAGTCCGTTGATTGAGGCTCTTTAGCCACTTTTTAAACAATCCTTTATTGCAATCTTTGAGCAGTTATTCTCTTCTGTCCATGAACTTTGGGACCTCTGGAGATGGGTTGTCCACCTCATCTGTGTCTAGATACCGATAGATAGATTGAGCCATCCTTGTGTTTAACAGTTGGAGATGTGTTTTTTTTTTTGTTTTTTTTAAAGAGCTTTGCTCTTAGAGGTACCACATATTTAAGGAGTACTTTATGGAATTTGTGTGTTTAGGATCACTGTATGATGTTTGCTTTCAGACTTTTCTCCATTTGGTGGTATTAAAATACATATTTTCTTCCCTCTACCAATGAAAGGCCCCCCGTGCCTAAAAAATAATATAGCTAAGAAGTTATATTTTATATAAATTGCACCAGGTTCCAAAATGCACCAGGTTTTTTTGCAACTTCTAATGCTGAATTTCCCTCAAGCTCTTTTGCAGTCAATCAGGGTTTGTGGAAAGAAAAATAGAATAGGAGTACCACCATTAAGAATTTGCAGTGTCTAATCACGTATTAGCTGATTAGGTTTGTACAGTGAAATCTGACAGACTTGTCCAAGACTACTACATACTTTGATAAGTCATCCCTGTAAGTCAGATGATTTCTTCAGAATCTACAAAGAATTATTTAGTATCTACTGTGAACTACTTAGTCTACTGTATATTATTCAGCAACCACTATAACATATTTAGTATCTACTATGTATTATTCATTATCTACTACAGAGTCCTTGGGGTGTCTTGCATGCACTGCTTATCAGGTTTGTCCAAAGATTCACAGAAGTCTATCTGTGTGAATTTGTGTGTTTAGAATTATTGTGTGATGTTTGCTTGCTAACACTTAATTCACTTGCTGGTATTAAATGACATCTTTTTTTCCCTCTACCAGCAAAAGGTGCCCCGTGCCACAGGCTTCTAAACATCGCTCAAAGTCTGCAATTCTAAAAGCAGTTCTGGAAGCTTTTGTTGGTCTTCTAGACCTCAGCTTGACCTGTCTCATCCCTGCTATTTCTACACTACAAACAGCAGAAAACAGCTTTATTGGCTTTATTGGCATCACTTATTGTAATTGAGTGCAATGAAGCTGCTTACAGGAATCCATGGCTGCTGACAAGGTTTGAGGAGGAAGTTTAAAGATTTGAAATTTGTCTCATCTGACTTTTCCTAATGGTGATTGTGAATAAGCCTAATAAACCTATTAAGGTCTAAAAACTTTTCCCTGAACATTTGAATGGTGCTTTTCTTTGTTTCACTGTACATAATAATTGTACATAAGACAAATAATGGACAGTACTGTATTTCACAGTAAGACAAGTACAGTGTTGTGAGATCAGTAAGTGTTATGAATACATTTACTAGAGTGACTTTTCCGGCCTTACAACAGTAACTACAGAAGAACACATTTAAAGGCGGAGCCTGCAGGTCAGTTGCTAACATTGGGAGTAAATTTCAATGATAAAATGTGTTTGGTTTGCAATACATTTAGTCCAAGGTTGCATCAGTTGATGATTTCAATATAATTTCCATATCAGCTTTTCTCAGTAGAGCAGAGAGCAGACCAGCGCAGACCTGTTTTGAGTAGAAGCAGTAAAAGGTGAGGCATATCGAATGCTGAGGCAGGTGTTGTTTTACATACCACAATGGGCACAGGAGGCTAAACTCATTTGTATGGAGACTTCTGTCCACACCAAGCACAAGCTGTACAAAACAATGTCCATGAAATAACCAGATGTGACCACTTATAAGTAAAGCTAACAGTGAAAAGACTGAGGAATAGAGAACTTAACCCTTACCAAAACAGAAGTATATTCAAGTATGCTATTAGTATACTTCTTTTAAACGTAAAGTATGCTTTCAGTGTAGTCTTTGTGTTTTTATCCAAGGCATGATAATCAAAATTGTACTGATGTACACTTGACTTGTACAAGTATTCCGAAAAGTCGTTAGAACACAAGCTTTAGTGAAGGAAATAGGACTCTCTACTAGGAATAAAAATGCTCAAGAAAGCATTTGGCCGTTCTGTGCAGAAACCTTGACATGGCCAGTGTCACACATTTACTTACATTTGAATATTTTCCCAGAAACAGAGCTGAACCTTCAGTATTGCTGCTTCATTTTACTTCTTATAGTTTCTTTGTTAGTTATTTTCTAGTCTAAATGGTTTTTTGTTTTGTTTTTTTTAGATTTCCACTGCATTTTTTAGGTTTCACTGCATTCCTGTGATTATACACACAATATTAAAAACACACATACACACAAAGTGATGACAAATTGTCACACCTAGTGTTGTACATGTGACTGGGTTAGGAACCCCCAGTATTAAAGGCAAAAGAGCACTTTCTAGAGTATTAGTTTAGGACGGAGTACAGTACATGCCTGTAAATCATCATTAATATATCTTTAATTAATTGTTAATTATTAATATGCCAAATGGCACCAGCTACAAAAAACAAAAAAAAACAAAAAAAAAAAAAACAAATCAACCTGCTAAAACAACATTAGGTCAGATTTGTGTGAAAGCATATGCAGTGCCATGCAAAACATTTGGCCATCCCTGGTCAAAAATTCTGCCACTGTGAAAAGTAAAGTGAGTAGATGATGAACAGATTTCCAAAAGATAACAACATTTTTCAACATATTATACAAGATTAGTTTATTACTTTTGAGTTGTACAATTTTAGAGTGAAACAAAGGAAATGAGCATCATGCAAAAGTTTGGTTACCCCAAAAGATTGAACAGATTTAAGCTCTCAGATAACTTTGACCAAGGTCTCTGACCTTAATTAGCTTGTTAGGGCTATGGCTTGTTCACAATCACCATTAGGAAAAGGCCAGGAGATACACATTTTATAAGCTTTGTCCCATCAATCAGTCACCTTGGGCTCCTCTAAACAGCTGCATATCAAAATTACAATAACTCATGCCCACAAAGCAAAACTTTAACTCCAAATATTATGCAACCTAAGTATTACTAAAAATATGTTAATAGTCCTTTGAAAAGTAGTTCATGCAAGACTGTCCAACATATCATAGAACTTTTCCAAGGATGAATGGGTGAAAATCCCCCAAACAGGAAATGAAAGACAAGCTCTTATATTGTATTTATTGTATTGTATTATATATTATGTTAAATGGGGTGTAACTAAGAACTGATCATGCAGGGTGCCCAAACTTTAGCTTCAGGATCTTTCCCTTTTTTGTTATTTTGCTTGCCTGTTTTATTCAGAGTAACAGAAATTATGATCAGGGTGCCCAATCTTTTGGATGTCACTGTATTTAGACCCTAACATTAGAATAAACCCAAATAAACCCAAAACAAAAACTGCATTCTCTGGACTGATGGAGCTTTAATACCTTTGAGATGAGTTGGAGTGACAGGGCTAACTAAGTACCCAATGTCAGTACCTGATGCTCACTGCTCTCTAAATGCATGTAAATCCTCCTCACAGCAATGCTCCTTCATCTAATATAATGCCATCCTAGATGGCAGTAGGCAGGGGCAGTGGTGCCCATATATATATATATATATATATATATATATATATATATATATATATATATATGTGTGTGTGTGTGTGTGTATGTGTGTGTGTGTGTGTGTGTGTGTGTGTGTGTGTGGTTTTAAAGATTGCCTGATTAAGTTAAATGTTTAATGATAATATGAATAAAGAGTAAAGTAGGTTTTGCAGTGGTACTTGTAGGAGTGGAGTGTCGCTGCTGATGCCGATGCTGATGCTGATGGAAACGGGGTTTCCCTTTTACAGAAGCAGCTGATCAAATGCTGTCTGCAGCAGTGGGATGGCCCAGATACCGGACAGAACGCTTGCCTATAGGAGGAGCTTTATGAAAAGACACTGCTGCCCCCTTGTGCTGTAAACTATTATGTGAACACATTTTGTTTCTTGCTGAATAGTATCTTATTTGAAAGGAAAGTGACTGCAAACGCAACAACTGACCCCATAGGTGGAGTTAACGGTCATAGACTGAGGAGTGAGCTGTAAGTAGAAGTAGAAAAGCTTTCCAACCTAAACACGTTTAAATGACCTGCATTCAAATCAACCTGAGCAGTGAAAGTTTACACACACTCATCACAAGAATGTCATGCTTCCAGTGATTTCTTTTAAGCTGTTCTTTTTTTCTGAGGAAGAATGAGTGAGACTGATAACATGCATCTTTAATAGAAAACAAGACACAGCTCTGACATTCAGACTAAAGTTTAACACATTTGTGTCAACTTTCCAATAATGTGCTGTTCTCATGCTGTGATTACATCAGGCGGGCTAAAACGTGTTTAAATAAAAATGAGAAACTACAAAGTAAAAGAAAAAGCTGCTTAATTGAACAGCACTGGCTTTACAGTGTATTTTTATCTCAAATATTTTAAACTGCATTAACATAAATCATTTTTCCTAACGAGGAAATCCTAATGCTATAGTCAGAATATAAAAAGCAGCCAGTATGCTGCATTTTACTAATTAGTATTATTAGTAAAATACCCAGCAACCAATCAGAACAAGCACCCACTTGCCTGTTAACCAATCAGAGTTGTCTAACTCAATCTTGCTGCCGCCTAAATGTGAGCACTGATGAACGACGGCCGGTTACTTGTTGAGGCGGACCTTCGCTCCTTACGTACTTCACCGGTTATTTCTGCTGAACGTCAGGGGCTGATAAGGTGCGTTTCGGACTCCGACAGACTCAAGTAAACGTCATTAACGTCAGTTAGTTGTCTTATGTGTTGGGTGGTGCAGGACCTCCTTTGTTCACGGGGCTTTAATGTTGCGTCTTTTTCCCCTATTTCATTAAATGGTGCCGCAATTCTGGGGCAAAATCCTTGCGGCCCTTAAAAACCTTAACCTTAAATTGAAATCAGTGTAAAACGATTTATTTCCCGCAATTCTGAAGCAACTATATTGGTCCATTTCTAAAAATGCAAAGTAGGTTTTAGCGTGGCGAGGCAACATATGGAAGTGGCAGAAGTGCACAGGTCTCATAAATAAAAGCTCAAGTACTCTTGTTAAAAATACTCCAATAAAACTATAAAGGGCACATAATCCTCAATGCATTTATATTCATTGCTATTTAATTATTATATTCCACGGAAATACATGTTTGACTTTTTTTTGGCTGTTACATACCTTAGAACTAGAGGTATTATTAACTATATCACAGGTAGGAGAACTATGTAAGTCAACAGTGTGGGAACCATGTTGTTCATTTTATGTGCTAAATGCTTATATCCTGAACCTGTTTGTCTTTTCACTCAAGCATATTCGTTATAGTGAATTTACTTGTTTAAATATATATGTATGTATGTTGGTGTTTTTTTTATTGAATCAATGATGTCACCTATCTGAAATCAACAGCCCTTCTTCTCCTTTTTACCTCAGTGCAGTTGTTTCCAATTTAAAATAGTTTATTAAGTGTCTGTTGGCTTCCAGTCCTTGGATGGCCAGATGATCTAAATTGTTGTGTTCAACAGGCAGTCTCTCCTGGAGACATAGTTGCAAATCCAATTCTAACAAATGTTTCTGCTAGACTAAAACCTAACTTTAGCTTGGGAAAGCACCTCTTAGGGAAATCATTGCTTCCAATTGTTTGTTGATGTGTTGAGATGGCCAAGGCGCTGCGTTCAGGTGGCAGTCTCCCCTGGAGGCGTGGGTTCGAATCCCACTTCTGACATGCAATTTTGATCAGCAGAATTATCGCTTCAGCTTGGGCCGCTACCATGCTACGCAGTTTTCCTTAGTGGCTAAGTAAGCACTTCTTTAAATGTTATTGGATATTTACATTACAAGTTTCTGAGTGAAATAACCCCGTTATTGTAACCTGGACTCCGACATCTGTCTGTCAGGATGGCGCTCCCGTGAGTGTGCATTGTTTCCGGGTGGTTTGGCTTTAAATTCCTCATCTGACATGCTTTGCTGATAGGTTAAAAGCCAGGATTCGCATGGGAGGGCACCCCTCAGGGCAAGCTTAGCATGTTTGTTAATTGGCTAACTAATCACTTGTGTGAATGTCTTAGCACTTTGAGTTTACCATATCAAATTCATTGTGGCCGTAAAGCAAGTAGCGTAGGTCGGGATGGCCGAGCGGTCTAAGGCGTTGCATTCAGGTCGCAGTCTCCCCTGGAGGCGTGGGTTCGAATCCCACTTCTGACATGCAATTTTGATCAGCAGAATTATCGCTTCAGCTTGGGCCGCTACCATGCTACGCAGTTTTCCTTAGTGGCTAAGTAAGCACTTCTTTAAATGTTATTGGATATTTACATTACAAGTTTCTGAGCCGCCGTGTACATACCGCCTAGCGCTAGCGCTAGCGCTAATGCTAATGCTAAGGAGGCACTGTGGGAACTGCATGGGGGCATCAGCGATCTGCAGACCAAACATCCAGACGGACTGTTCATTGTCGCCGGAGATTTCAACCATGCAAATCTACAGTCAGTCCTCCCTAAATTCCATCAACATGTGGACTTTGCCACGAGAGGAGCGAACGCGCTGGACCTTGTTTACACAAACATCCCCAGCGCGTACCGGGCCGAGCCCCGCCCCCACCTCGCGTTCTCGGACCACATGTCTGTGTATCTGACTCCAGCTTACACACCCCTCATCAGACGCTCCAGACCAGTTCAGAAGCAGGTGAGAACCTGGCCGGCAGGAGCCATCTCTGCCCTTCAGGACTGTTTTGAGTGCACTGCATGGGACATGTTTAGGGAGGCTGCGACAGAAGGCGACTCTGTTAACTTGGAGGAGTACACAGCATCAGTCACTGGCTACATCAGTAAGTGTATTGATGATGTCACTGCCATGGATGACTCCTGAGGTGCGTGCGCTACTGAGGACCCGCGACTCGGCCTTCAGAGTGGGTGACAAGGCGGCCCTAAGGAAAGCAAGAGCCAAATTGTCACGAGCCATCCGAGAGGCAAAGCGCGCACACGCCCAGAGAATCCACAACCACTTTAAGGACACCGGTGACACATGGCGCATGTGGCAGGGCATCCAGGAAATCACAAACTACAGGACAATGCCACCGTCCTGTGACAGTGATGCCTTCCTCCCCGATGCCCTGAACGACTTTTATGCACGGTTTGAGGCACAGAACAACACGTTGGTGAGAAAGACCACACCCAAGCCGGACGAGCAGGTGTTGTGCCTGACTGCAGTGGACGTGAGGAAAACTCTGCGCAGAGTCAACCCACGGAAAGCTGCAGGACCAGACAACATCCCCGGCAGAGTGCTCAGAGAGTGTGCAGACCAGTTGACAGATGTTCTCACGGACATCTTCAATGTCTCCCTGCGCAGCTCCACTGTCCCAACGTGCCTCAAGACCACCACCATCGTCCCCGTGCCGAAGAAGTCCACGGTGTCCTGCCTCAATGACTACCGTCCTGTAGCTCTCACGCCCATCATCATGAAGTGCTTCGAGAGGTTAGTCATGAGGAACATCAAGAACCAACTGCCCTCTTCATTGGACCCCCTGCAATTTGCATATCGTCCCAACCGCTCCACGGACGATGCCATCACCACCACCCTTCATCTCTCCCTTACCCACCTGGAGAAGAAGGACACCTACGTCAGAATGCTGTTCATAGACTTCAGTTCAGCATTCAACACCATCATCCCACAGAACCTCACCAGGAAGTTAAGCCTGCTGGGCCTCAACACCCCCCTCTGCAACTGGATCCTGGACTTCCTGACAGGAAGGCCCCAGTTAGTCCGGTTCGGGGACAGCAGCTCCAGCACCATCACCATGAACACTGGGGCACCTCAGGGCAGTGTACTGAGTCCTCTGCTGTTCACCCTGCTGACTCATGACTGTGTTGCGAAACACAGTTCTAACAGCATCATAAAGTTCGCCGATGATACAACTGTGCTGGGTCTCATCAGCAAAGGCGACGAGTCAGCATACAGAGAGGAGGTGCAGCAGCTGACAGACTGGTGTACAGTCAACAACCTTCACTGGAATGTAGAGAAGACCAAGGAAATGGTTGTTGACTTCAGGAAATCAAGACCGGACCACTCTCCGCTTAACATCAACGGCTCCTCTGTGGAGATCGTTAAGAGCACCAAGTTCCTTGGTGTCCACCTAGCGGAGAACCTCACCTGGTCCCTGAACACCAGCTCTACAGCCAAGAAAGCCCAACAGCGTCTCTACTTCCTCCGGAAGCTGAGAAAGGCCCGTCTCCCTCCACCCATCCTCACCCTCTTCTATAGGGGAACCATAGAGAGCATCCTAAGCAGCTGCATCACTGCCTGGTTTGGGACCTGCACAGCCTCTGACCGCAAGTCCCTCCAACGCATTGTGAGGACAGCTGAGAAGATCATCGGAGTCTCTCTCCCCTCCGTCATGGACATTTACACCACCCGCTGCATCCGCAAAGCAACCAGCATTGTGGATGACTCCACCCACCCTTCACACAGACTGTTCTCCCTCCTGCCATCAGGAAGAAGGTACCGCAGCATCCGGTCCAACACGACCAGACTCTGCAACAGCTTCTTCCCCCAAGCCATCAGACTCCTCAACACAACTCAACTTCTGAACTGATATCTTTCTGGTACATGTACACTCTCCCTCTCTCTCTCTTTCCAACCATTTACCCCAGATAACATGGGAAGCATTTTTTGCACAAGCATTTGCACTAATAACTTTACTACCTCACTGGACTCTATTTATTGCACATTGCACAACTTGCACACTACCGTCATTATTTATTATCCTCTGTCTGTACTGTGTTGTGTTGTCTGTCCGCACTTGTTTGTTTGTGTTGCACTTGTGTCTTGTATGCACTGTCTATGTTGCACCATGGTCCTGGAGGAACGTTGTTTCGTTTCACTGTGTACTCTGTATGTAGTTGAAATGACAATAAACCCACTTGACTTGACTTGACTTGACTTGAAATAACCCCGTTATTGTAACCTGGACTCCGACATCTGTCTGTCAGGATGGCGCTGCCGTGAGTGTGCATTGTTTCCGGGAGGTTTGGCTTTAAATTCCTCATCTGACATGCTTTGCTGATAGGTTAAAAGCTAGGATTTGCTTGGGAGGGCACCCCTCAGGGCGAGCTTAGCATGTTTGTTAATTGGCTAACTAATCACTTGTATAAATGTCTTAGGGCTTTGAGTTAACCGTATCAAATGCATTATAGCCGAAAAGCAAGTAGATAGGGTCAGGATGGCCGAGCGGTCTAAGGCGCTGCGTTCAGGTCGCAGTCTCCCCTGGAGGCGTGGGTTCGAATCCCACTTCTGACATGCGATTTTGATCAGTAGAAATATCACTTCAGCTTGGTTCCGCTTCCATGCTGCCCAGTCTTCCTGAGTGGCCAACTAAGCACATCCTTAAAAGTTATTGGATATTTACATTACAAGTTTCTGAGTGAAATAAACCCGTCATTGTAACCTGGACTCCGACATCTGTCTGTCAGGATGGCGCTGCCGTGAGTGTGCATTGTTTCCGGGAGGTTTGGCTTTAAATTCCTCATCTGACATACTTTGCTGATAGGTTAAAAGCTAGGATTTGCTTGGGAGGGCAACCCTCAGGGCAAGCCTAGCATGATTGTTAATTGGCTAACTAATCACTTGTATAAATGTCCTAGGACTTTGAGTTGACCGTATCAAATGCATTATAGCCGAAAAGCAAGTAGCTAGGGTCAGGATGGCCGAGCGGTCTAAGGCGCTGCGTTCAGGTCGCAGTCTCCCCTGGAGGCGTGGGTTCGAATCCCACTTCTGACATGCAATTTTGATCAGCAGAAATATCACTTCAGCTTCGGCCGCTACCATGCTACGCAGTTTTCCTAAGTGGCTAAGTAAGCACTTCTTTAAATGTTATTGGATATTTACATTACAAGTTTCTGAGTGAAATAACCCCGTCATTGTAACCTGGACTCCGACATCTGTCTGTCAGGATGGCGCTGCCGTGAGTGTGCATTGTTTCCGGGAGGTTTGGCTTTAAATTCCTCATCTGACATGCTTTGCTGATAGGTTAAAAGCTAGGATTTGCTTGGGAGGGCACCCCTCAGGGCAAGCTTAGCATGTTTGTTAATTGACTAACTAATCACTTGTGTAAATGTCTTAGGACTTTGAGTTAACCGTATCAAATGCATTATAGCCGAAAAACAAGTAGCTAGGGTCAGGATGGCCGAGCGGTCTAAGGCGCTGCGTTCAGGTTGCAGTCTCCCCTGGAGGCCTGGGTTCGAATCTCACTTCTGACATGCAATTTTGATCAGTAGAAATATCACTTCAGCTTGGTTCCGCTTCCATGCTGCCCAGTTTTCCTGAGTGGCCAACTAAGCACATCCTTAAATGTTATTGGATTTTTACATTACAAGTTTCTGAGTGAAATAACCCCGTCATTGTAACCTGGACTCCGACATCTGTCTGTCAGGATGGCGCTGCCGTAAGTGTGCATTGTTTCCGGGAGGTTTGGCTGTAAATTCCTCATCTGACATACTTTGCTGATAGGTTAAAAGCTAGGATTTGCTTGGGAGAGCACCCCTCAGGGCAACTTAGCATGTTTGTTAATTGGCTAACTAATCACTTGTATAAATGTCTTAGGACTTTGAGTTAACCGTATCAAATGCATTATAGCCGAAAATCAGGTAGCTAGGGTCAGGATGGCCGAGCGGTCTAAGGCGCTGCGTTCAGGTCGCAGTCTCCCCTGGAGGCGTGGGTTCGAGTCCCACTTCTGACATGCAATTTTGATCAGCAGAAATATCACTTCAGCTTCGGCCGCTACCATGCTACGCAGTTTTCCTAAGTGGCTAAGTAAGCACTACTTTAAATGTTATTGGATATTTACATTACAGGTTTCTGAGTGAAATAACCCCATTATTGTAACCTGGACTCCGACATCTGTCTGTCAGGATGGCGCTGCCGTGAGTGTGCATTGTTTCCGGGAGGTTTGGCTTTAAATTCCTCATCTGACATGCTTTGCTGATAGGTTAAAAGCTAGGATTTGCTTGGGAGGGCACCCCTCAGGGCAAGCTTAGCATGTTTGTTAATTGGCTAACTAATCACTTGTATAAATGTCCTAGGACTTTGAGTTAACCGTATCAAATGCATTATAGCCGAAAAGCACGTAGCTAGGGTCAGGATGGCCGAGCGGTCTAAGGCGCTGCGTTCAGGTCGCAGTCTCCCCTGGAGGCGTGGGTTCGAATCCCACTTCTGACATGCAATTTTGATCAGTAGAAATATCACTTCAGCTTGGTTCCGCTTCCATGCTGCCCAGTTTTCCTGAGTGGCCAACTAAGCACATCCTTAAATGTTATTGGATATTTACATTACAAGTTTCTGAGTGAAATAACCCAGTCATTGTAACCTGGACTCCGACATCTGTCTGTCAGGATGGCGCTGCCGTAAGTGTGCATTGTTTCCGGGAGGTTTGGCTTTAAATTCCTCATCTGACATACTTTGCTGATAGGTTAAAAGCTAGGATTTGCTTGGGAGGGCAACCCTCAGGGCAAGCTTAGCATGATTGTTAATTGGCTAACTAATCACTTGTATAAATGTCTTAGGACTTTGAGTTGACCGTATCCCACTTCTGACATGCAATTTTGATCAGCAGAAATATCACTTCAGCTTCGGCCGCTACCATGCTACGCAGTTTTCCTAAGTGGCTAAGTAAGCACTTCTTTAAATGTTATTGGATATTTACATTACAAGTTTCTGAGTGAAATAACCCCGTCATTGTAACCTGGACTCCGACATCTGTCTGTCAGGATGGCGCTGCCGTGAGTGTGCATTGTTTCCGGGAGGTTTGGCTTTAAATTCCTCATCTGACATGCTTTGCTGATAGGTTAAAAGCTAGGATTTGCTTGGGAGGGCACCCCTCAGGGCAAGCTTAGCATGTTTGTTAATTGGCTAACTAATCACTTGTGTAAATGTCCTAGGTCTTTGAGTTAACCGTATCAAATGCATTATAGCCGATAAGCAAGTAGCTAGGGTCAGGATGGCCGAGCGGTCTAAGGCGCTGCGTTCAGCTCGCAGTCTCCTCTGGAGGCGTGGGTTCGAATCCCACTTCTGACATGCAATTTTGATCAGCAGAAATATCACTTCAGCTTCGGCCGCTACCATGCTACGCAGTTTTCCTAAGTGGCTAAGTAAGCACTTCTTTAAATGTTATTGGATATTTACATTACAAGTTTCTGAGTAAAATAACCCCGTCATTGTAACCTGGACTCCGACATCTGTCTGTCAGGATGGCGCTGCCGTGAGTGTGCATTGTTTCCGGGAGGTTTGGCTTTAAATTCCTCATCTGACATGCTTTGCTGATAGGTTAAAAGCTAGGATTTGCTTGGGAGGGCACCCCTCAGGGCAAGCTTAGCATGTTTGTTAATTGGCTAACTAATCACTTGTGTAAATGTCTTAGGACTTTGAGTTAACCGTATCAAATGCATTATAGCCGAAAAGCAAGTAGCTAGGGTCAGGATGGCCGAGCGGTCTAAGGCGCTGCGTGCAGGTCGCAGTCTCCCTTGGAGCCGTGGGTTCGAATCCCACTTCTGACATGCAATTTTGATCAGCAGAAATATCACTTCAGCTTCGGCCGCTACCATGCTACGCAGTTTTCCTAAGTGGCTAAGTAAGCACTTCTTTAAATGTTATTGGATATTTACATTACAAGTTTCTGAGTGAAATAACCCCGTCATTGTAACCTGGACTCCGACATCTGTCTGTCAGGATGGCGCTGCCATGAGTGTGCATTGTTTCCGGGAGGTTTGGCTTTAAATTCCTCATCTGACATGCTTTGCTGATAGGTTAAAAGCTAGGATTTGCTTGGGAGGGCACCCCTCAGGGCAAGCTTAGCATGTTTGTTAATTGGCTAACTAATCACTTGTGTAAATGTCCTAGGACTTTGAGTTAACCGTATCAAATGCATTATAGCCGAAAAGCAAGTAGCTAGGGTCAGGATGGCCGAGCGGTCTAAGGCGCTGCGTTCAGGTCGCAGTCTCCCCTGGAGGCGTGGGTTCGAATCCCACTTCTGACATGCAATTTTGATCAGTAGAAATATCACTTCAGCTTGGTTCCGCTTCCATGCTGCCCAGTTTTCCTGAGTGGCCAACTAAGCACATCCTTACATGTTATTGGATATTTACATTACAAGTTTCTGAGTGAAATAACCCAGTCATTGTAACCTGGACTCCGACATCTGTCTGTCAGGATGGCGTTGCCGTAAGTGTGCATTGTTTCCGGGAGGTTTGGCTGTAAATTCCTCATCTGACATACTTTGCTGATAGGTTAAAAGCTAGGATTTGCTTGGGAGGGCAACCCTCAGGGCAAGCTTAGCATGATGGTTAATTGGCTAACTAATCACTTGTATAAATGTCTTAGGACTTTGAGTTGACCGTATCAAATGCATTATAGCCGAGAAGCAAGTAGTTAGGGTCAGGATGGCCGAGCGGTCTAAGGCGCTGCGTTCAGGTCGCAGTCTCCCCTGGAGGCGTGGGTTCGAATCCCACTTCTGACATGCAATTTTGATCAGCAGAAATATCACTTCAGCTTCGGCCGCTACCATGCTACGCAGTTTTCCTAAGTGGCTAAGTAAGCACTTCTTTAAATGTTATTGGATATTTACATTACAAGTTTCTGAGTGAAATAACCCCGTCATTGTAACCTGGACTCCGACATCTGTCTGTCAGGATGGCGCTGCCGTGAGTGTGCATTGTTTCCGGGAGGTTTGGCTTTAAATTCCTCATCTGACATGCTTTGCTGATAGGTTAAAAGCTAGGATTTGCTTGGGAGGGCACCCCTCAGGGCAAGCTTAGCATGTTTGTTAATTGGCTAACTAATCACTTGTGTAAATGTCTTAGGACTTTGAGTTAACCATATCAAATGCATTATAGCCGAAAAGCAAGTAGCTAGGTTCAGGATGGCCGAGCGGTCTAAGGCGCTGCGTGCAGGTCGCAGTCTCCCTTGGAGGCGTGGGTTCGAATCCCACTTCTGACATGCAAGTTTGATCAGCAGAAATATCACTTCAGCTTGGGCCGCTACCATGCTACACAGTTTTCCTAAGTGGCTAAGTAAGCACTTCTTTAAATGTTATTGGATATTTACATTACAAGTTTCTGAGTGAAATAACCCCGTCATTGTAACCTGGACTCCGACATCTGTCTGTCAGGATGGCGCTGCCGTGAGTGTGCATTGTTTCCGGGAGGTTTGGCTTTAAATTCCTCATCTGACATGCTTTGCTGATAGGTTAAAAGCTAGGATTTGCTTGGGAGGGCACCCCTCAGGGCAAGCTTAGCATGTTTGTTAATTGGCTAACTAATCACTTGTGTAAATGTCCTAGGACTTTGAGTTAACCGTATCAAATGCATTATAGCCGAAAAGCAAGTAGCTAAGGTCAGGATGGCCGAGCGGTCTAAGGCGCTGCGTTCAGGTCGCAGTCTCCCCTGGAGGCGTGGGTTCGAATCCCACTTCTGACATGCAATTTTGATCAGTAGAAATATCACTTCAGCTTGGTTCCGCTTCCATGCTGCCCAGTTTTCCTGAGTGGCCAACTAAGCACATCCTTACATGTTATTGGATATTTACATTACAAGTTTCTGAGTGAAATAACCCAGTCATTGTAACCTGGACTCCGACATCTGTCTGTCAGGATGGCGCTGCCGTAAGTGTGCATTGTTTCCGGGAGGTTTGGCTGTAAATTCCTCATCTGACATACTTTGCTGATAGGTTAAAAGCTAGGATTTGCTTGGGAGGGCAACCCTCAGGGCAAGCTTAGCATGATTGTTAATTGGCTAACTAATCACTTGTATAAATGTCTTAGGACTTTGAGTTGACCGTATCAAATGCATTGTAGCCGAAAAGCAAGCAGCTAGGGTCAGGATGGCAGAGCGGTCTAAGGTGCTGCGTTCAGGTCGCAGTCTCCCCTGGAGGCGTGGGTTCGAATCCCACTTCTGACATGCAAATTTGATCAGTAGAAATATCACTTCAGCTTCGGCCGCTACCATGCTACGCAGTTTTCCTAAGCGGCTAAGTAAGCACTTCTTTAAATGTTATTGGATATTTACATTACAAGTTTCTGAGTGAAATAACCCCGTCATTGTAACCTGGACTCCGACATCTGTCTGTCAGGATGGCGCTGCCGTGAGTGTGCATTGTTTCCGGGAGGTTTGGCTTTAAATTCCTCATCTGACATGCTTTGCTGATAGGTTAAAAGCTAGGATTTGCTTGGGAGGGCACCCCTCAGGGCAAGCTTAGCATGTTTGTTAATTGGCTAACTAATCACTTGTGTAAATGTCCTAGGACTTTGAGTTAACCGTATCAAATGCATTATAGCCGAAAAGCAAGTAGCTAGGGTCAGGATGGCCGAGCGGTCTAAGGCGCTGCGTTCAGGTCGCAGTCTCCCCTGGAGGCGTGGGTTCGAATCCCACTTCTGACATGCAATTTTGATCAGTAGAAATATCACTTCAGCTTGGTTCCGCTTCCATGCTGCCCAGTTTTCCTGAGTGGCCAACTAAGCACATCCTTAAATGTTATTGGATATTTACATTACAAGTTTCTGAGTGAAATAACCCAGTCATTGTAACCTGGACTCCGACATCTGTCTGTCAGGATGGCGCTGCCGTAAGTGTGCATTGTTTCCGGGAGGTTTGGCTTTAAATTCTTCATCTGACATACTTTGCTGATAGGTTAAAAGCTAGGATTTGCTTGGGAGGGCAACCCTCAGGGCAAGCTTAGCATGATTGTTAATTGGCTAACTAATCACTTGTGTAAATGTCTTAGGACTTTGAGTTAACCGTATCAAATGCATTATAGCCGAAAAACAAATCGCTAGGGTCAGGATGGCCGAGCGGTCTAAGGCGCTGTGTTTAGGTCGCAGTCTCCCCTGGAGGCGTGGGTTCGAATCCCACTTCTGACATGCAATTTTGATCAGTAGAAATATCACTTCAGCTTGGTTCCGCTTCCATGCTGCCCAGTTTTCCTGAGTGGCCAACTAAGCACATCCTTAAATGTTATTGGATATTTACATTACAAGTTTCTGAGTGAAATAACCCAGTCATTGTAACCTGGACTCCGACATCTGTCTGTCAGGATGGCGCTGCCGTAAGTGTGCATTGTTTCCGGGAGGTTTGGCTGTAAATTCCTCATCTGACATACTTTGCTGATAGGTTAAAAGCTAGGATTTGCTTGGGAGGGCAACCCTCAGGGCAAGCTTAGCATGATTGTTAATTGGCTAACTAATCACTTGTATAAATGTCTTAGGACTTTGAGTTGACCGTATCAAATGCATTGTAGCCGAAAAGCAAGCAGCTAGGGTCAGGATGGCCGAGCGGTCTAAGGTGCTGCGTTCAGGTCGCAGTCTCCCCTGGAGGCGTGGCTTCGAATCCCATTTCTGACATGCAATTTTGATCAGCAGAAATATCACTTCAGCTTGGTTCCGCTTCCATGCTGCCCAGTTTTCCTGAGTGGCCAACTAAGCACATCCTTAAATGTTATTGGATATTTACATTACAAGTTTCTGAGTGAAATAACCCAGTCATTGTAACCTGGACTCCGACATCTGTCTGTCAGGATGGCGCTGCCGTAAGTGTGCATTGTTTCCGGGAGGTTTGGCTTTAAATTCCTCATCTGACATACTTTGCTGATAGGTTAAAAGCTAGGATTTGCTTGGGAGGGCAACCCTCAGGGCAAGCTTAGCATGATTGTTAATTGGCTAGCTAATCACTTGTATAAATGTCTTAGGACTTTGAGTTGACCGTATCAAATGCATTATAGCCGAAAAGCAAGTAGTTAGGGTCAGGATGGCCGAGCGGTCTAAGGCGCTGCGTTCAGGTCCCAGTCTCCCCTGGAGGCGTGGGTTCGAATCCCACTTCTGACATGCAATTTTGATCAGCAGAAATATCACTTCAGCTTCGGCCGCTACCATGCTACGCAGTTTTCCTAAGTGGCTAAGTAAGCACTTCTTTAAATGTTATTGGATATTTACATTACAAGTTTCTGAGTGAAATAACCCCGTCATTGTAACCTGGACTCCGACATCTGTCTGTCAGGATGGCGCTGCCGTGAGTGTGCATTGTTTCCGGGAGGTTTGGCTTTAAATTCCTCATCTGACATGCTTTGCTGATAGGTTAAAAGCTAGGATTTGCTTGGGAGGGCACCCCTCAGGGCAAGCTTAGCATGTTTGTTAATTGGCTAACTAATCACTTGTGTAAATGTCTTAGGACTTTGAGTTAACCGTATCAAATGCATTATAGCCGAAAAACAAATCGCTAGGGTCAGGATGGCCGAGCGGTCTAAGGCGCTGCGTTCAGGTCGCAGTCTCCCCTGGAGGCGTGGGTTCGAATCCCACTTCTGACATGCAATTTTGATCAGTAGAAATATCACTTCAGCTTGGTTCCGCTTCCATGCTGCCCAGTTTTCCTGAGTGGCCAACTAAGCACATCCTTAAATGTTATTGGATATTTACATTACAAGTTTCTGAGTGAAATAACCCAGTCATTGTAACCTGGACTCCGACATCTGTCTGTCAGGATGGCGCTGCCGTAAGTGTGCATTGTTTCCGGGAGGTTTGGCTGTAAATTCCTCATCTGACATACTTTGCTGATAGGTTAAAAGCTAGGATTTGCTTGGGAGGGCAACCCTCAGGGCAAGCTTAGCATGATTGTTAATTGGCTAACTAATCACTTGTGTAAATGTCTTAGGACTTTGAGTTAACCGTATCAAATGCATTATAGCCGAAAAGCAAGTAGTTGGTTCAGGATGGCCGAGCGGTCTAAGGCGCTGCGTTCAGGTCGCAGTCTCCCCTGGAGGCGTGGGTTCGAATCCCACTTCTGACATGCAAATTTGATCAGTAGAAATATCACTTCAGCTTGGTTCCGCTTCCTTGCTGCCCAGTTTTCCTGAGTGGCCAACTAAGCACATCCTTAAATGTTATTGGATATTTACATTACAAGTTTCTGAGTGAAATAACCCAGTCATTGTAACCTGGACTCCGACATCTGTCTGTCAGGATGGCGCTGCCGTGAGTGTGCATTGTTTCCGGGAGGTTTGGCTTTAAATTCCTCATCTGACATGCTTTGCTGATAGGTTAAAAGCTAGGATTTGCTTGGGAGGGCACCCCTCAGGGCAAGCTTAGCATGTTTGTTAATTGGCTAACTAATCACTTGTATAAATGTCCTAGGACTTTGAGTTAACCGTATCAAATGCATTATAGCCGAAAAGCAAGTAGCTAGGGTCAGGATGGCCGAGCGGTCTAAGGCGCTGCGTTCAGGTCGCAGTTTCCCCTGGAGGCGTGGGCTCGAATCCCACTTCTGACATGCAATTTTGATCAGTAGAAATATCACTTCAGCTTGGTTCCGCTTCCATGCTGCCCAGTTTTCCTGAGTGGCCAACTAAGCACATCCTTAAATGTTATTGGATATTTACATTACAAGTTTCTGAGTGAAATAACCCAGTCATTGTAACCTGGACTCCGACATCTGTCTGTCAGGATGGCGCTGCCGTAAGTGTGCATTGTTTCCGGGAGGTTTGGCTTTAAATTCCTCATCTGACATACTTTGCTGATAGGTTAAAAGCTAGGATTTGCTTGGGAGGGCAACCCTCAGGGCAAGCTTAGCATGATTGTTAATTGGCTAACTAATCACTTGTATAAATGTCTTAGGACTTTGAGTTGACCGTATCAAATGCATTATAGCCGAAAAGCAAGTAGTTAGGGTCAGGATTGCCGAGCGGTCTAAGGCGCTGCGTTCAGATCGCAGTCTCTCCTGGAGGCGTGGGTTAGAATCCCACTTCTGACATGCAATTTTGATCAGCAGAAATATCACTTCAGCTTCGGCCGCTACCATGCTACGCAGTTTTCCTAAGTGGCTAAGTAAGCACTTCTTTAAATGTTATTGGATATTTACATTACAAGTTTCTGAGTGAAATAACCCCGTCATTGTAACCTGGACTCCGACATCTGTCTGTCAGGATGGCGCTGCCGTGAGTGTGCATTGTTTCCGGGAGGTTTGGCTTTAAATTCCTCATCTGACATGCTTTGCTGATAGGTTAAAAGCTAGGATTTGCTTGGGAGGGCACCCCTCAGGGCAAGCTTAGCATGTTTGTTAATTGGCTAACTAATCACTTGTGTAAATGTCCTAGGACTTTGAGTTAACCGTATCAAATGCATTATAGCCGAAAAGCAAGCAGCTAGGGTCAGGATGGCCGAGTGGTCTAAGGCGCTGCGTTCAGGTCGCAGTCTCCCCTGGAGGCGTGGGTTCGAATCCCACTTCTGACATGCAATTTTGATCAGCAGAAATATCACTTCAGCTTCGGCCGCTACCATGCTACGCAGTTTTCCTAAGTGGCTAAGTAAGCACTTCTTTAAATGTTATTGGATATTTACATTACAAGTTTCTGAGTGAAATAACCCCGTCATTGTAACCTGGACTCCGACATCTGTCTGTCAGGATGGCGCTGCCGTGAGTGTGCATTGTTTCCGGGAGGTTTGGCTTTAAATTCCTCATCTGACATGCTTTGCTGATAGGTTAAAAGCTAGGATTTGCTTGGGAGGGCACCCCTCAGGGCAAGCTTAGCATGTTTGTTAATTGGCTAACTAATCACTTGTGTAAATGTCTTAGGACTTTGAGTTAACCGTATCAAATGCATTATAGCCGAAAAACAAGTAGCTAGGGTCAGGATGGCCGAGCGGTCTAAGGCGCTGTCAGGATGGCGCTGCCGTGAGTGTGCATTGTTTCCGGGAGGTTTGGCTTTAAATTCCTCATCTGACATGCTTTGCTGATAGGTTAAAAGCTAGGATTTGCTTGGGAGGGCACCCCTCAGGGCAAGCTTAGCATGTTTGTTAATTGGCTAACTAATCACTTGTGTAAATGTCTTAGGACTTTGAGTTAACCGTATCAAATGCATTATAGCCGAAAAACAAATAGCTCGGGTCAGGATGGCCGAGCGGTCTGAGGCGCTGCGTTCAGGTCGCAGTCTCCCCTGGAGGCGTGGGTTCGAATCCCACTTCTGACATGCAATTTTGATCAGTAGAAATATCACTTCAGCTTGGTTCCGCTTCCATGCTGCCCAGTTTTCCTGAGTGGCCAACTAAGCACATCCTTAAATGTTATTGGATATTTACATTACAAGTTTCTGAGTGAAATAACCCAGTCATTGTAACCTGGACTCCGACATCTGTCTGTCAGGATGGCGCTGCCGTAAGTGTGCATTGTTTCCGGGAGGTTTGGCTGTAAATTCCTCATCTGACATACTTTGCTGATAGGTTAAAAGCTAGGATTTGCTTGGGAGGGCAACCCTCAGGGCAAGCTTAGCATGATTGTTAATTGGCTAACTAATCACTTGTATAAATGTCTTAGGACTTTGAGTTGACCGTATCAAATGCATTGTAACCGAAAAGCAAGCAGCTAGGGTCAGGATGGCCGAGCGGTCTAAGGCGCTGCGTTCAGGTCGCAGTCTCCCCTGGAGGCGTGGGTTCGAATCCCACTTCTGACATGCAATTTTGATCAGCAGAAATATCACTTCAGCTTGGGCCGCTACCATGCTACGCAGTTTTCCTAAGTGGCTAAGTAAGCACTTCTTTAAATGTTATTGGATATTTACATTACAAGTTTCTGAGTGAAATAACCCCGTCATTGTAACCTGGACTCCGACATCTGTCTGTCAGGATGGCGCTGCCGTGAGTGTGCATTGTTTCCGGGAGGTTTGGCTTTAAATTCCTCATCTGACATGCTTTGCTGATAGGTTAAAAGCTAGGATTTGCTTGGGAGGGCACCCCTCAGGGCAAGCTTAGCATGTTTGTTAATTGGCTAACTAATCACTTGTGTAAATGTCCTAGGACTTTGAGTTAACCGTATCAAATGCATTATAGCCGAAAAGCAAGTAGCTAGGGTCAGGATGGCCGAGCGGTCTAAGGCGCTGCGTTCAGGTCGCAGTCTCCTCTGGAGGCGTGGGTTCGAATCCCACTTCTGACATGCAATTTTGATCAGTAGAAATATCACTTCAGCTTGGTTCCGCTTCCATGCTGCCCAGTTTTCCTGAGTGGCCAACTAAGCACATCCTTACATTTTATTGGATATTTACATTACAAGTTTCTGAGTGAAATAACCCAGTCATTGTAACCTGGACTCCGACATCTGTCTGTCAGGATGGCGCTGCCGTAAGTGTGCATTGTTTCCGGGAGGTTTGGCTGTAAATTCCTCATCTGACATACTTTGCTGATAGGTTAAAAGCTAGGATTTGCTTGGGAGGGCAACCCTCAGGGCAAGCTTAGCATGATTGTTAATTGGCTAACTAATCACTTGTATAAATGTCTTAGGACTTTGAGTTGACCGTATCAAATGCATTGTAACCGAAAAGCAAGCAGCTAGGGTCAGGATGGCCGAGCGGTCTAAGGCGCTGCGTTCAGGTCGCAGTCTCCCCTGGAGGCGTGGGTTCGAATCCCACTTCTGACATGCAATTTTGATCAGCAGAAATATCACTTCAGCTTGGGCCGCTACCATGCTACGCAGTTTTCCTAAGTGGCTAAGTAAGCACTTCTTTAAATGTTATTGGATATTTACATTACAAGTTTCTGAGTGAAATAACCCCGTCATTGTAACCTGGACTCCGACATCTGTCTGTCAGGATGGCGCTGCCGTGAGTGTGCATTGTTTCCGGGAGGTTTGGCTTTAAATTCCTCATCTGACATGCTTTGCTGATAGGTTAAAAGCTAGGATTTGCTTGGGAGGGCACCCCTCAGGGCAAGCTTAGCATGTTTGTTAATTGGCTAACTAATCACTTGTGTAAATGTCCTAGGACTTTGAGTTAACCGTATCAAATGCATTATAGCCGAAAAACAAGTAGCTAGGGTCAGGATGGCCGAGCGGTCTAAGGCGCTGCGTTCAGGTCGCAGTCTCCTCTGGAGGCGTGGGTTCGAATCCCACTTCTGACATGCAATTTTGATCAGTAGAAATATCACTTCAGCTTGGTTCCGCTTCCATGCTGCCCAGTTTTCCTGAGTGGCCAACTAAGCACATCCTTACATGTTATTGGATATTTACATTACAAGTTTCTGAGTGAAATAACCCAGTCATTGTAACCTGGACTCCGACATCTGTCTGTCAGGATGGCGCTGCCGTAAGTGTGCATTGTTTCCGGGAGGTTTGGCTGTAAATTCCTCATCTGACATACTTTGCTGATAGGTTAAAAGCTAGGATTTGCTTGGGAGGGCAACCCTCAGGGCAAGCTTAGCATGATTGTTAATTGGCTAACTAATCACTTGTATAAATGTCTTAGGACTTTGAGTTGACCGTATCAAATGCATTGTAACCGAAAAGCAAGCAGCTAGGGTTAGGATGGCCGAGCGGTCTAAGGCGCTGCGTTCAGGTCGCAGTCTCCCCTGGAGGTGTGGGTTCGAATCCCACTTCTGACATGCAATTTTGATCAGCAGAAATATCACTTCAGCTTAGGCCGCTACCATGCTACGCAGTTTTCCTAAGTGGCTAAGTAAGCACTTCTTTAAATGTTATTGGATATTTACATTACAAGTTTCTGAGTGAAATAACCCCGTCATTGTAACCTGGACTCCGACATCTGTCTGTCAGGATGGCGCTGCCGTGAGTGTGCATTGTTTCCGGGAGGTTTGGCTTTAAATTCCTCATCTGACATGCTTTGCTGATAGGTTAAAAGCTAGGATTTGCTTGGGAGGGCACCCCTCAGGGCAAGCTTAGCATGTTTGTTAATTGGCTAACTAATCACTTGTGTAAATGTCTTAGGACTTTGAGTTAACCGTATCAAATGCATTATAGCCGAAAAACAAATCGCTAGGGTCAGGATGGCCGAGCGGTCTAAGGCGCTGCGTTTAGGTCGCAGTCTCCCCTGGAGGCGTGGGTTCGAATCCCACTTCTGACATGCAATTTTGATCAGTAGAAATATCACTTCAGCTTGGTTCCGCTTCCATGCTGCCCAGTTTTCCTGAGTGGCCAACTAAGCACATCCTTAAATGTTATTGGATATTTACATTACAAGTTTCTGAGTGAAATAACCCAGTCATTGTAACCTGGACTCCGACATCTGTCTGTCAGGATGGCGCTGCCGTAAGTGTGCATTGTTTCCGGGAGGTTTGGCTGTAAATTCCTCATCTGACATACTTTGCTGATAGGTTAAAAGCTAGGATTTGCTTGGGAGGGCAACCCTCAGGGCAAGCTTAGCATGATTGTTAATTGGCTAACTAATCACTTGTATAAATGTCTTAGGACTTTGAGTTGACCGTATCAAATGCATTGTAGCCGAAAAGCAAGCAGCTAGGGTCAGGATGGCCGAGCGGTCTAAGGTGCTGCGTTCAGGTCGCAGTCTCCCCTGGAGGCGTGGCTTCGAATCCCATTTCTGACATGCAATTTTGATCAGCAGAAATATCACTTCAGCTTGGTTCCGCTTCCATGCTGCCCAGTTTTCCTGAGTGGCCAACTAAGCACATCCTTAAATGTTATTGGATATTTACATTACAAGTTTCTGAGTGAAATAACCCAGTCATTGTAACCTGGACTCCGACATCTGTCTGTCAGGATGGCGCAGCCGTAAGTGTGCATTGTTTCCGGGAGGTTTGGCTTTAAATTCCTCATCTGACATACTTTGCTGATAGGTTAAAAGCTAGGATTTGCTTGGGAGGGCAACCCTCAGGGCAAGCTTAGCATGATTGTTAATTGGCTAGCTAATCACTTGTATAAATGTCTTAGGACTTTGAGTTGACCGTATCAAATGCATTATAGCCGAAAAGCAAGTAGTTAGGGTCAGGATGGCCGAGCGGTCTAAGGCGCTGCGTTCAGGTCGCAGTCTCCCCTGGAGGCGTGGGTTCGAATCCCACTTCTGACATGCAATTTTGATCAGCAGAAATATCACTTCAGCTTCGGCCGCTACCATGCTACGCAGTTTTCCTAAGTGGCTAAGTAAGCACTTCTTTAAATGTTATTGGATATTTACATTACAAGTTTCTGAGTGAAATAACCCCGTCATTGTAACCTGGACTCCGACATCTGTCTGTCAGGATGGCGCTGCCGTGAGTGTGCATTGTTTCCGGGAGGTTTGGCTTTAAATTCCTCATCTGACATGCTTTGCTGATAGGTTAAAAGCTAGGATTTGCTTGGGAGGGCACCCCTCAGGGCAAGCTTAGCATGTTTGTTAATTGGCTAACTAATCACTTGTGTAAATGTCTTAGGACTTTGAGTTAACCGTATCAAATGCATTATAGCCGAAAAACAAATCGCTAGGGTCAGGATGGCCGAGCGGTCTAAGGCGCTGCGTTCAGGTCGCAGTCTCCCCTGGAGGCGTGGGTTCGAATCCCACTTCTGACATGCAATTTTGATCAGTAGAAATATCACTTCAGCTTGGTTCCGCTTCCATGCTGCCCAGTTTTCCTGAGTGGCCAACTAAGCACATCCTTAAATGTTATTGGATATTTACATTACAAGTTTCTGAGTGAAATAACCCAGTCATTGTAACCTGGACTCCGACATCTGTCTGTCAGGATGGCGCTGCCGTAAGTGTGCATTGTTTCCGGGAGGTTTGGCTGTAAATTCCTCATCTGACATACTTTGCTGATAGGTTAAAAGCTAGGATTTGCTTGGGAGGGCAACCCTCAGGGCAAGCTTAGCATGATTGTTAATTGGCTAACTAATCACTTGTGTAAATGTCTTAGGACTTTGAGTTAACCGTATCAAATGCATTATAGCCGAAAAGCAAGTAGTTGGTTCAGGATGGCCGAGCGGTCTAAGGCGCTGCGTTCAGGTCGCAGTCTCCCCTGGAGGCGTGGGTTCGAATCCCACTTCTGACATGCAAATTTGATCAGTAGAAATATCACTTCAGCTTGGTTCCGCTTCCTTGCTGCCCAGTTTTCCTGAGTGGCCAACTAAGCACATCCTTAAATGTTATTGGATATTTACATTACAAGTTTCTGAGTGAAATAACCCAGTCATTGTAACCTGGACTCCGACATCTGTCTGTCAGGATGGCGCTGCCGTAAGTGTGCATTGTTTCCGGGAGGTTTGGCTTTAAATTCTTCATCTGACATACTTTGCTGATAGGTTAAAAGCTAGGATTTGCTTGGGAGGGCAACCCTCAGGGCAAGCTTAGCATGTTTGTTAATTGGCTAACTAATCACTTGTGTAAATGTCTTAGGACTTTGAGTTAACCGTATCAAATGCATTATAGCCGAAAAACAAATCGCTAGGGTCAGGATGGCCGAGCGGTCTAAGGCGCTGCGTTTAGGTCGCAGTCTCCCCTGGAGGCGTGGGTTCGAATCCCACTTCTGACATGCAATTTTGATCAGTAGAAATATCACTTCAGCTTGGTTCCGCTTCCATGCTGCCCAGTTTTCCTGAGTGGCCAACTAAGCACATCCTTAAATGTTATTGGATATTTACATTACAAGTTTCTGAGTGAAATAACCCAGTCATTGTAACCTGGACTCCGACATCTGTCTGTCAGGATGGCGCTGCCGTAAGTGTGCATTGTTTCCGGGAGGTTTGGCTGTAAATTCCTCATCTGACATACTTTGCTGATAGGTTAAAAGCTAGGATTTGCTTGGGAGGGCAACCCTCAGGGCAAGCTTAGCATGATTGTTAATTGGCTAACTAATCACTTGTATAAATGTCTTAGGACTTTGAGTTGACCGTATCAAATGCATTGTAGCCGAAAAGCAAGCAGCTAGGGTCAGGATGGCCGAGCGGTCTAAGGTGCTGCGTTCAGGTCGCAGTCTCCCCCTGGAGGCGTGGATTCGAATCCCATTTCTGACATGCAATTTTGATCAGCAGAAATATCACTTCAGCTTCGGCCGCTACCATGCTACGCAGTTTTCTTAAGTGGCTAAGTAAGCACTTCTTTAAATGTTATTGGATATTTACATTACAAGTTTCTGAGTGAAATAACCCCGTCATTGTAACCTGGACTCCGACATCTGTCTGTCAGGATGGCGCTGCCGTGAGTGTGCATTGTTTCCGGGAGGTTTGGCTTTAAATTCCTCATCTGACATGCTTTGCTGATAGGTTAAAAGCTAGGATTTGCTTGGGAGGGCACCCCTCAGGGCAAGCTTAGCATGTTTGTTAATTGGCTAACTAATCACTTGTATAAATGTCCTAGGACTTTGAGTTAACCGTATCAAATGCATTATAGCCGAAAAGCAAGTAGCTAGGGTCAGGATGGCCGAGCGGTCTAAGGCGCTGCGTTCAGGTCGCAGTTTCCCCTGGAGGCGTGGGTTCGAATCCCACTTCTGACATGCAATTTTGATCAGTAGAAATATCACTTCAGCTTGGTTCCGCTTCCATGCTGCCCAGTTTTCCTGAGTGGCCAACTAAGCACATCCTTAAATGTTATTGGATATTTACATTACAAGTTTCTGAGTGAAATAACCCAGTCATTGTAACCTGGACTCCGACATCTGTCTGTCAGGATGGCGCTGCCGTAAGTGTGCATTGTTTCCGGGAGGTTTGGCTTTAAATTCCTCATCTGACATACTTTGCTGATAGGTTAAAAGCTAGGATTTGCTTGGGAGGGCAACCCTCAGGGCAAGCTTAGCATGATTGTTAATTGGCTAACTAATCACTTGTATAAATGTCTTAGGACTTTGAGTTGACCGTATCAAATGCATTATAGCCGAAAAGCAAGTAGTTAGGGTCAGGATGGCCGAGCGGTCTAAGGCGCTGCGTTCAGATCGCAGTCTCTCCTGGAGGCGTGGGTTAGAATCCCACTTCTGACATGCAATTTTGATCAGCAGAAATATCACTTCAGCTTCGGCCGCTACCATGCTACGCAGTTTTCCTAAGTGGCTAAGTAAGCACTTCTTTAAATGTTATTGGATATTTACATTACAAGTTTCTGAGTGAAATAACCCCGTCATTGTAACCTGGACTCCGACATCTGTCTGTCAGGATGGCGCTGCCGTGAGTGTGCATTGTTTCCGGGAGGTTTGGCTTTAAATTCCTCATCTGACATGCTTTGCTGATAGGTTAAAAGCTAGGATTTGCTTGGGAGGGCACCCCTCAGGGCAAGCTTAGCATGTTTGTTAATTGGCTAACTAATCACTTGTGTAAATGTCCTAGGACTTTGAGTTAACCGTATCAAATGCATTATAGCCGAAAAGCAAGCAGCTAGGGTCAGGATGGCCGAGCGGTCTAAGGCGCTGCGTTCAGGTCGCAGTCTCCCCTGGAGGCGTGGGTTCGAATCCCACTTCTGACATGCAATTTTGATCAGCAGAAATATCACTTCAGCTTGGGCCGCTACCATGCTACGCAGTTTTCCTAAGTGGCTAAGTAAGCACTTCTTTAAATGTTATTGGATATTTACATTACAAGTTTCTGAGTGAAATAACCCCGTCATTGTAACCTGGACTCCGACATCTGTCTGTCAGGATGGCGCTGCCGTGAGTGTGCATTGTTTCCGGGAGGTTTGGCTTTAAATTCCTCATCTGACATGCTTTGCTGATAGGTTAAAAGCTAGGATTTGCTTGGGAGGGCACCCCTCAGGGCAAGCTTAGCATGTTTGTTAATTGGCTAACTAATCACTTGTGTAAATGTCTTAGGACTTTGAGTTAACCGTATCAAATGCATTATAGCCGAAAAACAAGTAGCTAGGGTCAGGATGGCCGAGCGGTCTAAGGCGCTGTCAGGATGGCGCTGCCGTGAGTGTGCATTGTTTCCGGGAGGTTTGGCTTTAAATTCCTCATCTGACATGCTTTGCTGATAGGTTAAAAGCTAGGATTTGCTTGGGAGGGCACCCCTCAGGGCAAGCTTAGCATGTTTGTTAATTGGCTAACTAATCACTTGTGTAAATGTCTTAGGACTTTGAGTTAACCGTATCAAATGCATTATAGCCGAAAAACAAATAGCTCGGGTCAGGATGGCCGAGCGGTCTGAGGCGCTGCGTTCAGGTCGCAGTCTCCCCTGGAGGCGTGGGTTCGAATCCCACTTCTGACATGCAATTTTGATCAGTAGAAATATCACTTCAGCTTGGTTCCGCTTCCATGCTGCCCAGTTTTCCTGAGTGGCCAACTAAGCACATCCTTAAATGTTATTGGATATTTACATTACAAGTTTCTGAGTGAAATAACCCAGTCATTGTAACCTGGACTCCGACATCTGTCTGTCAGGATGGCGCTGCCGTAAGTGTGCATTGTTTCCGGGAGGTTTGGCTGTAAATTCCTCATCTGACATACTTTGCTGATAGGTTAAAAGCTAGGATTTGCTTGGGAGGGCAACCCTCAGGGCAAGCTTAGCATGATTGTTAATTGGCTAACTAATCACTTGTATAAATGTCTTAGGACTTTGAGTTGACCGTATCAAATGCATTGTAACCGAAAAGCAAGCAGCTAGGGTCAGGATGGCCGAGCGGTCTAAGGCGCTGCGTTCAGGTCGCAGTCTCCCCTGGAGGCGTGGGTTCGAATCCCACTTCTGACATGCAATTTTGATCAGCAGAAATATCACTTCAGCTTGGGCCGCTACCATGCTACGCAGTTTTCCTAAGTGGCTAAGTAAGCACTTCTTGAAATTTTATTGGATATTTACATTACAAGTTTCTGAGTGAAATAACCCCGTCATTGTAACCTGGACTCCGACATCTGTCTGTCAGGATGGCGCTGCCGTGAGTGTGCATTGTTTCCGGGAGGTTTGGCTTTAAATTCCTCATCTGACATGCTTTGCTGATAGGTTAAAAGCTAGGATTTGCTTGGGAGGGCACCCCTCAGGGCAAGCTTAGCATGTTTGTTAATTGGCTAACTAATCACTTGTGTAAATGTCCTAGGACTTTGAGTTAACCGTATCAAATGCATTATAGCCGAAAAGCAAGTAGCTAGGGTCAGGATGGCCGAGCGGTCTAAGTCGCTGCGTTCAGGTCGCAGTCTCCTCTGGAGGCGTGGGTTCGAATCCCACTTCTGACATGCAATTTTGATCAGTAGAAATATCACTTCAGCTTGGTTCCGCTTCCATGCTGCCCAGTTTTCCTGAGTGGCCAACTAAGCACATCCTTACATTTTATTGGATATTTACATTACAAGTTTCTGAGTGAAATAACCCAGTCATTGTAACCTGGACTCCGACATCTGTCTGTCAGGATGGCGCTGCCGTAAGTGTGCATTGTTTCCGGGAGGTTTGGCTGTAAATTCCTCATCTGACATACTTTGCTGATAGGTTAAAAGCTAGGATTTGCTTGGGAGGGCAACCCTCAGGGCAAGCTTAGCATGATTGTTAATTGGCTAACTAATCACTTGTATAAATGTCTTAGGACTTTGAGTTGACCGTATCAAATGCATTGTAACCGAAAAGCAAGCAGCTAGGGTCAGGATGGCCGAGCGGTCTAAGGCGCTGCGTTCAGGTCGCAGTCTCCCCTGGAGGCGTGGGTTCGAATCCCACTTCTGACATGCAATTTTGATCAGCAGAAATATCACTTCAGCTTGGGCCGCTACCATGCTACGCAGTTTTCCTAAGTGGCTAAGTAAGCACTTCTTTAAATGTTATTGGATATTTACATTACAAGTTTCTGAGTGAAATAACCCCGTCATTGTAACCTGGACTCCGACATCTGTCTGTCAGGATGGCGCTGCCGTGAGTGTGCATTGTTTCCGGGAGGTTTGGCTTTAAATTCCTCATCTGACATGCTTTGCTGATAGGTTAAAAGCTAGGATTTGCTTGGGAGGGCACCCCTCAGGGCAAGCTTAGCATGTTTGTTAATTGGCTAACTAATCACTTGTATAAATGTCCTAGGACTTTGAGTTAACCGTATCAAATGCATTATAGCCGAAAAGCAATTAGCTAGGGTCAGGATGGCCGAGCGGTCTAAGGCGCTGCGTTCAGGTCGCAGTCTCCCTTGGAGGCGTGGGTTCAAATCCCACTTCTGACATGCAATTTTGATCAGCAGAAATATCACTTCAGCTTCAGCCGCTACCATGCTACGCAGTTTTCCTAAGTGGCTAAGTAAGCACTTCTTTAAATGTTATTGGATATTTACATTACAAGTTTCTGAGTGAAATAACCCCGTCATTGTAACCTGGACTCCGACATCTGTCTGTCAGGATGGCGCTGCCGTGAGTGTGCATTGTTTCCGGGAGGTTTGGCTTTAAATTCCTCATCTGACATGCTTTGCTGATAGGTTAAAAGCTAGGATTTGCTTGGGAGGGCACCCCTCAGGGCAAGCTTAGCATGTTTGTTAATTGGCTAACTAATCACTTGTGTAAATGTCCTAGGACTTTGAGTTAACCGTATCAAATGCATTATAGCCGAAAAGCAAGTAGCTAGGGTCAGGATGGCCGAGCGGTCTAAGGCGCTGCGTTCAGGTCGCAGTCTCCTCTGGAGGCGTGGGTTCGAATCCCACTTCTGACATGCAATTTTGATCAGTAGAAATATCACTTCAGCTTGGTTCCGCTTCCATGCTGCCCAGTTTTCCTGAGTGGCCAACTAAGCACATCCTTACATTTTATTGGATATTTACATTACAAGTTTCTGAGTGAAATAACCCAGTCATTGTAACCTGGACTCCGACATCTGTCTGTCAGGATGGCGCTGCCGTAAGTGTGCATTGTTTCCGGGAGGTTTGGCTGTAAATTCCTCATCTGACATACTTTGCTGATAGGTTAAAAGCTAGGATTTGCTTGGGAGGGCAACCCTCAGGGCAAGCTTAGCATGATTGTTAATTGGCTAACTAATCACTTGTATAAATGTCTTAGGACTTTGAGTTGACCGTATCAAATGCATTGTAACCGAAAAGCAAGCAGCTAGGGTCAGGATGGCCGAGCGGTCTAAGGCGCTGCGTTCAGGTCGCAGTCTCCCCTGGAGGCGTGGGTTCGAATCCCACTTCTGACATGCAATTTTGATCAGCAGAAATATCACTTCAGCTTGGGCCGCTACCATGCTACGCAGTTTTCCTAAGTGGCTAAGTAAGCACTTCTTTAAATGTTATTGGATATTTACATTACAAGTTTCTGAGTGAAATAACCCCGTCATTGTAACCTGGACTCCGACATCTGTCTGTCAGGATGGCGCTGCCGTGAGTGTGCATTGTTTCCGGGAGGTTTGGCTTTAAATTCCTCATCTGACATGCTTTGCTGATAGGTTAAAAGCTAGGATTTGCTTGGGAGGGCACCCCTCAGGGCAAGCTTAGCATGTTTGTTAATTGGCTAACTAATCACTTGTGTAAATGTCCTAGGACTTTGAGTTAACCGTATCAAATGCATTATAGCCGAAAAGCAAGTAGCTAGGGTCAGGATGGCCGAGCGGTCTAAGGCGCTGCGTTCAGGTCGCAGTCTCCTCTGGAGGCGTGGGTTCGAATCCCACTTCTGACATGCAATTTTGATCAGTAGAAATATCACTTCAGCTTGGTTCCGCTTCCATGCTGCCCAGTTTTCCTGAGTGGCCAACTAAGCACATCCTTACATTTTATTGGATATTTACATTACAAGTTTCTGAGTGAAATAACCCAGTCATTGTAACCTGGACTCCGACATCTGTCTGTCAGGATGGCGCTGCCGTAAGTGTGCATTGTTTCCGGGAGGTTTGGCTGTAAATTCCTCATCTGACATACTTTGCTGATAGGTTAAAAGCTAGGATTTGCTTGGGAGGGCAACCCTCAGGGCAAGCTTAGCATGATTGTTAATTGGCTAACTAATCACTTGTATAAATGTCTTAGGACTTTGAGTTGACCGTATCAAATGCATTGTAACCGAAAAGCAAGCAGCTAGGGTCAGGATGGCCGAGCGGTCTAAGGCGCTGCGTTCAGGTCGCAGTCTCCCCTGGAGGCGTGGGTTCGAATCCCACTTCTGACATGCAATTTTGATCAGCAGAAATATCACTTCAGCTTGGGCCGCTACCATGCTACGCAGTTTTCCTAAGTGGCTAAGTAAGCACTTCTTTAAATGTTATTGGATATTTACATTACAAGTTTCTGAGTGAAATAACCCCGTCATTGTAACCTGGACTCCGACATCTGTCTGTCAGGATGGCGCTGCCGTGAGTGTGCATTGTTTCCGGGAGGTTTGGCTTTAAATTCCTCATCTGACATGCTTTGCTGATAGGTTAAAAGCTAGGATTTGCTTGGTAGGGCACCCCTCAGGGCAAGCTTAGCATGTTTGTTAATTGGCTAACTAATCACTTGTGTAAATGTCCTAGGACTTTGAGTTAACCGTATCAAATGCATTATAGCCGAAAAGCAAGTAGCTAGGGTCAGGATGGCCGAGCGGTCTAAGGCGCTGCGTTCAGGTCGCAGTCTCCTCTGGAGGCGTGGGTTCGAATCCCACTTCTGACATGCAATTTTGATCAGTAGAAATATCACTTCAGCTTGGTTCCGCTTCCATGCTGCCCAGTTTTCCTGAGTGGCCAACTAAGCACATCCTTACATTTTATTGGATTATTTACATTACAAGTTTCTGAGTGAAATAACCCAGTCATTGTAACCTGGACTCCGACATCTGTCTGTCAGGATGGCGCTGCCGTAAGTGTGCATTGTTTCCGGGAGGTTTGGCTGTAAATTCCTCATCTGACATACTTTGCTGATAGGTTAAAAGCTAGGATTTGCTTGGGAGGGCAACCCTCAGGGCAAGCTTAGCATGATTGTTAATTGGCTAACTAATCACTTGTATAAATGTCTTAGGACTTTGAGTTGACCGTATCAAATGCATTGTAACCGAAAAGCAAGCAGCTAGGGTCAGGATGGCCGAGCGGTCTAAGGCGCTGCGTTCAGGTCGCAGTCTCCTCTGGAGGCGTGGGTTCGAATCCCACTTCTGACATGCAATTTTGATCAGTAGAAATATCACTTCAGCTTCGGCCGCTACCATGCTACGCAGTTTTCCTAAGTGGCTAAGTAAGCACTTCTTTAAATGTTATTGGATATTTACATTACAAGTTTCTGAGTGAAATAACCCAGTCATTGTAACCTGGACTCCGACATCTGTCTGTCAGGATGGCGCTGCCGTAAGTGTGCATTGTTTCCGGGAGGTTTGGCTGTAAATTCCTCATCTGACATACTTTGCTGATAGGTTAAAAGCTAGGATTTGCTTGGGAGGGCAACCCTCAGGGCAAGCTTAGCATGATTGTTAATTGGCTAACTAATCACTTGTATAAATGTCTTAGGACTTTGAGTTGACCGTATCAAATGCATTGTAACCGAAAAGCAAGCAGCTAGGATTAGGATGGCCGAGCGGTCTAAGGCGCTGCGTTCAGGTCGCAGTCTCCCCTGGAGGCGTGGGTTCGAATCCCACTTCTGACATGCAATTTTGATCAGCAGAAATATCACTTCAGCTTAGGCCGCTACCATGCTACGCAGTTTTCCTAAGTGGCTAAGTAAGCACTTCTTTAAATGTTATTGGATATTTACATTACAAGTTTCTGAGTGAAATAACCCCGTCATTGTAACCTGGACTCCGACATCTGTCTGTCAGGATGGCGCTGCCGTGAGTGTGCATTGTTTCCGGGAGGTTTGGCTTTAAATTCCTCATCTGACATGCTTTGCTGATAGGTTAAAAGCTAGGATTTGCTTGGGAGGGCACCCCTCAGGGCAAGCTTAGCATGTTTGTTAATTGGGTAACTAATCACTTGTGTAAATGTCTTAGGACTTTGAGTTAACCGTATCAATTGCATTATAGCCGAAAAGCAAGTAGCTAGGGTCAGGATGGCCGAGGGGTCTAAGGCGCTGCGTTCAGGTCGCAGTCTCCCCTGGAGGCGTGGGTTTGAATCCCACTTCTGACATGCAATTTTGATCAGTAGAAATATCACTTCAGCTTGGTTCCGCTTCCATGCTGCCCAGTTTTCCTGAGTGGCCAACTAAGCACATCCTTAAATGTTATTGGATATTTACATTACAAGTTTCTGAGTGAAATAACCCAGTCATTGTAACCTGGACTCCGACATCTGTCTGTCAGGATGGCGCTGCCGTGAGTGTGCATTGTTTCCGGGAGGTTTGGCTGTAAATTCCTCATCTGACATACTTTGCTGATAGGTTAAAAGCTAGGATTTGCTTGGGAGGGCAACCCTCAGGGCAAGCTTAGCATGATTGTTAATTGGCTAACTAATCACTTGTATAAATGTCTTAGGACTTTGAGTTGACCGTATCAAATGCATTGTAACCGAAAAGCAAGCAGCTAGGGTTAGGATGGCCGAGCGGTCTAAGGCGCTGCGTTCAGGTCGCAGTCTCCCCTGGAGGCGTGGGTTCGAATCCCACTTCTGACATGCAATTTTGATCAGCAGAAATATCACTTCAGCTTAGGCCGCTACCATGCTACGCAGTTTTCCTAAGTGGCTAAGTAAGCACTTCTTTAAATGTTATTGGATATTTACATTACAAGTTTCTGAGTGAAATAACCCCGTCATTGTAACCTGGACTCCGACATCTGTCTGTCAGGATGGCGCTGCCGTGAGTGTGCATTGTTTCCGGGAGGTTTGGCTTTAAATTCCTCATCTGACATGCTTTGCTGATAGGTTAAAAGCTAGGATTTGCTTGGGAGGGCACCCCTCAGGGCAAGCTTAGCATGTTTGTTAATTGGCTAACTAATCACTTGTGTAAATGTCTTAGGACTTTGAGTTAACCGTATCAATTGCATTATAGCCGAAAAGCAAGTAGCTAGGGTCAGGATGGCCGAGCGGTCTAAGGCGCTGCGTTCAGGTCGCAGTCTCCTCTGGAGGCGTGGGTTCGAATCCCACTTCTGACATGCAATTTTGATCAGTAGAAATATCACTTCAGCTTGGTTCCGCTTCCATGCTGCCCAGTTTTCCTGAGTGGCCAACTAAGCACATCCTTACATGTTATTGGATATTTACATTACAAGTTTCTGAGTGAAATAACCCAGTCATTGTAACCTGGACTCCGACATCTGTCTGTCAGGATGGCGCTGCCGTAAGTGTGCATTGTTTCCGGGAGGTTTGGCTGTAAATTCCTCATCTGACATACTTTGCTGATAGGTTAAAAGCTAGGATTTGCTTGGGAGGGCAACCCTCAGGGCAAGCTTAGCATGATTGTTAATTGGCTAACTAATCACTTGTATAAATGTCTTAGGACTTTGAGTTGACCGTATCAAATGCATTGTAACCGAAAAGCAAGCAGCTAGGGTTAGGATGGCCGAGCGGTCTAAGGCGCTGCGTTCAGGTCGCAGTCTCCCCTGGAGGCGTGGGTTTGAATCCCACTTCTGACATGCAATTTTGATCAGTAGAAATATCACTTCAGCTTGGTTCCGCTTCCATGCTGCCCAGTTTTCCTGAGTGGCCAACTAAGCACATCCTTAAATGTTATTGGATATTTACATTACAAGTTTCTGAGTGAAATAACCCAGTCATTGTAACCTGGACTCCGACATCTGTCTGTCAGGATGGCGCTGCCGTGAGTGTGCATTGTTTCCGGGAGGTTTGGCTGTAAATTCCTCATCTGACATACTTTGCTGATAGGTTAAAAGCTAGGATTTGCTTGGGAGGGCAACCCTCAGGGCAAGCTTAGCATGATTGTTAATTGGCTAACTAATCACTTGTATAAATGTCTTAGGACTTTGAGTTGACCATATCAAATGCATTGTAGCCGAAAAGCAAGCAGCTAGGGTCAGGATGGCCGAGCGGTCTAAGGTGCTGCGTTCAGGTCGCAGTCTCCCCTGGAGACGTGGGTTCGAATCCCATTTCTGACATGCAATTTTGATCAGCAGAAATATCACTTCAGCTTCGGCCGCTACCATGCTACGCAGTTTTCCTAAGTGGCTAAGTAAGCACTTCTTTAAATGTTATTGGATATTTACATTACAAGTTTCTGAGTGAAATAACCCCGTCATTGTAACCTGGACTCCGACATCTGTCTGTCAGGATGGCGCTGCCGTGAGTGTGCATTGTTTCCGGGAGGTTTGGCTTTAAATTCCTCATCTGACATGCTTTGCTGATAGGTTAAAAGCTAGGATTTGCTTGGGAGGGCACCCCTCAGGGCAAGCTTAGCATGTTTGTTAATTGGCTAACTAATCACTTGTGTAAATGTCCTAGGACTTTGAGTTAACCGTATCAAATGCATTATAGCCGAAAAGCAAGTAGCTAGGGTCAGGATGGCCGAGCGGTCTAAGGCGCTGCGTTCAGGTTGCAGTCTCCCCTGGAGGCGTGGGTTCGAATCCCACTTCTGACATGCAATTTTGATCAGTAGAAATATCACTTCAGCTTGGTTCCGCTTCCATGCTGCCCAGTTTTCCTGAGTGGCCAACTAAGCACATCCTTAAATGTAATTGGATATTTACATTACAAGTTTCTGAGTGAAATAACCCAGTCATTGTAACCTGGACTCCGACATCTGTCTGTCAGGATGGCGCTGCCGTAAGTGTGCATTGTTTCCGGGAGGTTTGGCTGTAAATTCCTCATCTGACATACTTTGCTGATAGGTTAAAAGCTAGGATTTGCTTGGGAGGGCAACCCTCAGGGCAAGCTTAGCATGATTGTTAATTGGCTAACTAATCACTTGTATAAATGTCTTAGGACTTTGAGTTGACCGTATCAAATGCATTGTAACCGAAAAGCAAGCAGCTAGGGTCAGGATGGCCGAGCGGTCTAAGGTGCTGCGTTCAGGTCGCAGTCTCCCCTGGAGGCGTGGGTTCGAATCCCACTTCTGACATGCAATTTTGATCAACAGAAATATCACTTCAGCTTCGGCCGCTACCATGCTACGCAGTTTTCCTAAGTGGCTAAGTAAGCACTTCTTTAAATGTTATTGGATATTTACATTACAAGTTTCTGAGTGAAATAACCCCGTCATTGTAACCTGGACTCCGACATCTGTCTGTCAGGATGGCGCTGCCGTAAGTGTGCATTGTTTCCGGGAGGTTTGGCCGTAAATTCCTCATCTGACATACTTTGCTGATAGGTTAAAAGCTAGGATTTGCTTGGGAGGGCAACCCTCAGGGCAAGCTTAGCATGATTGTTAATTGGCTAACTAATCACTTGTATAAATGTCTTAGGACTTTGAGTTGACCGTATCAAATGCATTGTAGCCGAAAAGCAAGCAGCTAGGGTCAGGATGGCCGAGCGGTCTAAGGTGCTGCGTTCAGGTCGCAGTCTCCCCTGGAGGCGTGGGTTCGAATCCCATTTCTGACATGCAATTTTGATCAGCAGAAATATCACTTCAGCTTCGGCCGCTACCATGCTACGCAGTTTTCCTAAGTGGCTAAGTAAGCACTTCTTTAAATGTTATTGGATATTTACATTACAAGTTTCTGAGTGAAATAACCCCGTCATTGTAACCTGGACTCCGACATCTGTCTGTCAGGATGGCGCTGCCGTGAGTGTGCATTGTTTCCGGGAGGTTTGGCTTTAAATTCCTCATCTGACATGCTTTGCTGATAGGTTAAAAGCTAGGATTTGCTTGGGAGGGCACCCCTCAGGGCAAGCTTAGCATGTTTGTTAATTGGCTAACTAATCACTTGTGTAAATGTCCTAGGACTTTGAGTTAACCGTATCAAATGCATTATAGCTGAAAAGCAAGTAGCTAGGGTCAGGATGGCCGAGCGGTCTAAGGTGCTGCGTTCAGGTCGCAGTCTCCCCTGGAGGCGTGGGTTCGAATCCCACTTCTGACATGCAATTTTGATCAGTAGAAATATCACTTCAGCTTGGTTCCGCTTCCATGCTGCCCAGTTTTCCTGAGTGGCCAACTAAGCACATCCTTAAATGTTATTGGATATTTACATTACAAGTTTCTGAGTGAAATAACCCCGTCATTGTAACCTGGACTCCGACATCTGTCTGTCAGGATGGCGCTGCCGTAAGTGTGCATTGTTTCCGGGAGGTTTGGCTTTAAATTCCTCATCTGACATACTTTGCTGATAGGTTAAAAGCTAGGATTTGCTTGGGAGGGCAACCCTCAGGGCAAGCTTAGCATGATTGTTAATTGGCTAACTAATCACTTGTATAAATGTCTTAGGACTTTGAGTTGACCGTATCAAATGCATTGTAGCCGAAAAACAAGCAGCTAGGGTCAGGATGGCCGAGCGGTCTAAGGTGCTGCGTTCAGTTCGCAGTCTCCCCTGGAGGCGTGGGTTCGAATCCCATTTCTGACATGCAATTTTGATCAGCAGAAATATCACTTCAGCTTGGTTCCGCTTCCATGCTGCCCAGTTTTCCTGAGTGGCCAACTAAGCACATCCTTACATGTTATTGGATATTTACATTACAAGTTTCTGAGTGAAATAACCCAGTCATTGTAACCTGGACTCCGACATCTGTCTGTCAGGATGGCGCTGCCGTAAGTGTGCATTGTTTCCGGGAGGTTTGGCTGTAAATTCCTCATCTGACATACTTTGCTGATAGGTTAAAAGCTAGGATTTGCTTGGGAGGGCAACCCTCAGGGCAAGCTTAGCATGATTGTTAATTGGCTAACTAATCACTTGTATAAATGTCTTAGGACTTTGAGTTGACCGTATCAAATGCATTGTAGCCGAAAAGCAAGCAGCTTGGGTCAGGATGGCCGAGCGGTCTAAGGTGCTGCGTTCAGGTCGCAGTCTCCCCTGGAGGCATGGGTTCGAATCCCATTTCTGACATGCAATTTTGATCAGCAGAAATATCACTTCAGCTTCGGCCGCTACCATGCTACGCAGTTTTCCTAAGTGGCTAAGTAAGCACTTCTTTAAATGTTATTGGATATTTACATTACAAGTTTCTGAGTGACATAACCCCGTCATTGTAACCTGGACTCCGACATCTGTCTGTCAGGATGGCGCTGCCGTGAGTGTGCATTGTTTCCGGGAGGTTTGGCTGTAAATTCCTCATCTGACATGCTTTGCTGATAGGTTAAAAGCTAGGATTTGCTTGGGAGGGCACCCCTCAGGGCAAGCTTAGCATGTTTGTTAATTGGCTAACTAATCACTTGTGTAAATGTCCTAGGACTTTGAGTTAACCGTATCAAATGCATTATAGCCGAAAAGCAAGTAGCTAGGGTCAGGATGGCCGAGCGGTCTAAGGCGCTGCGTTCAGGTCGCAGTCTCCCCTGGAGCCGTGGGTTCGAATCCCACTTCTGACATGCAATTTTGATCAGTAGAAATATCACTTCAGCTTGGTTCCGCTTCCATGCTGCCCAGTTTTCCTGAGTGGCCAACTAAGCACATCCTTAAATGTAATTGGATATTTACATTACAAGTTTCTGAGTGAAATAACCCAGTCATTGTAACCTGGACTCCGACATCTGTCTGTCAGGATGGCGCTGCCGTAAGTGTGCATTGTTTCCGGGAGGTTTGGCTGTAAATTCCTCATCTGACATACTTTGCTGATAGGTTAAAAGCTAGGATTTGCTTGGGAGGGCAACCCTCAGGGCAAGCTTAGCATGATTGTTAATTGGCTAACTAATCACTTGTATAAATGTCTTAGGACTTTGAGTTGACCGTATCAAATGCATTGTAACCGAAAAGCAAGCAGCTAGGGTCAGGATGGCCGAGCGGTCTAAGGTGCTGCGTTCAGGTCGCAGTCTCCCCCTGAGGCGTGGGTTCGAATCCCACTTCTGACATGCAATTTTGATCAGCAGAAATATCACTTCAGCTTGGGCCGCTACCATGCTACGCAGTTTTCCTAAGTGGCTAAGTAAGCACTTCTTTAAATGTTATTGGATATTTTCATTACAAGTTTCTGAGTGAAATAACCCCGTCATTGTAACCTGGACTCCGACATCTGTCTGTCAGGATGGCGCTGCCGTGAGTGTGCATTGTTTCCGGGAGGTTTGGCTTTAAATTCCTCATCTGACATGCTTTGCTGATAGGTTAAAAGCTAGGATTTGCTTGGGAGGGCACCCCTCAGGGCAAGCTTAGCATGTTTGTTAATTGGCTAACTAATCACTTGTGTAAATGTCTTAGGACTTTGAGTTAACCGTATCAAATGCATTATAGCCGAAAAGCAAGTAGCTAGGGTCAGGATGGCCGAGGGGTCTAAGGCGCTGCGTTCAGGTCGCAGTCTCCCCTGGAGGCGTCGGTTCGAATCCCACTTCTGACATGCAATTTTGATCAGTAGAAATATCACTTCAGCTTGGTTCCGCTTCCATGCTGCCCAGTTTTCCTGAGTGGCCAACTAAGCACATCCTTAAATGTTATTGGATATTTACATTACAAGTTTCTGAGTGAAATAACCCAGTCATTGTAACCTGGACTCCGACATCTGTCTGTCAGGATGGCGCTGCCGTAAGTGTGCATTGTTTCCGGGAGGTTTGGCTGTAAATTCCTCATCTGACATACTTTGCTGATAGGTTAAAAGCTAGGATTTGCTTGGGAGGGCAAGCTTAGCATGATTGTTAATTGGCTAACTAATCACTTGTATAAATGTCTTAGGACTTTGAGTTGACCGTATCAAATGCATTGTAGCCGAAAAGCAAGCAGCTAGGGTCAGGATGGCCGAGCGGTCTAAGGTGCTGCGTTCAGGTCGCAGTCTCCCCTGGAGGCGTGGGTTCGAATCCCATTTCTGACATGCAATTTTGATCAGCAGAAATATCACTTCAGCTTCGGCCGCTACCATGCTACGCAGTTTTCCTAAGTGGCTAAGTAAGCACTTCTTTAAATGTTATTGGATATTTACATTACAAGTTTCTGAGTGAAATAACCCCGTCATTGTAACCTGGACTCCGACATCTGTCTGTCAGGATGGCGCTGCCGTGAGTGTGCATTGTTTCCGGGAGGTTTGGCTTTAAATTCCTCATCTGACATGCTTTGCTGATAGGTTAAAAGCTAGGATTTGCTTGGGAGGGCACCCCTCAGGGCAAGCTTAGCATGTTTGTTAATTGGCTAACTAATCACTTGTGTAAATGTCCTAGGACTTTGAGTTAACCGTATCAAATGCATTATAGCCGAAAAGCAGGTAGCTAGGGTCAGGATGGCCGAGCGGTCTAAGGCGCTGCGTTCAGGTCGCAGTCTCCCCTGGAGGCGTGGGTTCGAATCCCACTTCTGACATGAAATTTTGATCAGTAGAAATATCACTTCAGCTTGGTTCCGCTTCCATGCTGCCCAGTTTTCCTGAGTGGCCAACTAAGCACATCCTTAAATGTTATTGGATATTTACATTACAAGTTTCTGAGTGAAATAACCCAGTCATTGTAACCTGGACTCCGACATCTGTCTGTCAGGATGGCGCTGCCGTAAGTGTGCATTGTTTCCGGGAGGTTTGGCTGTAAATTCCTCATCTTACATACTTTGCTGATAGGTTAAAAGCTAGGATTTGCTTGGGAGGGCAACCCTCAGGGCAAGCTTAGCATGATTGTTAATTGGCTAACTAATCACTTGTATAAATGTCTTAGGACTTTGAGTTGAACTTATCAAATGCATTGTAGCCGAAAAGCAAGCAGCTAGGGTCAGGATGGCCGAGCGGTCTAAGGCGCTGCGTTCAGGTCGCAGTCTCCCCTGGAGGCGTGGGTTCGAATCCCACTTCTGACATGCAATTTTGATCAGCAGAAATATCACTTCAGCTTCGGCCGCTACCATGCTACGCAGTTTTCCTAAGTGGCTAAGTAAGCACTTCTTTAAATGTTATTGGATATTTACATTACAAGTTTCTGAGTGAAATAACCCCGTCATTGTAACCTGGACTCCGACATCTGTCTGTCAGGATGGCGCTGCCGTGAGTGTGCATTGTTTCCGGGAGGTTTGGCTTTAAATTCCTCATCTGACATGCTTTGCTGATAGGTTAAAAGCTAGGATTTGCTTGGGAGGGCACCCCTCAGGGCAAGCTTAGCATGTTTGTTAATTGGCTAACTGATCACTTGTGTAAATGTCCTAGGACTTTGAGTTAACCGTATCAAATGCATTATAGCCGAAAAGCAGGTAGCTAGGGTCAGGATGGCCGAGCGGTCTAAGGCGCTGCGTTCAGGTCGCAGTCTCCCCTGGAGGCGTGGGTTCGAATCCCACTTCTGACATGAAATTTTGATCAGTAGAAATATCACTTCAGCTTGGTTCCGCTTCCATGCTGCCCAGTTTTCCTGAGTGGCCAACTAAGCACATCCTTAAATGTTATTGGATATTTACATTACAAGTTTCTGAGTGAAATAACCCCGTCATTGTAACCTGGACTCCGACATCTGTCTGTCAGGATGGCGCTGCCGTGAGTGTGCATTGTTTCCGGGAGGTTTGGCTTTAAATTCCTCATCTGACATGCTTTGCTGATAGGTTAAAAGCTAGGATTTGCTTGGGAGGGCAACCCTCAGGGCAAGCTTAGCATGATTGTTAATTGGCTAACTAATCACTTGTATAAATGTCTTAGGACTTTGAGTTGACCGTATCAAATGCATTGTAGCCGAAAAGCAAGCAGCTAGGGTCAGGATGGCCGAGCGGTCTAAGGCGCTGCGTTCAGGTTGCAGTCTCCCCTGGAGGCGTAGGTTCGAATCCCACTTCTGACATGCAATTTTGATCAGCAGAAATAACACTTCAGCTTCGGCCGCTACCATGCTACGCAGTTTTCCTAAGTGGCTAAGTAAGCACTTCTTTAAATGTTATTGGATATTTACATTACAAGTTTCTGAGTGAAATAACCCCGTCATTGTAACCTGGACTCCGACATCTGTCTGTCAGGATGGCGCTGCCGTGAGTGTGCATTGTTTCCGGGAGGTTTGGCTTTAAATTCCTCATCTGACATGCTTTGCTGATAGGTTAAAAGCTAGGATTTGCTTGGGAAGGCACCCCTCAGGGCAAGCTTAGCATGTTTGTTAATTGGCTAACTAATCACTTGTGTAAATGTCCTAGGACTTTGAGTTAACCGTATCAAATGCATTATAGCCGAAAAGCAAGTAGCTAGGTTCAGGATGGCCGAGCGGTCTAAGGCGCTGCGTTCAGATAGCAGTCTCCCCTGGAGGCGTGGGTTCGAGTCCCACTTCTGACATGCAATTTTGATCAGTAGAAATATCACTTCAGCTTGGTTCCGCTTCCATGCTGCCCAGTTTTCCTGAGTGGCCAACTAAGCACATCCTTAAATGTTATTGGATATTTACATTACAAGTTTCTCAGTGAAATAACCCAGTTATTGTAACCTGGACTCCGACATCTGTCTGTCAGGATGGCGCTGCCGTAAGTGTGCATTGTTTCCGGGAGGTTTGGCTGTAAATTCCTCATCTGACATACTTTGCTGATAGGTTAAAAGCTAGGATTTGCTTGGGAGGGCACCCCTCAGGGCAAGCTTAGCATGTTTGTTAATTGGCTAACTAATCACTTGTATAAATGTCTTAGGACTTTGAGTTGACCGTATCAAATGCATTGTAGCCGAAAAGCAAGCAGCTAGGGTCAGGATGGCCGAGCGGTCTAAGGCACTGCGTTCAGGTCGCAGTCTCCCCTGGAGGCGTGGGTTCGAATCCCACTTCTGACATGCAATTTTGATCAGCAGAAATATCACTTCAGCTTCGGCCACTACCATGCTACGCAGTTTTCCTAAGTGGCTAAGTAAGCACTTCTTTAAATGTTATTGGATATTTACATTACAAGTTTCTGAGTGAAATAACCCCGTCATTGTAACCTGGACTCCGACATCTGTCTGTCAGGATGGCGCTGCCGTGAGTGTGCATTGTTTCCGGGAGGTTTGGCTTTAAATTCCTCATCTGACATGCTTTGCTGATAGGTTAAAAGCTAGGATTTGCTTGGGAGGGCACCCCTCAGGGCAAGCTTAGCATGTTTGTTAATTGGCTAACTAATCACTTGTGTAAATGTCTTAGGACTTTAAGTTAACCGTATCAAATGCATTATAGCCGAAAAGCAAGTAGGTAGGGTCAGGATGGCCGAGCGGTCTAAGGCGCTGCGTTCAGGTCGCAGTCTCTTCTGGAGGCGTGGGTTCGAATCCCACTTCTGACATGTAATTTTGATCAGTAGAAATATCACTTCAGCTTGGTTCCGCTTCCATGCTGCCCAGTTTTCCTGAGTGGCCAACTAAGCACATCCTTAAATGTTATTGGATATTTACATTACAAGTTTCTGAGTGAAATAACCCCGTCATTGTAACCTGGACTCCGACATCTGTCTGTCAGGATGGCGCTGCCGTGAGTGTGCATTGTTTCCGGGAGGTTTGGCTTTAAATTCCTCATCTGACATGCTTTGCTGATAAGTTAAAAGCTAGGATTTGCTTGGGAGGGCAACCCTCAGGGCAAGCTTAGCATGTTTGTTAATTGGCTAACTAATCACTTGTATAAATGTCCTAGGACTTTGAGTTAACCGTATCAAATGCATTATAGCCGAAAAGCAAATAGCTAGGGTCAGGATGGCCGAGCGGTCTAAGGCGCTGCGTTCAGGTTGCAGTCTCCCCTGGAGGCGTGGGTTCGAGTCCCACTTCTGACATGCAATTTTGATCAGCAGAAATATCACTTCAGCTTGTTTCCGCTACCATGCTACGCTGTTTTCCTAAGTGACTAAGTAAGCACTACTTTAAATGTTATTGGATATTTACATTACAAGTTTCTGAGTGAAATAACCCCGTCATTGTAACCTGGACTCCGACATCTGTCTGTCAGGATGGCGCTGCCGTGAGTGTGCATTGTTTCCGGGAGGTTTGGCTTTAAATTCCTCATCTGACATGCTTTGCTGATAGGTTAAAAGCTAGGATTTGCTTGGGAGGGCACCCCTCAGGGCAAGCTTAGCATGTTTGTTCATTGGCTAACTAATCACTTGTGTAAATGTCCTAGGACTTTTAGTTAACCGTATCAAATGCATTATAGCCGAAAAGCAAGTAGCTAGGGTCAGGATGGCCGAGCGGTCTAAGGCACTGCGTTCAGGTCGCAGTCTCCCCTGGAGGCGTGGGTTCGAATCCCACTTCTGACATGCTATTTTGATCAGTAGAAATATCACTTCAGCTTGCTTCCGCTTCCATGCTGCCCAGTTTTCCTGAGTGGCCAACTAAGCACATCCTTAAATGTTATTGGATATTTACATTACAAGTTTCTGAGTGAAATAACCCAGTCATTGTAACCTGGACTCCGACATCTGTCTGTCAGGATGGCGCTGCCGTAAGTGTGCATTGTTTCCGGGAGCTTTGGCTTTAAATTCCTCATCTGACATACTTTGCTGATAGGTTAAAAGCTAGGATTTGCTTGGGAGGGCACCCCTCAGGGCAAGCTTAGCATGTTTGTTAATTGGCTAAATAATCACTTGTATAAATGTCTTAGGACTTTGAGTTAACCGTATCAAATGCATTGTTGCCGAAAAGTGAGTAGCTAGGGTCAGGATGGCCGAGCGGTCTAAGGCGCTGCGTTCAGGTCGCAGTCTCCCCTGGAGGCGTGGGTTTGAATTCCACTTCTGACATGCAATTTTGATCAGCAGAAATATCACTTCAGCTTCGGCCGCTACCATGCTACGCAGTTTTCCTAAGTGGCTAAGTAAGCACTTCTTTAAATGTTATTGGATATTTACATTACAAGTTTCTGAGTGAAATAACCCCGTCATTGTAACCTGGACTCCGACATCTGTCTGTCAGGATGGCGCTGCCGTGAGTGTGCATTGTTTCCGGGAGGTTTGGCTTTAAATTCCTCATCTGACATGCTTTGCTGATAGGTTAAAAGCTAGGATTTGCTTGGGAGGGCACCCCTCAGGGCAAGCTTAGCATGATTGTTAATTGGCTATCTAATCACTTGTATAAATGTCTTAGGACTTTGAGTTGACCGTATCAAATGCATTGTAGCCGAAAAGCAAGTAGCTAGGTTCAGGATGGCCGAGCTGTCTAAGGCGCTGTGTTCAGGTCGCAGTCTCCCCTGGAGGCGTGGGTTCGAGTCCCACTTCTGACATGCAATTTTGATCAGCAGAAATATCACTTCAGCTTCGGCCGCTACCATGCTACGCAGTTTTCCTAAGTGGCTAAGTAAGCACTACTTTAAATGTTATTGGATATTTACATTACAGGTTTCTGAGTGAAATAACCCCGTCATTGTAACCTGGACTCCGACATCTGTCTGTCAGGATGGCGCTGCCGTAAGTGTGCATTGTTTCCGGGAGGTTTGGCTTTAAATTCCTCATCTGACATACTTTGCTGATAAGTTAAAAGCTAGGATTTGCTTGGGAGGGCACCCCTCAGGGCAAGCTTAGCATGTTTGTTAATTGACTAAATAATCACTTGTATAAATGTCTTAGGACTTTGAGTTGACCGTATCAAATGCATTGTTGCCGAAAAGTGAGTAGCTAGGGTCAGGATGGCCGAGCGGTCTAAGGCGCTGCGTTCAGGTCGCAGTCTCCCCTGGAGGCGTGGGTTTGAATCCCACTTTTGACATGCATTTTTGATCAGCAGAAATATCACTTCAGCTTGGGCCGCTACCATGCTACGCAGTTTTCCTAAGTGGCTAAGTAAGCACTTCTTTAAATGTTATTGGATATTTACATTACAAGTTTCTGAGTGAAATAACCCCGTCATTGTAACCTGGACTCCGACATCTGTCTGTCAGGATGGCGCTGCCGTGAGTGTGCATTGTTTCCGGGAGGTTTGGCTTTAAATTCCTCATCTGACATGCTTTGCTGATAGGTTAAAAGCTAGGATTTGCTTGGGAGGGCACCCCTCAGGGCAAGCTTAGCATGTTTGTTAATTGGCTAACTAATCACTTGTGTAAATGTCTTAGGACTTTAAGTTAACCGTATCAAATGCATTATAGCCGAAAAGCAAGTAGGTAGGGTCAGGATGGCCGAGCGGTCTAAGGCGCTGCGTTCAGGTCGCAGTCTCTTCTGGAGGCGTGGGTTCGAATCCCACTTCTGACATGTAATTTTGATCAGTAGAAATATCACTTCAGCTTGGTTCCGCTTCCATGCTGCCCAGTTTTCCTGAGTGGCCAACTAAGCACATCCTTAAATGTTATTGGATATTTACATTACAAGTTTCTGAGTGAAATAACCCCGTCATTGTAACCTGGACTCCGACATCTGTCTGTCAGGATGGCGCTGCCGTGAGTGTGCATTGTTTCCGGGAGGTTTGGCTTTAAATTCCTCATCTGACATGCTTTGCTGATAAGTTAAAAGCTAGGATTTGCTTGGGAGGGCAACCCTCAGGGCAAGCTTAGCATGTTTGTTAATTGGCTAACTAATCACTTGTATAAATGTCCTAGGACTTTGAGTTAACCGTATCAAATGCATTATAGCCGAAAAGCAAGTAGCTAGGGTCAGGATGGCCGAGCGGTCTAAGGCGCTGCGTTCAGGTCGCAGTCTCCCCTGGAGGCGTGGGTTCGAGTCCCACTTCTGACATGCAATTTTGATCAGCAGAAATATCACTTCAGCTTGTTTCCGCTACCATGCTACGCTGTTTTCCTAAGTGACTAAGTAAGCACTACTTTAAATGTTATTGGATATTTACATTACAAGTTTCTGAGTGAAATAACCCCGTCATTGTAACCTGGACTCCGACATCTGTCTGTCAGGATGGCGCTGCCGTGAGTGTGCATTGTTTCCGGGAGGTTTGGCTTTAAATTCCTCATCTGACATGCTTTGCTGATAGGTTAAAAGCTAGGATTTGCTTGGGAGGGCACCCCTCAGGGCAAGCTTAGCATGTTTGTTCATTGGCTAACTAATCACTTGTGTAAATGTCCTAGGACTTTTAGTTAACCGTATCAAATGCATTATAGCCGAAAAGCAAGTAGCTAGGGTCAGGATGGCCGAGCGGTCTAAGGCACTGCGTTCAGGTCGCAGTCTCCCCTGGAGGCGTGGGTTCGAATCCCACTTCTGACATGCTATTTTGATCAGTAGAAATATCACTTCAGCTTGCTTCCGCTTCCATGCTGCCCAGTTTTCCTGAGTGGCCAACTAAGCACATCCTTAAATGTTATTGGATATTTACATTACAAGTTTCTGAGTGAAATAACCCAGTCATTGTAACCTGGACTCCGACATCTGTCTGTCAGGATGGCGCTGCCGTAAGTGTGCATTGTTTCCGGGAGCTTTGGCTTTAAATTCCTCATCTGACATACTTTGCTGATAGGTTAAAAGCTAGGATTTGCTTGGGAGGGCACCCCTCAGGGCAAGCTTAGCATGTTTGTTAATTGGCTAAATAATCACTTGTATAAATGTCTTAGGACTTTGAGTTAACCGTATCAAATGCATTGTTGCCGAAAAGTGAGTAGCTAGGGTCAGGATGGCCGAGCGGTCTAAGGCGCTGCGTTCAGGTCGCAGTCTCCCCTGGAGGCGTGGGTTTGAATTCCACTTCTGACATGCAATTTTGATCAGCAGAAATATCACTTCAGCTTCGGCCGCTACCATGCTACGCAGTTTTCCTAAGTGGCTAAGTAAGCACTTCTTTAAATGTTATTGGATATTTACATTACAAGTTTCTGAGTGAAATAACCCCGTCATTGTAACCTGGACTCCGACATCTGTCTGTCAGGATGGCGCTGCCGTGAGTGTGCATTGTTTCCGGGAGGTTTGGCTTTAAATTCCTCATCTGACATGCTTTGCTGATAGGTTAAAAGCTAGGATTTGCTTGGGAGGGCACCCCTCAGGGCAAGCTTAGCATGATTGTTAATTGGCTATCTAATCACTTGTATAAATGTCTTAGGACTTTGAGTTGACCGTATCAAATGCATTGTAGCCGAAAAGCAAGTAGCTAGGTTCAGGATGGCCGAGCTGTCTAAGGCGCTGTGTTCAGGTCGCAGTCTCCCCTGGAGGCGTGGGTTCGAGTCCCACTTCTGACATGCAATTTTGATCAGCAGAAATATCACTTCAGCTTCGGCCGCTACCATGCTACGCAGTTTTCCTAAGTGGCTAAGTAAGCACTACTTTAAATGTTATTGGATATTTACATTACAGGTTTCTGAGTGAAATAACCCCGTCATTGTAACCTGGACTCCGACATCTGTCTGTCAGGATGGCGCTGCCGTAAGTGTGCATTGTTTCCGGGAGGTTTGGCTTTAAATTCCTCATCTGACATACTTTGCTGATAAGTTAAAAGCTAGGATTTGCTTGGGAGGGCAACCCTCAGGGCAAGCTTAGCATGTTTGTTAATTGGCTAAATAATCACTTGTATAAATGTCTTAGGACTTTGAGTTGACCGTATCAAATGCATTGTTGCCGAAAAGTGAGTAGCTAGGGTCAGGATGGCCGAGCGGTCTAAGGCGCTGCGTTCAGGTCGCAGTCTCCCCTGGAGGCGTGGGTTTGAATCCCACTTTTGACATGCATTTTTGATCAGCAGAAATATCACTTCAGCTTGGGCCGCTACCATGCTACGCAGTTTTCCTAAGTGGCTAAGTAAGCACTTCTTTAAATGTTATTGGATATTTACATTACAAGTTTCTGAGTGAAATAACCCCGTCATTGTAACCTGGACTCCGACATCTGTCTGTCAGGATGGCGCTGCCGTGAGTGTGCATTGTTTCCGGGAGGTTTGGCTTTAAATTCCTCATCTCAAATGCTTTGCTGATAGGTTAAAAGCTAGGATTTGCTTGGGAGGGCACCCCTCAGGGCAAGCTTAGCATGTTTGTTAATTGGCTAACTAATCACTTGTGTAAATGTCTTAGGACTTTGAGTTAACCGTATCAAATGCGTTATAGCCGAAAAGCAAGTAGCTAGGGTCAGGATGGCCAAGCTGTCTAAGGCGCTGCGTTCAGGTCGCAGTCTCCCCTGGAGGCGTGGGTTCGAATCCCACTTCTGACATGCTATTTTGATCAGTAGAAATATCACTTCAGCTTGCTTCCGCTTCCATGCTGCCCAGTTTTCCTGAGTGGCCAACTAAGCACATCCTTAAATGTTATTGGATATTTACATTACAAGTTTCTGAGTGAAATAACCCAGTCATTGTAACCTGGACTCCGACATCTGTCTGTCAGGATGGCGCTGCCGTAAGTGTGCATTGTTTCCGGGAGCTTTGGCTTTAAATTCCTCATCTGACATACTTTGCTGATAGGTTAAAAGCTAGGATTTGCTTGGGAGGGCACCCCTCAGGGCAAGCTTAGCATGTTTGTTAATTGGCTAACTAATCACTTGTATAAATGTCTTAGGACTTTGAGTTGACCGTATCAAATGCATTGTAGCCGAAAAACAAGTAGCTAGGATCAGGATGGCCGAGCGGTCTAAGGCGCTGCGTTCAGGTCGCAGTCTACCCTGGAGGTGTGGGTTCGAATCCCACTTCTGACATGCAATTTTGATCAGTAGAAATATCACTTCAGCTTGGTTCCGCTTCCATGCTGCCCAGTTTTCCTGAGTGGCCAACTAAGCACATCCTTAAATGTTATTGGATATTTACATTACAAGTTTCTGAGTGAAATAACCCAGTCATTGTAACCTGGACTCCGACATCTGTCTGTCAGGATGGCGCTGCCGTAAGTGTGCAGTGTTTCCGGGAGGTTTGGCTTTAAATTCCTCATCTGACATACTTTGCTGATAGTTTAAAAGCTAGGATTTGCTTGGGAGGGCACCCCTCAGGGCAAGCTTAGCATGTTTGTTAATTGGCTAACTAATCACTTGTGTAAATGTCTTAGGACTTTGAGTTAACCGTATCAAATGCATTATAGCCGAAAAGCAAGTAGCTAGGGTCAGGATGGCTGAGCGGTCTAAGGTGCTGCGTTCAGGTCGCAGTCTCCCCTGGAGACGTGGGTTCGAATCCCACTTCTGACATGCAATTTTGATCAGCAGAAATATCACTTCAGCTTCGGCCGCTACCATGCTACGCAGTTTTCCTAAGTGGCTAAGTAAGCACTTCTTTAAATATTATTGGATATTTACGTTACAAGTTTCTGAGTGAAATAACCCCGTCATTGTAACCTGGACTCCGACATCTGTCTGTCAGGATGGCGCTGCCGTGAGTGTGCATTGTTTCCGGGAGGTTTGGCTTTAAATTCCTCATCTGACATGCTTTGCTGATAGGTTAAAAGCTAGGATTTGCTTGGGAGGGCACCCCTCAGGGCAAGCTTAGCATGTTTGTTAATTGGCTAACTAATCACTTGTGTAAATGTCTTAGGACTTTGAGTTAACCGTATCGAATGCATTATAGCCGAAAAGCAAGTAGCTAGGGTCAGGGTGGCCAAGCGGTCTAAGGTGCTGCGTTCAGATTGCAGTCTCCCCTGGAGGCGTGGGTTCGAATCCCACTTCTGACATGCAATTTTGATCAGCAGAAATATCACTTCAGCTTCGGCCGCTACCATGCTACGCAGTTTTCCTAAGTGGCTAAGTAAGCACTTCTTTAAATGTTATTGGATATTTACATTACAAGTTTCTGAGTGAAATAACCCAGTCATTGTAACCTGGACTCCGACATCTGTCTGTCAGGATGGCGCTGCTGTAAGTGTGCATTGTTTCCGGGAGGTTTGGCTTTAAATTCCTCATCTGACATGCTTTGCTGATAGGTTAAAAGCTAGGATTTGCTTGGGAGGGCACCCCTCAGGGCAAGCTTAGCATGATTGTTAATTGGCTAACTAATCACTTGTATAAATGTCTTAGGACTTTGAGTTGACCGTATCAAATGCATTGTTGCCGAAAAGCTAGTAGCTAGGGTCAGGATGGCCGAGCGGTCTAAGGCGCTGCGTTCAGGTCGCAGTCTCTTCTGGAGGCGTGGGTTCGAATCCCACTTCTGACATGCAATTTTGATCAGCAGAAATATCACTTCAGCTTCGGCCACTACCATGCTACGCAGTTTTCCTAAGTGGCTAAGTAAGCACTTCTTTAAATGTTATTGGATATTTACATTACAAGTTTCTGAGTGAAATAACCCCGTCATTGTAACCTGGACTCCGACATCTGTCTGTCAGGATGGCGCTGCCGTGAGTGTGCATTGTTTCCGGGAGGTTTGGCTTTAAATTCCTCATCTGACATGCTTTGCTGATAGGTTAAAAGCTAGGATTTGCTTGGGAGGGCACCCCTCAGGGCAAGCTTAGCATGTTTGTTAATTGGCTAACTAATCACTTGTGTAAATGTCTTAGGACTTTGAGTTAACCGTATCAAATGCATTATAGCCGAAAAGCAAGTAGCTAGGGTCAGGATGGCCGAGCGGTCTAAGGCGCTGCGTTCAGGTCGCAGTCTCCCCTGGAGGCGTGGGTTCGAATCCCACTTCTGACATGCAATTTTGATCAGCAGAAATATCACTTCAGCTTCGGCCGCTACCATGCTACGCAGTTTTCCTAAGTGGCTAAGTAAGCACTTCTTTAAATGTTATTGGATATTTACGTTACAAGTTTCTGAGTGAAATAACCCAGTCATTGTAACCTGGACTCCGACATCTGTCTGTCAGGATGGCGCTGCCGTGAGTGTGCATTGTTTCCGGGAGGTTTGGCTTTAAATTCCTCATCTGACATGCTTTGCTGATAGGTTAAAAGCTAGGATTTGCTTGGGAGGGCACCCCTCAGGGCAAGCTTAGCATGTTTGTTAATTGGCTAACTAATCACTTGTGTAAATGTCTTAGGACTTTGAGTTAACCGTATCGAATGCATTATAGCCGAAAAGCAAGTAGCTAGGGTCAGGGTGGCCAAGCGGTCTAAGGTGCTGCGTTCAGATTGCAGTCTCCCCTGGAGGCGTGGGTTCGAATCCCACTTCTGACATGCAATTTTGATCAGCAGAAATATCACTTCAGCTTCGGCCGCTACCATGCTACGCAGTTTTCCTAAGTGGCTAAGTAAGCACTTCTTTAAATGTTATTGGATATTTACATTACAAGTTTCTGAGTGAAATAACCCAGTCATTGTAACCTGGACTCCGACATCTGTCTGTCAGGATGGCGCTGCTGTAAGTGTGCATTGTTTCCGGGAGGTTTGGCTTTAAATTCCTCATCTGACATGCTTTGCTGATAGGTTAAAAGCTAGGATTTGCTTGGGAGGGCACCCCTCAGGGCAAGCTTAGCATGATTGTTAATTGGCTAACTAATCACTTGTATAAATGTCTTAGGACTTTGAGTTGACCGTATCAAATGCATTGTTGCCGAAAAGCTAGTAGCTAGGGTCAGGATGGCCGAGCGGTCTAAGGTGCTGCGTTCAGGTCGCAGTCTCTTCTAGAGGCGTGGGTTCGAATCCCACTTCTGACATGCAATTTTGATCAGCAGAAATATCACTTCAGCTTCGGCCACTACCATGCTACGCAGTTTTCCTAAGTGGCTAAGTAAGCACTTCTTTAAATGTTATTGGATATTTACATTACAAGTTTCTGAGTGAAATAACCCCGTCATTGTAACCTGGACTCCGACATCTGTCTGTCAGGATGGCGCTGCCGTGAGTGTGCATTGTTTCCGGGAGGTTTGGCTTTAAATTCCTCATCTGACATGCTTTGCTGATAGGTTAAAAGCTAGGATTTGCTTGGGAGGGCACCCCTCAGGGCAAGCTTAGCATGTTTGTTAATTGGCTAACTAATCACTTGTGTAAATGTCTTAGGACTTTGAGTTAACCGTATCAAATGCATTATAGCCGAAAAACAAGCAGCTAGGGTCAGGATGGCCGAGCGGTCTAAGGCGCTGCGTTCAGGTCGCAGTCTCCCCTGGAGGCGTGGGTTCGAATCCCACTTCTGACATGCAATTTTGATCAGCAGAAATATCACTTCAGCTTCGGCCGCTACCATGCTACGCAGTTTTCCTAAGTGGCTAAGTAAGCACTTCTTTAAATGTTATTGGATATTTACGTTACAAGTTTCTGAGTGAAATAACCCCGTCATTGTAACCTGGACTCCGACATCTGTCTGTCAGGATGGCGCTGCCGTGAGTGTGCATTGTTTCCGGGAGGTTTGGCTTTAAATTCCTCATCTGACATGCTTTGCTGATAGGTTAAAAGCTAGGATTTGCTTGGGAGGGCACCCCTCAGGGCAAGCTTAGCATGTTTGTTAATTGGCTAACTAATCACTTGTGTAAATGTCTTAGGACTTTGAGTTAACCGTATCAAATGCATTATAGCCGAAAAGCAAGTAGCTAGGGTCAGGGTGGCCAAGCGGTCTAAGGTGCTGCGTTCAGATTGCAGTCTCCCCTGGAGGCGTGGGTTCGAATCCCACTTCTGACATGCAATTTTGATCAGCAGAAATATCACTTCAGCTTCGGCCGCTACCATGCTACGCAGTTTTCCTAAGTGGCTAAGTAAGCACTTCTTTAAATGTTATTGGATATTTACATTACAAGTTTCTGAGTGAAATAACCCAGTCATTGTAACCTGGACTCCGACATCTGTCTGTCAGGATGGCGCTGCCGTAAGTGTGCATTGTTTCCGGGAGGTTTGGCTTTAAATTCCTCATCTGACATACTTTGCTGATAGTTTAAAAGCTAGGATTTGCTTGGGAGGGCAACCCTCAGGGCAAGCTTAGCATGATTGTTAATTGGCTAACTAATCACTTGTATAAATGTCTTAGGACTTTGAGTTGACCGTATCAAATGCATTGTTGCCGAAAAGCTAGTAGCTAGGGTCAGGATGGCCGAGCGGTCTAAGGCGCTGCGTTCAGGTCGCAGTCTCTTCTGGAGGCGTGGGTTCGAATTCCACTTCTGACATGCAATTTTGATCAGCAGAAATATCACTTCAGCTTCGGCCACTACCATGCTACGCAGTTTTCCTAAGTGGCTAAGTAAGCACTTCTTTAAATGTTATTGGATATTTACATTACAAGTTTCTGAGTGAAATAACCCCGTCATTGTAACCTGGACTCCGACATCTGTCTGTCAGGATGGCGCTGCCGTGAGTGTGCATTGTTTCCGGGAGGTTTGGCTTTAAATTCCTCATCTGACATGCTTTGCTGATAGGTTAAAAGCTAGGATTTGCTTGGGAGGGCACCCCTCAGGGCAAGCTTAGCATGTTTGTTAATTGGCTAACTAATCACTTGTGTAAATGTCTTAGGACTTTGAGTTAACCGTATCAAATGCATTATAGCCGAAAAGCACGTAGCTAGGGTCAGGATGGCCGAGCGGTCTAAGGCGCTGCGTTCAGGTCGCAGTCTCCCCTGGAGGCGTGGGTTCGAATCCCACTTCTGACATGCAATTTTGATCAGCAGAAATATCACTTCAGCTTCGGCCGCTACCATGCTACGCAGTTTTCCTAAGTGGCTAAGTAAGCACTTCTTTAAATGTTATTGGATATTTACATTACAAGTTTCTGAGTGAAATAACCCAGTCATTGTAACCTGGACTCCGACATCTGTCTGTCAGGATGGCGCTGCTGTAAGTGTGCATTGTTTCCGGGAGGTTTGGCTTTAAATTCCTCATCTGACATGCTTTGCTGATAGGTTAAAAGCTAGGATTTGCTTGGGAGGGCACCCCTCAGGGCAAGCTTAGCATGATTGTTAATTGGCTAACTAATCACTTGTATAAATGTCTTAGGACTTTGAGTTGACCGTATCAAATGCATTGTTGCCGAAAAGCTAGTAGCTAGGGTCAGGATGGCCGAGCGGTCTAAGGCGCTGCATTCAGGTCGCAGTCTCTTCTGGAGGCGTGGGTTCGAATCCCACTTCTGACATGCAATTTTGATCAGCAGAAATATCACTTCAGCTTCGGCCACTACCATGCTACGCAGTTTTCCTAAGTGGCTAAGTAAGCACTTCTTTAAATGTTATTGGATATTTACATTACAAGTTTCTGAGTGAAATAACCCCGTCATTGTAACCTGGACTCCGACATCTGTCTGTCAGGATGGCGCTGCCGTGAGTGTGCATTGTTTCCGGGAGGTTTGGCTTTAAATTCCTCATCTGACATGCTTTGCTGATAGGTTAAAAGCTAGGATTTGCTTGGGAGGGCACCCCTCAGGGCAAGCTTAGCATGTTTGTTAATTGGCTAACTAATCACTTGTGTAAATGTCTTAGGACTTTGAGTTAACCGTATCAAATGCATTATAGCCGAAAAGCAAGTAGCTAGGGTCAGGATGGCCGAGCGGTCTAAGGCGCTGCGTTCAGGTCGCAGTCTCCCCTGGAGGCGTGGGTTCGAATCCCACGTCTGACATGAAATTTTGATCAGTAGAAATATCACTTCAGCTTGGTTCCGCTTCCATGCTGCCCAGTTTTCCTGAGTGGCTAACTAAGCACATCCTTAAATGTTATTGGATATTTACATTACAAGTTCCTGAGTGAAATAACCCCGTCATTGTAACCTGGACTCCGACATCTGTCTGTCAGGATGGCGCTGCCGTAAGTGTGCATTGTTTCCGGGAGGTTTGGCTTTAAATTCCTCATCTGACATACTTTGCTGATAGTTTAAAAGCTAGGATTTGCTTGGGAGGGCAACCCTCAGGGCAAGCTTAGCATGATTGTTAATTGGCTAACTAATCACTTGTATAAATGTCTTAGGACTTTGAGTTGACCGTATCAAATGCATTGTTGCCGAAAAGCTAGTAGCTGGGGTCAGGATGGCCGAGCGGTCTAAGGCGCTGCGTTCAGGTCGCAGTCTCCCCTGGAGGCGTGGGTTCGAATCCCACTTCTGACATGCAATTTTGATCAGCAGAAATATCACTTCAGCTTCGGCCACTACCATGCTACGCAGTTTTCCTAAGTGGCTAAATAAGCACTTCTTTAAATGTTATTGGATATTTACATTACAAGTTTCTGAGTGAAATAACCCCGTCATTGTAACCTGGACTCCGACATCTGTCTGTCAGGATGGCGCTGCCGTGAGTGTGCATTGTTTCCGGGAGGTTTGGCTTTAAATTCCTCATCTGACATGCTTTGCTGATAGGTTAAAAGCTAGGATTTGCTTGGGAGGGCAACCCTCAGGGCAAGCTTAGCATGTTTGTCAATTGGCTAACTAATCACTTGTATAAATGTCTTAGGACTTTGAGTTAACCGTATCAAATGCATTATAGCCGAAAAGCAAGTAGCTAGGGTCAGGGTGGCCGAGCGGTCTAAGGTGCTGCGTTCAGGTCGCAGTCTCCCGTGGAGGCGTGGGTTCGAATCCCACTTCTGACATGCAATTTTGATCAGTAGAAATATCACTTCAGCTTGGTTCCGCTTCCATGCTGCCCAGTTTTCCTGAGTGGCTAACTAAGCACATCCTTAAATGTTATTGGATATTTACATTACAAGTTCCTGAGTGAAGTAACCCCGTCATTGTAACCTGGACTCCGACATCTGTCTGTCAGGATGGCGCTGCCGTAAGTGTGCATTGTTTCCGGGAGGTTTGGCTTTAAATTCCTCATCTGACATACTTTGCTGATAGGTTAAAAGCTAGGATTTGCTTGGGAGGGCAACCCTCAGGGCAAGCTTAGCATGTTTGTCAATTGGCTAACTAATCACTTGTATAAATGTCTTAGGACTTTGAGTTAACCGTATCAAATGCATTATAGCCGAAAAGCAAGTAGCTAGGGTCAGGGTGGCCGAGCGGTCTAAGGTGCTGCGTTCAGATTGCAGTCTCTCCTGGAGGCGTGGGTTCGAATCCCACTTCTGACATGCAATTTTGATCAGCAGAAATATCACTTCAGCTTGGGCCGCTACCATGCTACGCAGTTTTCCTAAGTGGCTAAGTAAGCACTTCTTTAAATGGTAATGGATATTTACATTACAAGTTTCTGAGTGAAATAACCCCGTCATTGTAACCTGGACTCCGACATCTGTCTGTCAGGATGGCGCTGCCGTGAGTGTGCATTGTTTCCGGGAGGTTTGGCTTTAAATTCCTCATCTGACATGCTTTGCTGATAGGTTAAAAGCTAGGATTTGCTTGGGAGGGCACCCATCAGGGCAAGCTTAGCATGTTTGTTAATTGGCTAACTAATCACTTGTGTAAATGTCTTAGGACTTTGAGTTAACCGTATCAAATGCATTATAGCCGAAAAGCAAGTAGCTAGGGTCAGGATGGCCGAGCGGTCTAAGGCGCTGCGTTCAGGTCGCAGTCTCCCCTGGAGGCGTGGGTTCGAATCCCACTTCTGACATGCAATTTTGATCAGTAGAAATATCACTTCAGCTTGGTTCCGCTTCCATGCTGCCCAGTTTTCCTGAGTGGCTAACTAAGCACATCCTTAAATGTTATTGGATATTTACATTACAAGTTCCTGAGTGAAATAACCCCTTCATTGTAACCTGGACTCCGACATCTGTCTGTCAGGATGGCGCTGCCGTAAGTGTGCATTGTTTCCGGGAGGTTTGGCTTTAAATTCCTCATCTGACATACTTTGCTGATAGGTTAAAAGCTAGGATTTGCTTGGGAGGGCAACCCTCAGGGCAAGCTTAGCATGATTGTTAATTGGCTAACTAATCACTTGTATAAATGTCTTAGGACTTTGAGTTGACTGTATCAAATGCATTGTTGCCGAAAAGCTAGTAGCTAGGGTCAGGATGGCAGAGCGGTCTAAGGCGCTGCGTTCAGGTCGCAGTCTCCCCTGGAGGCGTGGGTTCGAATCCCACTTCTGACATGCAATTTTGATCAGCAGAAATATCACTTCAGCTTCGGCCGCTACCATGCTACGCAGTTTTCCTAAGTGGCTAAGTAAGCACTTCTTTAAATGTTATTGGATATTTACATTACAAGTTTCTGAGTGAAATAACCCCGTCATTGTAACCTGGACTCCGACATCTGTCTGTCAGGATGGCGCTGCCGTGAGTGTGCATTGTTTCCGGGAGGTTTGGCTTTAAATTCCTCATCTGACATGCTTTGCTGATAGGTTAAAAGCTAGGATTTGCTTGGGAGGGCACCCCTCAGGGCAAGCTTAGCATGTTTGTTAATTGGCTAACTAATCACTTGTGTAAATGTCTTAGGACTTTGAGTTAACCGTATCAAATGCATTATAGCCGAAAAGCAAGCAGCTAGGGTCAGGATGGCCGAGCGGTCTAAGGCGCTGCGTTAAGGTCGCAGTCTCCCCTGGAGGCGTGGGTTCGAATCCCACTTCTGACATGCAATTTTGATCAGTAGAAATATCACTTCAGCTTGGTTCCGCTTCCATGCTGCCCAGTTTTCCTGAGTGGCTAACTAAGCACATCCTTAAATGTTATTGGATATTTACATTACAAGTTCCTGAGTGAAATAACCCCTTCATTGTAACCTGGACTCCGACATCTGTCTGTCAGGATGGCGCTGCCGTAAGTGTGCATTGTTTCCGGGAGGTTTGGCTTTAAATTCCTCATCTGACATACTTTGCTGATAGGTTAAAAGCTAGGATTTGCTTGGGAGGGCAACCCTCAGGGCAAGCTTAGCATGATTGTTAATTGGCTAACTAATCACTTGTATAAATGTCTTAGGACTTTGAGTTGACCGTATCAAATGCATTGTTGCCGAAAAGCTAGTAGCTAGGGTCAGGATGGCCGAGCGGTCTAAGGTGCTGCGTTCAGGTCGCAGTCTCCCCTGGAGGCGTGGGTTCGAATCCCACTTCTGACATGCAATTTTGATCAGCAGAAATATCACTTCAGCTTCGGCCGCTACCATGCTACGCAGTTTTCCTAAGTGGCTAAGTAAGCACTTCTTTAAATGTTATTGGATATTTACATTACAAGTTTCTGAGTGAAATAACCCCGTCATTGTAACCTGGACTCCGACATCTGTCTGTCAGGATGGCGCTGCCGTGAGTGTGCATTGTTTCCGGGAGGTTTGGCTTTAAATTCCTCATCTGACATGCTTTGCTGATAGGTTAAAAGCTAGGATTTGCTTGGGAGGGCACCCATCAGGGCAAGCTTAGCATGTTTGTTAATTGGCTAACTAATCACTTGTGTAAATGTCTTAGGACTTTGAGTTAACCGTATCAAATGCATTATAGCCGAGAAGCAAGTAGCTAGGGTCAGGATGGCCGAGCGGTCTAAGGCGCTGCGTTCCGTTCGCAGTCTCTCCTGGAGGCGTGGGTTCGAATCCCACTTCTGACATGCAATTTTGATCAGTAGAAATATCACTTCAGCTTGGTTCCGCTTCCATGCTGCCCAGTTTTCCTGAGTGGCTAACTAAGCACATCCTTAAATGTTATTGGATATTTACATTACAAGTTCCTGAGTGAAATAACCCCGTCATTGTAACCTGGACTCCGACATCTGTCTGTCAGGATGGCGCTGCCGTAAGTGTGCATTGTTTCCGGGAGGTTTGGCTTTAAATTCCTCATCTGACATACTTTGCTGATAGGTTAAAAGCTAGGATTTGCTTGGGAGGGCAACCCTCAGGGCAAGCTTAGCATGTTTGTCAATTGGCTAACTAATCACTTGTATAAATGTCTTAGGACTTTGAGTTAACCGTATCAAATGCATTATAGCCGAAAAGCAAGTAGCTAGGGTCAGGGTGGCCGAGCGGTCTAAGGTGCTGCGTTCAGATTGCAGTCTCTCCTGGAGGCGTGGGTTCGAATCCCACTTCTGACATGCAATTTTGATCAGTAGAAATATCACTTCAGCTTGGTTCCGCTTCCATGCTGCCCAGTTTTCCTGAGTGGCTAACTAAGCACATCCTTAAATGTTATTGGATATTTACATTACAAGTTCCTGAGTGAAATAACCCCGTCATTGTAACCTGGACTCCGACATCTGTCTGTCAGAATGGCGCTGCCGTAAGTGTGCATTGTTTCCGGGAGGTTTGGCTTTAAATTCCTCATCTGACATACTTTGCTGATAGGTTAAAAGCTAGGATTTGCTTGGGAGGGCAACCCTCAGGGCAAGCTTAGCATGTTTGTCAATTGGCTAACTAATCACTTGTATAAATGTCTTAGGACTTTGAGTTAACCGTATCAAATGCATTATAGCCGAAAAGCAAGTAGCTAGGGTCAGGATGGCCGAGCGGTCTAAGGTGCTGCGTTCAGATTGCAGTCTCTCCTGGAGGCGTGGGTTCGAATCCCACTTCTGACATGCAATTTTGATCAGCAGAAATATCACTTCAGCTTGGGCCGCTACCATGCTACGCAGTTTTCCTAAGTGGCTAAGTAAGCACTTCTTTAAATGTTATTGGATATTTACATTACAAGTTTCTGAGTGAAATAACCCAGTCATTGTAACCTGGAGTCTGACATCTGTCTGTCAGGATGGCGCTGCCGTAAGTGTGCATTGTTTCCGGGAGGTTTGGCTTTAAATTCCTCATCTGACATACTTTGCTGATAGTTTAAAAGCTAGGATTTGCTTGGGAGGGCAACCCTCAGGGCAAGCTTAGCATGATTGTTAATTGGCTAACTAATCACTTGTATAAATGTCTTAGGACTTTGAGTTGACCGTATCAAATGCATTGTTGCCGAAAAGCTAGTAGCTAGGGTCAGGATGGCCGAGCGGTCTAAGGCGCTGCGTTCAGGTTGCAGTCTCCCCTGGAGGCGTGGGTTCGAATCCCACATCTGACATGCAATTTTGATCAGCAGAAATATCACTTCAGCTTCGGCCGCTACCATGCTACGCAGTTTTCCTAAGTGGCTAAGTAAGCACTTCTTTAAATGTTAATGGATATTTACATTACAAGTTTCTGAGTGAAATAACCCCGTCATTGTAACCTGGACTCCGACATCTGTCTGTCAGGATGGCGCTGCCGTGAGTGTGCATTGTTTCCGGGAGGTTTGGCTTTAAATTCCTCATCTGACATGCTTTGCTGATAGGTTAAAAGCTAGGATTTGCTTGGGAGGGCACCCATCAGGGCAAGCTTAGCATGTTTGTTAATTGGCTAACTAATCACTTGTGTAAATGTCTTAGGACTTTGAGTTAACCGTATCAAATGCATTATAGCCGAGAAGCAAGTAGCTAGGGTCAGGATGGCCGAGCGGTCTAAGGCGCTGCGTTCAGGTCGCAGTCTCCCCTGGAGGCGTGGGTTCGAATCCCACTTCTGACATGCAATTTTGATCAGTAGAAATATCACTTCAGCTTGGTTCCGCTTCCATGCTGCCCAGTTTTCCTGAGTGGCTAACTAAGCACATCCTTAAATGTTATTGGATATTTACATTACAAGTTCCTGAGTGAAATAACCCCTTCATTGTAACCTGGACTCCGACATCTGTCTGTCAGGATGGCGCTGCCGTAAGTGTGCATTGTTTCCGGGAGGTTTGGCTTTAAATTCCTCATCTGACATACTTTGCTGATAGGTTAAAAGCTAGGATTTGCTTGGGAGGGCAACCCTCAGGGCAAGCTTAGCATGATTGTTAATTGGCTAACTAATCACTTGTATAAATGTCTTAGGACTTTGAGTTGACCGTATCAAATGCATTGTTGCCGAAAAGCTAGTAGCTAGGGTCAGGATGGCCGAGCGGTCTAAGGCGCTGCGTTCAGGTCGCAGTCTCCCCTGGAGGCGTGGGTTCGAATCCCACTTCTGACATGCAATTTTGATCAGCAGAAATATCACTTCAGCTTCGGCCGCTACCATGCTACGCAGTTTTCCTAAGTGGCTAAGTAAGCACTTCTTTAAATGTTATTGGATATTTACATTACAAGTTTCTGAGTGAAATAACCCCGTCATTGTAACCTGGACTCCGACATCTGTCTGTCAGGATGGCGCTGCCGTGAGTGTGCATTGTTTCCGGGAGGTTTGGCTTTAAATTCCTCATCTGACATGCTTTGCTGATAGGTTAAAAGCTAGGATTTGCTTGGGAGGGCACCCCTCAGGGCAAGCTTAGCATGTTTGTTAATTGGCTAACTAATCACTTGTGTAAATGTCTTAGGACTTTGAGTTAACCGTATCAAATGCATTATAGCCGAAAAGCAAGCAGCTAGGGTCAGGATGGCCGAGCGGTCTAAGGCGCTGCGTTCAGGTCGCAGTCTCCCCTGGAGGCGTGGGTTCGAATCCCACTTCTGACATGCAATTTTGATCAGTAGAAATATCACTTCAGCTTGTTTCCGCTTCCATGCTGCCCAGTTTTCCTGAGTGGCTAACTAAGCACATCCTTAAATGTTATTGGATATTTACATTACAAGTTCCTGAGTGAAATAACCCCGTCATTGTAACCTGGACTCCGACATCTGTCTGTCAGGATGGCGCTGCCGTAAGTGTGCATTGTTTCCGGGAGGTTTGGCTTTAAATTCCTCATCTGACATGCTTTGCTGATAGGTTAAAAGCTAGGATTTGCTTGGGAGGGCACCCATCAGGGCAAGCTTAGCATGTTTGTTAATTGGCTAACTAATCACTTGTGTAAATGTCTTAGGACTTTGAGTTAACCGTATCAAATGCATTATAGCCGAGATGCAAGTAGCTAGGGTCAGGATGGCCGAGCGGTCTAAGGCGCTGCGTTCAGGTTGCAGTCTCTCCTGGAGGCGTGGGTTCGAATCCCACTTCTGACATGCAATTTTGATCAGTAGAAATATCACTTCAGCTTGGTTCCGCTTCCATGCTGCCCAGTTTTCCTGAGTGGCTAACTAAGCACATCCTTAAATGTTATTGGATATTTACATTACAAGTTCCTGAGTGAAATAACCCCGTCATTGTAACCTGGACTCCGACATCTGTCTGTCAGGATGGCGCTGCCGTAAGTGTGCATTGTTTCCGGGAGGTTTGGCTTTAAATTCCTCATCTGACATACTTTGCTGATAGGTTAAAAGCTAGGATTTGCTTGGGAGGGCAACCCTCAGGGCAAGCTTAGCATGTTTGTCAATTGGCTAACTAATCACTTGTATAAATGTCTTAGGACTTTGAGTTAACCGTATCAAATGCATTATAGCCGAAAAGCAAGTAGCTAAGGTCAGGGTGGCCGAGCGGTCTAAGGTGCTGTGTTCAGATTGCAGTCTCTCCTGGAGGCGTGGGTTCGAATCCCACTTCTGACATGCAATTTTGATCAGCAGAAATATCACTTCAGCTTGGGCCGCTACCATGCTACGCAGTTTTCCTAAGTGGCTAAGTAAGCACTTCTTTAAATGTTATTGGATATTTACATTACAAGTTTCTGAGTGAAATAACCCAGTCATTGTAACCTGGACTCTGACATCTGTCTGTCAGGATGGCGCTGCCGTAAGTGTGCATTGTTTCCGGGAGGTTTGGCTTTAAATTCCTCATCTGACATACTTTGCTGATAGTTTAAAAGCTAGGATTTGCTTGGGAGGGCAACCCTCAGGGCAAGCTTAGCATGATTGTTAATTGGCTAACTAATCACTTGTATAAATGTCTTAGGACTTTGAGTTGACCGTATCAAATGCATTGTTGCCGAAAAGCTAGTAGCTAGGGTCAGGATGGCCGAGCGGTCTAAGGCGCTGCGTTCAGGTCGCAGTTTCTCCTGGAGGCGTGGGTTCGAATCCCACTTCTGACATGCAATTTTGATCAGCAGAAATATCACTTCAGCTTCGGCCGCTACCATGCTACGCAGTTTTCCTAAGTGGCTAAGTAAGCACTTCTTTAAATGTTATTGGATATTTACATTACAAGTTTCTGAGTGAAATAACCCCGTCATTGTAACCTGGACTCCGACATCTGTCTGTCAGGATGGCGCTGCCGTGAGTGTGCATTGTTTCCGGGAGGTTTGGCTTTAAATTCCTCATCTGACATGCTTTGCTGATAGGTTAAAAGCTAGGATTTGCTTGGGAGGGCACCCCTCAGGGCAAGCTTAGCATGTTTGTTAATTGGCTAACTAATCACTTGTGTAAATGTCTTAGGACTTTGAGTTAACCGTATCAAATGCATTATAGCCGAAAAGCAAGTAGCTAGGGTCAGGATGGCCGAGCGGTCTAAGGCGCTGCGTTCAGGTCGCAGTCTCCCCTGGAGGCGTGGGTTCGAATCCCACTTCTGACATGCAATTTTGATCAGTAGAAATATCACTTCAGCTTGTTTCCGCTTCCATGCTGCCCAGTTTTCCTGAGTGGCTAACTAAGCACATCCTTAAATGTTATTGGATATTTACATTACAAGTTCCTGAGTAAAATAACCCCGTCATTGTAACCTGGACTCCGACATCTGTCTGTCAGGATGGCGCTGCCGTAAGTGTGCATTGTTTCCGGGAGGTTTGGCTTTAAATTCCTCATCTGACATACTTTGCTGATAGTTTAAAAGCTAGGATTTGCTTGGAAGGGCAACCCTCAGGGCAAGCTTAGCATGATTGTTAATTGGCTAACTAATCACTTGTATAAATGTCTTAGGACTTTGAGTTGACCGTATCAAATGCATTGTTGCCGAAAAGCTAGTAGCTAGGGTCAGGATGGCCGAGCGGTCTAAGGTGCTGCGTTCAGGTCGCAGTCTCCCCTGGAGGCGTGGGTTCGAATCCCACTTCTGACATGCAATTTTGATCAGTAGAAATATCACTTCAGCTTGTTTCCGCTTCCATGCTGCCCAGTTTTCCTGAGTGGCTAACTAAGCACATCCTTAAATGTTATTGGATATTTACATCACAAGTTCCTGAGTGAAATAACCCCGTCATTGTAACCTGGACTCCGACATCTGTCTGTCAGGATGGCGCTGCCGTGAGTGTGCATTGTTTCCGGGAGGTTTGGCTTTAAATTCCTCATCTGACATGCTTTGCTGATAGGTTAAAAGCTAGGATTTGCTTGGGAGGGCACCCCTCAGGGCAAGCTTAGCATGTTTGTTAATTGGCTAACTAATCACTTGTGTAAATGTCTTAGGACTTTGAGTTAACCGTATCAAATGCATTATAGCCGAAAAGCAAATAGCTAGGGTCAGGATGGCCGAGCGGTCTAAGGCGCTGCGTTCAGGTCGCAGTCTCCCCTGGAGGCGTGGGTTCGAATCCCACTTCTGACATGCAATTTTGATCAGTAGAAATATCACTTCAGCTTGTTTCCGCTTCCATGCTGCCCAGTTTTCCTGAGTGGCTAACTAAGCACATCCTTAAATGTTATTGGATATTTACATTACAAGTTCCTGAGTGAAATAACCCCGTCATTGTAACCTGGACTCCGACATCTGTCTGTCAGGATGGCGCTGCCGTAAGTGTGCATTGTTTCCGGGAGGTTTGGCTTTAAATTCCTCATCTGACATACTTTGCTGATAGTTTAAAAGCTTTAAAACCGTATCAAATGCATTATAGCCGAAAAGCAAGCAGCTAGGGTCAGGATGGCAGAGCGGTCTAAGGCGCTGCGTTCAGGTCGCAGTCTCCCCTGGAGGCGTGGGTTCGAATCCCACTTCTGACATGCAATTTTGATCAGTAGAAATATCACTTCAGCTTGTTTCCGCTTCCATGCTGCCCAGTTTTCCTGAGTGGCTAACTAAGCACATCCTTAAATGTTATTGGATATTTACATCACAAGTTCCTGAGTGAAATAACCCCGTCATTGTAACCTGGACTCCGACATCTGTCTGTCAGGATGGCGCTGCCGTAAGTGTGCATTGTTTCCGGGAGGTTTGGCTTTAAATTCCTCATCTGACATACTTTGCTGATAGTTTAAAAGCTAGGATTTGCTTGGGAGGGCAACCCTCAGGGCAAGCTTAGCATGATTGTTAATTGGCTAACTAATCACTTGTATAAATGTCTTAGGACTTTGAGTTGACCGTATCAAATGCATTGTTGCCGAAAAGCTAGTAGCTAGGGTCAGAATGGCTGAGCGGTCTAAGGCGCTGCGTTCAGGTCGCAGTCTCCCCTGGAGGCGTGGGTTCGAATCCCACTTCTGACATGCAATTTTGATCAGCAGAAATATCACTTCAGCTTCGGCCGCTACCATGCTACGCAGTTTTCCTAAGTGGCTAAGTAAGCACTTCTTTAAATGTTAATGGATATTTACATTACAAGTTTCTGAGTGAAATAACCCCGTCATTGTAACCTGGACTCCGACATCTGTCTGTCAGGATGGCGCTGCCGTGAGTGTGCATTGTTTCCGGGAGGTTTGGCTTTAAATTCCTCATCTGACATGCTTTGCTGATAGGTTAAAAGCTAGGATTTGCTTGGGAGGGCACCCATCAGGGCAAGCTTAGCATGTTTGTTAATTGGCTAACTAATCACTTGTTTAAATGTCTTAGGACTTTGAGTTAACCGTATCAAATGCATTATAGCCGAGAAGCAAGTAGCTAGGGTCAGGATGGCCGAGCGGTCTAAGGCGCTGCGTTCAGGTCGCAGTCTCCCCTGGAGGCGTGGGTTCGAATCCCACTTCTGACATGCAATTTTGATCAGTAGAAATATCACTTCAGCTTGGTTCCGCTTCCATGCTGCCCAGTTTTCCTGAGTGGCTAACTAAGCACATCCTTAAATGTTATTGGATATTTACATTACAAGTTCCTGAGTGAAATAACCCCGTCATTGTAACCTGGACTCCGACATCTGTCTGTCAGGATGGCGCTGCCGTAAGTGTGCATTGTTTCCGGGAGGTTTGGCTTTAAATTCCTCATCTGACATACTTTGCTGATAGGTTAAAAGCTAGGATTTGCTTGGGAGGGCAACCCTCAGGGCAAGCTTAGCATGTTTGTCAATTGGCTAACTAATCACTTGTATAAATGTCTTAGGACTTTGAGTTAACCGTATCAAATGCATTATAGCCGAAAAGCGAGTAGCTAGGGTCAGGGTGGCCGAGCGGTCTAAGGTGCTGCGTTCAGATTGCAGTCTCTCCTGGAGGCGTGGGTTCGAATCCCACTTCTGACATGCAATTTTGATCAGCAGAAATATCACTTCAGCTTGGGCCGCTACCATGCTACGCAGTTTTCCTAAGTGGCTAAGTAAGCACTTCTTTAAATGTTATTGGATATTTACATTACAAGTTTCTGAGTGAAATAACCCAGTCATTGTAACCTGGACTCTGACATCTGTCTGTCAGGATGGCGCTGCCGTAAGTGTGCATTGTTTCCGGGAGGTTTGGCTTTAAATTCCTCATCTGACATACTTTGCTGATAGTTTAAAAGCTAGGATTTGCTTGGGAGGGCAACCCTCAGGGCAAGCTTAGCATGATTGTTAATTGGCTAACTAATCACTTGTATAAATGTCTTAGGACTTTGAGTTGACCGTATCAAATGCATTGTTGCCGAAAAGCTAGTAGCTAGGGTCAGGATGGCCGCGCGGTCTAAGGCGCTGCGTTCAGGTTGCAGTCTCCCCTGGAGGCGTGGGTTCGAATCCCACTTCTGACATGCAATTTTGATCAGTAGAAATATCACTTCAGCTTGTTTCCGCTTCCATGCTGCCCAGTTTTCCTGAGTGGCTAACTAAGCACATCCTTAAATGTTATTGGATATTTACATTACAAGTTCCTGAGTGAAATAACCCCGTCATTGTAACCTGGACTCCGACATCTGTCTGTCAGGATGGCGCTGCCGTAAGTGTGCATTGTTTCCGGGAGGTTTGGCTTTAAATTCCTCATCTGACATACTTTGCTGATAGTTTAAAAGCTAGGATTTGCTTGGGAGGGCAACCCTCAGGGCAAGCTTAGCATGATTGTTAATTGGCTAACTAATCACTTGTATAAATGTCTTAGGACTTTGAGTTGACCGTATCAAATGCATTGTTGCCGAAAAGCTAATAGCTAGGGTCAGGATGGCCGCGCGGTCTAAGGCGCTGCGTTCAGGTTGCAGTCTCCCCTGGAGGCGTGGGTTCGAATCCCGCTTCTGACATGCAATTTTGATCAGCAGAAATATCACTTCAGCTTCGGCCGCTACCATGCTACGCAGTTTTCCTAAGTGGCTAAGTAAGCACTTCTTTAAATGTTATTGGATATTTACATTACAAGTTTCTGAGTGAAATAACCCCGTCATTGTAACCTGGACTCCGACATCTGTCTGTCAGGATGGCGCTGCCGTGAGTGTGCATTGTTTCCGGGAGGTTTGGCTTTAAATTCCTCATCTGACATGCTTTGCTGATAGGTTAAAAGCTAGGATTTGCTTGGGAGGGCACCCATCAGGGCAAGCTTAGCATGTTTGTTAATTGGCTAACTAATCACTTGTTTAAATGTCTTAGGACTTTGAGTTAACCGTATCAAATGCATTATAGCCGAGAAGCAAGTAGCTAGGGTCAGGATGGCTGAGCGGTCTAAGGCGCTGCGTTCAGGTCGCAGTCTCCCCTGGAGGCGTGGGTTCGAATCCCACTTCTGACATGCAATTTTGATCAGCAGAAATATCACTTCAGCTTCGGCCGCTACCATGCTACGCAGTTTTCCTAAGTGGCTAAGTAAGCACTTCTTTAAATGTTATTGGATATTTACATTACAAGTTTCTGAGTGAAATAACCCCGTCATTGTAACCTGGACTCCGACATCTGTCTGTCAGGATGGCGCTGCCGTGAGTGTGCATTGTTTCCGGGAGGTTTGGCTTTAAATTCCTCATCTGACATGCTTTGCTGATAGGTTAAAAGCTAGGATTTGCTTGGGAGGGCACCCCTCAGGGCAAGCTTAGCATGTTTGTTAATTGGCTAACTAATCACTTGTGTAAATGTCTTAGGACTTTGAGTTAACCGTATCAAATGCATTATAGCCGAAAAGCAAGTAGCTAGGGTCAGGATGGCCGAGCGGTCTAAGGCGCTGCGTTCAGGTCGCAGTCTCCCCTGGAGGCGTGGGTTCGAATCCCACTTCTGACATGCAATTTTGATCAGTAGAAATATCACTTCAGCTTGTTTCCGCTTCCATGCTGCCCAGTTTTCCTGAGTGGCTAACTAAGCACATCCTTAAATGTTATTGGATATTTACATTACAAGTTCCTGAGTGAAATAACCCCGTCATTGTAACCTGGACTCCGACATCTGTCTGTCAGGATGGCGCTGCCGTAAGTGTGCATTGTTTCCGGGAGGTTTGGCTTTAAATTCCTCATCTGACATACTTTGCTGATAGTTTAAAAGCTAGGATTTGCTTGGGAGGGCAACCCTCAGGGCAAGCTTAGCATGATTGTTAATTGGCTAACTAATCACTTGTATAAATGTCTTAGGACTTTGAGTTGACCGTATCAAATGCATTGTTGCCGAAAAGCTAGTAGCTAGGGTCAGGATGGCCGCGCGGTCTAAGGCGCTGCGTTCAGGTCGCAGTCTCCCCTGGAGGCGTGGGTTCGAATCCCGCTTCTGACATGCAATTTTGATCAGCAGAAATATCACTTCAGCTTCGGCCGCTACCATGCTACGCAGTTTTCCTAAGTGGCTAAGTAAGCACTTCTTTAAATGTTATTGGATATTTACATTACAAGTTTCTGAGTGAAATAACCCCGTCATTGTAACCTGGACTCCGACATCTGTCTGTCAGGATGGCGCTGCCGTGAGTGTGCATTGTTTCCGGGAGGTTTGGCTTTAAATTCCTCATCTGACATGCTTTGCTGATAGGTTAAAAGCTAGGATTTGCTTGGGAGGGCACCCCTCAGGGCAAGCTTAGCATGTTTGTTAATTGGCTAACTAATCACTTGTGTAAATGTCTTAGGACTTTGAGTTAACCGTATCAAATGCATTATAGCCGAAAAGCAAGCAGCTGGGGTCAGGATGGCAGAGCGGTCTAAGGCGCTGCGTTCAGGTCGCAGTCTCCCCTAGAGTCGTGGGTTCGAATCCCACTTCTGACATGCAATTTTGATCAGTAGAAATATCACTTCAGCTTGTTTCCGCTTCCATGCTGCCCAGTTTTCCTGAGTGGCTAACTAAGCACATCCTTAAATGTTATTGGATATTTACATTACAAGTTCCTGAGTGAAATAACCCCGTCATTGTAACCTGGACTCCGACATCTGTCTGTCAGGATGGCGCTGCCGTAAGTGTGCATTGTTTCCGGGAGGTTTGGCTTTAAATTCCTCATCTGACATACTTTGCTGATAGTTTAAAAGCTAGGATTTGCTTGGGAGGGCAACCCTCAGGGCAAGCTTAGCATGATTGTTAATTGGCTAACTAATCACTTGTATAAATGTCTTAGGACTTTGAGTTGACCGTATCAAATGCATTGTTGCCGAAAAGCTAGTAGCTAGGGTCAGGATGGCCGCGCGGTCTAAGGCGCTGCGTTCAGGTCGCAGTCTCCCCTGGAGGCGTGGGTTCGAATCCCGCTTCTGACATGCAATTTTGATCAGCAGAAATATCACTTCAGCTTCGGCCGCTACCATGCTACGCAGTTTTCCTAAGTGGCTAAGTAAGCACTTCTTTAAATGTTAATGGATATTTACATTACAAGTTTCTGAGTGAAATAACCACGTCATTGTAACCTGGACTCCGACATCTGTCTGTCAGGATGGCGCTGCCGTGAGTGTGCATTGTTTCCGGGAGGTTTGGCTTTAAATTCCTCATCTGACATGCTTTGCTGATAGGTTAAAAGCTAGGATTTGCTTGGGAGGGCACCCATCAGGGCAAGCTTAGCATGTTTGTTAATTGGCTAACTAATCACTTGTTTAAATGTCTTAGGACTTTGAGTTAACCGTATCAAATGCATTATAGCCGAGAAGCAAGTAGCTAGGGTCAGGATGGCCGAGCGGTCTAAGGCGCTGCGTTCAGGTCGCAGTCTCCCCTGGAGGCGTGGGTTCGAATCCCACTTCTGACATGCAATTTTGATCAGTAGAAATATCACTTCAGCTTGGTTCCGCTTCCATGCTGCCCAGTTTTCCTGAGTGGCTAACTAAGCACATCCTTAAATGTTATTGGATATTTACATTACAAGTTCCTGAGTGAAATAACCCCGTCATTGTAACCTGGACTCCGACATCTGTCTGTCAGGATGGCGCTGCCGTAAGTGTGCATTGTTTCCGGGAGGTTTGGCTTTAAATTCCTCATCTGACATACTTTGCTGATAGGTTAAAAGCTAGGATTTGCTTGGGAGGGCAACCCTCAGGGCAAGCTTAGCATGTTTGTCAATTGGCTAACTAATCACTTGTATAAATGTCTTAGGACTTTGAGTTAACCGTATCAAATGCATTATAGCCGAAAAGCAAGTAGCTAGGGTCAGGGTGGCCGAGCGGTCTAAGGTGCTGCGTTCAGATTGCAGTCTCTCCTGGAGGCGTGGGTTCGAATCCCACTTCTGACATGCAATTTTGATCAGCAGAAATATCACTTCAGCTTGGGCCGCTACCATGCTACGCAGTTTTCCTAAGTGGCTAAGTAAGCACTTCTTTAAATGTTATTGGATATTTACATTACAAGTTTCTGAGTGAAATAACCCAGTCATTGTAACCTGGACTCTGACATCTGTCTGTCAGGATGGCGCTGCCGTAAGTGTGCATTGTTTCCGGGAGGTTTGGCTTTAAATTCCTCATCTGACATACTTTGCTGATAGTTTAAAAGCTAGGATTTGCTTGGGAGGGCAACCCTCAGGGCAAGCTTAGCATGATTGTTAATTGGCTAACTAATCACTTGTATAAATGTCTTAGGACTTTGAGTTGACCGTATCAAATGCATTGTTGCCGAAAAGCTTGTAGCTAGGGTCAGGATGGCCGAGCGGTCTAAGGCGCTGCGTTCAGGTCGCAGTCTCCCCTGGAGGCGTGGGTTCGAATCCCACTTCTGACATGCAATTTTGATCAGCAGAAATATCACTTCAGCTTCGGCCGCTACCATGCTACGCAGTTTTCCTAAGTGGCTAAGTAAGCACTTCTTTAAATGTTAATGGATATTTACATTACAAGTTTCTGAGTGAAATAACCCCGTCATTGTAACCTGGACTCCGACATCTGTCTGTCAGGATGGCGCTGCCGTGAGTGTGCATTGTTTCCGGGAGGTTTGGCTTTAAATTCCTCATCTGACATGCTTTGCTGATAGGTTAAAAGCTAGGATTTGCTTGGGAGGGCACCCATCAGGGCAAGCTTAGCATGTTTGTTAATTGGCTAACTAATCACTTGTTTAAATGTCTTAGGACTTTGAGTTAACCGTATAAAATGCATTATAGCCGAGAAGCAAGTAGCTAGGGTCAGGATGGCCGAGCGGTCTGAGGCGCTGCGTTCAGGTCGCAGTCTCCCCTGGAGGCGTGGGTTCGAATCCCACTTCTGACATGCAATTTTGATCAGCAGAAATATCACTTCAGCTTCGGCCGCTACCATGCTACGCAGTTTTCCTAAGTGGCTAAGTAAGCACTTCTTTAAATGTTATTGGATATTTACATTACAAGTTTCTGAGTGAAATAACCCCGTCATTGTAACCTGGACTCCGACATCTGTCTGTCAGGATGGCGCTGCCGTGAGTGTGCATTGTTTCCGGGAGGTTTGGCTTTAAATTCCTCATCTGACATGCTTTGCTGATAGGTTAAAAGCTAGGATTTGCTTGGGAGGGCACCCCTCAGGGCAAGCTTAGCATGTTTGTTAATTGGCTAACTAATCACTTGTGTAAATGTCTTAGGACTTTGAGTTAACCGTATCAAATGCATTATAGCCGAAAAGCAAGTAGCTAGGGTCAGGATGGCCGAGCGGTCTAAGGCGCTGCGTTCAGGTCGCAGTCTCCCCTGGAGGCGTGGGTTCGAATCCCACTTCTGACATGCAATTTTGATCAGTAGAAATATCACTTCAGCTTGTTTCCGCTTCCATGCTGCCCAGTTTTCCTGAGTGGCTAACTAAGCACATCCTTAAATGTTATTGGATATTTACATTACAAGTTCCTGAGTGAAATAACCCCGTCATTGTAACCTGGACTCCGACATCTGTCTGTCAGGATGGCGCTGCCGTAAGTGTGCATTGTTTCCGGGAGGTTTGGCTTTAAATTCCTCATCTGACATACTTTGCTGATAGTTTAAAAGCTAGGATTTGCTTGGGAGGGCAACCCTCAGGGCAAGCTTAGCATGATTGTTAATTGGCTAACTAATCACTTGTATAAATGTCTTAGGACTTTGAGTTGACCGTATCAAATGCATTGTTGCCGAAAAGCTAGTAGCTAGGGTCAGGATGGCCGCGCGGTCTAAGGCGCTGCGTTCAGGTCGCAGTCTCCCCTGGAGGCGTGGGTTCGAATCCCGCTTCTGACATGCAATTTTGATCAGCAGAAATATCACTTCAGCTTCGGCCGCTACCATGCTACGCAGTTTTCCTAAGTGGCTAAGTAAGCACTTCTTTATATGTTATTGGATATTTACATTACAAGTTTCTGAGTGAAATAACCCCGTCATTGTAACCTGGACTCCGACATCTGTCTGTCAGGATGGCGCTGCCGTGAGTGTGCATTGTTTCCGGGAGGTTTGGCTTTAAATTCCTCATCTGACATGCTTTGCTGATAGGTTAAAAGCTAGGATTTGCTTGGGAGGGCACCCATCAGGGCAAGCTTAGCATGTTTGTTAATTGGCTAACTAATCACTTGTTTAAATGTCTTAGGACTTTGAGTTAACCGTATCAAATGCATTATAGCCGAGAAGCAAGTAGCTAGGGTCAGGATGGCCGAGCGGTTTAAGGCGCTGCGTTCAGGTCGCAGTCTCCCCTGGAGGCGTGGGTTCGAATCCCACTTCTGACATGCAATTTTGATCAGTAGAAATATCACTTCAGCTTGGTTCCGCTTCCATGCTGCCCAGTTTTCCTGAGTGGCTAACTAAGCACATCCTTAAATGTTATTGGATATTTACATTACAAGTTCCTGAGTGAAATAACCCCGTCATTGTAACCTGGACTCCGACATCTGTCTGTCAGGATGGCGCTGCCGTAAGTGTGCATTGTTTCCGGGAGGTTTGGCTTTAAATTCCTCATCTGACATGCTTTGCTGATAGGTTAAAAGCTAGGATTTGCTTGGGAGGGCAACCCTCAGGGCAAGCTTAGCATGTTTGTCAATTGGCTAACTAATCACTTGTATAAATGTCTTAGGACTTTGAGTTAACCGTATCAAATGCATTATAGCCGAAAAGCAAGTAGCTAGGGTCAGGGTGGCCGAGCGGTCTAAGGTGCTGCGTTCAGATTGCAGTCTCTCCTAGAGGCGTGGGTTCGAATCCCACTTCTGACATGCAATTTTGATCAGCAGAAATATCACTTCAGCTTGGGCCGCTACCATGCTACGCAGTTTTCCTAAGTGGCTAAGTAAGCACTTCTTTAAATGTTATTGGATATTTACATTACAAGTTTCTGAGTGAAATAACCCAGTCATTGTAACCTGGACTCTGACATCTGTCTGTCAGGATGGCGCTGCCATAAGTGTGCATTGTTTCCGGGAGGTTTGGCTTTAAATTCCTCATCTGACATACTTTGCTGATAGTTTAAAAGCTAGGATTTGCTTGGGAGGGCAACCCTCAGGGCAAGCTTAGCATGATTGTTAATTGGCTAACTAATCACTTGTATAAATGTCTTAGGACTTTGAGTTGACCGTATCAAATGCATTGTTGCCGAAAAGCTAGTAGCTAGGGTCAGGATGGCCGAGCGGTCTAAGGCGCTGCGTTCAGGTCGCAGTCTCCCCTGGAGGCGTGGGTTCGAATCCCACTTCTGACATGCAATTTTGATCAGCAGAAATATCACTTCAGCTTCGGCCGCTACCATGCTACGCAGTTTTCCTAAGTGGCTAAGTAAGCACTTCTTTAAATGTTATTGGATATTTACATTACAAGTTTCTGAGTGAAATAACCCCGTCATTGTAACCTGGACTCCGACATCTGTCTGTCAGGATGGCGCTGCCGTGAGTGTGCATTGTTTCCGGGAGGTTTGGCTTTAAATTCCTCATCTGACATGCTTTGCTGATAGGTTAAAAGCTAGGATTTGCTTGGGAGGGCACCCCTCAGGGCAAGCTTAGCATGTTTGTTAATTGGCTAACTAATCACTTGTATAAATGTCTTAGGACTTTGAGTTGACCGTATCAAATGCATTGTTGCCGAAAAGCTAGTAGCTAGGGTCAGGATGTCCGAGAGGTCTAAGGCGCTGCGTTCAGGTCGCAGTCTCCCCTGGAGGCGTGGGTTCGAATCCCACTTCTGACATGCAATTTTGATCAGCAGAAATATCACTTCAGCTTCGGCCGCTACCATGCTACGCAGTTTTCCTAAGTGGCTAAGTAAGCACTTCTTTAAATGTTATTGGATATTTACATTACAAGTTTCTGAGTGAAATAACCCCGTCATTGTAACCTGGACTCCGACATCTGTCTGTCAGGATGGCGCTGCCGTGAGTGTGCATTGTTTCCGGGAGGTTTGGCTTTAAATTCCTCATCTGACATGCTTTGCTGATAGGTTAAAAGCTAGGATTTGCTTGGGAGGGCACCCCTCAGGGCAAGCTTAGCATGTTTGTTAATTGGCTAACTAATCACTTGTGTAAATGTCTTAGGACTTTGAGTTAACCGTATCAAATGCATTATAGCCGAAAAGCAAGTAGCTAGGGTCAGGATGGCCGAGCGGTCTAAGGCGCTGCGTTCAGGTCGCAGTCTCCCCTGGAGGCGTGGGTTCGAATCCCACTTCTGACATGCAATTTTGATCAGTAGAAATATCACTTCAGCTTGTTTCCGCTTCCATGCTGCCCAGTTTTCCTGAGTGGCTAACTAAGCACATCCTTAAATGTTATTGGATATTTACATTACAAGTTCCTGAGTGAAATAACCCCGTCATTGTAACCTGGACTCCGACATCTGTCTGTCAGGATGGCGCTGCCGTAAGTGTGCATTGTTTCCGGGAGGTTTGGCTTTAAATTCCTCATCTGACATACTTTGCTGATAGTTTAAAAGCTAGGATTTGCTTGGGAGGGCAACCCTCAGGGCAAGCTTAGCATGATTGTTAATTGGCTAACTAATCACTTGTATAAATGTCTTAGGACTTTGAGTTGACCGTATCAAATGCATTGTTGCCGAAAAGCAAGTAGCTAGGGTCAGGATGGCCGCGCGGTCTAAGGCGCTGCGTTCAGGTCGCAGTCTCCCCTGGAGGCGTGGGTTCGAATCCAGCTTCTGACATGCAATTTTGATCAGCAGAAATATCACTTCAGCTTCGGCCGCTACCATGCTACGCAGTTTTCCTAAGTGGCTAAGTAAGCACTTCTTTAAATGTTATTGGATATTTACATTACAAGTTTCTGAGTGAAATAACCCCGTCATTGTAACCTGGACTCCGACATCTGTCTGTCAGGATGGCGCTGCCGTGAGTGTGCATTGTTTCCGGGAGGTTTGGCTTTAAATTCCTCATCTGACATGCTTTGCTGATAGGTTAAAAGCTAGGATTTGCTTGGGAGGGCACCCCTCAGGGCAAGCTTAGCATGTTTGTTAATTGGCTAACTAATCACTTGTGTAAATGTCTTAGGACTTTGAGTTAACCGTATCAAATGCATTATAGCCGAAAAGCAAGCAGCTAGGGTCAGGATGGCAGAGCGGTCTAAGGCGCTGCGTTCAGGTCGCAGTCTCCCCTGGAGGCGTGGGTTCGAATCCCACTTCTGACATGCAATTTTGATCAGTAGAAATATCACTTCAGCTTGTTTCCGCTTCCATGCTGCCCAGTTTTCCTGAGTGGCTAACTAAGCACATCCTTAAATGTTATTGGATATTTACATCACAAGTTCCTGAGTGAAATAACCCCGTCATTGTAACCTGGACTCCGACATCTGTCTGTCAGGATGGCGCTGCCGTAAGTGTGCATTGTTTCCGGGAGGTTTGGCTTTAAATTCCTCATCTGACATACTTTGCTGATAGTTTAAAAGCTAGGATTTGCTTGGGAGGGCAACCCTCAGGGCAAGCTTAGCATGATTGTTAATTGGCTAACTAATCACTTGTATAAATGTCTTAGGACTTTGAGTTGACCGTATCAAATGCATTGTTGCCGAAAAGCTAGTAGCTAGGGTCAGGATGGCCGAGCGGTCTAAGGCGCTGCGTTCAGGTCGCAGTCTCCCCTGGAGGCGTGGGTTCGAATCCCACTTCTGACATGCAATTTTGATCAGCAGAAATATCACTTCAGCTTCGGCCGCTACCATGCTACGCAGTTTTCCTAAGTGGCTAAGTAAGCACTTCTTTAAATGTTAATGGATATTTACATTACAAGTTTCTGAGTGAAATAACCCCGTCATTGTAACCTGGACTCCGACATCTGTCTGTCAGGATGGCGCTGCCGTGAGTGTGCATTGTTTCCGGGAGGTTTGGCTTTAAATTCCTCATCTGACATGCTTTGCTGATAGGTTAAAAGCTAGGATTTGCTTGGGAGGGCACCCATCAGGGCAAGCTTAGCATGTTTGTTAATTGGCTAACTAATCACTTGTTTAAATGTCTTAGGACTTTGAGTTAACCGTATCAAATGCATTATAGCCGAGAAGCAAGTAGCTAGGGTCAGGATGGCCGAGCGGTCTAAGGCGCTGCGTTCAGGTCGCAGTCTCCCTTGGAGGCGTGGGTTCGAATCCCACTTCTGACATGCAATTTTGATCAGTAGAAATATCACTTCAGCTTGTTTCCGCTTCCATGCTGCCCAGTTTTCCTGAGTGGCTAACTAAGCACATCCTTAAATGTTATTGGATATTTACATTACAAGTTCCTGAGTGAAATAACCCCGTCATTGTAACCTTGACTCCGACATCTGTCTGTCAGGATGGCGCTGCCGTAAGTGTGCATTGTTTCCGGGAGGTTTGGCTTTAAATTCCTCATCTGACATACTTTGCTGATAGGTTAAAAGCTAGGATTTGCTTGGGAGGGCAACCCTCAGGGCAAGCTTAGCATGATTGTTAATTGGCTAACTAATCACTTGTATAAATGTCTTAGGACTTTGAGTTGACCGTATCAAATGCATTGTTGCCGAAAAGCTAGTAGCTAGGGTCAGGATGGCCGCGCGGTCTAAGGCGCTGCGTTCAGGTCGTAGTCTCCCCTGGAGGCGTGGGTTCGAATCCCGCTTCTGACATGCAATTTTGATCAGCAGAAATATCACTTCAGCTTCGGCCGCTACCATGCTACGCAGTTTTCCTAAGTGGCTAAGTAAGCACTTCTTTAAATGTTATTGGATATTTACATTACAAGTTTCTGAGTGAAATAACCCCGTCATTGTAACCTGGACTCCGACATCTGTCTGTCAGGATGGCGCTGCCGTGAGTGTGCATTGTTTCCGGGAGGTTTGGCTTTAAATTCCTCATCTGACATGCTTTGCTGATAGGTTAAAAGCTAGGATTTGCTTGGGAGGGCACCCCTCAGGGCAAGCTTAGCATGTTTGTTAATTGGCTAACTAATCACTTGTGTAAATGTCTTAGGACTTTGAGTTAACCGTATCAAATGCATTATAGCCGAAAAGCAAGCAGCTAGGGTCAGGATGGCAGAGCGGTCTAAGGCGCTGCGTTCAGGTCGCAGTCTCCCCTGGAGGCGTGGGTTTGAATCCCACTTCTGACATGCAATTTTGATCAGTAGAAATATCACTTCAGCTTGTTTCCGCTTCCATGCTGCCCAGTTTTCCTGAGTGGCTAACTAAGCACATCCTTAAATGTTATTGGATATTTACATCACAAGTTCCTGAGTGAAATAACCCCGTCATTGTAACCTGGACTCCGACATCTGTCTGTCAGGATGGCGCTGCCGTAAGTGTGCATTGTTTCCGGGAGGTTTGGCTTTAAATTCCTCATCTGACATACTTTGCTGATAGTTTAAAAGCTAGGATTTGCTTGGGAGGGCAACCCTCAGGGCAAGCTTAGCATGATTGTTAATTGGCTAACTAATCACTTGTATAAATGTCTTAGGACTTTGAGTTGACCGTATCAAATGCATTGTTGCCGAAAAGCTAGTAGCTAGGGTCAGGATGGCCGAGCGGTCTAAGGCGCTGCGTTCAGGTCGCAGTCTCCCCTGGAGGCGTGGGTTCGAATCCCACTTCTGACATGCAATTTTGATCAGCAGAAATATCACTTCAGCTTCGGCCGCTACCATGCTACGCAGTTTTCCTAAGTGGCTAAGTAAGCACTTCTTTAAATGTTAATGGATATTTACATTACAAGTTTCTGAGTGAAATAACCCCGTCATTGTAACCTGGACTCCGACATCTGTCTGTCAGGATGGCGCTGCCGTGAGTGTGCATTGTTTCCGGGAGGTTTGGCTTTAAATTCCTCATCTGACATACTTTGCTGATAGGTTAAAAGCTAGGATTTGCTTGGGAGGGCAACCCTCAGGGCAAGCTTAGCATGTTTGTCAATTGGCTAACTAATCACTTGTATAAATGTCTTAGGACTTTGAGTTAACCGTATCAAATGCATTATAGCCGAAAAGCGAGTAGCTAGGGTCAGGGTGGCCGAGCGGTCTAAGGTGCTGCGTTCAGATTGCAGTCTCTCCTAGAGGCGTGGGTTCGAATCCCACTTCTGACATGCAATTTTGATCAGCAGAAATATCACTTCAGCTTGGGCCGCTACCATGCTACGCAGTTTTCCTAAGTGGCTAAGTAAGCACTTCTTTAAATGTTATTGGATATTTACATTACAAGTTTCTGAGTGAAATAACCCAGTCATTGTAACCTGGACTCTGACATCTGTCTGTCAGGATGGCGCTGCCATAAGTGTGCATTGTTTCCGGGAGGTTTGGCTTTAAATTCCTCATCTGACATACTTTGCTGATAGTTTAAAAGCTAGGATTTGCTTGGGAGGGCAACCCTCAGGGCAAGCTTAGCATGATTGTTAATTGGCTAACTAATCACTTGTATAAATGTCTTAGGACTTTGAGTTGACCGTATCAAATGCATTGTTGCCGAAAAGCTAGTAGCTAGGGTCAGGATGGCCGAGCGGTCTAAGGCGCTGCGTTCAGGTCGCAGTCTCCCCTGGAGGCGTGGGTTCGAATCCCACTTCTGACATGCAATTTTGATCAGCAGAAATATCACTTCAGCTTCGGCCGCTACCATGCTACGCAGTTTTCCTAAGTGGCTAAGTAAGCACTTCTTTAAATGTTATTGGATATTTACATTACAAGTTTCTGAGTGAAATAACCCCGTCATTGTAACCTGGACTCCGACATCTGTCTGTCAGGATGGCGCTGCCGTGAGTGTGCATTGTTTCCGGGAGGTTTGGCTTTAAATTCCTCATCTGACATGCTTTGCTGATAGGTTAAAAGCTAGGATTTGCTTGGGAGGGCACCCCTCAGGGCAAGCTTAGCATGTTTGTTAATTGGCTAACTAATCACTTGTGTAAATGTCTTAGGACTTTGAGTTAACCGTATCAAATGCATTATAGCCGAAAAGCAAGTAGCTAGGGTCAGGATGGCCGAGCGGTCTAAGGCGCTGCGTTCAGGTCGCAGTCTCCCCTGGAGGCGTGGGTTCGAATCCCACTTCTGACATGCAATTTTGATCAGTAGAAATATCACTTCAGCTTGTTTCCGCTTCCATGCTGCCCAGTTTTCCTGAGTGGCTAACTAAGCACATCCTTAAATGTTATTGGATATTTACATTACAAGTTCCTGAGTGAAATAACCCCGTCATTGTAACCTGGACTCCGACATCTGTCTGTCAGGATGGCGCTGCCGTAAGTGTGCATTGTTTCCGGGAGGTTTGGCTTTAAATTCCTCATCTGACATACTTTGCTGATAGTTTAAAAGCTAGGATTTGCTTGGGAGGGCAACCCTCAGGGCAAGCTTAGCATGATTGTTAATTGGCTAACTAATCACTTGTATAAATGTCTTAGGACTTTGAGTTGACCGTATCAAATGCATTGTTGCCGAAAAGCAAGTAGCTAGGGTCAGGATGGCCGCGCGGTCTAAGGCGCTGCGTTCAGGTCGCAGTCTCCCCTGGAGGCGTGGGTTCGAATCCAGCTTCTGACATGCAATTTTGATCAGCAGAAATATCACTTCAGCTTCGGCCGCTACCATGCTACGCAGTTTTCCTAAGTGGCTAAGTAAGCACTTCTTTAAATGTTATTGGATATTTACATTACAAGTTTCTGAGTGAAATAACCCCGTCATTGTAACCTGGACTCCGACATCTGTCTGTCAGGATGGCGCTGCCGTGAGTGTGCATTGTTTCCGGGAGGTTTGGCTTTAAATTCCTCATCTGACATGCTTTGCTGATAGGTTAAAAGCTAGGATTTGCTTGGGAGGGCAACCCTCAGGGCAAGCTTAGCATGTTTGTTAATTGGCTAACTAATCACTTGTGTAAATGTCTTAGGACTTTGAGTTAACCGTATCAAATGCATTATAGCCGAAAAGCAAGCAGCTAGGGTCAGGATGGCAGAGCGGTCTAAGGCGCTGCGTTCAGGTCGCAGTCTCCCCTGGAGGCGTGGGTTCGAATCCCACTTCTGACATGCAATTTTGATCAGTAGAAATATCACTTCAGCTTGTTTCCGCTTCCATGCTGCCCAGTTTTCCTGAGTGGCTAACTAAGCACATCCTTAAATGTTATTGGATATTTACATCACAAGTTCCTGAGTGAAATAACCCCGTCATTGTAACCTGGACTCCGACATCTGTCTGTCAGGATGGCGCTGCCGTAAGTGTGCATTGTTTCCGGGAGGTTTGGCTTTAAATTCCTCATCTGACATACTTTGCTGATAGTTTAAAAGCTAGGATTTGCTTGGGAGGGCAACCCTCAGGGCAAGCTTAGCATGATTGTTAATTGGCTAACTAATCACTTGTATAAATGTCTTAGGACTTTGAGTTGACCGTATCAAATGCATTGTTGCCGAAAAGCTAGTAGCTAGGGTCAGGATGGCCGAGCGGTCTAAGGCGCTGCGTTCAGGTCGCAGTCTCCCCTGGAGGCGTGGGTTCGAATCCCACTTCTGACATGCAATTTTGATCAGCAGAAATATCACTTCAGCTTCGGCCGCTACCATGCTACGCAGTTTTCCTAAGTGGCTAAGTAAGCACTTCTTTAAATGTTAATGGATATTTACATTACAAGTTTCTGAGTGAAATAACCCCGTCATTGTAACCTGGACTCCGACATCTGTCTGTCAGGATGGCGCTGCCGTGAGTGTGCATTGTTTCCGGGAGGTTTGGCTTTAAATTCCTCATCTGACATGCTTTGCTGATAGGTTAAAAGCTAGGATTTGCTTGGGAGGGCACCCATCAGGGCAAGCTTAGCATGTTTGTTAATTGGCTAACTAATCACTTGTTTAAATGTCTTAGGACTTTGAGTTAACCGTATCAAATGCATTATAGCCGAGAAGCAAGTAGCTAGGGTCAGGATGGCCGAGCGGTCTAAGGCGCTGCGTTCAGGTCGCAGTCTCCCTTGGAGGCGTGGGTTCGAATCCCACTTCTGACATGCAATTTTGATCAGTAGAAATATCACTTCAGCTTGTTTCCGCTTCCATGCTGCCCAGTTTTCCTGAGTGGCTAACTAAGCACATCCTTAAATGTTATTGGATATTTACATTACAAGTTCCTGAGTGAAATAACCCCGTCATTGTAACCTTGACTCCGACATCTGTCTGTCAGGATGGCGCTGCCGTAAGTGTGCATTGTTTCCGGGAGGTTTGGCTTTAAATTCCTCATCTGACATACTTTGCTGATAGTTTAAAAGCTAGGATTTGCTTGGGAGGGCAACCCTCAGGGCAAGCTTAGCATGATTGTTAATTGGCTAACTAATCACTTGTATAAATGTCTTAGGACTTTGAGTTGACCGTATCAAATGCATTGTTGCCGAAAAGCTAGTAGCTAGGGTCAGGATGGCCGCGCGGTCTAAGGCGCTGCGTTCAGGTCGTAGTCTCTCCTGGAGGCGTGGGTTCGAATCCCGCTTCTGACATGCAATTTTGATCAGCAGAAATATCACTTCAGCTTCGGCCGCTACCATGCTACGCAGTTTTCCTAAGTGGCTAAGTAAGCACTTCTTTAAATGTTATTGGATATTTACATTACAAGTTTCTGAGTGAAATAACCCCGTCATTGTAACCTGGACTCCGACATCTGTCTGTCAGGATGGCGCTGCCGTGAGTGTGCATTGTTTCCGGGAGGTTTGGCTTTAAATTCCTCATCTGACATGCTTTGCTGATAGGTTAAAAGCTAGGATTTGCTTGGGAGGGCACCCATCAGGGCAAGCTTAGCATGTTTGTTAATTGGCTAACTAATCACTTGTGTAAATGTCTTAGGACTTTGAGTTAACCGTATCAAATGCATTATAGCCGAAAAGCAAGTAGCTAGGGTCAGGATGGCCGAGCGGTCTAAGGCGCTGCGTTCAGGTCGCAGTCTCCCCTGGAGGCGTGGGTTCGAATCCCACTTCTGACATGCAATTTTGATCAGCAGAAATATCACTTCAGCTTCGGCCGCTACCATGCTACGCAGTTTTCCTAAGTGGCTAAGTAAGCACTTCTTTAAATGTTAATGGATATTTACATTACAAGTTTCTGAGTGAAATAACCCCGTCATTGTAACCTGGACTCCGACATCTGTCTGTCAGGATGGCGCTGCCGTGAGTGTGCATTGTTTCCGGGAGGTTTGGCTTTAAATTCCTCATCTGACATGCTTTGCTGATAGGTTAAAAGCTAGGATTTGCTTGGGAGGGCACCCCTCAGGGCAAGCTTAGCATGTTTGTTAATTGGCTAACTAATCACTTGTGTAAATGTCTTAGGACTTTGAGTTAACCGTATCAAATGCATTATAGCCGAAAAGCAAGTAGCTAGGGTCAGGATGGCCGAGCGGTCTAAGGCGCTGCGTTCAGGTCGCAGTCTCCCCTGGAGGCGTGGGTTCGAATCCCACTTCTGACATGCAATTTTGATCAGTAGAAATATCACTTCAGCTTGTTTCCGCTTCCATGCTGCCCAGTTTTCCTGAGTGGCTAACTAAGCACATCCTTAAATGTTATTGGATATTTACATTACAAGTTCCTGAGTGAAATAACCCCGTCATTGTAACCTGGACTCCGACATCTGTCTGTCAGGATGGCGCTGCCGTAAGTGTGCATTGTTTCCGGGAGGTTTGGCTTTAAATTCCTCATCTGACATACTTTGCTGATAGGTTAAAAGCTAGGATTTGCTTGGGAGGGCAACCCTCAGGGCAAGCTTAGCATGTTTGTCAATTGGCTAACTAATCACTTGTATAAATGTCTTAGGACTTTGAGTTAACCGTATCAAATGCATTATAGCCGAAAAGCGAGTAGCTAGGGTCAGGGTGGCCGAGCGGTCTAAGGTGCTGCGTTCAGATTGCAGTCTCTCCTAGAGGCGTGGGTTCGAATCCCACTTCTGACATGCAATTTTGATCAGCAGAAATATCACTTCAGCTTGGGCCGCTACCATGCTACGCAGTTTTCCTAAGTGGCTAAGTAAGCACTTCTTTAAATGTTATTGGATATTTACATTACAAGTTTCTGAGTGAAATAACCCAGTCATTGTAACCTGGACTCTGACATCTGTCTGTCAGGATGGCGCTGCCATAAGTGTGCATTGTTTCCGGGAGGTTTGGCTTTAAATTCCTCATCTGACATACTTTGCTGATAGTTTAAAAGCTAGGATTTGCTTGGGAGGGCAACCCTCAGGGCAAGCTTAGCATGATTGTTAATTGGCTAACTAATCACTTGTATAAATGTCTTAGGACTTTGAGTTGACCGTATCAAATGCATTGTTGCCGAAAAGCTAGTAGCTAGGGTCAGGATGGCCGAGCGGTCTAAGGCGCTGCGTTCAGGTCGCAGTCTCCCCTGGAGGCGTGGGTTCGAATCCCACTTCTGACATGCAATTTTGATCAGCAGAAATATCACTTCAGCTTCGGCCGCTACCATGCTACGCAGTTTTCCTAAGTGGCTAAGTAAGCACTTCTTTAAATGTTATTGGATATTTACATTACAAGTTTCTGAGTGAAATAACCCCGTCATTGTAACCTGGACTCCGACATCTGTCTGTCAGGATGGCGCTGCCGTGAGTGTGCATTGTTTCCGGGAGGTTTGGCTTTAAATTCCTCATCTGACATGCTTTGCTGATAGGTTAAAAGCTAGGATTTGCTTGGGAGGGCACCCCTCAGGGCAAGCTTAGCATGTTTGTTAATTGGCTAACTAATCACTTGTGTAAATGTCTTAGGACTTTGAGTTAACCGTATCAAATGCATTATAGCCGAAAAGCAAGTAGCTAGGGTCAGGATGGCCGAGCGGTCTAAGGCGCTGCGTTCAGGTCGCAGTCTCCCCTGGAGGCGTGGGTTCGAATCCCACTTCTGACATGCAATTTTGATCAGTAGAAATATCACTTCAGCTTGTTTCCGCTTCCATGCTGCCCAGTTTTCCTGAGTGGCTAACTAAGCACATCCTTAAATGTTATTGGATATTTACATTACAAGTTCCTGAGTGAAATAACCCCGTCATTGTAACCTGGACTCCGACATCTGTCTGTCAGGATGGCGCTGCCGTAAGTGTGCATTGTTTCCGGGAGGTTTGGCTTTAAATTCCTCATCTGACATACTTTGCTGATAGTTTAAAAGCTAGGATTTGCTTGGGAGGGCAACCCTCAGGGCAAGCTTAGCATGATTGTTAATTGGCTAACTAATCACTTGTATAAATGTCTTAGGACTTTGAGTTGACCGTATCAAATGCATTGTTGCCGAAAAGCAAGTAGCTAGGGTCAGGATGGCCGCGCGGTCTAAGGCGCTGCGTTCAGGTCGCAGTCTCCCCTGGAGGCGTGGGTTCGAATCCAGCTTCTGACATGCAATTTTGATCAGCAGAAATATCACTTCAGCTTCGGCCGCTACCATGCTACGCAGTTTTCCTAAGTGGCTAAGTAAGCACTTCTTTAAATGTTATTGGATATTTACATTACAAGTTTCTGAGTGAAATAACCCCGTCATTGTAACCTGGACTCCGACATCTGTCTGTCAGGATGGCGCTGCCGTGAGTGTGCATTGTTTCCGGGAGGTTTGGCTTTAAATTCCTCATCTGACATGCTTTGCTGATAGGTTAAAAGCTAGGATTTGCTTGGGAGGGCAACCCTCAGGGCAAGCTTAGCATGTTTGTTAATTGGCTAACTAATCACTTGTGTAAATGTCTTAGGACTTTGAGTTAACCGTATCAAATGCATTATAGCCGAAAAGCAAGCAGCTAGGGTCAGGATGGCAGAGCGGTCTAAGGCGCTGCGTTCAGGTCGCAGTCTCCCCTGGAGGCGTGGGTTCGAATCCCACTTCTGACATGCAATTTTGATCAGTAGAAATATCACTTCAGCTTGTTTCCGCTTCCATGCTGCCCAGTTTTCCTGAGTGGCTAACTAAGCACATCCTTAAATGTTATTGGATATTTACATCACAAGTTCCTGAGTGAAATAACCCCGTCATTGTAACCTGGACTCCGACATCTGTCTGTCAGGATGGCGCTGCCGTAAGTGTGCATTGTTTCCGGGAGGTTTGGCTTTAAATTCCTCATCTGACATACTTTGCTGATAGTTTAAAAGCTAGGATTTGCTTGGGAGGGCAACCCTCAGGGCAAGCTTAGCATGATTGTTAATTGGCTAACTAATCACTTGTATAAATGTCTTAGGACTTTGAGTTGACCGTATCAAATGCATTGTTGCCGAAAAGCTAGTAGCTAGGGTCAGGATGGCCGAGCGGTCTAAGGCGCTGCGTTCAGGTCGCAGTCTCCCCTGGAGGCGTGGGTTCGAATCCCACTTCTGACATGCAATTTTGATCAGCAGAAATATCACTTCAGCTTCGGCCGCTACCATGCTACGCAGTTTTCCTAAGTGGCTAAGTAAGCACTTCTTTAAATGTTAATGGATATTTACATTACAAGTTTCTGAGTGAAATAACCCCGTCATTGTAACCTGGACTCCGACATCTGTCTGTCAGGATGGCGCTGCCGTGAGTGTGCATTGTTTCCGGGAGGTTTGGCTTTAAATTCCTCATCTGACATGCTTTGCTGATAGGTTAAAAGCTAGGATTTGCTTGGGAGGGCACCCATCAGGGCAAGCTTAGCATGTTTGTTAATTGGCTAACTAATCACTTGTTTAAATGTCTTAGGACTTTGAGTTAACCGTATCAAATGCATTATAGCCGAGAAGCAAGTAGCTAGGGTCAGGATGGCCGAGCGGTCTAAGGCGCTGCGTTCAGGTCGCAGTCTCCCTTGGAGGCGTGGGTTCGAATCCCACTTCTGACATGCAATTTTGATCAGTAGAAATATCACTTCAGCTTGTTTCCGCTTCCATGCTGCCCAGTTTTCCTGAGTGGCTAACTAAGCACATCCTTAAATGTTATTGGATATTTACATTACAAGTTCCTGAGTGAAATAACCCCGTCATTGTAACCTTGACTCCGACATCTGTCTGTCAGGATGGCGCTGCCGTAAGTGTGCATTGTTTCCGGGAGGTTTGGCTTTAAATTCCTCATCTGACATACTTTGCTGATAGTTTAAAAGCTAGGATTTGCTTGGGAGGGCAACCCTCAGGGCAAGCTTAGCATGATTGTTAATTGGCTAACTAATCACTTGTATAAATGTCTTAGGACTTTGAGTTGACCGTATCAAATGCATTGTTGCCGAAAAGCTAGTAGCTAGGGTCAGGATGGCCGCGCGGTCTAAGGCGCTGCGTTCAGGTCGTAGTCTCTCCTGGAGGCGTGGGTTCGAATCCCGCTTCTGACATGCAATTTTGATCAGCAGAAATATCACTTCAGCTTCGGCCGCTACCATGCTACGCAGTTTTCCTAAGTGGCTAAGTAAGCACTTCTTTAAATGTTATTGGATATTTACATTACAAGTTTCTGAGTGAAATAACCCCGTCATTGTAACCTGGACTCCGACATCTGTCTGTCAGGATGGCGCTGCCGTGAGTGTGCATTGTTTCCGGGAGGTTTGGCTTTAAATTCCTCATCTGACATGCTTTGCTGATAGGTTAAAAGCTAGGATTTGCTTGGGAGGGCACCCATCAGGGCAAGCTTAGCATGTTTGTTAATTGGCTAACTAATCACTTGTGTAAATGTCTTAGGACTTTGAGTTAACCGTATCAAATGCATTATAGCCGAAAAGCAAGTAGCTAGGGTCAGGATGGCTGAGCGGTCTAAGGCGCTGCGTTCAGGTCGCAGTCTCCCCTGGAGGCGTGGGTTCGAATCCCACTTCTGACATGCAATTTTGATCAGCAGAAATATCACTTCAGCTTCGGCCGCTACCATGCTACGCAGTTTTCCTAAGTGGCTAAGTAAGCACTTCTTTAAATGTTAATGGATATTTACATTACAAGTTTCTGAGTGAAATAACCCCGTCATTGTAACCTGGACTCCGACATCTGTCTGTCAGGATGGCGCTGCCGTGAGTGTGCATTGTTTCCGGGAGGTTTGGCTTTAAATTCCTCATCTGACATGCTTTGCTGATAGGTTAAAAGCTAGGATTTGCTTGGGAGGGCACCCCTCAGGGCAAGCTTAGCATGTTTGTTAATTGGCTAACTAATCACTTGTGTAAATGTCTTAGGACTTTGAGTTAACCGTATCAAATGCATTATAGCCGAAAAGCAAGTAGCTAGGGTCAGGATGGCCGAGCGGTCTAAGGCGCTGCGTTCAGGTCGCAGCCTCCCCTGGAGGCGTGGGTTCGAATCCCACTTCTGACATGCAATTTTGATCAGTAGAAATATCACTTCAGCTTGTTTCCGCTTCCATGCTGCCCAGTTTTCCTGAGTGGCTAACTAAGCACATCCTTAAATGTTATTGGATATTTACATTACAAGTTCCTGAGTGAAATAACCCCGTCATTGTAACCTGGACTCCGACATCTGTCTGTCAGGATGGCGCTGCCGTAAGTGTGCATTGTTTCCGGGAGGTTTGGCTTTAAATTCCTCATCTGACATACTTTGCTGATAGTTTAAAAGCTAGGATTTGCTTGGGAGGGCAACCCTCAGGGCAAGCTTAGCATGATTGTTAATTGGCTAACTAATCACTTGTATAAATGTCTTAGGACTTTGAGTTGACCGTATCAAATGCATTGTTGCCGAAAAGCTAGTAGCTAGGGTCAGGATGGCCGCGCGTTCTAAGGCGCTGCGTTCAGGTCGCAGTCTCCCCTGGAGGCGTGGGTTCGAATCCCGCTTCTGACATGCAATTTTGATCAGCAGAAATATCACTTCAGCTTCGGCCGCTACCATGCTACGCAGTTTTCCTAAGTGGCTAAGTAAGCACTTCTTTAAATGTTATTGGATATTTACATTACAAGTTTCTGAGTGAAATAACCCCGTCATTGTAACCTGGACTCCGACATCTGTCTGTCAGGATGGCGCTGCCGTGAGTGTGCATTGTTTCCGGGAGGTTTGGCTTTAAATTCCTCATCTGACATGCTTTGCTGATAGGTTAAAAGCTAGGATTTGCTTGGGAGGGCACCCCTCAGGGCAAGCTTAGCATGTTTGTTAATTGGCTAACTAATCACTTGTGTAAATGTCTTAGGACTTTGAGTTAACCGTATCAAATGCATTATAGCCGAAAAGCAAGTAGCTAGGGTCAGGATGGCCGAGCGGTCTAAGGCGCTGCGTTCAGGTCGCAGTCTCCTCTGGAGGCGTGGGTTCGAATCCCACTTCTGACATGCAATTTTGATCAGTAGAAATATCACTTCAGCTTGTTTCCGCTTCCATGCTGCCCAGTTTTCCTGAGTGGCTAACTAAGCACATCCTTAAATGTTATTGGATATTTACATTACAAGTTCCTGAGTGAAATAACCCCGTCATTGTAACCTGGACTCCGACATCTGTCTGTCAGGATGGCGCTGCCGTAAGTGTGCATTGTTTCCGGGAGGTTTGGCTTTAAATTCCTCATCTGACATACTTTGCTGATAGTTTAAAAGCTAGGATTTGCTTGGGAGGGCAACCCTCAGGGCAAGCTTAGCATGATTGTTAATTGGCTAACTAATCACTTGTATAAATGTCTTAGGACTTTGAGTTGACCGTATCAAATGCATTGTTGCCGAAAAGCTAGTAGCTAGGGTCAGGATGGCCGCGCGGTCTAAGGCGCTGCGTTCAGGTCGCAGTCTCCCCTGGAGGCGTGGGTTCGAATCCCGCTTCTGACATGCAATTTTGATCAGCAGAAATATCACTTCAGCTTCGGCCGCTACCATGCTACGCAGTTTTCCTAAGTGGCTAAGTAAGCACTTCTTTACATGTTATTGGATATTTACATTACAAGTTTCTGAGTGAAATAACCCCGTCATTGTAACCTGGACTCCGACATCTGTCTGTCAGGATGGCGCTGCCGTGAGTGTGCATTGTTTCCGGGAGGTTTGGCTTTAAATTCCTCATCTGACATGCTTTGCTGATAGGTTAAAAGCTAGGATTTGCTTGGGAGGGCACCCATCAGGGCAAGCTTAGCATGTTTGTTAATTGGCTAACTAATCACTTGTTTAAATGTCTTAGGACTTTGAGTTAACCGTATCAAATGCATTATAGCCGAGAAGCAAGTAGCTAGGGTCAGGATGGCCGAGCGGTCTAAGGCGCTGCGTTCAGGTCGCAGTCTCCCCTGGAGGCGTGGGTTCGATTCCCACTTCTGACATGCAATTTTGATCAGTAGAAATATCACTTCAGCTTGGTTCCGCTTCCATGCTGCCCAGTTTTCCTGAGTGGCTAACTAAGCACATCCTTAAATGTTATTGGATATTTACATTACAAGTTCCTGAGTGAAATAACCCCGTCATTGTAACCTGGACTCCGACATCTGTCTGTCAGGATGGCGCTGCCGTAAGTGTGCATTGTTTCCGGGAGGTTTGGCTTTAAATTCCTCATCTGACATGCTTTGCTGATAGGTTAAAAGCTAGGATTTGCTTGGGAGGGCAACCCTCAGGGCAAGCTTAGCATGTTTGTCAATTGGCTAACTAATCACTTGTATAAATGTCTTAGGACTTTGAGTTAACCGTATCAAATGCATTATAGCCGAAAAGCAAGTAGCTAGGGTTAGGGTGGCCGAGCGGTCTAAGGTGCTGCGTTCAGATTGCAGTCTCTCCTAGAGGCGTGGGTTCGAATCCCACTTCTGACATGCAATTTTGATCAGCAGAAATATCACTTCAGCTTGGGCCGCTACCATGCTACGCAGTTTTCCTAAGTGGCTAAGTAAGCACTTCTTTAAATGTTATTGGATATTTACATTACAAGTTTCTGAGTGAAATAACCCAGTCATTGTAACCTGGACTCTGACATCTGTCTGTCAGGATGGCGCTGCCATAAGTGTGCATTGTTTCCGGGAGGTTTGGCTTTAAATTCCTCATCTGACATACTTTGCTGATAGTTTAAAAGCTAGGATTTGCTTGGGAGGGCAACCCTCAGGGCAAGCTTAGCATGATTGTTAATTGGCTAACTAATCACTTGTATAAATGTCTTAGGACTTTGAGTTGACCGTATCAAATGCATTGTTGCCGAAAAAGCTAGTAGCTAGGGTCAGGATGGCCGAGCGGTCTAAGGCGCTGCGTTCAGGTCGCAGTCTCCCCTGGAGGCGTGGGTTCGAATCCCACTTCTGACATGCAATTTTGATCAGCAGAAATATCACTTCAGCTTCGGCCGCTACCATGCTACGCAGTTTTCCTAAGTGGCTAAGTAAGCACTTCTTTAAATGTTATTGGATATTTACATTACAAGTTTCTGAGTGAAATAACCCCGTCATTGTAACCTGGACTCCGACATCTGTCTGTCAGGATGGCGCTGCCGTGAGTGTGCATTGTTTCCGGGAGGTTTGGCTTTAAATTCCTCATCTGACATGCTTTGCTGATAGGTTAAAAGCTAGGATTTGCTTGGGAGGGCACCCCTCAGGGCAAGCTTAGCATGTTTGTTAATTGGCTAACTAATCACTTGTGTAAATGTCTTAGGACTTTGAGTTAACCGTATCAAATGCATTATAGCCGAAAAGCAAATAGCTAGGGTCAGGATGGCCGAGCGGTCTAAGGCGCTGCGTTCAGGTCGCAGTCTCCCCTGGAGGCGTGGGTTCGAATCCCACTTCTGACATGCAATTTTGATCAGTAGAAATATCACTTCAGCTTGTTTCCGCTTCCATGCTGCCCAGTTTTCCTGAGTGGCTAACTAAGCACATCCTTAAATGTTATTGGATATTTACATTACAAGTTCCTGAGTGAAATAACCCCGTCATTGTAACCTGGACTCCGACATCTGTCTGTCAGGATGGCGCTGCCGTAAGTGTGCATTGTTTCCGGGAGGTTTGGCTTTAAATTCCTCATCTGACATACTTTGCTGATAGTTTAAAAGCTAGGATTTGCTTGGGAGGGCAACCCTCAGGGCAAGCTTAGCATGATTGTTAATTGGCTAACTAATCACTTGTATAAATGTCTTAGGACTTTGAGTTGACCGTATCAAATGCATTGTTGCCGAAAAGCAAGTAGCTAGGGTCAGGATGGCCGCGCGGTCTAAGGCGCTGCGTTCAGGTCGCAGTCTCCCCTGGAGGCGTGGGTTCGAATCCAGCTTCTGACATGCAATTTTGATCAGCAGAAATATCACTTCAGCTTCGGCCGCTACCATGCTACGCAGTTTTCCTAAGTGGCTAAGTAAGCACTTCTTTAAATGTTATTGGATATTTACATTACAAGTTTCTGAGTGAAATAACCCCGTCATTGTAACCTGGACTCCGACATCTGTCTGTCAGGATGGCGCTGCCGTGAGTGTGCATTGTTTCCGGGAGGTTTGGCTTTAAATTCCTCATCTGACATGCTTTGCTGATAGGTTAAAAGCTAGGATTTGCTTGGGAGGGCACCCCTCAGGGCAAGCTTAGCATGTTTGTTAATTGGCTAACTAATCACTTGTGTAAATGTCTTAGGACTTTGAGTTAACCGTATCAAATGCATTATAGCCGAAAAGCAAGCAGCTAGGGTCAGGATGGCAGAGCGGTCTAAGGCGCTGCGTTCAGGTCGCAGTCTCCCCTGGAGGCGTGGGTTCGAATCCCACTTCTGACATGCAATTTTGATCAGTAGAAATATCACTTCAGCTTGTTTCCGCTTCCATGCTGCCCAGTTTTCCTGAGTGGCTAACTAAGCACATCCTTAAATGTTATTGGATATTTACATCACAAGTTCCTGAGTGAAATAACCCCGTCATTGTAACCTGGACTCCGACATCTGTCTGTCAGGATGGCGCTGCCGTAAGTGTGCATTGTTTCCGGGAGGTTTGGCTTTAAATTCCTCATCTGACATACTTTGCTGATAGTTTAAAAGCTAGGATTTGCTTGGGAGGGCAACCCTCAGGGCAAGCTTAGCATGATTGTTAATTGGCTAACTAATCACTTGTATAAATGTCTTAGGACTTTGAGTTGACCGTATCAAATGCATTGTTGCCGAAAAGCTAGTAGCTAGGGTCAGGATGGCCGAGCGGTCTAAGGCGCTGCGTTCAGGTCGCAGTCTCCCCTGGAGGCGTGGGTTCGAATCCCACTTCTGACATGCAATTTTGATCAGCAGAAATATCACTTCAGCTTCGGCCGCTACCATGCTACGCAGTTTTCCTAAGTGGCTAAGTAAGCACTTCTTTAAATGTTAATGGATATTTACATTACAAGTTTCTGAGTGAAATAACCCCGTCATTGTAACCTGGACTCCGACATCTGTCTGTCAGGATGGCGCTGCCGTGAGTGTGCATTGTTTCCGGGAGGTTTGGCTTTAAATTCCTCATCTGACATGCTTTGCTGATAGGTTAAAAGCTAGGATTTGCTTGGGAGGGCACCCATCAGGGCAAGCTTAGCATGTTTGTTAATTGGCTAACTAATCACTTGTTTAAATGTCTTAGGACTTTGAGTTAACCGTATCAAATGCATTATAGCCGAGAAGCAAGTAGCTAGGGTCAGGATGGCCGAGCGGTCTAAGGCGCTGAGTTCAGGTAGCAGTCTCCCTTGGAGGCGTGGGTTCGAATCCCACTTCTGACATGCAATTTTGATCAGCAGAAATATCACTTCAGCTTCGGCCGCTACCATGCTACGCAGTTTTCCTAAGTGGCTAAGTAAGCACTTCTTTAAATGTTATTGGATATTTACATTACAAGTTTCTGAGTGAAATAACCCTGTCATTGTAACCTGGACTCCGACATCTGTCTGTCAGGATGGCGCTGCCGTGAGTGTGCATTGTTTCCGGGAGGTTTGGCTTTAAATTCCTCATCTGACATGCTTTGCTGATAGGTTAAAAGCTAGGATTTGCTTGGGAGGGCACCCCTCAGGGCAAGCTTAGCATGTTTGTTAATTGGCTAACTAATCACTTGTGTAAATGTCTTAGGACTTTGAGTTAACCGTATCAAATGCATTATAGCCGAAAAGCAAGTAGCTAGGGTCAGGATGGCCGAGCGGTCTAAGGCGCTGCGTTCAGGTCGCAGTCTCCCCTGGAGGCGTGGGTTCGAATCCCACTTCTGACATGCAATTTTGATCAGTAGAAATATCACTTCAGCTTGTTTCCGCTTCCATGCTGCCCAGTTTTCCTGAGTGGCTAACTAAGCACATCCTTAAATGTTATTGGATATTTACATTACAAGTTCCTGAGTGAAATAACCCCGTCATTGTAACCTTGACTCCGACATCTGTCTGTCAGGATGGCGCTGCCGTAAGTGTGCATTGTTTCCGGGAGGTTTGGCTTTAAATTCCTCATCTGACATACTTTGCTGATAGTTTAAAAGCTAGGATTTGCTTGGGAGGGCAACCCTCAGGGCAAGCTTAGCATGATTGTTAATTGGCTAACTAATCACTTGTATAAATGTCTTAGGACTTTGAGTTGACCGTATCAAATGCATTGTTGCCGAAAAGCTAGTAGCTAGGGTCAGGATGGCCGCGCGGTCTAAGGCGCTGCGTTCAGGTCGCAGTCTCCCCTGGAGGCGTGGGTTCGAATCCCGCTTCTGACATGCAATTTTGATCAGCAGAAATATCACTTCAGCTTCGGCCGCTACCATGCTACGCAGTTTTCCTAAGTGGCTAAGTAAGCACTTCTTTAAATGTTATTGGATATTTACATTACAAGTTTCTGAGTGAAATAACCCCGTCATTGTAACCTGGACTCCGACATCTCTCTGTCAGGATGGCGCTGCCGTGAGTGTGCATTGTTTCCGGGAGGTTTGGCTTTAAATTCCTCATCTGACATGCTTTGCTGATAGGTTAAAAGCTAGGATTTGCTTGGGAGGGCACCCCTCAGGGCAAGCTTAGCATGTTTGTTAATTGGCTAACTAATCACTTGTGTAAATGTCTTAGGACTTTGAGTTAACCGTATCAAATGCATTATAGCCGAAAAGCAAGCAGCTAGGGTCAGGATGGCAGAGCGGTCTAAGGCGCTGCGTTCAGGTCGCAGTCTCCCCTGGAGGCGTGGGTTTGAATCCCACTTCTGACATGCAATTTTGATCAGTAGAAATATCACTTCAGCTTGTTTCCGCTTCCATGCTGCCCAGTTTTCCTGAGTGGCTAACTAAGCACATCCTTAAATGTTATTGGATATTTACATCACAAGTTCCTGAGTGAAATAACCCCGTCATTGTAACCTGGACTCCGACATCTGTCTGTCAGGATGGCGCTGCCGTAAGTGTGCATTGTTTCCGGGAGGTTTGGCTTTAAATTCCTCATCTGACATACTTTGCTGATAGTTTAAAAGCTAGGATTTGCTTGGGAGGGCAACCCTCAGGGCAAGCTTAGCATGATTGTTAATTGGCTAACTAATCACTTGTGTAAATGTCTTAGGACTTTGAGTTAACCGTATCAAATGCATTATAGCTGAAAAGCAAGTAGCTAGGGTCAGGATGGCCGAGCGGTCTAAGGCGCTGCGTTCAGGTCGCAGTCTCCCCTGGAGGCGTGGGTTGGAATCCCACTTCTGACATGCAATTTTGATCAGCAGAAATATCACTTCAGCTTCGGCCGCTACCATGCTACGCAGTTTTCCTAAGTGGCTAAGTAAGCACTTCTTTAAATGTTAATGGATATTTACATTACAAGTTTCTGAGTGAAATAACCCCGTCATTGTAACCTGGACTCCGACATCTGTCTGTCAGGATGGCGCTGCCGTGAGTGTGCATTGTTTCTGGGAGGTTTGGCTTTAAATTCCTCATCTGACATGCTTTGCTGATAGGTTAAAAGCTAGGATTTGCTTGGGAGGGCACCCCTCAGGGCAAGCTTAGCATGTTTGTTAATTGGCTAACTAATCACTTGTGTAAATGTCTTAGGACTTTGAGTTAACCGTATCAAATGCATTATAGCCGAAAAGCAAGTAGCTAGGGTCAGGATGGCCGAGCGGTCTAAGGCGCTGCGTTCAGGTCGCAGTCTCCCCTGGAGGCGTGAGTTCGAATCCCACTTCTGACATGCAATTTTGATCAGTAGAAATATCACTTCAGCTTGTTTCCGCTTCCATGCTGCCCAGTTTTCCTGAGTGGCTAACTAAGCACATCCTTAAATGTTATTGGATATTTACATTACAAGTTCCTGAGTGAAATAACCCCGTCATTGTAACCTGGACTCCGACATCTGTCTGTCAGGATGGCGCTGCCGTAAGTGTGCATTGTTTCCGGGAGGTTTGGCTTTAAATTCCTCATCTGACATACTTTGCTGATAGTTTAAAAGCTAGGATTTGCTTGGGAGGGCAACCCTCAGGGCAAGCTTAGCATGATTGTTAATTGGCTAACTAATCACTTGTATAAATGTCTTAGGACTTTGAGTTGACCGTATCAAATGCATTGTTGCCGAAAAGCTAGTAGCTAGGGTCAGGATGGCCGCGCGTTCTAAGGCGCTGCGTTCAGGTCGCAGTCTCCCCTGGAGGCGTGGGTTCGAATCCCGCTTCTGACATGCAATTTTGATCAGCAGAAATATCACTTCAGCTTCGGCCGCTACCATGCTACGCAGTTTTCCTAAGTGGCTAAGTAAGCACTTCTTTAAATGTTATTGGATATTTACATTACAAGTTTCTGAGTGAAATAACCCCGTCATTGTAACCTGGACTCCGACATCTGTCTGTCAGGATGGCGCTGCCGTGAGTGTGCATTGTTTCCGGGAGGTTTGGCTTTAAATTCCTCATCTGACATGCTTTGCTGATAGGTTAAAAGCTAGGATTTGCTTGGGAGGGCACCCCTCAGGGCAAGCTTAGCATGTTTGTTAATTGGCTAACTAATCACTTGTGTAAATGTCTTAGGACTTTGAGTTAACCGTATCAAATGCATTATAGCCGAAAAGCAAGCAGCTAGGGTCAGGATGGCAGAGCGGTCTAAGGCGCTGCGTTCAGGTCGCAGTCTCCCCTGGAGGCGTGGGTTCGAATCCCACTTCTGACATGCAATTTTGATCAGTAGAAATATCACTTCAGCTTGTTTCCGCTTCCATGCTGCCCAGTTTTCCTGAGTGGCTAACTAAGCACATCCTTAAATGTTATTGGATATTTACATCACAAGTTTCTGAGTGAAATAACCCCGTCATTGTAACCTGGACTCCGACATCTGTCTGTCAGGATGGCGCTGCCGTGAGTGTGCATTGTTTCCGGGAGGTTTGGCTTTAAATTCCTCATCTGACATGCTTTGCTGATAGGTTAAAAGCTAGGATTTGCTTGGGAGGGCACCCATCAGGGCAAGCTTAGCATGTTTGTTAATTGGCTAACTAATCACTTGTGTAAATGTCTTAGGACTTTGAGTTAACCGTATCAAATGCATTATAGCCGAAAAGCAAGTAGCTAGGGTCAGGATGGCCGAGCGGTCTAAGGCGCTGCGTTCAGGTCGCAGTCTCCCCTGGAGGCGTGGGTTGGAATCCCACTTCTGACATGCAATTTTGATCAGCAGAAATATCACTTCAGCTTCGGCCGCTACCATGCTACGCAGTTTTCCTAAGTGGCTAAGTAAGCACTTCTTTAAATGTTAATGGATATTTACATTACAAGTTTCTGAGTGAAATAACCCCGTCATTGTAACCTGGACTCCGACATCTGTCTGTCAGGATGGCGCTGCCGTGAGTGTGCATTGTTTCTGGGAGGTTTGGCTTTAAATTCCTCATCTGACATGCTTTGCTGATAGGTTAAAAGCTAGGATTTGCTTGGGAGGGCACCCCTCAGGGCAAGCTTAGCATGTTTGTTAATTGGCTAACTAATCACTTGTGTAAATGTCTTAGGACTTTGAGTTAACCGTATCAAATGCATTATAGCCGAAAAGCAAGTAGCTAGGGTCAGGATGGCCGAGCGGTCTAAGGCGCTGCGTTCAGGTCGCAGTCTCCCCTGGAGGCGTGGGTTCGAATCCCACTTCTGACATGCAATTTTGATCAGTAGAAATATCACTTCAGCTTGTTTCCGCTTCCATGCTGCCCAGTTTTCCTGAGTGGCTAACTAAGCACATCCTTAAATGTTATTGGATATTTACATTACAAGTTCCTGAGTGAAATAACCCCGTCATTGTAACCTGGACTCCGACATCTGTCTGTCAGGATGGCGCTGCCGTAAGTGTGCATTGTTTCCGGGAGGTTTGGCTTTAAATTCCTCATCTGACATACTTTGCTGATAGTTTAAAAGCTAGGATTTGCTTGGGAGGGCAACCCTCAGGGCAAGCTTAGCATGATTGTTAATTGGCTAACTAATCACTTGTATAAATGTCTTAGGACTTTGAGTTGACCGTATCAAATGCATTGTTGCCGAAAAGCTAGTAGCTAGGGTCAGGATGGCCGCGCGTTCTAAGGCGCTGCGTTCAGGTCGCAGTCTCCCCTGGAGGCGTGGGTTCGAATCCCGCTTCTGACATGCAATTTTGATCAGCAGAAATATCACTTCAGCTTCGGCCGCTACCATGCTACGCAGTTTTCCTAAGTGGCTAAGTAAGCACTTCTTTAAATGTTATTGGATATTTACATTACAAGTTTCTGAGTGAAATAACCCCGTCATTGTAACCTGGACTCCGACATCTGTCTGTCAGGATGGCGCTGCCGTGAGTGTGCATTGTTTCCGGGAGGTTTGGCTTTAAATTCCTCATCTGACATGCTTTGCTGATAGGTTAAAAGCTAGGATTTGCTTGGGAGGGCACCCCTCAGGGCAAGCTTAGCATGTTTGTTAATTGGCTAACTAATCACTTGTGTAAATGTCTTAGGACTTTGAGTTAACCGTATCAAATGCATTATAGCCGAAAAGCAAGCAGCTAGGGTCAGGATGGCAGAGTGGTCTAAGGCGCTGCGTTCAGGTCGCAGTCTCCCCTGGAGGCGTGGGTTCGAATCCCACTTCTGACATGCAATTTTGATCAGTAGAAATATCACTTCAGCTTGTTTCCGCTTCCATGCTGCCCAGTTTTCCTGAGTGGCTAACTAAGCACATCCTTAAATGTTATTGGATATTTACATCACAAGTTCCTGAGTGAAATAACCCCGTCATTGTAACCTGGACTCCGACATCTGTCTGTCAGGATGGCGCTGCCGTAAGTGTGCATTGTTTCCGGGAGGTTTGGCTTTAAATTCCTCATCTGACATACTTTGCTGATAGTTTAAAAGCTAGGATTTGCTTGGGAGGGCAACCCTCAGGGCAAGCTTAGCATGATTGTTAATTGGCTAACTAATCACTTGTATAAATGTCTTAGGACTTTGAGTTGACCGTATCAAATGCATTGTTGCCAAAAAGCTAGTAGCTAGGGTCAGAATGGCTGAGCGGTCTAAGGCGCTGCGTTCAGGTCGCAGTCTCCCCTGGAGGCGTGGGTTCCAATCCCACTTCTGACATGCAATTTTGATCAGCAGAAATATCACTTCAGCTTCGGCCGCTACCATGCTACGCAGTTTTCCTAAGTGGCTAAGTAAGCACTTCTTTAAATGTTAATGGATATTTACATTACAAGTTTCTGAGTGAAATAACCCCGTCATTGTAACCTGGACTCCGACATCTGTCTGTCAGGATGGCGCTGCCGTGAGTGTGCATTGTTTCCGGGAGGTTTGGCTTTAAATTCCTCATCTGACATGCTTTGCTGATAGGTTAAAAGCTAGGATTTGCTTGGGAGGGCACCCCTCAGGGCAAGCTTAGCATGTTTGTTAATTGGCTAACTAATCACTTGTGTAAATGTCTTAGGACTTTGAGTTAACCGTATCAAATGCATTATAGCCGAAAAACAAGTAGCTAGGGTCAGGATGGCCGAGCGGTCTAAGGCGCTGCGTTCAGGTCGCAGTCTCCCCTGGAGGCGTGGGTTCGAATCCCACTTCTGACATGCAATTTTGATCAGCAGAAATATCACTTCAGCTTCGGCCGCTACCATGCTACGCAGTTTTCCTAAGTGGCTAAGTAAGCACTTCTTTAAATGTTATTGGATATTTACATTACAAGTTTCTGAGTGAAATAACCCCGTCATTGTAACCTGGACTCCGACATCTGTCTGTCAGGATGGCGCTGCCGTGAGTGTGCATTGTTTCCGGGAGGTTTGGCTTTAAATTCCTCATCTGACATGCTTTGCTGATAGGTTAAAAGCTAGGATTTGCTTGGGAGGGCACCCATCAGGGCAAGCTTAGCATGTTTGTTAATTGGCTAACTAATCACTTGTTTAAATGTCTTAGGACTTTGAGTTAACCGTATCAAATGCATTATAGCCGAGAAGCAAGTAGCTAGGGTCAGGATGGCCGAGCGGTCTAAGGCGCTGCGTTCAGGTCGCAGTCTCCCCTGGAGGCGTGGGTTCGAATCCCACTTCTGACATGCAATTTTGATCAGTAGAAATATCACTTCAGCTTGGTTCCGCTTCCATGCTGCCCAGTTTTCCTGAGTGGCTAACTAAGCACATCCTTAAATGTTATTGGATATTTACATTACAAGTTCCTGAGTGAAATAACCCCGTCATTGTAACCTGGACTCCGACATCTGTCTGTCAGGATGGCGCTGCCGTAAGTGTGCATTGTTTCCGGGAGGTTTGGCTTTAAATTCCTCATCTGACATACTTTGCTGATAGTTTAAAAGCTAGGATTTGCTTGGGAGGGCAACCCTCAGGGCAAGCTTAGCATGATTGTTAATTGGCTAACTAATCACTTGTATAAATGTCTTAGGACTTTGAGTTGACCGTATCAAATGCATTGTTGCCGAAAAGCTAGTAGCTAGGGTCAGGATGGCCGCGCGGTCTAAGGCGCTGCGTTCAGGTCGCAGTCTCCCCTGGAGGCGTGGGTTCGAATCCCGCTTCTGACATGCAATTTTGATCAGCAGAAATATCACTTCAGCTTCGGCCGCTACCATGCTACGCAGTTTTCCTAAGTGGCTAAGTAAGCACTTCTTTAAATGTTATTGGATATTTACATTACAAGTTTCTGAGTGAAATAACCCCGTCATTGTAACCTGGACTCCGACATCTGTCTGTCAGGATGGCGCTGCCGTGAGTGTGCATTGTTTCCGGGAGGTTTGGCTTTAAATTCCTCATCTGACATGCTTTGCTGATAGGTTAAAAGCTAGGATTTGCTTGGGAGGGCACCCCTCAGGGCAAGCTTAGCATGTTTGTTAATTGGCTAACTAATCACTTGTGTAAATGTCTTAGGACTTTGAGTTAACCGTATCAAATGCATTATAGCCGAAAAGCAAGCAGCTGGGGTCAGGATGGCAGAGCGGTCTAAGGCGCTGCGTTCAGGTCGCAGTCTCCCCTGGAGGCGTGGGTTCGAATCCCACTTCTGACATGCAATTTTGATCAGTAGAAATATCACTTCAGCTTGTTTCCGCTTCCATGCTGCCCAGTTTTCCTGAGTGGCTAACTAAGCACATCCTTAAATGTTATTGGATATTTACATTACAAGTTCCTGAGTGAAATAACCCCGTCATTGTAACCTGGACTCCGACATCTGTCTGTCAGGATGGCGCTGCCGTAAGTGTGCATTGTTTCCGGGAGGTTTGGCTTTAAATTCCTCATCTGACATACTTTGCTGATAGTTTAAAAGCTAGGATTTGCTTGGGAGGGCAACCCTCAGGGCAAGCTTAGCATGATTGTTAATTGGCTAACTAATCACTTGTATAAATGTCTTAGGACTTTGAGTTGACCGTATCAAATGCATTGTTGCCGAAAAGCTAGCAGCTAGGGTCAGGATGGCCGCGCGGTCTAAGGCGCTGCGTTCAGGTCGCAGTCTCCCCTGGAGGCGTGGGTTCGAATCCCGCTTCTGACATGCAATTTTGATCAGCAGAAATATCACTTCAGCTTCGGCCGCTACCATGCTACGCAGTTTTCCTAAGTGGCTAAGTAAGCACTTCTTTAAATGTTAATGGATATTTACATTACAAGTTTCTGAGTGAAATAACCCCGTCATTGTAACCTGGACTCCGACATCTGTCTGTCAGGATGGCGCTGCCGTGAGTGTGCATTGTTTCCGGGAGGTTTGGCTTTAAATTCCTCATCTGACATGCTTTGCTGATAGGTTAAAAGCTAGGATTTGCTTGGGAGGGCACCCATCAGGGCAAGCTTAGCATGTTTGTTAATTGGCTAACTAATCACTTGTTTAAATGTCTTAGGACTTTGAGTTAACCGTATCAAATGCATTATAGCCGAGAAGCAAGTAGCTAGGGTCAGGATGGCCGAGCGGTCTAAGGCGCTGCGTTCAGGTCGCAGTCTCCCCTGGAGGCGTGGGTTCGAATCCCACTTCTGACATGCAATTTTGATCAGTAGAAATATCACTTCAGCTTGGTTCCGCTTCCATGCTGCCCAGTTTTCCTGAGTGGCTAACTAAGCACATCCTTAAATGTTATTGGATATTTACATTACAAGTTCCTGAGTGAAATAACCCCGTCATTGTAACCTGGACTCCGACATCTGTCTGTCAGGATGGCGCTGCCGTAAGTGTGCATTGTTTCCGGGAGGTTTGGCTTTAAATTCCTCATCTGACATACTTTGCTGATAGGTTAAAAGCTAGGATTTGCTTGGGAGGGCAACCCTCAGGGCAAGCTTAGCATGTTTGTCAATTGGCTAACTAATCACTTGTATAAATGTCTTAGGACTTTGAGTTAACCGTATCAAATGCATTATAGCCGAAAAGCAAGTAGCTAGGGTCAGGGTGGCCGAGCGGTCTAAGGCGCTGCGTTCAGGTCGCAGTCTCCCCTGGAGGCGTGGGTTCGAATCCCACTTCTGACATGCAATTTTGATCAGCAGAAATATCACTTCAGCTTCGGCCGCTACCATGCTACGCAGTTTTCCTAAGTGGCTAAGTAAGCACTTCTTTAAATGTTAATGGATATTTACATTACAAGTTTCTGAGTGAAATAACCCCGTCATTGTAACCTGGACTCCGACATCTGTCTGTCAGGATGGCGCTGCCGTGAGTGTGCATTGTTTCCGGGAGGTTTGGCTTTAAATTCCTCATCTGACATGCTTTGCTGATAGGTTAAAAGCTAGGATTTGCTTGGGAGGGCACCCATCAGGGCAAGCTTAGCATGTTTGTTAATTGGCTAACTAATCACTTGTTTAAATGTCTTAGGACTTTGAGTTAACCGTATCAAATGCATTATAGCCGAGAAGCAAGTAGCTAGGGTCAGGATGGCCGAGCGGTCTAAGGCGCTGCGTTCAGGTCGCAGTCTCCCCTGGAGGCGTGGGTTCGAATCCCGCTTCTGACATGCAATTTTGATCAGCAGAAATATCACTTCAGCTTCGGCCGCTACCATGCTACGCAGTTTTCCTAAGTGGCTAAGTAAGCACTTCTTTAAATGTTATTGGATATTTACATTACAAGTTTCTGAGTGAAATAACCCCGTCATTGTAACCTGGACTCCGACATCTGTCTGTCAGGATGGCGCTGCCGTGAGTGTGCATTGTTTCCGGGAGGTTTGGCTTTAAATTCCTCATCTGACATGCTTTGCTGATAGGTTAAAAGCTAGGATTTGCTTGGGAGGGCACCCCTCAGGGCAAGCTTAGCATGTTTGTTAATTGGCTAACTAATCACTTGTGTAAATGTCTTAGGACTTTGAGTTAACCGTATCAAATGCATTATAGCCGAAAAGCAAGTAGCTAGGGTCAGGATGGCCGAGCGGTCTAAGGCGCTGCGTTCAGGTCGCAGTCTCCCCTGGAGGCGTGGGTTCGAATCCCACTTCTGACATGCAATTTTGATAAGTAGAAATATCACTTCAGCTTGTTTCCGCTTCCATGCTGCCCAGTTTTCCTGAGTGGCTAACTAAGCACATCCTTAAATGTTATTGGATATTTACATCACAAGTTCCTGAGTGAAATAACCCCGTCATTGTAACCTGGACTCCGACATCTGTCTGTCAGGATGGCGCTGCCGTAAGTGTGCATTGTTTCCGGGAGGTTTGGCTTTAAATTCCTCATCTGACATACTTTGCTGATAGTTTAAAAGCTAGGATTTGCTTGGGAGGGCAACCCTCAGGGCAAGCTTAGCATGATTGTTAATTGGCTAACTAATCACTTGTATAAATGTCTTAGGACTTTGAGTTGACCGTATCAAATGCATTGTTGCCGAAAAGCTAGTAGCTAGGGTCAGGATGGCCGCGCGGTCTAAGGCGCTGCGTTCAGGTCGCAGTCTCCCCTGGAGGCGTGGGTTCGAATCCCGCTTCTGACATGCAATTTTGATCAGCAGAAATATCACTTCAGCTTCGGCCGCTACCATGCTACGCAGTTTTCCTAAGTGGCTAAGTAAGCACTTCTTTACATGTTATTGGATATTTACATTACAAGTTTCTGAGTGAAATAACCCCGTCATTGTAACCTGGACTCCGACATCTGTCTGTCAGGATGGCGCTGCCGTGAGTGTGCATTGTTTCCGGGAGGTTTGGCTTTAAATTCCTCATCTGACATGCTTTGCTGATAGGTTAAAAGCTAGGATTTGCTTGGGAGGGCACCCCTCAGGGCAAGCTTAGCATGTTTGTTAATTGGCTAACTAATCACTTGTGTAAATGTCTTAGGACTTTGAGTTAACCGTATCAAATGCATTATAGCCGAAAAGCAAGTAGCTAGGGTCAGGATGGCCGAGCGGTCTAAGGCGCTGCGTTCAGGTCGCAGTCTCCCCTGGAGGCGTGGGTTCGAATCCCACTTCTGACATGCAATTTTGATCAGTAGAAATATCACTTCAGCTTGTTTCCGCTTCCATGCTGCCCAGTTTTCCTGAGTGGCTAACTAAGCACATCCTTAAATGTTATTGGATATTTACATTACAAGTTCCTGAGTGAAATAACCCCGTCATTGTAACCTGGACTCCGACATCTGTCTGTCAGGATGGCGCTGCCGTAAGTGTGCATTGTTTCCGGGAGGTTTGGCTTTAAATTCCTCATCTGACATACTTTGCTGATAGTTTAAAAGCTAGGATTTGCTTGGGAGGGCAACCCTCAGGGCAAGCTTAGCATGATTGTTAATTGGCTAACTAATCACTTGTATAAATGTCTTAGGACTTTGAGTTGACCGTATCAAATGCATTGTTGCCGAAAAGCTAGTAGCTAGGGTCAGGATGGCCGCGCGGTCTAAGGCGCTGCGTTCAGGTCGCAGTCTCCCCTGGAGGCGTGGGTTCGAATCCCGCTTCTGACATGCAATTTTGATCAGCAGAAATATCACTTCAGCTTCGGCCGCTACCATGCTACGCAGTTTTCCTAAGTGGCTAAGTAAGCACTTCTTTACATGTTATTGGATATTTACATTACAAGTTTCTGAGTGAAATAACCCCGTCATTGTAACCTGGACTCCGACATCTGTCTGTCAGGATGGCGCTGCCGTGAGTGTGCATTGTTTCCGGGAGGTTTGGCTTTAAATTCCTCATCTGACATGCTTTGCTGATAGGTTAAAAGCTAGGATTTGCTTGGGAGGGCACCCATCAGGGCAAGCTTAGCATGTTTGTTAATTGGCTAACTAATCACTTGTTTAAATGTCTTAGGACTTTGAGTTAACCGTATCAAATGCATTATAGCCGAGAAGCAAGTAGCTAGGGTCAGGATGGCCGAGCGGTCTAAGGCCCTGCGTTCAGGTCGCAGTCTCCCCTGGAGGCGTGGGTTCGAATCCCACTTCTGACATGCAATTTTGATCAGTAGAAATATCACTTCAGCTTGGTTCCGCTTCCATGCTGCCCAGTTTTCCTGAGTGGCTAACTAAGCACATCCTTAAATGTTATTGGATATTTACATTACAAGTTCCTGAGTGAAATAACCCCGTCATTGTAACCTGGACTCCGACATCTGTCTGTCAGGATGGCGCTGCCGTAAGTGTGCATTGTTTCCGGGAGGTTTGGCTTTAAATTCCTCATCTGACATACTTTGCTGATAGGTTAAAAGCTAGGATTTGCTTGGGAGGGCAACCCTCAGGGCAAGCTTAGCATGTTTGTCAATTGGCTAACTAATCACTTGTATAAATGTCTTAGGACTTTGAGTTAACCGTATCAAATGCATTATAGCCGAAAAGCAAGTAGCTAGGGTCAGGGTGGCCGAGCGGTCTAAGGTGCTGCGTTCAGATTGCAGTCTCTCCTAGAGGCGTGGGTTCGAATCCCACTTCTGACATGCAATTTTGATCAGCAGAAATATCACTTCAGCTTGGGCCGCTACCATGCTACGCAGTTTTCCTAAGTGGCTAAGTAAGCACTTCTTTAAATGTTATTGGATATTTACATTACAAGTTTCTGAGTGAAATAACCCAGTCATTGTAACCTGGACTCTGACATCTGTCTGTCAGGATGGCGCTGCCATAAGTGTGCATTGTTTCCGGGAGGTTTGGCTTTAAATTCCTCATCTGACATACTTTGCTGATAGTTTAAAAGCTAGGATTTGCTTGGGAGGGCAACCCTCAGGGCAAGCTTAGCATGATTGTTAATTGGCTAACTAATCACTTGTATAAATGTCTTAGGACTTTGAGTTGACCGTATCAAATGCATTGTTGCCGAAAAGCTAGTAGGTAGGGTCAGGATGGCCGAGCGGTCTAAGGCGCTGCGTTCAGGTCGCAGTCTCCCCTGGAGGCGTGGGTTCGAATCCCACTTCTGACATGCAATTTTGATCAGCAGAAATATCACTTCAGCTTCGGCCGCTACCATGCTACGCAGTTTTCCTAAGTGGCTAAGTAAGCACTTCTTTAAATGTTATTGGATATTTACATTACAAGTTTCTGAGTGAAATAACCCCGTCATTGTAACCTGGACTCCGACATCTGTCTGTCAGGATGGCGCTGCCGTGAGTGTGCATTGTTTCCGGGAGGTTTGGCTTTAAATTCCTCATCTGACATGCTTTGCTGATAGGTTAAAAGCTAGGATTTGCTTGGGAGGGCACCCCTCAGGGCAAGCTTAGCATGTTTGTTAATTGGCTAACTAATCACTTGTGTAAATGTCTTAGGACTTTGAGTTAACCGTATCAAATGCATTATAGCCGAAAAGCAAGTAGCTAGGGTCAGGATGGCCGAGCGGTCTAAGGCGCTGCGTTCAGGTCGCAGTCTCCCCTGGAGGCGTGGGTTCGAATCCCACTTCTGACATGCAATTTTGATCAGTAGAAATATCACTTCAGCTTGTTTCCGCTTCCATGCTGCCCAGTTTTCCTGAGTGGCTAACTAAGCACATCCTTAAATGTTATTGGATATTTACATTACAAGTTCCTGAGTGAAATAACCCCGTCATTGTAACCTGGACTCCGACATCTGTCTATCAGGATGGCGCTGCCGTAAGTGTGCATTGTTTCCGGGAGGTTTGGCTTTAAATTCCTCATCTGACATACTTTGCTGATAGTTTAAAAGCTAGGATTTGCTTGGGAGGGCAACCCTCAGGGCAAGCTTAGCATGATTGTTAATTGGCTAACTAATCACTTGTATAAATGTCTTAGGACTTTGAGTTGACCGTATCAAATGCATTGTTGCCGAAAAGCAAGTAGCTAGGGTCAGGATGGCCGCGCGGTCTAAGGCGCTGCGTTCAGGTCGCAGTCTCCCCTGGAGGCGTGGGTTCGAATCCAGCTTCTGACATGCAATTTTGATCAGCAGAAATATCACTTCAGCTTCGGCCGCTACCATGCTACGCAGTTTTCCTAAGTGGCTAACTAAGCACATCCTTAAATGTTATTGGATATTTACATTACAAGTTTCTGAGTGAAATAACCCCGTCATTGTAACCTGGACTCCGACATCTGTCTGTCAGGATGGCGCTGCCGTGAGTGTGCATTGTTTCCGGGAGGTTTGGCTTTAAATTCCTCATCTGACATGCTTTGCTGATAGGTTAAAAGCTAGGATTTGCTTGGGAGGGCACCCCTCAGGGCAAGCTTAGCATGTTTGTTAATTGGCTAACTAATCACTTGTGTAAATGTCTTAGGACTTTGAGTTAACCGTATCAAATGCATTATAGCCGAAAAGCAAGCAGCTAGGCTCAGGATGGCAGAGCGGTCTAAGGCACTGCGTTCAGGTCGCAGTCTCCCCTGGAGGTGTGGGTTCGAATCCCACTTCTGACATGCAATTTTGATCAGTAGAAATATCACTTCAGCTTGTTTCCGCTTCCATGCTGCCCAGTTTTCCTGAGTGGCTAACTAAGCACATCCTTAAATGTTATTGGATATTTACATCACAAGTTCCTGAGTGAAATAACCCCGTCATTGTAACCTGGACTCCGACATCTGTCTGTCAGGATGGCGCTGCCGTAAGTGTGCATTGTTTCCGGGAGGTTTGGCTTTAAATTCCTCATCTGACATACTTTGCTGATAGTTTAAAAGCTAGGATTTGCTTGGGAGGGCAACCCTCAGGGCAAGCTTAGCATGATTGTTAATTGGCTAACTAATCACTTGTATAAATGTCTTAGGACTTTGAGTTGACCGTATCAAATGCATTGTTGCCGAAAAGCTAGTAGCTAGGGTCAGGATGGCCGCGCGGTCTAAGGCGCTGCGTTCAGGTCGCAGTCTCCCCTGGAGGCGTGGGTTCGAATCCCGCTTCTGACATGCAATTTTGATCAGCAGAAATATCACTTCAGCTTCGGCCGCTACCATGCTACGCAGTTTTCCTAAGTGGCTAAGTAAGCACTTCTTTACATGTTATTGGATATTTACATTACAAGTTTCTGAGTGAAATAACCCCGTCATTGTAACCTGGACTCCGACATCTGTCTGTCAGGATGGCGCTGCCGTGAGTGTGCATTGTTTCCGGGAGGTTTGGCTTTAAATTCCTCATCTGACATGCTTTGCTGATAGGTTAAAAGCTAGGATTTGCTTGGGAGGGCACCCCTCAGGGCAAGCTTAGCATGTTTGTTAATTGGCTAACTAATCACTTGTGTAAATGTCTTAGGACTTTGAGTTAACCGTATCAAATGCATTATAGCCGAAAAGCAAGTAGCTAGGGTCAGGATGGCCGAGCGGTCTAAGGCGCTGCGTTCAGGTCGCAGTCTCCCCTGGAGGCGTGGGTTCGAATCCCACTTCTGACATGCAATTTTGATCAGTAGAAATATCACTTCAGCTTGTTTCCGCTTCCATGCTGCCCAGTTTTCCTGAGTGGCTAACTAAGCACATCCTTAAATGTTATTGGATATTTACATTACAAGTTCCTGAGTGAAATAACCCCGTCATTGTAACCTGGACTCCGACATCTGTCTGTCAGGATGGCGCTGCCGTAAGTGTGCATTGTTTCCGGGAGGTTTGGCTTTAAATTCCTCATCTGACATACTTTGCTGATAGTTTAAAAGCTAGGATTTGCTTGGGAGGGCAACCCTCAGGGCAAGCTTAGCATGATTGTTAATTGGCTAACTAATCACTTGTATAAATGTCTTAGGACTTTGAGTTGACCGTATCAAATGCATTGTTGCCGAAAAGCTAGTAGCTAGGGTCAGGATGGCCGCGCGGTCTAAGGCGCTGCGTTCAGGTCGCAGTCTCCCCTGGAGGCGTGGGTTCGAATCCCGCTTCTGACATGCAATTTTGATCAGCAGAAATATCACTTCAGCTTCGGCCGCTACCATGCTACGCAGTTTTCCTAAGTGGCTAAGTAAGCACTTCTTTACATGTTATTGGATATTTACATTACAAGTTTCTGAGTGAAATAACCCCGTCATTGTAACCTGGACTCCGACATCTGTCTGTCAGGATGGCGCTGCCGTGAGTGTGCATTGTTTCCGGGAGGTTTGGCTTTAAATTCCTCATCTGACATGCTTTGCTGATAGGTTAAAAGCTAGGATTTGCTTGGGAGGGCACCCATCAGGGCAAGCTTAGCATGTTTGTTAATTGGCTAACTAATCACTTGTTTAAATGTCTTAGGACTTTGAGTTAACCGTATCAAATGCATTATAGCCGAGAAGCAAGTAGCTAGGGTCAGGATGGCCGAGCGGTCTAAGGCCCTGCGTTCAGGTCGCAGTCTCCCCTGGAGGCGTGGGTTCGAATCCCACTTCTGACATGCAATTTTGATCAGTAGAAATATCACTTCAGCTTGGTTCCGCTTCCATGCTGCCCAGTTTTCCTGAGTGGCTAACTAAGCACATCCTTAAATGTTATTGGATATTTACATTACAAGTTCCTGAGTGAAATAACCCCGTCATTGTAACCTGGACTCCGACATCTGTCTGTCAGGATGGCGCTGCCGTAAGTGTGCATTGTTTCCGGGAGGTTTGGCTTTAAATTCCTCATCTGACATACTTTGCTGATAGGTTAAAAGCTAGGATTTGCTTGGGAGGGCAACCCTCAGGGCAAGCTTAGCATGTTTGTCAATTGGCTAACTAATCACTTGTATAAATGTCTTAGGACTTTGAGTTAACCGTATCAAATGCATTATAGCCGAAAAGCAAGTAGCTAGGGTCAGGGTGGCCGAGCGGTCTAAGGTGCTGCGTTCAGATTGCAGTCTCTCCTAGAGGCGTGGGTTCGAATCCCACTTCTGACATGCAATTTTGATCAGCAGAAATATCACTTCAGCTTGGGCCGCTACCATGCTACGCAGTTTTCCTAAGTGGCTAAGTAAGCACTTCTTTAAATGTTATTGGATATTTACATTACAAGTTTCTGAGTGAAATAACCCAGTCATTGTAACCTGGACTCTGACATCTGTCTGTCAGGATGGCGCTGCCATAAGTGTGCATTGTTTCCGGGAGGTTTGGCTTTAAATTCCTCATCTGACATACTTTGCTGATAGTTTAAAAGCTAGGATTTGCTTGGGAGGGCAACCCTCAGGGCAAGCTTAGCATGATTGTTAATTGGCTAACTAATCACTTGTATAAATGTCTTAGGACTTTGAGTTGACCGTATCAAATGCATTGTTGCCGAAAAGCTAGTAGGTAGGGTCAGGATGGCCGAGCGGTCTAAGGCGCTGCGTTCAGGTCGCAGTCTCCCCTGGAGGCGTGGGTTCGAATCCCACTTCTGACATGCAATTTTGATCAGCAGAAATATCACTTCAGCTTCGGCCGCTACCATGCTACGCAGTTTTCCTAAGTGGCTAAGTAAGCACTTCTTTAAATGTTATTGGATATTTACATTACAAGTTTCTGAGTGAAATAACCCCGTCATTGTAACCTGGACTCCGACATCTGTCTGTCAGGATGGCGCTGCCGTGAGTGTGCATTGTTTCCGGGAGGTTTGGCTTTAAATTCCTCATCTGACATGCTTTGCTGATAGGTTAAAAGCTAGGATTTGCTTGGGAGGGCACCCCTCAGGGCAAGCTTAGCATGTTTGTTAATTGGCTAACTAATCACTTGTGTAAATGTCTTAGGACTTTGAGTTAACCGTATCAAATGCATTATAGCCGAAAAGCAAGTAGCTAGGGTCAGGATGGCCGAGCGGTCTAAGGCGCTGCGTTCAGGTCGCAGTCTCCCCTGGAGGCGTGGGTTCGAATCCCACTTCTGACATGCAATTTTGATCAGTAGAAATATCACTTCAGCTTGTTTCCGCTTCCATGCTGCCCAGTTTTCCTGAGTGGCTAACTAAGCACATCCTTAAATGTTATTGGATATTTACATTACAAGTTCCTGAGTGAAATAACCCCGTCATTGTAACCTGGACTCCGACATCTGTCTATCAGGATGGCGCTGCCGTAAGTGTGCATTGTTTCCGGGAGGTTTGGCTTTAAATTCCTCATCTGACATACTTTGCTGATAGTTTAAAAGCTAGGATTTGCTTGGGAGGGCAACCCTCAGGGCAAGCTTAGCATGATTGTTAATTGGCTAACTAATCACTTGTATAAATGTCTTAGGACTTTGAGTTGACCGTATCAAATGCATTGTTGCCGAAAAGCAAGTAGCTAGGGTCAGGATGGCCGCGCGGTCTAAGGCGCTGCGTTCAGGTCGCAGTCTCCCCTGGAGGCGTGGGTTCGAATCCAGCTTCTGACATGCAATTTTGATCAGCAGAAATATCACTTCAGCTTCGGCCGCTACCATGCTACGCAGTTTTCCTAAGTGGCTAACTAAGCACATCCTTAAATGTTATTGGATATTTACATTACAAGTTTCTGAGTGAAATAACCCCGTCATTGTAACCTGGACTCCGACATCTGTCTGTCAGGATGGCGCTGCCGTGAGTGTGCATTGTTTCCGGGAGGTTTGGCTTTAAATTCCTCATCTGACATGCTTTGCTGATAGGTTAAAAGCTAGGATTTGCTTGGGAGGGCACCCCTCAGGGCAAGCTTAGCATGTTTGTTAATTGGCTAACTAATCACTTGTGTAAATGTCTTAGGACTTTGAGTTAACCGTATCAAATGCATTATAGCCGAAAAGCAAGCAGCTAGGCTCAGGATGGCAGAGCGGTCTAAGGCACTGCGTTCAGGTCGCAGTCTCCCCTGGAGGTGTGGGTTCGAATCCCACTTCTGACATGCAATTTTGATCAGTAGAAATATCACTTCAGCTTGTTTCCGCTTCCATGCTGCCCAGTTTTCCTGAGTGGCTAACTAAGCACATCCTTAAATGTTATTGGATATTTACATCACAAGTTCCTGAGTGAAATAACCCCGTCATTGTAACCTGGACTCCGACATCTGTCTGTCAGGATGGCGCTGCCGTAAGTGTGCATTGTTTCCGGGAGGTTTGGCTTTAAATTCCTCATCTGACATACTTTGCTGATAGTTTAAAAGCTAGGATTTGCTTGGGAGGGCAACCCTCAGGGCAAGCTTAGCATGATTGTTAATTGGCTAACTAATCACTTGTATAAATGTCTTAGGACTTTGAGTTGACCGTATCAAATGCATTGTTGCCGAAAAGCTAGTAGCTAGGGTCAGGATGGCCGAGCGGTCTAAGGCGCTGCGTTCAGGTCGCAGTCTCCCCTGGAGGCGCGGGTTCGAATCCCACTTCTGACATGCAATTTTGATCAGCAGAAATATCACTTCAGCTTCGGCCGCTACCATGCTACGCAGTTTTCCTAAGTGGCTAAGTAAGCACTTCTTTAAATGTTAATGGATATTTACATTACAAGTTTCTGAGTGAAATAACCCCGTCATTGTAACCTGGACTCCGACATCTGTCTGTCAGGATGGCGCTGCCGTGAGTGTGCATTGTTTCCGGGAGGTTTGGCTTTAAATTCCTCATCTGACATGCTTTGCTGATAGGTTAAAAGCTAGGATTTGCTTGGGAGGGCACCCATCAGGGCAAGCTTAGCATGTTTGTTAATTGGCTAACTAATCACTTGTTTAAATGTCTTAGGACTTTGAGTTAACCGTATCAAATGCATTATAGCCGAGAAGCAAGTAGCTAGGGTCAGAATGGCCGAGCGGTCTAAGGTGCTGCGTTCAGGTCGCAGTCTCCCTTGGAGGCGTGGGTTCGAATCCCACTTCTGACATGCAATTTTGATCAGCAGAAATATCACTTCAGCTTCGGCCGCTACCATGCTACGCAGTTTTCCTAAGTGGCTAAGTAAGCACTTCTTTAAATGTTATTGGATATTTACATTACAAGTTTCTGAGTGAAATAACCCCGTCATTGTAACCTGGACTCCGACATCTGTCTGTCAGGATGGCGCTGCCGTGAGTGTGCATTGTTTCCGGGAGGTTTGGCTTTAAATTCCTCATCTGACATGCTTTGCTGATAGGTTAAAAGCTAGGATTTGCTTGGGAGGGCACCCCTCAGGGCAAGCTTAGCATGTTTGTTAATTGGCTAACTAATCACTTGTGTAAATGTCTTAGGACTTTGAGTTAACCGTATCAAATGCATTATAGCCGAAAAGCAAGTAGCTAGGGTCAGGATGGCCGAGCGGTCTAAGGTGCTGCGTTCAGGTCGCAGTCTCCCCTGGAGGCGTGGGTTCGAATCCCACTTCTGACATGCAATTTTGATCAGTAGAAATATCACTTCAGCTTGTTTCCGCTTCCATGCTGCCCAGTTTTCCTGAGTGGCTAACTAAGCACATCCTTAAATGTTATTGGATATTTACATTACAAGTTCCTGAGTGAAATAACCCCGTCATTGTAACCTTGACTCCGACATCTGTCTGTCAGGATGGCGCTGCCGTAAGTGTGCATTGTTTCCGGGAGGTTTGGCTTTAAATTCCTCATCTGACATACTTTGCTGATAGGTTAAAAGCTAGGATTTGCTTGGGAGGGCAACCCTCAGGGCAAGCTTAGCATGATTGTTAATTGGCTAACTAATCACTTGTGTAAATGTCTTAGGACTTTGAGTTAACCGTATCAAATGCATTATAGCCGAAAAGCAAGCAGCTAGGGTCAGGATGGCAGAGCGGTCTAAGGCGCTGCGTTCAGGTCGCAGTCTCCCCTGGAGGCGTGGGTTCGAATCCCACTTCTGACATGCAATTTTGATCAGTAGAAATATCACTTCAGCTTGTTTCCGCTTCCATGCTGCCCAGTTTTCCTGAGTGGCTAACTAAGCACATCCTTAAATGTTATTGGATATTTACATCACAAGTTCCTGAGTGAAATAACCCCGTCATTGTAACCTGGACTCCGACATCTGTCTGTCAGGATGGCGCTGCCGTAAGTGTGCATTGTTTCCGGGAGGTTTGGCTTTAAATTCCTCATCTGACATACTTTGCTGATAGGTTAAAAGCTAGGATTTGCTTGGGAGGGCAACCCTCAGGGCAAGCTTAGCATGTTTGTCAATTGGCTAACTAATCACTTGTATAAATGTCTTAGGACTTTGAGTTAACCGTATCAAATGCATTATAGCCGAAAAGCAAGTAGCTAGGGTCAGGGTGGCCGAGCGGTCTAAGGTGCTGCGTTCAGATTGCAGTCTCTCCTGGAGGCGTGGGTTCGAATCCCACTTCTGACATGCAATTTTGATCAGCAGAAATATCACTTCAGCTTGGGCCGCTACCATGCTACGCAGTTTTCCTAAGTGGCTAAGTAAGCACTTCTTTAAATGTTATTGGATATTTACATTACAAGTTTCTGAGTGAAATAACCCAGTCATTGTAACCTGGACTCTGACATCTGTCTGTCAGGATGGCGCTGCCGTAAGTGTGCATTGTTTCCGGGAGGTTTGGCTTTAAATTCCTCATCTGACATACTTTGCTGATAGTTTAAAAGCTAGGATTTGCTTGGGAGGGCAACCCTCAGGGCAAGCTTAGCATGATTGTTAATTGGCTAACTAATCACTTGTATAAATGTCTTAGGACTTTGAGTTGACCGTATCAAATGCATTGTTGCCGAAAAGCTAGTAGCTAGGGTCAGGATGGCCGAGCGGTCTAAGGCGCTGCGTTCAGGTCACAGTCTCCCCTGGAGGCGTGGGTTCGTATCCCTCTTCTGACATGCAATTTTGATCAGCAGAAATATCACTTCAGCTTCGGCCGCTACCATGCTACGCAGTTTTCCTAAGTGGCTAAGTAAGCACTTCTTTAAATGTTATTGGATATTTACATTACAAGTTTCTGAGTGAAATAACCCCGTCATTGTAACCTGGACTCCGACATCTGTCTGTCAGGATGGCGCTGCCGTGAGTGTGCATTGTTTCCGGGAGGTTTGGCTTTAAATTCCTCATCTGACATGCTTTGCTGATAGGTTAAAAGCTAGGATTTGCTTGGGAGGGCACCCCTCAGGGCAAGCTTAGCATGTTTGTTAATTGGCTAACTAATCACTTGTGTAAATGTCTTAGGACTTTGAGTTAACCGTATCAAATGCATTATAGCCGAAAAGCAAGTAGCTAGGGTCAGGATGGCCGAGCGGTCTAAGGCGCTGCGTTCAGGTCGCAGTCTCCCCTGGCGGCGTGGGTTCGAATCCCACTTCTGACATGCAATTTTGATCAGTAGAAATATCACTTCAGCTTGGTTCCGCTTCCATGCTGCCCAGTTTTCCTGAGTGGCTAACTAAGCACATCCTTAAATGTTATTGGATATTTACATTGCAAGTTCCTGAGTGAAATAACCCCGTCATTGTAACCTGGACTCCGACATCTGTCTGTCAGGATGGCGCTGCCGTAAGTGTGCATTGTTTCCGGGAGGTTTGGCTTTAAATTCCTCATCTGACATACTTTGCTGATAGGTTAAAAGCTAGGATTTGCTTGGGAGGGCAACCCTCAGGGCAAGGTTAGCATGTTTGTCAATTGGCTAACTAATCACTTGTATAAATGTCTTAGGACTTTGAGTTAACCGTATCAAATGCATTATAGCCGAAAAGCAAGTAGCTAGGGTCAGGGTGGCCGAGCGGTCTAAGGTGCTGCGTTCAGATTGCAGTCTCTCCTGGAGGCGTGGGTTCGAATCCCACTTCTGACATGCAATTTTGATCAGCAGAAATATCACTTCAGCTTGGGCCGCTACCATGCTACGCAGTTTTCCTAATTGGCTAAGTAAGCACTTCTTTAAATGTTATTGGATATTTACATTACAAGTTTCTGAGTGAAATAACCCAGTCATTGTAACCTGGACTCTGACATCTGTCTGTCAGGATGGCGCTGCCGTAAGTGTGCATTGTTTCCGGGAGGTTTGGCTTTAAATTCCTCATCTGACATACTTTGCTGATAGTTTAAAAGCTAGGATTTGCTTGGGAGGGCAACCCTCAGGGCAAGCTTAGCATGATTGTTAATTGGCTAACTAATCACTTGTATAAATGTCTTAGGACTTTGAGTTGACCGTATCAAATGCATTGTTGCCGAAAAGCTGGTAGCTAGGGTCAGGATGGCCGAGCGGTCTAAGGCGCTGCGTTCAGGTCGCAGTCTCTCCTGGAGGCGTGGGTTCGAATCCCACTTCTGACATGCAATTTTGATCAGCAGAAATATCACTTCAGCTTCGGCCGCTACCATGCTACGCAGTTTTCCTAAGTGGCTAAGTAAGCACTTCTTTAAATGTTATTGGATATTTACATTACAAGTTTCTGAGTGAAATAACCCCGTCATTGTAACCTGGACTCCGACATCTGTCTGTCAGGATGGCGCTGCCGTGAGTGTGCATTGTTTCCGGGAGGTTTGGCTTTAAATTCCTCATCTGACATGCTTTGCTGATAGGTTAAAAGCTAGGATTTGCTTGGGAGGGCACCCCTCAGGGCAAGCTTAGCATGTTTGTTAATTGGCTAACTAATCACTTGTGTAAATGTCTTAGGACTTTGAGTTAACCGTATCAAATGCATTATAGCCGAAAAGCAAATAGCTAGGGGCAGGATGGCCGAGCGGTCTAAGGCGCTGCGTTCAGGTCGCAGTCTCCCCTGGAGGCGTGGGTTCGAATCCCACTTCTGACATGCAATTTTGATCAGTAGAAATATCACTTCAGCTTGTTTCTGCTTCCATGCTGCCCAGTTTTCCTGAGTGGCTAACTAAGCACATCCTTAAATGTTATTGGATATTTACATTACAAGTTCCTGAGTGAAATAACCCCGTCATTGTAACCTGGACTCCGACATCTGTCTGTCAGGATGGCGCTGCCGTAAGTGTGCATTGTTTCCGGGAGGTTTGGCTTTAAATTCCTCATCTGACATACTTTGCTGATAGTTTAAAAGCTAGGATTTGCTTGGGAGGGCAACCCTCAGGGCAAGCTTAGCATGATTGTTAATTGGCTAACTAATCACTTGTATAAATGTCTTAGGACTTTGAGTTAACCGTATCAAATGCATTATAGCCGAAAAGCAAGTAGCTAGGGTCAGGGTGGCCGAGCGGTCTAAGGTGCTGCGTTCAGATTGCAGTCTCTCCTGGAGGCGTGGGTTCGAATCCCACTTCTGACATGCAATTTTGATCAGCAGAAATATCACTTCAGCTTGGGCCGCTACCATGCTACGCAGTTTTCCTAATTGGCTAAGTAAGCACTTCTTTAAATGTTATTGGATATTTACATTACAAGTTTCTGAGTGAAATAACCCAGTCATTGTAACCTGGACTCTGACATCTGTCTGTCAGGATGGCGCTGCCGTGAGTGTGCATTGTTTCCGGGAGGTTTGGCTTTAAATTCCTCATCTGACATGCTTTGCTGATAGGTTAAAAGCTAGGATTTGCTTGGGAGGGCACCCCTCAGGGCAAGCTTAGCATGTTTGTTAATTGGCTAACTAATCACTTGTGTAAATGTCTTAGGACTTTGAGTTAACCGTATCAAATGCATTATAGCCGAAAAGTAAATAGCTAGGGTCAGGATGGCCGAGCGGTCTAAGGCGCTGCGTTCAGGTCGCAGTCTCCCCTGGAGGCGTGGGTTCGAATCCCACTTCTGACATGCAATTTTGATCAGTAGAAATATCACTTCAGCTTGTTTCCGCTTCCATGCTGCCCAGTTTTCCTGAGTGGCTAACTAAGCACATCCTTAAATGTTATTGGATATTTACATTACAAGTTCCTGAGTGAAATAACCCCGTCATTGTAACCTGGACTCCGACATCTGTCTGTCAGGATGGCGCTGCCGTAAGTGTGCATTGTTTCCGGGAGGTTTGGCTTTAAATTCCTCATCTGACATACTTTGCTGATAGTTTAAAAGCTAGGATTTGCTTGGGAGGGCAACCCTCAGGGCAAGCTTAGCATGATTGTTAATTGGCTAACTAATCACTTGTATAAATGTCTTAGGACTTTGAGTTAACCGTATCAAATGCATTATAGCCGAAAAGCAAGTAGCTAGGGTCAGGGTGGCCGAGCGGTCTAAGGTGCTGAGTTCAGATTGCAGTCTCCCCTGGAGGCGTGGGTTAGAATCCCACTTCTGACATGCAATTTTGATCAGCAGAAATATCACTTCAGCTTCGGCCGCTACCATGCTACGCAGTTTTCCTAAGTGGCTAAGTAAGCACTTCTTTAAATGTTAATGGATATTTACATTACAAGTTTCTGAGTGAAATAACCCCGTCATTGTAACCTGGACTCCGACATCTGTCTGTCAGGATGGCGCTGCCGTGAGTGTGCATTGTTTCCGGGAGGTTTGGCTTTAAATTCCTCATCTGACATGCTTTGCTGATAGGTTAAAAGCTAGGATTTGCTTGGGAGGGCACCCCTCAGGGCAAGCTTAGCATGTTTGTTAATTGGCTAACTAATCACTTGTGTAAATGTCTTAGGACTTTGAGTTAACCGTATGAAATGCATTATAGCCGAGAAGCAAGTAGCTAGGGTCAGGATGGCCGAGCGGTCTAAGGCGCTGCGTTCAGGTCGCAGTCTCCCCTGGAGGCGTGGGTTCGAATCCCACTTCTGACATGCAATTTTGATCAGTAGAAATATCACTTCAGCTTGGTTCCGCTTCCATGCTGCCCAGTTTTCCTGAGTGGCTAACTAAGCACATCCTTAAATGTTATTGGATATTTACATTGCAAGTTCCTGAGTGAAATAACCCCGTCATTGTAACCTGGACTCCGACATCTGTCTGTCAGGATGGCGCTGCCGTAAGTGTGCATTGTTTCCGGGAGGTTTGGCTTTAAATTCCTCATCTGACATACTTTGCTGATAGGTTAAAAGCTAGGATTTGCTTGGGAGGGCAACCCTCAGGGCAAGCTTAGCATGTTTGTCAATTGGCTAACTAATCACTTGTATAAATGTCTTAGGACTTTGAGTTAACCGTATCAAATGCATTATAGCCGAAAAGCAGGTAGCTAGGGTCAGGGTGGCCGAGCGGTCTAAGGTGCTGCGTTCAGATTGCAGTCTCTCCTGGAGGCGTGGGTTCGAATCCCACTTCTGACATGCAATTTTGATCAGCAGAAATATCACTTCAGCTTGGGCCGCTACCATGCTACGCAGTTTTCCTAATTGGCTAAGTAAGCACTTCTTTAAATGTTATTGGATATTTACATTACAAGTTTCTGAGTGAAATAACCCAGTCATTGTAACCTGGACTCTGACATCTGTCTGTCAGGATGGCGCTGCCGTAAGTGTGCATTGTTTCCGGGAGGTTTGGCTTTAAATTCCTCATCTGACATACTTTGCTGATAGTTTAAAAGCTAGGATTTGCTTGGGAGGGCAACCCTCAGGGCAAGCTTAGCATGATTGTTAATTGGCTAACTAATCACTTGTATAAATGTCTTAGGACTTTGAGTTGACCGTATCAAATGCATTGTTGCCGAAAAGCTATTAGCTAGGGTCAGGATGGCCGAGCGGTCTAAGGCGCTGCGTTCAGGTCGCAGTCTCTCCTGGAGGCGTGGGTTCGAATCCCACTTCTGACATGCAATTTTGATCAGCAGAAATATCACTTCAGCTTCGGCCGCTACCATGCTACGCAGTTTTCCTAAGTGGCTAAGTAAGCACTTCTTTAAATGTTATTGGATATTTACATTACAAGTTTCTGAGTGAAATAACCCCGTCATTGTAACCTGGACTCCGACATCTGTCTGTCAGGATGGCGCTGCCGTGAGTGTGCATTGTTTCCGGGAGGTTTGGCTTTAAATTCCTCATCTGACATGCTTTGCTGATAGGTTAAAAGCTAGGATTTGCTTGGGAGGGCACCCCTCAGGGCAAGCTTAGCATGTTTGTTAATTGGCTAACTAATCACTTGTGTAAATGTCTTAGGACTTTGAGTTAACCGTATCAAATGCATTATAGCCGAAAAGCAAATAGCTAGGGTCAGGATGGCCGAGCGGTCTAAGGCGCTGCGTTCAGGTCGCAGTCTCCCCTGGAGGCGTGGGTTCGAATCTCACTTCTGACATGCAATTTTGATCAGTAGAAATATCACTTCAGCTTGTTTCTGCTTCCATGCTGCCCAGTTTTCCTGAGTGGCTAACTAAGCACATCCTTAAATGTTATTGGATATTTACATTACAAGTTCCTGAGTGAAATAACCCCGTCATTGTAACCTGGACTCCGACATCTGTCTGTCAGGATGGCGCTGCCGTAAGTGTGCATTGTTTCCGGGAGGTTTGGCTTTAAATTCCTCATCTGACATACTTTGCTGATAGTTTAAAAGCTAGGATTTGCTTGGGAGGGCAACCCTCAGGGCAAGCTTAGCATGATTGATAATTGGCTAACTAATCACTTGTATAAATGTCTTAGGACTTTGAGTTAACCGTATCAAATGCATTATAGCCGAAAAGCAAGTAGCTAGGGTCAGGGTGGCCGAGCGGTCTAAGGTGCTGCGTTCAGATTGCAGTCTCTCCTGGAGGCGTGGGTTCGAATCCCACTTCTGACATGCAATTTTGATCAGCAGAAATATCACTTCAGCTTGGGCCGCTACCATGCTACGCAGTTTTCCTAATTGGCTAAGTAAGCACTTCTTTAAATGTTATTGGATATTTACATTACAAGTTTCTGAGTGAAATAACCCAGTCATTGTAACCTGGACTCTGACATCTGTCTGTCAGGATGGCGCTGCCGTGAGTGTGCATTGTTTCCGGGAGGTTTGGCTTTAAATTCCTCATCTGACATGCTTTGCTGATAGGTTAAAAGCTAGGATTTGCTTGGGAGGGCACCCCTCAGGGCAAGCTTAGCATGTTTGTTAATTGGCTAACTAATCACTTGTGTAAATGTCTTAGGACTTTGAGTTAACCGTATCAAATGCATTATAGCCGAAAAGCAAATAGCTAGGGTCAGGATGGCCGAGCGGTCTAAGGCGCTGCGTTCAGGTCGCAGTCTCCCCTGGAGGCGTGGGTTCGAATCCCACTTCTGACATGCAATTTTGATCAGTAGAAATATCACTTCAGCTTGTTTCCGCTTCCATGCTGCCCAGTTTTCCTGAGTGGCTAACTAAGCACATCCTTAAATGTTATTGGATATTTACATTACAAGTTCCTGAGTGAAATAACCCCGTCATTGTAACCTGGACTCCGACATCTGTCTGTCAGGATGGCGCTGCCGTAAGTGTGCATTGTTTCCGGGAGGTTTGGCTTTAAATTCCTCATCTGACATACTTTGCTGATAGTTTAAAAGCTAGGATTTGCTTGGGAGGGCAACCCTCAGGGCAAGCTTAGCATGATTGTTAATTGGCTAACTAATCACTTGTATAAATGTCTTAGGACTTTGAGTTAACCGTATCAAATGCATTATAGCCGAAAAGCAAGTAGCTAGGGTCAGGGTGGCCGAGCGGTCTAAGGTGCTGAGTTCAGATTGCAGTCTCCCCTGGAGGCGTGGGTTAGAATCCCACTTCTGACATGCAATTTTGATCAGCAGAAATATCACTTCAGCTTCGGCCGCTACCATGCTACGCAGTTTTCCTGAGTGGCAAACTAAGCACATCCTTAAATGTTATTGGATATTTACATTACAAGTTCCTGAGTGAAATAACCCCGTCATTGTAACCTGGACTCCGACATCTGTCTGTCAGGATGGCGCTGCCGTGAGTGTGCATTGTTTCCGGGAGGTTTGGCTTTAAATTCCTCATCTGACATGCTTTGCTGATAGGTTAAAAGCTAGGATTTGCTTGGGAGGGCACCCCTCAGGGCAAGCTTAGCATGTTTGTTAATTGGCTAACTAATCACTTGTGTAAATGTCTTAGGACTTTGAGTTGACCGTATCAAATGCATTATAGCCGAAAAGCAAGTAACTAGGGTCAGGATGGCCGAGCGGTCTAAGGCGCTGCGTTCAGGTCGCAGTCTCCCCTGGAGGCGTGGGTTCGAATCCCACTTCTGACATGCAATTTTGATCAGTAGAAATATCACTTCAGCTTGTTTCCGCTTCCATGCTGCCCAGTTTTCCTGAGTGGCTAACTAAGCACATCCTTAAATGTTATTGGATATTTACATTACAAGTTCCTGAGTGAAATAACCCCGTCATTGTAACCTGGACTCCGACATCTGTCTGTCAGGATGGCGCTGCCGTAAGTGTGCATTGTTTCCGGGAGGTTTGGCTTTAAATTCCTCATCTGACATACTTTGCTGATAGTTTAAAAGCTAGGATTTGCTTGGGAGGGCAACCCTCAGGGCAAGCTTATCATGATTGTTAATTGGCTAACTAATCACTTGTATAAATGTCTTAGGACTTTGAGTTGACCGTATCAAATGCATTGTTGCCGAAAAGCTAGTAGCTAGGGTCAGGATGGCCGAGCGGCCTAAGGTGCTGCGTTCAGGTCGCAGTCTCCCCTGGAGGCGTGGGTTCGAATCCCACTTCTGACATGCAATTTTGATCAGTAGAAATATCACTTCAGCTTGTTTCCGCTTCCATGCTGCCCAGTTTTCCTGAGTGGCTAACTAAGCACATCCTTAAATGTTATTGGATATTTACATTACAAGTTCCTGAGTGAAATAACCCCGTCATTGTAACCTTGACTCCGACATCTGTCTGTCAGGATGGCGCTGCCGTAAGTGTGCATTGTTTCCGGGAGGTTTGGCTTTAAATTCCTCATCTGACATACTTTGCTGATAGGTCAAAAGCTAGGATTTGCTTGGGAGGGCAACCCTCAGGGCAAGCTTAGCATGTTTGTCAATTGGCTAACTAATCACTTGTATAAATGTCTTAGGACTTTGAGTTAACCGTATCAAATGCATTATAGCCGAGAAGCAAGTAGCTAGGGTCAGGATGGCCGAGCGGTCTAAGGCGCTGCGTTCAGGTCGCAGTCTCCCCTGGAGGCGTGGGTTCGAATCCCACTTCTGACATGCAATTTTGATCAGTAGAAATATCACTTCAGCTTGGTTCCGCTTCCATGCTGCCCAGTTTTCCTGAGTGGCTAACTAAGCACATCCTTAAATGTTATTGGATATTTACATTACAAGTTCCTGAGTGAAATAACCCCGTCATTGTAACCTGGACTCCGACATCTGTCTGTCAGGATGGCGCTGCCGTAAGTGTGCATTGTTTCCGGGAGGTTTGGCTTTAAATTCCTCATCTGACATACTTTGCTGATAGGTCAAAAGCTAGGATTTGCTTGGGAGGGCAACCCTCAGGGCAAGCTTAGCATGTTTGTCAATTGGCTAACTAATCACTTGTATAAATGTCTTAGGACTTTGAGTTAACCGTATCAAATGCATTATAGCCGAAATGCAAGTAGCTAGGGTCAGGGTGGCCAAGCTGTCTAAGGTACTGCGTTCAGATTGCAGTCTCCCCTGGAGGCGTGGGTTCGAATCCCACTTCTGACACGCAATTTTGATCAGCAGAAATATCACTTCAGCTTGGGCCGCTACCATGCTACGCAGTTTTCCTAAGTGGCTAAGTAAGCACTTCTTTAAATGTTTTTGGATATTTACATTACAAGTTTCTGAGTGAAATAACCCAGTCATTGTAACCTGGACTCCGACATCTGTCTGTCAGGATGGCGCTGCCGTAAGTGTGCATTGTTTCCGGGAGGTTTGGCTTTAAATTCCTCATCTGACATACTTTGCTGATAGTTTAAAAGCTAGGATTTGCTTGGGAGGGCAACCCTCAGGGCAAGCTTAGCATGATTGTTAATTGGCTAACTAATCACTTGTATAAATGTCTTAGGACTTTGAGTTGACCGTATCAAATGCATTGTTGCCGAAAAGCTAGTAGCTAGGGTCAGGATGGCCGAGCGGTCTAAGGCGCTGCGTTCAGGTCGCAGTCTCCCCTGGAGGCGTGGGTTCGAATCCTACTTCTGACATGCAATTTTGATCAGCAGAAATATCACTTCAGCTTCGGCCGCTACCATGCTACGCAGTTTTCCTAAGTGGCTAAGTAAGCACTTCTTTAAATGTTATTGGATATTTACATTACAAGTTTCTGAGTGAAATAACCCCGTCATTGTAACCTGGACTCCGACATCTGTCTGTCAGGATGGCGCTGCCGTGAGTGTGCATTGTTTCCGGGAGGTTTGGCTTTAAATTCCTCATCTGACATGCTTTGCTGATAGGTTAAAAGCTAGGATTTGCTTGGGAGGGCAACCCTCAGGGCAAGCTTAGCATGTTTGTTAATTGGCTAACTAATCACTTGTGTAAATGTCTTAGGACTTTGAGTTAACCGTATCAAATGCATTATAGCCGAAAAGCAAGTAGCTAGGGTCAGGATGGCCAAGCGGTCTAAGGTGCTGCGTTCAGATTGCAGTCTCCCCTGGAGGCGTGGGTTCGAATCCCACTTCTGACATCCAATTTTGATCAGCAGAAATATCACTTCAGCTTGGGCCGCTACCATGCTACGCAGTTTTCCTAAGTGGCTAAGTAAGCACTTCTTTAAATGTTATTGGATATTTACATTACAAGTTTCTGAGTGAAATAACCCACTCATTGTAACCTGGACTCCGACATCTGTCTGTCAGGATGGCGCTGCCGTAAGTGTGCATTGTTTCCGGGAGGTTTGGCTTTAAATTCCTCATCTGACATACTTTGCTGATAGTTTAAAAGCTAGGATTTGCTTGGGAGGGCAACCCTCAGGGCAAGCTTAGCATGATTGTTAATTGGCTAACTAATCACTTGTATAAATGTCTTAGGACTTTGAGTTGACCGTATCAAATGCATTGTTGCCGAAAAGCTAGTAGCTAGGGTCAGGATGGCCGAGCGGTCTAAGGCGCTGCGTTCAGGTCGCAGTCTCCCCTGGAGGCGTGGGTTCGAATCATACTTTTGACATGCAATTTTGATCAGCAGAAATATCACTTCAGCTTCGGCAGCTACCATGCTACGCAGTTTTCCTAAGTGGCTAAGTAAGCACTTCTTTAAATGTTATTGGATATTTACATTACAAGTTTCTGAGTGAAATAACCCCGTCATTGTAACCTGGACTCCGACATCTGTCTGTCAGGATGGCGCTGCCGTGAGTGTGCATTGTTTCCGGGAGGTTTGGCTTTAAATTCCTCATCTGACATGCTTTGCTGATAGGTTAAAAGCTAGGATTTGCTTGGGAGGGCAACCCTCAGGGCAAGCTTAGCATGTTTGTTAATTGGCTAACTAATCACTTGTGTAAATGTCTTAGGACTTTGAGTTAACCGTATCAAATGCATTATAGCCGAAAAGCAAGTAGCTAGGGTCAGGATGGCCGAGCGGTCTAAGGCGCTGCGTTCAGGTCGCAGTCTCCCCTGGAGGCGTGGATTCGAACACCACTTCTGACATGCAATTTTGATCAGTAGAAATATCACTTCAGCTTGTTTCCGCTTCCATGCTGCCCAGTTTTCCTGAGTGGCTAACTAAGCACATCCTTAAATGTTATTGGATATTTACATTACAAGTTCCTGAGTGAAATAACCCCGTCATTGTAACCTGGACTCCGACATCTGTCTGTCAGGATGGCGCTGCCGTAAGTGTGCATTGTTTCCGGGAGGTTTGGCTTTAAATTCCTCATCTGACATACTTTGCTGATAGGTTAAAAGCTAGGATTTGCTTGGGAGGGCAACCCTCAGGGCAAGCTTAGCATGTTTGTCAATTGGCTAACTAATCACTTGTATAAATGTCTTAGGACTTTGAGTTAACCGTATCAAATGCATTATAGCCGAAAAGCAAGTAGCTAGGGTCAGGGTGGCCAAGCGGTCTAAGGTGCTGCGTTCAGATTGCAGTCTCCCCTGGAGGCGTGGGTTCGAATCCCACTTCTGACATGCAATTTTGATCAGCAGAAATATCACTTCAGCTTGGGCCGCTACCATGCTACGCAGTTTTCCTAAGTGGCTAAGTAAGCACTTCTTTAAATGTTATTGGATATTTACATTACAAGTTTCTGAGTGAAATAACCCAGTCATTGTAATCTGGACTCCGACATCTGTCTGTCAGGATGGCGCTGCCGTAAGTGTGCATTGTTTCCGGGAGGTTTGGCTTTAAATTCCTCATCTGACATACTTTGCTGATAGGTTAAAAGCTAGGATTTGCTTGGGAGGGCACCCCTCAGGGCAAGCTTAGCATGATTGTTAATTGGCTAACTAATCACTTGTATAAATGTCTTAAGACTTTGAGTTGACCGTATCAAATGCATTGTTGCCGAAAAGCTAGTAGCTAGGGTCAGGATGGCCGAGCGGTCTAAGGTGCTGCGTTCAGGTCACAGTCTCCCCTGGAGGCGTGGGTTCGAATCCCACTTCTGACATGCAATTTTGATCAGTAGAAATATCACTTCAGCTTGTTTCCGCTTCCATGCTGCCCAGTTTTCCTGAGTGGCTAACTAAGCACATCCTTAAATGTTATTGGATATTTACATTACAAGTTCCTGAGTGAAATAACCCCGTCATTGTAACCTGGACTCCGACATCTGTCTGTCAGGATGGCGCTGCCGTAAGTGTGCATTGTTTCCGGGAGGTTTGGCTTTAAATTCCTCATCTGACATACTTTGCTGATAGGTTAAAAGCTAGGATTTGCTTGGGAGGGCAACCCTCAGGGCAAGCTTAGCATGTTTGTCAATTGGCTAACTAATCACTTGTATAAATGTCTTAGGACTTTGAGTTAACCGTATCAAATGCATTATAGCCGAAAAGCAAGTAGCTAGGGTCAGGGTGGCCAAGCGGTCTAAGGTGCTGCGTTCAGATTGCAGTCTCCCCTGGAGGCGTGGGTTGGAATCCCACTTCTGACATGCAATTTTGATCAGCAGAAATATCACTTCAGCTTGGGCCGCTACCATGCTACGCAGTTTTCCTAAGTGGCTAAGTAAGCACTTCTTTAAATGTTATTGGATATTTACATTACAAGTTTCTGAGTGAAATAACCCAGTCATTGTAACCTGGACTCCGACATCTGTCTGTCAGGATGGCGCTGCCGTAAGTGTGCATTGTTTCCGGGAGGTTTGGCTTTAAATTCCTCATCTGACATACTTTGCTGATAGTTTAAAAGCTAGGATTTGCTTGGGAGGGCAACCCTCAGGGCAAGCTTAGCATGATTGTTAACTGGCTAACTAATCACTTGTGTAAATGTCTTAGGACTTTGAGTTAACCGTATCAAATGCATTATAGCCGAAAAGCAAGTAGCTAGGGTCAGGATGGCCGAGCGGTCTAAGGCGCTGCGTTCAGGTCGCAGTCTCCCCTGGAGGCGTGGGTTCGAATCCCACTTCTGACATGCAATTTTGATCAGTAGAAATATCACTTCAGCTTGTTTCCGCTTCCATGCTGCCCAGTTTTCCTGAGTGGCTAACTAAGCACATCCTTAAATGTTATTGGATATTTACATTACAAGTTCCTGAGTGAAATAACCCCGTCATTGTAACCTTGACTCCGACATCTGTCTGTCAGGATGGCGCTGCCGTAAGTGTGCATTGTTTCCGGGAGGTTTGGCTTTAAATTCCTCATCTGACATACTTTGCTGATAGGTCAAAAGCTAGGATTTGCTTGGGAGGGCAACCCTCAGGGCAAGCTTAGCATGTTTGTCAATTGGCTAACTAATCACTTGTATAAATGTCTTAGGACTTTGAGTTAACCGTATCAAATGCATTATAGCCGAAATGCAAGTAGCTAGGGTCAGGGTGGCCAAGCTGTCTAAGGTGCTGCGTTCAGATTGCAGTCTCCCCTGGAGGCGTGGGTTCGAATCCCACTTCTGACACGCAATTTTGATCAGCAGAAATATCACTTCAGCTTGGGCCGCTACCATGCTACGCAGTTTTCCTAAGTGGCTAAGTAAGCACTTCTTTAAATGTTTTTGGATATTTACATTACAAGTTTCTGAGTGAAATAACCCAGTCATTGTAACCTGGACTCCGACATCTGTCTGTCAGGATGGCGCTGCCGTAAGTGTGCATTGTTTCCGGGAGGTTTGGCTTTAAATTCCTCATCTGACATACTTTGCTGATAGTTTAAAAGCTAGGATTTGCTTGGGAGGGCAACCCTCAGGGCAAGCTTAGCATGATTGTTAATTGGCTAACTAATCACTTGTATAAATGTCTTAGGACTTTGAGTTGACCGTATCAAATGCATTGTTGCCGAAAAGCTAGTAGCTAGGGTCAGGATGGCCGAGCGGTCTAAGGCGCTGCGTTCAGGTCGCAGTCTCCCCTGGAGGCGTGGGTTCGAATCCTACTTCTGACATGCAATTTTGATCAGCAGAAATATCACTTCAGCTTCGGCCGCTACCATGCTACGCAGTTTTCCTAAGTGGCTAAGTAAGCACTTCTTTAAATGTTATTGGATATTTACATTACAAGTTTCTGAGTGAAATAACCCAGTCATTGTAACCTGGACTCCGACATCTGTCTGTCAGGATGGCGCTGCCGTGAGTGTGCATTGTTTCCGGGAGGTTTGGCTTTAAATTCCTCATCTGACATGCTTTGCTGATAGGTTAAAAGCTAGGATTTGCTTGGGAGGGCAACCCTCAGGGCAAGCTTAGCATGTTTGTTAATTGGCTAACTAATCACTTGTGTAAATGTCTTAGGACTTTGAGTTAACCGTATCAAATGCATTATAGCCGAAAAGCAAGTAGCTAGGGTCAGGATGGCCAAGCGGTCTAAGGTGCTGCGTTCAGATTGCAGTCTCCCCTGGAGGCGTGGGTTCGAATCCCACTTCTGACATCCAATTTTGATCAGCAGAAATATCACTTCAGCTTGGGCCGCTACCATGCTACGCAGTTTTCCTAAGTGGCTAAGTAAGCACTTCTTTAAATGTTATTGGATATTTACATTACAAGTTTCTGAGTGAAATAACCCACTCATTGTAACCTGGACTCCGACATCTGTCTGTCAGGATGGCGCTGCCGTAAGTGTGCATTGTTTCCGGGAGGTTTGGCTTTAAATTCCTCATCTGACATACTTTGCTGATAGTTTAAAAGCTAGGATTTGCTTGGGAGGGCAACCCTCAGGGCAAGCTTAGCATGATTGTTAATTGGCTAACTAATCACTTGTATAAATGTCTTAGGACTTTGAGTTGACCGTATCAAATGCATTGTTGCCGAAAAGCTAGTAGCTAGGGTCAGGATGGCCGAGCGGTCTAAGGCGCTGCGTTCAGGTCGCAGTCTCCCCTGGAGGCGTGGGTTCGAATCATACTTTTGACATGCAATTTTGATCAGCAGAAATATCACTTCAGCTTCGGCAGCTACCATGCTACGCAGTTTTCCTAAGTGGCTAAGTAAGCACTTCTTTAAATGTTATTGGATATTTACATTACAAGTTTCTGAGTGAAATAACCCCGTCATTGTAACCTGGACTCCGACATCTGTCTGTCAGGATGGCGCTGCCGTGAGTGTGCATTGTTTCCGGGAGGTTTGGCTTTAAATTCCTCATCTGACATGCTTTGCTGATAGGTTAAAAGCTAGGATTTGCTTGGGAGGGCAACCCTCAGGGCAAGCTTAGCATGTTTGTTAATTGGCTAACTAATCACTTGTGTAAATGTCTTAGGACTTTGAGTTAACCGTATCAAATGCATTATAGCCGAAAAGCAAGTAGCTAGGGTCAGGATGGCCGAGCGGTCTAAGGCGCTGCGTTCAGGTCGCAGTCTCCCCTGGAGGCGTGGATTCGAACACCACTTCTGACATGCAATTTTGATCAGTAGAAATATCACTTCAGCTTGTTTCCGCTTCCATGCTGCCCAGTTTTCCTGAGTGGCTAACTAAGCACATCCTTAAATGTTATTGGATATTTACATTACAAGTTCCTGAGTGAAATAACCCCGTCATTGTAACCTGGACTCCGACATCTGTCTGTCAGGATGGCGCTGCCGTAAGTGTGCATTGTTTCCGGGAGGTTTGGCTTTAAATTCCTCATCTGACATACTTTGCTGATAGGTTAAAAGCTAGGATTTGCTTGGGAGGGCAACCCTCAGGGCAAGCTTAGCATGTTTGTCAATTGGCTAACTAATCACTTGTATAAATGTCTTAGGACTTTGAGTTAACCGTATCAAATGCATTATAGCCGAAAAGCAAGTAGCTAGGGTCAGGGTGGCCAAGCGGTCTAAGGTGCTGCGTTCAGATTGCAGTCTCCCCTGGAGGCGTGGGTTCGAATCCCACTTCTGACATGCAATTTTGATCAGCAGAAATATCACTTCAGCTTGGGCCGCTACCATGCTACGCAGTTTTCCTAAGTGGCTAAGTAAGCACTTCTTTAAATGTTATTGGATATTTACATTACAAGTTTCTGAGTGAAATAACCCAGTCATTGTAATCTGGACTCCGACATCTGTCTGTCAGGATGGCGCTGCCGTAAGTGTGCATTGTTTCCGGGAGGTTTGGCTTTAAATTCCTCATCTGACATACTTTGCTGATAGGTTAAAAGCTAGGATTTGCTTGGGAGGGCACCCCTCAGGGCAAGCTTAGCATGATTGTTAATTGGCTAACTAATCACTTGTATAAATGTCTTAAGACTTTGAGTTGACCGTATCAAATGCATTGTTGCCGAAAAGCTAGTAGCTAGGGTCAGGATGGCCGAGCGGTCTAAGGTGCTGCGTTCAGGTCACAGTCTCCCCTGGAGGCGTGGGTTCGAATCCCACTTCTGACATGCAATTTTGATCAGTAGAAATATCACTTCAGCTTGTTTCCGCTTCCATGCTGCCCAGTTTTCCTGAGTGGCTAACTAAGCACATCCTTAAATGTTATTGGATATTTACATTACAAGTTCCTGAGTGAAATAACCCCGTCATTGTAACCTGGACTCCGACATCTGTCTGTCAGGATGGCGCTGCCGTAAGTGTGCATTGTTTCCGGGAGGTTTGGCTTTAAATTCCTCATCTGACATACTTTGCTGATAGTTTAAAAGCTAGGATTTGCTTGGGAGGGCAACCCTCAGGGCAAGCTTAGCATGATTGTTAATTGGCTAACTAATCACTTGTATAAATGTCTTAGGACTTTGAGTTGACCGTATCAAATGCATTGTTGCCGAAAAACTAGTAGCTAGGGTCAGGATGGCAGAGCGGTCTAAGGCGCTGCGTTCAGGTCGCAGTCTCCCCTGGAGGCGTGGGTTCGAATCCCACTTCTGACATGCAATTTTGATCAGCAGAAATATCACTTCAGCTTCGGCCGCTACCATGCTACGCAGTTTTCCTAAGTGGCTAAGTAAGCACTTCTTTAAATGTTATTGGATATTTACATTACAAGTTTCTGAGTGAAATAACCCCCTCATTGTAACCTGGACTCCGACATCTGTCTGTCAGGATGGCGCTGCCGTGAGTGTGCATTGTTTCCGGGAGGTTTGGCTTTAAATTCCTCATCTGACATGCTTTGCTGATAGGTTAAAAGCTAGGATTTGCTTGGGAGGGCACCCCTCAGGGCAAGCTTAGCATGTTTGTTAATTGGCTAACTAATCACTTGTGTAAATGTCTTAGGACTTTGAGTTAACCGTATCAAATGCATTATAGCCGAAAAGAAAGTAGCTAGGGTCAGGATGGCCGAGCGGTCTAAGGCGCTGCGTTCAGGTCGCAGTCTCCCCTGGAGGCGTGGGTTCGAATCCCACTTCTGACATGCAATTTTGATCAGTAGAAATATCACTTCAGCTTGTTTCCGCTTCCATGCTGCCCAGTTTTCCTGAGTGGCTAAGTAAGCACTTCTTTAAATGTTATTGGATATTTACATTACAAGTTTCTGAGTGAAATAACCCAGTCATTGTAACCTGGACTCCGACATCTGTCTGTCAGGATGGCGCTGCCATAAATGTGCATTGTTTCCGGGAGGTTTGGCTTTAAATTCCTCATCTGACATACTTTGCTGATAGTTTAAAAGCTAGGATTTGCTTGGGAGGGCAACCCTCAGGGCAAGCTTAGCATGATTGTTAATTGGCTAACTAATCACTTGTATAAATGTCTTAGGACTTTGAGTTGACCGTATCAAATGCATTGTTGCCGAAAAGCTAGTAGCTAGGGTCAGGATGGCCGAGCGGTCTAAGGCGCTGCGTTCAGGTCGCAGTCTCCCCTGGAGGCGTGGGTTCGAATCCCACTTCTGACATGCAATTTTGATCAGCAGAAATATCACTTCAGCTTGGGCCGCTACCATGCTACGCAGTTTTCCTAAGTGGCTAAGTAAGCACTTCTTTAAATGTTATTGGATATTTACATTACAAGTTTCTGAGTGAAATAACCCAGTCATTGTAACCTGGACTCCGACATCTGTCTGTCAGGATGGCGCTGCCGTAAGTGTGCATTGTTTCCGGGAGGTTTGGCTTTAAATTCCTCATCTGACATACTTTGCTGATAGGTTAAAAGCTAGGATTTGCTTGGGAGGGCAACCCTCAGGGCAAGCTTAGCATGATTGTTAATTGGCTAACTAATCACTTGTATAAATGTCTTAGGACTTTGAGTTGACCGTATCAAATGCATTGTTGCCGAAAAGCTAGTAGCTAGGGTCAGGATGGCCGAGCGGTCTAAGGCGCTGCGTTCAGGTCGCAGTCTCCCCTGGAGGCGTGGGTTCGAATCCTACTTCTGACATGCAATTTTGATCAGCAGAAATATCACTTCAGCTTCGGCCGCTACCATGCTACGCAGTTTTCCTAAGTGGCTAAGTAAGCACTTCTTTAAATGTTATTGGATATTTACATTACAAGTTTCTGAGTGAAATAACCCAGTCATTGTAACCTGGACTCCGACATCTGTCTGTCAGGATGGCGCTGCCGTGAGTGTGCATTGTTTCCGGGAGGTTTGGCTTTAAATTCCTCATCTGACATGCTTTGCTGATAGGTTAAAAGCTAGGATTTGCTTGGGAGGGCAACCCTCAGGGCAAGCTTAGCATGTTTGTTAATTGGCTAACTAATCACTTGTGTAAATGTCTTAGGACTTTGAGTTAACCGTATCAAATGCATTATAGCCGAAAAGCAAGTAGCTAGGGTCAGGATGGCCAAGCGGTCTAAGGTGCTGCGTTCAGATTGCAGTCTCCCCTGGAGGCGTGGGTTCGAATCCCACTTCTGACATCCAATTTTGATCAGCAGAAATATCACTTCAGCTTGGGCCGCTACCATGCTACGCAGTTTTCCTAAGTGGCTAAGTAAGCACTTCTTTAAATGTTATTGGATATTTACATTACAAGTTTCTGAGTGAAATAACCCACTCATTGTAACCTGGACTCCGACATCTGTCTGTCAGGATGGCGCTGCCGTAAGTGTGCATTGTTTCCGGGAGGTTTGGCTTTAAATTCCTCATCTGACATACTTTGCTGATAGTTTAAAAGCTAGGATTTGCTTGGGAGGGCAACCCTCAGGGCAAGCTTAGCATGATTGTTAATTGGCTAACTAATCACTTGTATAAATGTCTTAGGACTTTGAGTTGACCGTATCAAATGCATTGTTGCCGAAAAGCTAGTAGCTAGGGTCAGAATGGCCGAGCGGTCTAAGGCGCTGCGTTCAGGTCGCAGTCTCCCCTGGAGGCGTGGGTTCGAATCATACTTTTGACATGCAATTTTGATCAGCAGAAATATCACTTCAGCTTCGGCAGCTACCATGCTACGCAGTTTTCCTAAGTGGCTAAGTAAGCACTTCTTTAAATGTTATTGGATATTTACATTACAAGTTTCTGAGTGAAATAACCCCGTCATTGTAACCTGGACTCCGACATCTGTCTGTCAGGATGGCGCTGCCGTGAGTGTGCATTGTTTCCGGGAGGTTTGGCTTTAAATTCCTCATCTGACATGCTTTGCTGATAGGTTAAAAGCTAGGATTTGCTTGGGAGGGCAACCCTCAGGGCAAGCTTAGCATGTTTGTTAATTGGCTAACTAATCACTTGTGTAAATGTCTTAGGACTTTGAGTTAACCGTATCAAATGCATTATAGCCGAAAAGCAAGTAGCTAGGGTCAGGATGGCCGAGCGGTCTAAGGCGCTGCGTTCAGGTCGCAGTCTCCCCTGGAGGCGTGGATTCGAACACCACTTCTGACATGCAATTTTGATCAGTAGAAATATCACTTCAGCTTGTTTCCGCTTCCATGCTGCCCAGTTTTCCTGAGTGGCTAACTAAGCACATCCTTAAATGTTATTGGATATTTACATTACAAGTTCCTGAGTGAAATAACCCCGTCATTGTAACCTGGACTCCGACATCTGTCTGTCAGGATGGCGCTGCCGTAAGTGTGCATTGTTTCCGGGAGGTTTGGCTTTAAATTCCTCATCTGACATACTTTGCTGATAGGTTAAAAGCTAGGATTTGCTTGGGAGGGCAACCCTCAGGGCAAGCTTAGCATGTTTGTCAATTGGCTAACTAATCACTTGTATAAATGTCTTAGGACTTTGAGTTAACCGTATCAAATGCATTATAGCCGAAAAGCAAGTAGCTAGGGTCAGGGTGGCCAAGCGGTCTAAGGTGCTGCGTTCAGATTGCAGTCTCCCCTGGAGGCGTGGGTTCGAATCCCACTTCTGACATGCAATTTTGATCAGCAGAAATATCACTTCAGCTTGGGCCGCTACCATGCTACGCAGTTTTCCTAAGTGGCTAAGTAAGCACTTCTTTAAATGTTATTGGATATTTACATTACAAGTTTCTGAGTGAAATAACCCAGTCATTGTAATCTGGACTCCGACATCTGTCTGTCAGGATGGCGCTGCCGTAAGTGTGCATTGTTTCCGGGAGGTTTGGCTTTAAATTCCTCATCTGACATACTTTGCTGATAGGTTAAAAGCTAGGATTTGCTTGGGAGGGCACCCCTCAGGGCAAGCTTAGCATGATTGTTAATTGGCTAACTAATCACTTGTATAAATGTCTTAAGACTTTGAGTTGACCGTATCAAATGCATTGTTGCCGAAAAGCTAGTAGCTAGGGTCAGGATGGCCGAGCGGTCTAAGGTGCTGCGTTCAGGTCACAGTCTCCCCTGGAGGCGTGGGTTCGAATCCCACTTCTGACATGCAATTTTGATCAGTAGAAATATCACTTCAGCTTGTTTCCGCTTCCATGCTGCCCAGTTTTCCTGAGTGGCTAACTAAGCACATCCTTAAATGTTATTGGATATTTACATTACAAGTTCCTGAGTGAAATAACCCCGTCATTGTAACCTGGACTCCGACATCTGTCTGTCAGGATGGCGCTGCCGTAAGTGTGCATTGTTTCCGGGAGGTTTGGCTTTAAATTCCTCATCTGACATACTTTGCTGATAGGTTAAAAGCTAGGATTTGCTTGGGAGGGCAACCCTCAGGGCAAGCTTAGCATGTTTGTCAATTGGCTAACTAATCACTTGTATAAATGTCTTAGGACTTTGAGTTAACCGTATCAAATGCATTATAGCCGAAAAGCAAGTAGCTAGGGTCAGGGTGGCCAAGCGGTCTAAGGTGCTGCGTTCAGATTGCAGTCTCCCCTGGAGGCGTGGGTTGGAATCCCACTTCTGACATGCAATTTTGATCAGCAGAAATATCACTTCAGCTTGGGCCGCTACCATGCTACGCAGTTTTCCTAAGTGGCTAAGTAAGCACTTCTTTAAATGTTATTGGATATTTACATTACAAGTTTCTGAGTGAAATAACCCAGTCATTGTAACCTGGACTCCGACATCTGTCTGTCAGGATGGCGCTGCCGTAAGTGTGCATTGTTTCCGGGAGGTTTGGCTTTAAATTCCTCATCTGACATACTTTGCTGATAGTTTAAAAGCTAGGATTTGCTTGGGAGGGCAACCCTCAGGGCAAGCTTAGCATGATTGTTAACTGGCTAACTAATCACTTGTATAAATGTCTTAGGACTTTGAGTTGACCGTATCAAATGCATTGTTGCCGAAAAACTAGTAGCTAGAGTCAGGATGGCCGAGCGGTCTAAGGCGCTGCGTTCAGGTCGCAGTCTCCCCTGGAGGCGTGGGTTCGAATCCCACTTCTGACATGCAATTTTGATCAGCAGAAATATCACTTCAGCTTCGGCCGCTACCATGCTACGCAGTTTTCCTAAGTGGCTAAGTAAGCACTTCTTTAAATGTTATTGGATATTTACATTACAAGTTTCTGAGTGAAATAACCCCGTCATTGTAACCTGGACTCCGACATCTGTCTGTCAGGATGGCGCTGCCGTGAGTGTGCATTGTTTCCGGGAGGTTTGGCTTTAAATTCCTCATCTGACATGCTTTGCTGATAGGTTAAAAGCTAGGATTTGCTTGGGAGGGCACCCCTCAGGGCAAGCTTAGCATGTTTGTTAATTGGCTAACTAATCACTTGTGTAAATGTCTTAGGACTTTGAGTTAACCGTATCAAATGAATTATAGCCGAAAAGCAAGTAGCTAGGGTCAGGATGGCCGAGTGGTCTAAGGCGCTGCGTTCAGGTTGCAGTCTCCCCTGGAGGCGTGGGTTCGAATCCCACTTCTGACATGCAATTTTGATCAGTAGAAATATCACTTCAGCTTGTTTCCGCTTCCATGCTGCCCAGTTTTCCTGAGTGGCTAACTAAGCACATCCTTAAATGTTATTGGATATTTACATTACAAGTTCCTAAGTGAAATAACCCCGTCATTGTAACCTGGACTCCGACATCTGTCTGTCAGGATGGCGCTGCCGTAAGTGTGCATTGTTTCCGGGAGGTTTGGCTTTAAATTCCTCATCTGACATACTTTGCTGATAGGTTAAAAGCTAGGATTTGCTTGGGAGGGCAACCCTCAGGGCAAGCTTAGCATGTTTGTCAATTGGCTAACTAATCACTTGTATAAATGTCTTAGGACTTTGAGTTAACCGTATCAAATGCATTATAGCCGAAAAGCAAGTAGCTAGGGTCAGGGTGGCCAAGCGGTCTAAGGTGCTGCGTTCAGATTGCAGTCTCCCCTGGAGGCGTGGGTTCGAATCCCACTTCTGACATGCAATTTTGATCAGCAAAAATATCACTTCAGCTTGGGCCGCTACCATGCTACGCAGTTTTCCTAAGTGGCTAAGTAAGCACTTCTTTAAATGTTATTGGATATTTACATTACAAGTTTCTGAGTGAAATAACCCAGTCATTGTAACCTGGACTCCGACATCTGTCTGTCAGGATGGCGCTGCCGTAAGTGTGCATTGTTTCCGGGAGGTTTGGCTTTAAATTCCTTATCTGACATACTTTGCTGATAGTTTAAAAGCTAGGATTTGCTTGGGAGGGCAACCCTCAGGGCAAGCTTATCATGATTGTTAATTGGCTAACTAATCACTTGTATAAATGTCTTAGGACTTTGATTTGACCGTATCAAATGCATTGTTGCCGAAAAGCTAGTAGCTCGGGTCAGGATGGCCGAGCGGTCAAAGGTGCTGTGTTCAGGTCGCAGTCTTCCCTGGAGGCGTGGGTTCGAATCCCACTTCTGACATGCAATTTTGATCAGCAGAAATATCACTTCAGCTTCGGCCGCTACCATGCTACGCAGTTTTCCTAAGTGGCTAAGTAAGCACTTCTTTAAATGTTATTGGATATTTACATTACAAGTTTCTGAGTGAAATAACCCCGTCATTGTAACCTGGACTCCGACATCTGTCTGTCAGGATGGCGCTGCCGTGAGTGTGCATTGTTTCCGGGAGGTTTGGCTTTAAATTCCTCATCTGACATGCTTTGCTGATAGGTTAAAAGCTAGGATTTGCTTGGGAGGGCACCCCTCAGGGCAAGCTTAGCATGTTTGTTAATTGACTAACTAATCACTTGTGTAAATGTCTTAGAACTTTGAGTTAACCGTATCAAATGCATTATAGCCGAAAAGTAAGTAGCTAGGGTCAGGATGGCCGAGCGGTCTAAGGCGCTGCGTTCAGGTCGCAGTCTCCCCTGGAGGCGTGGGTTCGAATCCCAATTCTGACATGCAATTTTGATCAGTAGAAATATCACTTCAGCTTGTTTCCGCTTCCATGCTGCCCAGTTTTCCTGAGTGGCTAACTAAGCACATCCTTAAATGTTATTGGATATTTACATTACAAGTTCCTGAGTGAAATAACCCCGTCATTGTAACCTGGACTCCGACATCTGTCTGTCAGGATGGCGCTGCCTTAAGTGTGCATTGTTTCCGGGAGGTTTGGCTTTAAATTCCTCATCTGACATACTTTGCTGATAGGTTAAAAGCTAGGATTTGCTTGGGAGGGCAACCCTCAGGGCAAGCTTAGCATGTTTGTCAATTGGCTAACTAATCACTTGTATAAATGTCTTAGGACTTTGAGTTAACCGTATCAAATGCATTATAGCAGAAAAGCAAGTAGCTAGGGTCAGGGTGGCCAAGCGGTCTAAGGTGCTGCGTTCAGATTGCAGTCTCCCCTGGAGGCGTGGGTTCGAATCCCACTTCTGACACGCAATTTTGATCAGCAGAAATATCACTTCAGCTTGGGCCGCTACCATGCTACGCAGTTTTCCTAAGTGGCTAAGTAAGCACTTCTTTAAATGTTATTGGATATTTACATTACAATTTTCTGAGTGAAATAACCCAGTCATTGTAACCTGGACTCCGACATCTGTCTGTCAGGATGGCGCTGCCGTAAGTGTGCATTGTTTCTTGGGAGGTTTGGCTTTAAATTCCTCATCTGACATACTTTGCTGATAGTTTAAAAGCTAGGATTTGCTTGGGAGGGCAACCCTCAGGGCAAGCTTATCATGATTGTTAATTGGCTAACTAATCACTTGTATAAATGTCTTAGGACTTTGAGTTGACCGTATCAAATGCATTGTTGCCGAAAAGCTAGTAGCTAGGGTCAGGATGGCCGAGCGGTCTAAGGTGCTGCGTTCAGGTCGCAGTCTCCCCTGGAGGCGTGGGTTGGAATCCCACTTCTGACATGCAATTTTGATCAGTAGAAATATCACTTCAGCTTGGTTCCGCTTCCATGCTGCCCAGTTTTCCTGAGTGGCTAAGTAAGCACTTCTTTAAATGTTATTGGATATTTACATTACAAGTTTCTGAGTGAAATAACCCAGTCATTGTAACCTGGACTCCGACATCTGTCTGTCAGGATGGCGCTGCCGTAAGTGTGCATTGTTTCCGGGAGGTTTGGCTTTAAATTCCTCATCTGACATACTTTGCTGATAGTTTAAAAGCTAGGATTTGCTTGGGAGGGCAACCCTCAGGGCAAGCTTAGCATGATTGTTAATTGGCTAACTAATCACTTGTATAAATGTCTTAGGACTTTGAGTTGACCGTATCAAATGCATTGTTGCCGAAAAACTAGTAGCTAGGGTCAGGATGGCAGAGCGGTCTAAGGCGCTGCGTTCAGGTCGCAGTCTCCCCTGGAGGCGTGGGTTCGAATCCCACTTCTGACATGCAATTTTGATCAGCAGAAATATCACTTCAGCTTCGGCCGCTACCATGCTACGCAGTTTTCCTAAGTGGCTAAGTAAGCACTTCTTTAAATGTTATTGGATATTTACATTACAAGTTTCTGAGTGAAATAACCCCCTCATTGTAACCTGGACTCCGACATCTGTCTGTCAGGATGGCGCTGCCGTGAGTGTGCATTGTTTCCGGGAGGTTTGGCTTTAAATTCCTCATCTGACATGCTTTGCTGATAGGTTAAAAGCTAGGATTTGCTTGGGAGGGCACCCCTCAGGGCAAGCTTAGCATGTTTGTTAATTGGCTAACTAATCACTTGTGTAAATGTCTTAGGACTTTGAGTTAACCGTATCAAATGCATTATAGCCGAAAAGAAAGTAGCTAGGGTCAGGATGGCCGAGCGGTCTAAGGCGCTGCGTTCAGGTCGCAGTCTCCCCTGGAGGCGTGGGTTCGAATCCCACTTCTGACATGCAATTTTGATCAGTAGAAATATCACTTCAGCTTGTTTCCGCTTCCATGCTGCCCAGTTTTCCTGAGTGGCTAAGTAAGCACTTCTTTAAATGTTATTGGATATTTACATTACAAGTTTCTGAGTGAAATAACCCAGTCATTGTAACCTGGACTCCGACATCTGTCTGTCAGGATGGCGCTGCCATAAGTGTGCATTGTTTCCGGGAGGTTTGGCTTTAAATTCCTCATCTGACATACTTTGCTGATAGTTTAAAAGCTAGGATTTGCTTGGGAGGGCAACCCTCAGGGCAAGCTTAGCATGATTGTTAATTGGCTAACTAATCACTTGTATAAATGTCTTAGGACTTTGAGTTGACCGTATCAAATGCATTGTTGCCGAAAAGCTAGTAGCTAGGGTCAGGATGGCCGAGCGGTCTAAGGCGCTGCGTTCAGGTCGCAGTCTCCCCTGGAGGCGTGGGTTCGAATCCCACTTCTGACATGCAATTTTGATCAGCAGAAATATCACTTCAGCTTGGGCCGCTACCATGCTACGCAGTTTTCCTAAGTGGCTAAGTAAGCACTTCTTTAAATGTTATTGGATATTTACATTACAAGTTTCTGAGTGAAATAACCCAGTCATTGTAACCTGGACTCCGACATCTGTCTGTCAGGATGGCGCTGCCGTAAGTGTGCATTGTTTCCGGGAGGTTTGGCTTTAAATTCCTCATCTGACATACTTTGCTGATAGGTTAAAAGCTAGGATTTGCTTGGGAGGGCACCCCTCAGGGCAAGCTTAGCATGATTGTTAATTGGCTAACTAATCACTTGTATAAATGTCTTAAGACTTTGAGTTGACCGTATCAAATGCATTGTTGCCGAAAAGCTAGTAGCTAGGGTCAGGATGGCCGAGCGGTCTAAGGTGCTGCGTTCAGGTCGCAGTCTCCCCTTGAGACGTGGGTTCGAATCCCACTTCTGACATGCAATTTTGATCAGTAGAAATATCACTTCAGCTTGTTTCCGCTTCCATGCTGCCCAGTTTTCCTGAGTGGCTAACTAAGCACATCCTTAAATGTTATTGGATATTTACATTACAAGTTCCTGAGTGAAATAACCCCGTCATTGTAACCTGGACTCCGACATCTGTCTGTCAGGATGGCGCTGCCGTAAGTGTGCATTGTTTCCGGGAGGTTTGGCTTTAAATTCCTCATCTGACATACTTTGCTGATAGGTTAAAAGCTAGGATTTGCTTGGGAGGGCAACCCTCAGGGCAAGCTTAGCATGTTTGTCAATTGGCTAACTAATCACTTGTATAAATGTCTTAGGACTTTGAGTTAACCGTATCAAATGCATTATAGCCGAAAAGCTAGTAGCTAGGGTCAGGGTGGCCAAGCGGTCTAAGGTGCTGCGTTCAAATTGCAGTCTCCCCTGGAGGCGTGGGTTCGAATCCCACTTCTGACATGCAATTTTGATCAGCAGAAATATCACTTCAGCTTGGGCCGCTACCATGCTACGCAGTTTTCCTAAGTGGCTAAGTAAGCACTTCTTTAAATGTTATTGGATATTTACATTACAAGTTTCTGAGTGAAATAACCCAGTCATTGTAACCTGGACTCCGACATCTGTCTGTCAGGATGGCGCTGCCGTAAGTGTGCATTGTTTCCGGGAGGTTTGGCTTTAAATTCCTCATCTGACATACTTTGCTGATAGTTTAAAAGCTAGGATTTGCTTGGGAGGGCAACCCTCAGGGCAAGCTTAGCATGATTGTTAACTGGCTAAATAATCACTTGTATAAATGTCTTAGGACTTTGAGTTGACCGTATCAAATGCATTGTTGCCGAAAAGCTAGTAGCTAGGGTCAGGATGGCCGAGCGGTCTAAGGTGCTGCGTTCAGGTCGCAGTCTCCCCTGGAGGTGTGGGTTCGAATCCCACTTCTGACATGCAATTTTGATCAGCAGAAATATCACTTCAGCTTCGGCCACTACCATGCTACGCAGTTTTCCTAAGTGGCTAAGTAAGCACTTCTTTAAATGTTATTGGATATTTACATTACAAGTTTCTGAGTGAAATAACCCCGTCATTGTAACCTGGACTCCGACATCTGTCTGTCAGGATGGCGCTGCCGTGAGTGTGCATTGTTTCCGGGAGGTTTGGCTTTAAATTCCTCATCTGACATACTTTGCTGATAGGTTAAAAGCTAGGATTTGCTTGGGAGGGCAACCCTCAGGGCAAGCTTATCATGATTGTTAATTGGCTAACTAATTACTTGTATAAATGTCTTAGGACTTTGAGTTGACCGTATCAAATGCATTGTTGCCGAAAAGCTAGTAGCTAGGGTCAGGATGGCCGAGCGGTCTAAGGTGCTGCGTTCAGGTCGCAGTCTCCCCTGGAGGCGTGGGTTAGAATCCCACTTCTGACATGCAATTTTGATCAGCAGAAATATCACTTCAGCTTCGGCCGCTACCATGCTACGCAGTTTTCCTAAGTGGCTAAGTAAGCACTTCTTTAAATGTTATTGGATATTTACATTACAAGTTTCTGAGTGAAATAACCCCGTCATTGTAACCTGGACTCCGACATCTGTCTGTCAGGATGGCGCTGCCGTGAGTGTGCATTGTTTCCGGGAGGTTTGGCTTTAAATTCCTCATCTGACATGCTTTGCTGATAGGTTAAAAGCTAGGAGTTGCTTGGGAGGGCACCCCTCAGGGCAAGCTTAGCATGTTTGTTAATTGGCTAACTAATCACTTGTGTAAATGTCTTAGGACTTTGAGTTAACCGTATCAAATGCATTATAGCCGAAAAGCAAGTAGCTAGGGTCAGGATGGCCGAGTGGTCTAAGGCGCTGCGTTCAGGTCGCAGTCTCCCCTGGAGGCGTGGGTTCGAATCCCACTTCTGACATGCAATTTTGATCAGTAGAAATATCACTTCAGCTTGGTTCCGCTTCCATGCTGCCCAGTTTTCCTGAGTGGCTAACTAAGCACATCCTTAAATGTTATTGGATATTTACATTACAAGTTCCTGAGTGAAATAACCCCCTCATTGTAACCTGGACTCCGACATCTGTCTGTCAGGATGGTGCTGCCTTAAGTGTGCATTGTTTCCGGGAGGTTTGGCTTTAAATTCCTCATCTGACATACTTTGCTGATAGGTTAAAAGCTAGGATTTGCTTGGGAGGGCAACCCTCAGGGCAAGCTTAGCATGTTTGTCAATTGGCTAACTAATCACTTGTATAAATGTCTTAGGACTTTGAGTTAACCGTATCAAATGCATTATAGCCGAAAAGCAAGTAGCTAGGGTCAGGGTGGCCAAGCGGTCTAAGGTGCTGCGTTCAAATTGCAGTCTCCCCTGGAGGCGTGGGTTCGAATCCCACTTCTGACATGCAATTTTGATCAGCAGAAATATCACTTCAGCTTGGGCCGCTACCATGCTACGCAGTTTTCCTAAGTGGCTAAGTAAGCACTTCTTTAAATGTTATTGGATATTTACATTACAAGTTTCTGAGTGAAATAACCCAGTCATTGTAACCTGGACTCCGACATCTGTCTGTCAGGATGGCGCTGCCGTAAGTGTGCATTGTTTCCGGGAGGTTTGGCTTTAAATTCCTCATCTGACATACTTTGCTGATAGTTTAAAAGCTAGGATTTGCTTGGTAGGGCAACCCTCAGGGCAAGCTTAGCATGATTGTTAATTGGCTAACTAATCACTTGTATAAATGTCTTAGGACTTTGAGTTGACCGTATCAAATGCATTGTTGCCGAAAAGCTAGTAGCTAGGGTCAGGATGGCCGAGCGGTCTAAGGCGCTGCGTTCAGGTCGCAGTCTCCCCTGGAGGCGTGGGTTCGAATCCCACTTCTGACATGCAATTTTGATCAGCAGAAATATCACTTCAGCTTGGGCCGCTACCATGCTACGCAGTTTTCCTAAGTGGCTAAGTAAGCACTTCTTTAAATGTTATTGGATATTTACATTACAAGTTTCTGAGTGAAATAACCCCGTCATTGTAACCTGGACTCCGACATCTGTCTGTCAGGATGGCGCTGCCGTGAGTGTGCATTGTTTCCGGGAGGTTTGGCTTTAAATTCCTCATCTGACATACTTTGCTGATAGGTTAAAAGCTAGGATTTCCTTGGGAGGGCACCCCTCAGGGCAAGCTTAGCATGTTTGTTAATTGGCTAACTAATCACTTGTGTAAATGTCTTAGGACTTTGAGTTAACCGTATCCAATGCATTATAGCCGAAAAGCTAGTAGCTAGGGTCAGGATGGCCGAGCGGTGTAAGGCGCTGCGTTCAGATCGCAGTCTCCCCTGGAGGCGTGGGTTCGAATGCCACTTCTGACATGCAATTTTGATCAGTAGAAATATCACTTCAGCTTGGTTCCGCTTCCATGCTGCCCAGTTTTCCTGAGTGGCTAACTAAGCACATCCTTAAATGTTATTGGATATTTACATTACAAGTTCCTGAGTGAAATAACCCCGTTATTGTAACCTGGACTCCGACATCTGTCTGTCAGGATGGCGCTGCCGTAAGTGTGCATTGTTTCCGGGAGGTTTGGTTTTAAATTCCTCATCTGACATACTTTGCTGATAGGTTAAAAGCTAGGATTTGCTTGGGAGGGCAACCCTCAGGGCAAGCTTAGCATGTTTGTCAATTGGCTAACTAATCACTTGTATAAATGTCTTAGGACTTTGAGCTAACCGTATCAAATGCATTATAGCCGAAAAGCAAGTAGCTAGGGTCAGGGTGGCCAAGCGGTCTAAGGTGCTGTGTTCAGATTGCAGTCTCCCCTGGAGGCGTGGGTTCGAATCCCACTTCTGACATGCAATTTTGATCAGCAGAAATATCACTTCAGCTTGGGCCGCTACCATGCTACGCAGTTTTCCTAAGTGGCTAAGTAAGCACTTCTTTAAATGTTATTGGATATTTACATTACAAGTTTCTGAGTGAAATAACCCAGTCATTGTAACCTGGACTCCGACATCTGTCTGTCAGGATGGCGCTGCCGTAAGTGTGCATTGTTTCCGGGAGGTTTGGCTTTAAATTCCTCATCTGACATACTTTGCTGATAGTTTAAAAGCTAGGATTTGCTTGGGAGGGCAACCCTCAGGGCAAGCTTAGCATGATTGTTAATTGGCTAACTAATCACTTGTATAAATGTCTTAGGACTTTGAGTTGACCGTATCAAATGCATTGTTGCCGAAAAGCTAGTAGCTAGGGTCAGGATGGCCGAGCGGTCTAAGGCGCTGCGTTCAGGTCGCAGTCTCCCCTGGAGGCGTGGGTTCGAATCCCACTTCTGACATGCAATTTTGATCAGCAGAAATATCACTTCAGCTTCGGCCGCTACCATGCTACGCAGTTTTCCTAAGTGGCTAAGTAAGCACTTCTTTAAATGTTATTGGATATTTACATTACAAGTTTCTGAGTGAAATAACCCCGTCATTGTAACCTAGACTCCGACATCTGTCTGTCAGGATGGCGCTGCCGTGAGTGTGCATTGTTTCCGGGAGGTTTGGCTTTAAATTCCTCATCTGACATGCTTTGCTGATAGGTTAAAAGCTAGGATTTGCTTGGGAGGGCACCCCTCAGGGCAAGCTTAGCATGTTTGTTAATTGGCTAACTAATCACTTGTGTAAATGTCTTAGGACTTTGAGTTAACCGTATCAAATGCATTATAGCCGAAAAGCAAGTAGCTAGGGTCAGGATGGCCGAGCGGTCTAAGGTGCTGCGTTCAGGTAGCAGTCTCCCCTGGAGGCGTGGGTTCGAATCCCACTTCTGACATGCAATTTTGATCAGCAGAAATATCACTTCAGCTTCGGCCGCTACCATGCTATGCAGTTTTCCTAAGTGGCTAAGTAAGCACTTCTTTAAATGTTATTGGATATTTACATTACAAGTTTCTGAGTGAAATAACCCAGTCATTGTAACCTGGACTCCGACATCTGTCTGTCAGGATGGCGCTGCCGTAAGTGTGCATTGTTTCCGGGAGGTTTGGCTGTAAATTCCTCATCTGACATACTTTGCTGATAGTTTAAAAGCTAGGATTTGCTTGGGAGGGCAACCCTCAGGGCAAGCTTAGCATGATTGTTAATTGGCTAACTAATCACTTGTATAAATGTCTTAGGACTTTGAGTTGACCGTATCAAATGCATTGTTGCCGAAAAGCTAGCAGCTAGGGTCAGGATGGCCGAGCGGTCTAAGGCGCTGCGTTCAGGTCGCAGTCTCCCCTGGAGGCGTGGGTTCGAATCCCACTTCTGACATGCAATTTTGATCAGTAGAAATATCACTTCAGCTTGTTTCCGCTTCCATGCTGCCCAGTTTTCCTGAGTGGCTAAGTAAGCACTTCTTTAAATGTTATTGGATATTTACATTACAAGTTTCTGAGTGAAATAACCCAGTCATTGTAACCTGGACTCCGACATCTGTCTGTCAGGATGGCGCTGCCATAAGTGTGCATTGTTTCCGGGAGGTTTGGCTTTAAATTCCTCATCTGACATGCTTTGCTGATAGTTTAAAAGCTAGGATTTGCTTGGTAGGGCAACCCTCAGGGCAAGCTTAGCATGATTGTTAATTGGCTAACTAATCACTTGTATAAATGTCTTAGGACTTTGAGTTGACCGTATCAAATGTATTGTTGCCGAAAAGCTAGTAGCTAGGGTCAGGATGGCCGAGCGGTCTAAGGCGCTGCGTTCAGGTTGCAGTCTCCCCTGGAGGCGTGGGTTCGAATCCCACTTCTGACATGCAATTTTGATCAGCAGAAATATCACTTCAGCTTGGGCCGCTACCATGCTACGCAGTTTTCCTAAGTGGCTAAGTAAGCACTTCTTTAAATGTTATTGGATATTTACATTACAAGTTTCTGAGTGAAATAACCCAGTCATTGTAACCTGGACTCCGACATCTGTCTGTCAGGATGGCGCTGCCGTAAGTGTGCATTGTTTCCGGGAGGTTTGGCTTTAAATTCCTCATCTGACATACTTTGCTGATAGTTTAAAAGCTAGGATTTGCTTGGGAGGGAAACCCTCAGGGCAAGCTTATCATGATTGTTAATTGGCTAACTAATCACTTGTATAAATGTCTTAGGACTTTGAGTTGACCGTATCAAATGCATTGTTGCCGAAAAGCTGGTAGCTAGGGTCAGGATGGCCGAGCGGTCTAAGGTGCTGCGTTCAGGTAGCAGTCTCCCCTGGAGGCGTGGGTTCGAATCCCACTTCTGACATGCAATTTTGATCAGCAGAAATATCACTTCAGCTTCGGCCGCTACCATGCTACGCAGTTTTCCTAAGTGGCTAAGTAAGCACTTCTTTAAATGTTATTGGATATTTACATTACAAGTTTCTGAGTGAAATAACCCAGTCATTGTAACCTGGACTCCGACATCTGTCTGTCAGGATGGCGCTGCCGTAAGTGTGCATTGTTTCCGGGAGGTTTGGCTTTAAATTCCTCATCTGACATACTTTGCTGATAGGTTAAAAGCTAGGATTTGCTTGGGAGGGCACCCCTCAGGGCAAGCTCAGCATGTTTGTTAATTGGCTAACTAATCACTTGTGTAAATGTCTTAGGACTTTGAGTTAACCGTATCAAATGCATTATAGCCGAGAAGCAAGTAGCTAGGGTCAGGATGGCCGAGCGGTCTAAGGCGCTGCGTTCAGGTCGCAGTCTCCCCTGGAGGCGTGGGTTCGAATCCCACTTCTGACATGCAATTTTGATCAGTAGAAATATCACTTCAGCTTGGTTCCGCTTCCATGCTGCCCAGTTTTCCTGAATGGCTAACTAAGCACATCCTTAAATGTTATTGGATATTTACATTACAAGTTCCTGAGTGAAATAACCCCGTCATTGTAACCTGGACTCCGACATCTGTCTGTCAGGATGGCGCTGCCGTAAGTGTGCATTGTTTCCGGGAGGTTTGGCTTTAAATTCCTCATCTGACATACTTTGCTGATAGGTTAAAAGCTAGGATTTGCTTGGGAGGGCAACCCTCAGGGCAAGCTTAGCATGTTTGTCAATTGGCTAACTAATCACTTGTATAAATGTCTTAGGACTTTGAGTTAACCGTATCAAATGCATTATAGCCGAAAAGCAAGTAGCTAGGGTCAGGGTGGCCAAGCGGTCTAAGGTGCTGCGTTCAGATTGCAGTCTCCCCTGGAGGCGTGGGTTCAAATCCCACTTCTGACATGCAATTTTGATCAGTAGAAATATCACTTCAGCTTGTTTCCGCTTCCATGCTGCCCAGTTTTCCTGAGTGGCTAAGTAAGCACTTCTTTAAATGTTATTGGATATTTACATTACAAGTTTCTGAGTGAAATAACCCAGTCATTGTAACCTGGACTCCGACATCTGTCTGTCAGGATGGCGCTGCCATAAGTGTGCATTGTTTCCGGGAGGTTTGGCTTTAAATTCCTCATCTGACATACTTTGCTGATAGTTTAAAAGCTAGGATTTGCTTGGTAGGGCAACCCTCAGGGCAAGCTTAGCATGATTGTTAATTGGCTAACTAATCACTTGTATAAATGTCTTAGGACTTTGAGTTGACCGTATCAAATGCATTGTTGCCTTAAAGCTAGTAGCTAGGGTCAGGATGGCCGAGCGGTCTAAGGCGCTGCGTTCAGGTCGCAGTCTCCCCTGGAGGCGTGGGTTCGAATCCCACTTCTGACATGCAATTTTGATCAGCAGAAATATCACTTCAGCTTGGGCCGCTACCATGCTACGCAGTTTTCCTAAGTGGCTAAGTAAGCACTTCTTTAAATGTTATTGGATATTTACATTACAAGTTTCTGAGTGAAATAACCCAGTCATTGTAACCTGGACTCCGACATCTGTCTGTCAGGATGGCGCTGCCGTAAGTGTGCATTGTTTCCGGGAGGTTTGGCTTTAAATTCCTCATCTGACATACTTTGCTGATAGTTTAAAAGCTAGGATTTGCTTGGGAGGGAAACCCTCAGGGCAAGCTTATCATGATTGTTAATTGGCTAACTAATCACTTGTATAAATGTCTTAGGACTTTGAGTTGACCGTATCAAATGCATTGTTGCCGAAAAGCTAGTAGCTAGGGTCAGGATGGCCGAGCGGTCTAAGGTGCTGCGTTCAGGTAGCAGTCTCCCCTGGAGGCGTGTGTTCGAATCCCACTTCTGACATGCAATTTTGATCAGCAGAAATATCACTTCAGCTTCGGCCGCTACCATGCTACGCAGTTTTCCTAAGTGGCTAAGTAAGCACTTCTTTAAATGTTATTGGATATTTACATTACAAGTTTCTGAGTGAAATAACCCAGTCATTGTAACCTGGACTCCGACATCTGTCTGTCAGGATGGCGCTGCCGTAAGTGTGCATTGTTTCCGGGAGGTTTGGCTTTAAATTCCTCATCTGACATACTTTGCTGATAGTTTAAAAGCTAGGATTTGCTTGGGAGGGCAACCCTCAGGGCAAGCTTAGCATGATTGTTAATTGGCTAACTAATCACTTGTATAAATGTCTTAGGACTTTGAGTTGACCGTATCAAATGCATTGTTGCCGAAAAGCTAGCAGCTAGGGTCAGGATGGCCGAGCGGTCTAAGGCGCTGCGTTCAGGTCACAGTCTCCCCTGGAGGCGTGGGTTCGAATCCCACTTCTGACATGCAATTTTGATCAGCAGAAATATCACTTCAGCTTCGGCCGCTACCATGCTACGCAGTTTTCCTAAGTGGCTAAGTAAGCACTTCTTTAAATGTTATTGGATATTTACATTACAAGTTTCTTAGTGAAATAACCCCGTCATTGTAACCTGGACTCCGACATCTGTCTGTCAGGATGGCGCTGCCGTGAGTGTGCATTGTTTCCGGGAGGTTTGGCTTTAAATTCCTCATCTGACATGCTTTGCTGATAGGTTAAAAGCTAGGATTTGCTTGGGAGGGCACCCCTCAGGGCAAGCTCAGCATGTTTGTTAATTGGCTAACTAATCACTTGTGTAAATGTCTTAGGACTTTGAGTTAACCGTATCAAATGCATTATAGCCGAGAAGCAAGTAGCTAGGGTCAGGATGGCCGAGCGGTCTAAGGCGCTGCGTTCAGGTCGCAGTCTCCCCTGGAGGCGTGGGTTCGAATCCCACTTCTGACATGCAATTTTGATCAGTAGAAATATCACTTCAGCTTGGTTCCGCTTCCATGCTGCCCAGTTTTCCTGAATGGCTAACTAAGCACATCCTTAAATGTTATTGGATATTTACATTACAAGTTCCTGAGTGAAATAACCCCGTCATTGTAACCTGGACTCCGACATCTGTCTGTCAGGATGGCGCTGCCGTAAGTGTGCATTGTTTCCGGGAGGTTTGGCTTTAAATTCCTCATCTGACATACTTTGCTGATAGGTTAAAAGCTAGGATTTGCTTGGGAGGGCAACCCTCAGGGCAAGCTTAGCATGTTTGTCAATTGGCTAACTAATCACTTGTATAAATGTCTTAGGACTTTGAGTTAACCGTATCAAATGCATTATAGCCGAAAAGCAAGTAGCTAGGGTCAGGGTGGCCAAGCGGTCTAAGGTGCTGCGTTCAGATTGCAGTCTCCCCTGGAGGCGTGGGTTCGAATCCCACTTCTGACATGCAATTTTGATCAGCAGAAATATCACTTCAGCTTCGGCCGCTACCATGCTACGCAGTTTTCCTAAGTGGCTAAGTAAGCACTTCTTTAAATGTTATTGGATATTTACATTACAAGTTTCTGAGTGAAATAACCCAGTCATTGTAACCTGGACTCCGACATCTGTCTGTCAGGATGGCGCTGCCGTAAGTGTGCATTGTTTCCGGGAGGTTTGGCTTTAAATTCCTCATCTGACATACTTTGCTGATAGTTTAAAAGCTAGGATTTGCTTGGGAGGGCAACCCTCAGGGCAAGCTTAGCATGATTGTTAATTGGCTAACTAATCACTTGTATAAATGTCTTAGGACTTTGTGTTGACCGTATCAAATGCATTGTTGCCGAAAAGCTAGTAGCTAGGGTCAGGATGGCCGAGCGGTCTAAGGCGCTGCGTTCAGGTTGCAGTCTCCCCTGGAGGCGTGGGTTCGAATCCCACATCTGACATGCAATTTTGATCAGTAGAAATATCACTTCAGCTTGGTTCCGCTTCCATGCTGCCCAGTTTTCCTGAGTGGCTAACTAAGCACATCCTTAAATGTTATTGGATATTTACATTACAAGTTCCTGAGTGAAATAACCCCGTCATTGTAACCTGGACTCCGACATCTGTCTGTCAGGATGGCGCTGCCGTAAGTGTGCATTGTTTCCGGGAGGTTTGGCTTTAAATTCCTCATCTGACATACTTTGCTGATAGGTTAAAAGCTAGGATTTGCTTGGGAGGGCAACCCTCAGGGCAAGCTTAGCATGTTTGTCAATTGGCTAACTAATCACTTGTATAAATGTCTTAGGACTTTGAGTTAACCGTATCAAATGCATTATAGCCGAAAGGCAAGTAGCTAGGGTCAGGGTGGCCAAGCGGTCTAAGGTGCTGCGTTCAGATTGCAGTCTCCCCTGGAGGCGTGGGTTCGAATCCCACTTCTGACATGCAATTTTGATCAGCAGAAATATCACTTCAGCTTGGGCCGCTACCATGCTACGCAGTTTTCTTAAGTGGCTAAGTAAGCACTTCTTTAAATGTTATTGGATATTTACATTACAAGTTTCTGAGTGAAATAACCCAGTCATTGTAACCTGGACTCCGACATCTGTCTGTCAGGATGGCGCTGCCGTAAGTGTGCATTGTTTCCGGGAGGTTTGGCTTTAAATTCCTCATCTGACATACTTTGCTGATAGTTTAAAAGCTAGGATTTGCTTGGGAGGGCAACCCTCAGGGCAAGCTTATCATGATTGTTAATTGGCTAACTAATCACTTGTATAAATGTCTTAGGACTTTGAGTTGACCGTATCAAATGCATTGTTGCCGAAAAGCTAGTAGCTAGGGTCAGGATGGCCGAGCGGTCTAAGGCGCTGCGTTCAGATTGCAGTCTCCCCTGGAGGCGTGGGTTCGAATCCCTCTTCTGACATGCAATTTTGATCAGCAGAAATATCACTTCAGCTTGGGCCGCTACCATGCTACACAGTTTTCTTAAGTGGCTAAGTAAGCACTTCTTTAAATGTTATTGGATATTTACATTACAAGTTTCTGAGTGAAATAACCCAGTCATTGTAACCTGGACTCCGACATCTGTCTGTCAGGATGGCGCTGCCGTAAGTGTGCATTGTTTCCGGGAGGTTTGGCTTTAAATTCCTCATCTGACATACTTTGCTGATAGTTTAAAAGCTAGGATTTGCTTGGGAGGGCAACCCTCAGGGCAAGCTTATCATGATTGTTAATTGGCTAACTAATCACTTGTATAAATGTCTTAGGACTTTGAGTTGACCGTATCAAATGCATTGTTGCCGAAAAGCTAGTAGCTAGGGTCAGGATGGCCGAGCGGTCTAAGGCGCTGCGTTCAGGTCACAGTCTCCCCTGGAGGCGTGGGTTCGTATCCCACTTCTGACATGCGATTTTGATCAGTAGAAATATCACTTCAGCTTGGTTCCGCTTCCATGCTGCCCAGTTTTCCTGAGTGGCTAAGTAAGCACTTTTTTAAATGTTATTGGATATTTACATTACAAGTTTCTGAGTGAAATAACCCCGTCATTGTAACCTGGACTCCGACATCTGTCTGTCAGGATGGCGCTGCCGTGAGTGTGCATTGTTTCCGGGAGGTTTGGCTTTAAATTCCTCATCTGACATGCTTTGCTGATAGGTTAAAAGCTAGGAGTTGCTTGGGAGGGCACCCCTCAGGGCAAGCTTAGCATGTTTGTTAATTGGCTAACTAATCACTTGTGTAAATGTCTTAGGACTTTGAGTTAACCGTATCAAATGCATTATAGCCGAAAAGCAAGTAGCTAGGGTCAGGATGGCCGAGTGGTCTAAGGCGCTGCGTTCAGGTCGCAGTCTCCCCTGGAGGCGTGGGTTCGAATCCCACTTCTGACATGCAATTTTGATCAGTAGAAATATCACTTCAGCTTGGTTCCGCTTCCATGCTGCCCAGTTTTCCTGAGTGGCTAACTAAGCACATCCTTAAATGTTATTGGATATTTACATTACAAGTTCCTGAGTGAAATAACCCCCTCATTGTAACCTGGACTCCGACATCTGTCTGTCAGGATGGTGCTGCCTTAAGTGTGCATTGTTTCCGGGAGGTTTGGCTTTAAATTCCTCATCTGACATACTTTGCTGATAGGTTAAAAGCTAGGATTTGCTTGGGAGGGCAACCCTCAGGGCAAGCTTAGCATGTTTGTCAATTGGCTAACTAATCACTTGTATAAATGTCTTAGGACTTTGAGTTAACCGTATCAAATGCATTATAGCCGAAAAGCAAGTAGCTAGGGTCAGGGTGGCCAAGCGGTCTAAGGTGCTGCGTTCAAATTGCAGTCTCCCCTGGAGGCGTGGGTTCGAATCCCACTTCTGACATGCAATTTTGATCAGCAGAAATATCACTTCAGCTTGGGCCGCTACCATGCTACGCAGTTTTCCTAAGTGGCTAAGTAAGCACTTCTTTAAATGTTATTGGATATTTACATTACAAGTTTCTGAGTGAAATAACCCAGTCATTGTAACCTGGACTCCGACATCTGTCTGTCAGGATGGCGCTGCCGTAAGTGTGCATTGTTTCCGGGAGGTTTGGCTTTAAATTCCTCATCTGACATACTTTGCTGATAGTTTAAAAGCTAGGATTTGCTTGGTAGGGCAACCCTCAGGGCAAGCTTAGCATGATTGTTAATTGGCTAACTAATCACTTGTATAAATGTCTTAGGACTTTGAGTTGACCGTATCAAATGCATTGTTGCCGAAAAGCTAGTAGCTAGGGTCAGGATGGCCGAGCGGTCTAAGGCGCTGCGTTCAGGTCGCAGTCTCCCCTGGAGGCGTGGGTTCGAATCCCACTTCTGACATGCAATTTTGATCAGCAGAAATATCACTTCAGCTTGGGCCGCTACCATGCTACGCAGTTTTCCTAAGTGGCTAAGTAAGCACTTCTTTAAATGTTATTGGATATTTACATTACAAGTTTCTGAGTGAAATAACCCCGTCATTGTAACCTGGACTCCGACATCTGTCTGTCAGGATGGCGCTGCCGTGAGTGTGCATTGTTTCCGGGAGGTTTGGCTTTAAATTCCTCATCTGACATACTTTGCTGATAGGTTAAAAGCTAGGATTTCCTTGGGAGGGCACCCCTCAGGGCAAGCTTAGCATGTTTGTTAATTGGCTAACTAATCACTTGTGTAAATGTCTTAGGACTTTGAGTTAACCGTATCAAATGCATTATAGCCGAAAAGCAAGTAGCTAGGGTCAGGATGGCCGAGCGGTGTAAGGCGCTGCGTTCAGATCGCAGTCTCCCCTGGAGGCGTGGGTTCGAATGCCACTTCTGACATGCAATTTTGATCAGTAGAAATATCACTTCAGCTTGGTTCCGCTTCCATGCTGCCCAGTTTTCCTGAGTGGCTAACTAAGCACATCCTTAAATGTTATTGGATATTTACATTACAAGTTCCTGAGTGAAATAACCCCGTTATTGTAACCTGGACTCCGACATCTGTCTGTCAGGATGGCGCTGCCGTAAGTGTGCATTGTTTCCGGGAGGTTTGGTTTTAAATTCCTCATCTGACATACTTTGCTGATAGGTTAAAAGCTAGGATTTGCTTGGGAGGGCAACCCTCAGGGCAAGCTTAGCATGTTTGTCAATTGGCTAACTAATCACTTGTATAAATGTCTTAGGACTTTGAGCTAACCGTATCAAATGCATTATAGCCGAAAAGCAAGTAGCTAGGGTCAGGGTGGCCAAGCGGTCTAAGGTGCTGTGTTCAGATTGCAGTCTCCCCTGGAGGCGTGGGTTCGAATCCCACTTCTGACATGCAATTTTGATCAGCAGAAATATCACTTCAGCTTGGGCCGCTACCATGCTACGCAGTTTTCCTAAGTGGCTAAGTAAGCACTTCTTTAAATGTTATTGGATATTTACATTACAAGTTTCTGAGTGAAATAACCCAGTCATTGTAACCTGGACTCCGACATCTGTCTGTCAGGATGGCGCTGCCGTAAGTGTGCATTGTTTCCGGGAGGTTTGGCTTTAAATTCCTCATCTGACATACTTTGCTGATAGTTTAAAAGCTAGGATTTGCTTGGGAGGGCAACCCTCAGGGCAAGCTTAGCATGATTGTTAATTGGCTAACTAATCACTTGTATAAATGTCTTAGGACTTTGAGTTGACCGTATCAAATGCATTGTTGCCGAAAAGCTAGTAGCTAGGGTCAGGATGGCCGAGCGGTCTAAGGCGCTGCGTTCAGGTCGCAGTCTCCCCTGGAGGCGTGGGTTCGAATCCCACTTCTGACATGCAATTTTGATCAGCAGAAATATCACTTCAGCTTCGGCCGCTACCATGCTACGCAGTTTTCCTAAGTGGCTAAGTAAGCACTTCTTTAAATGTTATTGGATATTTACATTACAAGTTTCTGAGTGAAATAACCCCGTCATTGTAACCTAGACTCCGACATCTGTCTGTCAGGATGGCGCTGCCGTGAGTGTGCATTGTTTCCGGGAGGTTTGGCTTTAAATTCCTCATCTGACATGCTTTGCTGATAGGTTAAAAGCTAGGATTTGCTTGGGAGGGCACCCCTCAGGGCAAGCTTAGCATGTTTGTTAATTGGCTAACTAATCACTTGTGTAAATGTCTTAGGACTTTGAGTTAACCGTATCAAATGCATTATAGCCGAAAAGCAAGTAGCTAGGGTCAGGATGGCCGAGCGGTCTAAGGTGCTGCGTTCAGGTAGCAGTCTCCCCTGGAGGCGTGGGTTCGAATCCCACTTCTGACATGCAATTTTGATCAGCAGAAATATCACTTCAGCTTCGGCCGCTACCATGCTATGCAGTTTTCCTAAGTGGCTAAGTAAGCACTTCTTTAAATGTTATTGGATATTTACATTACAAGTTTCTGAGTGAAATAACCCAGTCATTGTAACCTGGACTCCGACATCTGTCTGTCAGGATGGCGCTGCCGTAAGTGTGCATTGTTTCCGGGAGGTTTGGCTTTAAATTCCTCATCTGACATACTTTGCTGATAGTTTAAAAGCTAGGATTTGCTTGGGAGGGCAACCCTCAGGGCAAGCTTAGCATGATTGTTAATTGGCTAACTAATCACTTGTATAAATGTCTTAGGACTTTGAGTTGACCGTATCAAATGCATTGTTGCCGAAAAGCTAGCAGCTAGGGTCAGGATGGCCGAGCGGTCTAAGGCGCTGCGTTCAGGTCGCAGTCTCCCCTGGAGGCGTGGGTTCGAATCCCACTTCTGACATGCAATTTTGATCAGTAGAAATATCACTTCAGCTTGTTTCCGCTTCCATGCTGCCCAGTTTTCCTGAGTGGCTAAGTAAGCACTTCTTTAAATGTTATTGGATATTTACATTACAAGTTTCTGAGTGAAATAACCCAGTCATTGTAACCTGGACTCCGACATCTGTCTGTCAGGATGGCGCTGCCATAAGTGTGCATTGTTTCCGGGAGGTTTGGCTTTAAATTCCTCATCTGACATGCTTTGCTGATAGTTTAAAAGCTAGGATTTGCTTGGTAGGGCAACCCTCAGGGCAAGCTTAGCATGATTGTTAATTGGCTAACTAATCACTTGTATAAATGTCTTAGGACTTTGAGTTGACCGTATCAAATGTATTGTTGCCGAAAAGCTAGTAGCTAGGGTCAGGATGGCCGAGCGGTCTAAGGCGCTGCGTTCAGGTTGCAGTCTCCCCTGGAGGCGTGGGTTCGAATCCCACTTCTGACATGCAATTTTGATCAGCAGAAATATCACTTCAGCTTGGGCCGCTACCATGCTACGCAGTTTTCCTAAGTGGCTAAGTAAGCACTTCTTTAAATGTTATTGGATATTTACATTACAAGTTTCTGAGTGAAATAACCCAGTCATTGTAACCTGGACTCCGACATCTGTCTGTCAGGATGGCGCTGCCGTAAGTGTGCATTGTTTCCGGGAGGTTTGGCTTTAAATTCCTCATCTGACATACTTTGCTGATAGTTTAAAAGCTAGGATTTGCTTGGGAGGGAAACCCTCAGGGCAAGCTTATCATGATTGTTAATTGGCTAACTAATCACTTGTATAAATGTCTTAGGACTTTGAGTTGACCGTATCAAATGCATTGTTGCCGAAAAGCTGGTAGCTAGGGTCAGGATGGCCGAGCGGTCTAAGGTGCTGCGTTCAGGTAGCAGTCTCCCCTGGAGGCGTGGGTTCGAATCCCACTTCTGACATGCAATTTTGATCAGCAGAAATATCACTTCAGCTTCGGCCGCTACCATGCTACGCAGTTTTCCTAAGTGGCTAAGTAAGCACTTCTTTAAATGTTATTGGATATTTACATTACAAGTTTCTGAGTGAAATAACCCAGTCATTGTAACCTGGACTCCGACATCTGTCTGTCAGGATGGCGCTGCCGTAAGTGTGCATTGTTTCCGGGAGGTTTGGCTTTAAATTCCTCATCTGACATACTTTGCTGATAGGTTAAAAGCTAGGATTTGCTTGGGAGGGCACCCCTCAGGGCAAGCTCAGCATGTTTGTTAATTGGCTAACTAATCACTTGTGTAAATGTCTTAGGACTTTGAGTTAACCGTATCAAATGCATTATAGCCGAGAAGCAAGTAGCTAGGGTCAGGATGGCCGAGCGGTCTAAGGCGCTGCGTTCAGGTCGCAGTCTCCCCTGGAGGCGTGGGTTCGAATCCCACTTCTGACATGCAATTTTGATCAGTAGAAATATCACTTCAGCTTGGTTCCGCTTCCATGCTGCCCAGTTTTCCTGAATGGCTAACTAAGCACATCCTTAAATGTTATTGGATATTTACATTACAAGTTCCTGAGTGAAATAACCCCGTCATTGTAACCTGGACTCCGACATCTGTCTGTCAGGATGGCGCTGCCGTAAGTGTGCATTGTTTCCGGGAGGTTTGGCTTTAAATTCCTCATCTGACATACTTTGCTGATAGGTTAAAAGCTAGGATTTGCTTGGGAGGGCAACCCTCAGGGCAAGCTTAGCATGTTTGTCAATTGGCTAACTAATCACTTGTATAAATGTCTTAGGACTTTGAGTTAACCGTATCAAATGCATTATAGCCGAAAAGCAAGTAGCTAGGGTCAGGGTGGCCAAGCGGTCTAAGGTGCTGCGTTCAGATTGCAGTCTCCCCTGGAGGCGTGGGTTCAAATCCCACTTCTGACATGCAATTTTGATCAGTAGAAATATCACTTCAGCTTGTTTCCGCTTCCATGCTGCCCAGTTTTCCTGAGTGGCTAAGTAAGCACTTCTTTAAATGTTATTGGATATTTACATTACAAGTTTCTGAGTGAAATAACCCAGTCATTGTAACCTGGACTCCGACATCTGTCTGTCAGGATGGCGCTGCCATAAGTGTGCATTGTTTCCGGGAGGTTTGGCTTTAAATTCCTCATCTGACATACTTTGCTGATAGTTTAAAAGCTAGGATTTGCTTGGTAGGGCAACCCTCAGGGCAAGCTTAGCATGATTGTTAATTGGCTAACTAATCACTTGTATAAATGTCTTAGGACTTTGAGTTGACCGTATCAAATGCATTGTTGCCTTAAAGCTAGTAGCTAGGGTCAGGATGGCCGAGCGGTCTAAGGCGCTGCGTTCAGGTCGCAGTCTCCCCTGGAGGCGTGGGTTCGAATCCCACTTCTGACATGCAATTTTGATCAGCAGAAATATCACTTCAGCTTGGGCCGCTACCATGCTACGCAGTTTTCCTAAGTGGCTAAGTAAGCACTTCTTTAAATGTTATTGGATATTTACATTACAAGTTTCTGAGTGAAATAACCCAGTCATTGTAACCTGGACTCCGACATCTGTCTGTCAGGATGGCGCTGCCGTAAGTGTGCATTGTTTCCGGGAGGTTTGGCTTTAAATTCCTCATCTGACATACTTTGCTGATAGTTTAAAAGCTAGGATTTGCTTGGGAGGGAAACCCTCAGGGCAAGCTTATCATGATTGTTAATTGGCTAACTAATCACTTGTATAAATGTCTTAGGACTTTGAGTTGACCGTATCAAATGCATTGTTGCCGAAAAGCTAGTAGCTAGGGTCAGGATGGCCGAGCGGTCTAAGGTGCTGCGTTCAGGTAGCAGTCTCCCCTGGAGGCGTGTGTTCGAATCCCACTTCTGACATGCAATTTTGATCAGCAGAAATATCACTTCAGCTTCGGCCGCTACCATGCTACGCAGTTTTCCTAAGTGGCTAAGTAAGCACTTCTTTAAATGTTATTGGATATTTACATTACAAGTTTCTGAGTGAAATAACCCAGTCATTGTAACCTGGACTCCGACATCTGTCTGTCAGGATGGCGCTGCCGTAAGTGTGCATTGTTTCCGGGAGGTTTGGCTTTAAATTCCTCATCTGACATACTTTGCTGATAGTTTAAAAGCTAGGATTTGCTTGGGAGGGCAACCCTCAGGGCAAGCTTAGCATGATTGTTAATTGGCTAACTAATCACTTGTATAAATGTCTTAGGACTTTGAGTTGACCGTATCAAATGCATTGTTGCCGAAAAGCTAGCAGCTAGGGTCAGGATGGCCGAGCGGTCTAAGGCGCTGCGTTCAGGTCACAGTCTCCCCTGGAGGCGTGGGTTCGAATCCCACTTCTGACATGCAATTTTGATCAGCAGAAATATCACTTCAGCTTCGGCCGCTACCATGCTACGCAGTTTTCCTAAGTGGCTAAGTAAGCACTTCTTTAAATGTTATTGGATATTTACATTACAAGTTTCTTAGTGAAATAACCCCGTCATTGTAACCTGGACTCCGACATCTGTCTGTCAGGATGGCGCTGCCGTGAGTGTGCATTGTTTCCGGGAGGTTTGGCTTTAAATTCCTCATCTGACATGCTTTGCTGATAGGTTAAAAGCTAGGATTTGCTTGGGAGGGCACCCCTCAGGGCAAGCTCAGCATGTTTGTTAATTGGCTAACTAATCACTTGTGTAAATGTCTTAGGACTTTGAGTTAACCGTATCAAATGCATTATAGCCGAGAAGCAAGTAGCTAGGGTCAGGATGGCCGAGCGGTCTAAGGCGCTGCGTTCAGGTCGCAGTCTCCCCTGGAGGCGTGGGTTCGAATCCCACTTCTGACATGCAATTTTGATCAGTAGAAATATCACTTCAGCTTGGTTCCGCTTCCATGCTGCCCAGTTTTCCTGAATGGCTAACTAAGCACATCCTTAAATGTTATTGGATATTTACATTACAAGTTCCTGAGTGAAATAACCCCGTCATTGTAACCTGGACTCCGACATCTGTCTGTCAGGATGGCGCTGCCGTAAGTGTGCATTGTTTCCGGGAGGTTTGGCTTTAAATTCCTCATCTGACATACTTTGCTGATAGGTTAAAAGCTAGGATTTGCTTGGGAGGGCAACCCTCAGGGCAAGCTTAGCATGTTTGTCAATTGGCTAACTAATCACTTGTATAAATGTCTTAGGACTTTGAGTTAACCGTATCAAATGCATTATAGCCGAAAAGCAAGTAGCTAGGGTCAGGGTGGCCAAGCGGTCTAAGGTGCTGCGTTCAGATTGCAGTCTCCCCTGGAGGCGTGGGTTCGAATCCCACTTCTGACATGCAATTTTGATCAGCAGAAATATCACTTCAGCTTCGGCCGCTACCATGCTACGCAGTTTTCCTAAGTGGCTAAGTAAGCACTTCTTTAAATGTTATTGGATATTTACATTACAAGTTTCTGAGTGAAATAACCCAGTCATTGTAACCTGGACTCCGACATCTGTCTGTCAGGATGGCGCTGCCGTAAGTGTGCATTGTTTCCGGGAGGTTTGGCTTTAAATTCCTCATCTGACATACTTTGCTGATAGTTTAAAAGCTAGGATTTGCTTGGGAGGGCAACCCTCAGGGCAAGCTTAGCATGATTGTTAATTGGCTAACTAATCACTTGTATAAATGTCTTAGGACTTTGTGTTGACCGTATCAAATGCATTGTTGCCGAAAAGCTAGTAGCTAGGGTCAGGATGGCCGAGCGGTCTAAGGCGCTGCGTTCAGGTTGCAGTCTCCCCTGGAGGCGTGGGTTCGAATCCCACATCTGACATGCAATTTTGATCAGTAGAAATATCACTTCAGCTTGGTTCCGCTTCCATGCTGCCCAGTTTTCCTGAGTGGCTAACTAAGCACATCCTTAAATGTTATTGGATATTTACATTACAAGTTCCTGAGTGAAATAACCCCGTCATTGTAACCTGGACTCCGACATCTGTCTGTCAGGATGGCGCTGCCGTAAGTGTGCATTGTTTCCGGGAGGTTTGGCTTTAAATTCCTCATCTGACATACTTTGCTGATAGGTTAAAAGCTAGGATTTGCTTGGGAGGGCAACCCTCAGGGCAAGCTTAGCATGTTTGTCAATTGGCTAACTAATCACTTGTATAAATGTCTTAGGACTTTGAGTTAACCGTATCAAATGCATTATAGCCGAAAGGCAAGTAGCTAGGGTCAGGGTGGCCAAGCGGTCTAAGGTGCTGCGTTCAGATTGCAGTCTCCCCTGGAGGCGTGGGTTCGAATCCCACTTCTGACATGCAATTTTGATCAGCAGAAATATCACTTCAGCTTGGGCCGCTACCATGCTACGCAGTTTTCTTAAGTGGCTAAGTAAGCACTTCTTTAAATGTTATTGGATATTTACATTACAAGTTTCTGAGTGAAATAACCCAGTCATTGTAACCTGGACTCCGACATCTGTCTGTCAGGATGGCGCTGCCGTAAGTGTGCATTGTTTCCGGGAGGTTTGGCTTTAAATTCCTCATCTGACATACTTTGCTGATAGTTTAAAAGCTAGGATTTGCTTGGGAGGGCAACCCTCAGGGCAAGCTTATCATGATTGTTAATTGGCTAACTAATCACTTGTATAAATGTCTTAGGACTTTGAGTTGACCGTATCAAATGCATTGTTGCCGAAAAGCTAGTAGCTAGGGTCAGGATGGCCGAGCGGTCTAAGGCGCTGCGTTCAGATTGCAGTCTCCCCTGGAGGCGTGGGTTCGAATCCCTCTTCTGACATGCAATTTTGATCAGCAGAAATATCACTTCAGCTTGGGCCGCTACCATGCTACACAGTTTTCTTAAGTGGCTAAGTAAGCACTTCTTTAAATGTTATTGGATATTTACATTACAAGTTTCTGAGTGAAATAACCCAGTCATTGTAACCTGGACTCCGACATCTGTCTGTCAGGATGGCGCTGCCGTAAGTGTGCATTGTTTCCGGGAGGTTTGGCTTTAAATTCCTCATCTGACATACTTTGCTGATAGTTTAAAAGCTAGGATTTGCTTGGGAGGGCAACCCTCAGGGCAAGCTTATCATGATTGTTAATTGGCTAACTAATCACTTGTATAAATGTCTTAGGACTTTGAGTTGACCGTATCAAATGCATTGTTGCCGAAAAGCTAGTAGCTAGGGTCAGGATGGCCGAGCGGTCTAAGGCGCTGCGTTCAGGTCACAGTCTCCCCTGGAGGCGTGGGTTCGTATCCCACTTCTGACATGCGATTTTGATCAGTAGAAATATCACTTCAGCTTGGTTCCGCTTCCATGCTGCCCAGTTTTCCTGAGTGGCTAAGTAAGCACTTTTTTAAATGTTATTGGATATTTACATTACAAGTTTCTGAGTGAAATAACCCAGTCATTGTAACCTGGACTCCGACATCTGTCTGTCAGGATGGCGCTGCCGTAAGTGTGCATTGTTTCCGGGAGGTTTGGCTTTAAATTCCTCATCTGACATACTTTGCTGATAGTTTAAAAGCTAGGATTTGCTTGGGAGGGCAACCCTCAGGGCAAGCTTAGCGTGATTGTTAATTGGCTTACTAATCACTTGTATAAATGTCTTAGGACTTTGAGTTGACCGTATCAAATGCATTGTTGCCGAAAAGGTAGTAGCTAGGGTCAGGATGGCCGAGCGGTCTAAGGCGCTGCGTTCAGATCGCAGTCTCCCCTGGAGGCGTGGGTTCGAATCCCACTTCTGACATGCAATTTTGATCAGCAGAAATATCACTTCAGCTTGGGCCGCTACCATGCTACGCAGTTTTCCTAAGTGGCTAAGTAAGCACTTCTTTAAATGTTATTGGATATTTACATTACAAGTTTCTGAGTGAAATAACCCAGTCATTGTAACCTGGACTCCGACATCTGTCTGTCAGGATGGCGCTGCCGTAAGTGTGCATTGTTTCCGGGAGGTTTGGCTTTAAATTCCTCATCTGACATACTTTGCTGATAGTTTAAAAGCTAGGATTTGCTTGGGAGGGCAACCCTCAGGGCAAGCTTAGCATGATTGTTAATTGGCTAACTAATCACTTGTATAAATGTCTTAGGACTTTGAGTTGACCGTATCAAATGCATTGTTGCCGAAAAGCTAGTAGCTAGGGTCAGGATGGCCGAGCGGTCTAAGGCGCTGCGTTCAGGTCGCAGTCTCCCCTGGAGGCGTGGGTTCGAATCCCACTTCTGACATGCAATTTTGATCAGCAGAAATATCACTTCAGCTTGGGCCGCTACCATGCTACGCAGTTTTCCTAAGTGGCTAAGTAAGCACTTCTTTAAATGTTATTGGATATTTACATTACAAGTTTCTGAGTGAAATAACCCAGTCATTGTAACCTGAACTCCGACATCTGTCTGTCAGGATGGCGCTGCCGTAAGTGTGCATTGTTTCCGGGAGGTTTGGCTTTAAATTCCTCATCTGACATACTTTGCTGATAGTTTAAAAGCTAGGATTTGCTTGGGAGGGCAACCCTCAGGGCAAGCTTATCATGATTGTTAATTGGCTAACTAATCACTTGTATAAATGTCTTAGGACGTTGAGTTGACCGTATCAAATGCATTGTTGCCGAAAAGCTAGTAGCTAGGGTCAGGATGGCCGAGCGGTCTAAGGCGCTGCGTTCAGGTCGCAGTCTCCCCTGGAGGCGTGGGTTCGAATCCCACTTCTGACATGCAATTTTGATCAGTAGAAATATCACTTCAGCTTGGTTCCGCTTCCATGCTACGCAGTTTTCCTAAGTGGCTAAGTAAGCGCATCCTTAAATGTTATTGGATATTTACATTACAAGTTCCTGAGTGAAATAACCCCGTCATTGTAACCTGGACTCCTACATCTGTCTGTCAGGATGGCGCTGCCGTAAGTGTGCATTGTTTCCGGGAGGTTTGGCTTTAAATTCCTCATCTGACATACTTTGCTGATAGGTTAAAAGCTAGGATTTGCTTGGGAGGGCAACCCTCAGGGCAAGCTTAGCATGTTTGTCAATTGGCTAACTAATCACTTGTATAAATGTCTTAGGACTTTGAGTTAACCGTATCAAATGCATTATAGCCGAAAAGCAAGTAGCTAGGGTCAGGGTGGCCAAGCGGTCTAAGGTGCTGCGTTCAGATTGCAGTCTCCCCTGGAGGCGTGGGTTAGAATCCCACTTCTGACATGCAATTTTGATCAGCAGAAATATCACTTCAGCTTGTTTCCGCTTCCATGCTGCCCAGTTTTCCTGAGTGGCTAAGTAAGCACTTCTTTAAATGTTATTGGATATTTACATTACAAGTTTCTGAGTGAAATAACCCAGTCATTGTAACCTGGACTCCGACATCTGTCTGTCAGGATGGCGCTGCCGTAAGTGTGCATTGTTTCCGGGAGGTTTGGCTTTAAATTCCTCATCTGACATACTTTGCTGATAGTTTAAAAGCTAGGATTTGCTTGGGAGGGCAACCCTCAGGGCAAGCTTAGCATGATTGTTAATTGGCTAACTAATCACTTGTATAAATGTCTTAGGACTTTGAGTTGACCGTATCAAATGCATTGTTGCCGAAAAGCTAGTAGCTAGGGTCAGGATGGCCGAGCGGTCTAAGGCGCTGCGTTCAGGTCGCAGTCTCCCCTGGAGGCGTGGGTTCGAATCCCACTTCTGACATGCAATTTTGATCAGCAGAAATATCACTTCAGCTTGGGCCGCTACCATGCTACGCAGTTTTCCTAAGTGGCTAAGTAAGCACTTCTTTAAATGTTATTGGATATTTACATTACAAGTTTCTGAGTGAAATAATAGAGTCATTGTAACCTGGACTCCGACATCTGTCTGTCAGGATGGCGCTGCCGTAAGTGTGCATTGTTTCCGGGAGGTTTGGCTTTAAATTCCTCATCTGACATACTTTGCTGATAGTTTAAAAGCTAGGATTTGCTTGGGAGGGCAACCCTCAGGGCAAGCTTAGCATGATTGTTAATTGGCTAACTAATCACTTGTATAAATGTCTTAGGACTTTGAGTTGACCGTATCAAATGCATTGTTGCCGAAAAGCTAGTAGCTAGGGTCAGGATGGCCGAGCGGTCTAAGGCGCTGCGTTCAGGTTGCAGTCTCCCCTGGAGGCGTGGGTTCGAATCCCACATCTGACATGCAATTTTGATCAGTAGAAATATCACTTCAGCTTGGTTCCGCTTCCATGCTGCCCAGTTTTCCTGAGTGGCTAACTAAGCACATCCTTAAATGTTATTGGATATTTACATTACAAGTTCCTGAGTGAAATAACCCCGTCATTGTAACCTGGACTCCGACATCTGTCTGTCAGGATGGCGCTGCCGTAAGTGTGCATTGTTTCTGGGAGGTTTGGCTTTAAATTCCTCATCTGACATACTTTGCTGATAGGTTAAAAGCTAGGATTTGCTTGGGAGGGCAACCCTCAGGGCAAGCTTAGCATGTTTGTCAATTGGCTAACTAATCACTTGTATAAATGTCTTAGGACTTTGAGTTAACCGTATCAAATGCATTATAGCCGAAAAGCAAGTAGCTAGGGTCAGGGTGGCCAAGCGGTCTAAGGTGCTGCGTTCAGATTACAGTCTCCCCTGGAGGCGTGGGTTAGAATCCCACTTCTGACATGCAATTTTGATCAGCAGAAATATCACTTCAGCTTGTTTCCGCTTCCATGCTGCCCAGTTTTCCTGAGTGGCTAAGTAAGCACTTCTTTAAATGTTATTGGATATTTACATTACAAGTTTCTGAGTGAAATAACCCAGTCATTGTAACCTGGACTCCGACATCTGTCTGTCAGGATGGCGCTGCCGTAAGTGTGCATTGTTTCCGGGAGGTTTGGCTTTAAATTCCTCATCTGACATACTTTGCTGATAGTTTAAAAGCTAGGATTTGCTTGGGAGGGCAACCCTCAGGGCAAGCTTAGCATGATTGTTAATTGGCTAACTAATCACTTGTATAAATGTCTTAGGACTTTGAGTTGACCGTATCAAATGCATTGTTGCCGAAAAGCTAGTAGCTAGGGTCAGGATGGCCGAGCGGTCTAAGGCGCTGCGTTCAGGTCGCAGTCTCCCCTGGAGGCGTGGGTTCGAATCCCACTTCTGACATGCAATTTTGATCAGCAGAAATATCACTTCAGCTTGGGCCGCTACCATGCTACGCAGTTTTCCTAAGTGGCTAAGTAAGCACTTCTTTAAATGTTATTGGATATTTACATTACAAGTTTCTGAGTGAAATAATCGAGTCATTGTAACCTGGACTCCGACATCTGTCTGTCAGGATGGCGCTGCCGTAAGTGTGCATTGTTTCCGGGAGGTTTGGCTTTAAATTCCTCATCTGACATACTTTGCTGATAGTTTAAAAGCTAGGATTTGCTTGGGAGGGCAACCCTCAGGGCAAGCTTAGCATGATTGTTAATTGGCTAACTAATCACTTGTATAAATGTCTTAGGACTTTGAGTTGACCGTATCAAATGCATTGTTGCCGAAAAGCTAGTAGCTAGGGTCAGGATGGCCGAGCGGTCTAAGGCGCTGCGTTCAGGTTGCAGTCTCCCCTGGAGGCGTGGGTTCGAATCCCACATCTGACATGCAATTTTGATCAGTAGAAATATCACTTCAGCTTGGTTCCGCTTCCATGCTGCCCAGTTTTCCTGAGTGGCTAACTAAGCACATCCTTAAATGTTATTGGATATTTACATTACAAGTTCCTGAGTGAAATAACCCCGTCATTGTAACCTGGACTCCGACATCTGTCTGTCAGGATGGCGCTGCCGTAAGTGTGCATTGTTTCCGGGAGGTTTGGCTTTAAATTCCTCATCTGACATACTTTGCTGATAGGTTAAAAGCTAGGATTTGCTTGGGAGGGCAACCCTCAGGGCAAGCTTAGCATGTTTGTCAATTGGCTAACTAATCACTTGTATAAATGTCTTAGGACTTTGAGTTAACCGTATCAAATGCATTATAGCCGAAAAGCAAGTAGCTAGGGTCAGGGTGGCCAAGCGGTCTAAGGTGCTGCGTTCAGATTGCAGTCTCCCCTGGAGGCGTGGGTTCGAATCCCACTTCTGACATGCAATTTTGATCAGCAGAAATATCACTTCAGCTTGGGCCGCTACCATGCTACGCAGTTTTCTTAAGTGGCTAAGTAAGCACTTCTTTAAATGTTATTGGATATTTACATTACAAGTTTCTGAGTGAAATAACCCAGTCATTGTAACCTGGACTCCGACATCTGTCTGTCAGGATGGCGCTGCCGTAAGTGTGCATTGTTTCCGGGAGGTTTGGCTTTAAATTCCTCATCTGACATACTTTGCTGATAGTTTAAAAGCTAGGATTTGCTTGGGAGGGCAACCCTCAGGGCAAGCTTATCATGATTGTTAATTGGCTAACTAATCACTTGTATAAATGTCTTAGGACTTTGAGTTGACCGTATCAAATGCATTGTTGCCGAAAAGCTAGTAGCTAGGGTCAGGATGGCCGAGCGGTCTAAGGCGCTGCGTTCAGATTGCAGTCTCCCCTGGAGGCGTGGGTTCGAATCCCTCTTCTGACATGCAATTTTGATCAGCAGAAATATCACTTCAGCTTGGGCCGCTACCATGCTACACAGTTTTCTTAAGTGGCTAAGTAAGCACTTCTTTAAATGTTATTGGATATTTACATTACAAGTTTCTGAGTGAAATAACCCAGTCATTGTAACCTGGACTCCGACATCTGTCTGTCAGGATGGCGCTGCCGTAAGTGTGCATTGTTTCCGGGAGGTTTGGCTTTAAATTCCTCATCTGACATACTTTGCTGATAGTTTAAAAGCTAGGATTTGCTTGGGAGGGCAACCCTCAGGGCAAGCTTATCATGATTGTTAATTGGCTAACTAATCACTTGTATAAATGTCTTAGGACTTTGAGTTGACCGTATCAAATGCATTGTTGCCGAAAAGCTAGTAGCTAGGGTCAGGATGGCCGAGCGGTCTAAGGCGCTGCGTTCAGGTCACAGTCTCCCCTGGAGGCGTGGGTTCGTATCCCACTTCTGACATGCAATTTTGATCAGTAGAAATATCACTTCAGCTTGGTTCCGCTTCCATGCTGCCCAGTTTTCCTGAGTGGCTAAGTAAGCACTTTTTTAAATGTTATTGGATATTTACATTACAAGTTTCTGAGTGAAATAACCCAGTCATTGTAACCTGGACTCCGACATCTGTCTGTCAGGATGGCGCTGCCGTAAGTGTGCATTGTTTCCGGGAGGTTTGGCTTTAAATTCCTCATCTGACATACTTTGCTGATAGTTTAAAAGCTAGGATTTGCTTGGGAGGGCAACCCTCAGGGCAAGCTTAGCGTGATTGTTAATTGGCTTACTAATCACTTGTATAAATGTCTTAGGACTTTGAGTTGACCGTATCAAATGCATTGTTGCCGAAAAGGTAGTAGCTAGGGTCAGGATGGCTGCGCGGTCTAAGGCGCTGCGTTCAGGTCGCAGTCTCCCCTGGAGGCGTGGGTTCGAATCCCACTTCTGACATGCAATTTTGATCAGCAGAAATATCACTTCAGCTTGGGCCGCTACCATGCTACGCAGTTTTCCTAAGTGGCTAAGTAAGCACTTCTTTAAATGTTATTGGATATTTACATTACAAGTTTCTGAGTGAAATAACCCAGTCATTGTAACCTGGACTCCGACATCTGTCTGTCAGGATGGCGCTGCCGTAAGTGTGCATTGTTTCCGGGAGGTTTGGCTTTAAATTCCTCATCTGACATACTTTGCTGATAGTTTAAAAGCTAGGATTTGCTTGGGAGGGCAACCCTCAGGGCAAGCTTAGCATGATTGTTAATTGGCTAACTAATCACTTGTATAAATGTCTTAGGACTTTGAGTTGACCGTATCAAATGCATTGTTGCCGAAAAGCTAGTAGCTAGGGTCAGGATGGCCGAGCGGTCTAAGGCGCTGCGTTCAGGTCGCAGTCTCCCCTGGAGGCGTGGGTTCGAATCCCACTTCTGACATGCAATTTTGATCAGCAGAAATATCACTTCAGCTTGGGCCGCTACCATGCTACGCAGTTTTCCTAAGTGGCTAAGTAAGCACTTCTTTAAATGTTATTGGATATTTACATTACAAGTTTCTGAGTGAAATAACCCAGTCATTGTAACCTGGACTCCGACATCTGTCTGTCAGGATGGCGCTGCCGTAAGTGTGCATTGTTTCCGGGAGGTTTGGCTTTAAATTCCTCATCTGACATACTTTGCTGATAGGTTAAAAGCTAGGATTTGCTTGGGAGGGCAACCCTCAGGGCAAGCTTAGCATGTTTGTCAATTGGCTAACTAATCACTTGTATAAATGTCTTAGGACTTTGAGTTAACCGTATCAAATGCATTATAGCCGAAAAGCAAGTAGCTAGGGTCAGGGTGGCCAAGCGGTCTAAGGTGCTGCGTTCAGATTGCAGTCTCCCCTGGAGGCGTGGGTTCGAATCCCACTTCTGACATGCAATTTTGATCAGCAGAAATATCACTTTAGCTTGGGCCGCTACCATGCTACGCAGTTTTCTTAAGTGGCTAAGTAAGCACTTCTTTAAATGTTATTGGATATTTACATTACAAGTTTCTGAGTGAAATAACCCAGTCATTGTAACCTGGACTCCGACATCTGTCTGTCAGGATGGCGCTGCCGTAAGTGTGCATTGTTTCCGGGAGGTTTGGCTGTAAATTCCTCATCTGACATACTTTGCTGATAGTTTAAAAGCTAGGATTTGCTTGGGAGGGCAACCCTCAGGGCAAGCTTATCATGATTGTTAATTGGCTAACTAATCACTTGTATAAATGTCTTAGGACGTTGAGTTGACCGTATCAAATGCATTGTTGCCGAAAAGCTAGTAGCTAGGGTCAGGATGGCCGAGCGGTCTAAGGCGCTGTGTTCAGGTCGCAGTCTCCCCTGGAGGCGTGGGTTCGAATCCCACTTCTGACATGCAATTTTGATCAGTAGAAATATCACTTCAGCTTGGTTCCGCTTCCATGCTACGCAGTTTTCCTAAGTGGCTAAGTAAGCGCATCCTTAAATGTTATTGGATATTTACATTACAAGTTCCTGAGTGAAATAACCCCGTCATTGTAACCTGGACTCCTACATCTGTCTGTCAGGATGGCGCTGCCGTAAGTGTGCATTGTTTCCGGGAGGTTTGGCTTTAAATTCCTCATCTGACATACTTTGCTGATAGGTTAAAAGCTAGGATTTGCTTGGGAGGGCAACCCTCAGGGCAAGCTTAGCATGTTTGTCAATTGGCTAACTAATCACTTGTATAAATGTCTTAGGACTTTGAGTTAACCGTATCAAATGCATTATAGCCGAAAAGCAAGTAGCTAGGGTCAGGGTGGCCAAGCGGTCTAAGGCGCTGCGTTCAGGTCGCAGTCTCTCCTGGAGGCGTGGGTTAGAATCCCACTTCTGACATGCAATTTTGATCAGCAGAAATATCACTTCAGCTTGTTTCCGCTACCATGCTACGCAGTTTTCCTAAGTGGCTAAGTAAGCACTTCTTTAAATGTTATTGGATATTTACATTACAAGTTTCTGAGTGAAATAATCGAGTCATTGTAACCTGGACTCCGACATCTGTCTGTCAGGATGGCGCTGCCGTAAGTGTGCATTGTTTCCGGGAGGTTTGGCTTTAAATTCCTCATCTGACATACTTTGCTGATAGTTTAAAAGCTAGGATTTGCTTGGGAGGGCAACCCTCAGGGCAAGCTTAGCATGATTGTTAATTGGCTAACTAATCACTTGTATAAATGTCTTAGGACTTTGAGTTGACCGTATCAAATGCATTGTTGCCGAAAAGCTAGTAGCTAGGGTCAGGATGGCTGAGCGGTCCAAGGTGCTGCTTTCAGGTCGCAGTCTCCCCTGGAGGCGTGGGTTCGAATCCCACTTCTGACATGCAATTTTGATCAGCAGAAATATCACTTCAGCTTCGGCCGCTACCATGCTATGCAGTTTTCCTAAGTGGCTAAGTAAGCACTTCTTTAAATGTTATTGGATATTTACATTACAAGTTTCTGAGTGAAATAACCCCGTCATTGTAACCTGGACTCCGACATCTGTCTGTCAGGATGGCGCTGCCGTAAGTGTGCATTGTTTCCGGGAGGTTTGGCTTTAAATTCCTCATCTGACATACTTTGCTGATAGTTTAAAAGCTAGGATTTGCTTGGGAGGGCAACCCTCAGGGCAAGCTTAGCATGATTGTTAATTGGCTAACTAATCACTTGTATAAATGTCTTAGGACTTTGAGTTGACCGTATCAAATGCATTGTTGCCGAAAAGCTAGTAGCTAGGGTCAGGATGGCCGAGCGGTCTAAGGCGCTGCGTTCAGGTCGCAGTCTCCCCTGGAGGCGTGGGTTCGAATCCCACTTCTGACATGCAATTTTGATCAGCAGAAATATCACTTCAGCTTGGGCCGCTACCATGCTACGCAGTTTTCCTAAGTGGCTAAGTAAGCACTTCTTTAAATGTTATTGGATATTTACATTACAAGTTTCTGAGTGAAATAACCCCGTCATTGTAACCTGGACTCCGACATCTGTCTGTCAGGATGGCGCTGCCGTAAGTGTGCATTGTTTCCGGGAGGTTTGGCTTTAAATTCCTCATCTGACATACTTTGCTGATAGGTTAAAAGCTAGGATTTGCTTGGGAGGGCAACCCTCAGGGCAAGCTTAGCATGTTTGTCAATTGGCTAACTAATCACTTGTATAAATGTCTTAGGACTTTGAGTTAACCGTATCAAATGCATTATAGCCGAAAAGCAAGTAGCTAGGGTCAGGGTGGCCAAGCGGTCTAAGGTGCTGCGTTCAGATTGCAGTCTCCCCTGGAGGCGTGGGTTCGAATCCCACTTCTGACATGCAATTTTGATCAGCAGAAATATCACTTTAGCTTGGGCCGCTACCATGCTACGCAGTTTTCTTAAGTGGCTAAGTAAGCACTTCTTTAAATGTTATTGGATATTTACATTACAAGTTTCTGAGTGAAATAACCCAGTCATTGTAACCTGGACTCCGACATCTGTCTGTCAGGATGGCGCTGCCGTAAGTGTGCATTGTTTCCGGGAGGTTTGGCTGTAAATTCCTCATCTGACATACTTTGCTGATAGTTTAAAAGCTAGGATTTGCTTGGGAGGGCAACCCTCAGGGCAAGCTTATCATGATTGTTAATTGGCTAACTAATCACTTGTATAAATGTCTTAGGACGTTGAGTTGACCGTATCAAATGCATTGTTGCCGAAAAGCTAGTAGCTAGGGTCAGGATGGCCGAGCGGTCTAAGGCGCTGCGTTCAGGTCGCAGTCTCCCCTGGAGGCGTGGGTTCGAATCCCCCTTCTGACATGCAATTTTGATCAGTAGAAATATCACTTCAGCTTGGTTCCGCTTCCATGCTACGCAGTTTTCCTAAGTGGCTAAGTAAGCACATCCTTAAATGTTATTGGATATTTACATTACAAGTTCCTGAGTGAAATAACCCCGTCATTGTAACCTGGACTCCTACATCTGTCTGTCAGGATGGCGCTGCCGTAAGTGTGCATTGTTTCCGGGAGGTTTGGCTTTAAATTCCTCATCTGACATACTTTGCTGATAGGTTAAAAGCTAGGATTTGCTTGGGAGGGCAACCCTCAGGGCAAGCTTAGCATGTTTGTCAATTGGCTAACTAATCACTTGTATAAATGTCTTAGGACTTTGAGTTAACCGTATCAAATGCATTATAGCCGAAAAGCAAGTAGCTAGGGTCAGGGTGGCCAAGCGGTCTAAGGTGCTGCGTTCAGATTGCAGTCTCCCCTGGAGGCGTGGGTTAGAATCCCACTTCTGACATGCAATTTTGATCAGCAGAAATATCACTTCAGCTTGTTTCCGCTTCCATGCTGCCCAGTTTTCCTGAGTGGCTAAGTAAGCACTTCTTTAAATGTTATTGGATATTTACATTACAAGTTTCTGAGTGAAATAACCCAGTCATTGTAACCTGGACTCCGACATCTGTCTGTCAGGATGGCGCTGCCGTAAGTGTGCATTGTTTCCGGGAGGTTTGGCTTTAAATTCCTCATCTGACATACTTTGCTGATAGTTTAAAAGCTAGGATTTGCTTGGGAGGGCAACCCTCAGGGCAAGCTTAGCATGATTGTTAATTGGCTAACTAATCACTTGTATAAATGTCTTAGGACTTTGAGTTGACCGTATCAAATGCATTGTTGCCGAAAAGCTAGTAGCTAGGGTCAGGATGGCCGAGCGGTCTAAGGCGCTGCGTTCAGGTCGCAGTCTCCCCTGGAGGCGTGGGTTCGAATCCCACTTCTGACATGCAATTTTGATCAGCAGAAATATCACTTCAGCTTGGGCCGCTACCATGCTACGCAGTTTTCCTAAGTGGCTAAGTAAGCACTTCATTAAATGTTATTGGATATTTACATTACAAGTTTCTGAGTGAAATAACCGAGTCATTGTAACCTGGACTCCGACATCTGTCTGTCAGGATGGCGCTGCCGTAAGTGTGCATTGTTTCCGGGAGGTTTGGCTTTAAATTCCTCATCTGACATACTTTGCTGATAGTTTAAAAGCTAGGATTTGCTTGGGAGGGCAACCCTCAGGGCAAGCTTAGCATGATTGTTAATTGGCTAACTAATCACTTGTATAAATGTCTTAGGACTTTGAGTTGACCGTATCAAATGCATTGTTGCCGAAAAGCTAGTAGCTAGGGTCAGGATGGCTGAGCGGTCCAAGGTGCTGCGTTCAGGTCGCAGTCTCCCCTGGAGGCGTGGGTTCGAATCCCACTTCTGACATGCAATTTTGATCAGCAGAAATATCACTTCAGCTTCGGCCGCTACCATGCTATGCAGTTTTCCTAAGTGGCTAAGTAAGCACTTCTTTAAATGTTATTGGATATTTACATTACAAGTTTCTGAGTGAAATAACCCCGTCATTGTAACCTGGACTCCGACATCTGTCTGTCAGGATGGCGCTGCCGTAAGTGTGCATTGTTTCCGGGAGGTTTGGCTTTAAATTCCTCATCTGACATACTTTGCTGATAGGTTAAAAGCTAGGATTTGCTTGGGAGGGCAACCCTCAGGGCAAGCTTAGCATGTTTGTCAATTGGCTAACTAATCACTTGTATAAATGTCTTAGGACTTTGAGTTAACCGTATCAAATGCATTATAGCCGAAAAGCAAGTAGCTAGGGTCAGGGTGGCCAAGCGGTCTAAGGTGCTGCGTTCAGATTGCAGTCTCCCCTGGAGGCGTGGGTTAGAATCCCACTTCTGACATGCAATTTTGATCAGTAGAAATATCACTTCAGCTTTTTTCCGCTTCCATGCTGCCCAGTTTTCCTGAGTGGCTAAGTAAGCACTTCTTTAAATGTTATTGGATATTTACATTACAAGTTTCTGAGTGAAATAACCCAGTCATTGTAACCTGGACTCCGACATCTGTCTGTCAGGATGGCGCTGCCGTAAGTGTGCATTGTTTCCGGGAGGTTTGGCTTTAAATTCCTCATCTGACATACTTTGCTGATAGGTTAAAAGCTAGGATTTGCTTGGGAGGGCAACCCTCAGGGCAAGCTTAGCATGATTGTTAATTGGCTAACTAATCACTTGTATAAATGTCTTAGGACTTTGAGTTGACCGTATCAAATGCATTGTTGCCGAAAAGCTAGCAGCTAGGGTCTGGATGGCCAAGCGGTCTAAGGCGCTGCGTTCAGGTCGCAGTCTCCCCTGGAGGCGTGGGTTCGAATCCCACTTCTGACATGCAATTTTGATCAGCAGAAATATCACTTCAGCTTCGGCCGCTACCATGCTACGCAGTTTTCCTAAGTGGCTAAGTAAGCACTTCTTTAAATGTTATTGGATATTTACATTACAAGTTTCTGAGTGAAATAACCCCGTCATTGTAACCTGGACTCCGACATCTGTCTGTCAGGATGGCGCTGCCGTGAGTGTGCATTGTTTCCGGGAGGTTTGGCTTTAAATTCCTCATCTGACATGCTTTGCTGATAGGTTAAAAGCTAGGATTTGCTTGGGAGGGCACCCCTCAGGGCAAGCTTAGCATGTTTGTTAATTGGCTAACTAATCACTTGTGTAAATGTCTTAGGACTTTGAGTTAACCGTATCAAATGCTTTATAGCCGATGAGCAAGTAGATAGGGTCAGGATGGCCTAGTGGTCTAAGGCGCTGCGTTCAAGTCGCAGTCTTCCCTGGAGGCGTGGGTTGGAATCCCACTTCTGACATGCAATTTTGATCAGTAGAAATATCACTTCAGCTTGGTTCCGCTTCCATGCTGCCCAGTTTTCCTGAGTGGCCAACTAAGCACATCCTTAAATGTTATTGGATATTTACATTACAAGTTTCTGAGTGAAATAACCCCGTCATTGTAACCTGGACTCCGACATCTGTCTGTCAGGATGGCGCTGCCGTAAGTGTGCATTGTTTCCGGGAGGTTTGGCTGTAAATTCCTCATCTGACATACTTTGCTGATAGTTTAAAAGCTAGGATTTGCTTGGGAGGGCAACCCTCAGGGCAAGCTTATCATGATTGTTAATTGGCTAACTAATCACTTGTATAAATGTCTTAGGACTTTGAGTTGACCGTATCAAATGCATTGTTGCCGAAAAGCTAGTAGCTAGGGTCAGGATGGCCGAGCGGTCTAAGGCGCTGCGTTCAGATCGCAGTCTCCCCTGGAGGCGTGGGTTCGAATCCCACTTCTGACATGCAATTTTGATCAGCAGAAATATCACTTCAGCTTGGGCCGCTACCATGCTACGCAGTTTTCCTAAGTGGCTAAGTAAGCACTTCTTTAAATGTTATTGGATATTTACATTACAAGTTTCTGAGTGAAATAACCCAGTCATTGTAACCTGGACTCCGACATCTGTCTGTCAGGATGGCACTGCCGTGATTGTGCATTGTTTCCGGGAGGTTTGGCTTTAAATTCCTTGTCTGACATACTTTGCTGATAGGTTAAAAGCTAGGATTTGCTTGGGAGGGCAACCCTCAGGGCAAGCTTAGCATGATTGTTAATTGGCTAACTAATCACTTGTATAAATGTCTTAGGACTTTGAGTTAACCGTATCAAATGCATTATAGCTGGAACGCAAGTAGCTAGGGTCAGGATGGCCGAGCGGACTAAGGCGCTGCGTTCAGGTCGCAGTCTCCCCTGGAGGCGTGGGTTAGAATCCCACTTCTGACATGCAATTTTGATCAGTAGAAATATCACTTCAGCTTGGGCCGCTACCATGCTGCGCAGTTTTCCTAAGTGGCTAAGTAAGCACTTCTTTAAATGTTATTGGATATTTACATTACAAGTTTCTGAGTGAAATAACCCAGTCATTGTAACCTGGACTCCGACATCTGTCTGTCAGGTTGGCGCTGCCGTAAGTGTGCATTGTTTCCGGGAGGTTTGGCTTTAAATTCCTCATCTGACATACTTTGCTGATAGGTTAAAAGCTAGGATTTGCTTGGGAGGGCACCCCTCAGGGTAAGCTTAGCATGTTTGTTAATTGGCTAACTAATCACTTGTGTAAATGTCTTAGGACTTTGAGTTTACCGTATCAAATTCATTATGGCCTAAACGCAAGTAGCGTGGGTCAGAATGGTTGAGCGGTCTAAGGCGCTGCATTCAGGTCGCAGTCTCCCCTGGAAGTGTGGGGTCGAATCCCACTTCTGACATGCAATTTTGATCAGTAGAAATATCACTTCAGCTTGCTTCCGCTTCCATGCTGCCCAGTTTTCCTGAGTGGCCAACTAAGCACATCCTTAAATGTTATTGGATATTTACATTACAAGTTTCTGAGTGAAATAACCCAGTCATTGTAACCTGGACTCTGACATCTGTCTGTCAGGATGGCGCTGCCGTAAGTGTGCATTGTTTCCGGGAGGTTTGGCTTTAAATTCCTCATCTGACATACTTTGCTGATAGGTTAAATGCTAGGATTTGCTTGGGAGGGCAACCCTCAGGGCAAGCTTAGCATGATTGTTAATTGGCTAACTAATCACTTGTATAAATGTCTTAGGACTTTGAGTTGACCGTATCAAATGCATTGTTGCCGGAACGCAACTAGCTAGGGTCAGGATGGCCGAGCGGACTAAGGCGCTGCGTTCAGGTCGCAGTCTCCCCTGGAGGCGTGGGTTAGAATCCCACTTCTGACATGCAATTTTGATCAGCAGAAATATAACTTCAGCTTGGGCCGCTACCATGCTACGCAGTTTTCCTAAGTGGCTAAGTAAGCACTTCTTTAAATGTTATTGGATATTTACATTACAAGTATCTGAGTGAAATAACCCAGTCATTGTAACCTGGACTCCGACATCTGTCTGTCAGGTTGGCGCTGCCGTAAGTGTGCATTGTTTCCGGGAGGTTTGGCTTTAAATTCCTCATCTGACATACTTTGCTGATAGGTTAAAAGCTAGGATTTGCTTGGGAGGGCACCCGTCAGGGCAAGCTTAGCATGTTTGTTAATTGGCTAAGTAATCACTTGTGCAAATGTCTTAGGACTTTAAATTTACCGTATCAAATTCATTATGGCTGAGACACAAGTAGCGTGGGTCAGAGTGGTCGAGCGGTCTTAGGCGCTGTGTTCAGGTTGCAGTTTTTCCTCGAGGTGTGGGTTCGATTCCCACTTCTGACATTCAATTTTGATCAGCTGAAATATCACTTCAGCTTGGGCCGCTACCATGCTGCGCAGTTTTCCTCAGTGGCGAAGTAAGCACTTCTTTAAATGTTATTGGATATTTACATTACAAGTTTCTGAGTGAAATAACCCCGTCATTGTAACCTGGACTCCGACATTTGTCTGTCAGGATGGCGCTGCCGTAAGTGTGCATTGTTTCCGGGAGGTTTGGCTTTAAATTCCTCATCTGACATGCTTTGCTGATAGGTTAAAAGCTAGGATTTGCTTGGGAGGGCACCCCTCAGGGCAAGCTTAGCATGTTTGTTAATTGGCTAACTAATCACTTGTGTAAATGTCTAAGGACTTTGAGTTTACCGTATCAAATTTATTGTGGCCGAAAAGCAAGTAGCATAGGTCACGATGACCGAGAGGTCTAAGGCGCTGCGTTTCGGTCGCAGTTTCTCCTGGAGGCGTGGGTTCGAATCCCACTTCTGACATGCAATTCTGATCAAAAGAAAAATCACTTCAGCGTGGGCCGCTACCATGCTACGCAGTTTTCCTGAGTGGCCAACTAAGCACTTCATTAAATGTTAATAGATATTTACATTACAAGTTTCTGATTGAAATAACCCTGTCATTGTAACCTGGACTCCGACATCTGTTTCCAGGAGGTTTGGCATTAAATTCCTCTTCTGACATGCTTTGCTAATAGGTTTACAGTTAATATTTGCTTGGGGGGGAACTTAAGCTTTGCATATTTTGGGAAGGTTAAGCTTTGCATATTTTGTAAGTGGTTATCTTTGCATTTCTATAAATCTCATAAGATATTTACTTTAAAGTAACAAGATTGTAGTAGCTTAAAACATATCCTGGCTGGGTTAGGATGGCTGCAATGTCTAAGGAGCTTAATTTATGTCACAGTGTTTACTGTAGACGTAGTTTCAAAACCCCCTTCACATATGCTTTTTTACTTGGCTAAAATCTAAGTCTAGCATGTCCCTGAGGACCTCGTATATGTACACCTAAAAGATCACTAAATTCTCATAGTGTCCCCTTGTGGTCACAAAAGCTGTCTTCCACTCGTCCCCTTCTTTAATCCAATCAAATTGTAGGCGCTGCGTAAATCTAATTTTGTGAAAAACTTGGGTCCCTTTAATTGTTCTAAGGCTACAGGTACCTCAAAACACAGCCCAAGGTCATATCCAAAGTGAAGATGAAAGCAAACAGCAAAAATCAATCAATTGCCATCCTGTTTAATTGCCAGTGGAATTTATGTTGTTTGATAAGTCATCTAGAGATATAAAGTCATATTTAATGGTCCTTGCTAATGTAGCTTGTATAAATACTAAGACGTTTGAACTGTATTGTTCTCTGATCACAGGTTCCTGATCAGTACTGCAGGAAGAGAGACGTGAAGTATGGTGACTGTGGGAGCAGTTGGCACAACACAGCTATGCACCCAGGGCTAACATTTGTGGCCCCAAATACAGTCTCTCCTGTGTCAGACCATGGTGAGGAGGAACAAGATTCAAGTCTTGTTTAAAGATTTGGCTGGTTAGAGCATATTGCAAAGGTCAGCGTGGCAAAGCCATCAGTATGTACATCATGCTTGATGATCAGAGTAATTGCTCTTTGTCCAGACTTCTTTAAGTTATTTGACATTTGTAGTGACATTTCGCATTAACAACATGTGCTGGACCACTGACCTGTTTGGTAGGGAGGCAGAAGGCTTGCAAAAAGAATCACTTGATGGAAGGTTTAATCTATCTCTCCCACCACTAATTGAGTGCAATGAGATACTTCAATTAATAGAGTTTATATCAGGCCCAAAAACTACAACCTGACCCTACACAAGCCCCAGCACGTTTTGTCCAAGCCTGACCCGACTGGCCCCATCAACTGTCATTATGAGCCCAAGCCCGATTTAAACCCGACAATTTTTTTGAATGACATCACTGAAGTAGGTAGACCATTAAAACTGACCTTTTTAACTACAATTTTAATTATTGTTTGAATTACTGAAATCTGCTCAGAATTATGTTAATGAACAGTCCAACACTGAAGAAGCAGAAACTTATTATTAAAACTCCAAATGATTAAAACACCAACAATGCAAACAATGATCCACAGGTGTAAACATCGACCAAATAGAATGATGTCTGAATGACTTTCCTCTACTCTAATATAATGTAATAAGATGTAAGAATAATAATAAGCGTATAGCCTCAGTGCAAACACACAAAAACAGTAATAGGGCTATGCAAATAACACTATGGTACACACTAATTTAACATTTAGGAAACAATATAAGATTTATTACGAACGAGGCAATATTTAGCAGGCTAAAGGATTTATCAAGCCATAACTTTATAGAAAAAAATTAGCATTAAAAAAATGTAGGCCTACGTCACAGATCATTTTCTTGAGCTCAACCTGACAGGGTCCGAGGAAAATGGTGGGAAATCTCTGTCCGACATCGGCATCGGGTCTGGCTCAGTCTGAGAATCTAAACTCTAATACTTAACCGCTCCATATATATATATATATATATATATATATAGTTTATTACTAAACATGGTAGACAAATAGCAACTGCAATTCACACCTATGCTGTCAGGGTGTAATATCATGTTGTCTTTAGAATAGGAGTGTCCAAGGCAATGAAAACCTGAACATGAGTGAACATGAGATCAATGACCTCAGGAACAGTGTGTAAGTTGAAAATCATTGTTTTGAGTAGTATTGTAGAAGTAAAAGTACTTGTAATATAATTGCTAGTATCTACTAATCTTAAATTTTGGCAGTTTTGATTGGGGAACAGATAATCTGGAAGAATAGGAAAACGTGACAGCAGCCCAGACGAGGAATATGTTTCTCGTCTTTGTAAACAGTTTGTTATAATTTGATTCTTACAGCAGCTGCTTCATGACTGGCAGGGGAATATCCAAACTAAGGTCACTTCACCCTGATGACTCCAGAAGGTTTGGCCTGCTTCTACTTGTCCCGGCACCAACCACACAGGAACCCAAGCAAATTCAAGTCAAGAGAGGTGTTGGTAGGTGGAAAACGCTTGTTTTTCTTGGGCTAAATAAACCACACACTTGAGGCTTGACCGTATGTTGCACAGCTATTAACTGTCCTTGCTTTTCTACATCACACTGTGCTGAAGAACTAGCCCACAAAATAATAAATACACTTCAATTATTCTCCACAGTGTCAGTGTTCCAGACAGACTAATGGCCAACAATTCCCACTGGAGTAAAAGCTGCACATCTCTCAAGTCTGCTTTATAGTCCATGGTTTATATTTTTCTGTATTATATGTATTCATATCTGTTGCTGTACTTTGTTTTGCATTATTTTGACATTAAGGTTGTTGCACTGATTGGAGTTTGTATACTGATCTCAGCATTCCTAATGATGTTAATTTTATGCTATGTTCAGCAATTAACTCTATGAAATGATTTTACTTATCAATTCTGTAAATCATGTTGTCATAACTATTTTAAACAGTGTGATTACAATGATACTGTATGTGTAACCCTTATAAGCCCTTATTGCTCTGTAAATAGGACATTCATACAACTGTGATAAAAACCATTGTACGATTAATAATTTTACTTTATTTTGACGACAAACGGTGTTCTAAATGTAAATCAGGGTAAACACAATATGAAATAAACTTCTGTATAATAATAACTACATCAAATGGAGGTGATGGGTGATGTTTCTGCATCCAGAGGGTTTGTGTGGTAATGCACCAGTGAGGGCACTTTATAACTTAGGGTCTACAGCAGGCTGCATCAAGGAAAAACAGCAGGCTACTAAGTAGTTACTCCAACTCTAGAGAGTATTTTAGGAGCAGTGGGCTTTTCAGGAAAACGGGCTTGTCTTTGGGTTTATAATGTGCAAACAATAAAACCATTTCAGACGGATCGATCTGTGTTTATCATCATGATGCTTCTCATTGTAAAAGTTAATGATCTCGTCTTGCGCTCGCATCTGAGGTTTACGGTCCTCAAACTGGCAACCCGCTCGAGCTGCGGGGGCGAGGCAGACAACTCTCGCCAGTGTTTTGACTGGACTGCGGACTGGACGTATTTAACGATTGCCGTCATTTGGTACTTATTGTTCCTTTAATTAATCCGTTCATGCTTAATTATCATGCTATTATGTTTATTAGCTGTCAAATATATTAGTGTAGATATTCCTAAACTAAAAATTAATATCACAATATACTGACAGTCAATGTAAATCGCGTAACACACTAATTTAGTCAGACTGTGCTGCTGTGTGTAAACACTCTTTAATACACCTTGTGCAAAGATCTCGTTTCTGTCTTGTTTTTTTAATGATGGTGGTATTGCGTGTGTGTGTGTGTGTGTGTTTAATCGTAGTGTATAATAAGTGTACTTGATGTTGTGCATAAGAAATCGTTCCCATACCGGGAGTCGAACCCGGGCCGCCTGGGTGAAAACCAGGAATCCTAACCGCTAGACCATATGGGAGACATAACAATACCATCCCATTTTAACCATATAACGTTTGTGGTGAAATCCCATGACAGGCAACCCCAAAAAGCATTTCTAAAAAAAAAAACAAAAAACAACGTTTCACAGAACCTTTAGTTCGTGTCCCTAAAGTGAGTATTTATGCCAGTGAACATGTCTCTGACATCAGAATGACTGATCCTTGTGTCACTGATTACGAACAAGAGAGTCAAAATGCTTAGTCATGTTGTTAATAAATCAGTGTTCACCCCCAGTTACAAAAATGGGGCAAGCCCAAATTATAGGACCAGAGTTTTCACTGCTGGTTCTGGGCTGGGTAGAGTACAGATGTACCCTTTAGAATAAATAAATAAAAAAAACCTCTCACATCTAACACAGGCTGTCAGGCTTGCCCACAGTACTTCTACGTGTACAGAAAACCAGGAAAACACCCCAGATTTATATATACGTTTTTTAAGCAGTTGTGGGCAGGCATTTTCTGATGGTTTTGATGACAGTAATTGAAAACGTTCAAGGTTGCACTTTTCACTTTCAACAGTACACAGTTACACAGTGCTGTATGTGGGAGACTGATTGCAGAGGATCAGATTGTATTTAGGGAACCTGATCGGTTCCCACCATCGGCTAATTAAAGAAACACCGGGTGCGAGCTGTGCTTATCTAACGCTTATCTAATCACTCTGGATGAGCTTGGATTTAGTCTTCTGACTAAATGTAGTCAGTGGTGTTTGCTGGCTCTACTGTGTCCTGGGTTGCTTGTACTGTAATATCCGGTTAGTGAATTGAAAAGTCTCTACGTCCCCTGCCAGTTTTACACATTCAACAAGTATGTGAGTTCGAGTCGGACATGGTGTAAAAAAAAAAACAACAAAAAAAATTTACTGACGGAGCGGAGCAGGTGTCGGGACATATCCTATCCCCCCAGACACGTCCTATCCCCCCAGACACGTCCTATTCCCTCGACTGTTTCATTGGTTAAAATCGCTCACGTGATTAATTGCCCATCTTCAGGCGGCTGTCATACTTACATGCCAGATTAAAATGTATCGAAAGAAATGTACTGATCATTACTGTCCCTATATCCCTATAAGGTGTTTCTAACTTTATTTATTAATTTTGAATCAAATGTTAGCAAGTTAAAAACATAACACTGTAGTTATGAAACTACAAACTGTTTCATTGGGCGGATTTGCCCACGTGGTTAACTGCCCTTTCACGATTGAATTAAATGGAAATATATATCTTAAGCCTGTGTATTGTATGACTGATGTTATCAAATTGAAACCACGTGTTACCAAATTCAGTTGCTCCGTTTGCAAAATACATTTTATTTATACATTATATTTAATATGTCCTGATAATCAGTTGCTTTGGGTCGTTGCTCACTGTATTGGCTCCTAAATGGTCCCTCTGTAAGACGGACGTCAGAGGGGATAGGATGTGTCACAACACCTGCATGTCTATGAGCACACGGAGCGGAGATCAGCACTAGCTCTAGAGGGCAGCTTACAGCCGTGCTCAAGCTTTGTAGCTAGTTCCATCTAGTGGTTAAACAAGGAACTGCAGCGTTCATTGACTGAGGAGCCTAACGCAGAGCTGCTGCAGTGCCTAACTCGCGAATATGATCTGGCTAATGGGATCGGCTGAAAACATCTGTAAACAATTTAACACTTTGTTTTGTTTTTAGTTTTGTGGGTTTTCTATATTTCAGATTTGAGGTGAGAAGTTGAGTGTGGTGCCGATGGTGCATACACATAACTTTGTGATGTTTGTCTGTTCATTTGTTTGTCTTTTTCTCCAATAGATATTTTCCCTCTTTCATTTTTTTTAATCCAGAAATGTGGGTGCAGACTCCTAATGAACGTCACCGATGACAAGATACCGTGGAAAAAAGTAGAAGGTCGAAAAAGAAAAGTTTCGAGCCAGCCAGGAGTCGAACCTAGAATCTTCTGATCCGTAGTCAGACGCGTTATCCATTGCGCCACTGGCCCTGTGAGGAAGCAGAGGGGATAGGGGCGCTTAAGAAGAGCCCTCTCGCTCTGCGAAGCGCTTCCCCGATCATTTGTAAACCCCGATCATTTTGTTTCTTACCTCTTAAACACACTCTGCTCTGACCTGGATTTGATTCGGGGTTGTTGCGGCCACATAGCAGAGTACTGACCCCTGTCCGATCACGGCTCACTGCTGAGCAGACGAAGGGCGCAGCGTTAGCACATTAGCAGTGTGCTAATCCTGTCAGTCTACTGTTGGGAAATGACACCATCTGTAGGGGGTAGCGGACATATCGCACAGCTTTTGCTATTTCACACTGTCGCTATAGTTTAGTCAGAAGTTTGTAAACAGTAAAGGCAGTCCTTTCTACAGCTCATGTCTTGGTTCCGTCCATTATTAGGTAGCTACATTAATCGGGGTTTTGTCACTAGCTTAGCAATAGTTTAGCTACAGTAGTAGCTACATAGCTAGCTAGGTTGAATTAAACCAGTAATGTTAGGAGCATGCACGTTTAATACGCACTAAATTAAAGCATGCACAAGTGTAGCTGCAACTAAACCGCTAAACTAGATGTCCCGTCACATTATGCCAGAATCCTCTTGGCATTTAAAATTACTTTTACATTTCACAGTGAGTAACTTAAAGTATAATATAGTGTGTATTAATATTATAGTCATTGATGTTCTGTAGTTAATCGGGTATAATAAGTGCGGTTTATAGTGTGCATAAGAAATCGTTCCCATACCGGGAGTCGAACCCGGGCCGCCTGGGTGAAAACCAGGAATCCTAACCGCTAGACCATATGGGACAGCTGACAGACACATGTCGGTGGCACAGTTCTCGTGTGGGTTGCAATCTTTAATCCAGAAACGTGGGTACATACTCATAATGAGCGTCATTGCTTAAAAGTAAGGCACGATTTCAAGGAAGAGGTCTCCTTTGCGCACCACCAGCCCCTTACAACTGACCCAGAACACAGCGGCCCGGGTCGTCTTGGACGGTTCTAAGTTCAGTCATGTAACTCATCTGCTGTTCTCTCTTCACTGGTCTCCTGTAGCTGATCCAAAACCCTGACGCTGGCCTACAAAGCCAAGAATGGACCAGCCCATCTATGTTGGTTGGCGATGGTCAGCAGCCGATTTTGTGTTAACAGTGAATAATAAGAGCATAATAAAGTGTTCCCATACCGGGAGTCGAACCCGGGCCGCCTGGGTGAAAACCAGGAATCCTAACCGCTAGACCATATGGGACAGCTGACAAGAACTTGGTACTAGCCACTAGCCTCTTGTAGCTGATCCGAAACGCTGACCCTGACGCTGCTCTACAAAGCCAAGAAGGGACCAGACCCTCCGTGCTCCTTATGGTCTGAGGCGCTGCGTTCTGATCGCAGTCTCCCGATCTGCACCAAGAGCCCCCCGAGCTACAAGTAGGGCTCGGCTTGACTCGCCACCCCTTAAGATCCACGAAAGACAAGCGTCTCTGTTTTTTTCTGTCCTGGCATGTGGTGGTGGAACAAACTAGCCCTGAGTGTCCGAACAGCAGAGTCGCTCGCTGTCTTCTAACACAGAGACCCCCTTTTCCGAAAATACTTGGGGGAGTGTATGCTGAGTATTATGGTCTACCCACTGACTTTGTACACTGATTTAGTAGTATGTAAACTTAGACCATAGTCAATACAAGCTAGCTAGGGATGTTTATTGAGTAAACAGTGACTCACACAAGTGCTATATGCATAAAAAAAAGTAGAAAGAAAACAGTAGAAAGAAAAGTTTCGAGCCAGCCAGGAGTCGAACCTAGAATCTTCTGATCCGTAGTCAGACGCGTTATCCATTGCGCCACTGGCCCTGTGAGGAAGAAGAGGGGAGAGGAGTTTTAAGTATGTCGCAGTCCCCCTATGTCAATCATAGTGTTTCTTACCTCTTAAACACACTCTGCTCTGACCTGGATTTGATTCGGGGTTGTTGCGGCCACATAGCAGAGTACTGACCCCTGTCCGATCACGGCTCACTGCTGAGCAGACGAAGGGCGCAGCGTTAGCACATTAGCAGTGTGCTAATCCTGTCAGTCTACTGTTTTACTGAAGGAAATGACACCATCTGTAGGGGGTAGCGGACATATCGCACAGCTTTTGCTATTTCACACTGTCGCTATAGTTTAGTCAGAAGTTTGTAAACAGTAAAGGCAGTCCTTTCTACAGCTCATGTCTTGGTTCCGTCCATTATTAGGTAGCTACATTAATCGGGGTTTTGTCACTAGCTTAGCAATAGTTTAGCTACAGTAGTAGCTACATAGCTAGCTAGCTTTAAAATTACTTTTACATTTCACACTGAGTAACTTCATGTGTCACACTAACGTGGCCCAGGTTTGAATCTAGGTTGCGGAACCAACGCGGAGTAGCGACCACCAAAGGTTCACGGCTGCGCTAGCTCGGCTGTTCGGTCCGTTCCTTCTACCACATGCCACGAATAGGGAAAGGCCGATTGTACACTACTTTAAAAGCAACCAGTAACACCAGACACGGCTAAGAATTAATAGCACAGCTCCCTCTGTAAATCTCTGAGCCTGCAACTATTCACTTTTATAAGGTTGATGAAATGAAGGACAATGAAAGCGTCGGCTTGCTACAGAAAGATGCGCTGACTTGTTGAATGTAGAGTCAGCGGCCAGACTCGAGTTTCTATGTCAGGATGGCCGAGCGGTCTAAGGCGCTGCGTTCAGGTCGCAGTCTCCCCTGGAGGCGTGGGTTCGAATCCCACTTCTGACATGCAATTTTTGCTATTCGCTCCAGCTGTCACACACATTGGGTTTTTTTCACTACCTTTGCTCCCATAACGAATCCCGCGAAGAACTCTTTTCTGATTCTGAATATCATAATCAAACTTTGTACACTAAGCAACTTTTGTTGTATATTGAAACTTTATATATTGAATTTTAACTGAGTCAGCCAGGAGCTTCAGTTAACAATAAAAATCACTCCTTAAACTCCCTATTCTCTAAAAATACCTGCTCTTAAATACTCTTTTATCTCTGTACTCTTCCCAAACCCTGCTCACATTAATTGGCCTTAGGTTTAGGGGATGAATATAAGGGAATTCAGGGCCCACCCCTGAAAAACAACCCATAGCATTATCATTATTAGCAAATTTACAGTGGTCACAATGCAGTCAGGCAGGTAACATTCTCCTCGGGCCGGACCACCTGGGTGAAAACCAGGAATCCTAACCGCTAGACCATATGGGACAGACAAGAGAGCGTGACTCATTGACATGGTTCTCTCCAGATATTTCAAGACCACTACCTAATGGTAGGATTTTTCTCAAGTGCTTCTTTGAAAACAGTAAATCATCATGCTGCGCTACTTTACTGAAAATCAAATGTGTTGTGTTAGTGGATGTTTTACAGATTTTCTTTTCTTTATAGTAAAGAAGGGTCCCACTTAATAGGACAGCTCTAAACTAAATGACTGCTTAGGATATACAAGCCCTACAAAGCACTCACGAGTTTCATGTAGGGATGCCAGCTGAATTGTGGCTTGAGACAGCTGGAAAAAGGGGGAAATGCTATTAAAATCAGTGTTAGTCAGAGTGATTTACTTTAGGAATGATCTGTGTTAAGTAAGCTGCATGTTAACTGCTCATGGAGTAATAAACAGAGTCAGATCCGGAGTGAGAAGTTCAGTGTGGTGGTGATGGGGCTTACTTTGTCCTTTGTGATGATGTTTTGTAAAAGTGTAAAATACATCTGAGTTTAAAGCAGTTTGATTTCTTCGTCTTTTTCTTCAACAGACGTTCTCCATACCAATCTTTAATCCAGAAACGTAGGTACATACTTTTAATGAGCTTCACCAATGGAGTAAGACAAGATTCCAAGGAAGACTAAGAGTTGAAGGGTTTAAAAAAAGTTGAAATAAACTTTTGAGTCAGTCAAATCTAACCAAATCAGAAAAGTGTGAAGATATCCACAGACACTGTAATACAGAGCACTGATCCAAGATGATTGAGAGTGGTTTGAAAGAGTAGTCTATAGTGTGACTAAACTGTAGTGTGCACCATATAAGGACTGTTATATCGGTTAAGAACAGAAGTTTCCGTCAGTACAGCTTGCCAATCGTCTGACAGAATTAGCATACTGCTAATAAGCACGCGCCAGTTCCCCTACCTGCTCAGTGGTAAGCCGTGATCGTATAGTGGTCAGTACTCTGCGTTGTGGTCGCAGCAACCCCGTTTCGAATCCGGGTCACGGCAGAGCTTTTGAGATTTTACACACACATGAAAACCCACACGCATTACTTCCCCCAGTCCAGTCTCTTACTGTTGAAAATTAAATCCACTTTAACCCTCACAAAATGTGCCTCTCCCCCCACATTTCAGTAAGCTTATCATACTTCCAAATACACCACAGGGACAAAAGTATTGGGACATCTGCACATAACACTGACGAGGGCTTCAATGACATCCCATTCAAACATTCCGGCTTTAATATGGAGTTGTTCAACCCTTAATTGCTACAACAGCTTCCACTGCTCTAGGAAGGCTTTCTGAAAGATGGTGGAGTGTGTTCATGTGAGGATTTGCCCATTGATCTAGAAGAGCATTTGTTAGGTCACCCACTTGTTTTAGACCAGAGGGCTTGGTTCCTGTTGTAATTCAGACCTGAATTTAGGGGTCTATGCCCACTCCTGAAAACAACCCCATAGCATTTTCCCATCTCCACCAAATTTACAGTGGTCACAATGCAGTCAGGCAGGTAAAATTCTCCTGAAACTGGGCAAATTGTGACTGGTCCATAAGCTAGCATTAGTTGAGTTTTTTGTTTTAATACTAAAACCTCAAGCATGACATTGAGTGTGTGTAATCACAGTAAATAAGTAAGCTGGTTTCTAATGGACATTGTGCATAATAAACTGTTCCCATACCGGGAGTCGAACCCGGGCCGGCTGGGTGAAAACCAGGAGTCCTAACCGCTAGACCATATGGGACAGACAAGAGAGAGCTGCTCATTGACATGGTTCTCTCCAGATATTTCAAGACCACTACCTAATGGTAGGATTTTTCTCAAGTGCTTCTTTGAAAACAGTAAATCATCATGCTGCGCTACTTTACTGAAAATCAAATGTGTTAGTGGATGTTTTACAGATTTTCTTTTCTTTATAGTAAAGAAGGGTCCCACTTAATAGGACAGCTCTAAACTAAATGACAGCTTAGGATATACAAGCCCTACAAAGCACTCACGAGTTTCATGTAGGGATGCCAGCTGAATTGTGGCTTGAGACAGCTGGAAAAAGGGGGAAATGCTATTAAAATCAGTGTTAGTCAGAGTGATTTACTTTAGGAATGATCTGTGTTAAGTAAGCTGCATGTTAACTGCTCATGGAGTAATAAACAGAGTCAGATCCGGAGTGAGAAGTTCAGTGTGGTGGTGATGGGGCTTACTTTGTCCTTTGTGATGATGTTTTGTAAAAGTGTAAAATACATCTGAGTTTAAAGCAGTTTGATTTCTTCGTCTTTTTCTTCAACAGACGTTCTCCATACCAATCTTTAATCCAGAAACGTAGGTACATACTTTTAATGAGCTTCACCAATGGAGTAAGACAAGATTCCAAGGAAGACTAAGAGTTGAAGGGTTTAAAAAAAGTTGAAATAAACTTTTGAGTCAGTCAAATCTAACCAAATCAGAAAAGTGTGAAGATATCCACAGACACTGTAATACAGAGCACTGATCCAAGATGATTGAGAGTGGTTTGAAAGAGTAGTCTATAGTGTGACTAAACTGTAGTGTGCACCATATAAGGACTGTTATATCGGTTAAGAACAGAAGTTTCCGTCAGTACAGCTTGCCAATCGTCTGACAGAATTAGCATAGTGCTAATAAGCAAGCGCCTGTTCCCCTACCTGCTCAGTGGTGAGCCGTGATCGTATAGTGGTCAGTACTCTGCGTAGTGGCAGCAGCAACCCCGGTTCGAATCCGGGTCACGGCAGAGCTTTTGAGATTTTACACACACATGAAAACCCACACGCATTACTTCCCCCAGTCCAGTCTCTTACTGTTGAAAATTAAATCCACTATAACCCTCACAAAATGTGCCTCTCCCCCCACATTTCAGTAAGCTTATCATACTTCCAAATACACCACAGGGACAAAAGTATTGGGACATCTGCACATAACACTGACGAGGGCTTCAATGACATCCCATTCAAACATTCTGGCTTTAATATGGAGTTGTTCAACCCTTAATTGCTACAACAGCTTCCACTGCTCTAGGAAGGCTTTCTGAAAGATGGTGGAGTGTGTTCATGTGAGGATTTGCCCATTGATCTAGAAGAGCATTTGTTAGGTCACCCACTTGTTTTAGACCAGAGGGCTTGGTTCCTGTTGTAATTCAGACCTGAATTTAGGGGTCTATGCCCACTCCTGAAAACAACCCCATAGCATTTTCCCATCTCCACCAAATTTACAGTGGTCACAATGCAGTCAGGCAGGTAAAATTCTCCTGAAACTGGGCAAATTGTGACTGGTCCATAAGCTAGCTTTAGTTGAGTTTTTTGTTTTAATACTAAAACCTCAAGCATGACATTGAGTGTGTGTAATCACTGTAAATAAGTAAGCTGGATTCTAATGGACATTGTGCATAATAACCTGTTCCCATACCGGGAGTCGAACCCGGGCCGCCTGGGTGAAAACCAGTAATCCTAACCGCTAGACCATATGGGACAGACAAGAGAGAGCTGCTCATTGACATGGTTCTCTCCAGATATTTCAAGACCACTACCTAATGGTAGGATTTTTCTCAAGTGCTTCTTTGAAAACAGTAAATCATCATGCTGCGCTACTTTACTGAAAATCAAATGTGTTGTGTTAGTGGATGTTTTACAGATTTTCTTTTCTTTATAGTAAAGAAGGGTCCCACTTAATAGGACAGCTCTAAACTAAATGACTGCTTAGGATATACAAGCCCTACAAAGCACTCACGAGTTTCATGTAGGGATGCCAGCTGAATTGTGGCTTGAGACAGCTGGAAAAAGGGGGAAATGCTATTAAAATCAGTGTTAGTCAGAGTGATTTACTTTAGGAATGATCTGTGTTAAGTAAGCTGCATGTTAACTGCTCATGGAGTAATAAACAGAGTCAGATCCGGAGTGAGAAGTTCAGTGTGGTGGTGATGGGGCTTACTTTGTCCTTTGTGATGATGTTTTGTAAAAGTGTAAAATACATCTGAGTTTAAAGCAGTTTGATTTCTTCGTCTTTTTCTTCAACAGACGTTCTCCATACCAATCTTTAATCCAGAAACGTAGGTACATACTTTTAATGAGCTTCACCAATGGAGTAAGACAAGATTCCAAGGAAGACTAAGAGTTGAAGGGTTTAAAAAAAATTGAAATAAACTTTTGAGTCAGTCAAATCTAACCAAATCAGAAAAGTGTGAAGATATCCACAGACACTGTAATACAGAGCACTGATCCAAGATGATTGAGAGTGGTTTGAAAGAGTAGTCTATAGTGTGACTAAACTGTAGTGTGCACCATATAAGGACTGTTATATCGGTTAAGAACAGAAGTTTCCGTCAGTACAGCTTGCCAATCGTCTGACAGAATTAGCATAGTGCTAATAAGCAAGCGCCAGTTCCCCTACCTGCTCAGTGGTGAGCCGTGATCGTATAGTGGTCAGTACTCTGCGTTGTGGCCGCAGCAACCCCGGTTCGAATCCGGGTCACGGCAGAGCTTTTGAGATTTTACACACACATGAAAACCCACATGCATTACTTCCTCCAGTCCAGTCTCTTACTGTTGAAAATTAAATCCACTATAACCCTCACAAAATGTGCCTCTCCCCCTACATTTCAGTAAGCTTATCATACTTCCAAATACACCACAGGGACAAAAGTATTGGGACATCTGCACATAACACTGACGAGGGCTTCAATGACATCCCATTCAAACATTCTGGCTTTAATATGGAGTTGTTCAACCCTTAATTGCTACAACAGCTTCCACTGCTCTAGGAAGGCTTTCTGAAAGATGGTGGAGTGTGTTCATGTGAGGATTTGCCCATTGATCTAGAAGAGCATTTGTTAGGTCACCCACTTGTTTTAGACCAGAGGGCTTGGTTCCTGTTGTAATTCAGACCTGAATTTAGGGGTCTATGCCCACTCCTGAAAACAACCCCATAGCATTTTCCCATCTCCACCAAATTTACAGTGGTCACAATGCAGTCAGGCAGGTAAAATTCTCCTAAAACTGAGCAAATTGTGACTGGTCCATAAGCTAGCATTAGTTGAGTTTTTTGTTTTAATACTAAAACCTCAAGCATGACATTGAGTGTCTGTAATCACAGTAAATAAGTAAGCTGGTTTCTAATGGACATTGTGCATAATAAACTGTTCCCATACCGGGAGTCGAACCCGGGCCGCCTGGGTGAAAACCAGGAATCCTAACCGCTAGACCATATGGGACAGACAAGAAAGAGCTGCTCATTGACATGGTTCTCTCCAGATATTTCAAGACCACTACCTAATGGTAGGATTTTTCTCAAGTGCTTCTTTGAAAACAGTAAATCATCATGCTGCGCTACTTTACTGAAAATCAAATGTGTTGTGTTAGTGGATGTTTTACAGATTTTCTTTTCTTTATAGTAAAGAAGGGTCCCACTTAATAGGACAGCTCTAAACTAAATGACTGCTTAGGATATACAAGCCCTACAAAGCACTCACGAGTTTCATGTAGGGATGCCAGCTGAATTGTGGCTTGAGACAGCTGGAAAAAAGGGGAAATGCTATTAAAATCAGTGTTAGTCAGAGTGATTTACTTTAGGAATGATCTGTGTTAAGTAAGCTGCATGTTAACTGCTCATGGAGTAATAAACAGTCAGATCAGGAGTGATAAGTTCAGTGTGGTGGTGATGGGGCTTACTTTGTCCTTTGTGATGATGTTTTGTAAAAGTGTAAAATACATCTGAGTTTAAAGCAGTTTGATTTCTTCGTCTTTTTCTTCAACAGACGTTCTCCATACCAATCTTTAATCCAGAAACGTAGGTACATACTTTTAATGAGCTTCACCAATGGAGTAAGACAAGATTCCAAGGAAGACTAAGAGTTGAAGGGTTTAAAAAAAGTTGAAATAAACTTTTGAGTCAGTCAAATCTAACCAAATCAGAAAAGTGTGAAGATATCCACAGACACTGTAATACAGAGCACTGATCCAAGATGATTGAGAGTGGTTTGAAAGAGTAGTCTATAGTGTGACTAAACTGTAGTGTGCACCATATAAGGACTGTTATATCGGTTAAGAACAGAAGTTTCCGTCAGTACAGCTTGCCAATCGTCTGACAGAATTAGCATAGTGCTAATAAGCAAGCGCCAGTTCCCCTACCTGCTCAGTGGTGAGCCGTGATCGTATAGTGGTCAGTACTCTGCGTTGTGGCCGCAGCAACCCCGGTTCGAATCCGGGTCACGGCAGAGCTTTTGAGATTTTACACACACATGAAAACCCACACGCATTACTTCCCCCAGTCCAGTCTCTTACTGTTGAAAATTAAATCCACTTTAACCCTCACAAAATGTGCCTCTCCCCCCACATTTCAGTAAGCTTATCATACTTCCAAATACACCACAGGGACAAAAGTATTGGGACATCTGCACATAACACTGACGAGGGCTTAAATGACATCCCATTCAAACATTCTGGCTTTAATATGGAGTTGTTCAACCCTTAATTGCTACAACAGCTTCCACTGCTCTAGGAAGGCTTTCTGAAAGATGGTGGAGTGTGTTCATGTGAGGATTTGCCCATTGATCTAGAAGAGCATTTGTTAGGTCACCCACTTGTTTTAGACCAGAGGGCTTGGTTCCTGTTGTAATTCAGACCTGAATTTAGGGGTCTATGCCCACTCCTGAAAACAACCCCATAGCATTTTCCCATCTCCACCAAATTTACAGTGGTCACAATGCAGTCAGGCAGGTAAAATTCTCCTAAAACTGAGCAAATTGTGACTGGTCCATAAGCTAGCATTAGTTGAGTTTTTTGTTTTAATACTAAAACCTCAAGCATGACATTGAGTGTCTGTAATCACAGTAAATAAGTAAGCTGGTTTCTAATGGATATTGTGCATAATAAACTGTTCCCATACCGGGAGTCGAACCCGGGCCGCCTGGGTGAAAACCAGGAATCCTAACCGCTAGACCATATGGGACAGACAAGAAAGAGCTGCTCATTGACATGGTTCTCTCCAGATATTTCAAGACCACTACCTAATGGTAGGATTTTTCTCAAGTGCTTCTTTGAAAACAGTAAATCATCATGCTGCGCTACTTTACTGAAAATCAAATGTGTTGTGTTAGTGGATGTTTTACAGATTTTCTTTTCTTTATAGTAAAGAAGGGTCCCACTTAATAGGACAGCTCTAAACTAAATGACTGCTTAGGATATACAAGCCCTACAAAGCACTCACGAGTTTCATGTAGGGATGCCAGCTGAATTGTGGCTTGAGACAGCTGGAAAAAGGGGAAAATGCTATTAAAATCAGTGTTAGTCAGAGTGATTTACTTTAGGAATGATCTGTGTTAAGTAAGCTGCATGTTAACTGCTCATGGAGTAATAAACAGTCAGATCAGGAGTGATAAGTTCAGTGTGGTGGTGATGGGGCTTACTTTGTCCTTTGTGATGATGTTTTGTAAAAGTGTAAAATACATCTGAGTTTAAAGCAGTTTGATTTCTTCGTCTTTTTCTTCAACAGACGTTCTCCATACCAATCTTTAATCCAGAAACGTAGGTACATACTTTTAATGAGCTTCACCAATGGAGTAAGACAAGATTCCAAGGAAGACTAAGAGTTGAAGGGTTTAAAAAAAGTTGAAATAAACTTTTGAGTCAGTCAAATCTAACCAAATCAGAAAAGTGTGAAGATATCCACAGACACTGTAATACAGAGCACTGATCCAAGATGATTGAGAGTGGTTTGAAAGAGTAGTCTATAGTGTGACTAAACTGTAGTGTGCACCATATAAGGACTGTTATATCGGTTAAGAACAGAAGTTTCCGTCAGTACAGCTTGCCAATCGTCTGACAGAATTAGCATAGTGCTCATAAGCAAGCGCCAGTTCCCCTACCTGCTCAGTGGTGAGCCGTGATCGTATAGTGGTCAGTACTCTGCGTTGTGGCCGCAGCAACCCCGGTTCGAATCCGGGTCACGGCAGAGCTTTTGAGATTTTACACACACATGAAAACCCACACGCATTACTTCCCCCAGTCCAGTCTCTTACTGTTGAAAATTAAATCCACTTTAACCCTCACAAAATGTGCCTCTCCCCCCACATTTCAGTAAGCTTATCATACTTCCAAATACACCACAGGGACAAAAGTATTGGGACATCTGCACATAACACTGACGAGGGCTTAAATGACATCCCATTCAAACATTCTGGCTTTAATATGGAGTTGTTCAACCCTTAATTGCTACAACAGCTTCCACTGCTCTAGGAAGGCTTTCTGAAAGATGGTGGAGTGTGTTCATGTGAGGATTTGCCCATTGATCTAGAAGAGCATTTGTTAGGTCACCCACTTGTTTTAGACCAGAGGGCTTGGTTCCTGTTGTAATTCAGACCTGAATTTAGGGGTCTATGCCCACTCCTGAAAACAACCCCATAGCATTTTCCCATCTCCACCAAATTTACAGTGGTCACAATGCAGTCAGGCAGGTAAAATTCTCCTGAAACTGGGCAAATTGTGACTGGTCCATAAGCTAGCTTTAGTTGAGTTTTTTGTTTTAATACTAAAACCTCAAGCATGACATTGAGTGTGTGTAATCACTGTAAATATGTAAGCTGGATTCTAATGGACATTGTGCATAATAACCTGTGCCAATACCGGGAGTCGAACCCGGGCCGCCTGGGTGAAAACCAGGAATCCTAACCGCTAGACCATATGGGACAGACAAGAGAGAGCTGCTCATTGACATGGTTCTCTCCAGATATTTCAAGACCACTACCTAATGGTAGGATTTTTCTCAAGTGCTTCTTTGAAAACAGTAAATCATCATGCTGCGCTACTTTACTGAAAATCAAATGTGTTGTGTTAGTGGATGTTTTACAGATTTTTTTTTCTTTATAGTAAAGAAGGGTCCCACTTAATAGGACAGCTCTAAACTAAATGACTGCTTAGGATATACAAGCCCTACAAAGCACTCACGAGTTTCATGTAGGGATGCCAGCTGAATTGTGGCTTGAGACAGCTGGAAAAAGGGGGAAATGCTATTAAAATCAGTGTTAGTCAGAGTGATTTACTTTAGGAATGATCTGTGTTAAGTAAGCTGCATGTTAACTGCTCATGGAGTAATAAACAGAGTCAGATCCGGAGTGAGAAGTTCAGTGTGGTGGTGATGGGGCTTAATTTGTCCTTTGTGATGATGTTTTGTAAAAGTGTAAAATACATCTGAGTTTAAAGCAGTTTGATTTCTTCGTCTTTTTCTTCAACAGACGTTCTCCATACCAATCTTTAATCCAGAAACGTAGGTACATACTTTTAATGAGCTTCACCAATGGAGTAAGACAAGATTCCAAGGAAGACTAAGAGTTGAAGGGTTTAAAAAAAGTTGAAATAAACTTTTGAGTCAGTCAAATCTAACCAAATCAGAAAAGTGTGAAGATATCCACAGACACTGTAATACAGAGCACTGATCCAAGATGATTGAGAGTGGTTTGAAAGAGTAGTCTATAGTGTGACTAAACTGTAGTGTGCACCATATAAGGACTGTTATATCGGTTAAGAACAGAAGTTTCCGTCAGTACAGCTTGCCAATCGTCTGACAGAATTAGCATAGTGCTAATAAGCAAGCGCCAGTTCCCCTACCTGCTCAGTGGTGAGCCGTGATCGTATAGTGGTCAGTACTCTGCGTTGTGGCCGCAGCAACCCCGGTTCGAATCCGGGTCACGGCAGAGCTTTTGAGATTTTACACACACATGAAAACCCACACGCATTACTTCCCCCAGTCCAGTCTCTTACTGTTGAAAATTAAATCCACTTTAACCCTCACAAAATGTGCCTCTCCCCCCACATTTCAGTAAGCTTATCATACTTCCAAATACACCACAGGGACAAAAGTATTGGCACATCTGCACATAACACTGACGAGGGCTTAAATGACATCCCATTCAAACATTCTGGCTTTAATATGGAGTTGTTCAACCCTTAATTGCTACAACAGCTTCCACTGCTCTAGGAAGGCTTTCTGAAAGATGGTGGAGTGTGTTCATGTGAGGATTTGCCCATTGATCTAGAAGAGCATTTGTTAGGTCACCCACTTGTTTTAGACCAGAGGGCTTGGTTCCTGTTGTAATTCAGACCTGAATTTAGGGGTCTATGCCCACTCCTGAAAACAACCCCATAGCATTTTCCCATCTCCACCAAATTTACAGTGGTCACAATGCAGTCAGGCAGGTAAAATTCTCCTGAAACTGGGCAAATTGTGACTGGTCCATAAGCTAGCTTTAGTTGAGTTTTTTGTTTTAATACTAAAACCTCAAGCATGTGTGTAATCACTGTAAATATGTAAGCTGGATTCTAATGGACATTGTGCATAATAACCTGTGCCAATACCGGGAGTCGAACCCGGGCCGCCTGGGTGAAAACCAGGAATCCTAACCGCTAGACCATATGGGACAGACAAGAGAGAGCTGCTCATTGACATGGTTCTCTCCAGATATTTCAAGACCACTACCTAATGGTAGGATTTTTCTCAAGTGCTTCTTTGAAAACAGTAAATCATCATGCTGCGCTACTTTACTGAAAATCAAATGTGTTGTGTTAGTGGATGTTTTACAGATTTTTTTTTCTTTATAGTAAAGAAGGGTCCCACTTAATAGGACAGCTCTAAACTAAATGACTGCTTAGGATATACAAGCCCTACAAAGCACTCACGAGTTTCATGTAGGGATGCCAGCTGAATTGTGGCTTGAGACAGCTGGAAAAAGGGGGAAATGCTATTAAAATCAGTGTTAGTCAGAGTGATTTACTTTAGGAATGATCTGTGTTAAGTAAGCTGCATGTTAACTGCTCATGGAGTAATAAACAGAGTCAGATCCGGAGTGAGAAGTTCAGTGTGGTGGTGATGGGGCTTAATTTGTCCTTTGTGATGATGTTTTGTAAAAGTGTAAAATACATCTGAGTTTAAAGCAGTTTGATTTCTTCGTCTTTTTCTTCAACAGACGTTCTCCATACCAATCTTTAATCCAGAAACGTAGGTACATACTTTTAATGAGCTTCACCAATGGAGTAAGACAAGATTCCAAGGAAGACTAAGAGTTGAAGGGTTTAAAAAAAGTTGAAATAAACTTTTGAGTCAGTCAAATCTAACCAAATCAGAAAAGTGTGAAGATATCCACAGACACTGTAATACAGAGCACTGATCCAAGATGATTGAGAGTGGTTTGAAAGAGTAGTCTATAGTGTGACTAAACTGTAGTGTGCACCATATAAGGACTGTTATATCGGTTAAGAACAGAAGTTTCCGTCAGTACAGCTTGCCAATCGTCTGACAGAATTAGCATAGTGCTAATAAGCAAGCGCCAGTTCCCCTACCTGCTCAGTGGTGAGCCGTGATCGTATAGTGGTCAGTACTCTGCGTTGTGGCCGCAGCAACCCCGGTTCGAATCCGGGTCACGGCAGAGCTTTTGAGATTTTACACACACATGAAAACCCACACGCATTACTTCCCCCAGTCCAGTCTCTTACTGTTGAAAATTAAATCCACTTTAACCCTCACAAAATGTGCCTCTCCCCCCACATTTCAGTAAGCTTATCATACTTCCAAATACACCACAGGGACAAAAGTATTGGCACATCTGCACATAACACTGACGAGGGCTTAAATGACATCCCATTCAAACATTCTGGCTTTAATATGGAGTTGTTCAACCCTTAATTGCTACAACAGCTTCCACTGCTCTAGGAAGGCTTTCTGAAAGATGGTGGAGTGTGTTCATGTGAGGATTTGCCCATTGATCTAGAAGAGCATTTGTTAGGTCACCCACTTGTTTTAGACCAGAGGGCTTGGTTCCTGTTGTAATTCAGACCTGAATTTAGGGGTCTATGCCCACTCCTGAAAACAACCCCATAGCATTTTCCCATCTCCACCAAATTTACAGTGGTCACAATGCAGTCAGGCAGGTAAAATTCTCCTAAAACTGAGCAAATTGTGACTGGTCCATAAGCTAGCATTAGTTGAGTTTTTTGTTTTAATACTAAAACCTCAAGCATGACATTGAGTGTCTGTAATCACAGTAAATAAGTAAGCTGGTTTCTAATGGATATTGTGCATAATAAACTGTTCCCATACCGGGAGTCGAACCCGGGCCGCCTGGGTGAAAACCAGGAATCCTAACCGCTAGACCATATGGGACAGACAAGAAAGAGCTGCTCATTGACATGGTTCTCTCCAGATATTTCAAGACCACTACCTAATGGTAGGATTTTTCTCAAGTGCTTCTTTGAAAACAGTAAATCATCATGCTGCGCTACTTTACTGAAAATCAAATGTGTTGTGTTAGTGGATGTTTTACAGATTTTCTTTTCTTTATAGTAAAGAAGGGTCCCACTTAATAGGACAGCTCTAAACTAAATGACTGCTTAGGATATACAAGCCCTACAAAGCACTCACGAGTTTCATGTAGGGATGCCAGCTGAATTGTGGCTTGAGACAGCTGGAAAAAGGGGAAAATGCTATTAAAATCAGTGTTAGTCAGAGTGATTTACTTTAGGAATGATATGTGTTAAGTAAGCTGCATGTTAACTGCTCATGGAGTAATAAACAGTCAGATCAGGAGTGATAAGTTCAGTGTGGTGGTGATGGGGCTTACTTTGTCCTTTGTGATGATGTTTTGTAAAAGTGTAAAATACATCTGAGTTTAAAGCAGTTTGATTTCTTCGTCTTTTTCTTCAACAGACGTTCTCCATACCAATCTTTAATCCAGAAACGTAGGTACATACTTTTAATGAGCTTCACCAATGGAGTAAGACAAGATTCCAAGGAAGACTAAGAGTTGAAGGGTTTAAAAAAAGTTGAAATAAACTTTTGAGTCAGTCAAATCTAACCAAATCAGAAAAGTGTGAAGATATCCACAGACACTGTAATACAGAGCACTGATCCAAGATGATTGAGAGTGGTTTGAAAGAGTAGTCTATAGTGTGACTAAACTGTAGTGTGCACCATATAAGGACTGTTATATCGGTTAAGAACAGAAGTTTCCGTCAGTACAGCTTGCCAATCGTCTGACAGAATTAGCATAGTGCTAATAAGCAAGCGCCAGTTCCCCTACCTGCTCAGTGGTGAGCCGTGATCGTATAGTGGTCAGTACTCTGCGTTGTGGCCGCAGCAACCCCGGTTCGAATCCGGGTCACGGCAGAGCTTTTGAGATTTTACACACACATGAAAACCCACACGCATTACTTCCCCCAGTCCAGTCTCTTACTGTTGAAAATTAAATCCACTTTAACCCTCACAAAATGTGCCTCTCCCCCCACATTTCAGTAAGCTTATCATACTTCCAAATACACCACAGGGACAAAAGTATTGGGACATCTGCACATAACACTGACGAGGGCTTAAATGACATCCCATTCAAACATTCTGGCTTTAATATGGAGTTGTTCAACCCTTAATTGCTACAACAGCTTCCACTGCTCTAGGAAGGCTTTCTGAAAGATGGTGGAGTGTGTTCATGTGAGGATTTGCCCATTGATCTAGAAGAGCATTTGTTAGGTCACCCACTTGTTTTAGACCAGAGGGCTTGGTTCCTGTTGTAATTCAGACCTGAATTTAGGGGTCTATGCCCACTCCTGAAAACAACCCCATAGCATTTTCCCATCTCCACCAAATTTACAGTGGTCACAATGCAGTCAGGCAGGTAAAATTCTCCTGAAACTGGGCAAATTGTGACTGGTCCATAAGCTAGCTTTAGTTGAGTTTTTTGTTTTAATACTAAAACCTCAAGCATGACATTGAGTGTGTGTAATCACTGTAAATATGTAAGCTGGATTCTAATGGACATTGTGCATAATAACCTGTGCCAATACCGGGAGTCGAACCCGGGCCGCCTGGGTGAAAACCAGGAATCCTAACCGCTAGACCATATGGGACAGACAAGAGAGAGCTGCTCATTGACATGGTTCTCTCCAGATATTTCAAGACCACTACCTAATGGTAGGATTTTTCTCAAGTGCTTCTTTGAAAACAGTAAATCATCATGCTGCGCTACTTTACTGAAAATCAAATGTGTTGTGTTAGTGGATGTTTTACAGATTTTTTTTTCTTTATAGTAAAGAAGGGTCCCACTTAATAGGACAGCTCTAAACTAAATGACTGCTTAGGATATACAAGCCCTACAAAGCACTCACGAGTTTCATGTAGGGATGCCAGCTGAATTGTGGCTTGAGACAGCTGGAAAAAGGGGGAAATGCTATTAAAATCAGTGTTAGTCAGAGTGATTTACTTTAGGAATGATCTGTGTTAAGTAAGCTGCATGTTAACTGCTCATGGAGTAATAAACAGAGTCAGATCCGGAGTGAGAAGTTCAGTGTGGTGGTGATGGGGCTTAATTTGTCCTTTGTGATGATGTTTTGTAAAAGTGTAAAATACATCTGAGTTTAAAGCAGTTTGATTTCTTCGTCTTTTTCTTCAACAGACGTTCTCCATACCAATCTTTAATCCAGAAACGTAGGTACATACTTTTAATGAGCTTCACCAATGGAGTAAGACAAGATTCCAAGGAAGACTAAGAGTTGAAGGGTTAAAAAAAAGTTGAAATAAACTTTTGAGTCAGTCAAATCTAACCAAATCAGAAAAGTGTGAAGATATCCACAGACACTGTAATACAGAGCACTGATCCAAGATGATTGAGAGTGGTTTGAAAGAGTAGTCTATAGTGTGACTAAACTGTAGTGTGCACCATATAAGGACTGTTATATCGGTTAAGAACAGAAGTTTCCGTCAGTACAGCTTGCCAATCGTCTGACAGAATTAGCATAGTGCTAATAAGCAAGCGCCAGACCCCCTACCTGCTCAGTGGTGAGCCGTGATCGTATAGTGGTCAGTACTCTGCGTTGTGGCCGCAGCAACCCCGGTTCGAATCCGGGTCACGGCAGAGCTTTTGAGATTTTACACACACATGAAAACCCACACGCATTACTTCCCCCAGTCCAGTCTCTTACTGTTGAAAATTAAATCCACTTTAACCCTCACAAAATTTGCCTCTCCCCCCACATTTCAGTAAGCTTATCATACTTCCAAATACACCACAGGGACAAAAGTATTGGGATATCTGCACATAACACTGACGAGGGCTTCAATGACATCCCATTCAAACATTCCGGCTTTAATATGGAGTTGTTCAACCCTTAATTGCTACAACAGCTTCCACTGCTCTAGGAAGGCTTTCTGAAAGATGGTGGAGTGTGTTCATGTGAGGATTTGCCCATTGATCTAGAAGAGCATTTGTTAGGTCACCCACTTGTTTTAGACCAGAGGGCTTGGTTCCTGTTGTAATTCAGACCTGAATTTAGGGGTCTATGCCCACTCCTGAAAACAACCCCATAGCATTTTCCCATCTCCACCAAATTTACAGTGGTCACAATGCAGTCAGGCAGGTAAAATTCTCCTGAAACTGAACAAATTGTGACTGGTCCATAAGCTAGCATTAGTTGAGTTTTTTGTTTTAATACTAAAAACTCAAGCATGACATTGAGTGTGTGTAATCACAGTAAATAAGTAAGCTGGTTTCTAATGGATATTGTGCATAATAAACTGTTCCCATACCGGGAGTCGAACCCAGGCCGCCTGGGTGAAAACCAAGAATCCTAACCGCTAGACCATATGGGACAGACAAGAGAGAGCTGCTCATTGACATGGTTCTCTCCAGATATTTCAAGACCACTACCTAATGGTAGGATTTTTCTCAAGTGCTTCTTTGAAAACAGTAAATCATCATGCTGCGCTACTTTACTGAAAATCAAATGTGTTGTGTTAGTGGATGTTTTACAGATTTTCTTTTCTTTATAGTAAAGAAGGGTCCCACTTAATAGGACAGCTCTAAACTAAATGACTGCTTAGGATATACAAGCCCTACAAAGCACTCACGAGTTTCATGTAGGGATGCCAGCTGAATTGTGGCTTGAGACAGCTGGAAAAAGGGGGAAATGCTATTAAAATCAGTGTTAGTCAGAGTGATTTACTTTAGGAATGATCTGTGTTAAGTAAGCTGCATGTTAACTGCTCATGGAGTAATAAACAGAGTCAGATCCGGAGTGAGAAGTTCAGTGTGGTGGTGATGGGGCTTACTTTGTCCTTTGTGATGATGTTTTGTAAAAGTGTAAAATACATCTGAGTTTAAAGCAGTTTGATTTCTTCGTCTTTTTCTTCAACAGACGTTCTCCATACCAATGTTTAATCCAGAAACGTAGGTACATACTTTTAATGAGCTTCACCAATGGAGTAAGACAAGAGTCCAAGGAAGACTAAGAGTTGAAGGGTTTAAAAAAAGTTGAAATAAACTTTTGAGTCAGTCAAATCTAACCAAATCAGAAAAGTGTGAAGATATCCACAGACACTGTAATACAGAGCACTGATCAAAGATGATTGAGAGTGGTTTGAAAGAGTAGTCTATAGTGTGACTAAACTGTAGTGTGCACCATATAAGGACTGTTATATTGGTTAAGAACAGAAGTTTCCGTCAGTACAGCTTGCCAATCGTCTGACAGAATTAGCATAGTGCTAATAAGCAAGCGCCAGTTCCCCTACCTGCTCAGTGGTGAGCTGTGATCGTATAGTGCTCATTACTTTGCGTTGTGGCCGCAGCAACCCCGGTTCGAATCCGGGTCACGGCAGGGCTTTTGAGATTTTACACACACATGAAAACCCACACGCATTACTTCCCCCAGTCCAGTCTCTTACTCTTGAAAATTAAATCAACTTTAATCCTCACAAAATGTGCCTCTCCCCCCACATTTCAGTAAGCTTATCATACTTCCAAATACACCACAGGGACAAAAGTATTGGGACATCTGCACATAACACTGATGAGGGCTTCAATGACATCCCATTCAAACATTCCGGCTTTAATATGGAGTTGTTCAACCCTTAATTGCTTCAACAGCTTCCACTGCTCTAGAAAGGCTTTCTGAAAGATGGTGGAGTGTGTTCATGTGAGGATTTGCCCATTGATCTAGAAGAGCATTTGTTAGGTCACCCACTTGTTTTAGACCAGAGGGCTTGGTTCCTGTTGTAATTCAGACCTGAATTTAGGGGTCTATGCCCACTCCTGAAAACAACCCCATAGCATTTTCCCATCTCCACCAAATTTACAGTGGTCACAATGCAGTCAGGCAGGTAAAATTCTCCTGAAACTGAGCAAATTGTGACTGGTCCATAAGCTAGCATTAGCTGAGTTTTTTGTTTTAATACTAAAACCTCAAGCATGACATTGAGTGTGTGTAATCACAGTAAATAAGTAAGCTGGTTTCTAATGGATATTGTGCATAATAAACTGTTCCCATACCGGGAGTCGAACCCGGGCCACCTGGGTGAAAACCAGGAATACTAACCACTAGACCATATGGGACAGACAAGAAAGAGCTGCTCATTGACATGGTTCTCTCCAGATATTTCAAGACCACTACCTAATGGTAGGATTTTTCTCAAGTGCTTCTTTGAAAACAGTAAATCATCATGCTGCGCTACTTTACTGAAAATCAAATGTGTTGTGTTAGTGGATGTTTTACAGATTTTCTTTTCTTTATAGTAAAGAAGGGTCCCACTTAATAGGACAGCTCTAAACTAAATGACTGCTTAGGATATACAAGCCCTACAAAGCACTCACGAGTTTCATGTAGGGATGCCAGCTGAATTGTGGCTTGAGACAGCTGGAAAAAGGGGAAAATGCTATTAAAATCAGTGTTAGTCAGAGTGATTTACTTTAGGAATGATCTGTGTTAAGTAAGCTGCATGTTAACTGCTCATGGAGTAATAAACAGAGTCAGATCCGGAGTGAGAAGTTCAGTGTGGTGGTGATGGGGCTTACTTTGTCCTTTGTGATGATGTTTTGTAAAAGTGTAAAATACATCTGAGTTTAAAGCAGTTTGATTTCTTCGTCTTTTTCTTCAACAGACATTCTCCATACCAATCTTTAATCCAGAAACGTAGGTACATACTTTTAATGAGCTTCACCAATGGAGTAAGACAAGAGTCCAAGGAAGACTAAGAGTTGAAGGGTTTAAAAAAAGTTGAAATAAACTTTTGAGTCAGTCAAATCTAACCAAATCAGAAAAGTGTGAAGATATCCACAGACACTGTAATACAGAGCACTGATCCAAGATGATTGAGAGTGGTTTGAAAGAGTAGTCTATAGTGTGACTAAACTGTAGTGTGCACCATATAAGGACTGTTATATCGGTTAAGAACAGAAGTTTCCGTCAGTACAGCTTGCCAATCGTCTGACAGAATTAGCATAGTGCTAATAAGCAAGCGCCAGTTCCCCTACCTGTTCAGTGGTGAGCCGTGATCGTATAGTTGTCAGTACTCTGCGTTGTGGCCGCAGCAACCCCGGTTCGAATCCGGGTCACGGCAGGGCTTTTGAGATTTTACACACACATGAAAACCCACACGCATTACTTCCCCCAGTCCAGTCTCTTACTGTTGAAAATTAAATCCACTTTAACCCTCACAAAATGTGCCTCTCCCCCCACATTTCAGTAAGATTATCATACTTCCAAATACACCACAGGGACAAAAGTATTGGGACATCTGCACATAACACTGACGAGGGCTTCAATGACATCCCATTCAAACATTCCGGCTTTAATATGGAGTTGTTCAACCCTTAATTGCTACAACAGCTTCCACTGCTCTAGGAAGGCTTTCTGAAAGATGGTGGAGTGTGTTCATGTGAGGATTTGCCCATTGATCTAGAAGAGCATTTGTTAGGTCACCCACTTGTTTTAGACCAGAGGGCTTGGTTCCTGTTGTAATTCAGACCTGAATTTAGGGGTCTATGCCCACTCCTGAAAACAACCCCATAGCATTTTCCCATCTCCACCAAATTTACAGTGGTCACAATGCAGTCAGGCAGGTAAAATTCTCCTGAAACTGGGCAAATTGTGACTGGTCCATAAGCTAGCATTAGTTGAGTTTTTTGTTTTAATACTAAAACCTCGAGCATGACATTGAGTGTGTGTAATCACAGTAAATAAGTAAGCTGGTTTCTAATGGATATTGTGCATAATAAACTGTTCCCATACCGGGAGTCGAACCCGGGCCGCCTGGGTGAAAACCAGGAATCCTAACCGCTAGACCATATGGGACAGACAAGAGAGAGCTGCTCATTGACATGGTTCTCTCCAGATATTTCAAGACCACTACCTAATGGTAGGATTTTTCTCAAGTGCTTCTTTGAAAACAGTAAATCATCATGCTGCGCTACTTTACTGAAAATCAAATGTGTTGTGTTAGTGGATGTTTTACAGATTTTCTTTTCTTTATAGTAAAGAAGGGTCCCACTTAATAGGACAGCTCTAAACTAAATGACTGCTTAGGATATACAAGCCCTACAAAGCACTCACGAGTTTCATGTAGGGATGCCAGCTGAATTGTGGCTTGAGACAGCTGGAAAAAGGGGAAAATGCTATTAAAATCAGTGTTAGTCAGAGTGATTTACTTTAGGAATGATCTGTGTTAAGTAAGCTGCATGTTAACTGCTCATGGAGTAATAAACAGAGTCAGATCCGGAGTGAGAAGTTCAGTGTGGTGGTGATGGGGCTTACTTTGTCCTTTGTGATGATGTTTTGTAAAAGTGTAAAATACATCTGAGTTTAAAGCAGTTTGATTTCTTCGTCTTTTTCTTCAACAGACGTTCTCCATACCAATCTTTAATCCAGAAACGTAGGTACATACTTTTAATGAGCTTCACCAATGGAGTAAGACAAGAGTCCAAGGAAGACTAAGAGTTGAAGGGTTTAAAAAAAGTTGAAATAAACTTTTGAGTCAGTCAAATCTAACCAAATCAGAAAAGTGTGAAGATATCCACAGACACTGTAATACAGAGCACTGATCCAAGATGATTGAGAGTGGTTTGAAAGAGTAGTCTATAGTGTGACTAAACTGTAGTGTGCACCATATAAGGACTGTTATATCGGTTAAGAACAGAAGTTTCCGTCAGTACAGCTTGCCAATCGTCTGACAGAATTAGCATAGTGCTAATAAGCAAGCACCAGTTCCCCTACCTGCTCAGTGGTGAGCCGTGATCGTATAGTGGTCAGTACTCTGCGTTGTGGCCGCAGCAACCCCGGTTCGAATCCGGGTCACGGCAGGGCTTTTGAGATTTTACACACACATGAAAACCCACACGCATTACTTCCCCCAGTCCAGTCTCTTACTGTTGAAAATTAAATCCACTTTAACCCTCACAAAATGTGCCTCTCCCCCCACATTTCAGTAAGCTTATCATACTTCCAAATACACCACAGGGACAAAAGTATTGGGACATCTGCACATAACACTGACGAGGGCTTCAATGACATCCCATTCAAACATTCCGGCTTTAATATGGAGTTGTTCAAACCTTAATTGCTACAACAGCTTCCACTGCTCTAGGAAGGCTTTCTGAAAGATGGTGGAGTGTGTTCATGTGAGGATTTGCCCATTGATCTAGAAGAGCATTTGTTAGGTCACCCACTTGTTTTAGACCAGAGGGCTTGGTTCCTGTTGTAATTCAGACCTGAATTTAGGGGTCTATGCCCACTCCTGAAAACAACCCCATAGCATTTTCCCATCTCCACCAAATTTACAGTGGTCACAATGCAGTCAGGCAGGTAAAATTCTCCTGAAACTGGACAAATTGTGACTGGTCCATAAGCTAGCATTAGTTGAGTTTTTTGTTTTAATACTAAAACCTCAAGCATGACATTGAGTGTGTGTAATCACAGTAAATAAGTAAGCTGGTTTCTAATGGATATTGTGCATAATAAACTGTTCCCATACCGGGAGTCGAACCCGGGCCGCCTGGGTGAAAACCAGGAATCCTAACCGCTAGACCATATGGGACAGACAAGAGAGAGCTGCTCATTGACATGGTTCTCTCCAGATATTTCAAGACACTACCTAATGGTAGGATTTTTCTCAAGTGCTTCTTTGAAAACAGTAAATCATCATGCTGCGCTACTTTACTGAAAATCAAATGTGTTGTGTTAGTGGATGTTTTACAGATTTTCTTTTCTTTATAGTAAAGAAGGGTCCCACTTAATAGGACAGCTCTAAACTAAATGACTGCTTAGGATATACAAGCCCTACAAAGCACTCACGAGTTTCATGTAGGGATGCCAGCTGAATTGTGGCTTGAGACAGCTGGAAAAAGGGGAAAATGCTATTAAAATCAGTGTTAGTCAGAGTGATTTACTTTAGGAATGATCTGTGTTAAGTAAGCTGCATGTTAACTGCTCATGGAGTAATAAACAGAGTCAGATCCGGAGTGAGAAGTTCAGTGTGGTGGTGATGGGGCTTACTTTGTCCTTTGTGATGATGTTTTGTAAAAGTGTAAAATACATCTGAGTTTAAAGCAGTTTGATTTCTTCGTCTTTTTCTTCAACAGACGTTCTCCATACCAATCTTTAATCCAGAAACGTAGGTACATACTTTTAATGAGCTTCACCAATGGAGTAAGACAAGATTCCAAGGAAGACTAAGAGTTGAAGGGTTTAAAAAAAGTTGAAATAAACTTTTGAGTCAGTCAAATCTAACCAAATCAGAAAAGTGTGAAGATATCCACAGACACTGTAATACAGAGCACTGATCCAAGATGATTGAGAGTGGTTTGAAAGAGTAGTCTATAGTGTGACTAAACTGTAGTGTGCACCATATAAGGACTGTTATATCGGTTAAGAACAGAAGTTTCCGTCAGTACAGCTTGCCAATCGTCTGACAGAATTAGCATAGTGCTAATAAGCAAGCGCCAGTTCCCCTACCTGCTCAGTGGTGAGCCGTGATCGTATAGTGGTCAATACTCTGCGTTGTGGCAGCAGCAACCCCGGTTCGAATCTGGGTCACGGCAGAGCTTTTGAGATTTTACACACACATGAAAACCCACACGCATTACTTCCCCCAGTCCAGTCTCTTACTGTTGAAAATTAAATCCACTTTAACCCTCACAAAATGTGCCTCTCCCCCCACATTTCAGTAAGCTTATCATACTTCCAAATACACCACAGGGACAAAAGTATTGGGACATCTGCACATAACACTGACGAGGGCTTCAATGACATCCCATTCAAACATTCCGGCTTTAATATGGAGTTGTTCAACCCTTAATTGCTACAACAGCTTCCACTGCTCTAGGAAGGCTTTCTGAAAGATGGTGGAGTGTGTTCATGTGAGGATTTGCCCATTGATCTAGAAGAGCATTTGTTAGGTCACCCACTTGTTTTAGACCAGAGGGCTTGGTTCCTGTTGTAATTCAGACCTGAATTTAGGGGTCTATGCCCAGTCCTGAAAACAACCCCATAGCATTTTCCCATCTCCACCAAATTTACAGTGGTCACAATGCAGTCAGGCAGGTAAAATTCTCCTGAAACTGGGCAAATTGTGACTGGTCCATAAGCTAGCATTAGTTGAGTTTTTTGTTTTAATACTAAAACCTCAAGCATGACATTGAGTGTGTGTAATCACAGTAAATAAGTAAGCTGGTTTCTAATGGATATTGTGCATAATAAACTGTTCCCATACCGGGAGTCGAACCCGGGCCGCCTGGGTGAAAACCAGGAATCCTAACCGCTAGACCATATGGGACAGACAAGAGAGAGCTGCTCATTGACATGGTTCTCTCCAGATATTTCAAGACCACTACCTAATGGTAGGATTTTTCTCTAGTGCTTCTTTGAAAACAGTAAATCATCATGCTGCGCTACTTTACTGAAAATCAAATGTGTTGTGTTAGTGGATGTTTTACAGATTTTCTTTTCTTTATAGTAAAGAAGGGTCCCACTTAACAGGACAGCTCTAAGCTAAATGACTGCTTAGGATATACAAGCCCTACAAAGCACTCACGAGTTTCATGTAGGGATGCCAGCTGAATTGTGGCTTGAGACAGCTGGAAAAAGGGGAAAATGCTATTAAAATCAGTGTTAGTCAGAGTGATTTACTTTAGGAATGATCTGTGTTAAGTAAGCTGCATGTTAACTGCTCATGGAGTAATAAACAGAGTCAGATCCGGAGTGAATAGTTCAGTGTGGTGGTGATGGGTCTTACTTTGTCCTTTGTGATGATGTTTTGTAAAAGTTTAAAATACATCTGAGTTTAAAGCAGTTTGATTTCTTCGTCTTTTTCTTCAACAGACGTTCTCCATACCAATCTTTAATCCAGAAACGTAGGTACATACTTTTAATGAGCTTCACCAGTGGAGTAAGACAAGAGTCCAAGGAAGACTAAGAGTTGAAGGGTTTAAAAAAAGTTGAAATAAACTTTTGAGTCAGTCAAATCTAACCAAATCAGAAAAGTGTGAAGATATCCACAGACACTGTAATACAGAGCACTGATCCAAGATGATTGAGAGTGGTTTGAAAGAGTAGTCTATAGTGTGACTAAACTGTAGTGTGCACCATATAAGGACTGTTATATCGGTTAAGAACAGAAGTTTCCGTCAGTACAGCTTGCCAATCGTCTGACAGAATTAGCATAGTGCTAATAAGCAAGCGCCAGTTCCCCTACCTGCTCAGTGGTGAGCCGTGATCGTATAGTGGTCAGTACTCTGCTTTGTGGCCGCAGCAACCCCGGTTCGAATCCGGGTCACGGCAGGGCTTTTGAGATTTTACACACACATGAAAACCCACACGCATTACTTCCCCCAGTCCAGTCTCTTACTCTTGAAAATTAAATCCACTTTAACCCTCACAAAATGTGCCTCTCCCCCCACATTTCAGTAAGATTATCATACTTCCAAATACACCACAGGGACAAAAGTATTGGGACATCTGCACATAACACTGACGAGGGCTTCAATGACATCCCATTCAAACATTCCGGCTTTAATATGGAGTTGTTCAACCCTTAATTGCTACAACAGCTTCCACTGCTCTAGGAAGGCTTTCTGAAAGATGGTGGAGTGTGTTCATGTGAGGATTTGCCCATTGATCTAGAAGAGCATTTGTTAGGTCACCCACTTGTTTTAGACCAGAGGGCTTGGTTCCTGTTGTAATTCAGACCTGAATTTAGGGGTCTATGCCCACTCCTGAAAACAACCCCATAGCATTTTCCCATCTCCACCAAATTTACAGTGGTCACAATGCAGTCAGGCAGGTAAAATTCTCCTGAAACTGGGCAAATTGTGACTGGTCCATAAGCTAGCATTAGTTGAGTTTTTTGTTTTAATACTAAAACCTCAAGCATGACATTGAGTGTGTGTAATCACAGTAAATAAGTAAGCTGGTTTCTAATGGATATTGTGCATAATAAACTGTTCCCATACCGGGAGTCGAACCCGGGCCACCTGGGTGAAAACCAGGAATCCTAACCGCTAGACCATACGGGACAGACAAGAGAGAGCTGCTCATTGACATGGTTCTCTCCAGATATTTCAAGACCACTACCTAATGGTAGGATTTTTCTCAAGTGCTTCTTTGAAAACAGTAAATCATCATGCTGCGCTACTTTACTGAAAATCAAATGTGTTGTGTTAGTGGATGTTTTACAGATTTTCTTTTCTTTATAGTAAAGAAGGGTCCCACTTAATAGGACAGCTCTAAACTAAATGACTGCTTAGGATATACAAGCCCTACAAAGCACTCACGAGTTTCATGTAGGGATGCCAGCTGAATTGTGGCTTGAGACAGCTGGAAAAAGGGGAAAATGCTATTAAAATCAGTGTTAGTCAGAGTGATTTACTTTAGGAATGATCTGTGTTAAGTAAGCTGCATGTTAACTGCTCATGGAGTAATAAACAGAGTCAGATCCGGAGTGAGAAGTTCAGTGTGGTGGTGATGGGGCTTACTTTGTCCTTTGTGATGATGTTTTGTAAAAGTGTAAAATACATCTGAGTTTAAAGCAGTTTGATTTCTTCGTCTTTTTCTTCAACAGACGTTCTCCATACCAATCTTTAATCCAGAAACGTAGGTACATACTTTTAATGAGCTTCACCAATGGAGTAAGACAAGATTCCAAGGAAGACTAAGAGTTGAAGGGTTTAAAAAAAGTTGAAATAAACTTTTGAGTCAGTCAAATCTAACCAAATCAGAAAAGTGTGAAGATATCCACAGACACTGTAATACAGAGCACTGATCCAAGATGATTGAGAGTGGTTTGAAAGAGTAGTCTATAGTGTGACTAAACTGTAGTGTGCACCATATAAGGACTGTTATATCGGTTAAGAACAGAAGTTTCCGTCAGTACAGCTTGCCAATCGTCTGACAGAATTAGCATAGTGCTAATAAGCAAGCGCCAGTTCCCCTACCTGCTCAGTGGTGAGCCGTGATCGTATAGTGGTCAGTACTCTGCGTTGTGGCCGCAGCAACCCCGGTTCGAATCCGGGTCACGGCAGGGCTTTTGAGATTTTACACACACATGAAAACCCACACGCATTACTTCCCCCAGTCCAGTCTCTTACTGTTGAAAATTAAATCCACTTTAACCCTCACAAAATGTGCCTCTCCCCCACATTTCAGTAAGCTTATCATACTTCCAAATACACCACAGGGACAAAAGTATTGGGACATCTGCACATAACACTGACGAGGGCTTCAATGACATCCCATTCAAACATTCCGGCTTTAATATGGAGTTGTTCAACCCTTAATTGCTACAACAGCTTCCACTGCTCTAGGAAGGCTTTCTGAAAGATGGTGGGGTGTGTTCATGTGAGGATTTGCCCATTGATCTAGAAGAGCATTTGTTAGGTCACCCACTTGTTTTAGACCAGAGGGCTTGGTTCCTGTTGTAATTCAGACCTGAATTTAGGGGTCTATGCCCACTCCTGAAAACAACCCCATAGCATTTTCCCATCTCCACCAAATTTACAGTGGTCACAATGCAGTCAGGCAGGTAAAATTCTCCTGAAACTGGGCAAATTGTGACTGGTCCATAAGCTAGCATTAGTTGAGTTTTTTGTTTTAATACTAAAACCTCAAGCATGACATTGAGTGTGTGTAATCACAGTAAATAAGTAAGCTGGTTTCTAATGGATATTGTGCATAATAAACTGTTCCCATACCGGGAGTCGAACCCGGGCCGCCTGGGTGAAAACCAGGAATCCTAACCGCTAGACCATATGGGACAGACAAGAGAGAGCTGCTCATTGACATGGTTCTCTCCAGATATTTCAAGACCACTACCTAATGGTAGGATTTTTCTCTAGTGCTTCTTTGAAAACAGTAAATCATCATGCTGCGCTACTTTACTGAAAATCAAATGTGTTGTGTTAGTGGATGTTTTACAGATTTTCTTTTCTTTATAATAAAGAAGGGTCCCACTTAATAGGACAGCTCTAAGCTAAATGACTGCTTAGGATATACAAGCCCTACAAAGCACTCACGAGTTTCATGTAGGGATGCCAGCTGAATTGTGGTTTGAGACAGCTGGAAAAAGGGGAAAATGCTATTAAAATCAGTGTTAGTCAGAGTGATTTACTTTAGGAATGATCTGTGTTAAGTAAGCTGCATGTTAACTGCTCATGGAGTAATAAACAGAGTCAGATCCGGAGTGAGAAGTTCAGTGTGGTGGTGATGGGGCTTACTTTGTCCTTTGTGATGATGTTTTGTAAAAGTGTAAAATACATCTGAGTTTAAAGCAGTTTGATTTCTTCGTCTTTATCTTCAACAGATGTTCTCTATACCAATCTTTAATCCAGAAACGTAGGTACATACTTTTAATGAGCTTCACCAATGGAGTAAGACAAGATTCCAAGGAAGACTAAGAGTTGAAGGGTTTAAAAAAAGTTGAAATAAACTTTTGAGTCAGTCAAATCTAACCAAATCAGAAAAGTGTGAAGATATCCACAGACACTGTAATACAGAGCACTGATCCAAGATGATTGAGAGTGGTTTGAAAGAGTAGTCTATAGTGTGACTAAACTGTAGTGTGCACCATATAAGGACTGTTATATCGGTTAAGAACAGAAGTTTCCGTCAGTACAGCTTGCCAATCGTCTGACAGAATTAGCATAGTGCTAATAAGCAAGCACCAGTTCCCCTACCTGCTCAGTGGTGAGCCGTGATCGTATAGTGGTCAGTACTCTGCGTTGTGGCCGCAGCAACCCCGGTTCGAATCCGGGTCACGGCAGGGCTTTTGAGATTTTACACACACATGAAAACCCACACGCATTACTTCCCCCAGTCCAGTCTCTTACTGTTGAAAATTAAATCCACTTTAACCCTCACAAAATGTGCCTCTCCCCCCACATTTCAGTAAGCTTATCATACTTCCAAATACACCACAGGGACAAAAGTATTGGGACATCTGCACATAACACTGACGAGGGCTTCAATGACATTCCATTCAAACATTCCGGCTTTAATATGGAGTTGTTCAACCCTTAATTGCTACAACAGCTTCCACTGCTCTAGGAAGGCTTTCTGAAAGATGGTGGGGTGTGTTCATGTGAGGATTTGCCCATTGATCTAGAAGAGCATTTGTTAGGTCACCCACTTGTTTTAGACCAGAGGGCTTGGTTCCTGTTGTAATTCAGACCTGAATTTAGGGGTCTATGCCCACTCCTGAAAACAACCCCATAGCATTTTCCCATCTCCACCAAATTTACAGTGGTCACAATGCAGTCAGGCAGGTAAAATTCTCCTGAAACTGGGCAAATTGTGACTGGTCCATAAGCTAGCATTAGTTGAGTTTTTTGTTTTAATACTAAAACCTCAAGCATGACATTGAGTGTGTGTAATCACAGTAAATAAGTAAGCTGGTTTCTAATGGATATTGTGCATAATAAACTGTTCCCATACCGGGAGTCGAACCCGGGCCGCCTGGGTGAAAACCAGGAATCCTAACCGCTAGACCATATGGGACAGACAAGAGAGAGCTGCTCATTGACATGGTTCTCTCCAGATATTTCAAGACCACTACCTAATGGTAGGATTTTTCTCTAGTGCTTCTTTGAAAACAGTAAATCATCATGCTGCGCTACTTTACTGAAAATCAAATGTGTTGTGTTAGTGGATGTTTTACAGATTTTCTTTTCTTTATAATAAAGAAGGGTCCCACTTAATAGGACAGCTCTAAGCTAAATGACTGCTTAGGATATACAAGCCCTACAAAGCACTCACGAGTTTCATGTAGGGATGCCAGCTGAATTGTGGCTTGAGACAGCTGGAAAAAGGGGAAAATGCTATTAAAATCAGTGTTAGTCAGAGTGATTTACTTTAGGAATGATCTGTGTTAAGTAAGCTGCATGTTAACTGCTCATGGAGTAATAAACAGAGTCAGATCCGGAGTGAATAGTTCAGTGTGGTGGTGATGGGTCTTACTTTGTCCTTTGTGATGATGTTTTGTAAAAGTTTAAAATACATCTGAGTTTAAAGCAGTTTGATTTCTTCGTCTTTTTCTTCAACAGACGTTCTCCATACCAATCTTTAATCCAGAAACGTAGGTACATACTTTTAATGAGCTTCACCAGTGGAGTAAGACAAGAGTCCAAGGAAGACTAAGAGTTGAAGGGTTTAAAAAAAGTTGAAATAAACTTTTGAGTCAGTCAAATCTAACCAAATCAGAAAAGTGTGAAGATATCCACAGACACTGTAATACAGAGCACTGATCCAAGATGATTGAGAGTGGTTTGAAAGAGTAGTCTATAGTGTGACTAAACTGTAGTGTGCACCATATAAGGACTGTTATATCGGTTAAGAACAGAAGTTTCCGTCAGTACAGCTTGCCAATCGTCTGACAGAATTAGCATAGTGCTAATAAGCAAGCACCAGTTCCCCTACCTGCTCAGTGGTGAGCCGTGATCGTATAGTGGTCAGTACTCTGCGTTGTGGCCGCAGCAACCCCGGTTCGAATCCGGGTCACGGCAGGGCTTTTGAGATTTTACACACACATGAAAACCCACACGCATTACTTCCCCCAGTCCAGTCTCTTACTGTTGAAAATTAAATCCACTTTAACCCTCACAAAATGTGCCTCTCCCCCCACATTTCAGTAAGCTTATCATACTTCCAAATACACCACAGGGACAAAAGTATTGGGACATCTGCACATAACACTGACGAGGGCTTCAATGACATCCCATTCAAACATTCCGGCTTTAATATGGAGTTGTTCAAACCTTAATTGCTACAACAGCTTCCACTGCTCTAGGAAGGCTTTCTGAAAGATGGTGGAGTGTGTTCATGTGAGGATTTGCCCATTGATCTAGAAGAGCATTTGTTAGGTCACCCACTTGTTTTAGACCAGAGGGCTTGGTTCCTGTTGTAATTCAGACCTGAATTTAGGGGTCTATGCCCACTCCTGAAAACAACCCCATAGCATTTTCCCATCTCCACCAAATTTACAGTGGTCACAATGCAGTCAGGCAGGTAAAATTCTCCTGAAACTGGACAAATTGTGACTGGTCCATAAGCTAGCATTAGTTGAGTTTTTTGTTTTAATACTAAAACCTCAAGCATGACATTGAGTGTGTGTAATCACAGTAAATAAGTAAGCTGGTTTCTAATGGATATTGTGCATAATAAACTGTTCCCATACCGGGAGTCGAACCCGGGCCGCCTGGGTGAAAACCAGGAATCCTAACCGCTAGACCATATGGGACAGACAAGAGAGAGCTGCTCATTGACATGGTTCTCTCCAGATATTTCAAGACCACTACCTAATGGTAGGATTTTTCTCAAGTGCTTCTTTGAAAACAGTAAATCATCATGCTGCGCTACTTTACTGAAAATCAAATGTGTTGTGTTAGTGGATGTTTTACAGATTTTCTTTTCTTTATAGTAAAGAAGGGTCCCACTTAATAGGACAGCTCTAAACTAAATGACTGCTTAGGATATACAAGCCCTACAAAGCACTCACGAGTTTCATGTAGGGATGCCAGCTGAATTGTGGCTTGAGACAGCTGGAAAAAGGGGAAAATGCTATTAAAATCAGTGTTAGTCAGAGTGATTTACTTTAGGAATGATCTGTGTTAAGTAAGCTGCATGTTAACTGCTCATGGAGTAATAAACAGAGTCAGATCCGGAGTGAGAAGTTCAGTGTGGTGGTGATGGGGCTTACTTTGTCCTTTGTGATGATGTTTTGTAAAAGTGTAAAATACATCTGAGTTTAAAGCAGTTTGATTTCTTCGTCTTTTTCTTCAACAGACGTTCTCCATACCAATCTTTAATCCAGAAACGTAGGTACATACTTTTAATGAGCTTCACCAATGGAGTAAGACAAGATTCCAAGGAAGACTAAGAGTTGAAGGGTTTAAAAAAAGTTGAAATAAACTTTTGAGTCAGTCAAATCTAACCAAATCAGAAAAGTGTGAAGATATCCACAGACACTGTAATACAGAGCACTGATCCAAGATGATTGAGAGTGGTTTGAAAGAGTAGTCTATAGTGTGACTAAACTGTAGTGTGCACCATATAAGGACTGTTATATCGGTTAAGAACAGAAGTTTCCGTCAGTACAGCTTGCCAATCGTCTGACAGAATTAGCATAGTGCTAATAAGCAAGCGCCAGTTCCCCTACCTGCTCAGTGGTGAGCCGTGATCGTATAGTGGTCAATACTCTGCGTTGTGGCAGCAGCAACCCCGGTTCGAATCTGGGTCACGGCAGAGCTTTTGAGATTTTACACACACATGAAAACCCACACGCATTACTTCCCCCAGTCCAGTCTCTTACTGTTGAAAATTAAATCCACTTTAACCCTCACAAAATGTGCCTCTCCCCCCACATTTCAGTAAGCTTGTCATACTTCCAAATACACCACAGGGACAAAAGTATTGGGACATCTGCACATAACACTGACGAGGGCTTCAATGACATCCCATTCAAACATTCCGGCTTTAATATGGAGTTGTTCAACCCTTAATTGCTACAACAGCTTCCACTGCTCTAGGAAGGCTTTCTGAAAGATGGTGGAGTGTGTTCATGTGAGGATTTGCCCATTGATCTAGAAGAGCATTTGTTAGGTCACCCACTTGTTTTAGACCAGAGGGCTTGGTTCCTGTTGTAATTCAGACCTGAATTTAGGGGTCTATGCCCACTCCTGAAAACAACCCCATAGCATTTTCCCATCTCCACCAAATTTACAGTGGTCACAATGCAGTCAGGCAGGTAAAATTCTCCTGAAACTGGGCAAATTGTGACTGGTCCATAAGCTAGCATTAGTTGAGTTTTTTGTTTTAATACTAAAACCTCAAGCATGACATTGAGTGTGTGTAATCACAGTAAATAAGTAAGCTGGTTTCTAATGGATATTGTGCATAATAAACTGTTCCCATACCGGGAGTCGAACCCGGGCCGCCTGGGTGAAAACCAGGAATCCTAACCGCTAGACCATATGGGACAGACAAGAGAGAGCTGCTCATTGACATGGTTCTCTCCAGATATTTCAAGACCACTACCTAATGGTAGGATTTTTCTCTAGTGCTTCTTTGAAAACAGTAAATCATCATGCTGCGCTACTTTACTGAAAATCAAATGTGTTGTGTTAGTGGATGTTTTACAGATTTTCTTTTCTTTATAGTAAAGAAGGGTCCCACTTAACAGGACAGCTCTAAGCTAAATGACTGCTTAGGATATACAAGCCCTACAAAGCACTCACGAGTTTCATGTAGGGATGCCAGCTGAATTGTGGCTTGAGACAGCTGGAAAAAGGGGAAAATGCTATTAAAATCAGTGTTAGTCAGAGTGATTTACTTTAGGAATGATCTGTGTTAAGTAAGCTGCATGTTAACTGCTCATGGAGTAATAAACAGAGTCAGATCCGGAGTGAATAGTTCAGTGTGGTGGTGATGGGTCTTACTTTGTCCTTTGTGATGATGTTTTGTAAAAGTTTAAAATACATCTGAGTTTAAAGCAGTTTGATTTCTTCGTCTTTTTCTTCAACAGACGTTCTCCATACCAATCTTTAATCCAGAAACGTAGGTACATACTTTTAATGAGCTTCACCAGTGGAGTAAGACAAGAGTCCAAGGAAGACTAAGAGTTGAAGGGTTTAAAAAAAGTTGAAATAAACTTTTGAGTCAGTCAAATCTAACCAAATCAGAAAAGTGTGAAGATATCCACAGACACTGTAATACAGAGCACTGATCCAAGATGATTGAGAGTGGTTTGAAAGAGTAGTCTATAGTGTGACTAAACTGTAGTGTGCACCATATAAGGACTGTTATATCGGTTAAGAACAGAAGTTTCCGTCAGTACAGCTTGCCAATCGTCTGACAGAATTAGCATAGTGCTAATAAGCAAGCGCCAGTTCCCCTACCTGCTCAGTGGTGAGCCGTGATCGTATAGTGGTCAGTACTCTGCGTTGTGGCCGCAGCAACCCCGGTTCGAATCCGGGTCACGGCAGGGCTTTTGAGATTTTACACACACATGAAAACCCACACGCATTACTTCCCCCAGTCCAGTCTCTTACTCTTGAAAATTAAATCCACTTTAACCCTCACAAAATGTGCCTCTCCCCCCACATTTCAGTAAGCTTATCATACTTCCAAATACACCACAGGGACAAAAGTATTGGGACATCTGCACATAACACTGACGAGGGCTTCAATGACATCCCATTCAAACATTCCGGCTTTAATATGGAGTTGTTCAACCCTTAATTGCTACAACAGCTTCCACTGCTCTAGGAAGGCTTTCTGAAAGATGGTGGAGTGTGTTCATGTGAGGATTTGCCCATTGATCTAGAAGAGCATTTGTTAGGTCACCCACTTGTTTTAGACCAGAGGGCTTGGTTCCTGTTGTAATTCAGACCTGAATTTAGGGGTCTATGCCCACTCCTGAAAACAACCCCATAGCATTTTCCCATCTCCACCAAATTTACAGTGGTCACAATGCAGTCAGGCAGGTAAAATTCTCCTGAAACTGGGCAAATTGTGACTGGTCCATAAGCTAGCATTAGTTGAGTTTTTTGTTTTAATACTAAAACCTCAAGCATGACATTGAGTGTGTGTAATCACAGTAAATAAGTAAGCTGGTTTCTAATGGATATTGTGCATAATAAACTGTTCCCATACCGGGAGTCGAACCCGGGCCGCCTGGGTGAAAACCAGGAATCCTAACCGCTAGACCATATGGGACAGACAAGAGAGAGCTGCTCATTGACATGGTTCTCTCCAGATATTTCAAGACCACTACCTAATGGTAGGATTTTTCTCTAGTGCTTCTTTGAAAACAGTAAATCATCATGCTGCGCTACTTTACTGAAAATCAAATGTGTTGTGTTAGTGGATGTTTTACAGATTTTCTTTTCTTTATAATAAAGAAGGGTCCCACTTAATAGGACAGCTCTAAGCTAAATGACTGCTTAGGATATACAAGCCCTACAAAGCACTCACGAGTTTCATGTAGGGATGCCAGCTGAATTGTGGTTTGAGACAGCTGGAAAAAGGGGAAAATGCTATTAAAATCAGTGTTAGTCAGAGTGATTTACTTTAGGAATGATCTGTGTTAAGTAAGCTGCATGTTAACTGCTCATGGAGTAATAAACAGAGTCAGATCCGGAGTGAGAAGTTCAGTGTGGTGGTGATGGGGCTTACTTTGTCCTTTGTGATGATGTTTTGTAAAAGTGTAAAATACATCTGAGTTTAAAGCAGTTTGATTTCTTCGTCTTTATCTTCAACAGATGTTCTCTATACCAATCTTTAATCCAGAAACGTAGGTACATACTTTTAATGAGCTTCACCAATGGAGTAAGACAAGATTCCAAGGAAGACTAAGAGTTGAAGGGTTTAAAAAAAGTTGAAATAAACTTTTGAGTCAGTCAAATCTAACCAAATCAGAAAAGTGTGAAGATATCCACAGACACTGTAATACAGAGCACTGATCCAAGATGATTGAGAGTGGTTTGAAAGAGTAGTCTATAGTGTGACTAAACTGTAGTGTGCACCATATAAGGACTGTTATATCGGTTAAGAACAGAAGTTTCCGTCAGTACAGCTTGCCAATCGTCTGACAGAATTAGCATAGTGCTAATAAGCAAGCGCCAGTTCCCCTACCTGCTCAGTGGTGAGCCGTGATCGTATAGTGGTCGGTACTCTGCGTTGTGGCCGCAGCAACCCCGGTTCGAATCCGGGTCACGGCAGGGCTTTTGAGATTTTACACACACATGAAAACCCACACGCATTACTTCCCCCAGTCCAGTCTCTTACTCTTGAAAATTAAATCCACTTTAACCCTCACAAAATGTGCCTCTCCCCCCACATTTCAGTAAGCTTATCATACTTCCAAATACACCACAGGGACAAAAGTATTGGGACATCTGCACATAACACTGACGAGGGCTTCAATGACATCCCATTCAAACATTCCGGCTTTAATATGGAGTTGTTCAACCCTTAATTGCTACAACAGCTTCCACTGCTCTAGGAAGGCTTTCTGAAAGATGGTGGAGTGTGTTCATGTGAGGATTTGCCCATTGATCTAGAAGAGCATTTGTTAGGTCACCCACTTGTTTTAGACCAGAGGGCTTGGTTCCTGTTGTAATTCAGACCTGAATTTAGGGGTCTATGCCCACTCCTGAAAACAACCCCATAGCATTTTCCCATCTCCACCAAATTTACAGTGGTCACAATGCAGTCAGGCAGGTAAAATTCTCCTGAAACTGGGCAAATTGTGACTGGTCCATAAGCTAGCATTAGTTGAGTTTTTTGTTTTAATACTAAAACCTCAAGCATGACATTGAGTGTGTGTAATCACAGTAAATAAGTAAGCTGGTTTCTAATGGATATTGTGCATAATAAACTGTTCCCATACCGGGAGTCGAACCCGGGCCGCCTGGGTAAAAACCAGGAATCCTAACCGCTAGACCATATGGGACAGACAAGAGAGAGCTGCTCATTGACATGGTTCTCTCCAGATATTTCAAGACCACTACCTAATGGTAGGATTTTTCTCAAGTGCTTCTTTGAAAACAGTAAATCATCATGCTGCACTACTTTACTGAAAATCAAATGTGTTGTGTTAGTGGATGTTTTACAGATTTTCTTTTCTTTATAGTAAAGAAGGGTCCCACTTAATAGGACAGCTCTAAACTAAATGACTGCTTAGGATATACAAGCCCTACAAAGCACTCACGAGTTTCATGTAGGGATGCCAGCTGAATTGTGGCTTGAGACAGCTGGAAAAAGGGGAAAATGCTATTAAAATCAGTGTTAGTCAGAGTGATTTACTTTAGGAATGATCTGTGTTAAGTAAGCTGCATGTTAACTGCTCATGGAGTAATAAACAGAGTCAGATCCGGAGTGAGAAGTTCAGTGTGGTGGTGATGGGGCTTACTTTGTCCTTTGTGATGATGTTTTGTAAAAGTGTAAAATACATCTGAGTTTAAAGCAGTTTGATTTCTTCGTCTTTTTCTTCAACAGACGTTCTCCATACCAATCTTTAATCCAGAAACGTAGGTACATACTTTTAATGAGCTTCACCAATGGAGTAAGACAAGATTCCAAGGAAGACTAAGAGTTGAAGGGTTTAAAAAAAGTTGAAATAAACTTTTGAGTCAGTCAAATCTAACCAAATCAGAAAAGTGTGAAGATATCCACAGACACTGTAATACAGAGCACTGATCCAAGATGATTGAGAGTGGTTTGAAAGAGTAGTCTATAGCGTGACTAAACTGTAGTGTGCACCATATAAGGACTGTTATATCGGTTAAGAACAGAAGTTTCCGTCAGTACAGCTTGCCAATCGTCTGACAGAATTAGCATAGTGCTAATAAGCAAGCGCCAATTCCCCTACCTGCTCAGTGGTGAGCCGTGATCGTATAGTGGTCAGTACTCTGCGTTGTGGCCGCAGCAACCCAGGTTCGAATCTGGGTCACGGCAGAGCTTTTGAGATTTTACACACACATGAAAACCCACACGCATTACTTCCCCCAGTCCAGTCTCTTACTGTTGAAAATTAAATCCACTTTAACCCTCACAAAATGTGCCTCTCCCCCCACATTTCAGTAAGCTTATCATACTTCCAAATACACCACAGGGACAAAAGTATTGGGACATCTGCACATAACACTGACGAGGGCTTCAATGACATCCCATTCAAACATTCCGGCTTTAATATGGAGTTGTTCAACCCTTAATTGCTACAACAGCTTCCACTGCTCTAGGAAGGCTTTCTGAAAGATGGTGGAGTGTGTTCATGTGAGGATTTGCCCATTGATCTAGAAGAGCATTTGTTAGGTCACCCACTTGTTTTAGACCAGAGGGCTTGGTTCCTGTTGTAATTCAGACCTGAATTTAGGGGTCTATGCCCACTCCTGAAAACAACCCCATAGCATTTTCCCATCTCCACCAAATTTACAGTGGTCACAATGCAGTCAGGCAGGTAAAATTCTCCTGAAACTGGGCAAATTGTGACTGGTCCATAAGCTAGCATTAGTTGAGTTTTTTGTTTTAATACTAAAACCTCAAGCATGACATTGAGTGTGTGTAATCACAGTAAATAAGTAAGCTGGTTTCTAATGGATATTGTGCATAATAAACTGTTCCCATACCGGGAGTCGAACCCGGGCCGCCTGGGTAAAAACCAGGAATCCTAACCGCTAGTCCATATGGGACAGACAAGAGAGAGCTGCTCATTGACATGGTTCTCTCCAGATATTTCAAGACCACTACCTAATGGTAGGATTTTTCTCAAGTGCTTCTTTGAAAACAGTAAATCATCATGCTGCACTACTTTACTGAAAATCAAATGTGTTGTGTTAGTGGATGTTTTACAGATTTTCTTTTCTTTATAGTAAAGAAGGGTCCCACTTAATAGGACAGCTCTAAACTAAATGACTGCTTAGGATATACAAGCCCTACAAAGCACTCACGAGTTTCATGTAGGGATGCCAGCTGAATTGTGGCTTGAGACAGCTGGAAAAAGGGGAAAATGCTATTAAAATCAGTGTTAGTCAGAGTGATTTACTTTAGGAATGATCTGTGTTAAGTAAGCTGCATGTTAACTGCTCATGGAGTAATAAACAGAGTCAGATCCGGAGTGAGAAGTTCAGTGTGGTGGTGATGGGGCTTACTTTGTCCTTTGTGATGATGTTTTGTAAAAGTGTAAAATACATCTGAGTTTAAAGCAGTTTGATTTCTTCGTCTTTTTCTTCAACAGACGTTCTCCATACCAATCTTTAATCCAGAAACGTAGGTACATACTTTTAATGAGCTTCACCAATGGAGTAAGACAAGATTCCAAGGAAGACTAAGAGTTGAAGGGTTTAAAAAAAGTTGAAATAAACTTTTGAGTCAGTCAAATCTAACCAAATCAGAAAAGTGTGAAGATATCCACAGACACTGTAATACAGAGCACTGATCCAAGATGATTGAGAGTGGTTTGAAAGAGTAGTCTATAGCGTGACTAAACTGTAGTGTGCACCATATAAGGACTGTTATATCGGTTAAGAACAGAAGTTTCCGTCAGTACAGCTTGCCAATCGTCTGACAGAATTAGCATAGTGCTAATAAGCAAGCGCCAATTCCCCTACCTGCTCAGTGGTGAGCCGTGATCGTATAGTGGTCAGTACTCTGCGTTGTGGCCGCAGCAACCCAGGTTCGAATCTGGGTCACGGCAGAGCTTTTGAGATTTTACACACACATGAAAACCCACACGCATTACTTCCCCCAGTCCAGTCTCTTACTGTTGAAAATTAAATCCACTTTAACCCTCACAAAATGTGCCTCTCCCCCCACATTTCAGTAAGCTTATCATACTTCCAAATACACCACAGGGACAAAAGTATTGGGACATCTGCACATAACACTGACGAGGGCTTCAATGACATCCCATTCAAACATTCCGGCTTTAATATGGAGTTGTTCAACCCTTAATTGCTACAACAGCTTCCACTGCTCTAGGAAGGCTTTCTGAAAGATGGTGGAGTGTGTTCATGTGAGGATTTGCCCATTGATCTAGAAGAGCATTTGTTAGGTCACCCACTTGTTTTAGACCAGAGGGCTTGGTTCCTGTTGTAATTCAGACCTGAATTTAGGGGTCTATGCCCACTCCTGAAAACAACCCCATAGCATTTTCCCATCTCCACCAAATTTACAGTGGTCACAATGCAGTCAGGCAGGTAAAATTCTCCTGAAACTGGGCAAATTGTGACTGGTCCATAAGCTAGCATTAGTTGAGTTTTTTGTTTTAATACTAAAACCTCAAGCATGACATTGAGTGTGTGTAATCACAGTAAATAAGTAAGCTGGTTTCTAATGGATATTGTGCATAATAAACTGTTCCCATACCGGGAGTCGAACCCGGGCCGCCTGGGTGAAAACCAGGAATCCTAACCGCTAGACCATATGGGACAGACAAGAGAGAGCTGCTCATTGACATGGTTCTCTCCAGATATTTCAAGACCACTACCTAATGGTAGGATTTTTCTCAAGTGCTTCTTTGAAAACAGTAAATCATCATGCTGCGCTACTTTACTGAAAATCAAATGTGTTGTGTTAGTGGATGTTTTACAGATTTTCTTTTCTTTATAGTAAAGAAGGGTCCCACTTAATAGGACAGCTCTAAGCTAAATGACTGCTTAGGATATACAAGCCCTACAAAGCACTCACGAGTTTCATGTAGGGATGCCAGCTGAATTGTGGCTTGAGACAGCTGGAAAAAGGGGAAAATGCTATTAAAATCAGTGTTAGTCAGAGTGATTTACTTTAGGAATGATCTGTGTTAAGTAAGCTGCATGTTAACTGCTCATGGAGTAATAAACAGAGTCAGATCCGGAGTGAGAAGTTCAGTGTGGTGGTGATGGGGCTTACTTTGTCCTTTGTGATGATGTTTTGTAAAAGTGTAAAATACATCTGAGTTTAAAGCAGTTTGATTTCTTCGTCTTTTTCTTCAACAGACGTTCTCCATACCAATCTTTAATCCAGAAACGTAGGTACATACTTTTAATGAGCTTCACCAATGGAGTAAGACAAGAGTCCAAGGAAGACTAAGAGTTGAAGGGTTTAAAAAAAGTTGAAATAAACTTTTGAGTCAGTCAAATCTAACCAAATCAGAAAAGTGTGAAGATATCCACAGACACTGTAATACAGAGCACTGATCAAAGATGATTGAGAGTGGTTTGAAAGAGTAGTCTATAGTGTGACTAAACTGTAGTGTGCACCATATAAGGACTGTTATATCGGTTAAGAACAGAAGTTTCCGTCAGTACAGCTTGCCAATCGTCTGACAGAATTAGCATAGTGCTAATAAGCAAGTGCCAGTTCCCCTACCTGCTCAGTGGTGAGCCGTGATCGTATAGTGCTCAGTACTCTGCGTTGTGGCCGCAGCAACCCCGGTTCGAATCCGGGTCACGGCAGGGCTTTTGAGATTTTACACACACTTGAAAACCCACACGCATTACTTCCCCCAGTCCAGTCTCTTACTCTTGAAAATTAAATCCACTTTAACCCTCACAAAATGTGCCTCTCCCCCCACATTTCAGTAAGCTTATCATACTTCCAAATACACCACAGGGACAAAAGTATTGGGACATCTGCACATAACACTGACGAGGGCTTCAATGACATCCCATTCAAACATTCCGGCTTTAATATGGAGTTGTTCAACCCTTAATTGCTACAACAGCTTCCACTGCTCTAGGAAGGCTTTCTGAAAGATGGTGGAGTGTGTTCATGTGAGGATTTGCCCATTGATCTAGAAGAGCATTTGTTAGGTCACCCACTTGTTTTAGACCAGAGGGCTTGGTTCCTGTTGTAATTCAGACCTGAATTTAGGGGTCTATGCCCACTCCTGAAAACAACCCCATAGCATTTTCCCATCTCCACCAAATTTACAGTGGTCACAATGCAGTCAGGCAGGTAAAATTCACCTGAAACTGGGCAAATTGTGACTGGTCCATAAGCTAGCATTAGTTGAGTTTTTTGTTTTAATACTAAAACCTCAAGCATGACATTGAGTGTGTGTAATCACAGTAAATAAGTAAGCTGGTTTCTAATGGATATTGTGCATAATAAACTGTTCCCATACCGGGAGTCGAACCCGGGCCGCCTGGGTGAAAACCAGGAATCCTAACCGCTAGACCATATGGGACAGACAAGAGAGAGCTGCTCATTGACATGGTTCTCTCCAGATATTTCAAGACCACTACCTAATGGTAGGATTTTTCTCTAGTGCTTCTTTGAAAACAGTAAATCATCATGCTGCGCTACTTTACTGAAAATCAAATGTGTTGTGTTAGTGGATGTTTTACAGATTTTCTTTTCTTTATAATAAAGAAGGGTCCCACTTAATAGGACAGCTCTAAGCTAAATGACTGCTTAGGATATACAAGCCCTACAAAGCACTCACGAGTTTCATGTAGGGATGCCAGCTGAATTGTGGCTTGAGACAGCTGGAAAAAGGGGAAAATGCTATTAAAATCAGTGTTAGTCAGAGTGATTTACTTTAGGAATGATCTGTGTTAAGTAAGCTGCATGTTAACTGCTCATGGAGTAATAAACAGAGTCAGATCCGGAGTGAGAAGTTCAGTGTGGTGGTGATGGGGCTTACTTTGTCCTTTGTGATGATGTTTTGTAAAAGTGTAAAATACATCTGAGTTTAAAGCAGTTTGATTTCTTCGTCTTTTTCTTCAACAGACGTTCTCCATACCAATCTTTAATCCAGAAACGTAGGTACATACTTTTAATGAGCTTCACCAATGGAGTAAGACAAGAGTCCAAGGAAGACTAAGAGTTGAAGGGTTTAAAAAAAGTTGAAATAAACTTTTGAGTCAGTCAAATCTAACCAAATCAGAAAAGTGTGAAGATATCCACAGACACTGTAATACAGAGCACTGATCAAAGATGATTGAGAGTGGTTTGAAAGAGTAGTCTATAGTGTGACTAAACTGTAGTGTGCACCATATAAGGACTGTTATATCGGTTAAGAACAGAAGTTTCCGTCAGTACAGCTTGCCAATCGTCTGACAGAATTAGCATAGTGCTAATAAGCAAGTGCCAGTTCCCCTACCTGCTCAGTGGTGAGCCGTGATCGTATAGTGCTCAGTACTCTGCGTTGTGGCCGCAGCAACCCCGGTTCGAATCCGGGTCACGGCAGGGCTTTTGAGATTTTACACACACATGAAAACCCACACGCATTACTTCCCCCAGTCCAGTCTCTTACTCTTGAAAATTAAATCCACTTTAACCCTCACAAAATGTGCCTCTCCCCCCACATTTCAGTAAGCTTATCATACTTCCAAATACACCACAGGGACAAAAGTATTGGGACATCTGCACATAACACTGACGAGGGCTTCAATGACATCCCATTCAAACATTCCGGCTTTAATATGGAGTTGTTCAACCCTTAATTGCTACAACAGCTTCCACTGCTCTAGGAAGGCTTTCTGAAAGATGGTGGAGTGTGTTCATGTGAGGATTTGCCCATTGATCTAGAAGAGCATTTGTTAGGTCACCCACTTGTTTTAGACCAGAGGGCTTGGTTCCTGTTGTAATTCAGACCTGAATTTAGGGGTCTATGCCCACTCCTGAAAACAACCCCATAGCATTTTCCCATCTCCACCAAATTTACAGTGGTCACAATGCAGTCAGGCAGGTAAAATTCACCTGAAACTGGGCAAATTGTGACTGGTCCATAAGCTAGCATTAGTTGAGTTTTTTGTTTTAATAATAAAACCTCAAGCATGACATTGAGTGTGTGTAATCACAGTAAATAAGTAAGCTGGTTTCTAATGGATATTGTGCATAATAAACTGTTCCCATACCGGGAGTCGAACCCGGGCCGCCTGGGTGAAAACCAGGAATCCTAACCGCTAGACCATATGGGACAGACAAGAGAGAGCTGCTCATTGACATGGTTCTCTCCAGATATTTCAAGACCACTACCTAATGGTAGGATTTTTCTCAAGTGCTTCTTTGAAAACAGTAAATCATCATGCTGCGCTACTTTACTGAAAATCAAATGTGTTGTGTTAGTGGATGTTTTACAGATTTTCTTTTCTTTATAGTAAAGAAGGGTCCCACTTAATAGGACAGCTCTAAACTAAATGACTGCTTAGGATATACAAGCCCTACAAAGCACTCACGAGTTTCATGTAGGGATGCCAGCTGAATTGTGGCTTGAGACAGCTGGAAAAAGGGGAAAATGCTATTAAAATCAGTGTTAGTCAGAGTGATTTACTTTAGGAATGATCTGTGTTAAGTAAGCTGCATGTTAACTGCTCATGGAGTAATAAACAGAGTCAGATCCGGAGTGAGAAGTTCAGTGTGGTGGTGATGGGGCTTACTTTGTCCTTTGTGATGATGTTTTGTAAAAGTGTAAAATACATCTGAGTTTAAAGCAGTTTGATTTCTTCGTCTTTTTCTTCAACAGACGTTCTCCATACCAATCTTTAATCCAGAAACGTAGGTACATACTTTTAATGAGCTTCACCAATGGAGTAAGACAAGATTCCAAGGAAGACTAAGAGTTGAAGGGTTTAAAAAAAGTTGAAATAAACTTTTGAGTCAGTCAAATCTAACCAAATCAGAAAAGTGTGAAGATATCCACAGACACTGTAATACAGAGCACTGATCCAAGATGATTGAGAGTGGTTTGAAAGAGTAGTCTATAGTGTGACTAAACTGTAGTGTGCACCATATAAGGACTGTTATATCGGTTAAGAACAGAAGTTTCCGTCAGTACAGCTTGCCAATCGTCTGACAGAATTAGCATAGTGCTAATAAGCAAGCGCCAGTTCCCCTACCTGCTCAGTGGTGAGCCGTGATCGTATAGTGGTCAGTACTCTGCGTTGTGGCCGCAGCAACCCTGGTTCGAATCCGGGTCACGGCGGAGCTTTTGAGATTTTACACACACATGAAAACCCACACGCATTACTTCCCCCAGTCCAGTCTCTTACTGTTGAAAATTAAATCCACTTTAACCCTCACAAAATGTGCCTCTCCCCCCACATTTCAGTAAGCTTATCATACTTCCAAATACACCACAGGGACAAAAGTATTGGGACATCTGCACATAACACTGACGAGGGCTTCAATGACATCCCATTCAAACATTCCGGCTTTAATATGGAGTTGTTCAACCCTTAATTGCTACAACAGCTTCCACTGCTCTAGGAAGGCTTTCTGAAAGATGGTGGAGTGTGTTCATGTGAGGATTTGCCCATTGATCTAGAAGAGCATTTGTTAGGTCACCCACTTGTTTTAGACCAGAGGGCTTGGTTCCTGTTGTAATTCAGACCTGAATTTAGGGGTCTATGCCCACTCCTGAAAACAACCCCATAGCATTTTCCCATCTCCACCAAATTTACAGTGGTCACAATGCAGTCAGGCAGGTAAAATTCTCCTGAAACTGGGCAAATTGTGACTGGTCCATAAGCTAGCATTAGTTGAGTTTTTTGTTTTAATACTAAAACCTCAAGCATGACATTGAGTGTGTGTAATCACAGTAAATAAGTAAGCTGGTTTCTAATGGATATTGTGCATAATAAACTGTTCCCATACCGGGAGTCGAACCCGGGCCGCCTGGGTGAAAACCAGGAATCCTAACCGCTAGACCATATGGGACAGACAAGAGAGAGCTGCTCATTGACATGGTTCTCTCCAGATATTTCAAGACCACTACCTAATGGTAGGATTTTTCTCAAGTGCTTCTTTGAAAACAGTAAATCATCATGCTGCGCTACTTTACTGAAAATCAAATGTGTTGTGTTAGTGGATGTTTTACAGATTTTCTTTTCTTTATAGTAAAGAAGGGTCCCACTTAATAGGACAGCTCTAAACTAAATGACTGCTTAGGATATACAAGCCCTACAAAGCACTCACGAGTTTCATGTAGGGATGCCAGCTGAATTGTGGCTTGAGACAGCTGGAAAAAGGGGAAAATGCTATTAAAATCAGTGTTAGTCAGAGTGATTTACTTTAGGAATGATCTGTGTTAAGTAAGCTGCATGTTAACTGCTCATGGAGTAATAAACAGAGTCAGATCCGGAGTGAGAAGTTCAGTGTGGTGGTGATGGGGCTTACTTTGTCCTTTGTGATGATGTTTTGTAAAAGTGTAAAATACATCTGAGTTTAAAGCAGTTTGATTTCTTCGTCTTTTTCTTCAACAGACGTTCTCCATACCAATCTTTAATCCAGAAACGTAGGTACATACTTTTAATGAGCTTCACCAATGGAGTAAGACAAGATTCCAAGGAAGACTAAGAGTTGAAGGGTTTAAAAAAAGTTGAAATAAACTTTTGAGTCAGTCAAATCTAACCAAATCAGAAAAGTGTGAAGATATCCACAGACACTGTAATACAGAGCACTGATCAAAGATGATTGAGAGTGGTTTGAAAGAGTAGTCTATAGTGTGACTAAACTGTAGTGTGCACCATATAAGGACTGTTATATCGGTTAAGAACAGAAGTTTCCGTCAGTACAGCTTGCCAATCGTCTGACAGAATTAGCATAGTGCTAATAAGCAAGTGCCAGTTCCCCTACCTGCTCAGTGGTGAGCCGTGATCGTATAGTGCTCAGTACTCTGCGTTGTGGCCGCAGCAACCCCGGTTCGAATCCGGGTCACGGCAGGGCTTTTGAGATTTTACACACACATGAAAACCCACACGCATTACTTCCCCCAGTCCAGTCTCTTACTGTTGAAAATTAAATCCACTTTAATCCTCACAAAATGTGCCTCTCCCCCCACATTTCAGTAAGCTTATCATACTTCCAAATACACCACAGGGACAAAAGTATTGGGACATCTGCACATAACACTGACGAGGGCTTCAATGACATCCCATTCAAACATTCCGGCTTTAATATGGAGTTGTTCAACCCTTAATTGCTTCAACAGCTTCTACTGCTCTAGAAAGGCTTTCTGAAAGATGGTGGAGTGTGTTCATGTGAGGATTTGCCCATTGATCTAGAAGAGCATTTGTTAGGTCACCCACTTGTTTTAGACCAGAGGGCTTGGTTCCTGTTGTAATTCAGACCTGAATTTAGGGGTCTATGCCCACTCCTGAAAACAACCCCATAGCATTTTCCCATCTCCACCAAATTTACAGTGGTCACAATGCAGTCAGGCAGGTAAAATTCTCCTGAAACTGAGCAAATTGTGACTGGTCCATAAGCTAGCATTAGCTGAGTTTTTTGTTTTAATACTAAAACCTCAAGCATGACATTGAGTGTGTGTAATCACAGTAAATAAGTAAGCTGGTTTCTAATGGATATTGTGCATAATAAACTGTTCCCATACCGGGAGTCGAACCCGGGCCACCTGGGTGAAAACCAGGAATCCTAACCGCTAGACCATATGGGACAAACAAGAGAGAGCTGCTCATTGACATGGTTCTCTCCAGATATTTCAAGACCACTACCTAATGGTAGGATTTTTCTCAAGTGCTTCTTTGAAAATAGTAAATCATCATGCTGCGCTACTTTACTGAAAATCAAATGTGTTGTGTTAGTGGATGTTTTACAGATTTTCTTTTCTTTATAGTAAAGAAGGGTCCCACTTAATAGGACAGCTCTAAACTAAATGACTGCTTAGGATATACAAGCCCTACAAAGCACTCACGAGTTTCATGTAGGGATGCCAGCTGAATTGTGGCTTGAGACAGCTGGAAAAAGGGGAAAATGCTATTAAAATCAGTGTTAGTCAGAGTGATTTACTTTAGGAATGATCTGTGTTAAGTAAGCTGCATGTTAACTGCTCATGGAGTAATAAACAGAGTCAGATCCGGAGTGAGAAGTTCAGTGTGGTGGTGATGGGGCTTACTTTGTCCTTTGTGATGATGTTTTGTAAAAGTGTAAAATACATCTGAGTTTAAAGCAGTTTGATTTCTTCGTCTTTTTCTTCAACAGACGTTCTCCATACCAATCTTTAATCCAGAAACGTAGGTACATACTTTTAATGAGCTTCACCAATGGAGTAAGACAAGATTCCAAGGAAGACTAAGAGTTGAAGGGTTTAAAAAAAGTTGAAATAAACTTTTGAGTCAGTCAAATCTAACCAAATCAGAAAAGTGTGAAGATATCCACAGACACTGTAATACAGAGCACTGATCCAAGATGATTGAGAGTGGTTTGAAAGAGTAGTCTATAGTGTGACTAAACTGTAGTGTGCACCATATAAGGACTGTTATATCGGTTAAGAACAGAAGTTTCCGTCAGTACAGCTTGCCAATCGTCTGACAGAATTAGCATAGTGCTAATAAGCAAGCGCCAGTTTCCCTACCTGCTCAGTGGTGAACCGTGATCGTATAGCGGTCAGTACTCTGCGTTGTGGCCGCAGCAACCCCGGTTCGAATCCGGGTCACGGCAGGGCTTTTGAGATTTTACACACACATGAAAACCCACACGCATTACTTCCCCCAGTCCAGTCTCTTACTGTTGAAAATTAAATCCACTTTAACCCTCACAAAATGTGCCTCTCCCCCCACATTTCAGTAAGCTTATCATACTTCCAAATACACCACAGGGACAAAAGTATTGGGACATCTGCACATAACACTGACGAGGGCTTCAATGACATCCCATTCAAACATTCCGGCTTTAATATGGAGTTGTTCAACCCTTAATTGCTACAACAGCTTCCACTGCTCTAGGAAGGCTTTCTGAAAGATGGTGGAGTGTGTTCATGTGAGGATTTGCCCATTGATCTAGAAGAGCATTTGTTAGGTCACCCACTTGTTTTAGACCAGAGGGCTTGGTTCCTGTTGTAATTCAGACCTGAATTTAGGGGTCTATGCCCACTCCTGAAAACAACCCCATAGCATTTTCCCATCTCCACCAAATTTACAGTGGTCACAATGCAGTCAGGCAGGTAAAATTCTCCTGAAACTGGGCAAATTGTGACTGGTCCATAAGCTAGCATTAGTTGAGTTTTTTGTTTTAATACTAAAACCTCAAGCATGACATTGAGTGTGTGTAATCACAGTAAATAAGTAAGCTGGTTTTTAATGGATATTGTGCATAATAAACTGTTCCCATACCGGGAGTCGAACCCGGGCCGCCTGGGTGAAAACCAGGAATCCTAACCGCTAGACCATATGGGACAGACAAGAGAGAGCTGCTCATTGACATGGTTCTCTCCAGATATTTCAAGACCACTACCTAATGGTAGGATTTTTCTCAAGTGCTTCTTTGAAAACAGTAAATCATCATGCTGCGCTACTTTACTGAAAATCAAATGTGTTGTGTTAGTGGATGTTTTACAGATTTTCTTTTCTTTATAGTAAAGAAGGGTCCCACTTAATAGGACAGCTCTAAACTAAATGACTGCTTAGGATATACAAGCCCTACAAAGCACTCACGAGTTTCATGTAGGGATGCCAGCTGAATTGTGGCTTGAGACAGCTGGAAAAAGGGGAAAATGCTATTAAAATCAGTGTTAGTCAGAGTGATTTACTTTAGGAATGATCTGTGTTAAGTAAGCTGCATGTTAACTGCTAATGGAGTAATAAACAGAGTCAGATCCGGAGTGAGAAGTTCAGTGTGGTGGTGATGGGGCTTACTTTGTCCTTTGTGATGATGTTTTGTAAAAGTGTAAAATACATCTGAGTTTAAAGCAGTTTGATTTCTTCGTCTTTTTCTTCAACAGACGTTCTCCATACCAATCTTTAATCCAGAAACGTAGGTACATACTTTTAATGAGCTTCACCAATGGAGTAAGACAAGATTCCAAGGAAGACTAAGAGTTGAAGGGTTTAAAAAAAGTTGAAATAAACTTTTGAGTCAGTCAAATCTAACCAAATCAGAAAAGTGTGAAGATATCCACAGACACTGTAATACAGAGCACTGATCAAAGATGATTGAGAGTGGTTTGAAAGAGTAGTCTATAGTGTGACTAAACTGTAGTGTGCACCATATAAGGACTGTTATATCGGTTAAGAACAGAAGTTTCCGTCAGTACAGCTTGCCAATCGTCTGACAGAATTAGCATAGTGCTAATAAGCAAGCGCCAGTTCCCCTACCTGCTCAGTGGTGAGCCGTGATCGTATAGTGGTCAGTACTCTGCGTTGTGGCCGCAGCAGCCCCGGTTCGAATCCGGGTCACCGCAGGGCTTTTGAGATTTTACACACACATGAAAACCCACACGCATTACTTCCCCCAGTCCAGTCTCTTACTGTTGAAAATTAAATCCACTTTAACCCTCACAAAATGTGCCTCTCCCCCCACATTTCAGTAAGCTTATCATACTTCCAAATACACCACAGGGACAAAAGTATTGGGACATCTGCACATAACACTGACGAGGGCTTCAATGACATCCCATTCAAACATTCCGGCTTTAATATGGAGTTGTTCAACCCTTAATTGCTACAACAGCTTCCACTGCTCTAGGAAGGCTTTCTGAAAGATGGTGGAGTGTGTTCATGTGAGGATTTGCCCATTGATCTAGAAGAGCATTTGTTAGGTCACCCACTTGTTTTAGACCAGAGGGCTTGGTTCCTGTTGTAATTCAGACCTGAATTTAGGGGTCTATGCCCACTCCTGAAAACAACCCCATAGCATTTTCCCATCTCCACCAAATTTACAGTGGTCACAATGCAGTCAGGCAGGTAAAATTCTCCTGAAACTGAGCAAATTGTGACTGGTCCATAAGCTAGCATTAGTTGAGTTTTTTGTTTTAATACTAAAACCTCAAGCATGACATTGAGTGTGTGTAATCACAGTAAATAAGTAAGCTGGTTTCTAATGGATATTGTGCATAATAAACTGTTCCCATACCGGGAGTCGAACCCGGGCCGCCTGGGTGAAAACCAGGAATCCTAACCGCTAGACCATATGGGACAGACAAGAGAGAGCTGCTCATTGACATGGTTCTCTCCAGATATTTCAAGACCACTACCTAATGGTAGGATTTTTCTCAAGTGCTTCTTTGAAAACAGTAAATCATCATGCTGCGCTACTTTACTGAAAATCAAATGTGTTGTGTTAGTGGATGTTTTACAGATTTTCTTTTCTTTATAGTAAAGAAGGGTCCCACTTAATAGGACAGCTCTAAGCTAAATGACTGCTTAGGATATACAAGCCCTACAAAGCACTCACGAGTTTCATGTAGGGATGCCAGCTGAATTGTGTCTTGAGAAAGCTGGAAAAAGGGGAAAATGCTATTAAAATCAGTGTTAGTCAGAGTGATTTACTTTAGGAATGATCTGTGTTAAGTAAGCTGCATGTTAACTGCTCATGGAGTAATAAACAGAGTCAGATCCGGAGTGAGAAGTTCAGTGTGGTGGTGATGGGGCTTACTTTGTCCTTTGTGATGATGTTTTGTAAAAGTGTAAAATACATCTGAGTTTAAAGCAGTTTGATTTCTTCGTCTTTTTCTTCAACAGACGTTCTCCATACCAATCTTTAATCCAGAAACGTAGGTACATACTTTTAATGAGCTTCACCAATGGAATAAGACAAGAGTCCAAGGAAGACTAAGAGTTGAAGGGTTTAAAAAAAGTTGAAATAAACTTTTGAGTCAGTCAAATCTAACCAAATCAGAAAAGTGTGAAGATATCCACAGACACTGTAATACAGAGCACTGGTCCAAGATGATTGAGAGTGGTTTGAAAGAGTAGTCTATAGTGTGACTAAACTGTAGTGTGCACCATATAAGGACTGTTATATCGGTTAAGAACAGAAGTTTCCGTCAGTACAGCTTGCCAATCGTCTGACAGAATTAGCATAGTGCTAATAAGCAAGCACCAGTTCCCCTACCTGCTCAGTGGTGAGCCGTGATCGTATAGTGGTCAGTACTCTGCGTTGTGGCCGCAGCAACCCCGGTTCGAATCCGTGTCACGGCAGGGCTTTTGAGATTTTACACACACATGAAAACCCACACGCATTACTTCCCCCAGTCCAGTCTCTTACTCTTGAAAATTAAATCCACTTTAACCCTCACAAAATGTGCCTCTCCCCCCACATTTCAGTAAGCTTATCATACTTCCAAATACACCACAGGGACAAAAGTATTGGGACATCTGCACATAACACTGACGAGGGCTTCAATGACATCCCATTCAAACATTCCGGCTTTAATATGGAGTTGTTCAACCCTTAATTGCTACAACAGCTTCCACTGCTCTAGGAAGGCTTTCTGAAAGATGGTGGAGTGTGTTCATGTGAGGATTTGCCCATTGATCTAGAAGAGCATTTGTTAGGTCACCCACTTGTTTTAGACCAGAGGGCTTGGTTCCTGTTGTAATTCAGACCTGAATTTAGGGGTCTATGCCCACTCCTGAAAACAACCCCATAGCATTTTCCCATCTCCACCAAATTTACAGTGGTCACAATGCAGTCAGGCAGGTAAAATTCTCCTGAAACTGGGCAAATTGTGACTGGTCCATAAGCTAGCATTAGTTGAGTTTTTTGTTTTAATACTAAAACCTCAAGCATGACATTGAGTGTGTGTAATCACAGTAAATAAGTAAGCTGGTTTCTAATGGATATTGTGCATAATAAACTGTTCCCATACCGGGAGTCGAACCCGGGCCGCCTGGGTGAAAACCAGGAATCCTAACCGCTAGACCATATGGGACAGACAAGAGAGAGCTGCTCATTGACATGGTTCTCTCCAGATATTTCAAGACCACTACCTAATGGTAGGATTTTTCTCAAGTGCTTCTTTGAAAACAGTAAATCATCATGCTGCGCTACTTTACTGAAAATCAAATGTGTTGTGTTAGTGGATGTTTTACAGATTTTCTTTTCTTTATAGTAAAGAAGGGTCCCACTTAATAGGACAGCTCTAAGCTAAATGACTGCTTAGGATATACAAGCCCTACAAAGCACTCACGAGTTTCATGTAGGGATGCCAGCTGAATTGTGTCTTGAGACAGCTGGAAAAAGGGGAAAATGCTATTAAAATCAGTGTTAGTCAGAGTGATTTACTTTAGGAATGATCTGTGTTAAGTAAGCTGCATGTTAACTGCTCATGGAGTAATAAACAGAGTCAGATCCGGAGTGAGAAGTTCAGTGTGGTGGTGATGGGGCTTACTTTGTCCTTTGTGATGATGTTTTGTAAAAGTGTAAAATACATCTGAGTTTAAAGCAGTTTGATTTCTTCGTCTTTTTCTTCAACAGACGTTCTCCATACCAATCTTTAATCCAGAAACGTAGGTACATACTTTTAATGAGCTTCACCAATGGAATAAGACAAGAGTCCAAGGAAGACTAAGAGTTGAAGGGTTTAAAAAAAGTTGAAATAAACTTTTGAGTCAGTCAAATCTAACCAAATCAGAAAAGTGTGAAGATATCCACAGACACTGTAATACAGAGCACTGATCCAAGATGATTGAGAGTGGTTTGAAAGAGTAGTCTATAGTGTGACTAAACTGTAGTGTGCACCATATAAGGACTGTTATATCGGATAAGAACAGAAGTTTCCGTCAGTACAGCTTGCCAATCGTCTGACAGAATTAGCATAGTGCTAATAAGCAAGCACCAGTTCCCCTACCTGCTCAGTGGTGAGCCGTGATCGTATAGTGCTCAGTACTCTGCGTTGTGGCCGCAGCAACCCCGGTTCGAATCCGTGTCACGGCAGGGCTTTTGAGATTTTACACACACATGAAAACCCACACGCATTACTTCCCCCAGTCCAGTCTCTTACTCTTGAAAATTAAATCCACTTTAACCCTCACAAAATGTGCCTCTCCCCCCACATTTCAGTAAGATTATCATACTTCCAAATACACCACAGGGACAAAAGTATTGGGACATCTGCACATAACACTGACGAGGGCTTCAATGACATCCCATTCAAACATTCCGGCTTTAATATGGAGTTGTTCAACCCTTAATTGCTACAACAGCTTCCACTGCTCTAGGAAGGCTTTCTGAAAGATGGTGGAGTGTGTTCATGTGAGGATTTGCCCATTGATCTAGAAGAGCATTTGTTAGGTCACCCACTTGTTTTAGACCAGAGGGCTTGGTTCCTGTTGTAATTCAGACCTGAATTTAGGGGTCTATGCCCACTCCTGAAAACAACCCCATAGCATTTTCCCATCTCCACCAAATTTACAGTGGTCACAATGCAGTCAGGCAGGTAAAATTCTCCTGAAACTGGGCAAATTGTGACTGGTCCATAAGCTAGCATTAGTTGAGTTTTTTGTTTTAATACTAAAACCTCAAGCATGACATTGAGTGTGTGTAATCACAGTAAATAAGTAAGCTGGTTTTTAATGGATATTGTGCATAATAAACTGTTCCCATACCGGGAGTCGAACCCGGGCCGCCTGGGTGAAAACCAGGAATCCTAACCGCTAGACCATATGGGACAGACAAGAGAGAGCTGCTCATTGACATGGTTCTCTCCAGATATTTCAAGACCACTACCTAATGGTAGGATTTTTCTCAAGTGCTTCTTTGAAAACAGTAAATCATCATGCTGCGCTACTTTACTGAAAATCAAATGTGTTGTGTTAGTGGATGTTTTACAGATTTTCTTTTCTTTATAGTAAAGAAGGGTCCCACTTAATAGGACAGCTCTAAGCTAAATGACTGCTTAGGATATACAAGCCCTACAAAGCACTCACGAGTTTCATGTAGGGATGCCAGCTGAATTGTGTCTTGAGACAGCTGGAAAAAGGGGAAAATGCTATTAAAATCAGTGTTAGTCAGAGTGATTTACTTTAGGAATGATCTGTGTTAAGTAAGCTGCATGTTAACTGCTCATGGAGTAATAAACAGAGTCAGATCCGGAGTGAGAAGTTCAGTGTGGTGGTGATGGGGCTTACTTTGTCCTTTGTGATGATGTTTTGTAAAAGTGTAAAATACATCTGAGTTTAAAGCAGTTTGATTTCTTCGTCTTTTTCTTCAACAGACGTTCTCCATACCAATCTTTAATCCAGAAACGTAGGTACATACTTTTAATGAGCTTCACCAGTGGAGTAAGACAAGAGTCCAAGGAAGACTAAGAGTTGAAGGGTTTAAAAAAAGTTGAAATAAACTTTTGAGTCAGTCAAATCTAACCAAATCAGAAAAGTGTGAAGATATCCACAGACACTGTAATACAGAGCACTGATCCAAGATGATTGAGAGTGGTTTGAAAGAGTAGTCTATAGTGTGACTAAACTGTAGTGTGCACCATATAAGGACTGTTATATCGGTTAAGAACAGAAGTTTCCGTCAGTACAGCTTGCCAATCGTCTGACAGAATTAGCATAGTGCTAATAAGCAAGCACCAGTTCCCCTACCTGCTCAGTGGTGAGCCGTGATCGTATAGTGGTCAGTACTCTGCGTTGTGGCCGCAGCAACCCCGGTTCGAATCCGTGTTACGGCAGGGCTTTTGAGATTTTACACACACATGAAAACCCACACGCATTACTTCCCCCAGTCCAGTCTCTTACTCTTGAAAATTAAATCCACTTTAACCCTCACAAAATGTGCCTCTCCCCCCACATTTCAGTAAGCTTATCATACTTCCAAATACACCACAGGGACAAAAGTATTGGGACATCTGCACATAACACTGACGAGGGCTTCAATGACATCCCATTCAAACATTCCGGCTTTAATATGGAGTTGTTCAACCCTTAATTGCTACAACAGCTTCCACTGCTCTAGGAAGGCTTTCTGAAAGATGGTGGAGTGTGTTCATGTGAGGATTTGCCCATTGATCTAGAAGAGCATTTGTTAGGTCACCCACTTGTTTTAGACCAGAGGGCTTGGTTCCTGTTGTAATTCAGACCTGAATTTAGGGGTCTATGCCCACTCCTGAAAACAACCCCATAGCATTTTCCCATCTCCACCAAATTTACAGTGGTCACAATGCAGTCAGGCAGGTAAAATTCTCCTGAAACTGGGCAAATTGTGACTGGTCCATAAGCTAGCATTAGTTGAGTTTTTTGTTTTAATACTAAAACCTCAAGCATGACATTGAGTGTGTGTAATCACAGTAAATAAGTAAGCTGGTTTCTAATGGATATTGTGCATAATAAACTGTTCCCATACCGGGAGTCGAACCCGGGCCGCCTGGGTGAAAACCAGGAATTCTAACCGCTTGACCATATGGGACAGACAAGAGAGAACTGCTCATTGACATGGTTCTCTCCAGATATTTCAAGACCACTACCTAATGGTAGGATTTTTCTCTAGTGCTTCTTTGAAAACAGTAAATCATCATGCTGCGCTACTTTACTGAAAATCAAATGTGTTGTGTTAGTGGATGTTTTACAGATTTTCTTTTCTTTATAATAAAGAAGGGTCCCACTTAATAGGACAGCTCTAAGCTAAATGACTGCTTAGGATATACAAGCCCTACAAAGCACTCACGAGTTTCATGTAGGGATGCCAGCTGAATTGTGGCTTGAGACAGCTGGAAAAAGGGGAAAATGCTATTAAAATCAGTGTTAGTCAGAGTGATTTACTTTAGGAATGATCTGTGTTAAGTAAGCTGCATGTTAACTGCTCATGGAGTAATAAACAGAGTCAGATCCGGAGTGAGAAGTTCAGTGTGGTGGTGATGGGTCTTACTTTGTCCTTTGTGATGATGTTTTGTAAAAGTTTAAAATACATCTGAGTTTAAAGCAGTTTGATTTCTTCGTCTTTTTCTTCAACAGACGTTCTCCATACCAATCTTTAATTCAGAAACGTAGGTACATACTTTTAATGAGCTTCACCAATGGAGTAAGACAAGAGTCCAAGGAAGACTAAGAGTTGAAGGGTTTAAAAAAAGTTGAAATAAACTTTTGAGTCAGTCAAATCTAACCAAATCAGAAAAGTGTGAAGATATCCACAGACACTGTAATACAGAGCACTGATCCAAGATGATTGAGAGTGGTTTGAAAGAGTAGTCTATAGTGTGACTAAACTGTAGTGTGCACCATATAAGGACTGTTATATCGGTTAAGAACAGAAGTTTCCGTCAGTACAGCTTGCCAATCGTCTGACAGAATTAGCATAGTGCTAATAAGCAAGCGCCAGTTCCCCTACCTGCTCAGTGGTGAGCCGTGATCGTATAGTGGTCAGTACTCTGCGTTGTGGCCGCAGCAACCCCGGTTCGAATCCGGGTCACGGCAGGGCTTTTGAGATTTTACACACACATGAAAACCCACACGCATTACTTCCCCCAGTCCAGTCTCTTACTGTTGAAAATTAAATCCACTTTAACCCTCAGAAAATGTGCCTCTCCCCCCACATTTCAGTAAGCTTATCATACTTCCAAATACACCACAGGGACAAAAGTATTGGGACATCTGCACATAACACTGACGAGGGCTTCAATGACATCCCATTCAAACATTCCGGCTTTAATATGGAGTTGTTCAACCCTTAATTGCTACAACAGCTTCCACTGCTCTAGGAAGGCTTTCTGAAAGATGGTGGAGTGTGTTCATGTGAGGATTTGCCCATTGATCTAGAAGAGCATTTGTTAGGTCACCCACTTGTTTTAGACCAGAGGGCTTGGTTCCTGTTGTAATTCAGACCTGAATTTAGGGGTCTATGCCCACTCCTGAAAACAACCCCATAGCATTTTCCCATCTCCACCAAATTTACAGTGGTCACAATGCAGTCAGGCAGGTAAAATTCTCCTGAAACTGAACAAATTGTGACTGGTCCATAAGCTAGCATTAGTTGAGTTTTTTGTTTTAATACTAAAACCTCAAGCATGACATTGAGTGTGTGTAATCACAGTAAATAAGTAAGCTGATTTCTAATGGATATTGTGCATAATAAACTGTTCCCATACCGGGAATCGAACCCGGGCCGCCTGGGTGAAAACCAGGAATCCTAACCGCTAGACCATATGGGACAGACAAGAGAGAGCTGCTCATTGACATGGTTCTCTCCAGATATTTCAAGACCACTACCTAATGGTAGGATTTTTCTCTAGTGCTTCTTTGAAAACAGTAAATCATCATGCTGCGCTACTTTACTGAAAATCAAATGTGTTGTGTTAGTGGATGTTTTACAGATTTTCTTTTCTTTATAATAAAGAAGGGTCCCACTTAATAGGACAGCTCTAAGCTAAATGACTGCTTAGGATATACAAGCCCTACAAAGCACTCACGAGTTTCATGTAGGGATGCCAGCTGAATTGTGGCTTGAGACAGCTGGAAAAAGGGGAAAATGCTATTAAAATCAGTGTTAGTCATAGTGATTTACTTTAGGAATGATCTGTGTTAGATAAGCTGCATGTTAACTGCTCATGGAGTAATAAACAGAGTCAGATCCGGAGTGAGAAGTTCAGTGTGGTGGTGATGGGGCTTACTTTGTCCTTTGTGATGATGTTTTGTAAAAGTGTAAAATACATCTGAGTTTAAAGCAGTTTGATTTCTTCGTCTTTTTCTTCAACAGACGTTCTCCATACCAATCTTTAATCCAGAAACGTAGGTACATACTTTTAATGAGCTTCACCAATGGAGTAAGACAAGAGTCCAAGGAAGACTAAGAGTTGAAGGGTTTAAAAAAAGTTGAAATAAACTTTTGAGTCAGTCAAATCTAACCAAATCAGAAAAGTGTGAAGATATCCACAGACACTGTAATACAGAGCACTGATCCAAGATGATTGAGAGTGGTTTGAAAGAGTAGTCTATAGTGTGACTAAACTGTAGTGTGCACCATATAAGGACTGTTATATCGGTTAAGAACAGAAGTTTCCGTCAGTACAGCTTGCCAATCGTCTGACAGAATTAGCATAGTGCTAATAAGCAAGCGCCAGTTCCCCTACCTGCTCAGTGGTGAGCCGTGATCGTATAGTGGTCAGTACTCTGCGTTGTGGCCGCAGCAACCCCGGTTCGAATCCGGGTCACGGCAGGGCTTTTGAGATTTTACACACACATGAAAACCCACACGCATTACTTCCCCCAGTCCAGTCTCTTACTGTTGAAAATTAAATCCACTTTAACCCTCACAAAATGTGCCTCTCCCCCCACATTTCAGTAAGCTTATCATACTTCCAAATACACCACAGGGACAAAAGTATTGGGACATCTGCACATAACACTGACGAGGGCTTCAATGACATCCCATTCAAACATTCCGGCTTTAATATGGAGTTGTTCAACCCTTAATTGCTACAACAGCTTCCACTGCTCTAGGAAGGCTTTCTGAAAGATGGTGGAGTGTGTTCATGTGAGGATTTGCCCATTGATCTAGAAGAGCATTTGTTAGGTCACCCACTTGTTTTAGACCAGAGGGCTTGGTTCCTGTTGTAATTCAGACCTGAATTTAGGGGTCTATGCCCACTCCTGAAAACAACCCCATAGCATTTTCCCATCTCCACCAAATTTACAGTGGTCACAATGCAGTCAGGCAGGTAAAATTCTCCTGAAACTGAACAAATTGTGACTGGTCCATAAGCTAGCATTAGTTGAGTTTTTTGTTTTAATACTAAAACCTCAAGCATGACATTGAGTGTGTGTAATCACAGTAAATAAGTAAGCTGATTTCTAATGGATATTGTGCATAATAAACTGTTCCCATACCGGGAATCGAACCCGGGCCGCCTGGGTGAAAACCAGGAATCCTAACCGCTAGACCATATGGGACAGACAAGAGAGAGCTGCTCATTGACATGGTTCTCTCCAGATATTTCAAGACCACTACCTAATGGTAGGATTTTTCTCTAGTGCTTCTTTGAAAACAGTAAATCATCATGCTGCGCTACTTTACTGAAAATCAAATGTGTTGTGTTAGTGGATGTTTTACAGATTTTCTTTTCTTTATAATAAAGAAGGGTCCCACTTAATAGGACAGCTCTAAGCTAAATGACTGCTTAGGATATACAAGCCCTACAAAGCACTCACGAGTTTCATGTAGGGATGCCAGCTGAATTGTGGCTTGAGACAGCTGGAAAAAGGGGAAAATGCTATTAAAATCAGTGTTAGTCATAGTGATTTACTTTAGGAATGATCTGTGTTAGATAAGCTGCATGTTAACTGCTCATGGAGTAATAAACAGAGTCAGATCCGGAGTGAGAAGTTCAGTGTGGTGGTGATGGGGCTTACTTTGTCCTTTGTGATGATGTTTTGTAAAAGTGTAAAATACATCTGAGTTTAAAGCAGTTTGATTTCTTCGTCTTTTTCTTCAACAGACGTTCTCCATACCAATCTTTAATCCAGAAACGTAGGTACATACTTTTAATGAGCTTCACCAATGGAGTAAGACAAGAGTCCAAGGAAGACTAAGAGTTGAAGGGTTTAAAAAAAGTTGAAATAAACTTTTGAGTCAGTCAAATCTAACCAAATCAGAAAAGTGTGAAGATATCCACAGACACTGTAATACAGAGCACTGATCCAAGATGATTGAGAGTGGTTTGAAAGAGTAGTCTATAGTGTGACTAAACTGAAGTGTGCACCATATAAGGACTGTTATATCGGTTAAGAACAGAAGTTTCCGTCAGTACAGCTTGCCAATCGTCTGACAGAATTAGCATAGTGCTAATAAGCAAGCGACAGTTCCCCTACCTGCTCAGTGGTGAGCCGTGATCGTATAGTGCTCAGTACTCTGCGTTGTGGCCGCAGCAACCCCGGTTCGAATCCGGGTCACGGCAGGGCTTTTGAGATTTTACACACACATGAAAAACCCACACGCATTACTTCCCCCAGTCCAGTCTCTTACTGTTGAAAATTAAATCCACTTTAACCCTCAGAAAATGTGCCTCTCCCCCCACATTTCAGTAAGCTTATCATACTTCCAAATACACCACAGGGACAAAAGTATTGGGACATCTGCACATAACACTGACGAGGGCTTCAATGACATCCCATTCAAACATTCCGGCTTTAATATGGAGTTGTTCAACCCTTAATTGCTACAACAGCTTCCACTGCTCTAGGAAGGCTTTCTGAAAGATGGTGGAGTGTGTTCATGTGAGGATTTGCCCATTGATCTAGAAGAGCATTTGTTAGGTCACCCACTTGTTTTAGACCAGAGGGCTTGGTTCCTGTTGTAATTCAGACCTGAATTTAGGGGTCTATGCCCACTTCTGAAAACAACCCCATAGCATTTTCCCATCTCCACCAAATTTACAGTGGTCACAATGCAGTCAGGCAGGTAAAATTCTCCTGAAACTGAGCAAATTGTGACTGGTCCATAAGCTAGCATTAGCTGAGTTTTTTGTTTTAATACTAAAACCTCAAGCATGACATTGAGTGTGTGTAATCACAGTAAATAAGTAAGCTGGTTTCTAATGGATATTGTGCATAATAAACTGTTCCCATACCGGGAGTCGAACCCGGGCCGCCTGGGTGAAAACCAGGAACCCTAACCGCTAGACCATATGGGACAGACAAGAGAGAGCTGCTCATTGACATGGTTCTCTCCAGATATTTCAAGACCACTACCTAATGGTAGGATTTTTCTCAAGTGCTTCTTTGAAAACAGTAAATCATCATGCTGCGCTACTTTACTGAAAATCAAATGTGTTGTGTTAGTGGATGTTTTACAGATTTTCTTTTCTTTGTAGTAAAGAAGGGTCCCACTTAATAGGACAGCTCTAAACTAAATGACTGCTTAGGATATACAAGCCCTACAAAGCACTCACGAGTGTCATGTAGGGATGCCAGCTGAATTGTGGCTTGAGACAGCTGGAAAAAGGGGAAAATGCTATTAAAATCAGTGTTAGTCAGAGTGATTTACTTTAGGAATGATCTGTGTTAAGTAAGCTGCATGTTAACTGCTCATGGAGTAATAAACAGAGTCAGATCCGGAGTGAGAAGTTCAGTGTGGTGGTGATGGGGCTTACTTTGTCCTTTGTGATGATGTTTTGTAAAAGTGTAAAATACATCTGAGTTTAAAGCAGTTTGATTTCTTCGTCTTTTTCTTCAACAGACGTTCTCCATACCAATCTTTAATCCAGAAACGTAGGTACATACTTTTAATGAGCTTCACCAATGGAGTAAGACAAGAGTCCAAGGAAGACTAAGAGTTGAAGGGTTTAAAAAAAGTTGAAATAAACTTTTGAGTCAGTCAAATCTAACCAAATCAGAAAAGTGTGAAGATATCCACAGACACTGTAATACAGAGCACTGATCCAAGATGATTGAGAGTGGTTTGAAAGAGTAGTCTATAGTGTGACTAAACTGTAGTGTGCACCATATAAGGACTGTTATATCGGTTAAGAACAGAAGTTTCCGTCAGTACAGCTTGCCAATCGTCTGACAGAATTAGCATAGTGCTAATAAGCAAGCGCCTGTTCCCCTACCTGCTCGGTGGTGAGCCGTGATCATATATTGTGGTCAGTACTCTGCGTTGTGGCCGCAGCAACCCCGGTTCGAATCCGGGTCACGGCAGGGCTTTTGAGATTTTACACACACATGAAAACCCACACGCATTACTTCCCCCAGTCCAGTCTCTTACTGTTGAAAATTAAATCCACTTTAACCCTCACAAAATGTGCCTCTCCCCCCACATTTCAGTAAGCTTATCATACTTCCAAATACACCACAGGGACAAAAGTATTGGGACATCTGCACATAACACTGACGAGGGCTTCAATGACATCCCATTCAAACATTCCGGCTTTAATATGGAGTTGTTCAACCCTTAATTGCTACAACAGCTTCCACTGCTCTAGGAAGGCTTTCTGAAAGATGGTGGAGTGTGTTCATGTGAGGATTTGCCCATTGATCTAGAAGAGCATTTGTTAGGTCACCCACTTGTTTTAGACCAGAGGGCTTGGTTCCTGTTGTAATTCAGACCTGAATTTAGGGGTCTATGCCCACTCCTGAAAACAACCCCATAGCATTTTCCCATCTCCACCAAATTTACAGTGGTCACAATGCAGTCAGGCAGGTAAAATTCTCCTGAAACTGGGCAAATTGTGACTGGTCCATAAGCTAGCATTAGTTGAGTTTTTTGTTTTAATACTAAAACATCAAGCATGACATTGAGTGTGTGTAATCACAGTAAATAAGTAAGCTGGTTTCTAATGGATATTGTGCATAATAAACTGTTCCCATACCGGGAGTCGAACCCGGGCCGCCTGGGTGAAAACCAGGAATCCTAACCGCTAGACCATATGGGACAGACAAGAGAGAGCTGCTCATTGACATGGTTCTCTCCAGATATTTCAAGACCACTACCTAATGGTAGGATTTTTCTCAAGTGCTTCTTTGAAAACAGTAAATCATCATGCTGCGCTACTTTACTGAAAATCAAATGTGTTGTGTTAGTGGATGTTTTACAGATTTTCTTTTCTTTATAGTAAAGAAGGGTCCCACTTAATAGGACAGCTCTAAACTAAATGACTGCTTAGGATATACAAGCCCTACAAAGCACTCACGAGTTTCATGTAGGGATGCCAGCTGAATTGTGGCTTGAGACAGCTGGAAAAAGGGGAAAATGCTATTAAAATCAGTGTTAGTCAGAGTGATTTACTTTAGGAATGATCTGTGTTAAGTAAGCTACATGTTAACTGCTCATGGAGTAATAAACAGAGTCAGATCCGGAGTGAGAAGTTCAGTGTGGTGGTGATGGGGCTTACTTTGTCCTTTGTGATGATGTTTTGTAAAAGTGTAAAATACATCTGAGTTTAAAGCAGTTTGATTTCTTCGTCTTTTTCTTCAACAGACGTTCTCCATACCAATCTTTAATCCAGAAACGTAGGTACATACTTTTAATGAGCTTCACCAATGGAGTAAGACAAGATTCCAAGGAAGACTAAGAGTTGAAGGGTTTAAAAAAAGTTGAAATAAACTTTTGAGTCAGTCAAATCTAACCAAATCAGAAAAGTGTGAAGATATCCACAGACACTGTAATACAGAGCACTGATCAAAGATGATTGAGAGTGGTTTGAAAGAGTAGTCTATAGTGTGACTAAACTGTAGTGTGCACCATATAAGGACTGTTACATCGGTTAAGAACAGAAGTTTCCGTCAGTACAGCTTGCCAATCGTCTGACAGAATTAGCATAGTGCTAATAAGCAAGCGACAGTTCCCCTACCTGCTCAGTGGTGAGCCGTGATCGTATAGTGGTCAGTACTCTGCGTTGTGGCCGCAGCAACCCCGGTTCGAATCCGGGTCACGGCAGGGCTTTTGAGATTTTACACACACATGAAAACCCACACGCATTACTTCCCCCAGTCCAGTCTCTTACTCTTGAAAATGAAATCCACTTTAACCCTCACAAAATGTGCCTCTCCCCCCACATTTCAGTAAGCTTATCATACTTCCAAATACACCACAGGGACAAAAGTATTGGGACATCTGCACATAACACTGACGAGGGCTTCAATGACATCCCATTCAAACATTCCGGCTTTAATATGGAGTTGTTCAACCCTTAATTGCTACAACAGCTTCCACTGCTCTAGGAAGGCTTTCTGAAAGATGGTGGAGTGTGTTCATGTGAGGATTTGCCCATTGATCTAGAAGAGCATTTGTTAGGTCACCCACTTGTTTTAGACCAGAGGGCTTGGTTCCTGTTGTAATTCAGACCTGAATTTAGGGGTCTATGCCCACTCCTGAAAACAACCCCATAGCATTTTCCCATCTCCACCAAATTTACAGTGGTCACAATGCAGTCAGGCAGGTAAAATTCTCCTGAAACTGGGCAAATTGTGACTGGTCCATAAGCTAGCATTAGTTGAGTTTTTTGTTTTAATACTAAAACATCAAGCATGACATTGAGTGTGTGTAATCACAGTAAATAAGTAAGCTGGTTTCTAATGGATATTGTGCATAATAAACTGTTCCCATACCGGGAGTCGAACCCGGGCCGCCTGGGTGAAAACCAGGAATCCTAACCGCTAGACCATATGGGACAGACAAGAGAGAGCTGCTCATTGACATGGTTCTCTCCAGATATTTCAAGACCACTACCTAATGGTAGGATTTTTCTCAAGTGCTTCTTTGAAAACAGTAAATCATCATGCTGCGCTACTTTACTGAAAATCAAATGTGTTGTGTTAGTGGATGTTTTACAGATTTTCTTTTCTTTATAGTAAAGAAGGGTCCCACTTAATAGGACAGCTCTAAACTAAATGACTGCTTAGGATATACAAGCCCTACAAAGCACTCACGAGTTTCATGTAGGGATGCCAGCTGAATTGTGGCTTGAGACAGCTGGAAAAAGGGGAAAATGCTATTAAAATCAGTGTTAGTCAGAGTGATTTACTTTAGGAATGATCTGTGTTAAGTAAGCTACATGTTAACTGCTCATGGAGTAATAAACAGAGTCAGATCCGGAGTGAGAAGTTCAGTGTGGTGGTGATGGGGCTTACTTTGTCCTTTGTGATGATGTTTTGTAAAAGTGTAAAATACATCTGAGTTTAAAGCAGTTTGATTTCTTCGTCTTTTTCTTCAACAGACGTTCTCCATACCAATCTTTAATCCAGAAACGTAGGTACATACTTTTAATGAGCTTCACCAATGGAGTAAGACAAGATTCCAAGGAAGACTAAGAGTTGAAGGGTTTAAAAAAAGTTGAAATAAACTTTTGAGTCAGTCAAATCTAACCAAATCAGAAAAGTGTGAAGATATCCACAGACACTGTAATACAGAGCACTGATCCAAGATGATTGAGAGTGGTTTGAAAGAGTAGTCTATAGTGTGACTAAACTGTAGTGTGCACCATATAAGGACTGTTATATCGGTTAAGAACAGAAGTTTCCGTCAGTACAGCTTGCCAATCGTCTGACAGAATTAGCATAGTGCTAATAAGCAAGCGACAGTTCCCCTACCTGCTCAGTGGTGAGCCGTGATCGTATAGTGGTCAGTACTCTGCGTTGTGGCCGCAGCAACCCCGGTTCGAATCCGGGTCACGGCAGGGCTTTTGAGATTTTACACACACATGAAAACCCACACGCATTACTTCCCCCAGTCCAGTCTCTTACTCTTGAAAATGAAATCCACTTTAACCCTCACAAAATGTGCCTCTCCCCCCACATTTCAGTAAGCTTATCATACTTCCAAATACACCACAGGGACAAAAGTATTGGGACATCTGCACATAACACTGACGAGGGCTTCAATGACATCCCATTCAAACATTCCGGCTTTAATATGGAGTTGTTCAACCCTTAATTGCTACAACAGCTTCCACTGCCCTAGGAAGGCTTTCTGAAAGATGGTGGAGTGTGTTCATGTGAGGATTTGCCCATTGATCTAGAAGAGCATTTGTTAGGTCACCCACTTGTTTTAGACCAGAGGGCTTGGTTCCTGTTGTAATTCAGACCTGAATTTAGGGGTCTATGCCCACTCCTGAAAACAACCCCATAGCATTTTCCCATCTCCACCAAATTTACAGTGGTCACAATGCAGTCAGGCAGGTAAAATTCTCCTGAAACTGGGCAAATTGTGACTGGTCCATAAGCTAGCATTAGTTGAGTTTTTTGTTTTAATACTAAAACCTCAAGCATGACATTGAGTGTGTGTAATCACAGTAAATAAGTAAGCTGGTTTCTAATGGATATTGTGCATAATTAACCGTTCCCATACCGGGAGTCGAACCCGGGCCGCCTGGGTGAAAACCAGGAATCCTAACCGCTAGACCATATGGGACAGACAAGAGAGAGCTGCTCATTGACATGGTTCTCTCCAGATATTTCAAGACCACTACCTAATGGTAGGATTTTTCTCAAGTGCTTCTTTGAAAACAGTAAATCATCATGCTGCGCTACTTTACTGAAAATCAAATGTGTTGTGTTAGTGGATGTTTTACAGATTTTCTTTTCTTTATAGTAAAGAAGGGTCCCACTTAATAGGACAGCTCTAAACTAAATGACTGCTTAGGATATACAAGCCCTACAAAGCACTCACGAGTTTCATGTAGGGATGCCAGCTGAATTGTGGCTTGAGACAGCTGGAAAAAGGGGAAAATGCTATTAAAATCAGTGTTAGTCAGAGTGATTTACTTTAGAAATGATCTGTGTTAAGTAAGCTACATGTTAACTGCTCATGGAGTAATAAACAGAGTCAGATCCGGAGTGAGAAGTTCAGTGTGGTGGTGATGGGGCTTACTTTGTCCTTTGTGATGATGTTTTGTAAAAGTGTAAAATACATCTGAGTTTAAAGCAGTTTGATTTCTTCGTCTTTTTCTTCAACAGACGTTCTCCATACCAATCTTTAATCCAGAAACGTAGGTACATACTTTTAATGAGCTTCACCAATGGAGTAAGACAAGATTCCAAGGAAGACTAAGAGTTGAAGGGTTTAAAAAAAGTTGAAATAAACTTTTGAGTCAGTCAAATCTAACCAAATCAGAAAAGTGTGAAGATATCCACAGACACTGTAATACAGAGCACTGATCCAAGATGATTGAGAGTGGTTTGAAAGAGTAGTCTATAGTGTGACTAAACTGTAGTGTGCACCATATAAGGACTGTTATATCGGTTAAGAACAGAAGTTTCCGTCAGTACAGCTTGCCAATCGTCTGACAGAATTAGCATAGTGCTAATAAGCAAGCGCCAGTTCCCCTACCTGCTCAGTGGTGAGCCGTGATCGTTTAGTGGTCAGTACTCTGCGTTGTGGCCGCAGCAACCCCGGTTCGAATCCGGGTCACGGCAGAGCTTTTGAGATTTTACACACACATGAAAACCCACACGCATTACTTCCCCCAGTCCAGTCTCTTACTGTTGAAAATTAAATCCACTTTAACCCTCACAAAATGTGCCTCTCCCCCCACATTTCAGTAAGCTTATCATACTTCCAAATACACCACAGGGACAAAAGTATTGGGACATCTGCACATAACACTGACGAGGGCTTCAATGACATCCCATTCAAACATTCCGGCTTTAATATGGAGTTGTTCAACCCTTAATTGCTACAACAGCTTCCACTGCTCTAGGAAGGCTTTCTGAAAGATGGTGGAGTGTGTTCATGTGAGGATTTGCCCATTGATCTAGAAGAGCATTTGTTAGGTCACCCACTTGTTTTAGACCAGAGGGCTTGGTTCCTGTTGTAATTCAGACCTGAATTTAGGGGTCTATGCCCACTCCTGAAAACAACCCCATAGCATTTTCCCATCTCCACCAAATTTACAGTGGTCACAATGCAGTCAGGCAGGTAAAATTCTCCTGAAACTGAGCAAATTGTGACTGGTCCATAAGCTAGCATTAGTTGAGTTTTTTGTTTTAATACTAAAACCTCAAGCATGACATTGAGTGTGTGTAATCACAGTAAATAAGTAAGCTGGTTTCTAATGGATATTGTGCATAATAAACTGTTCCCATACCGGGAGTCGAACCCGGGCCGCCTGGGTGAAAACCAGGAATCCTAACCGCTAGACCATATGGGACAGACAAGAGAGAGCTGCTCATTGACATGGTTCTCTCCAGATATTTCAAGACCACTACCTAATGGTAGGATTTTTCTCAAGTGCTTCTTTGAAAACAGTAAATCATCATGCTGCGCTACTTTACTGAAAATCAAATGTGTTGTGTTAGTGGATGTTTTACAGATTTTCTTTTCTTTATAGTAAAGAAGGGTCCCACTTAATGGGACAGCTCTAAGCTAAATGACTGCTTAGGATATACAAGCCCTACAAAGCACTCACGAGTTTCATGTAGGGATGCCAGCTGAATTGTGGCTTGAGACAGCTGGAAAAAGGGGAAAATGCTATTAAAATCAGTGTTAGTCAGAGTGATTTACTTTAGGAATGATCTGTGTTAAGTAAGCTGCATGTTAACTGCTCATGGAGTAATAAACAGAGTCAGATCCGGAGTGAGAAGTTCAGTGTGGTGGTGATGGGGCTTACTTTGTCCTTTGTGATGATGTTTTGTAAAAGTGTAAAATACATCTGAGTTTAAAGCAGTTTGATTTCTTCGTCTTTTTCTTCAACAGACGTTCTCCATACCAATCTTTAATCCAGAAACGTAGGTACATACTTTTAATGAGCTTCACCAATGGAGTAAGACAAGATTCCAAGGAAGACTAAGAGTTGAAGGGTTTAAAAAAAGTTGAAATAAACTTTTGAGTCAGTCAAATCTAACCAAATCAGAAAAGTGTGAAGATATCCACAGACACTGTAATACAAAGCACTGATCCAAGATGATTGAGAGTGGTTTGAAAGAGTAGTCTATAGTGTGACTAAACTGTAGTGTGCACCATATAAGGACTGTTATATCGGTTAAGAACAGAAGTTTCCGTCAGTACAGCTTGCCAATCGTCTGACAGAATTAGCATAGTGCTAATAAGCAAGCGCCTGTTCCCCTACCTGCTCGGTGGTGAGCCGTGATCGTATAGTGGTCAGTACTCTGCGTTGTGGCCGCAGCAACCCCGGTTCGAATCCGGGTCACGGCAGAGCTTTTGAGATTTTACACACACATTAAAAACCCACACGCATTACTTCCCCCAGTCCAGTCTCTTACTGTTGAAAATTAAATCCACTTTAACCCTCACAAAATGTGCCTCTCCCCCCACATTTCAGTAAGCTTATCATACTTCCAAATACACCACAGGGACAAAAGTATTGGGACATCTGCACATAACACTGACGAGGGCTTCAGTGACATCCCATTCAAACATTCCGGCTTTAATATGGAGTTGTTCAACCCTTAATTGCTACAACAGCTTCCACTGCTCTAGGAAGGCTTTCTGAAAGATGGTGGAGTGTGTTCATGTGAGGATTTGCCCATTGATCTAGAAGAGCATTTGTTAGGTCACCCACTTGTTTTAGACCAGAGGGCTTGGTTCCTGTTGTAATTCAGACCTGAATTTAGGGGTCTATGCCCACTCCTGAAAACAACCCCATAGCATTTTCCCATCTCCACCAAATTTACAGTGGTCACAATGCAGTCAGGCAGGTAAAATTCTCCTGAAACTGGGCAAATTGTGACTGGTCCATAAGCTAGCATTAGTTGAGTTTTTTGTTTTAATACTAAAACCTCAAGCATGACATTGAGTGTGTGTAATCACAGTAAATAAGTAAGCTGGTTTCTAATGGATATTGTGCATAATAACCTGTTCCCATACCGGGAGTCGAACCCGGGCCGCCTGGGTGAAAACCAGGAATCCTAACCGCTAGACCATATGGGACAGACAAGAGAGAGCTGCTCATTGACATTGTTCTCTCCAGATATTTCAAGACCACTACCTAATGGTAGGATTTTTCTCTAGTGCTTCTTTGAAAACAGTAAATCATCATGCTGCGCTACTTTACTGAAAATCAAATGTGTTGTGTTAGTGGATGTTTTACAGATTTTCTTTTCTTTATAGTAAAGAAGGGTCCCACTTAATAGGACAGCTCTAAACTAAATGACTGCTTAGGATATACAAGCCCTACAAAGCACTCACGAGTTTCATGTAGGGATGCCAGCTGAATTGTGGCTTGAGACAGCTGGAAAAAGGGGAAAATGCTATTAAAATCAGTGTTAGTCAGAGTGATTTACTTTAGGAATGATCTGTGTTAAGTAAGCTGCATGTTAACTGCTCATGGAGTAATAAACAGAGTCAGATCCGGAGTGAGAAGTTCAGTGTGGTGGTGATGGGGCTTACTTTGTCCTTTGTGATGATGTTTTGTAAAAGTGTAAAATACATCTGAGTTTAAAGCAGTTTGATTTCTTCGTCTTTTTCTTCAACAGACGTTCTCCATACCAATCTTTAATCCAGAAACGTAGGTACATACTTTTAATGAGCTTCACCAATGGAGTAAGACAAGATTCCAAGGAAGACTAAGAGTTGAAGGGTTTAAAAACGTTGAAATAAACTTTTGAGTCAGTCAAATCTAACCAAATCAGAAAAGTGTGAAGACATCCACAGACACTGTAATACAGAGCACTGATCCAAGATGATTGAGAGTGGTTTGAAAGAGTAGTCTATAGTGTGACTAAACTGTAGTGTGCACCATATAAGGACTGTTATATCGGTTAAGAACAGAAGTTTCCGTCAGTACAGCTTGCCAATCGTCTGACAGAATTAGCATAGTGCTAATAAGCAAGAGCCTGTTCCCCTACCTGCTCGGTGGTGAGCCGTGATCGTATAGTGCTCAGTACTCTGCGTTGTGGCCGCAGCAACCCCGGTTCGAATCCGGGTCACGGCAGAGCTTTTGAGATTTTACACACACATTAAAAACCCACACGCATTACTTCCCCCAGTCCAGTCTCTTACTGTTGAAAATTAAATCCACTTTAACCCTCACAAAATGTGCCTCTCCCCCCACATTTCAGTAAGCTTATCATACTTCCAAATACACCACAGGGACAAAAGTATTGGGACATCTGCACATAACACTGACGAGGGCTTCAATGACATCCCATTCAAACATTCCGGCTTTAATATGGAGTTGTTCAACCCTTAATTGCTACAACAGCTTCCACTGCTCTAGGAAGGCTTTCTGAAAGATGGTGGAGTGTGTTCATGTGAGGATTTGCCCATTGATCTAGAAGAGCATTTGTTAGGTCACCCACTTGTTTTAGACCAGAGGGCTTGGTTCCTGTTGTAATTCAGACCTGAATTTAGGGGTCTATGCCCACTCCTGAAAACAACCCCATAGCATTTTCCCATCTCCACCAAATTTACAGTGGTCACAATGCAGTCAGGCAGGTAAAATTCTCCTGAAACTGGGCAAATTGTGACTGGTCCATAAGCTATCATTTGTTGAGTTTTTTGTTTTAATACTAAAACCTCAAGCATGACATTGAGTGTGTGTAATCACAGTAAATAAGTAAGCTGGTTTCTAATGGATATTGTGCATAATAAACTGTTCCCATACCGGGAGTCGAACCCGGGCCGCCTGGGTGAAAACCAGGAATCCTAACCGCTAGACCATATGGGACAGACAAGAGAGAGCTGCTCATTGACATGGTTCTCTCCAGATATTTCAAGACCACTACCTAATGGTAGGATTTTTCTCTAGTGCTTCTTTGAAAACAGTAAATCATCATGCTGCGCTACTTTACTGAAAATCAAATGTGTTGTGTTAGTGGATGTTTTACAGATTTTCTTTTCTTTATAGTAAAGAAGGGTCCCACTTAATAGGACAGCTCTAAACTAAATGACTGCTTAGGATATACAAGCCCTACAAAGCACTCACGAGTTTCATGTAGGGATGCCAGCTGAATTGTGGCTTGAGACAGCTGGAAAAAGGGGAAAATGCTATTAAAATCAGTGTTAGTCAGAGTGATTTACTTTAGGAATGATCTGTGTTAAGTAAGCTGCATGTTAACTGCTCATGGAGTAATAAACAGAGTCAGATCCGGAGTGAGAAGTTCAGTGTGGTGGTGATGGGGCTTACTTTGTCCTTTGTGATGATGTTTTGTAAAAGTGTAAAATACATCTGAGTTTAAAGCAGTTTGATTTCTTCGTCTTTTTCTTCAACAGACGTTCTCCATACCAATCTTTAATCCAGAAACGTAGGTACATACTTTTAATGAGCTTCACCAATGGAGTAAGACAAGATTCCAAGGAAGACTAAGAGTTGAAGGGTTTAAAAAAAGTTGAAATAAACTTTTGAGTCAGTCAAATCTAACCAAATCAGAAAAGTGTGAAGATATCCACAGACACTGTAATACAGAGCACTGATCCAAGATGATTGAGAGTGGTTTGAAAGAGTAGTCTATAGTGTGACTAAACTGTAGTGTGCACCATATAAGGACTGTTATATCGGTTAAGAACAGAAGTTTCCGTCAGTACAGCTTGCCAATCGTCTGACAGAATTAGCATAGTGCTAATAAGCAAGCGCCAGTTCCCCTACCTGCTCAGTGGTGAGCCGTGATCGTTTAGTGGTCAGTACTCTGCGTTGTGGCCGCAGCAACCCCGGTTCGAATCCGGGTCACGGCAGAGCTTTTGAGATTTTACACACACATGAAAACCCACACGCATTACTTCCCCCAGTCCAGTCTCTTACTGTTGAAAATTAAATCCACTTTAACCCTCACAAAATGTGCCTCTCCCCCCACATTTCAGTAAGCTTATCATACTTCCAAATACACCACAGGGACAAAAGTATTGGGACATCTGCACATAACACTGACGAGGGCTTCAATGACATCCCATTCAAACATTCCGGCTTTAATATGGAGTTGTTCAACCCTTAATTGCTACAACAGCTTCCACTGCTCTAGGAAGGCTTTCTGAAAGATGGTGGAGTGTGTTCATGTGAGGATTTGCCCATTGATCTAGAAGAGCATTTGTTAGGTCACCCACTTGTTTTAGACCAGAGGGCTTGGTTCCTGTTGTAATTCAGACCTGAATTTAGGGGTCTATGCCCACTCCTGAAAACAACCCCATAGCATTTTCCCATCTCCACCAAATTTACAGTGGTCACAATGCAGTCAGGCAGGTAAAATTCTCCTGAAACTGAGCAAATTGTGACTGGTCCATAAGCTAGCATTTGTTGAGTTTTTTGTTTTAATACTAAAACCTCAAGCATGACATTGAGTGTGTGTAATCACAGTAAATAAGTAAGCTGGTTTCTAATGGATATTGTGCATAATAAACTGTTCCCATACCGGGAGTCGAACCCGGGCCGCCTGGGTGAAAACCAGGAATCCTAACCGCTAGACCATATGGGACAGACAAGAGAGAGCTGCTCATTGACATGGTTCTCTCCAGATATTTCAAGACCACTACCTAATGGTAGGATTTTTCTCAAGTGCTTCTTTGAAAACAGTAAATCATCATGCTGCGCTACTTTACTGAAAATCAAATGTGTTGTGTTAGTGGATGTTTTACAGATTTTCTTTTCTTTATAGTAAAGAAGGGTCCCACTTAATGGGACAGCTCTAAGCTAAATGACTGCTTAGGATATACAAGCCCTACAAAGCACTCACGAGTTTCATGTAGGGATGCCAGCTGAATTGTGGCTTGAGACAGCTGGAAAAAGGGGAAAATGCTATTAAAATCAGTGTTAGTCAGAGTGATTTACTTTAGGAATGATCTGTGTTAAGTAAGCTGCATGTTAACTGCTCATGGAGTAATAAACAGAGTCAGATCCGGAGTGAGAAGTTCAGTGTGGTGGTGATGGGGCTTACTTTGTCCTTTGTGATGATGTTTTGTAAAAGTGTAAAATACATCTGAGTTTAAAGCAGTTTGATTTCTTCGTCTTTTTCTTCAACAGACGTTCTCCATACCAATCTTTAATCCAGAAACGTAGGTACATACTTTTAATGAGCTTCACCAATGGAGTAAGACAAGATTCCAAGGAAGACTAAGAGTTGAAGGGTTTAAAAAAAGTTGAAATAAACTTTTGAGTCAGTCAAATCTAACCAAATCAGAAAAGTGTGAAGATATCCACAGACACTGTAATACAAAGCACTGATCCAAGATGATTGAGAGTGGTTTGAAAGAGTAGTCTATAGTGTGACTAAACTGTAGTGTGCACCATATAAGGACTGTTATATCGGTTAAGAACAGAAGTTTCCGTCAGTACAGCTTGCCAATCGTCTGACAGAATTAGCATAGTGCTAATAAGCAAGCGCCTGTTCCCCTACCTGCTCGGTGGTGAGCCGTGATCGTATAGTGATCAGTACTCTGCGTTGTGGCCGCAGCAACCCCGGTTCGAATCCGGGTCACGGCAGAGCTTTTGAGATTTTACACACACATTAAAAACCCACACGCATTACTTCCCCCAGTCCAGTCTCTTACTGTTGAAAATTAAATCCACTTTAACCCTCACAAAATGTGCCTCTCCCCCCACATTTCAGTAAGCTTATCATACTTCCAAATACACCACAGGGACAAAAGTATTGGGACATCTGCACATAACACTGACGAGGGCTTCAGTGACATCCCATTCAAACATTCCGGCTTTAATATGGAGTTGTTCAACCCTTAATTGCTACAACAGCTTCCACTGCTCTAGGAAGGCTTTCTGAAAGATGGTGGAGTGTGTTCATGTGAGGATTTGCCCATTGATCTAGAAGAGCATTTGTTAGGTCACCCACTTGTTTTAGACCAGAGGGCTTGGTTCCTGTTGTAATTCAGACCTGAATTTAGGGGTCTATGCCCACTCCTGAAAACAACCCCATAGCATTTTCCCATCTCCACCAAATTTACAGTGGTCACAATGCAGTCAGGCAGGTAAAATTCTCCTGAAACTGGGCAAATTGTGACTGGTCCATAAGCTAGCATTAGTTGAGTTTTTTGTTTTAATACTAAAACCTCAAGCATGACATTGAGTGTGTGTAATCACAGTAAATAAGTAAGCTGGTTTCTAATGGATATTGTGCATAATAACCTGTTCCCATACCGGGAGTCGAACCCGGGCCGCCTGGGTGAAAACCAGGAATCCTAACCGCTAGACCATATGGGACAGACAAGAGAGAGCTGCTCATTGACATGGTTCTCTCCAGATATTTCAAGACCACTACCTAATGGTAGGATTTTTCTCTAGTGCTTCTTTGAAAACAGTAAATCATCATGCTGCGCTACTTTACTGAAAATCAAATGTGTTGTGTTAGTGGATGTTTTACAGATTTTCTTTTCTTTATAGTAAAGAAGGGTCCCACTTAATAGGACAGCTCTAAACTAAATGACTGCTTAGGATATACAAGCCCTACAAAGCACTCACGAGTTTCATGTAGGGATGCCAGCTGAATTGTGGCTTGAGACAGCTGGAAAAAGGGGAAAATGCTATTAAAATCAGTGTTAGTCAGAGTGATTTACTTTAGGAATGATCTGTGTTAAGTAAGCTGCATGTTAACTGCTCATGGAGTAATAAACAGAGTCAGATCCGGAGTGAGAAGTTCAGTGTGGTGGTGATGGGGCTTACTTTGTCCTTTGTGATGATGTTTTGTAAAAGTGTAAAATACATCTGAGTTTAAAGCAGTTTGATTTCTTCGTCTTTTTCTTCAACAGACGTTCTCCATACCAATCTTTAATCCAGAAACGTAGGTACATACTTTTAATGAGCTTCACCAATGGAGTAAGACAAGATTCCAAGGAAGACTTAGAGTTGAAGGGTTTAAAAACGTTGAAATAAACTTTTGAGTCAGTCAAATCTAACCAAATCAGAAAAGTGTGAAGACACCCACAGACACTGTAATACAGAGCACTGATCCAAGATGATTGAGAGTGGTTTGAAAGAGTAGTCTATAGTGTGACTAAACTGTAGTGTGCACCATATAAGGACTGTTATATCGGTTAAGAACAGAAGTTTCCGTCAGTACAGCTTGCCAATCGTCTGACAGAATTAGCATAGTGCTAATAAGCAAGAGCCTGTTCCCCTACCTGCTCGGTGGTGAGCCGTGATCGTATAGTGCTCAGTACTCTGCGTTGTGGCCGCAGCAACCCCGGTTCGAATCCGGGTCACGGCAGAGCTTTTGAGATTTTACACACACATTAAAAACCCACACGCATTACTTCCCCCAGTCCAGTCTCTTACTGTTGAAAATTAAATCCACTTTAACCCTCACAAAATGTGCCTCTCCCCCCACATTTCAGTAAGCTTATCATACTTCCAAATACACCACAGGGACAAAAGTATTGGGACATCTGCACATAACACTGACGAGGGCTTCAATGACATCCCATTCAAACATTCCGGCTTTAATATGGAGTTGTTCAACCCTTAATTGCTACAACAGCTTCCACTGCTCTAGGAAGGCTTTCTGAAAGATGGTGGAGTGTGTTCATGTGAGGATTTGCCCATTGATCTAGAAGAGCATTTGTTAGGTCACCCACTTGTTTTAGACCAGAGGGCTTGGTTCCTGTTGTAATTCAGACCTGAATTTAGGGGTCTATGCCCACTCCTGAAAACAACCCCATAGCATTTTCCCATCTCCACCAAATTTACAGTGGTCACAATGCAGTCAGGCAGGTAAAATTCTCCTGAAACTGGGCAAATTGTGACTGGTCCATAAGCTATCATTTGTTGAGTTTTTTGTTTTAATACTAAAACCTCAAGCATGACATTGAGTGTGTGTAATCACAGTAAATAAGTAAGCTGGTTTCTAATGGATATTGTGCATAATAACCTGTTCCCATACCGGGAGTCGAACCCGGGCCGCCTGGGTGAAAACCAGGAATCCTAACCGCTAGACCATATGGGACAGACAAGAGAGAGCTGCTCATTGACATGGTTCTCTCCAGATATTTCAAGACCACTACCTAATGGTAGGATTTTTCTCTAGTGCTTCTTTGAAAACAGTAAATCATCATGCTGCGCTACTTTACTGAAAATCAAATGTGTTGTGTTAGTGGATGTTTTACAGATTTTCTTTTCTTTATAGTAAAGAAGGGTCCCACTTAATAGGACAGCTCTAAACTAAATGACTGCTTAGGATATACAAGCCCTACAAAGCACTCACGAGTTTCATGTAGGGATGCCAGCTGAATTGTGGCTTGAGACAGCTGGAAAAAGGGGAAAATGCTATTAAAATCAGTGTTAGTCAGAGTGATTTACTTTAGGAATGATCTGTGTTAAGTAAGCTGCATGTTAACTGCTCATGGAGTAATAAACAGAGTCAGATCCGGAGTGAGAAGTTCAGTGTGGTGGTGATGGGGCTTACTTTGTCCTTTGTGATGATGTTTTGTAAAAGTGTAAAATACATCTGAGTTTAAAGCAGTTTGATTTCTTCGTCTTTTTCTTCAACAGACGTTCTCCATACCAATCTTTAATCCAGAAACGTAGGTACATACTTTTAATGAGCTTCACCAATGGAGTAAGACAAGATTCCAAGGAAGACTAAGAGTTGAAGGGTTTAAAAAAAGTTGAAATAAACTTTTGAGTCAGTCAAATCTAACCAAATCAGAAAAGTGTGAAGATATCCACAGACACTGTAATACAGAGCACTGATCCAAGATGATTGAGAGTGGTTTGAAAGAGTAGTCTATAGTGTGACTAAACTGTAGTGTGCACCATATAAGGACTGTTATATCGGTTAAGAACAGAAGTTTCCGTCAGTACAGCTTGCCAATCGTCTGACAGAATTAGCATAGTGCTAATAAGCAAGAGCCTGTTCCCCTACCTGCTCGGTGGTGAGCCGTGATCGTATAGTGCTCAGTACTCTGCGTTGTGGCCGCAGCAACCCCGGTTCGAATCCGGGTCACGGCAGAGCTTTTGAGATTTTACACACACATTAAAAACCCACACGCATTACTTCCCCCAGTCCAGTCTCTTACTGTTGAAAATTAAATCCACTTTAACCCTCACAAAATGTGCCTCTCCCCCCACATTTCAGTAAGCTTATCATACTTCCAAATACACCACAGGGACAAAAGTATTGGGACATCTGCACATAACACTGACGAGGGCTTCAATGACATCCCATTCAAACATTCCGGCTTTAATATGGAGTTGTTCAACCCTTAATTGCTACAACAGCTTCCACTGCTCTAGGAAGGCTTTCTGAAAGATGGTGGAGTGTGTTCATGTGAGGATTTGCCCATTGATCTAGAAGAGCATTTGTTAGGTCACCCACTTGTTTTAGACCAGAGGGCTTGGTTCCTGTTGTAATTCAGACCTGAATTTAGGGGTCTATGCCCACTCCTGAAAACAACCCCATAGCATTTTCCCATCTCCACCAAATTTACAGTGGTCACAATGCAGTCAGGCAGGTAAAATTCTCCTGAAACTGGGCAAATTGTGACTGGTCCATAAGCTATCATTTGTTGAGTTTTTTGTTTTAATACTAAAACCTCAAGCATGACATTGAGTGTGTGTAATCACAGTAAATAAGTAAGCTGGTTTCTAATGGATATTGTGCATAATAAACTGTTCCCATACCGGGAGTCGAACCCGGGCCGCCTGGGTGAAAACCAGGAATTCTAACCGCTAGACCATATGGGACAGACAAGAGAGAGCTGCTCATTGACATGGTTCTCTCCAGATATTTCAAGACCACTACCTAATGGTAGGATTTTTCTCAAGTGCTTCTTTGAAAACAGTAAATCATCATGCTGCGCTACTTTACTGAAAATCAAATGTGTTGTGTTAGTGGATGTTTTACAGATTTTCTTTTCTTTATAGTAAAGAAGGGTCCCACTTAATGGGACAGCTCTAAGCTAAATGACTGCTTAGGATATACAAGCCCTACAAAGCACTCACGAGTTTCATGTAGGGATGCCAGCTGAATTGTGGCTTGAGACAGCTGGAAAAAGGGGGAAATGCTATTAAAATCAGTGTTAGTCAGAGTGATTTACTTTAGGAATGATCTGTGTTAAGTAAGCTGCATGTTAACTGCTCATGGAGTAATAAACAGAGTCAGATCCGGAGTGAGAAGTTCAGTGTGGTGGTGATGGGGCTTACTTTGTCCTTTGTGATGATGTTTTGTAAAAGTGTAAAATACATCTGAGTTTAAAGCAGTTTGATTTCTTCGTCTTTTTCTTCAACAGACGTTCTCCATACCAATCTTTAATCCAGAAACGTAGGTACATACTTTTAATGAGCTTCACCAATGGAGTAAGACAAGATTCCAAGGAAGACTAAGAGTTGAAGGGTTTAAAAAAAGTTGAAATAAACTTTTGAGTCAGTCAAATCTAACCAAATCAGAAAAGTGTGAAGATATCCACAGACACTGTAATACAGAGCACTGATCCAAGATGATTGAGAGTGGTTTGAAAGAGTAGTCTATAGTGTGACTAAACTGTAGTGTGCACCATATAAGGACTGTTATATCGGTTAAGAACAGAAGTTTCCGTCAGTACAGCTTGCCAATCGTCTGACAGAATTAGCATAGTGCTAATAAGCAAGAGCCTGTTCCCCTACCTGCTCGGTGGTGAGCCGTGATCGTATAGTGCTCAGTACTCTGCGTTGTGGCCGCAGCAACCCCGGTTCGAATCCGGGTCACGGCAGAGCTTTTGAGATTTTACACACACATTAAAAACCCACACGCATTACTTCCCCCAGTCCAGTCTCTTACTGTTGAAAATTAAATCCACTTTAACCCTCACAAAATGTGCCTCTCCCCCCACATTTCAGTAAGCTTATCATACTTCCAAATACACCACAGGGACAAAAGTATTGGGACATCTGCACATAACACTGACGAGGGCTTCAATGACATCCCATTCAAACATTCCGGCTTTAATATGGAGTTGTTCAACCCTTAATTGCTACAACAGCTTCCACTGCTCTAGGAAGGCTTTCTGAAAGATGGTGGAGTGTGTTCATGTGAGGATTTGCCCATTGATCTAGAAGAGCATTTGTTAGGTCACCCACTTGTTTTAGACCAGAGGGCTTGGTTCCTGTTGTAATTCAGACCTGAATTTAGGGGTCTATGCCCACTCCTGAAAACAACCCCATAGCATTTTCCCATCTCCACCAAATTTACAGTGGTCACAATGCAGTCAGGCAGGTAAAATTCTCCTGAAACTGGGCAAATTGTGACTGGTCCATAAGCTATCATTTGTTGAGTTTTTTGTTTTAATACTAAAACCTCAAGCATGACATTGAGTGTGTGTAATCACAGTAAATAAGTAAGCTGGTTTCTAATGGATATTGTGCATAATAAACTGTTCCCATACCGGGAGTCGAACCCGGGCCGCCTGGGTGAAAACCAGGAATCCTAACCGCTAGACCATATGGGACAGACAAGAGAGAGCTGCTCATTGACATGGTTCTCTCCAGATATTTCAAGACCACTACCTAATGGTAGGATTTTTCTCAAGTGCTTCTTTGAAAACAGTAAATCATCATGCTGCGCTACTTTACTGAAAATCAAATGTGTTGTGTTAGTGGATGTTTTACAGATTTTCTTTTCTTTATAGTAAAGAAGGGTCCCACTTAATGGGACAGCTCTAAGCTAAATGACTGCTTAGGATATACAAGCCCTACAAAGCACTCACGAGTTTCATGTAGGGATGCCAGCTGAATTGTGGCTTGAGACAGCTGGAAAAAGGGGGAAATGCTATTAAAATCAGTGTTAGTCAGAGTGATTTACTTTAGGAATGATCTGTGTTAAGTAAGCTGCATGTTAACTGCTCATGGAGTAATAAACAGAGTCAGATCCGGAGTGAGAAGTTCAGTGTGGTGGTGATGGGGCTTACTTTGTCCTTTGTGATGATGTTTTGTAAAAGTGTAAAATACATCTGAGTTTAAAGCAGTTTGATTTCTTCGTCTTTTTCTTCAACAGACGTTCTCCATACCAATCTTTAATCCAGAAACGTAGGTACATACTTTTAATGAGCTTCACCAATGGAGTAAGACAAGATTCCAAGGAAGACTAAGAGTTGAAGGGTTTAAAAAAAGTTGAAATAAACTTTTGAGTCAGTCAAATCTAACCAAATCAGAAAAGTGTGAAGATATCCACAGACACTGTAATACAAAGCACTGATCCAAGATGATTGAGAGTGGTTTGAAAGAGTAGTCTATAGTGTGACTAAACTGTAGTGTGCACCATATAAGGACTGTTATATCGGTTAAGAACAGAAGTTTCCGTCAGTACAGCTTGCCAATCGTCTGACAGAATTAGCATAGTGCTAATAAGCAAGCGCCTGTTCCCCTACCTGCTCGGTGGTGAGCCGTGATCGTATAGTGGTCAGTACTCTGCGTTGTGGCAGCAGCAACCCCGGTTCGAATCCGGGTCACGGCAGAGCTTTTGAGATTTTACACACACATTAAAAACCCACACGCATTACTTCCCCCAGTCCAGTCTCTTACTGTTGAAAATTAAATCCACTTTAACCCTCACAAAATGTGCCTCTCCCCCCACATTTCAGTAAGCTTATCATACTTCCAAATACACCACAGGGACAAAAGTATTGGGACATCTGCACATAACACTGACGAGGGCTTCAATGACATCCCATTCAAACATTCCGGCTTTAATATGGAGTTGTTCAACCCTTAATTGCTACAACAGCTTCCACTGCTCTAGGAAGGCTTTCTGAAAGATGGTGGAGTGTGTTCATGTGAGGATTTGCCCATTGATCTAGAAGAGCATTTGTTAGGTCACCCACTTGTTTTAGACCAGAGGGCTTGGTTCCTGTTGTAATTCAGACCTGAATTTAGGGGTCTATGCCCACTCCTGAAAACAACCCCATAGCATTTTCCCATCTCCACCAAATTTACAGTGGTCACAATGCAGTCAGGCAGGTAAAATTCTCCTGAAACTGGGCAAATTGTGACTGGTCCATAAGCTAGCATTAGTTGAGTTTTTTGTTTTAATACTAAAACCTCAAGCATGACATTGAGTGTGTGTAATCACAGTAAATAAGTAAGCTGGTTTCTAATGGATATTGTGCATAATAAACTGTTCCCATACCGGGAGTCGAACCCGGGCCGCCTGGGTGAAAACCAGGAATCCTAACCGCTAGACCATATGGGACAGACAAGAGAGAGCTGCTCATTGACATGGTTCTCTCCAGATATTTCAAGACCACTACCTAATGGTAGGATTTTTCTCTAGTGCTTCTTTGAAAACAGTAAATCATCATGCTGCGCTACTTTACTGAAAATCAAATGTGTTGTGTTAGTGGATGTTTTACAGATTTTCTTTTCTTTATAGTAAAGAAGGGTCCCACTTAATAGGACAGCTCTAAACTAAATGACTGCTTAGGATATACAAGCCCTACAAAGCACTCACGAGTTTCATGTAGGGATGCCAGCTGAATTGTGGCTTGAGACAGCTGGAAAAAGGGGAAAATGCTATTAAAATCAGTGTTAGTCAGAGTGATTTACTTTAGGAATGATCTGTGTTAAGTAAGCTGCATGTTAACTGCTCATGGAGTAATAAACAGAGTCAGATCCGGAGTGAGAAGTTCAGTGTGGTGGTGATGGGGCTTACTTTGTCCTTTGTGATGATGTTTTGTAAAAGTGTAAAATACATCTGAGTTTAAAGCAGTTTGATTTCTTCGTCTTTTTCTTCAACAGACGTTCTCCATACCAATCTTTAATCCAGAAACGTAGGTACATACTTTTAATGAGCTTCACCAATGGAGTAAGACAAGATTCCAAGGAAGACTAAGAGTTGAAGGGTTTAAAAAAAGTTGAAATAAACTTTTGAGTCAGTCAAATCTAACCAAATCAGAAAAGTGTGAAGATATCCACAGACACTGTAATACAGAGCACTGATCCAAGATGATTGAGAGTGGTTTGAAAGAGTAGTCTATAGTGTGACTAAACTGTAGTGTGCACCATATAAGGACTGTTATATCGGTTAAGAACAGAAGTTTCCGTCAGTACAGCTTGCCAATCGTCTGACAGAATTAGCATAGTGCTAATAAGCAAGCGCCTGTTCCCCTACCTGCTCGGTGGTGAGCCGTGATCGTATAGTGGTCAGTACTCTGCGTTGTGGCCGCAGCAACCCCGGTTCGAATCCGGGTCACGGCAGAGCTTTTGAGATTTTACACACACATTAAAAACCCACACGCATTACTTCCCCCAGTCCAGTCTCTTACTGTTGAAAATTAAATCCACTTTAACCCTCACAAAATGTGCCTCTCCCCCCACATTTCAGTAAGCTTATCATACTTCCAAATACACCACAGGGACAAAAGTATTGGGACATCTGCACATAACACTGACGAGGGCTTCAATGACATCCCATTCAAACATTCCGGCTTTAATATGGAGTTGTTCAACCCTTAATTGCTACAACAGCTTCCACTGCTCTAGGAAGGCTTTCTGAAAGATGGTGGAGTGTGTTCATGTGAGGATTTGCCCATTGATCTAGAAGAGCATTTGTTAGGTCACCCACTTGTTTTAGACCAGAGGGCTTGGTTCCTGTTGTAATTCAGACCTGAATTTAGGGGTCTATGCCCACTCCTGAAAACAACCCCATAGCATTTTCCCATCTCCACCAAATTTACAGTGGTCACAATGCAGTCAGGCAGGTAAAATTCTCCTGAAACTGGGCAAATTGTGACTGGTCCATAAGCTAGCATTAGTTGAGTTTTTTGTTTTAATACTAAAACCTCAAGCATGACATTGAGTGTGTGTAATCACAGTAAATAAGTAAGCTGGTTTCTAATGGATATTGTGCATAATAAACTGTTCCCATACCGGGAGTCGAACCCGGGCCGCCTGGGTGAAAACCAGGAATCCTAACCGCTAGACCATATGGGACAGACAAGAGAGAGCTGCTCATTGACATGGTTCTCTCCAGATATTTCAAGACCACTACCTAATGGTAGGATTTTTCTCTAGTGCTTCTTTGAAAACAGTAAATCATCATGCTGCGCTACTTTACTGAAAATCAAATGTGTTGTGTTAGTGGATGTTTTACAGATTTTCTTTTCTTTATAGTAAAGAAGGGTCCCACTTAATAGGACAGCTCTAAACTAAATGACTGCTTAGGATATACAAGCCCTACAAAGCACTCACGAGTTTCATGTAGGGATGCCAGCTGAATTGTGGCTTGAGACAGCTGGAAAAAGGGGAAAATGCTATTAAAATCAGTGTTAGTCAGAGTGATTTACTTTAGGAATGATCTGTGTTAAGTAAGCTGCATGTTAACTGCTCATGGAGTAATAAACAGAGTCAGATCCGGAGTGAGAAGTTCAGTGTGGTGGTGATGGGGCTTACTTTGTCCTTTGTGATGATGTTTTGTAAAAGTGTAAAATACATCTGAGTTTAAAGCAGTTTGATTTCTTCGTCTTTTTCTTCAACAGACGTTCTCCATACCAATCTTTAATCCAGAAACGTAGGTACATACTTTTAATGAGCTTCACCAATGGAGTAAGACAAGATTCCAAGGAAGACTAAGAGTTGAAGGGTTTAAAAAAAGTTGAAATAAACTTTTGAGTCAGTCAAATCTAACCAAATCAGAAAAGTGTGAAGATATCCACAGACACTGTAATACAGAGCACTGATCCAAGATGATTGAGAGTGGTTTGAAAGAGTAGTCTATAGTGTGACTAAACTGTAGTGTGCACCATATAAGGACTGTTATATCGGTTAAGAACAGAAGTTTCCGTCAGTACAGCTTGCCAATCGTCTGACAGAATTAGCATAGTGCTAATAAGCAAGCGCCAGTTTCCCTACCTGCTCGGTGGTGAGCCGTGATCGTATAGTGGTCAGTACTCTGCGTTGTGGCCGCAGCAACCCCGGTTCGAATCCGGGTCACGGCAGAGCTTTTGAGATTTTACACACACATTAAAAACCCACACGCATTACTTCCCCCAGTCCAGTCTCTTACTGTTGAAAATTAAATCCACTTTAACCCTCACAAAATGTGCCTCTCCCCCCACATTTCAGTAAGCTTATCATACTTCCAAATACACCACAGGGACAAAAGTATTGGGACATCTGCACATAACACTGACGAGGGCTTCAATGACATCCCATTCAAACATTCCGGCTTTAATATGGAGTTGTTCAAACCTTAATTGCTACAACAGCTTCCACTGCTCTAGGAAGGCTTTCTGAAAGATGGTGGAGTGTGTTCATGTGAGGATTTGCCCATTGATCTAGAAGAGCATTTGTTAGGTCACCCACTTGTTTTAGACCAGAGGGCTTGGTTCCTGTTGTAATTCAGACCTGAATTTAGGGGTCTATGCCCACTCCTGAAAACAACCCCATAGCATTTTCCCATCTCCACCAAATTTACAGTGGTCACAATGCAGTCAGGCAGGTAAAATTCTCCTGAAACTGGGCAAATTGTGACTGGTCCATAAGCTAGCATTAGTTGAGTTTTTTGTTTTAATACTAAAACATCAAGCATGACATTGAGTGTGTGTAATCACAGTAAATAAGTAAGCTGGTTTCTAATGGATATTGTGCATAATAAACTGTTCCCATACCGGGAGTCGAACCCGGGACGCCTGGGTGAAAACCAGGAATTCTAACCGCGAGACCATATGGGACAGACAAGAGAGAGCTGCTCATTGACATGGTTCTCTCCAGATATTTCAAGACCACTACCTAATGGTAGGATTTTTCTCTAGTGCTTCTTTGAAAACAGTAAATCATCATGCTGCGCTACTTTACTGAAAATCAAATGTGTTGTGTTAGTGGATGTTTTACAGATTTTCTTTTCTTTATAGTAAAGAAGGGTCCCACTTAATAGGACAGCTCTAAACTAAATGACTGCTTAGGATATACAAGCCCTACAAAGCACTCACGAGTTTCATGTAGGGATGCCAGCTGAATTGTGGCTTGAGACAGCTGGAAAAAGGGGGAAATGCTATTAAAATCAGTGTTAGTCAGAGTGATTTACTTTAGGAATGATCTGTGTTAAGTAAGCTGCATGTTAACTGCTCATGGAGTAATAAACAGAGTCAGATCCGGAGTGAGAAGTTCAGTGTGGTGGTGATGGGGCTTACTTTGTCCTTTGTGATGATGTTTTGTAAAAGTGTAAAATACATCTGAGTTTAAAGCAGTTTGATTTCTTCGTCTTTTTCTTCAACAGACGTTCTCCATACCAATCTTTAATCCAGAAACGTAGGTACATACTTTTAATGAGCTTCACCAATGGAGTAAGACAAGATTCCAAGGAAGACTAAGAGTTGAAGGGTTTAAAAAAGGTTGAAATAAACTTTTGAGTCAGTCAAATCTAACCAAATCAGAAAAGTGTGAAGATATCCACAGACACTGTAATACAGAGCACTGATCCAAGATGATTGAGAGTGGTTTGAAAGAGTAGTCTATAGTGTGACTAAACTGTAGTGTGCACCATATAAGGACTGTTATATCGGTTAAGAACAGAAGTTTCCGTCAGTACAGCTTGCCAATCGTCTGACAGAATTAGCATAGTGCTAATAAGCAAGAGCCTGTTCCCCTACCTGCTCGGTGGTGAGCCGTGATCGTATAGTGGTCAGTACTCTGCGTTGTGGCCGCAGCAACCCCGGTTCGAATCCGGGTCACGGCAGAGCTTTTGAGATTTTACACACACATTAAAAACCCACACGCATTACTTCCCCCAGTCCAGTCTCTTACTGTTGAAAATTAAATCCACTTTAACCCTCACAAAATGTGCCTCTCCCCCCACATTTCAGTAAGCTTATCATACTTCCAAATACACCACAGGGACAAAAGTATTGGGACATCTGCACATAACACTGACGAGGGCTTCAATGACATCCCATTCAAACATTCCGGCTTTAATATGGAGTTGTTCAACCCTTAATTGCTACAACAGCTTCCACTGCTCTAGGAAGGCTTTCTGAAAGATGGTGGAGTGTGTTCATGTGAGGATTTGCCCATTGATCTAGAAGAGCATTTGTTAGGTCACCCACTTGTTTTAGACCAGAGGGCTTGGTTCCTGTTGTAATTCAGACCTGAATTTAGGGGTCTATGCCCACTCCTGAAAACAACCCCATAGCATTTTCCCATCTCCACCAAATTTACAGTGGTCACAATGCAGTCAGGCAGGTAAAATTCTCCTGAAACTGGGCAAATTGTGACTGGTCCATAAGCTAGCATTAGTTGAGTTTTTTGTTTTAATACTAAAACCTCAAGCATGACATTGAGTGTGTGTAATCACAGTAAATAAGTAAGCTGGTTTCTAATGGATATTGTGCATAATAAACTGTTCCCATACCGGGAGTCAAACCCGGGCCGCCTGGGTGAAAACCAGGAATCCTAACCGCTAGACCATATGGGACAGACAAGAGAGAGCTGCTCATTGACATGGTTCTCTCCAGATATTTCAAGACCACTACCTAATGGTAGGATTTTTCTCTAGTGCTTCTTTGAAAACAGTAAATCATCATGCTGCGCTACTTTACTGAAAATCAAATGTGTTGTGTTAGTGGATGTTTTACAGATTTTCTTTTCTTTATAGTAAAGAAGGGTCCCACTTAATAGGACAGCTCTAAACTAAATGACTGCTTAGGATATACAAGCCCTACAAAGCACTCACGAGTTTCATGTAGGGATGCCAGCTGAATTGTGGCTTGAGACAGCTGGAAAAAGGGGGAAATGCTATTAAAATCAGTGTTAGTCAGAGTGATTTACTTTAGGAATGATCTGTGTTAAGTAAGCTGCATGTTAACTGCTCATGGAGTAATAAACAGAGTCAGATCCGGAGTGAGAAGTTCAGTGTGGTGGTGATGGGGCTTACTTTGTCCTTTGTGATGATGTTTTGTAAAAGTGTAAAATACATCTGAGTTTAAAGCAGTTTGATTTCTTCGTCTTTTTCTTCAACAGACGTTCTCCATACCAATCTTTAATCCAGAAACGTAGGTACATACTTTTAATGAGCTTCACCAATGGAGTAAGACAAGATTCCAAGGAAGACTAAGAGTTAAAGGGTTTAAAAAAAGTTGAAATAAACTTTTGAGTCAGTCAAATCTAACCAAATCAGAAAAGTGTGAAGATATCCACAGACACTGTAATACAGAGCACTGATCCAAGATGATTGAGAGTGGTTTGAAAGAGTAGTCTATAGTGTGACTAAACTGTAGTGTGCACCATATAAGGACTGTTATATCGGTTAAGAACAGAAGTTTCCATCAGTACAGCTTGCCAATCGTCTGACAGAATTAGCATAGTGCTAATAAGCAAGCGCCTGTTCCCCTACCTGCTCGGTGGTGAGCCGTGATCGTATAGTGGTCAGTACTCTGCGTTGTGGCCGCAGCAACCCCGGTTCGAATCCGGGTCACGGCAGAGCTTTTGAGATTTTACACACACATTAAAAACCCACACGCATTACTTCCCCCAGTCCAGTCTCTTACTGTTGAAAATTAAATCCACTTTAACCCTCACAAAATGTGCCTCTCCCCCCACATTTCAGTAAGCTTATCATACTTCCAAATACACCACAGGGACAAAAGTATTGGGACATCTGCACATAACACTGACGAGGGCTTCAATGACATCCCATTCAAACATTCCGGCTTTAATATGGAGTTGTTCAACCCTTAATTGCTACAACAGCTTCCACTGCTCTAGGAAGGCTTTCTGAAAGATGGTGGAGTGTGTTCATGTGAGGATTTGCCCATTGATCTAGAAGAGCATTTGTTAGGTCACCCACTTGTTTTAGACCAGAGGGCTTGGTTCCTGTTGTAATTCAGACCTGAATTTAGGGGTCTATGCCCACTCCTGAAAACAACCCCATAGCATTTTCCCATCTCCACCAAATTTACAGTGGTCACAATGCAGTCAGGCAGGTAAAATTCTCCTGAAACTGGGCAAATTGTGACTGGTCCATAAGCTAGCATTAGTTGAGTTTTTTGTTTTAATACTAAAACCTCAAGCATGACATTGAGTGTGTGTAATCACAGTAAATAAGTAAGCTGGTTTCTAATGGATATTGTGCATAATAAACTGTTCCCATACCGGGAGTCGAACCCGGGCCGCCTGGGTGAAAACCAGGAATCCTAACCGCTAGACCACATGGGACAGAAAAGAGAGAGCTGCTCATTGACATGGTTCTCTCCAGATATTTCAAGACCACTACCTAATGGTAGGATTTTTCTCAAGTGCTTCTTTGAAAACAGTAAATCATCATGCTGCGCTACTTTACTGAAAATCAAATGTGTTGTGTTAGTGGATGTTTTACAGATTTTCTTTTCTTTATAGTAAAGAAGGGTCCCACTTAATAGGACAGCTCTAAACTAAATGACTGCTTAGGATATACAAGCCCTACAAAGCACTCACGAGTTTCATGTAGGGATGCCAGCTGAATTGTGGCTTGAGACAGCTGGAAAAAGGGGAAAATGCTATTAAAATCAGTGTTAGTCAGAGTGATTTACTTTAGGAATGATCTGTGTTAAGTAAGCTGCATGTTAACTGCTCATGGAGTAATAAACAGAGTCAGATCCGGAGTGAGAAGTTCAGTGTGGTGGTGATGGGGCTTACTTTGTCCTTTGTGATGATGTTTTGTAAAAGTGTAAAATACATCTGAGTTTAAAGCAGTTTGATTTCTTCGTCTTTTTCTTCAACAGACGTTCTCCATACCAATCTTTAATCCAGAAACGTAGGTACATACTTTTAATGAGCTTCACCAATGGAGTAAGACAAGATTCCAAGGAAGACTAAGAGTTGAAGGGTTTAAAAAAAGTTGAAATAAACTTTTGAGTCAGTCAAATCTAACCAAATCAGAAAAGTGTGAAGATATCCACAGACACTGTAATACAGAGCACTGATCCAAGATGATTGAGAGTGGTTTGAAAGAGTAGTCTATAGTGTGACTAAACTGTAGTGTGCACCATATAAGGACTGTTATATCGGTTAAGAAAAGAAGTTTCCGTCAGTACAGCTTGCCAATCGTCTGACAGAATTAGCATAGTGCTAATAAGCAAGCGCCTGTTCCCCTACCTGCTCGGTGGTGAGCCGTGATCATATATTGTGGTCAGTACTCTGCGTTGTGGCCGCAGCAACCCCGGTTCGAATCCGGGTCACGGCAGAGCTTTTGAGATTTTACACACACATTAAAAACCCACACGCATTACTTCCCCCAGTCCAGTCTCTTACTGTTGAAAATTAAATCCACTTTAACCCTCACAAAATGTGCCTCTCCCCCCACATTTCAGTAAGCTTATCATACTTCCAAATACACCACAGGGACAAAAGTATTGGGACATCTGCACATAACACTGACGAGGGCTTCAATGACATCCCATTCAAACATTCCGGCTTTAATATGGAGTTGTTCAACCCTTAATTGCTACAACAGCTTCCACTGCTCTAGGAAGGCTTTCTGAAAGATGGTGGAGTGTGTTCATGTGAGGATTTGCCCATTGATCTAGAAGAGCATTTGTTAGGTCACCCACTTGTTTTAGACCAGAGGGCTTGGTTCCTGTTGTAATTCAGACCTGAATTTAGGGGTCTATGCCCACTCCTGAAAACAACCCCATAGCATTTTCCCATCTCCACCAAATTTACAGTGGTCACAATGCAGTCAGGCAGGTAAAATTCTCCTGAAACTGAGCAAATTGTGACTGGTCCATAAGCTAGCATTAGTTGAGTTTTTTGTTTTAATACTAAAACATCAAGCATGACATTGAGTGTGTGTAATCACAGTAAATAAGTAAGCTGGTTTCTAATGGATATTGTGCATAATAAACTGTTCCCATACCGGGAGTCGAACCCGGGCCGCCTGGGTGAAAACCAGGAATCCTAACCGCTAGACCATATGGGACAGACAAGAGAGAGCTGCTCATTGACATGGTTCTCTCCAGATATTTCAAGACCACTACCTAATGGTAGGATTTTTCTCTAGTGCTTCTTTGAAAACAGTAAATCATCATGCTGCGCTACTTTACTGAAAATCAAATGTGTTGTGTTAGTGGATGTTTTACAGATTTTCTTTTCTTTATAGTAAAGAAGGGTCCCACTTAATAGGACAGCTCTAAACTAAATGACTGCTTAGGATATACAAGCCCTACAAAGCACTCACGAGTTTCATGTAGGGATGCCAGCTGAATTGTGGCTTGAGACAGCTGGAAAAAGGGGAAAATGCTATTAAAATCAGTGTTAGTCAGAGTGATTTACTTTAGGAATGATCTGTGTTAAGTAAGCTGCATGTTAACTGCTCATGGAGTAATAAACAGAGTCAGATCCGGAGTGAGAAGTTCAGTGTGGTGGTGATGGGGCTTACTTTGTCCTTTGTGATGATGTTTTGTAAAAGTGTAAAATACATCTGAGTTTAAAGCAGTTTGATTTCTTCGTCTTTTTCTTCAACAGACGTTCTCCATACCAATCTTTAATCCAGAAACGTAGGTACATACTTTTAATGAGCTTCACCAATGGAGTAAGACAAGATTCCAAGGAAGACTAAGAGTTGAAGGGTTTAAAAAAAGTTGAAATAAACTTTTGAGTCAGTCAAATCTAACCAAATCAGAAAAGTGTGAAGATATCCACAGACACTGTAATACAGAGCACTGATCCAAGATGATTGAGAGTGGTTTGAAAGAGTAGTCTATAGTGTGACTAAACTGTAGTGTGCACCATATAAGGACTGTTATATCGGTTAAGAACAGAAGTTTCCATCAGTACAGCTTGCCAATCGTCTGACAGAATTAGCATAGTGCTAATAAGCAAGAGCCTGTTCCCCTACCTGCTCGGTGGTGAGCCTTGATCGTATAGTGGTCAGTACTCTGCGTTGTGGCCGCAGCAACCCCGGTTCGAATCCGGGTCATGGCAGAGCTTTTGAGATTTTACACACACATTAAAAACCCACACGCATTACTTCCCCCAGTCCAGTCTCTTACTGTTGAAAATTAAATCCACTTTAACCCTCACAAAATGTGCCTCTCCCCCCCACATTTCAGTAAGCTTATCATACTTCCAAATACACCACAGGGACAAAAGTATTGGGACATCTGCACATAACACTGACGAGGGCTTCAATGACATCCCATTCAAACATTCCGGCTTTAATATGGAGTTGTTCAACCCTTAATTGCTACAACAGCTTCCACTGCTCTAGGAAGGCTTTCTGAAAGATGGTGGAGTGTGTTCATGTGAGGATTTGCCCATTGATCTAGAAGAGCATTTGTTAGGTCACCCACTTGTTTTAGACCAGAGGGCTTGGTTCCTGTTGTAATTCAGACCTGAATTTAGGGGTCTATGCCCACTCCTGAAAACAACCCCATAGCATTTTCCCATCTCCACCAAATTTACAGTGGTCACAATGCAGTCAGGCAGGTAAAATTCTCCTGAAACTGGGCAAATTGTGACTGGTCCATAAGCTAGCATTTGTTGAGTTTTTTGTTTTAATACTAAAACCTCAAGCATGACATTGAGTGTGTGTAATCACAGTAAATAAGTAAGCTGGTTTCTAATGGATATTGTGCATAATAAACTGTTCCCATACCGGGAGTCGAACCCGGGCCGCCTGGGTGAAAACCAGGAATCCTAACCGCTAGACCATATGGGACAGACAAGAGAGAGCTGCTCATTGACATGGTTCTCTCCAGATATTTCAAGACCACTACCTAATGGTAGGATTTTTCTCAAGTGCTTCTTTGAAAACAGTAAATCATCATGCTGCGCTACTTTACTGAAAATCAAATGTGTTGTGTTAGTGGATGTTTTACAGATTTTCTTTTCTTTATAGTAAAGAAGGGTCCCACTTAATGGGACAGCTCTAAGCTAAATGACTGCTTAGGATATACAAGCCCTACAAAGCACTCACGAGTTTCATGTAGGGATGCCAGCTGAATTGTGGCTTGAGACAGCTGGAAAAAGGGGAAAATGCTATTAAAATCAGTGTTAGTCAGAGTGATTTACTTTAGGAATGATCTGTGTTAAGTAAGCTGCATGTTAACTGCTCATGGAGTAATAAACAGAGTCAGATCCGGAGTGAGAAGTTCAGTGTGGTGGTGATGGGGCTTACTTTGTCCTTTGTGATGATGTTTTGTAAAAGTGTAAAATACATCTGAGTTTAAAGCAGTTTGATTTCTTCGTCTTTTTCTTCAACAGACGTTCTCCATACCAATCTTTAATCCAGAAACGTAGGTACATACTTTTAATGAGCTTCACCAATGGAGTAAGACAAGATTCCAAGGAAGACTAAGAGTTGAAGGGTTTAAAAAAAGTTGAAATAAACTTTTGAGTCAGTCAAATCTAACCAAATCAGAAAAGTGTGAAGATATCCACAGACACTGTAATACAGAGCACTGATCCAAGATGATTGAGAGTGGTTTGAAAGAGTAGTCTATAGTGTGACTAAACTGTAGTGTGCACCATATAAGGACTGTTATATCGGTTAAGAACAGAAGTTTCCGTCAGTACAGCTTGCCAATCGTCTGACAGAATTAGCATAGTGCTAATAAGCAAGCGCCTGTTCCCCTACCTGCTCGGTGGTGAGCCGTGATCGTATAGTGGTCAGTACTCTGCGTTGTGGCCGCAGCAACCCCGGTTCGAATCCGGGTCACGGCAGAGCTTTTGAGATTTTACACACACATTAAAAACCCACACGCATTACTTCCCCCAGTCCAGTCTCTTACTGTTGAAAATTAAATCCACTTTAACCCTCACAAAATGTGCCTCTCCCCCCACATTTCAGTAAGCTTATCATACTTCCAAATACACCACAGGGACAAAAGTATTGGGACATCTGCACATAACACTGACGAGGGCTTCAATGACATCCCATTCAAACATTCCGGCTTTAATATGGAGTTGTTCAAACCTTAATTGCTACAACAGCTTCCACTGCTCTAGGAAGGCTTTCTGAAAGATGGTGGAGTGTGTTCATGTGAGGATTTGCCCATTGATCTAGAAGAGCATTTGTTAGGTCACCCACTTGTTTTAGACCAGAGGGCTTGGTTCCTGTTGTAATTCAGACCTGAATTTAGGGGTCTATGCCCACTCCTGAAAACAACCCCATAGCATTTTCCCATCTCCACCAAATTTACAGTGGTCACAATGCAGTCAGGCAGGTAAAATTCTCCTGAAACTGGGCAAATTGTGACTGGTCCATAAGCTAGCATTAGTTGAGTTTTTTGTTTTAATACTAAAACCTCAAGCATGACATTGAGTGTGTGTAATCACAGTAAATAAGTAAGCTGGTTTCTAATGGATATTGTGCATAATAAACTGTTCCCATACCGGGAGTCGACCCGGGCCGCCTGGGTGAAAACCAGGAATCCTAACCGTTAGACCATATGGGACAGACAAGAGAGAGCTGCTCATTGACATGGTTATCTCCAGATATTTCAAGACCACTACCTAATGGTAGGATTTTTCTCTAGTGCTTCTTTGAAAACAGTAAATCATCATGCTGCGCTACTTTACTGAAAATCAAATGTGTTGTGTTAGTGGATGTTTTACAGATTTTCTTTTCTTTATAGTAAAGAAGGGTCCCACTTAATAGGACAGCTCTAAACTAAATGACTGCTTAGGATATACAAGCCCTACAAAGCACTCACGAGTTTCATGTAGGGATGCCAGCTGAATTGTGGCTTGAGACAGCTGGAAAAAGGGGAAAATGCTATTAAAATCAGTGTTAGTCAGAGTGATTTACTTTAGGAATGATCTGTGTTAAGTAAGCTGCATGTTAACTGCTCATGGAGTAATAAACAGAGTCAGATCCGGAGTGAGAAGTTCAGTGTGGTGGTGATGGGGCTTACTTTGTCCTTTGTGATGATGTTTTGTAAAAGTGTAAAATACATCTGAGTTTAAAGCAGTTTGATTTCTTCGTCTTTTTCTTCAACAGACGTTCTCCATACCAATCTTTAATCCAGAAACGTAGGTACATACTTTTAATGAGCTTCACCAATGGAGTAAGACAAGATTCCAAGGAAGACTAAGAGTTGAAGGGTTTAAAAAAAGTTGAAATAAACTTTTGAGTCAGTCAAATCTAACCAAATCAGAAAAGTGTGAAGATATCCACAGACACTGTAATACAGAGCACTGATCCAAGATGATTGAGAGTGGTTTGAAAGAGTAGTCTATAGTGTGACTAAACTGTAGTGTGCACCATATAAGGACTGTTATATCGGTTAAGAAAAGAAGTTTCCGTCAGTACAGCTTGCCAATCGTCTGACAGAATTAGCATAGTGCTAATAAGCAAGCGCCTGTTCCCCTACCTGCTCGGTGGTGAGCCGTGATCATATATTGTGGTCAGTACTCTGCGTTGTGGCCGCAGCAACCCCGGTTCGAATCCGGGTCACGACAGAGCTTTTGAGATTTTACACACACATTAAAAACCCACACGCATTACTTCCCCCAGTCCAGTCTCTTACTGTTGAAAATTAAATCCACTTTAACCCTCACAAAATGTGCCTCTCCCCCCACATTTCAGTAAGCTTATCATACTTCCAAATACACCACAGGGACAAAAGTATTGGGACATCTGCACATAACACTGACGAGGGCTTCAATGACATCCCATTCAAACATTCCGGCTTTAATATGGAGTTGTTCAACCCTTAATTGCTACAACAGCTTCCACTGCTCTAGGAAGGCTTTCTGAAAGATGGTGGAGTGTGTTCATGTGAGGATTTGCCCATTGATCTAGAAGAGCATTTGTTAGGTCACCCACTTGTTTTAGACCAGAGGGCTTGGTTCCTGTTGTAATTCAGACCTGAATTTAGGGGTCTATGCCCACTCCTGAAAACAACCCCATAGCATTTTCCCATCTCCACCAAATTTACAGTGGTCACAATGCAGTCAGGCAGGTAAAATTCTCCTGAAACTGGGCAAATTGTGACTGGTCCATAAGCTAGCATTAGTTGAGTTTTTTGTTTTAATACTAAAACCTCAAGCATGACATTGAGTGTGTGTAATCACAGTAAATAAGTAAGCTGGTTTCTAATGGATATTGTGCATAATAAACTGTTCCCATACCGGGAGTCGAACCCGGGCCGCCTGGGTGAAAACCAGGAATCCTAACCGCTAGACCACATGGGACAGAAAAGAGAGAGCTGCTCATTGACATGGTTCTCTCCAGATATTTCAAGACCACTACCTAATGGTAGGATTTTTCTCAAGTGCTTCTTTGAAAACAGTAAATCATCATGCTGCGCTACTTTACTGAAAATCAAATGTGTTGTGTTAGTGGATGTTTTACAGATTTTCTTTTCTTTATAGTAAAGAAGGGTCCCACTTAATAGGACAGCTCTAAACTAAATGACTGCTTAGGATATACAAGCCCTACAAAGCACTCACGAGTTTCATGTAGGGATGCCAGCTGAATTGTGGCTTGAGACAGCTGGAAAAAGGGGAAAATGCTATTAAAATCAGTGTTAGTCAGAGTGATTTACTTTAGGAATGATCTGTGTTAAGTAAGCTGCATGTTAACTGCTCATGGAGTAATAAACAGAGTCAGATCCGGAGTGAGAAGTTCAGTGTGGTGGTGATGGGGCTTACTTTGTCCTTTGTGATGATGTTTTGTAAAAGTGTAAAATACATCTGAGTTTAAAGCAGTTTGATTTCTTCGTCTTTTTCTTCAACAGACGTTCTCCATACCAATCTTTAATCCAGAAACGTAGGTACATACTTTTAATGAGCTTCACCAATGGAGTAAGACAAGATTCCAAGGAAGACTAAGAGTTAAAGGGTTTAAAAAAAGTTGAAATAAACTTTGAGTCAGTCAAATCTAACCAAATCAGAAAAGTGTGAAGATATCCACAGACACTGTAATACAGAGCACTGATCCAAGATGATTGAGAGTGGTTTGAAAGAGTAGTCTATAGTGTGACTAAACTGTAGTGTGCACCATATAAGGACTGTTATATCGGTTAAGAACAGAAGTTTCCGTCAGTACAGCTTGCCAATCGTCTGACAGAATTAGCATAGTGCTAATAAGCAAGAGCCTGTTCCCCTACCTGCTTGGTGGTGAGCCGTGATCGTATAGTGGTCAGTACTCTGCGTTGTGGCCGCAGCAACCCCGGTTCGAATCTGGGTCACGGCAGAGCTTTTGAGATTTTACACACACATTAAAAACCCACACGCATTACTTCCCCCAGTCCAGTCTCTTACTGTTGAAAATTAAATCCACTTTAACCCTCACAAAATGTGCCTCTCCCCCCACATTTCAGTAAGCTTATCATACTTCCAAATACACCACAGGGACAAAAGTATTGGGACATCTGCACATAACACTGACGAGGGCTTCAATGACATCCCATTCAAACATTCCGGCTTTAATATGGAGTTGTTCAACCCTTAATTGCTACAACAGCTTCCACTGCTCTAGGAAGTCTTTCTGAAAGATGGTGGAGTGTGTTCATGTGAGGATTTGCCCATTGATCTAGAAGAGCATTTGTTAGGTCACCCACTTGTTTTAGACCAGAGGGCTTGGTTCCTGTTGTAATTCAGACCTGAATTTAGGGGTCTATGCCCACTCCTGAAAACAACCCCATAGCATTTTCCCATCTCCACCAAATTTACAGTGGTCACAATGCAGTCAGGCAGGTAAAATTCTCCTGAAACTGGACAAATTGTGACTGGTCCATAAGCTAGCATTAGTTGAGTTTTTTGTTTTAATACTAAAACCTCAAGCATGACATTGAGTGTGTGTAATCACAGTAAATAAGTAAGCTGGTTTCTAATGGATATTGTGCATAATAAACTGTTCCCATACCGGGAGTCGAACCCGGGCCGCCTGGGTGAAAACCAGGAATCCTAACCGCTAGACCATATGGGACAGACAAGAGAGAGCTGCTCATTGACATGGTTCTCTCCAGATATTTCAAGACCACTACCTAATGGTAGGATTTTTCTCTAGTGCTTCTTTGAAAACAGTAAATCATCATGCTGCGCTACTTTACTGAAAATCAAATGTGTTGTGTTAGTGGATGTTTTACAGATTTTCTTTTCTTTATAGTAAAGAAGGGTCCCACTTAATAGGACAGCTCTAAACTAAATGACTGCTTAGGATATACAAGCCCTACAAAGCACTCACGAGTTTCATGTAGGGATGCCAGCTGAATTGTGGCTTGAGACAGCTGGAAAAAGGGGAAAATGCTATTAAAATCAGTGTTAGTCAGAGTGATTTACTTTAGGAATGATCTGTGTTAAGTAAGCTGCATGTTAACTGCTCATGGAGTAATAAACAGAGTCAGATCCGGAGTGAGAAGTTCAGTGTGGTGGTGATGGGGCTTACTTTGTCCTTTGTGATGATGTTTTGTAAAAGTGTAAAATACATCTGAGTTTAAAGCAGTTTGATTTCTTCGTCTTTTTCTTCAACAGACGTTCTCCATACCAATCTTTAATCCAGAAACGTAGGTACATACTTTTAATGAGCTTCACCAATGGAGTAAGACAAGATTCCAAGGAAGACTAAGAGTTAAAGGGTTTAAAAAAAGTTGAAATAAACTTTTGAGTCAGTCAAATCTAACCAAATCAGAAAAGTGTGAAGATATCCACAGACACTGTAATACAGAGCACTGATCCAAGATGATTGAGAGTGGTTTGAAAGAGTAGTCTATAGTGTGACTAAACTGTAGTGTGCACCATATAAGGACTGTTATATCGGTTAAGAACAGAAGTTTCCGTCAGTACAGCTTGCCAATCGTCTGACAGAATTAGCATAGTGCTAATAAGCAAGAGCCTGTTCCCCTACCTGCTCGGTGGTGAGCCGTGATCGTATAGTGGTCAGTACTCTGCGTTGTGGCCGCAGCAACCCCGGTTCGAATCCGGGTCACGGCAGAGCTTTTGAGATTTTACACACACATTAAAAACCCACACGCATTACTTCCCCCAGTCCAGTCTCTTACTGTTGAAAATTAAATCCACTTTAACCCTCACAAAATGTGCCTCTCCCCCCACATTTCAGTAAGCTTATCATACTTCCAAATACACCACAGGGACAAAAGTATTGGGACATCTGCACATAACACTGACGAGGGCTTCAATAACATCCCATTCAAACATTCCGGCTTTAATATGGAGTTGTTAACTGCTCATGGAGTAATAAACAGAGTCAGATCCGGAGTGAGAAGTTCAGTGTGGTGGTGATGGGGCTTACTTTGTCCTTTGTGATGATGTTTTGTAAAAGTGTAAAATACATCTGAGTTTAAAGCAGTTTGATTTCTTCGTCTTTTTCTTCAACAGACGTTCTCCATACCAATCTTTAATCCAGAAACGTAGGTACATACTTTTAATGAGCTTCACCAATGGAGTAAGACAAGATTCCAAGGAAGACTAAGAGTTGAAGGGTTTAAAAAAAGTTGAAATAAACTTTTGAGTCAGTCAAATCTAACCAAATCAGAAAAGTGTGAAGATATCCACAGACACTGTAATACAAAGCACTGATCCAAGATGATTGAGAGTGGTTTGAAAGAGTAGTCTATAGTGTGACTAAACTGTAGTGTGCACCATATAAGGACTGTTATATCGGTTAAGAACAGAAGTTTCCGTCAGTACAGCTTGCCAATCGTCTGACAGAATTAGCATAGTGCTAATAAGCAAGCTCCTGTTCCCCAACCTGCTCGGTGGTGAGCCGTGATCGTATAGTGGTCAGTACTCTGCGTTGTGGCCGCAGCAACCCCGGTTCGAATCCGGGTCACGGCAGAGCTTTTGAGATTTTACACACACATTAAAAACCCACACGCATTACTTCCCCCAGTCCAGTCTCTTACTGTTGAAAATTAAATCCACTTTAACCCTCACAAAATGTGCCTCTCCCCCCACATTTCAGTAAGCTTATCATACTTCCAAATACACCACAGGGACAAAAGTATTGGGACATCTGCACATAACACTGACGAGGGCTTCAATGACATCCCATTCAAACATTCCGGCTTTAATATGGAGTTGTTCAACCCTTAATTGCTACAACAGCTTCCACTGCTCTAGGAAGGCTTTCTGAAAGATGGTGGAGTGTGTTCATGTGAGGATTTGCCCATTGATCTAGAAGAGCATTTGTTAGGTCACCCACTTGTTTTAGACCAGAGGGCTTGGTTCCTGTTGTAATTCAGACCTGAATTTAGGGGTCTATGCCCACTCCTGAAAACAACCCCATAGCATTTTCCCATCTCCACCAAATTTACAGTGGTCACAATGCAGTCAGGCAGGTAAAATTCTCCTGAAACTGGGCAAATTGTGACTGGTCCATAAGCTAGCATTAGTTGAGTTTTTTGTTTTAATACTAAAACATCAAGCATGACATTGAGTGTGTGTAATCACAGTAAATAAGTAAGCTGGTTTCTAATGGATATTGTGCATAATAAACTGTTCCCATACCGGGAGTCGAACCCGGGCCGCCTGGGTGAAAACCAGGAATCCTAACCGCTAGACCATATGGGACAGACAAGAGAGAGCTGCTCATTGACATGGTTCTCTCCAGATATTTCAAGACCACTACCTAATGGTAGGATTTTTCTCTAGTGCTTCTTTGAAAACAGTAAATCATCATGCTGCGCTACTTTACTGAAAATCAAATGTGTTGTGTTAGTGGATGTTTTACAGATTTTCTTTTCTTTATAGTAAAGAAGGGTCCCACTTAATAGGACAGCTCTAAACTAAATGACTGCTTAGGATATACAAGCCCTACAAAGCACTCACGAGTTTCATGTAGGGATGCCAGCTGAATTGTGGCTTGAGACAGCTGGAAAAAGGGGAAAATGCTATTAAAATCAGTGTTAGTCAGAGTGATTTACTTTAGGAATGATCTGTGTTAAGTAAGCTGCATGTTAACTGCTCATGGAGTAATAAACAGAGTCAGATCCGGAGTGAGAAGTTCAGTGTGGTGGTGATGGGGCTTACTTTGTCCTTTGTGATGATGTTTTGTAAAAGTGTAAAATACATCTGAGTTTAAAGCAGTTTGATTTCTTCGTCTTTTTCTTCAACAGACGTTCTCCATACCAATCTTTAATCCAGAAACGTAGGTACATACTTTTAATGAGCTTCACCAATGGAGTAAGACAAGATTCCAAGGAAGACTAAGAGTTAAAGGGTTTAAAAAAAGTTGAAATAAACTTTTGAGTCAGTCAAATCTAACCAAATCAGAAAAGTGTGAAGATATCCACAGACACTGTAATACAGAGCACTGATCCAAGATGATTGAGAGTGGTTTGAAAGAGTAGTCTATAGTGTGACTAAACTGTAGTGTGCACCATATAAGGACTGTTATATCGGTTAAGAACAGAAGTTTCCGTCAGTACAGCTTGCCAATCGTCTGACAGAATTAGCATAGTGCTAATAAGCAAGAGCCTGTTCCCCTACCTGCTCGGTGGTGAGCCGTGATCGTATAGTGGTCAGTACTCTGCGTTGTGGCCGCAGCAACCCCGGTTCGAATCCGGGTCACGGCAGAGCTTTTGAGATTTTACACACACATTAAAAACCCACACGCATTACTTCCCCCAGTCCAGTCTCTTACTGTTGAAAATTAAATCCACTTTAACCCTCACAAAATGTGCCTCTCCCCCCCACATTTCAGTAAGCTTATCATACTTCCAAATACACCACAGGGACAAAAGTATTGGGACATCTGCACATAACACTGACGAGGGCTTCAATAACATCCCATTCAAACATTCCGGCTTTAATATGGAGTTGTTAACTGCTCATGGAGTAATAAACAGAGTCAGATCCGGAGTGAGAAGTTCAGTGTGGTGGTGATGGGGCTTACTTTGTCCTTTGTGATGATGTTTTGTAAAAGTGTAAAATACATCTGAGTTTAAAGCAGTTTGATTTCTTCGTCTTTTTCTTCAACAGACGTTCTCCATACCAATCTTTAATCCAGAAACGTAGGTACATACTTTTAATGAGCTTCACCAATGGAGTAAGACAAGATTCCAAGGAAGACTAAGAGTTGAAGGGTTTAAAAAAAGTTGAAATAAACTTTTGAGTCAGTCAAATCTAACCAAATCAGAAAAGTGTGAAGATATCCACAGACACTGTAATACAAAGCACTGATCCAAGATGATTGAGAGTGGTTTGAAAGAGTAGTCTATAGTGTGACTAAACTGTAGTGTGCACCATATAAGGACTGTTATATCGGTTAAGAACAGAAGTTTCCGTCAGTACAGCTTGCCAATCGTCTGACAGAATTAGCATAGTGCTAATAAGCAAGCTCCTGTTCCCCAACCTGCTCGGTGGTGAGCCGTGATCGTATAGTGGTCAGTACTCTGCGTTGTGGCCGCAGCAACCCCGGTTCGAATCCGGGTCACGGCAGAGCTTTTGAGATTTTACACACACATTAAAAACCCACACGCATTACTTCCCCCAGTCCAGTCTCTTACTGTTGAAAATTAAATCCACTTTAACCCTCACAAAATGTGCCTCTCCCCCCACATTTCAGTAAGCTTATCATACTTCCAAATACACCACAGGGACAAAAGTATTGGGACATCTGCACATAACACTGACGAGGGCTTCAATGACATCCCATTCAAACATTCCGGCTTTAATATGGAGTTGTTCAACCCTTAATTGCTACAACAGCTTCCACTGCTCTAGGAAGGCTTTCTGAAAGATGGTGGAGTGTGTTCATGTGAGGATTTGCCCATTGATCTAGAAGAGCATTTGTTAGGTCACCCACTTGTTTTAGACCAGAGGGCTTGGTTCCTGTTGTAATTCAGACCTGAATTTAGGGGTCTATGCCCACTCCTGAAAACAACCCCATAGCATTTTCCCATCTCCACCAAATTTACAGTGGTCACAATGCAGTCAGGCAGGTAAAATTCTCCTGAAACTGGGCAAATTGTGACTGGTCCATAAGCTAGCATTAGTTGAGTTTTTTGTTTTAATACTAAAACATCAAGCATGACATTGAGTGTGTGTAATCACAGTAAATAAGTAAGCTGGTTTCTAATGGATATTGTGCATAATAAACTGTTCCCATACCGGGAGTCGAACCCGGGCCGCCTGGGTGAAAACCAGGAATCCTAACCGCTAGACCATATGGGACAGACAAGAGAGAGCTGCTCATTGACATGGTTCTCTCCAGATATTTCAAGACCACTACCTAATGGTAGGATTTTTCTCTAGTGCTTCTTTGAAAACAGTAAATCATCATGCTGCGCTACTTTACTGAAAATCAAATGTGTTGTGTTAGTGGATGTTTTACAGATTTTCTTTTCTTTATAGTAAAGAAGGGTCCCACTTAATAGGACAGCTCTAAACTAAATGACTGCTTAGGATATACAAGCCCTACAAAGCACTCACGAGTTTCATGTAGGGATGCCAGCTGAATTGTGGCTTGAGACAGCTGGAAAAAGGGGAAAATGCTATTAAAATCAGTGTTAGTCAGAGTGATTTACTTTAGGAATGATCTGTGTTAAGTAAGCTGCATGTTAACTGCTCATGGAGTAATAAACAGAGTCAGATCCGGAGTGAGAAGTTCAGTGTGGTGGTGATGGGGCTTACTTTGTCCTTTGTGATGATGTTTTGTAAAAGTGTAAAATACATCTGAGTTTAAAGCAGTTTGATTTCTTCGTCTTTTTCTTCAACAGACGTTCTCCATACCAATCTTTAATCCAGAAACGTAGGTACATACTTTTAATGAGCTTCACCAATGGAGTAAGACAAGATTCCAAGGAAGACTAAGAGTTGAAGGGTTTAAAAAAAGTTGAAATAAACTTTTGAGTCAGTCAAATCTAACCAAATCAGAAAAGTGTGAAGATATCCACAGACACTGTAATACAGAGCACTGATCCAAGATGATTGAGAGTGGTTTGAAAGAGTAGTCTATAGTGTGACTAAACTGTAGTGTGCACCATATAAGGACTGTTATATCGGTTAAGAACAGAAGTTTCCGTCAGTACAGCTTGCCAATCGTCTGACAGAATTAGCATAGTGCTAATAAGCAAGCGCCTGTTCCCCTACCTGCTCGGTGGTGAGCCGTGATCGTATAGTGGTCAGTACTCTGCGTTGTGGCCGCAGCAACCCCGGTTCGAATCCGGGTCACGGCAGAGCTTTTGAGATTTTACACACACATTAAAAACCCACACGCATTACTTCCCCCAGTCCAGTCTCTTACTGTTGAAAATTAAATCCACTTTAACCCTCACAAAATGTGCCTCTCCCCCCACATTTCAGTAAGCTTATCATACTTCCAAATACACCACAGGGACAAAAGTATTGGGACATCTGCACATAACACTGACGAGGGCTTCAATGACATCCCATTCAAACATTCCGGCTTTAATATGGAGTTGTTCAACCCTTAATTGCTACAACAGCTTCCACTGCTCTAGGAAGGCTTTCTGAAAGATGGTGGAGTGTGTTCATGTGAGGATTTGCCCATTGATCTAGAAGAGCATTTGTTAGGTCACCCACTTGTTTTAGACCAGAGGGCTTGGTTCCTGTTGTAATTCAGACCTGAATTTAGGGGTCTATGCCCACTCCTGAAAACAACCCCATAGCATTTTCCCATCTCCACCAAATTTACAGTGGTCACAATGCAGTCAGGCAGGTAAAATTCTCCTGAAACTGGGCAAATTGTGACTGGTCCATAAGCTAGCATTAGTTGAGTTTTTTGTTTTAATACTAAAACATCAAGCATGACATTGAGTGTGTGTAATCACAGTAAATAAGTAAGCTGGTTTCTAATGGATATTGTGCATAATAAACTATTCCCATACCGGGAGTCGAACCCGGGCCGCCTGGGTGAAAACCAGGAATCCTAACCGCTAGACCATATGGGACAGACAAGAGAGAGCTGCTCATTGACATGGTTCTCTCCAGATATTTCAAGACCACTACCTAATGGTAGGATTTTTCTCTAGTGCTTCTTTGAAAACAGTAAATCATCATGCTGCGCTACTTTACTGAAAATCAAATGTGTTGTGTTAGTGGATGTTTTACAGATTTTCTTTTCTTTATAGTAAAGAAGGGTCCCACTTAATAGGACAGCTCTAAACTAAATGACTGCTTAGGATATACAAGCCCTACAAAGCACTCACGAGTTTCATGTAGGGATGCCAGCTGAATTGTGGCTTGAGACAGCTGGAAAAAGGGGGAAATGCTATTAAAATCAGTGTTAGTCAGAGTGATTTACTTTAGGAATGATCTGTGTTAAGTAAGCTGCATGCTAACTGCTCATGGAGTAATAAACAGAGTCAGATCCGGAGTGAGAAGTTCAGTGTGGTGGTGATGGGGCTTACTTTGTCCTTTGTGATGATGTTTTGTAAAAGTGTAAAATACATCTGAGTTTAAAGCAGTTTGATTTCTTCGTCTTTTTCTTCAACAGACGTTCTCCATACCAATCTTTAATCCAGAAACGTAGGTACATACTTTTAATGAGCTTCACCAATGGAGTAAGACAAGATTCCAAGGAAGACTAAGAGTTGAAGGGTTTAAAAAAAGTTGAAATAAACTTTTGAGTCAGTCAAATCTAACCAAATCAGAAAAGTGTGAAGATATCCACAGACACTGTAATACAGAGCACTGATCCAAGATGATTGAGAGTGGTTTGAAAGAGTAGTCTATAGTGTGACTAAACTGTAGTGTGCACCATATAAGGACTGTTATATCGGTTAAGAACAGAAGTTTCCGTCAGTACAGCTTGCCAATCGTCTGACAGAATTAGCATAGTGCTAATAAGCAAGCACCTGTTCCCCTACCTGCTCGGTGGTGAGCCGTGATCGTATAGTGGTCAGTACTCTGCGTTGTGGCCGCAGCAACCCCGGTTCGAATCCGGGTCACGGCAGAGCATTTGAGATTTTACACACACATTAAAAACCCACACGCATTACTTCCCCCAGTCCAGTCTCTTACTGTTGAAAATTAAATCCACTTTAACCCTCACAAAATGTGCCTCTCCCCCCACATTTCAGTAAGCTTATCATACTTCCAAATACACCACAGGGACAAAAGTATTGGGACATCTGCACATAACACTGACGAGGGCTTCAATGACATCCCATTCAAACATTCCGGCTTTAATATGGAGTTGTTCAACCCTTAATTGCTACAACAGCTTCCACTGCTCTAGGAAGGCTTTCTGAAAGATGGTGGAGTGTGTTCATGTGAGGATTTGCCCATTGATCTAGAAGAGCATTTGTTAGGTCACCCACTTGTTTTAGACCAGAGGGCTTGGTTCCTGTTGTAATTCAGACCTGAATTTAGGGGTCTATGCCCACTCCTGAAAACAACCCCATAGCATTTTCCCATCTCCACCAAATTTACAGTGGTCACAATGCAGTCAGGCAGGTAAAATTCTCCTGAAACTGGGCAAATTGTGACTGGTCCATAAGCTAGCATTAGTTGATTTTTTGTTTTAATACTAAAACATCAAGCATGACATTGAGTGTGTGTAATCACAGTAAATAAGTAAGCTGGTTTCTAATGGATATTGTGCATAATAAACTGTTCCCATACCGGGAGTCGAACCCGGGCCGCCTGGGTGAAAACCAGGAATCCTAACCGCTAGACCATATGGGACAGACAAGAGAGAGCTGCTCATTGACATGGTTCTCTCCAGATATTTCAAGACCACTACCTAATGGTAGGATTTTTCTCTAGTGCTTCTTTGAAAACAGTAAATCATCATGCTGCGCTACTTTACTGAAAATCAAATGTGTTGTGTTAGTGGATGTTTTACAGATTTTCTTTTCTTTATAGTAAAGAAGGGTCCCACTTAATAGGACAGCTCTAAACTAAATGACTGCTTAGGATATACAAGCCCTACAAAGCACTCACGAGTTTCATGTAGGGATGCCAGCTGAATTGTGGCTTGAGACAGCTGGAAAAAGGGGGAAATGCTATTAAAATCAGTGTTAGTCAGAGTGATTTACTTTAGGAATGATCTGTGTTAAGTAAGCTGCATGTTAACTGCTCATGGAGTAATAAACAGAGTCAGATCCGGAGTGAGAAGTTCAGTGTGGTGGTGATGGGGCTTACTTTGTCCTTTGTGATGATGTTTTGTAAAAGTGTAAAATACATCTGAGTTTAAAGCAGTTTGATTTCTTCGTCTTTTTCTTCAACAGACGTTCTCCATACCAATCTTTAATCCAGAAACGTAGGTACATACTTTTAATGAGCTTCACCAATGGAGTAAGACAAGATTCCAAGGAAGACTAAGAGTTGAAGGGTTTAAAAAAAGTTGAAATAAACTTTTGAGTCAGTCAAATCTAACCAAATCAGAAAAGTGTGAAGATATCCACAGACACTGTAATACAGAGCACTGATCCAAGATGATTGAGAGTGGTTTGAAAGAGTAGTCTATAGTGTGACTAAACTGTAGTGTGCACCATATAAGGACTGTTATATCGGTTAAGAACAGAAGTTTCCGTCAGTACAGCTTGCCAATCGTCTGACAGAATTAGCATAGTGCTAATAAGCAAGCACCTGTTCCCCTACCTGCTCGGTGGTGAGCCGTGATCGTATAGTGGTCAGTACTCTGCGTTGTGGCCGCAGCAACCCCGGTTCGAATCCGGGTCACGGCAGAGCATTTGAGATTTTACACACACATTAAAAACCCACACGCATTACTTCCCCCAGTCCAGTCTCTTACTGTTGAAAATTAAATCCACTTTAACCCTCACAAAATGTGCCTCTCCCCCCACATTTCAGTAAGCTTATCATACTTCCAAATACACCACAGGGACAAAAGTATTGGGACATCTGCACATAACACTGACGAGGGCTTCAATGACATCCCATTCAAACATTCCGGCTTTAATATGGAGTTGTTCAAACCTTAATTGCTACAACAGCTTCCACTGCTCTAGGAAGGCTTTCTGAAAGATGGTGGAGTGTGTTCATGTGAGGATTTGCCCATTGATCTAGAAGAGCATTTGTTAGGTCACCCACTTGTTTTAGACCAGAGGGCTTGGTTCCTGTTGTAATTCAGACCTGAATTTAGGGGTCTATGCCCACTCCTGAAAACAACCCCATAGCATTTTCCCATCTCCACCAAATTTACAGTGGTCACAATGCAGTCAGGCAGGTAAAATTCTCCTGAAACTGGGCAAATTGTGACTGGTCCATAAGCTAGCATTAGTTGAGTTTTTTGTTTTAATACTAAAACATCAAGCATGACATTGAGTGTGTGTAATCACAGTAAATAAGTAAGCTGGTTTCTAATGGATATTGTGCATAATAAACTGTTCCCATACCGGGAGTCGAACCCGGGCCGCCTGGGTGAAAACCAGGAATCCTAACCGCTAGACCATATGGGACAGACAAGAGAGAGCTGCTCATTGACATGGTTCTCTCCAGATATTTCAAGACCACTACCTAATGGTAGGATTTTTCTCTAGTGCTTCTTTGAAAACAGTAAATCATCATGCTGCGCTACTTTACTGAAAATCAAATGTGTTGTGTTAGTGGATGTTTTACAGATTTTCTTTTCTTTATAGTAAAGAAGGGTCCCACTTAATAGGACAGCTCTAAACTAAATGACTGCTTAGGATATACAAGCCCTACAAAGCACTCACGAGTTTCATGTAGGGATGCCAGCTGAATTGTGGCTTGAGACAGCTGGAAAAAGGGGAAAATGCTATTAAAATCAGTGTTAGTCAGAGTGATTTACTTTAGGAATGATCTGTGTTAAGTAAGCTGCATGTTAACTGCTCATGGAGTAATAAACAGAGTCAGATCCGGAGTGAGAAGTTCAGTGTGGTGGTGATGGGGCTTACTTTGTCCTTTGTGATGATGTTTTGTAAAAGTGTAAAATACATCTGAGTTTAAAGCAGTTTGATTTCTTCGTCTTTTTCTTCAACAGACGTTCTCCATACCAATCTTTAATCCAGAAACGTAGGTACATACTTTTAATGAGCTTCACCAATGGAGTAAGACAAGATTCCAAGGAAGACTAAGAGTTGAAGGGTTTAAAAAAAGTTGAAATAAACTTTTGAGTCAGTCAAATCTAACCAAATCAGAAAAGTGTGAAGATATCCACAGACACTGTAATACAGAGCACTGATCCAAGATGATTGAGAGTGGTTTGAAAGAGTAGTCTATAGTGTGACTAAACTGTAGTGTGCACCATATAAGGACTGTTATATCGGTTAAGAACAGAAGTTTCCGTCAGTACAGCTTGCCAATCGTCTGACAGAATTAGCATAGTGCTAATAAGCAAGCGCCTGTTCCCCTACCTGCTCGGTGGTGAGCCGTGATCGTATAGTGGTCAGTACTCTGCGTTGTGGCCGCAGCAACCCCGGTTCGAATCCGGGTCACGGCAGAGCTTTTGAGATTTTACACACACATTAAAAACCCACACGCATTACTTCCCCCAGTCCAGTCTCTTACTGTTGAAAATTAAATCCACTTTAACCCTCACAAAATGTGCCTCTCCCCCCACATTTCAGTAAGCTTATCATACTTCCAAATACACCACAGGGACAAAAGTATTGGGACATCTGCACATAACACTGACGAGGGCTTCAATGACATCCCATTCAAACATTCCGGCTTTAATATGGAGTTGTTCAACCCTTAATTGCTACAACAGCTTCCACTGCTCTAGGAAGGCTTTCTGAAAGATGGTGGAGTGTGTTCATGTGAGGATTTGCCCATTGATCTAGAAGAGCATTTGTTAGGTCACCCACTTGTTTTAGACCAGAGGGCTTGGTTCCTGTTGTAATTCAGACCTGAATTTAGGGGTCTATGCCCACTCCTGAAAACAACCCCATAGCATTTTCCCATCTCCACCAAATTTACAGTGGTCACAATGCAGTCAGGCAGGTAAAATTCTCCTGAAACTGGGCAAATTGTGACTGGTCCATAAGCTAGCATTAGTTGAGTTTTTTGTTTTAATACTAAAACATCAAGCATGACATTGAGTGTGTGTAATCACAGTAAATAAGTAAGCTGGTTTCTAATGGATATTGTGCATAATAAACTATTCCCATACCGGGAGTCGAACCCGGGCCGCCTGGGTGAAAACCAGGAATCCTAACCGCTAGACCATATGGGACAGACAAGAGAGAGCTGCTCATTGACATGGTTCTCTCCAGATATTTCAAGACCACTACCTAATGGTAGGATTTTTCTCTAGTGCTTCTTTGAAAACAGTAAATCATCATGCTGCGCTACTTTACTGAAAATCAAATGTGTTGTGTTAGTGGATGTTTTACAGATTTTCTTTTCTTTATAGTAAAGAAGGGTCCCACTTAATAGGACAGCTCTAAACTAAATGACTGCTTAGGATATACAAGCCCTACAAAGCACTCACGAGTTTCATGTAGGGATGCCAGCTGAATTGTGGCTTGAGACAGCTGGAAAAAGGGGGAAATGCTATTAAAATCAGTGTTAGTCAGAGTGATTTACTTTAGGAATGATCTGTGTTAAGTAAGCTGCATGCTAACTGCTCATGGAGTAATAAACAGAGTCAGATCCGGAGTGAGAAGTTCAGTGTGGTGGTGATGGGGCTTACTTTGTCCTTTGTGATGATGTTTTGTAAAAGTGTAAAATACATCTGAGTTTAAAGCAGTTTGATTTCTTCGTCTTTTTCTTCAACAGACGTTCTCCATACCAATCTTTAATCCAGAAACGTAGGTACATACTTTTAATGAGCTTCACCAATGGAGTAAGACAAGATTCCAAGGAAGACTAAGAGTTGAAGGGTTTAAAAAAAGTTGAAATAAACTTTTGAGTCAGTCAAATCTAACCAAATCAGAAAAGTGTGAAGATATCCACAGACACTGTAATACAGAGCACTGATCCAAGATGATTGAGAGTGGTTTGAAAGAGTAGTCTATAGTGTGACTAAACTGTAGTGTGCACCATATAAGGACTGTTATATCGGTTAAGAACAGAAGTTTCCGTCAGTACAGCTTGCCAATCGTCTGACAGAATTAGCATAGTGCTAATAAGCAAGCACCTGTTCCCCTACCTGCTCGGTGGTGAGCCGTGATCGTATAGTGGTCAGTACTCTGCGTTGTGGCCGCAGCAACCCCGGTTCGAATCCGGGTCACGGCAGAGCATTTGAGATTTTACACACACATTAAAAACCCACACGCATTACTTCCCCCAGTCCAGTCTCTTACTGTTGAAAATTAAATCCACTTTAACCCTCACAAAATGTGCCTCTCCCCCCACATTTCAGTAAGCTTATCATACTTCCAAATACACCACAGGGACAAAAGTATTGGGACATCTGCACATAACACTGACGAGGGCTTCAATGACATCCCATTCAAACATTCCGGCTTTAATATGGAGTTGTTCAACCCTTAATTGCTACAACAGCTTCCACTGCTCTAGGAAGGCTTTCTGAAAGATGGTGGAGTGTGTTCATGTGAGGATTTGCCCATTGATCTAGAAGAGCATTTGTTAGGTCACCCACTTGTTTTAGACCAGAGGGCTTGGTTCCTGTTGTAATTCAGACCTGAATTTAGGGGTCTATGCCCACTCCTGAAAACAACCCCATAGCATTTTCCCATCTCCACCAAATTTACAGTGGTCACAATGCAGTCAGGCAGGTAAAATTCTCCTGAAACTGGGCAAATTGTGACTGGTCCATAAGCTAGCATTAGTTGAGTTTTTTGTTTTAATACTAAAACATCAAGCATGACATTGAGTGTGTGTAATCACAGTAAATAAGTAAGCTGGTTTCTAATGGATATTGTGCATAATAAACTGTTCCCATACCGGGAGTCGAACCCGGGCCGCCTGGGTGAAAACCAGGAATCCTAACCGCTAGACCATATGGGACAGACAAGAGAGAGCTGCTCATTGACATGGTTCTCTCCAGATATTTCAAGACCACTACCTAATGGTAGGATTTTTCTCTAGTGCTTCTTTGAAAACAGTAAATCATCATGCTGCGCTACTTTACTGAAAATCAAATGTGTTGTGTTAGTGGATGTTTTACAGATTTTCTTTTCTTTATAGTAAAGAAGGGTCCCACTTAATAGGACAGCTCTAAACTAAATGACTGCTTAGGATATACAAGCCCTACAAAGCACTCACGAGTTTCATGTAGGGATGCCAGCTGAATTGTGGCTTGAGACAGCTGGAAAAAGGGGAAAATGCTATTAAAATCAGTGTTAGTCAGAGTGATTTACTTTAGGAATGATCTGTGTTAAGTAAGCTGCATGTTAACTGCTCATGGAGTAATAAACAGAGTCAGATCCGGAGTGAGAAGTTCAGTGTGGTGGTGATGGGGCTTACTTTGTCCTTTGTGATGATGTTTTGTAAAAGTGTAAAATACATCTGAGTTTAAAGCAGTTTGATTTCTTCGTCTTTTTCTTCAACAGACGTTCTCCATACCAATCTTTAATCCAGAAACGTAGGTACATACTTTTAATGAGCTTCACCAATGGAGTAAGACAAGATTCCAAGGAAGACTAAGAGTTGAAGGGTTTAAAAAAAGTTGAAATAAACTTTTGAGTCAGTCAAATCTAACCAAATCAGAAAAGTGTGAAGATATCCACAGACACTGTAATACAGAGCACTGATCCAAGATGATTGAGAGTGGTTTGAAAGAGTAGTCTATAGTGTGACTAAACTGTAGTGTGCACCATATAAGGACTGTTATATCGGTTAAGAACAGAAGTTTCCGTCAGTACAGCTTGCCAATCGTCTGACAGAATTAGCATAGTGCTAATAAGCAAGCACCTGTTCCCCTACCTGCTCGGTGGTGAGCCGTGATCGTATAGTGGTCAGTACTCTGCGTTGTGGCCGCAGCAACCCCGGTTCGAATCCGGGTCACGGCAGAGCATTTGAGATTTTACACACACATTAAAAACCCACACGCATTACTTCCCCCAGTCCAGTCTCTTACTGTTGAAAATTAAATCCACTTTAACCCTCACAAAATGTGCCTCTCCCCCCACATTTCAGTAAGCTTATCATACTTCCAAATACACCACAGGGACAAAAGTATTGGGACATCTGCACATAACACTGACGAGGGCTTCAATGACATCCCATTCAAACATTCCGGCTTTAATATGGAGTTGTTCAAACCTTAATTGCTACAACAGCTTCCACTGCTCTAGGAAGGCTTTCTGAAAGATGGTGGAGTGTGTTCATGTGAGGATTTGCCCATTGATCTAGAAGAGCATTTGTTAGGTCACCCACTTGTTTTAGACCAGAGGGCTTGGTTCCTGTTGTAATTCAGACCTGAATTTAGGGGTCTATGCCCACTCCTGAAAACAACCCCATAGCATTTTCCCATCTCCACCAAATTTACAGTGGTCACAATGCAGTCAGGCAGGTAAAATTCTCCTGAAACTGGGCAAATTGTGACTGGTCCATAAGCTAGCATTAGTTGAGTTTTTTGTTTTAATACTAAAACATCAAGCATGACATTGAGTGTGTGTAATCACAGTAAATAAGTAAGCTGGTTTCTAATGGATATTGTGCATAATAAACTGTTCCCATACCGGGAGTCGAACCCGGGCCGCCTGGGTGAAAACCAGGAATCCTAACCGCTAGACCATATGGGACAGACAAGAGAGAGCTGCTCATTGACATGGTTCTCTCCAGATATTTCAAGACCACTACCTAATGGTAGGATTTTTCTCTAGTGCTTCTTTGAAAACAGTAAATCATCATGCTGCGCTACTTTACTGAAAATCAAATGTGTTGTGTTAGTGGATGTTTTACAGATTTTCTTTTCTTTATAGTAAAGAAGGGTCCCACTTAATAGGACAGCTCTAAACTAAATGACTGCTTAGGATATACAAGCCCTACAAAGCACTCACGAGTTTCATGTAGGGATGCCAGCTGAATTGTGGCTTGAGACAGCTGGAAAAAGGGGAAAATGCTATTAAAATCAGTGTTAGTCAGAGTGATTTACTTTAGGAATGATCTGTGTTAAGTAAGCTGCATGTTAACTGCTCATGGAGTAATAAACAGAGTCAGATCCGGAGTGAGAAGTTCAGTGTGGTGGTGATGGGGCTTACTTTGTCCTTTGTGATGATGTTTTGTAAAAGTGTAAAATACATCTGAGTTTAAAGCAGTTTGATTTCTTCGTCTTTTTCTTCAACAGACGTTCTCCATACCAATCTTTAATCCAGAAACGTAGGTACATACTTTTAATGAGCTTCACCAATGGAGTAAGACAAGATTCCAAGGAAGACTAAGAGTTGAAGGGTTTAAAAAAAGTTGAAATAAACTTTTGAGTCAGTCAAATCTAACCAAATCAGAAAAGTGTGAAGATATCCACAGACACTGTAATACAGAGCACTGATCCAAGATGATTGAGAGTGGTTTGAAAGAGTAGTCTATAGTGTGACTAAACTGTAGTGTGCACCATATAAGGACTGTTATATCGGTTAAGAACAGAAGTTTCCGTCAGTACAGCTTGCCAATCGTCTGACAGAATTAGCATAGTGCTAATAAGCAAGCGCCTGTTCCCCTACCTGCTCGGTGGTGAGCCGTGATCGTATAGTGGTCAGTACTCTGCGTTGTGGCCGCAGCAACCCCGGTTCGAATCCGGGTCACGGCAGAGCTTTTGAGATTTTACACACACATTAAAAACCCACACGCATTACTTCCCCCAGTCCAGTCTCTTACTGTTGAAAATTAAATCCACTTTAACCCTCACAAAATGTGCCTCTCCCCCCACATTTCAGTAAGCTTATCATACTTCCAAATACACCACAGGGACAAAAGTATTGGGACATCTGCACATAACACTGACGAGGGCTTCAATGACATCCCATTCAAACATTCCGGCTTTAATATGGAGTTGTTCAACCCTTAATTGCTACAACAGCTTCCACTGCTCTAGGAAGGCTTTCTGAAAGATGGTGGAGTGTGTTCATGTGAGGATTTGCCCATTGATCTAGAAGAGCATTTGTTAGGTCACCCACTTGTTTTAGACCAGAGGGCTTGGTTCCTGTTGTAATTCAGACCTGAATTTAGGGGTCTATGCCCACTCCTGAAAACAACCCCATAGCATTTTCCCATCTCCACCAAATTTACAGTGGTCACAATGCAGTCAGGCAGGTAAAATTCTCCTGAAACTGGGCAAATTGTGACTGGTCCATAAGCTAGCATTAGTTGAGTTTTTTGTTTTAATACTAAAACATCAAGCATGACATTGAGTGTGTGTAATCACAGTAAATAAGTAAGCTGGTTTCTAATGGATATTGTGCATAATAAACTGTTCCCATACCGGGAGTCGAACCCGGGCCGCCTGGGTGAAAACCAGGAATCCTAACCGCTAGACCATATGGGACAGACAAGAGAGAGCTGCTCATTGACATGGTTCTCTCCAGATATTTCAAGACCACTACCTAATGGTAGGATTTTTCTCTAGTGCTTCTTTGAAAACAGTAAATCATCATGCTGCGCTACTTTACTGAAAATCAAATGTGTTGTGTTAGTGGATGTTTTACAGATTTTCTTTTCTTTATAGTAAAGAAGGGTCCCACTTAATAGGACAGCTCTAAACTAAATGACTGCTTAGGATATACAAGCCCTACAAAGCACTCACGAGTTTCATGTAGGGATGCCAGCTGAATTGTGGCTTGAGACAGCTGGAAAAAGGGGAAAATGCTATTAAAATCAGTGTTAGTCAGAGTGATTTACTTTAGGAATGATCTGTGTTAAGTAAGCTGCATGTTAACTGCTCATGGAGTAATAAACAGAGTCAGATCCGGAGTGAGAAGTTCAGTGTGGTGGTGATGGGGCTTACTTTGTCCTTTGTGATGATGTTTTGTAAAAGTGTAAAATACATCTGAGTTTAAAGCAGTTTGATTTCTTCGTCTTTTTCTTCAACAGACGTTCTCCATACCAATCTTTAATCCAGAAACGTAGGTACATACTTTTAATGAGCTTCACCAATGGAGTAAGACAAGATTCCAAGGAAGACTAAGAGTTGAAGGGTTTAAAAAAAGTTGAAATAAACTTTTGAGTCAGTCAAATCTAACCAAATCAGAAAAGTGTGAAGATATCCACAGACACTGTAATACAGAGCACTGATCCAAGATGATTGAGAGTGGTTTGAAAGAGTAGTCTATAGTGTGACTAAACTGTAGTGTGCACCATATAAGGACTGTTATATCGGTTAAGAACAGAAGTTTCCGTCAGTACAGCTTGCCAATCGTCTGACAGAATTAGCATAGTGCTAATAAGCAAGCGCCTGTTCCCCTACCTGCTCGGTGGTGAGCCGTGATCGTATAGTGGTCAGTACTCTGCGTTGTGGCCGCAGCAACCCCGGTTCGAATCCGGGTCACGGCAGAGCTTTTGAGATTTTACACACACATTAAAAACCCACACGCATTACTTCCCCCAGTCCAGTCTCTTACTGTTGAAAATTAAATCCACTTTAACCCTCACAAAATGTGCCTCTCCCCCCACATTTCAGTAAGCTTATCATACTTCCAAATACACCACAGGGACAAAAGTATTGGGACATCTGCACATAACACTGACGAGGGCTTCAATGACATCCCATTCAAACATTCCGGCTTTAATATGGAGTTGTTCAACCCTTAATTGCTACAACAGCTTCCACTGCTCTAGGAAGGCTTTCTGAAAGATGGTGGAGTGTGTTCATGTGAGGATTTGCCCATTGATCTAGAAGAGCATTTGTTAGGTCACCCACTTGTTTTAGACCAGAGGGCTTGGTTCCTGTTGTAATTCAGACCTGAATTTAGGGGTCTATGCCCACTCCTGAAAACAACCCCATAGCATTTTCCCATCTCCACCAAATTTACAGTGGTCACAATGCAGTCAGGCAGGTAAAATTCTCCTGAAACTGGGCAAATTGTGACTGGTCCATAAGCTAGCATTAGTTGAGTTTTTTGTTTTAATACTAAAACATCAAGCATGACATTGAGTGTGTGTAATCACAGTAAATAAGTAAGCTGGTTTCTAATGGATATTGTGCATAATAAACTGTTCCCATACCGGGAGTCGAACCCGGGCCGCCTGGGTGAAAACCAGGAATCCTAACCGCTAGACCATATGGGACAGACAAGAGAGAGCTGCTCATTGACATGGTTCTCTCCAGATATTTCAAGACCACTACCTAATGGTAGGATTTTTCTCTAGTGCTTCTTTGAAAACAGTAAATCATCATGCTGCGCTACTTTACTGAAAATCAAATGTGTTGTGTTAGTGGATGTTTTACAGATTTTCTTTTCTTTATAGTAAAGAAGGGTCCCACTTAATAGGACAGCTCTAAACTAAATGACTGCTTAGGATATACAAGCCCTACAAAGCACTCACGAGTTTCATGTAGGGATGCCAGCTGAATTGTGGCTTGAGACAGCTGGAAAAAGGGGGAAATGCTATTAAAATCAGTGTTAGTCAGAGTGATTTACTTTAGGAATGATCTGTGTTAAGTAAGCTGCATGTTAACTGCTCATGGAGTAATAAACAGAGTCAGATCCGGAGTGAGAAGTTCAGTGTGGTGGTGATGGGGCTTACTTTGTCCTTTGTGATGATGTTTTGTAAAAGTGTAAAATACATCTGAGTTTAAAGCAGTTTGATTTCTTCGTCTTTTTCTTCAACAGACGTTCTCCATACCAATCTTTAATCCAGAAACGTAGGTACATACTTTTAATGAGCTTCACCAATGGAGTAAGACAAGATTCCAAGGAAGACTAAGAGTTGAAGGGTTTAAAAAAAGTTGAAATAAACTTTTGAGTCAGTCAAATCTAACCAAATCAGAAAAGTGTGAAGATATCCACAGACACTGTAATACAGAGCACTGATCCAAGATGATTGAGAGTGGTTTGAAAGAGTAGTCTATAGTGTGACTAAACTGTAGTGTGCACCATATAAGGACTGTTATATCGGTTAAGAACAGAAGTTTCCGTCAGTACAGCTTGCCAATCGCCTGACAGAATTAGCATAGTGCTAATAAGCAAGCACCTGTTCCCCTACCTGCTCGGTGGTGAGCCGTGATCGTATAGTGGTCAGTACTCTGCGTTGTGGCCGCAGCAACCCCGGTTCGAATCCGGGTCACGGCAGAGCATTTGAGATTTTACACACACATTAAAAACCCACACGCATTACTTCCCCCAGTCCAGTCTCTTACTGTTGAAAATTAAATCCACTTTAACCCTCACAAAATGTGCCTCTCCCCCCACATTTCAGTAAGCTTATCATACTTCCAAATACACCACAGGGACAAAAGTATTGGGACATCTGCACATAACACTGACGAGGGCTTCAATGACATCCCATTCAAACATTCCGGCTTTAATATGGAGTTGTTCAAACCTTAATTGCTACAACAGCTTCCACTGCTCTAGGAAGGCTTTCTGAAAGATGGTGGAGTGTGTTCATGTGAGGATTTGCCCATTGATCTAGAAGAGCATTTGTTAGGTCACCCACTTGTTTTAGACCAGAGGGCTTGGTTCCTGTTGTAATTCAGACCTGAATTTAGGGGTCTATGCCCACTCCTGAAAACAACCCCATAGCATTTTCCCATCTCCACCAAATTTACAGTGGTCACAATGCAGTCAGGCAGGTAAAATTCTCCTGAAACTGGGCAAATTGTGACTGGTCCATAAGCTAGCATTAGTTGAGTTTTTTGTTTTAATACTAAAACCTCAAGCATGACATTGAGTGTGTGTAATCACAGTAAATAAGTAAGCTGGTTTCTAATGGATATTGTGCATAATAAACTGTTCCCATACCGGGAGTCGAACCCGGGCCGCCTGGGTGAAAACCAGGAATCCTAACCGCTAGACCATATGGGACAGACAAGAGAGAGCTGCTCATTGACATGGTTCTCTCCAGATATTTCAAGACCACTACCTAATGGTAGGATTTTTCTCTAGTGCTTCTTTGAAAACAGTAAATCATCATGCTGCGCTACTTTACTGAAAATCAAATGTGTTGTGTTAGTGGATGTTTTACAGATTTTCTTTTCTTTATAGTAAAGAAGGGTCCCACTTAATAGGACAGCTCTAAACTAAATGACTGCTTAGGATATACAAGCCCTACAAAGCACTCACGAGTTTCATGTAGGGATGCCAGCTGAATTGTGGCTTGAGACAGCTGGAAAAAGGGGAAAATGCTATTAAAATCAGTGTTAGTCAGAGTGATTTACTTTAGGAATGATCTGTGTTAAGTAAGCTGCATGTTAACTGCTCATGGAGTAATAAACAGAGTCAGATCCGGAGTGAGAAGTTCAGTGTGGTGGTGATGGGGCTTACTTTGTCCTTTGTGATGATGTTTTGTAAAAGTGTAAAATACATCTGAGTTTAAAGCAGTTTGATTTCTTCGTCTTTTTCTTCAACAGACGTTCTCCATACCAATCTTTAATCCAGAAACGTAGGTACATACTTTTAATGAGCTTCACCAATGGAGTAAGACAAGATTCCAAGGAAGACTAAGAGTTGAAGGGTTTAAAAAAAGTTGAAATAAACTTTTGAGTCAGTCAAATCTAACCAAATCAGAAAAGTGTGAAGATATCCACAGACACTGTAATACAGAGCACTGATCCAAGATGATTGAGAGTGGTTTGAAAGAGTAGTCTATAGTGTGACTAAACTGTAGTGTGCACCATATAAGGACTGTTATATCGGTTAAGAACAGAAGTTTCCGTCAGTACAGCTTGCCAATCGTCTGACAGAATTAGCATAGTGCTAATAAGCAAGAGCTTGTTCCCCTACCTGCTCGGTGGTGAGCCGTGATCGTATAGTGGTCAGTACTCTGCGTTGTGGCCGCAGCAACCCTGGTTCGAATCCGGGTCACGGCAGAGCTTTTGAGATTTTACACACACATTAAAAACCCACACGCATTACTTCCCCCAGTCCAGTCTCTTACTGTTGAAAATTAAATCCACTTTAACCCTCACAAAATGTGCCTCTCCCCCCACATTTCAGTAAGCTTATCATACTTCCAAATACACCACAGGGACAAAAGTATTGGGACATCTGCACATAACACTGACGAGGGCTTCAATGACATCCCATTCAAACATTCCGGCTTTAATATGGAGTTGTTCAACCCTTAATTGCTACAACAGCTTCCACTGCTCTAGGAAGGCTTTCTGAAAGATGGTGGAGTGTGTTCATGTGAGGATTTGCCCATTGATCTAGAAGAGCATTTGTTAGGTCACCCACTTGTTTTAGACCAGAGGGCTTGGTTCCTGTTGTAATTCAGACCTGAATTTAGGGGTCTATGCCCACTCCTGAAAACAACCCCATAGCATTTTCCCATCTCCACCAAATTTACAGTGGTCACAATGCAGTCAGGCAGGTAAAATTCTCCTGAAACTGGGCAAATTGTGACTGGTCCATAAGCTAGCATTAGTTGAGTTTTTTGTTTTAATACTAAAACATCAAGCATGACATTGAGTGTGTGTAATCACAGTAAATAAGTAAGCTGGTTTCTAATGGATATTGTGCATAATAAACTGTTCCCATACCGGGAGTCGAACCCGGGCCGCCTGGGTGAAAACCAGGAATCCTAACCGCTAGACCATATGGGACAGACAAGAGAGAGCTGCTCATTGACATGGTTCTCTCCAGATATTTCAAGACCACTACCTAATGGTAGGATTTTTCTCTAGTGCTTCTTTGAAAACAGTAAATCATCATGCTGCGCTACTTTACTGAAAATCAAATGTGTTGTGTTAGTGGATGTTTTACAGATTTTCTTTTCTTTATAGTAAAGAAGGGTCCCACTTAATAGGACAGCTCTAAACTAAATGACTGCTTAGGATATACAAGCCCTACAAAGCACTCACGAGTTTCATGTAGGGATGCCAGCTGAATTGTGGCTTGAGACAGCTGGAAAAAGGGGGAAATGCTATTAAAATCAGTGTTAGTCAGAGTGATTTACTTTAGGAATGATCTGTGTTAAGTAAGCTGCATGTTAACTGCTCATGGAGTAATAAACAGAGTCAGATCCGGAGTGAGAAGTTCAGTGTGGTGGTGATGGGGCTTACTTTGTCCTTTGTGATGATGTTTTGTAAAAGTGTAAAATACATCTGAGTTTAAAGCAGTTTGATTTCTTCGTCTTTTTCTTCAACAGACGTTCTCCATACCAATCTTTAATCCAGAAACGTAGGTACATACTTTTAATGAGCTTCACCAATGGAGTAAGACAAGATTCCAAGGAAGACTAAGAGTTGAAGGGTTTAAAAAAAGTTGAAATAAACTTTTGAGTCAGTCAAATCTAACCAAATCAGAAAAGTGTGAAGATATCCACAGACACTGTAATACAGAGCACTGATCCAAGATGATTGAGAGTGGTTTGAAAGAGTAGTCTATAGTGTGACTAAACTGTAGTGTGCACCATATAAGGACTGTTATATCGGTTAAGAACAGAAGTTTCCATCAGTACAGCTTGCCAATCGTCTGACAGAATTAGCATAGTGCTAATAAGCAAGCGCCTGTTCCCCTACCTGCTCGGTGGTGAGCCGTGATCGTATAGTGGTCAGTACTCTGCGTTGTGGCCGCAGCAACCCCGGTTCGAATGTGGGTCACGGCAGAGCTTTTGAGATTTTACACACACATTAAAAACCCACACGCATTACTTCCCCCAGTCCAGTCTCTTACTGTTGAAAATTAAATCCACTTTAACCCTCACAAAATGTGCCTCTCCCCCCACATTTCAGTAAGCTTATCATACTTCCAAATACACCACAGGGACAAAAGTATTGGGACATCTGCACATAACACTGACGAGGGCTTCAATGACATCCCATTCAAACATTCCGGCTTTAATATGGAGTTGTTCAACCCTTAATTGCTACAACAGCTTCCACTGCTCTAGGAAGGCTTTCTGAAAGATGGTGGAGTGTGTTCATGTGAGGATTTGCCCATTGATCTAGAAGAGCATTTGTTAGGTCACCCACTTGTTTTAGACCAGAGGGCTTGGTTCCTGTTGTAATTCAGACCTGAATTTAGGGGTCTATGCCCACTCCTGAAAACAACCCCATAGCATTTTCCCATCTCCACCAAATTTACAGTGGTCACAATGCAGTCAGGCAGGTAAAATTCTCCTGAAACTGGGCAAATTGTGACTGGTCCATAAGCTAGCATTAGTTGAGTTTTTTGTTTTAATACTAAAACCTCAAGCATGACATTGAGTGTGTGTAATCACAGTAAATAAGTAAGCTGGTTTCTAATGGATATTGTGCATAATAAACTGTTCCCATACCGGGAGTCGAACCCGGGCCGCCTGGGTGAAAACCAGGAATCCTAACCGCTAGACCACATGGGACAGAAAAGAGAGAGCTGCTCATTGACATGGTTCTCTCCAGATATTTCAAGACCACTACCTAATGGTAGGATTTTTCTCAAGTGCTTCTTTGAAAACAGTAAATCATCATGCTGCGCTACTTTACTGAAAATCAAATGTGTTGTGTTAGTGGATGTTTTACAGATTTTCTTTTCTTTATAGTAAAGAAGGGTCCCACTTAATAGGACAGCTCTAAACTAAATGACTGCTTAGGATATACAAGCCCTACAAAGCACTCACGAGTTTCATGTAGGGATGCCAGCTGAATTGTGGCTTGAGACAGCTGGAAAAAGGGGAAAATGCTATTAAAATCAGTGTTAGTCAGAGTGATTTACTTTAGGAATGATCTGTGTTAAGTAAGCTGCATGTTAACTGCTCATGGAGTAATAAACAGAGTCAGATCCGGAGTGAGAAGTTCAGTGTGGTGGTGATGGGGCTTACTTTGTCCTTTGTGATGATGTTTTGTAAAAGTGTAAAATACATCTGAGTTTAAAGCAGTTTGATTTCTTCGTCTTTTTCTTCAACAGACGTTCTCCATACCAATCTTTAATCCAGAAACGTAGGTACATACTTTTAATGAGCTTCACCAATGGAGTAAGACAAGATTCCAAGGAAGACTAAGAGTTGAAGGGTTTAAAAAAAGTTGAAATAAACTTTTGAGTCAGTCAAATCTAACCAAATCAGAAAAGTGTGAAGATATCCACAGACACTGTAATACAGAGCACTGATCCAAGATGATTGAGAGTGGTTTGAAAGAGTAGTCTATAGTGTGACTAAACTGTAGTGTGCACCATATAAGGACTGTTATATCGGTTAAGAACAGAAGTTTCCATCAGTACAGCTTGCCAATCGTCTGACAGAATTAGCATAGTGCTAATAAGCAAGCGCCTGTTCCCCTACCTGCTCGGTGGTGAGCCGTGATCGTATAGTGGTCAGTACTCTGCGTTGTGGCCGCAGCAACCCCGGTTCGAATCCGGGTCACGGCAGAGCTTTTGAGATTTTACACACACATTAAAAACCCACACGCATTACTTCCCCCAGTCCAGTCTCTTACTGTTGAAAATTAAATCCACTTTAACCCTCACAAAATGTGCCTCTCCCCCCACATTTCAGTAAGCTTATCATACTTCCAAATACACCACAGGGACAAAAGTATTGGGACATCTGCACATAACACTGACGAGGGCTTCAATGACATCCCATTCAAACATTCCGGCTTTAATATGGAGTTGTTCAACCCTTAATTGCTACAACAGCTTCCACTGCTCTAGGAAGGCTTTCTGAAAGATGGTGGAGTGTGTTCATGTGAGGATTTGCCCATTGATCTAGAAGAGCATTTGTTAGGTCACCCACTTGTTTTAGACCAGAGGGCTTGGTTCCTGTTGTAATTCAGACCTGAATTTAGGGGTCTATGCCCACTCCTGAAAACAACCCCATAGCATTTTCCCATCTCCACCAAATTTACAGTGGTCACAATGCAGTCAGGCAGGTAAAATTCTCCTGAAACTGGGCAAATTGTGACTGGTCCATAAGCTAGCATTAGTTGAGTTTTTTGTTTTAATACTAAAACATCAAGCATGACATTGAGTGTGTGTAATCACAGTAAATAAGTAAGCTGGTTTCTAATGGATATTGTGCATAATAAACTGTTCCCATACCGGGAGTCGAACCCGGGCCGCCTGGGTGAAAACCAGGAATCCTAACCGCTAGACCATATGGGACAGACAAGAGAGAGCTGCTCATTGACATGGTTCTCTCCAGATATTTCAAGACCACTACCTAATGGTAGGATTTTTCTCTAGTGCTTCTTTGAAAACAGTAAATCATCATGCTGCGCTACTTTACTGAAAATCAAATGTGTTGTGTTAGTGGATGTTTTACAGATTTTCTTTTCTTTATAGTAAAGAAGGGTCCCACTTAATAGGACAGCTCTAAACTAAATGACTGCTTAGGATATACAAGCCCTACAAAGCACTCACGAGTTTCATGTAGGGATGCCAGCTGAATTGTGGCTTGAGACAGCTGGAAAAAGGGGAAAATGCTATTAAAATCAGTGTTAGTCAGAGTGATTTACTTTAGGAATGATCTGTGTTAAGTAAGCTGCATGTTAACTGCTCATGGAGTAATAAACAGAGTCAGATCCGGAGTGAGAAGTTCAGTGTGGTGGTGATGGGGCTTACTTTGTCCTTTGTGATGATGTTTTGTAAAAGTGTAAAATACATCTGAGTTTAAAGCAGTTTGATTTCTTCGTCTTTTTCTTCAACAGACGTTCTCCATACCAATCTTTAATCCAGAAACGTAGGTACATACTTTTAATGAGCTTCACCAATGGAGTAAGACAAGATTCCAAGGAAGACTAAGAGTTGAAGGGTTTAAAAAAAGTTGAAATAAACTTTTGAGTCAGTCAAATCTAACCAAATCAGAAAAGTGTGAAGATATCCACAGACACTGTAATACAAAGCACTGATCCAAGATGATTGAGAGTGGTTTGAAAGAGTAGTCTATAGTGTGACTAAACTGTAGTGTGCACCATATAAGGACTGTTATATCGGTTAAGAAAAGAAGTTTCCGTCAGTACAGCTTGCCAATCGTCTGACAGAATTAGCATAGTGCTAATAAGCAAGCGCCTGTTCCCCTACCTGCTCGGTGGTGAGCCGTGATCATATATTGTGGTCAGTACTCTGCGTTGTGGCCGCAGCAACCCCGGTTCGAATCCGGGTCACGGCAGAGCTTTTGAGATTTTACACACACATTAAAAACCCACACGCATTACTTCCCCCAGTCCAGTCTCTTACTGTTGAAAATTAAATCCACTTTAACCCTCACAAAATGTGCCTCTCCCCCCACATTTCAGTAAGCTTATCATACTTCCAAATACACCACAGGGACAAAAGTATTGGGACATCTGCACATAACACTGACGAGGGCTTCAATGACATCCCATTCAAACATTCCGGCTTTAATATGGAGTTGTTCAACCCTTAATTGCTACAACAGCTTCCACTGCTCTAGGAAGGCTTTCTGAAAGATGGTGGAGTGTGTTCATGTGAGGATTTGCCCATTGATCTAGAAGAGCATTTGTTAGGTCACCCACTTGTTTTAGACCAGAGGGCTTGGTTCCTGTTGTAATTCAGACCTGAATTTAGGGGTCTATGCCCACTCCTGAAAACAACCCCATAGCATTTTCCCATCTCCACCAAATTTACAGTGGTCACAATGCAGTCAGGCAGGTAAAATTCTCCTGAAACTGGGCAAATTGTGACTGGTCCATAAGCTAGCATTAGTTGAGTTTTTTGTTTTAATACTAAAACCTCAAGCATGACATTGAGTGTGTGTAATCACAGTAAATAAGTAAGCTGGTTTCTAATGGATATTGTGCATAATAAACTGTTCCCATACCGGGAGTCGAACCCGGGCCGCCTGGGTGAAAACCAGGAATCCTAACCGCTAGACCATATGGGACAGACAAGAGAGAGCTGCTCATTGACATGGTTCTCTCCAGATATTTCAAGACCACTACCTAATGGTAGGATTTTTCTCTAGTGCTTCTTTGAAAACAGTAAATCATCATGCTGCGCTACTTTACTGAAAATCAAATGTGTTGTGTTAGTGGATGTTTTACAGATTTTCTTTTCTTTATAGTAAAGAAGGGTCCCACTTAATAGGACAGCTCTAAACTAAATGACTGCTTAGGATATACAAGCCCTACAAAGCACTCACGAGTTTCATGTAGGGATGCCAGCTGAATTGTGGCTTGAGACAGCTGGAAAAAGGGGAAAATGCTATTAAAATCAGTGTTAGTCAGAGTGATTTACTTTAGGAATGATCTGTGTTAAGTAAGCTGCATGTTAACTGCTCATGGAGTAATAAACAGAGTCAGATCCGGAGTGAGAAGTTCAGTGTGGTGGTGATGGGGCTTACTTTGTCCTTTGTGATGATGTTTTGTAAAAGTGTAAAATACATCTGAGTTTAAAGCAGTTTGATTTCTTCTTCTTTTTCTTCAACAGACGTTCTCCATACCAATCTTTAATCCAGAAACGTAGGTACATACTTTTAATGAGCTTCACCAATGGAGTAAGACAAGATTCCAAGGAAGACTAAGAGTTGAAGGGTTTAAAAAAAGTTGAAATAAACTTTTGAGTCAGTCAAATCTAACCAAATCAGAAAAGTGTGAAGATATCCACAGACACTGTAATACAAAGCACTGATCCAAGATGATTGAGAGTGGTTTGAAAGAGTAGTCTATAGTGTGACTAAACTGTAGTGTGCACCATATAAGGACTGTTATATCGGTTAAGAAAAGAAGTTTCCGTCAGTACAGCTTGCCAATCGTCTGACAGAATTAGCATAGTGCTAATAAGCAAGCGCCTGTTCCCCTACCTGCTCGGTGGTGAGCCGTGATCATATATTGTGGTCAGTACTCTGCGTTGTGGCCGCAGCAACCCCGGTTCGAATCCGGGTCACGGCAGAGCTTTTGAGATTTTACACACACATTAAAAACCCACACGCATTACTTCCCCCAGTCTAGTCTCTTACTGTTGAAAATTAAATCCACTTTAACCCTCACAAAATGTGCCTCTCCCCCCACATTTCAGTAAGCTTATCATACTTCCAAATACACCACAGGGACAAAAGTATTGGGACATCTGCACATAACACTGACTAGGGCTTCAATGACATCCCATTCAAACATTCCGGCTTTAATATGGAGTTGTTCAACCCTTAATTGCTACAACAGCTTCCACTGCTCTAGGAAGGCTTTCTGAAAGATGGTGGAGTGTGTTCATGTGAGGATTTGCCCATTGATCTAGAAGAGCATTTGTTAGGTCACCCACTTGTTTTAGACCAGAGGGCTTGGTTCCTGTTGTAATTCAGACCTGAATTTAGGGGTCTATGCCCACTCCTGAAAACAACCCCATAGCATTTTCCCATCTCCACCAAATTTACAGTGGTCACAATGCAGTCAGGCAGGTAAAATTCTCCTGAAACTGGGCAAATTGTGACTGGTCCATAAGCTAGCATTAGTTGAGTTTTTTGTTTTAATACTAAAACATCAAGCATGACATTGAGTGTGTGTAATCACAGTAAATAAGTAAGCTGGTTTCTAATGGATATTGTGCATAATAAACTGTTCCCATACCGGGAGTCGAACCCGGGCCGCCTGGGTGAAAACCAGGAATCCTAACCGCTAGACCATATGGGACAGACAAGAGAGAGCTGCTCATTGACATGGTTCTCTCCAGATATTTCAAGACCACTACCTAATGGTAGGATTTTTCTCTAGTGCTTCTTTGAAAACAGTAAATCATCATGCTGCGCTACTTTACTGAAAATCAAATGTGTTGTGTTAGTGGATGTTTTACAGATTTTCTTTTCTTTATAGTAAAGAAGGGTCCCACTTAATAGGACAGCTCTAAACTAAATGACTGCTTAGGATATACAAGCCCTACAAAGCACTCACGAGTTTCATGTAGGGATGCCAGCTGAATTGTGGCTTGAGACAGCTGGAAAAAGGGGGAAATGCTATTAAAATCAGTGTTAGTCAGAGTGATTTACTTTAGGAATGATCTGTGTTAAGTAAGCTGCATGTTAACTGCTCATGGAGTAATAAACAGAGTCAGATCCGGAGTGAGAAGTTCAGTGTGGTGGTGATGGGGCTTACTTTGTCCTTTGTGATGATGTTTTGTAAAAGTGTAAAATACATCTGAGTTTAAAGCAGTTTGATTTCTTCGTCTTTTTCTTCAACAGACGTTCTCCATACCAATCTTTAATCCAGAAACGTAGGTACATACTTTTAATGAGCTTCACCAATGGAGTAAGACAAGATTCCAAGGAAGACTAAGAGTTGAAGGGTTTAAAAAAAGTTGAAATAAACTTTTGAGTCAGTCAAATCTAACCAAATCAGAAAAGTGTGAAGATATCCACAGACACTGTAATACAGAGCACTGATCCAAGATGATTGAGAGTGGTTTGAAAGAGTAGTCTATAGTGTGACTAAACTGTAGTGTGCACCATATAAGGACTGTTATATCGGTTAAGAACAGAAGTTTCCGTCAGTACAGCTTGCCAATCGTCTGACAGAATTAGCATAGTGCTAATAAGCAAGCACCTGTTCCCCTACCTGCTCGGTGGTGAGCTGTGATCGTATAGTGGTCAGTACTCTGCGTTGTGGCCGCAGCAACCCCGGTTTGAATCCGGGTCACGGCAGAGCATTTGAGATTTTACACACACATTAAAAACCCACACGCATTACTTCCCCCAGTCCAGTCTCTTACTGTTGAAAATTAAATCCACTTTAACCCTCACAAAATGTGCCTCTCCCCCCACATTTCAGTAAGCTTATCATACTTCCAAATACACCACAGGGACAAAAGTATTGGGACATCTGCACATAACACTGACGAGGGCTTCAATGACATCCCATTCAAACATTCCGGCTTTAATATGGAGTTGTTCAAACCTTAATTGCTACAACAGCTTCCACTGCTCTAGGAAGGCTTTCTGAAAGATGGTGGAGTGTGTTCATGTGAGGATTTGCCCATTGATCTAGAAGAGCATTTGTTAGGTCACCCACTTGTTTTAGACCAGAGGGCTTGGTTCCTGTTGTAATTCAGACCTGAATTTAGGGGTCTATGCCCACTCCTGAAAACAACCCCATAGCATTTTCCCATCTCCACCAAATTTACAGTGGTCACAATGCAGTCAGGCAGGTAAAATTCTCCTGAAACTGGGCAAATTGTGACTGGTCCATAAGCTAGCATTAGTTGAGTTTTTTGTTTTAATACTAAAACATCAAGCATGACATTGAGTGTGTGTAATCACAGTAAATAAGTAAGCTGGTTTCTAATGGATATTGTGCATAATAAACTGTTCCCATACCGGGAGTCGAACCCGGGCCGCCTGGGTGAAAACCAGGAATCCTAACCGCTAGACCATATGGGACAGACAAGAGAGAGCTGCTCATTGACATGGTTCTCTCCAGATATTTCAAGACCACTACCTAATGGTAGGATTTTTCTCTAGTGCTTCTTTGAAAACAGTAAATCATCATGCTGCGCTACTTTACTGAAAATCAAATGTGTTGTGTTAGTGGATGTTTTACAGATTTTCTTTTCTTTATAGTAAAGAAGGGTCCCACTTAATAGGACAGCTCTAAACTAAATGACTGCTTAGGATATACAAGCCCTACAAAGCACTCACGAGTTTCATGTAGGGATGCCAGCTGAATTGTGGCTTGAGACAGCTGGAAAAAGGGGAAAATGCTATTAAAATCAGTGTTAGTCAGAGTGATTTACTTTAGGAATGATCTGTGTTAAGTAAGCTGCATGTTAACTGCTCATGGAGTAATAAACAGAGTCAGATCCGGAGTGAGAAGTTCAGTGTGGTGGTGATGGGGCTTACTTTGTCCTTTGTGATGATGTTTTGTAAAAGTGTAAAATACATCTGAGTTTAAAGCAGTTTGATTTCTTCGTCTTTTTCTTCAACAGACGTTCTCCATACCAATCTTTAATCCAGAAACGTAGGTACATACTTTTAATGAGCTTCACCAATGGAGTAAGACAAGATTCCAAGGAAGACTAAGAGTTGAAGGGTTTAAAAAAAGTTGAAATAAACTTTTGAGTCAGTCAAATCTAACCAAATCAGAAAAGTGTGAAGATATCCACAGACACTGTAATACAGAGCACTGATCCAAGATGATTGAGAGTGGTTTGAAAGAGTAGTCTACAGTGTGACTAAACTGTAGTGTGCACCATATAAGGACTGTTATATCGGTTAAGAACAGAAGTTTCCGTCAGTACAGCTTGCCAATCGTCTGACAGAATTAGCATAGTGCTAATAAGCAAGCACCTGTTCCCCTACCTGCTCGGTGGTGAGCCGTGATCGTATAGTGGTCAGTACTCTGCGTTGTGGCCGCAGCAACCCCGGTTTGAATCCGGGTCACGGCAGAGCTTTTGAGATTTTACACACACATTAAAAACCCACACGCATTACTTCCCCCAGTCCAGTCTCTTACTGTTGAAAATTAAATCCACTTTAACCCTCACAAAATGTGCCTCTCCCCCCACATTTCAGTAAGCTTATCATACTTCCAAATACACCACAGGGACAAAAGTATTGGGACATCTGCACATAACACTGACGAGGGCTTCAATGACATCCCATTCAAACATTCCGGCTTTAATATGGAGTTGTTCAACCCTTAATTGCTACAACAGCTTCCACTGCTCTAGGAAGGCTTTCTGAAAGATGGTGGAGTGTGTTCATGTGAGGATTTGCCCATTGATCTAGAAGAGCATTTGTTAGGTCACCCACTTGTTTTAGACCAGAGGGCTTGGTTCCTGTTGTAATTCAGACCTGAATTTAGGGGTCTATGCCCACTCCTGAAAACAACCCCATAGCATTTTCCCATCTCCACCAAATTTACAGTGGTCACAATGCAGTCAGGCAGGTAAAATTCTCCTGAAACTGGGCAAATTGTGACTGGTCCATAAGCTAGCATTAGTTGAGTTTTTTGTTTTAATACTAAAACATCAAGCATGACATTGAGTGTGTGTAATCACAGTAAATAAGTAAGCTGGTTTCTAATGGATATTGTGCATAATAAACTGTTCCCATACCGGGAGTCGAACCCGGGCCGCCTGGGTGAAAACCAGGAATCCTAACCGCTAGACCATATGGGACAGACAAGAGAGAGCTGCTCATTGACATGGTTCTCTCCAGATATTTCAAGACCACTACCTAATGGTAGGATTTTTCTCTAGTGCTTCTTTGAAAACAGTAAATCATCATGCTGCGCTACTTTACTGAAAATCAAATGTGTTGTGTTAGTGGATGTTTTACAGATTTTCTTTTCTTTATAGTAAAGAAGGGTCCCACTTAATAGGACAGCTCTAAACTAAATGACTGCTTAGGATATACAAGCCCTACAAAGCACTCACGAGTTTCATGTAGGGATGCCAGCTGAATTGTGGCTTGAGACAGCTGGAAAAAGGGGGAAATGCTATTAAAATCAGTGTTAGTCAGAGTGATTTACTTTAGGAATGATCTGTGTTAAGTAAGCTGCATGTTAACTGCTCATGGAGTAATAAACAGAGTCAGATCCGGAGTGAGAAGTTCAGTGTGGTGGTGATGGGGCTTACTTTGTCCTTTGTGATGATGTTTTGTAAAAGTGTAAAATACATCTGAGTTTAAAGCAGTTTGATTTCTTCGTCTTTTTCTTCAACAGACGTTCTCCATACCAATCTTTAATCCAGAAACGTAGGTACATACTTTTAATGAGCTTCACCAATGGAGTAAGACAAGATTCCAAGGAAGACTAAGAGTTGAAGGGTTTAAAAAAAGTTGAAATAAACTTTTGAGTCAGTCAAATCTAACCAAATCAGAAAAGTGTGAAGATATCCACAGACACTGTAATACAGAGCACTGATCCAAGATGATTGAGAGTGGTTTGAAAGAGTAGTCTATAGTGTGACTAAACTGTAGTGTGCACCATATAAGGACTGTTATATCGGTTAAGAACAGAAGTTTCCATCAGTACAGCTTGCCAATCGTCTGACAGAATTAGCATAGTGCTAATAAGCAAGCGCCTGTTCCCCTACCTGCTCGGTGGTGAGCCGTGATCGTATAGTGGTCAGTACTCTGCGTTGTGGCCGCAGCAACCCCGGTTCGAATCCGGGTCACGGCAGAGCTTTTGAGATTTTACACACACATTAAAAACCCACACGCATTACTTCCCCCAGTCCAGTCTCTTACTGTTGAAAATTAAATCCACTTTAACCCTCACAAAATGTGCCTCTCCCCCCACATTTCAGTAAGCTTATCATACTTCCAAATACACCACAGGGACAAAAGTATTGGGACATCTGCACATAACACTGACTAGGGCTTCAATGACATCCCATTCAAACATTCCGGCTTTAATATGGAGTTGTTCAACCCTTAATTGCTACAACAGCTTCCACTGCTCTAGGAAGGCTTTCTGAAAGATGGTGGAGTGTGTTCATGTGAGGATTTGCCCATTGATCTAGAAGAGCATTTGTTAGGTCACCCACTTGTTTTAGACCAGAGGGCTTGGTTCCTGTTGTAATTCAGACCTGAATTTAGGGGTCTATGCCCACTCCTGAAAACAACCCCATAGCATTTTCCCATCTCCACCAAATTTACAGTGGTCACAATGCAGTCAGGCAGGTAAAATTCTCCTGAAACTGGGCAAATTGTGACTGGTCCATAAGCTAGCATTAGTTGAGTTTTTTGTTTTAATACTAAAACATCAAGCATGACATTGAGTGTGTGTAATCACAGTAAATAAGTAAGCTGGTTTCTAATGGATATTGTGCATAATAAACTGTTCCCATACCGGGAGTCGAACCCGGGCCGCCTGGGTGAAAACCAGGAATCCTAACCGCTAGACCATATGGGACAGACAAGAGAGAGCTGCTCATTGACATGGTTCTCTCCAGATATTTCAAGACCACTACCTAATGGTAGGATTTTTCTCTAGTGCTTCTTTGAAAACAGTAAATCATCATGCTGCGCTACTTTACTGAAAATCAAATGTGTTGTGTTAGTGGATGTTTTACAGATTTTCTTTTCTTTATAGTAAAGAAGGGTCCCACTTAATAGGACAGCTCTAAACTAAATGACTGCTTAGGATATACAAGCCCTACAAAGCACTCACGAGTTTCATGTAGGGATGCCAGCTGAATTGTGGCTTGAGACAGCTGGAAAAAGGGGGAAATGCTATTAAAATCAGTGTTAGTCAGAGTGATTTACTTTAGGAATGATCTGTGTTAAGTAAGCTGCATGTTAACTGCTCATGGAGTAATAAACAGAGTCAGATCCGGAGTGAGAAGTTCAGTGTGGTGGTGATGGGGCTTACTTTGTCCTTTGTGATGATGTTTTGTAAAAGTGTAAAATACATCTGAGTTTAAAGCAGTTTGATTTCTTCGTCTTTTTCTTCAACAGACGTTCTCCATACCAATCTTTAATCCAGAAACGTAGGTACATACTTTTAATGAGCTTCACCAATGGAGTAAGACAAGATTCCAAGGAAGACTAAGAGTTGAAGGGTTTAAAAAAAGTTGAAATAAACTTTTGAGTCAGTCAAATCTAACCAAATCAGAAAAGTGTGAAGATATCCACAGACACTGTAATACAGAGCACTGATCCAAGATGATTGAGAGTGGTTTGAAAGAGTAGTCTACAGTGTGACTAAACTGTAGTGTGCACCATATAAGGACTGTTATATCGGTTAAGAACAGAAGTTTCCGTCAGTACAGCTTGCCAATCGTCTGACAGAATTAGCATAGTGCTAATAAGCAAGCACCTGTTCCCCTACCTGCTCGGTGGTGAGCCGTGATCGTATAGTGGTCAGTACTCTGCGTTGTGGCCGCAGCAACCCCGGTTTGAATCCGGGTCACGGCAGAGCTTTTGAGATTTTACACACACATTAAAAACCCACACGCATTACTTCCCCCAGTCCAGTCTCTTACTGTTGAAAATTAAATCCACTTTAACCCTCACAAAATGTGCCTCTCCCCCCACATTTCAGTAAGCTTATCATACTTCCAAATACACCACAGGGACAAAAGTATTGGGACATCTGCACATAACACTGACGAGGGCTTCAATGACATCCCATTCAAACATTCCGGCTTTAATATGGAGTTGTTCAACCCTTAATTGCTACAACAGCTTCCACTGCTCTAGGAAGGCTTTCTGAAAGATGGTGGAGTGTGTTCATGTGAGGATTTGCCCATTGATCTAGAAGAGCATTTGTTAGGTCACCCACTTGTTTTAGACCAGAGGGCTTGGTTCCTGTTGTAATTCAGACCTGAATTTAGGGGTCTATGCCCACTCCTGAAAACAACCCCATAGCATTTTCCCATCTCCACCAAATTTACAGTGGTCACAATGCAGTCAGGCAGGTAAAATTCTCCTGAAACTGGGCAAATTGTGACTGGTCCATAAGCTAGCATTAGTTGAGTTTTTTGTTTTAATACTAAAACATCAAGCATGACATTGAGTGTGTGTAATCACAGTAAATAAGTAAGCTGGTTTCTAATGGATATTGTGCATAATAAACTGTTCCCATACCGGGAGTCGAACCCGGGCCGCCTGGGTGAAAACCAGGAATCCTAACCGCTAGACCATATGGGACAGACAAGAGAGAGCTGCTCATTGACATGGTTCTCTCCAGATATTTCAAGACCACTACCTAATGGTAGGATTTTTCTCTAGTGCTTCTTTGAAAACAGTAAATCATCATGCTGCGCTACTTTACTGAAAATCAAATGTGTTGTGTTAGTGGATGTTTTACAGATTTTCTTTTCTTTATAGTAAAGAAGGGTCCCACTTAATAGGACAGCTCTAAACTAAATGACTGCTTAGGATATACAAGCCCTACAAAGCACTCACGAGTTTCATGTAGGGATGCCAGCTGAATTGTGGCTTGAGACAGCTGGAAAAAGGGGGAAATGCTATTAAAATCAGTGTTAGTCAGAGTGATTTACTTTAGGAATGATCTGTGTTAAGTAAGCTGCATGTTAACTGCTCATGGAGTAATAAACAGAGTCAGATCCGGAGTGAGAAGTTCAGTGTGGTGGTGATGGGGCTTACTTTGTCCTTTGTGATGATGTTTTGTAAAAGTGTAAAATACATCTGAGTTTAAAGCAGTTTGATTTCTTCGTCTTTTTCTTCAACAGACGTTCTCCATACCAATCTTTAATCCAGAAACGTAGGTACATACTTTTAATGAGCTTCACCAATGGAGTAAGACAAGATTCCAAGGAAGACTAAGAGTTGAAGGGTTTAAAAAAAGTTGAAATAAACTTTTGAGTCAGTCAAATCTAACCAAATCAGAAAAGTGTGAAGATATCCACAGACACTGTAATACAGAGCACTGATCCAAGATGATTGAGAGTGGTTTGAAAGAGTAGTCTATAGTGTGACTAAACTGTAGTGTGCACCATATAAGGACTGTTATATCGGTTAAGAACAGAAGTTTCCATCAGTACAGCTTGCCAATCGTCTGACAGAATTAGCATAGTGCTAATAAGCAAGCGCCTGTTCCCCTACCTGCTCGGTGGTGAGCCGTGATCGTATAGTGGTCAGTACTCTGCGTTGTGGCCGCAGCAACCCCGGTTCGAATCCGGGTCACGGCAGAGCTTTTGAGATTTTACACACACATTAAAAACCCACACGCATTACTTCCCCCAGTCCAGTCTCTTACTGTTGAAAATTAAATCCACTTTAACCCTCACAAAATGTGCCTCTCCCCCCACATTTCAGTAAGCTTATCATACTTCCAAATACACCACAGGGACAAAAGTATTGGGACATCTGCACATAACACTGACTAGGGCTTCAATGACATCCCATTCAAACATTCCGGCTTTAATATGGAGTTGTTCAACCCTTAATTGCTACAACAGCTTCCACTGCTCTAGGAAGGCTTTCTGAAAGATGGTGGAGTGTGTTCATGTGAGGATTTGCCCATTGATCTAGAAGAGCATTTGTTAGGTCACCCACTTGTTTTAGACCAGAGGGCTTGGTTCCTGTTGTAATTCAGACCTGAATTTAGGGGTCTATGCCCACTCCTGAAAACAACCCCATAGCATTTTCCCATCTCCACCAAATTTACAGTGGTCACAATGCAGTCAGGCAGGTAAAATTCTCCTGAAACTGGGCAAATTGTGACTGGTCCATAAGCTAGCATTAGTTGAGTTTTTTGTTTTAATACTAAAACATCAAGCATGACATTGAGTGTGTGTAATCACAGTAAATAAGTAAGCTGGTTTCTAATGGATATTGTGCATAATAAACTGTTCCCATACCGGGAGTCGAACCCGGGCCGCCTGGGTGAAAACCAGGAATCCTAACCGCTAGACCATATGGGACAGACAAGAGAGAGCTGCTCATTGACATGGTTCTCTCCAGATATTTCAAGACCACTACCTAATGGTAGGATTTTTCTCTAGTGCTTCTTTGAAAACAGTAAATCATCATGCTGCGCTACTTTACTGAAAATCAAATGTGTTGTGTTAGTGGATGTTTTACAGATTTTCTTTTCTTTATAGTAAAGAAGGGTCCCACTTAATAGGACAGCTCTAAACTAAATGACTGCTTAGGATATACAAGCCCTACAAAGCACTCACGAGTTTCATGTAGGGATGCCAGCTGAATTGTGGCTTGAGACAGCTGGAAAAAGGGGGAAATGCTATTAAAATCAGTGTTAGTCAGAGTGATTTACTTTAGGAATGATCTGTGTTAAGTAAGCTGCATGTTAACTGCTCATGGAGTAATAAACAGAGTCAGATCCGGAGTGAGAAGTTCAGTGTGGTGGTGATGGGGCTTACTTTGTCCTTTGTGATGATGTTTTGTAAAAGTGTAAAATACATCTGAGTTTAAAGCAGTTTGATTTCTTCGTCTTTTTCTTCAACAGACGTTCTCCATACCAATCTTTAATCCAGAAACGTAGGTACATACTTTTAATGAGCTTCACCAATGGAGTAAGACAAGATTCCAAGGAAGACTAAGAGTTGAAGGGTTTAAAAAAAGTTGAAATAAACTTTTGAGTCAGTCAAATCTAACCAAATCAGAAAAGTGTGAAGATATCCACAGACACTGTAATACAGAGCACTGATCCAAGATGATTGAGAGTGGTTTGAAAGAGTAGTCTATAGTGTGACTAAACTGTAGTGTGCACCATATAAGGACTGTTATATCGGTTAAGAACAGAAGTTTCCGTCAGTACAGCTTGCCAATCGTCTGACAGAATTAGCATAGTGCTAATAAGCAAGCACCTGTTCCCCTACCTGCTCGGTGGTGAGCTGTGATCGTATAGTGGTCAATACTCTGCGTTGTGGCCGCAGCAACCCCGGTTCGAATCCGGGTCACGGCAGAGCATTTGAGATTTTACACACACATTAAAAACCCACACGCATTACTTCCCCCAGTCCAGTCTCTTACTGTTGAAAATTAAATCCACTTTAACCCTCACAAAATGTGCCTCTCCCCCCACATTTCAGTAAGCTTATCATACTTCCAAATACACCACAGGGACAAAAGTATTGGGACATCTGCACATAACACTGACGAGGGCTTCAATGACATCCCATTCAAACATTCCGGCTTTAATATGGAGTTGTTCAAACCTTAATTGCTACAACAGCTTCCACTGCTCTAGGAAGGCTTTCTGAAAGATGGTGGAGTGTGTTCATGTGAGGATTTGCCCATTGATCTAGAAGAGCATTTGTTAGGTCACCCACTTGTTTTAGACCAGAGGGCTTGGTTCCTGTTGTAATTCAGACCTGAATTTAGGGGTCTATGCCCACTCCTGAAAACAACCCCATAGCATTTTCCCATCTCCACCAAATTTACAGTGGTCACAATGCAGTCAGGCAGGTAAAATTCTCCTGAAACTGGGCAAATTGTGACTGGTCCATAAGCTAGCATTAGTTGAGTTTTTTGTTTTAATACTAAAACATCAAGCATGACATTGAGTGTGTGTAATCACAGTAAATAAGTAAGCTGGTTTCTAATGGATATTGTGCATAATAAACTGTTCCCATACCGGGAGTCGAACCCGGGCCGCCTGGGTGAAAACCAGGAATCCTAACCGCTAGACCATATGGGACAGACAAGAGAGAGCTGCTCATTGACATGGTTCTCTCCAGATATTTCAAGACCACTACCTAATGGTAGGATTTTTCTCTAGTGCTTCTTTGAAAACAGTAAATCATCATGCTGCGCTACTTTACTGAAAATCAAATGTGTTGTGTTAGTGGATGTTTTACAGATTTTCTTTTCTTTATAGTAAAGAAGGGTCCCACTTAATAGGACAGCTCTAAACTAAATGACTGCTTAGGATATACAAGCCCTACAAAGCACTCACGAGTTTCATGTAGGGATGCCAGCTGAATTGTGGCTTGAGACAGCTGGAAAAAGGGGAAAATGCTATTAAAATCAGTGTTAGTCAGAGTGATTTACTTTAGGAATGATCTGTGTTAAGTAAGCTGCATGTTAACTGCTCATGGAGTAATAAACAGAGTCAGATCCGGAGTGAGAAGTTCAGTGTGGTGGTGATGGGGCTTACTTTGTCCTTTGTGATGATGTTTTGTAAAAGTGTAAAATACATCTGAGTTTAAAGCAGTTTGATTTCTTCGTCTTTTTCTTCAACAGACGTTCTCCATACCAATCTTTAATCCAGAAACGTAGGTACATACTTTTAATGAGCTTCACCAATGGAGTAAGACAAGATTCCAAGGAAGACTAAGAGTTGAAGGGTTTAAAAAAAGTTGAAATAAACTTTTGAGTCAGTCAAATCTAACCAAATCAGAAAAGTGTGAAGATATCCACAGACACTGTAATACAGAGCACTGATCCAAGATGATTGAGAGTGGTTTGAAAGAGTAGTCTACAGTGTGACTAAACTGTAGTGTGCACCATATAAGGACTGTTATATCGGTTAAGAACAGAAGTTTCCGTCAGTACAGCTTGCCAATCGTCTGACAGAATTAGCATAGTGCTAATAAGCAAGCACCTGTTCCCCTACCTGCTCGGTGGTGAGCCGTGATCGTATAGTGGTCAGTACTCTGCGTTGTGGCCGCAGCAACCCCGGTTTGAATCCGGGTCACGGCAGAGCTTTTGAGATTTTACACACACATTAAAAACCCACACGCATTACTTCCCCCAGTCCAGTCTCTTACTGTTGAAAATTAAATCCACTTTAACCCTCACAAAATGTGCCTCTCCCCCCACATTTCAGTAAGCTTATCATACTTCCAAATACACCACAGGGACAAAAGTATTGGGACATCTGCACATAACACTGACGAGGGCTTCAATGACATCCCATTCAAACATTCCGGCTTTAATATGGAGTTGTTCAACCCTTAATTGCTACAACAGCTTCCACTGCTCTAGGAAGGCTTTCTGAAAGATGGTGGAGTGTGTTCATGTGAGGATTTGCCCATTGATCTAGAAGAGCATTTGTTAGGTCACCCACTTGTTTTAGACCAGAGGGCTTGGTTCCTGTTGTAATTCAGACCTGAATTTAGGGGTCTATGCCCACTCCTGAAAACAACCCCATAGCATTTTCCCATCTCCACCAAATTTACAGTGGTCACAATGCAGTCAGGCAGGTAAAATTCTCCTGAAACTGGGCAAATTGTGACTGGTCCATAAGCTAGCATTAGTTGAGTTTTTTGTTTTAATACTAAAACATCAAGCATGACATTGAGTGTGTGTAATCACAGTAAATAAGTAAGCTGGTTTCTAATGGATATTGTGCATAATAAACTGTTCCCATACCGGGAGTCGAACCCGGGCCGCCTGGGTGAAAACCAGGAATCCTAACCGCTAGACCATATGGGACAGACAAGAGAGAGCTGCTCATTGACATGGTTCTCTCCAGATATTTCAAGACCACTACCTAATGGTAGGATTTTTCTCTAGTGCTTCTTTGAAAACAGTAAATCATCATGCTGCGCTACTTTACTGAAAATCAAATGTGTTGTGTTAGTGGATGTTTTACAGATTTTCTTTTCTTTATAGTAAAGAAGGGTCCCACTTAATAGGACAGCTCTAAACTAAATGACTGCTTAGGATATACAAGCCCTACAAAGCACTCACGAGTTTCATGTAGGGATGCCAGCTGAATTGTGGCTTGAGACAGCTGGAAAAAGGGGGAAATGCTATTAAAATCAGTGTTAGTCAGAGTGATTTACTTTAGGAATGATCTGTGTTAAGTAAGCTGCATGTTAACTGCTCATGGAGTAATAAACAGAGTCAGATCCGGAGTGAGAAGTTCAGTGTGGTGGTGATGGGGCTTACTTTGTCCTTTGTGATGATGTTTTGTAAAAGTGTAAAATACATCTGAGTTTAAAGCAGTTTGATTTCTTCGTCTTTTTCTTCAACAGACGTTCTCCATACCAATCTTTAATCCAGAAACGTAGGTACATACTTTTAATGAGCTTCACCAATGGAGTAAGACAAGATTCCAAGGAAGACTAAGAGTTGAAGGGTTTAAAAAAAGTTGAAATAAACTTTTGAGTCAGTCAAATCTAACCAAATCAGAAAAGTGTGAAGATATCCACAGACACTGTAATACAGAGCACTGATCCAAGATGATTGAGAGTGGTTTGAAAGAGTAGTCTATAGTGTGACTAAACTGTAGTGTGCACCATATAAGGACTGTTATATCGGTTAAGAACAGAAGTTTCCATCAGTACAGCTTGCCAATCGTCTGACAGAATTAGCATAGTGCTAATAAGCAAGCGCCTGTTCCCCTACCTGCTCGGTGGTGAGCCGTGATCGTATAGTGGTCAGTACTCTGCGTTGTGGCCGCAGCAACCCCGGTTCGAATCCGGGTCACGGCAGAGCTTTTGAGATTTTACACACACATTAAAAACCCACACGCATTACTTCCCCCAGTCCAGTCTCTTACTGTTGAAAATTAAATCCACTTTAACCCTCACAAAATGTGCCTCTCCCCCCACATTTCAGTAAGCTTATCATACTTCCAAATACACCACAGGGACAAAAGTATTGGGACATCTGCACATAACACTGACTAGGGCTTCAATGACATCCCATTCAAACATTCCGGCTTTAATATGGAGTTGTTCAACCCTTAATTGCTACAACAGCTTCCACTGCTCTAGGAAGGCTTTCTGAAAGATGGTGGAGTGTGTTCATGTGAGGATTTGCCCATTGATCTAGAAGAGCATTTGTTAGGTCACCCACTTGTTTTAGACCAGAGGGCTTGGTTCCTGTTGTAATTCAGACCTGAATTTAGGGGTCTATGCCCACTCCTGAAAACAACCCCATAGCATTTTCCCATCTCCACCAAATTTACAGTGGTCACAATGCAGTCAGGCAGGTAAAATTCTCCTGAAACTGGGCAAATTGTGACTGGTCCATAAGCTAGCATTAGTTGAGTTTTTTGTTTTAATACTAAAACCTCAAGCATGACATTGAGTGTGTGTAATCACAGTAAATAAGTAAGCTGGTTTCTAATGGATATTGTGCATAATAAACTGTTCCCATACCGGGAGTCGAACCCGGGCCGCCTGGGTGAAAGCCAGGAATCCTAACCGCTAGACCACATGGGACAGAAAAGAGAGAGCTGCTCATTGACATGGTTCTCTCCAGATATTTCAAGACCACTACCTAATGGTAGGATTTTTCTCAAGTGCTTCTTTGAAAACAGTAAATCATCATGCTGCGCTACTTTACTGAAAATCAAATGTGTTGTGTTAGTGGATGTTTTACAGATTTTCTTTTCTTTATAGTAAAGAAGGGTCCCACTTAATAGGACAGCTCTAAACTAAATGACTGCTTAGGATATACAAGCCCTACAAAGCACTCACGAGTTTCATGTAGGGATGCCAGCTGAATTGTGGCTTGAGACAGCTGGAAAAAGGGGAAAATGCTATTAAAATCAGTGTTAGTCAGAGTGATTTACTTTAGGAATGATCTGTGTTAAGTAAGCTGCATGTTAACTGCTCATGGAGTAATAAACAGAGTCAGATCCGGAGTGAGAAGTTCAGTGTGGTGGTGATGGGGCTTACTTTGTCCTTTGTGATGATGTTTTGTAAAAGTGTAAAATACATCTGAGTTTAAAGCAGTTTGATTTCTTCTTCTTTTTCTTCAACAGACGTTCTCCATACCAATCTTTAATCCAGAAACGTAGGTACATACTTTTAATGAGCTTCACCAATGGAGTAAGACAAGATTCCAAGGAAGACTAAGAGTTGAAGGGTTTAAAAAAAGTTGAAATAAACTTTTGAGTCAGTCAAATCTAACCAAATCAGAAAAGTGTGAAGATATCCACAGACACTGTAATACAAAGCACTGATCCAAGATGATTGAGAGTGGTTTGAAAGAGTAGTCTATAGTGTGACTAAACTGTAGTGTGCACCATATAAGGACTGTTATATCGGTTAAGAAAAGAAGTTTCCGTCAGTACAGCTTGCCAATCGTCTGACAGAATTAGCATAGTGCTAATAAGCAAGCGCCTGTTCCCCTACCTGCTCGGTGGTGAGCCGTGATCATATGTTGTGGTCAGTACTCTGCGTTGTGGCCGCAGCAACCCCGGTTCGAATCCGGGTCACGGCAGAGCTTTTGAGATTTTACACACACATTAAAAACCCACACGCATTACTTCCCCCAGTCCAGTCTCTTACTGTTGAAAATTAAATCCACTTTAACCCTCACAAAATGTGCCTCTCCCCCCACATTTCAGTAAGCTTATCATACTTCCAAATACACCACAGGGACAAAAGTATTGGGACATCTGCACATAACACTGACGAGGGCTTCAATGACATCCCATTCAAACATTCCGGCTTTAATATGGAGTTGTTCAACCCTTAATTGCTACAACAGCTTCCACTGCTCTAGGAAGGCTTTCTGAAAGATGGTGGAGTGTGTTCATGTGAGGATTTGCCCATTGATCTAGAAGAGCATTTGTTAGGTCACCCACTTGTTTTAGACCAGAGGGCTTGGTTCCTGTTGTAATTCAGACCTGAATTTAGGGGTCTATGCCCACTCCTGAAAACAACCCCATAGCATTTTCCCATCTCCACCAAATTTACAGTGGTCACAATGCAGTCAGGCAGGTAAAATTCTCCTGAAACTGGGCAAATTGTGACTGGTCCATAAGCTAGCATTAGTTGAGTTTTTTGTTTTAATACTAAAACCTCAAGCATGACATTGAGTGTGTGTAATCACAGTAAATAAGTAAGCTGGTTTCTAATGGATATTGTGCATAATAAACTGTTCCCATACCGGGAGTCGAACCCGGGCCGCCTGGGTGAAAACCAGGAATCCTAACCGCTAGACCATATGGGACAGACAAGAGAGAGCTGCTCATTGACATGGTTCTCTCCAGATATTTCAAGACCACTACCTAATGGTAGGATTTTTCTCTAGTGCTTCTTTGAAAACAGTAAATCATCATGCTGCGCTACTTTACTGAAAATCAAATGTGTTGTGTTAGTGGATGTTTTACAGATTTTCTTTTCTTTATAGTAAAGAAGGGTCCCACTTAATAGGACAGCTCTAAACTAAATGACTGCTTAGGATATACAAGCCCTACAAAGCACTCACGAGTTTCATGTAGGGATGCCAGCTGAATTGTGGCTTGAGACAGCTGGAAAAAGGGGAAAATGCTATTAAAATCAGTGTTAGTCAGAGTGATTTACTTTAGGAATGATCTGTGTTAAGTAAGCTGCATGTTAACTGCTCATGGAGTAATAAACAGAGTCAGATCCGGAGTGAGAAGTTCAGTGTGGTGGTGATGGGGCTTACTTTGTCCTTTGTGATGATGTTTTGTAAAAGTGTAAAATACATCTGAGTTTAAAGCAGTTTGATTTCTTCGTCTTTTTCTTCAACAGACGTTCTCCATACCAATCTTTAATCCAGAAACGTAGGTACATACTTTTAATGAGCTTCACCAATGGAGTAAGACAAGATTCCAAGGAAGACTAAGAGTTGAAGGGTTTAAAAAAAGTTGAAATAAACTTTTGAGTCAGTCAAATCTAACCAAATCAGAAAAGTGTGAAGATATCCACAGACACTGTAATACAAAGCACTGATCCAAGATGATTGAGAGTGGTTTGAAAGAGTAGTCTATAGTGTGACTAAACTGTAGTGTGCACCATATAAGGACTGTTATATCGGTTAAGAAAAGAAGTTTCCGTCAGTACAGCTTGCCAATCGTCTGACAGAATTAGCATAGTGCTAATAAGCAAGCGCCTGTTCCCCTACCTGCTCGGTGGTGAGCCGTGATCATATGTTGTGGTCAGTACTCTGCGTTGTGGCCGCAGCAACCCCGGTTCGAATCCGGGTCACGGCAGAGCTTTTGAGATTTTACACACACATTAAAAACCCACACGCATTACTTCCCCCAGTCCAGTCTCTTACTGTTGAAAATTAAATCCACTTTAACCCTCACAAAATGTGCCTCTCCCCCCACATTTCAGTAAGCTTATCATACTTCCAAATACACCACAGGGACAAAAGTATTGGGACATCTGCACATAACACTGACGAGGGCTTCAATGACATCCCATTCAAACATTCCGGCTTTAATATGGAGTTGTTCAACCCTTAATTGCTACAACAGCTTCCACTGCTCTAGGAAGGCTTTCTGAAAGATGGTGGAGTGTGTTCATGTGAGGATTTGCCCATTGATCTAGAAGAGCATTTGTTAGGTCACCCACTTGTTTTAGACCAGAGGGCTTGGTTCCTGTTGTAATTCAGACCTGAATTTAGGGGTCTATGCCCACTCCTGAAAACAACCCCATAGCATTTTCCCATCTCCACCAAATTTACAGTGGTCACAATGCAGTCAGGCAGGTAAAATTCTCCTGAAACTGGGCAAATTGTGACTGGTCCATAAGCTAGCATTAGTTGAGTTTTTTGTTTTAATACTAAAACCTCAAGCATGACATTGAGTGTGTGTAATCACAGTAAATAAGTAAGCTGGTTTCTAATGGATATTGTGCATAATAAACTGTTCCCATACCGGGAGTCGAACCCGGGCCGCCTGGGTGAAAACCAGGAATCCTAACCGCTAGACCATATGGGACAGACAAGAGAGAGCTGCTCATTGACATGGTTCTCTCCAGATATTTCAAGACCACTACCTAATGGTAGGATTTTTCTCTAGTGCTTCTTTGAAAACAGTAAATCATCATGCTGCGCTACTTTACTGAAAATCAAATGTGTTGTGTTAGTGGATGTTTTACAGATTTTCTTTTCTTTATAGTAAAGAAGGGTCCCACTTAATAGGACAGCTCTAAACTAAATGACTGCTTAGGATATACAAGCCCTACAAAGCACTCACGAGTTTCATGTAGGGATGCCAGCTGAATTGTGGCTTGAGACAGCTGGAAAAAGGGGAAAATGCTATTAAAATCAGTGTTAGTCAGAGTGATTTACTTTAGGAATGATCTGTGTTAAGTAAGCTGCATGTTAACTGCTCATGGAGTAATAAACAGAGTCAGATCCGGAGTGAGAAGTTCAGTGTGGTGGTGATGGGGCTTACTTTGTCCTTTGTGATGATGTTTTGTAAAAGTGTAAAATACATCTGAGTTTAAAGCAGTTTGATTTCTTCGTCTTTTTCTTCAACAGACGTTCTCCATACCAATCTTTAATCCAGAAACGTAGGTACATACTTTTAATGAGCTTCACCAATGGAGTAAGACAAGATTCCAAGGAAGACTAAGAGTTGAAGGGTTTAAAAAAAGTTGAAATAAACTTTTGAGTCAGTCAAATCTAACCAAATCAGAAAAGTGTGAAGATATCCACAGACACTGTAATACAAAGCACTGATCCAAGATGATTGAGAGTGGTTTGAAAGAGTAGTCTATAGTGTGACTAAACTGTAGTGTGCACCATATAAGGACTGTTATATCGGTTAAGAAAAGAAGTTTCCGTCAGTACAGCTTGCCAATCGTCTGACAGAATTAGCATAGTGCTAATAAGCAAGCGCCTGTTCCCCTACCTGCTCGGTGGTGAGCCGTGATCATATATTGTGGTCAGTACTCTGCGTTGTGGCCGCAGCAACCCCGGTTCGAATCCGGGTCACGGCAGAGCTTTTGAGATTTTACACACACATTAAAAACCCACACGCATTACTTCCCCCAGTCCAGTCTCTTACTGTTGAAAATTAAATCCACTTTAACCCTCACAAAATGTGCCTCTCCCCCCACATTTCAGTAAGCTTATCATACTTCCAAATACACCACAGGGACAAAAGTATTGGGACATCTGCACATAACACTGACTAGGGCTTCAATGACATCCCATTCAAACATTCCGGCTTTAATATGGAGTTGTTCAACCCTTAATTGCTACAACAGCTTCCACTGCTCTAGGAAGGCTTTCTGAAAGATGGTGGAGTGTGTTCATGTGAGGATTTGCCCATTGATCTAGAAGAGCATTTGTTAGGTCACCCACTTGTTTTAGACCAGAGGGCTTGGTTCCTGTTGTAATTCAGACCTGAATTTAGGGGTCTATGCCCACTCCTGAAAACAACCCCATAGCATTTTCCCATCTCCACCAAATTTACAGTGGTCACAATGCAGTCAGGCAGGTAAAATTCTCCTGAAACTGGGCAAATTGTGACTGGTCCATAAGCTAGCATTAGTTGAGTTTTTTGTTTTAATACTAAAACATCAAGCATGACATTGAGTGTGTGTAATCACAGTAAATAAGTAAGCTGGTTTCTAATGGATATTGTGCATAATAAACTGTTCCCATACCGGGAGTCGAACCCGGGCCGCCTGGGTGAAAACCAGGAATCCTAACCGCTAGACCATATGGGACAGACAAGAGAGAGCTGCTCATTGACATGGTTCTCTCCAGATATTTCAAGACCACTACCTAATGGTAGGATTTTTCTCTAGTGCTTCTTTGAAAACAGTAAATCATCATGCTGCGCTACTTTACTGAAAATCAAATGTGTTGTGTTAGTGGATGTTTTACAGATTTTCTTTTCTTTATAGTAAAGAAGGGTCCCACTTAATAGGACAGCTCTAAACTAAATGACTGCTTAGGATATACAAGCCCTACAAAGCACTCACGAGTTTCATGTAGGGATGCCAGCTGAATTGTGGCTTGAGACAGCTGGAAAAAGGGGGAAATGCTATTAAAATCAGTGTTAGTCAGAGTGATTTACTTTAGGAATGATCTGTGTTAAGTAAGCTGCATGTTAACTGCTCATGGAGTAATAAACAGAGTCAGATCCGGAGTGAGAAGTTCAGTGTGGTGGTGATGGGGCTTACTTTGTCCTTTGTGATGATGTTTTGTAAAAGTGTAAAATACATCTGAGTTTAAAGCAGTTTGATTTCTTCGTCTTTTTCTTCAACAGACGTTCTCCATACCAATCTTTAATCCAGAAACGTAGGTACATACTTTTAATGAGCTTCACCAATGGAGTAAGACAAGATTCCAAGGAAGACTAAGAGTTGAAGGGTTTAAAAAAAGTTGAAATAAACTTTTGAGTCAGTCAAATCTAACCAAATCAGAAAAGTGTGAAGATATCCACAGACACTGTAATACAGAGCACTGATCCAAGATGATTGAGAGTGGTTTGAAAGAGTAGTCTATAGTGTGACTAAACTGTAGTGTGCACCATATAAGGACTGTTATATCGGTTAAGAACAGAAGTTTCCGTCAGTACAGCTTGCCAATCGTCTGACAGAATTAGCATAGTGCTAATAAGCAAGCACCTGTTCCCCTACCTGCTCGGTGGTGAGCTGTGATCGTATAGTGGTCAGTACTCTGCGTTGTGGCCGCAGCAACCCCGGTTCGAATCCGGGTCACGGCAGAGCATTTGAGATTTTACACACACATTAAAAACCCACACGCATTACTTCCCCCAGTCCAGTCTCTTACTGTTGAAAATTAAATCCACTTTAACCCTCACAAAATGTGCCTCTCCCCCCACATTTCAGTAAGCTTATCATACTTCCAAATACACCACAGGGACAAAAGTATTGGGACATCTGCACATAACACTGACGAGGGCTTCAATGACATCCCATTCAAACATTCCGGCTTTAATATGGAGTTGTTCAAACCTTAATTGCTACAACAGCTTCCACTGCTCTAGGAAGGCTTTCTGAAAGATGGTGGAGTGTGTTCATGTGAGGATTTGCCCATTGATCTAGAAGAGCATTTGTTAGGTCACCCACTTGTTTTAGACCAGAGGGCTTGGTTCCTGTTGTAATTCAGACCTGAATTTAGGGGTCTATGCCCACTCCTGAAAACAACCCCATAGCATTTTCCCATCTCCACCAAATTTACAGTGGTCACAATGCAGTCAGGCAGGTAAAATTCTCCTGAAACTGGGCAAATTGTGACTGGTCCATAAGCTAGCATTAGTTGAGTTTTTTGTTTTAATACTAAAACATCAAGCATGACATTGAGTGTGTGTAATCACAGTAAATAAGTAAGCTGGTTTCTAATGGATATTGTGCATAATAAACTGTTCCCATACCGGGAGTCGAACCCGGGCCGCCTGGGTGAAAACCAGGAATCCTAACCGCTAGACCATATGGGACAGACAAGAGAGAGCTGCTCATTGACATGGTTCTCTCCAGATATTTCAAGACCACTACCTAATGGTAGGATTTTTCTCTAGTGCTTCTTTGAAAACAGTAAATCATCATGCTGCGCTACTTTACTGAAAATCAAATGTGTTGTGTTAGTGGATGTTTTACAGATTTTCTTTTCTTTATAGTAAAGAAGGGTCCCACTTAATAGGACAGCTCTAAACTAAATGACTGCTTAGGATATACAAGCCCTACAAAGCACTCACGAGTTTCATGTAGGGATGCCAGCTGAATTGTGGCTTGAGACAGCTGGAAAAAGGGGAAAATGCTATTAAAATCAGTGTTAGTCAGAGTGATTTACTTTAGGAATGATCTGTGTTAAGTAAGCTGCATGTTAACTGCTCATGGAGTAATAAACAGAGTCAGATCCGGAGTGAGAAGTTCAGTGTGGTGGTGATGGGGCTTACTTTGTCCTTTGTGATGATGTTTTGTAAAAGTGTAAAATACATCTGAGTTTAAAGCAGTTTGATTTCTTCGTCTTTTTCTTCAACAGACGTTCTCCATACCAATCTTTAATCCAGAAACGTAGGTACATACTTTTAATGAGCTTCACCAATGGAGTAAGACAAGATTCCAAGGAAGACTAAGAGTTGAAGGGTTTAAAAAAAGTTGAAATAAACTTTTGAGTCAGTCAAATCTAACCAAATCAGAAAAGTGTGAAGATATCCACAGACACTGTAATACAGAGCACTGATCCAAGATGATTGAGAGTGGTTTGAAAGAGTAGTCTACAGTGTGACTAAACTGTAGTGTGCACCATATAAGGACTGTTATATCGGTTAAGAACAGAAGTTTCCGTCAGTACAGCTTGCCAATCGTCTGACAGAATTAGCATAGTGCTAATAAGCAAGCACCTGTTCCCCTACCTGCTCGGTGGTGAGCCGTGATCGTATAGTGGTCAGTACTCTGTGTTGTGGCCGCAGCAACCCCGGTTTGAATCCGGGTCACGGCAGAGCTTTTGAGATTTTACACACACATTAAAAACCCACACGCATTACTTCCCCCAGTCCAGTCTCTTACTGTTGAAAATTAAATCCACTTTAACCCTCACAAAATGTGCCTCTCCCCCCACATTTCAGTAAGCTTATCATACTTCCAAATACACCACAGGGACAAAAGTATTGGGACATCTGCACATAACACTGACGAGGGCTTCAATGACATCCCATTCAAACATTCCGGCTTTAATATGGAGTTGTTCAACCCTTAATTGCTACAACAGCTTCCACTGCTCTAGGAAGGCTTTCTGAAAGATGGTGGAGTGTGTTCATGTGAGGATTTGCCCATTGATCTAGAAGAGCATTTGTTAGGTCACCCACTTGTTTTAGACCAGAGGGCTTGGTTCCTGTTGTAATTCAGACCTGAATTTAGGGGTCTATGCCCACTCCTGAAAACAACCCCATAGCATTTTCCCATCTCCACCAAATTTACAGTGGTCACAATGCAGTCAGGCAGGTAAAATTCTCCTGAAACTGGGCAAATTGTGACTGGTCCATAAGCTAGCATTAGTTGAGTTTTTTGTTTTAATACTAAAACATCAAGCATGACATTGAGTGTGTGTAATCACAGTAAATAAGTAAGCTGGTTTCTAATGGATATTGTGCATAATAAACTGTTCCCATACCGGGAGTCGAACCCGGGCCGCCTGGGTGAAAACCAGGAATCCTAACCGCTAGACCATATGGGACAGACAAGAGAGAGCTGCTCATTGACATGGTTCTCTCCAGATATTTCAAGACCACTACCTAATGGTAGGATTTTTCTCTAGTGCTTCTTTGAAAACAGTAAATCATCATGCTGCGCTACTTTACTGAAAATCAAATGTGTTGTGTTAGTGGATGTTTTACAGATTTTCTTTTCTTTATAGTAAAGAAGGGTCCCACTTAATAGGACAGCTCTAAACTAAATGACTGCTTAGGATATACAAGCCCTACAAAGCACTCACGAGTTTCATGTAGGGATGCCAGCTGAATTGTGGCTTGAGACAGCTGGAAAAAGGGGGAAATGCTATTAAAATCAGTGTTAGTCAGAGTGATTTACTTTAGGAATGATCTGTGTTAAGTAAGCTGCATGTTAACTGCTCATGGAGTAATAAACAGAGTCAGATCCGGAGTGAGAAGTTCAGTGTGGTGGTGATGGGGCTTACTTTGTCCTTTGTGATGATGTTTTGTAAAAGTGTAAAATACATCTGAGTTTAAAGCAGTTTGATTTCTTCGTCTTTTTCTTCAACAGACGTTCTCCATACCAATCTTTAATCCAGAAACGTAGGTACATACTTTTAATGAGCTTCACCAATGGAGTAAGACAAGATTCCAAGGAAGACTAAGAGTTGAAGGGTTTAAAAAAAGTTGAAATAAACTTTTGAGTCAGTCAAATCTAACCAAATCAGAAAAGTGTGAAGATATCCACAGACACTGTAATACAGAGCACTGATCCAAGATGATTGAGAGTGGTTTGAAAGAGTAGTCTATAGTGTGACTAAACTGTAGTGTGCACCATATAAGGACTGTTATATCGGTTAAGAACAGAAGTTTCCATCAGTACAGCTTGCCAATCGTCTGACAGAATTAGCATAGTGCTAATAAGCAAGCGCCTGTTCCCCTACCTGCTCGGTGGTGAGCCGTGATCGTATAGTGGTCAGTACTCTGCGTTGTGGCCGCAGCAACCCCGGTTCGAATCCGGGTCACGGCAGAGCTTTTGAGATTTTACACACACATTAAAAACCCACACGCATTACTTCCCCCAGTCCAGTCTCTTACTGTTGAAAATTAAATCCACTTTAACCCTCACAAAATGTGCCTCTCCCCCCACATTTCAGTAAGCTTATCATACTTCCAAATACACCACAGGGACAAAAGTATTGGGACATCTGCACATAACACTGACTAGGGCTTCAATGACATCCCATTCAAACATTCCGGCTTTAATATGGAGTTGTTCAACCCTTAATTGCTACAACAGCTTCCACTGCTCTAGGAAGGCTTTCTGAAAGATGGTGGAGTGTGTTCATGTGAGGATTTGCCCATTGATCTAGAAGAGCATTTGTTAGGTCACCCACTTGTTTTAGACCAGAGGGCTTGGTTCCTGTTGTAATTCAGACCTGAATTTAGGGGTCTATGCCCACTCCTGAAAACAACCCCATAGCATTTTCCCATCTCCACCAAATTTACAGTGGTCACAATGCAGTCAGGCAGGTAAAATTCTCCTGAAACTGGGCAAATTGTGACTGGTCCATAAGCTAGCATTAGTTGAGTTTTTTGTTTTAATACTAAAACCTCAAGCATGACATTGAGTGTGTGTAATCACAGTAAATAAGTAAGCTGGTTTCTAATGGATATTGTGCATAATAAACTGTTCCCATACCGGGAGTCGAACCCGGGCCGCCTGGGTGAAAGCCAGGAATCCTAACCGCTAGACCACATGGGACAGAAAAGAGAGAGCTGCTCATTGACATGGTTCTCTCCAGATATTTCAAGACCACTACCTAATGGTAGGATTTTTCTCAAGTGCTTCTTTGAAAACAGTAAATCATCATGCTGCGCTACTTTACTGAAAATCAAATGTGTTGTGTTAGTGGATGTTTTACAGATTTTCTTTTCTTTATAGTAAAGAAGGGTCCCACTTAATAGGACAGCTCTAAACTAAATGACTGCTTAGGATATACAAGCCCTACAAAGCACTCACGAGTTTCATGTAGGGATGCCAGCTGAATTGTGGCTTGAGACAGCTGGAAAAAGGGGAAAATGCTATTAAAATCAGTGTTAGTCAGAGTGATTTACTTTAGGAATGATCTGTGTTAAGTAAGCTGCATGTTAACTGCTCATGGAGTAATAAACAGAGTCAGATCCGGAGTGAGAAGTTCAGTGTGGTGGTGATGGGGCTTACTTTGTCCTTTGTGATGATGTTTTGTAAAAGTGTAAAATACATCTGAGTTTAAAGCAGTTTGATTTCTTCTTCTTTTTCTTCAACAGACGTTCTCCATACCAATCTTTAATCCAGAAACGTAGGTACATACTTTTAATGAGCTTCACCAATGGAGTAAGACAAGATTCCAAGGAAGACTAAGAGTTGAAGGGTTTAAAAAAAGTTGAAATAAACTTTTGAGTCAGTCAAATCTAACCAAATCAGAAAAGTGTGAAGATATCCACAGACACTGTAATACAAAGCACTGATCCAAGATGATTGAGAGTGGTTTGAAAGAGTAGTCTATAGTGTGACTAAACTGTAGTGTGCACCATATAAGGACTGTTATATCGGTTAAGAAAAGAAGTTTCCGTCAGTACAGCTTGCCAATCGTCTGACAGAATTAGCATAGTGCTAATAAGCAAGCGCCTGTTCCCCTACCTGCTCGGTGGTGAGCCGTGATCATATGTTGTGGTCAGTACTCTGCGTTGTGGCCGCAGCAACCCCGGTTCGAATCCGGGTCACGGCAGAGCTTTTGAGATTTTACACACACATTAAAAACCCACACGCATTACTTCCCCCAGTCCAGTCTCTTACTGTTGAAAATTAAATCCACTTTAACCCTCACAAAATGTGCCTCTCCCCCCACATTTCAGTAAGCTTATCATACTTCCAAATACACCACAGGGACAAAAGTATTGGGACATCTGCACATAACACTGACGAGGGCTTCAATGACATCCCATTCAAACATTCCGGCTTTAATATGGAGTTGTTCAACCCTTAATTGCTACAACAGCTTCCACTGCTCTAGGAAGGCTTTCTGAAAGATGGTGGAGTGTGTTCATGTGAGGATTTGCCCATTGATCTAGAAGAGCATTTGTTAGGTCACCCACTTGTTTTAGACCAGAGGGCTTGGTTCCTGTTGTAATTCAGACCTGAATTTAGGGGTCTATGCCCACTCCTGAAAACAACCCCATAGCATTTTCCCATCTCCACCAAATTTACAGTGGTCACAATGCAGTCAGGCAGGTAAAATTCTCCTGAAACTGGGCAAATTGTGACTGGTCCATAAGCTAGCATTAGTTGAGTTTTTTGTTTTAATACTAAAACCTCAAGCATGACATTGAGTGTGTGTAATCACAGTAAATAAGTAAGCTGGTTTCTAATGGATATTGTGCATAATAAACTGTTCCCATACCGGGAGTCGAACCCGGGCCGCCTGGGTGAAAACCAGGAATCCTAACCGCTAGACCATATGGGACAGACAAGAGAGAGCTGCTCATTGACATGGTTCTCTCCAGATATTTCAAGACCACTACCTAATGGTAGGATTTTTCTCTAGTGCTTCTTTGAAAACAGTAAATCATCATGCTGCGCTACTTTACTGAAAATCAAATGTGTTGTGTTAGTGGATGTTTTACAGATTTTCTTTTCTTTATAGTAAAGAAGGGTCCCACTTAATAGGACAGCTCTAAACTAAATGACTGCTTAGGATATACAAGCCCTACAAAGCACTCACGAGTTTCATGTAGGGATGCCAGCTGAATTGTGGCTTGAGACAGCTGGAAAAAGGGGAAAATGCTATTAAAATCAGTGTTAGTCAGAGTGATTTACTTTAGGAATGATCTGTGTTAAGTAAGCTGCATGTTAACTGCTCATGGAGTAATAAACAGAGTCAGATCCGGAGTGAGAAGTTCAGTGTGGTGGTGATGGGGCTTACTTTGTCCTTTGTGATGATGTTTTGTAAAAGTGTAAAATACATCTGAGTTTAAAGCAGTTTGATTTCTTCGTCTTTTTCTTCAACAGACGTTCTCCATACCAATCTTTAATCCAGAAACGTAGGTACATACTTTTAATGAGCTTCACCAATGGAGTAAGACAAGATTCCAAGGAAGACTAAGAGTTGAAGGGTTTAAAAAAAGTTGAAATAAACTTTTGAGTCAGTCAAATCTAACCAAATCAGAAAAGTGTGAAGATATCCACAGACACTGTAATACAAAGCACTGATCCAAGATGATTGAGAGTGGTTTGAAAGAGTAGTCTATAGTGTGACTAAACTGTAGTGTGCACCATATAAGGACTGTTATATCGGTTAAGAAAAGAAGTTTCCGTCAGTACAGCTTGCCAATCGTCTGACAGAATTAGCATAGTGCTAATAAGCAAGCGCCTGTTCCCCTACCTGCTCGGTGGTGAGCCGTGATCATATGTTGTGGTCAGTACTCTGCGTTGTGGCCGCAGCAACCCCGGTTCGAATCCGGGTCACGGCAGAGCTTTTGAGATTTTACACACACATTAAAAACCCACACGCATTACTTCCCCCAGTCCAGTCTCTTACTGTTGAAAATTAAATCCACTTTAACCCTCACAAAATGTGCCTCTCCCCCCACATTTCAGTAAGCTTATCATACTTCCAAATACACCACAGGGACAAAAGTATTGGGACATCTGCACATAACACTGACGAGGGCTTCAATGACATCCCATTCAAACATTCCGGCTTTAATATGGAGTTGTTCAACCCTTAATTGCTACAACAGCTTCCACTGCTCTAGGAAGGCTTTCTGAAAGATGGTGGAGTGTGTTCATGTGAGGATTTGCCCATTGATCTAGAAGAGCATTTGTTAGGTCACCCACTTGTTTTAGACCAGAGGGCTTGGTTCCTGTTGTAATTCAGACCTGAATTTAGGGGTCTATGCCCACTCCTGAAAACAACCCCATAGCATTTTCCCATCTCCACCAAATTTACAGTGGTCACAATGCAGTCAGGCAGGTAAAATTCTCCTGAAACTGGGCAAATTGTGACTGGTCCATAAGCTAGCATTAGTTGAGTTTTTTGTTTTAATACTAAAACCTCAAGCATGACATTGAGTGTGTGTAATCACAGTAAATAAGTAAGCTGGTTTCTAATGGATATTGTGCATAATAAACTGTTCCCATACCGGGAGTCGAACCCGGGCCGCCTGGGTGAAAACCAGGAATCCTAACCGCTAGACCATATGGGACAGACAAGAGAGAGCTGCTCATTGACATGGTTCTCTCCAGATATTTCAAGACCACTACCTAATGGTAGGATTTTTCTCTAGTGCTTCTTTGAAAACAGTAAATCATCATGCTGCGCTACTTTACTGAAAATCAAATGTGTTGTGTTAGTGGATGTTTTACAGATTTTCTTTTCTTTATAGTAAAGAAGGGTCCCACTTAATAGGACAGCTCTAAACTAAATGACTGCTTAGGATATACAAGCCCTACAAAGCACTCACGAGTTTCATGTAGGGATGCCAGCTGAATTGTGGCTTGAGACAGCTGGAAAAAGGGGAAAATGCTATTAAAATCAGTGTTAGTCAGAGTGATTTACTTTAGGAATGATCTGTGTTAAGTAAGCTGCATGTTAACTGCTCATGGAGTAATAAACAGAGTCAGATCCGGAGTGAGAAGTTCAGTGTGGTGGTGATGGGGCTTACTTTGTCCTTTGTGATGATGTTTTGTAAAAGTGTAAAATACATCTGAGTTTAAAGCAGTTTGATTTCTTCGTCTTTTTCTTCAACAGACGTTCTCCATACCAATCTTTAATCCAGAAACGTAGGTACATACTTTTAATGAGCTTCACCAATGGAGTAAGACAAGATTCCAAGGAAGACTAAGAGTTGAAGGGTTTAAAAAAAGTTGAAATAAACTTTTGAGTCAGTCAAATCTAACCAAATCAGAAAAGTGTGAAGATATCCACAGACACTGTAATACAGAGCACTGATCCAAGATGATTGAGAGTGGTTTGAAAGAGTAGTCTATAGTGTGACTAAACTGTAGTGTGCACCATATAAGGACTGTTATATCGGTTAAGAACAGAAGTTTCCGTCAGTACAGCTTGCCAATCGTCTGACAGAATTAGCATAGTGCTAATAAGCAAGCACCTGTTCCCCTACCTGCTCGGTGGTGAGCCGTGATCGTATAGTGGTCAGTACTCTGCGTTGTGGCCGCAGCAACCCCGGTTCGAATCCGGGTCACGGCAGAGCTTTTGAGATTTTACACACACATTAAAAACCCACACGCATTACTTCCCCCAGTCCAGTCTCTTACTGTTGAAAATTAAATCCACTTTAACCCTCACAAAATGTGCCTCTCCCCCCACATTTCAGTAAGCTTATCATACTTCCAAATACACCACAGGGACAAAAGTATTGGGACATCTGCACATAACACTGACGAGGGCTTCAATGACATCCCATTCAAACATTCCGGCTTTAATATGGAGTTGTTCAACCCTTAATTGCTACAACAGCTTCCACTGCTCTAGGAAGGCTTTCTGAAAGATGGTGGAGTGTGTTCATGTGAGGATTTGCCCATTGATCTAGAAGAGCATTTGTTAGGTCACCCACTTGTTTTAGACCAGAGGGCTTGGTTCCTGTTGTAATTCAGACCTGAATTTAGGGGTCTATGCCCACTCCTGAAAACAACCCCATAGCATTTTCCCATCTCCACCAAATTTACAGTGGTCACAATGCAGTCAGGCAGGTAAAATTCTCCTGAAACTGGGCAAATTGTGACTGGTCCATAAGCTAGCATTAGTTGAGTTTTTTGTTTTAATACTAAAACCTCAAGCATGACATTGAGTGTGTGTAATCACAGTAAATAAGTAAGCTGGTTTCTAATGGATATTGTGCATAATAAACTGTTCCCATACCGGGAGTCGAACCCGGGCCGCCTGGGTGAAAACCAGGAATCCTAACCGCTAGACCATATGGGACAGACAAGAGAGAGCTGCTCATTGACATGGTTCTCTCCAGATATTTCAAGACCACTACCTAATGGTAGGATTTTTCTCTAGTGCTTCTTTGAAAACAGTAAATCATCATGCTGCGCTACTTTACTGAAAATCAAATGTGTTGTGTTAGTGGATGTTTTACAGATTTTCTTTTCTTTATAGTAAAGAAGGGTCCCACTTAATAGGACAGCTCTAAACTAAATGACTGCTTAGGATATACAAGCCCTACAAAGCACTCACGAGTTTCATGTAGGGATGCCAGCTGAATTGTGGCTTGAGACAGCTGGAAAAAGGGGAAAATGCTATTAAAATCAGTGTTAGTCAGAGTGATTTACTTTAGGAATGATCTGTGTTAAGTAAGCTGCATGTTAACTGCTCATGGAGTAATAAACAGAGTCAGATCCGGAGTGAGAAGTTCAGTGTGGTGGTGATGGGGCTTACTTTGTCCTTTGTGATGATGTTTTGTAAAAGTGTAAAATACATCTGAGTTTAAAGCAGTTTGATTTCTTCGTCTTTTTCTTCAACAGACGTTCTCCATACCAATCTTTAATCCAGAAACGTAGGTACATACTTTTAATGAGCTTCACCAATGGAGTAAGACAAGATTCCAAGGAAGACTAAGAGTTGAAGGGTTTAAAAAAAGTTGAAATAAACTTCTGAGTCAGTCAAATCTAACCAAATCAGAAAAGTGTGAAGATATCCACAGACACTGTAATACAGAGCACTGATCCAAGATGATTGAGAGTGGTTTGAAAGAGTAGTCTATAGTGTGACTAAACTGTAGTGTGCACCATATAAGGACTGTTATATCGGTTAAGAACAGAAGTTTCCGTCAGTACAGCTTGCCAATCGTCTGACAGAATTAGCATAGTGCTAATAAGCAAGGGCTTGTTCCCCTACCTGCTCGGTGGTGAGCCGTGATCGTATAGTGGTCTGTACTCTGCGTTGTGGCCGCAGCAACCCCGGTTCGAATCCGGGTCACGGCAGAGCTTTTGAGATTTTACACACACATTAAAAACCCACACGCATTACTTCCCCCAGTCCAGTCTCTTACTGTTGAAAATTAAATCCACTTTAACCCTCACAAAATGTGCCTCTCCCCCACATTTCAGTAAGCTTATCATACTTCCAAATACACCACAGGGACAAAAGTATTGGGACATCTGCACATAACACTGACGAGGGCTTCAATGACATCCCATTCAAACATTCCGGCTTTAATATGGAGTTGTTCAAACCTTAATTGCTACAACAGCTTCCACTGCTCTAGGAAGGCTTTCTGAAAGATGGTGGAGTGTGTTCATGTGAGGATTTGCCCATTGATCTAGAAGAGCATTTGTTAGGTCACCCACTTGTTTTAGACCAGAGGGCTTGGTTCCTGTTGTAATTCAGACCTGAATTTAGGGGTCTATGCCCACTCCTGAAAACAACCCCATAGCATTTTCCCATCTCCACCAAATTTACAGTGGTCACAATGCAGTCAGGCAGGTAAAATTCTCCTGAAACTGGGCAAATTGTGACTGGTCCATAAGCTAGCATTAGTTGAGTTTTTTGTTTTAATACTAAAACCTCAAGCATGACATTGAGTGTGTGTAATCACAGTAAATAAGTAAGCTGGTTTCTAATGGATATTGTGCATAATAAACTGTTCCCATACCGGGAGTCGAACCCGGGCCGCCTGGGTGAAAACCAGGAATCCTAACCGCTAGACCATATGGGACAGACAAGAGAGAGCTGCTCATTGACATGGTTCTCTCCAGATATTTCAAGACCACTACCTAATGGTAGGATTTTTCTCTAGTGCTTCTTTGAAAACAGTAAATCATCATGCTGCGCTACTTTACTGAAAATCAAATGTGTTGTGTTAGTGGATGTTTTACAGATTTTCTTTTCTTTATAGTAAAGAAGGGTCCCACTTAATAGGACAGCTCTAAACTAAATGACTGCTTAGGATATACAAGCCCTACAAAGCACTCACGAGTTTCATGTAGGGATGCCAGCTGAATTGTGGCTTGAGACAGCTGGAAAAAGGGGAAAATGCTATTAAAATCAGTGTTAGTCAGAGTGATTTACTTTAGGAATGATCTGTGTTAAGTAAGCTGCATGTTAACTGCTCATGGAGTAATAAACAGAGTCAGATCCGGAGTGAGAAGTTCAGTGTGGTGGTGATGGGGCTTACTTTGTCCTTTGTGATGATGTTTTGTAAAAGTGTAAAATACATCTGAGTTTAAAGCAGTTTGATTTCTTCGTCTTTTTCTTCAACAGACGTTCTCCATACCAATCTTTAATCCAGAAACGTAGGTACATACTTTTAATGAGCTTCACCAATGGAGTAAGACAAGATTCCAAGGAAGACTAAGAGTTAAAGGGTTTAAAAAAAGTTGAAATAAACTTTTGAGTCAGTCAAATCTAACCAAATCAGAAAAGTGTGAAGATATCCACAGACACTGTAATACAGAGCACTGATCCAAGATGATTGAGAGTGGTTTGAAAGAGTAGTCTATAGTGTGACTAAACTGTAGTGTGCACCATATAAGGACTGTTATATCGGTTAAGAACAGAAGTTTCCATCAGTACAGCTTGCCAATCGTCTGACAGAATTAGCATAGTGCTAATAAGCAAGCGCCTGTTCCCCTACCTGCTCGGTGGTGAGCCGTGATCGTATAGTGGTCAGTACTCTGCGTTGTGGCCGCAGCAACCCCGGTTCGAATCCGGGTCACGGCAGAGCTTTTGAGATTTTACACACACATTAAAAACCCACACGCATTACTTCCCCCAGTCCAGTCTCTTACTGTTGAAAATTAAATCCACTTTAACCCTCACAAAATGTGCCTCTCCCCCCACATTTCAGTAAGCTTATCATACTTCCAAATACACCACAGGGACAAAAGTATTGGGACATCTGCACATAACACTGACGAGGGCTTCAATGACATCCCATTCAAACATTCCGGCTTTAATATGGAGTTGTTCAACCCTTAATTGCTACAACAGCTTCCACTGCTCTAGGAAGGCTTTCTGAAAGATGGTGGAGTGTGTTCATGTGAGGATTTGCCCATTGATCTAGAAGAGCATTTGTTAGGTCACCCACTTGTTTTAGACCAGAGGGCTTGGTTCCTGTTGTAATTCAGACCTGAATTTAGGGGTCTATGCCCACTCCTGAAAACAACCCCATAGCATTTTCCCATCTCCACCAAATTTACAGTGGTCACAATGCAGTCAGGCAGGTAAAATTCTCCTGAAACTGGGCAAATTGTGACTGGTCCATAAGCTAGCATTAGTTGAGTTTTTTGTTTTAATACTAAAACCTCAAGCATGACATTGAGTGTGTGTAATCACAGTAAATAAGTAAGCTGGTTTCTAATGGATATTGTGCATAATAAACTGTTCCCATACCGGGAGTCGAACCCGGGCCGCCTGGGTGAAAACGAGGAATCCTAACCGCTAGACCACATGGGACAGAAAAGAGAGAGCTGCTCATTGACATGGTTCTCTCCAGATATTTCAAGACCACTACCTAATGGTAGGATTTTTCTCAAGTGCTTCTTTGAAAACAGTAAATCATCATGCTGCGCTACTTTACTGAAAATCAAATGTGTTGTGTTAGTGGATGTTTTACAGATTTTCTTTTCTTTATAGTAAAGAAGGGTCCCACTTAATAGGACAGCTCTAAACTAAATGACTGCTTAGGATATACAAGCCCTACAAAGCACTCACGAGTTTCATGTAGGGATGCCAGCTGAATTGTGGCTTGAGACAGCTGGAAAAAGGGGAAAATGCTATTAAAATCAGTGTTAGTCAGAGTGATTTACTTTAGGAATGATCTGTGTTAAGTAAGCTGCATGTTAACTGCTCATGGAGTAATAAACAGAGTCAGATCCGGAGTGAGAAGTTCAGTGTGGTGGTGATGGGGCTTACTTTGTCCTTTGTGATGATGTTTTGTAAAAGTGTAAAATACATCTGAGTTTAAAGCAGTTTGATTTCTTCGTCTTTTTCTTCAACAGACGTTCTCCATACCAATCTTTAATCCAGAAACGTAGGTACATACTTTTAATGAGCTTCACCAATGGAGTAAGACAAGATTCCAAGGAAGACTAAGAGTTGAAGGGTTTAAAAAAAGTTGAAATAAACTTTTGAGTCAGTCAAATCTAACCAAATCAGAAAAGTGTGAAGATATCCACAGACACTGTAATACAGAGCACTGATCCAAGATGATTGAGAGTGGTTTGAAAGAGTAGTCTATAGTGTGACTAAACTGTAGTGTGCACCATATAAGGACTGTTATATCGGTTAAGAACAGAAGTTTCCATCAGTACAGCTTGCCAATCGTCTGACAGAATTAGCATAGTGCTAATAAGCAAGCGCCTGTTCCCCTACCTGCTCGGTGGTGAGCCGTGATCGTATAGTGGTCAGTACTCTGCGTTGTGACAGCAGCAACCCCGGTTCGAATCTGGGTCACGGCAGAGCTTTTGAGATTTTACACACACATGAAAACCCACACGCATTACTTCCCCCAGTCCAGTCTCTTACTGTTGAAAATTAAATCCACTTTAACCCTCACAAAATGTGCCTCTCCCCCCACATTTCAGTAAGCTTATCATACTTCCAAATACACCACAGGGACAAAAGTATTGGGACATCTGCACATAACACTGACGAGGGCTTCAATGACATCCCATTCAAACATTCCGGCTTTAATATGGAGTTGTTCAACCCTTAATTGCTACAACAGCTTCCACTGCTCTAGGAAGGCTTTCTGAAAGATGGTGGAGTGTGTTCATGTGAGGATTTGCCCATTGATCTAGAAGAGCATTTGTTAGGTCACCCACTTGTTTTAGACCAGAGGGCTTGGTTCCTGTTGTAATTCAGACCTGAATTTAGGGGTCTATGCCCACTCCTGAAAACAACCCCATAGCATTTTCCCATCTCCACCAAATTTACAGTGGTCACAATGCAGTCAGGCAGGTAAAATTCTCCTGAAACTGGGCAAATTGTGACTGGTCCATAAGCTAGCATTAGTTGAGTTTTTTGTTTTAATACTAAAACCTCAAGCATGACATTGAGTGTGTGTAATCACAGTAAATAAGTAAGCTGGTTTCTAATGGATATTGTGCATAATAAACTGTTCCCATACCGGGAGTCGAACCCGGGCCGCCTGGGTGAAAACCAGGAATCCTAACCGCTAGACCATATGGGACAGACAAGAGAGAGCTGCTCATTGACATGGTTCTCTCCAGATATTTCAAGACCACTACCTAATGGTAGGATTTTTCTCTAGTGCTTCTTTGAAAACAGTAAATCATCATGCTGCGCTACTTTACTGAAAATCAAATGTGTTGTGTTAGTGGATGTTTTACAGATTTTCTTTTCTTTATAGTAAAGAAGGGTCCCACTTAATAGGACAGCTCTAAACTAAATGACTGCTTAGGATATACAAGCCCTACAAAGCACTCACGAGTTTCATGTAGGGATGCCAGCTGAATTGTGGCTTGAGACAGCTGGAAAAAGGGGAAAATGCTATTAAAATCAGTGTTAGTCAGAGTGATTTACTTTAGGAATGATCTGTGTTAAGTAAGCTGCATGTTAACTGCTCATGGAGTAATAAACAGAGTCAGATCCGGAGTGAGAAGTTCAGTGTGGTGGTGATGGGGCTTACTTTGTCCTTTGTGATGATGTTTTGTAAAAGTGTAAAATACATCTGAGTTTAAAGCAGTTTGATTTCTTCGTCTTTTTCTTCAACAGACGTTCTCCATACCAATCTTTAATCCAGAAACGTAGGTACATACTTTTAATGAGCTTCACCAATGGAGTAAGACAAGAGTCCAAGGAAGACTAAGAGTTGAAGGGTTTAAAAAAAGTTGAAATAAACTTTTGAGTCAGTCAAATCTAACCAAATCAGAAAAGTGTGAAGATATCCACAGACACTGTAATACAAAGCACTGATCCAAGATGATTGAGAGTGGTTTGAAAGAGTAGTCTATAGTGTGACTAAACTGTAGTGTGCACCATATAAGGACTGTTATATCCGTTAAGAAAAGAAGTTTCCGTCAGTACAGCTTGCCAATCGTCTGACAGAATTAGCATAGTGCTAATAAGCAAGCGCCTGTTCCCCTACCTGCTCGGTGGTGAGCCGTGATCATATATTGTGGTCAGTACTCTGCGTTGTGGCCGCAGCAACCCTGGTTCGAATCCGGGTCACGGCAGAGCTTTTGAGATTTTACACACACATTAAAAACCCACACGCATTACTTCCCCCAGTCCAGTCTCTTACTGTTGAAAATTAAATCCACTTTAACCCTCACAAAATGTGCCTCTCCCCCCACATTTCAGTAAGCTTATCATACTTCCAAATACACCACAGGGACAAAAGTATTGGGACATCTGCACATAACACTGACTAGAGCTTCAATGACATCCCATTCAAACATTCCGGCTTTAATATGGAGTTGTTCAACCCTTAATTGCTACAACAGCTTCCACTGCTCTAGGAAGGCTTTCTGAAAGATGGTGGAGTGTGTTCATGTGAGGATTTGCCCATTGATCTAGAAGAGCATTTGTTAGGTCACCCACTTGTTTTAGACCAGAGGGCTTGGTTCCTGTTGTAATTCAGACCTGAATTTAGGGGTCTATGCCCACTCCTGAAAACAACCCCATAGCATTTTCCCATCTCCACCAAATTTACAGTGGTCACAATGCAGTCAGGCAGGTAAAATTCTCCTGAAACTGGGCAAATTGTGACTGGTCCATAAGCTAGCATTAGTTGAGTTTTTTGTTTTAATACTAAAACCTCAAGCATGACATTGAGTGTGTGTAATCACAGTAAATAAGTAAGCTGGTTTCTAATGGATATTGTGCATAATAAACTGTTCCCATACCGGGAGTCGAACCCGGGCCGCCTGGGTGAAAACCAGGAATCCTAACCGCTAGACCATATGGGACAGACAAGAGAGAGCTGCTCATTGACATGGTTCTCTCCAGATATTTCAAGACCACTACCTAATGGTAGGATTTTTCTCTAGTGCTTCTTTGAAAACAGTAAATCATCATGCTGCGCTACTTTACTGAAAATCAAATGTGTTGTGTTAGTGGATGTTTTACAGATTTTCTTTTCTTTATAGTAAAGAAGGGTCCCACTTAATAGGACAGCTCTAAACTAAATGACTGCTTAGGATATACAAGCCCTACAAAGCACTCACGAGTTTCATGTAGGGATGCCAGCTGAATTGTGGCTTGAGACAGCTGGAAAAAGGGGAAAATGCTATTAAAATCAGTGTTAGTCAGAGTGATTTACTTTAGGAATGATCTGTGTTAAGTAAGCTGCATGTTAACTGCTCATGGAGTAATAAACAGAGTCAGATCCGGAGTGAGAAGTTCAGTGTGGTGGTGATGGGGCTTACTTTGTCCTTTGTGATGATGTTTTGTAAAAGTGTAAAATACATCTGAGTTTAAAGCAGTTTGATTTCTTCGTCTTTTTCTTCAACAGACGTTCTCCATACCAATCTTTAATCCAGAAACGTAGGTACATACTTTTAATGAGCTTCACCAATGGAGTAAGACAAGATTCCAAGGAAGACTAAGAGTTGAAGGGTTTAAAAAAAGTTGAAATAAACTTTTGAGTCAGTCAAATCTAACCAAATCAGAAAAGTGTGAAGATATCCACAGACACTGTAATACAGAGCACTGATCCAAGATGATTGAGAGTGGTTTGAAAGAGTAGTCTATAGTGTGACTAAACTGTAGTGTGCACCATATAAGGACTGTTATATCGGTTAAGAACAGAAGTTTCCGTCAGTACAGCTTGCCAATCGTCTGACAGAATTAGCATAGTGCTAATAAGCAAGCACCTGTTCCCCTACCTGCTCGGTGGTGAGCCGTGATCGTATAGTGGTCAGTACTCTGCGTTGTGGCCGCAGCAACCCCGGTTCGAATCCGGGTCACGGCAGAGCTTTTGAGATTTTACACACACATTAAAAACCCACACGCATTACTTCCCCCAGTCCAGTCTCTTACTGTTGAAAATTAAATCCACTTTAACCCTCACAAAATGTGCCTCTCCCCCACATTTCAGTAAGCTTATCATACTTCCAAATACACCACAGGGACAAAAGTATTGGGACATCTGCACATAACACTGACGAGGGCTTCAATGACATCCCATTCAAACATTCCGGCTTTAATATGGAGTTGTTCAAACCTTAATTGCTACAACAGCTTCCACTGCTCTAGGAAGGCTTTCTGAAAGATGGTGGAGTGTGTTCATGTGAGGATTTGCCCATTGATCTAGAAGAGCATTTGTTAGGTCACCCACTTGTTTTAGACCAGAGGGCTTGGTTCCTGTTGTAATTCAGACCTGAATTTAGGGGTCTATGCCCACTCCTGAAAACAACCCCATAGCATTTTCCCATCTCCACCAAATTTACAGTGGTCACAATGCAGTCAGGCAGGTAAAATTCTCCTGAAACTGGGCAAATTGTGACTGGTCCATAAGCTAGCATTAGTTGAGTTTTTTGTTTTAATACTAAAACATCAAGCATGACATTGAGTGTGTGTAATCACAGTAAATAAGTAAGCTGGTTTCTAATGGATATTGTGCATAATAAACTGTTCCCATACCGGGAGTCGAACCCGGGCCGCCTGGGTGAAAACCAGGAATCCTAACCGCTAGACCATATGGGACAGACAAGAGAGAGCTGCTCATTGACATGGTTCTCTCCAGATATTTCAAGACCACTACCTAATGGTAGGATTTTTCTCAAGTGCTTCTTTGAAAACAGTAAATCATCATGCTGCGCTACTTTACTGAAAATCAAATGTGTTGTGTTAGTGGATGTTTTACAGATTTTCTTTTCTTTGTAGTAAAGAAGGGTCCCACTTAATAGGACAGCTCTAAACTAAATGACTGCTTAGGATATACAAGTCCTACAAAGCACTCACGAGTTTCATGTAGGGATGCCAGCTGAATTGTGGCTTGAGACAGCTGGAAAAAGGGGAAAATGCTATTAAAATCAGTGTTAGTCAGAGTGATTTACTTTAGGAATGATCTGTGTTAAGTAAGCTGCATGTTAACTGCTCATGGAGTAATAAACAGAGTCAGATCCGGAGTGAGAAGTTCAGTGTGGTGGTGATGGGGCTTACTTTGTCCTTTGTGATGATGTTTTGTAAAAGTGTAAAATACATCTGAGTTTAAAGCAGTTTGATTTCTTCGTCTTTTTCTTCAACAGACGTTCTCCATACCAATCTTTAATCCAGAAACGTAGGTACATACTTTTAATGAGCTTCACCAGTGGAGTAAGACAAGAGTCCAAGGAAGACTAAGAGTTGAAGGGTTTAAAAAAAGTTGAAATAAACTTTTGAGTCAGTCAAATCTAACCAAATCAGAAAAGTGTGAAGATATCCACAGACACTGTAATACAGAGCACTGATCCAAGATGATTGAGAGTGGTTTGAAAGAGTAGTCTATAGTGTGACTAAACTGTAGTGTGCACCATATAAGGACTGTTATATCGGTTAAGAAAAGAAGTTTCCGTCAGTACAGCTTGCCAATCGTCTGACAGAATTAGCATAGTGCTAATAAGCAAGCGCCTGTTCCCCTACCTGCTCGGTGGTGAGCCGTGATCATATATTGTGGTCAGTACTCTGCGTTGTGGCCGCAGCAACCCCGGTTCGAATCCGGGTCACGGCAGAGCTTTTGAGATTTTACACACACATTAAAAACCCACACGCATTACTTCCCCCAGTCCAGTCTCTTACTGTTGAAAATTAAATCCACTTTAACCCTCACAAAATGTGCCTCTCCCCCCACATTTCAGTAAGCTTATCATACTTCCAAATACACCACAGGGACAAAAGTATTGGGACATCTGCACATAACACTGACGAGGGCTTCAATGACATCCCATTCAAACATTCCGGCTTTAATATGGAGTTGTTCAACCCTTAATTGCTACAACAGCTTCCACTGCTCTAGGAAGGCTTTCTGAAAGATGGTGGAGTGTGTTCATGTGAGGATTTGCCCATTGATCTAGAAGAGCATTTGTTAGGTCACCCACTTGTTTTAGACCAGAGGGCTTGGTTCCTGTTGTAATTCAGACCTGAATTTAGGGGTCTATGCCCACTCCTGAAAACAACCCCATAGCATTTTCCCATCTCCACCAAATTTACAGTGGTCACAATGCAGTCAGGCAGGTAAAATTCTCCTGAAACTGGGCAAATTGTGACTGGTCCATAAGCTAGCATTAGTTGAGTTTTTTGTTTTAATACTAAAACCTCAAGCATGACATTGAGTGTGTGTAATCACAGTAAATAAGTAAGCTGGTTTCTAATGGATATTGTGCATAATAAACTGTTCCCATACCGGGAGTCGAACCCGGGCCGCCTGGGTGAAAACCAGGAATCCTAACCGCTAGACCACATGGGACAGACAAGAGGGAGCTGCTCATTGACATGGTTCTCTCCAGATATTTCAAGACCACTACCTAATGGTAGGATTTTTCTCTAGTGCTTCTTTGAAAACAGTAAATCATCATGCTGCGCTACTTTACTGAAAATCAAATGTGTTGTGTTAGTGGATGTTTTACAGATTTTCTTTTCTTTATAGTAAAGAAGGGTCCCACTTAATAGGACAGCTCTAAACTAAATGACTGCTTAGGATATACAAGCCCTACAAAGCACTCACGAGTTTCATGTAGGGATGCCAGCTGAATTGTGGCTTGAGACAGCTGGAAAAAGGGGAAAATGCTATTAAAATCAGTGTTAGTCAGAGTGATTTACTTTAGGAATGATCTGTGTTAAGTAAGCTGCATGTTAACTGCTCATGGAGTAATAAACAGAGTCAGATCCGGAGTGAGAAGTTCAGTGTGGTGGTGATGGGGCTTACTTTGTCCTTTGTGATGATGTTTTGTAAAAGTGTAAAATACATCTGAGTTTAAAGCAGTTTGATTTCTTCGTCTTTTTCTTCAACAGACGTTCTCCATACCAATCTTTAATCCAGAAACGTAGGTACATACTTTTAATGAGCTTCACCAATGGAGTAAGACAAGATTCCAAGGAAGACTAAGAGTTGAAGGGTTTAAAAAAAGTTGAAATAAACTTTTGAGTCAGTCAAATCTAACCAAATCAGAAAAGTGTGAAGATATCCACAGACACTGTAATACAGAGCACTGATCCAAGATGATTGAGAGTGGTTTGAAAGAGTAGTCTATAGTGTGACTAAACTGTAGTGTGCACCATATAAGGACTGTTATATCGGTTAAGAACAGAAGTTTCCGTCAGTACAGCTTGCCAATCGTCTGACAGAATTAGCATAGTGCTAATAAGCAAGAGCCTGTTCCCCTACCTGCTCGGTGGTGAGCCGTGATCGTATAGTGGTCAGTACTCTGCGTTGTGGCCGCAGCAACCCCGGTTCGAATCCGGGTCACGGCAGAGCTTTTGAGATTTTACACACACATTAAAAACCCACACGCATTACTTCCCCCAGTCCAGTCTCTTACTGTTGAAAATTAAATCCACTTTAACCCTCACAAAATGTGCCTCTCCCCCCACATTTCAGTAAGCTTATCATACTTCCAAATACACCACAGGGACAAAAGTATTGGGACATCTGCACATAACACTGACGAGGGCTTCAATGACATCCCATTCAAACATTCCGGCTTTAATATGGAGTTGTTCAACCCTTAATTGCTACAACAGCTTCCACTGCTCTAGGAAGGCTTTCTGAAAGATGGTGGAGTGTGTTCATGTGAGGATTTGCCCATTGATCTAGAAGAGCATTTGTTAGGTCACCCACTTGTTTTAGACCAGAGGGCTTAGTTCCTGTTGTAATTCAGACCTGAATTTAGGGGTCTATGCCCACTCCTGAAAACAACCCCATAGCATTTTCCCATCTCCACCAAATTTACAGTGGTCACAATGCAGTCAGGCAGGTAAAATTCTCCTGAAACTGGGCAAATTGTGACTGGTCCATAAGCTAGCATTAGTTGAGTTTTTTGTTTTAATACTAAAACCTCAAGCATGACATTGAGTGTGTGTAATCACAGTAAATAAGTAAGCTGGTTTCTAATGGATATTGTGCATAATAAACTGTTCCCATACCGGGAGTCGAACCCGGGCCGCCTGGGTGAAAACCAGGAATCCTAACCGCTAGACCATATGGGACAGACAAGAGAGAGCTGCTCATTGACATGGTTCTCTCCAGATATTTCAAGACCACTACCTAATGGTAGGATTTTTCTCTAGTACTTCTTTGAAAACAGTAAATCATCATGCTGCGCTACTTTACTGAAAATCAAATGTGTTGTGTTAGTGGATGTTTTACAGATTTTCTTTTCTTTATAGTAAAGAAGGGTCCCACTTAATAGGACAGCTCTAAACTAAATGACTGCTTAGGATATACAAGCCCTACAAAGCACTCACGAGTTTCATGTAGGGATGCCAGCTGAATTGTGGCTTGAGACAGCTGGAAAAAGGGGGAAATGCTATTAAAATCAGTGTTAGTCAGAGTGATTTACTTTAGGAATGATCTGTGTTAAGTAAGCTGCATGTTAACTGCTCATGGAGTAATAAACAGAGTCAGATCCGGAGTGAGAAGTTCAGTGTGGTGGTGATGGGGCTTACTTTGTCCTTTGTGATGATGTTTTGTAAAAGTGTAAAATACATCTGAGTTTAAAGCAGTTTGATTTCTTCGTCTTTTTCTTCAACAGACGTTCTCCATACCAATCTTTAATCCAGAAACGTAGGTACATACTTTTAATGAGCTTCACCAATGGAGTAAGACAAGATTCCAAGGAAGACTAAGAGTTGAAGGGTTTAAAAAAAGTTGAAATAAACTTTTGAGTCAGTCAAATCTAACCAAATCAGAAAAGTGTGAAGATATCCACAGACACTGTAATACAGAGCACTGATCCAAGATGATTGAGAGTGGTTTGAAAGAGTAGTCTATAGTGTGATTAAACTGTAGTGTGCACCATATAAGGACTGTTATATCGGTTAAGAACAGAAGTTTCCGTCAGTACAGCTTGCCAATCCTCTGACAGAATTAGCATAGTGCTAATAAGCAAGAGCCTGTTCCCCTACCTGCTCGGTGGTGAGCCGTGATCGTATAGTGGTCAGTACTCTGCGTTGTGGCCGCAGCAACCCCGGTTCGAATCCGGGTCACGGCAGAGCTTTTGAGATTTTACACACACATTAAAAACCCACACGCATTACTTCCCCCAGTCCAGTCTCTTACTGTTGAAAATTAAATCCACTTTAACCCTCACAAAATGTGCCTCTCCCCCCACATTTCAGTAAGCTTATCATACTTCCAAATACACCACAGGGACAAAAGTATTGGGACATCTGCACATAACACTGACGAGGGCTTCAATGACATCCCATTCAAACATTCCGGCTTTAATATGGAGTTGTTCAAACCTTAATTGCTACAACAGCTTCCACTGCTCTAGGAAGGCTTTCTGAAAGATGGTGGAGTGTGTTCATGTGAGGATTTGCCCATTGATCTAGAAGAGCATTTGTTAGGTCACCCACTTGTTTTAGACCAGAGGGCTTGGTTCCTGTTGTAATTCAGACCTGAATTTAGGGGTCTATGCCCACTCCTGAAAACAACCCCATAGCATTTTCCCATCTCCACCAAATTTACAGTGGTCACAATGCAGTCAGGCAGGTAAAATTCTCCTGAAACTGGGCAAATTGTGACTGGTCCATAAGCTAGCATTAGTTGAGTTTTTTGTTTTAATACTAAAACCTCAAGCATGACATTGAGTGTGTGTAATCACAGTAAATAAGTAAGCTGGTTTCTAATGGATATTGTGCATAATAAACTGTTCCCATACCGGGAGTCAAACCCGGGCCGCCTGGGTGAAAACCAGGAATCCTAACCGCTAGACCATATGGGACAGACAAGAGAGAGCTGCTCATTGACATGGTTCTCTCCAGATATTTCAAGACCACTACCTAATGGTAGGATTTTTCTCTAGTGCTTCTTTGAAAACAGTAAATCATCATGCTGCGCTACTTTACTGAAAATCAAATGTGTTGTGTTAGTGGATGTTTTACAGATTTTCTTTTCTTTATAGTAAAGAAGGGTCCCACTTAATAGGACAGCTCTAAACTAAATGACTGCTTAGGATATACAAGCCCTACAAAGCACTCACGAGTTTCATGTAGGGATGCCAGCTGAATTGTGGCTTGAGACAGCTGGAAAAAGGGGAAAATGCTATTAAAATCAGTGTTAGTCAGAGTGATTTACTTTAGGAATGATCTGTGTTAAGTAAGCTGCATGTTAACTGCTCATGGAGTAATAAACAGAGTCAGATCCGGAGTGAGAAGTTCAGTGTGGTGGTGATGGGGCTTACTTTGTCCTTTGTGATGATGTTTTGTAAAAGTGTAAAATACATCTGAGTTTAAAGCAGTTTGATTTCTTCGTCTTTTTCTTCAACAGACGTTCTCCATACCAATCTTTAATCCAGAAACGTAGGTACATACTTTTAATGAGCTTCACCAATGGAGTAAGACAAGATTCCAAGGAAGACTAAGAGTTGAAGGGTTTAAAAAAAGTTGAAATAAACTTTTGAGTCAGTCAAATCTAACCAAATCAGAAAAGTGTGAAGATATCCACAGACACTGTAATACAGAGCACTGATCCAAGATGATTGAGAGTGGTTTGAAAGAGTAGTCTATAGTGTGACTAAACTGTAGTGTGCACCATATAAGGACTGTTATATCGGTTAAGAACAGAAGTTTCCGTCAGTACAGCTTGCCAATCGTCTGACAGAATTAGCATAGTGCTAATAAGCAAGAGCCTGTTCCCCTACCTGCTCGGTGGTGAGCCGTGATCGTATAGTGGTCAGTACTCTGCGTTGTGGCCGCAGCAACCCCGGTTCGAATCCGGGTCACGGCAGAGCTTTTGAGATTTTACACACACATTAAAAACCCACACGCATTACTTCCCCCAGTCCAGTCTCTTACTGTTGAAAATTAAATCCACTTTAACCCTCACAAAATGTGCCTCTCCCCCCACATTTCAGTAAGCTTATCATACTTCCAAATACACCACAGGGACAAAAGTATTGGGACATCTGCACATAACACTGACGAGGGCTTCAATGACATCCCATTCAAACATTCCGGCTTTAATATGGAGTTGTTCAACCCTTAATTGCTACAACAGCTTCCACTGCTCTAGGAAGGCTTTCTGAAAGATGGTGGAGTGTGTTCATGTGAGGATTTGCCCATTGATCTAGAAGAGCATTTGTTAGGTCACCCACTTGTTTTAGACCAGAGGGCTTGGTTCCTGTTGTAATTCAGACCTGAATTTAGGGGTCTATGCCCACTCCTGAAAACAACCCCATAGCATTTTCCCATCTCCACCAAATTTACAGTGGTCACAATGCAGTCAGGCAGGTAAAATTCTCCTGAAACTGGGCAAATTGTGACTGGTCCATAAGCTAGCATTAGTTGAGTTTTTTGTTTTAATACTAAAACCTCAAGCATGACATTGAGTGTGTGTAATCACAGTAAATAAGTAAGCTGGTTTCTAATGGATATTGTGCATAATAAACTGTTCCCATACCGGGAGTCGAACCCGGGCCGCCTGGGTGAAAACCAGGAATCCTAACCGCTAGACCATATGGGACAGACAAGAGAGAGCTGCTCATGGACATGGTTCTCTCCAGATATTTCAAGACCACTACCTAATGGTAGGATTTTTCTCTAGTGCTTCTTTGAAAACAGTAAATCATCATGCTGCGCTACTTTACTGAAAATCAAATGTGTTGTGTTAGTGGATGTTTTACAGATTTTCTTTTCTTTATAGTAAAGAAGGGTCCCACTTAATAGGACAGCTCTAAACTAAATGACTGCTTAGGATATACAAGCCCTACAAAGCACTCACGAGTTTCATGTAGGGATGCCAGCTGAATTGTGGCTTGAGACAGCTGGAAAAAGGGGAAAATGCTATTAAAATCAGTGTTAGTCAGAGTGATTTACTTTAGGAATGATCTGTGTTAAGTAAGCTGCATGTTAACTGCTCATGGAGTAATAAACAGAGTCAGATCCGGAGTGAGAAGTTCAGTGTGGTGGTGATGGGGCTTACTTTGTCCTTTGTGATGATGTTTTGTAAAAGTGTAAAATACATCTGAGTTTAAAGCAGTTTGATTTCTTCGTCTTTTTCTTCAACAGACGTTCTCCATACCAATCTTTAATCCAGAAACGTAGGTACATACTTTTAATGAGCTTCACCAATGGAGTAAGACAAGATTCCAAGGAAGACTAAGAGTTGAAGGGTTTAAAAAAAGTTGAAATAAACTTTTGAGTCAGTCAAATCTAACCAAATCAGAAAAGTGTGAAGATATCCACAGACACTGTAATACAGAGCACTGATCCAAGATGATTGAGAGTGGTTTGAAAGAGTAGTCTATAGTGTGACTAAACTGTAGTGTGCACCATATAAGGACTGTTATATCGGTTAAGAACAGAAGTTTCCATCAGTACAGCTTGCCAATCGTCTGACAGAATTAGCATAGTGCTAATAAGCAAGAGCCTGTTCCCCTACCTGCTCGGTGGTGAGCCGTGATCGTATAGTGGTCAGTACTCTGCGTTGTGGCCGCAGCAACCCCGGTTCGAATCCGGGTCACGGCAGAGCTTTTGAGATTTTACACACACATTAAAAACCCACACGCATTACTTCCCCCAGTCCAGTCTCTTACTGTTGAAAATTAAATCCACTTTAACCCTCACAAAATGTGCCTCTCCCCCCACATTTCAGTAAGCTTATCATACTTCCAAATACACCACAGGGACAAAAGTATTGGGACATCTGCACATAACACTGACGAGGGCTTCAATGACATCCCATTCAAACATTCCGGCTTTAATATGGAGTTGTTCAACCCTTAATTGCTACAACAGCTTCCACTGCTCTAGGAAGGCTTTCTGAAAGATGGTGGAGTGTGTTCATGTGAGGATTTGCCCATTGATCTAGAAGAGCATTTGTTAGGTCACCCACTTGTTTTAGACCAGAGGGCTTGGTTCCTGTTGTAATTCAGACCTGAATTTAGGGGTCTATGCCCACTCCTGAAAACAACCCCATAGCATTTTCCCATCTCCACCAAATTTACAGTGGTCACAATGCAGTCAGGCAGGTAAAATTCTCCTGAAACTGGGCAAATTGTGACTGGTCCATAAGCTAGCATTAGTTGAGTTTTTTGTTTTAATACTAAAACCTCAAGCATGACATTGAGTGTGTGTAATCACAGTAAATAAGTAAGCTGGTTTCTAATGGATATTGTGCATAATAAACTGTTCCCATACCGGGAGTCAAACCCGGGCCGCCTGGGTGAAAACCAGGAATCCTAACCGCTAGACCATATGGGACAGACAAGAGAGAGCTGCTCATTGACATGGTTCTCTCCAGATATTTCAAGACCACTACCTAATGGTAGGATTTTTCTCTAGTGCTTCTTTGAAAACAGTAAATCATCATGCTGCGCTACTTTACTGAAAATCAAATGTGTTGTGTTAGTGGATGTTTTACAGATTTTCTTTTCTTTATAGTAAAGAAGGGTCCCACTTAATAGGACAGCTCTAAACTAAATGACTGCTTAGGATATACAAGCCCTACAAAGCACTCACGAGTTTCATGTAGGGATGCCAGCTGAATTGTGGCTTGAGACAGCTGGAAAAAGGGGAAAATGCTATTAAAATCAGTGTTAGTCAGAGTGATTTACTTTAGGAATGATCTGTGTTAAGTAAGCTGCATGTTAACTGCTCATGGAGTAATAAACAGAGTCAGATCCGGAGTGAGAAGTTCAGTGTGGTGGTGATGGGGCTTACTTTGTCCTTTGTGATGATGTTTTGTAAAAGTGTAAAATACATCTGAGTTTAAAGCAGTTTGATTTCTTCGTCTTTTTCTTCAACAGACGTTCTCCATACCAATCTTTAATCCAGAAACGTAGGTACATACTTTTAATGAGCTTCACCAATGGAGTAAGACAAGATTCCAAGGAAGACTAAGAGTTGAAGGGTTTAAAAAAAGTTGAAATAAACTTTTGAGTCAGTCAAATCTAACCAAATCAGAAAAGTGTGAAGATATCCACAGACACTGTAATACAGAGCACTGATCCAAGATGATTGAGAGTGGTTTGAAAGAGTAGTCTATAGTGTGACTAAACTGTAGTGTGCACCATATAAGGACTGTTATATCGGTTAAGAACAGAAGTTTCCGTCAGTACAGCTTGCCAATCGTCTGACAGAATTAGCATAGTGCTAATAAGCAAGAGCCTGTTCCCCTACCTGCTCGGTGGTGAGCCGTGATCGTATAGTGGTCAGTACTCTGCGTTGTGGCCGCAGCAACCCCGGTTCGAATCCGGGTCACGGCAGAGCTTTTGAGATTTTACACACACATTAAAAACCCACACGCATTACTTCCCCCAGTCCAGTCTCTTACTGTTGAAAATTAAATCCACTTTAACCCTCACAAAATGTGCCTCTCCCCCCACATTTCAGTAAGCTTATCATACTTCCAAATACACCACAGGGACAAAAGTATTGGGACATCTGCACATAACACTGACGAGGGCTTCAATGACATCCCATTCAAACATTCCGGCTTTAATATGGAGTTGTTCAACCCTTAATTGCTACAACAGCTTCCACTGCTCTAGGAAGGCTTTCTGAAAGATGGTGGAGTGTGTTCATGTGAGGATTTGCCCATTGATCTAGAAGAGCATTTGTTAGGTCACCCACTTGTTTTAGACCAGAGGGCTTGGTTCCTGTTGTAATTCAGACCTGAATTTAGGGGTCTATGCCCACTCCTGAAAACAACCCCATAGCATTTTCCCATCTCCACCAAATTTACAGTGGTCACAATGCAGTCAGGCAGGTAAAATTCTCCTGAAACTGGGCAAATTGTGACTGGTCCATAAGCTAGCATTAGTTGAGTTTTTTGTTTTAATACTAAAACCTCAAGCATGACATTGAGTGTGTGTAATCACAGTAAATAAGTAAGCTGGTTTCTAATGGATATTGTGCATAATAAACTGTTCCCATACCGGGAGTCAAACCCGGGCCGCCTGGGTGAAAACCAGGAATCCTAACCGCTAGACCATATGGGACAGACAAGAGAGAGCTGCTCATTGACATGGTTCTCTCCAGATATTTCAAGACCACTACCTAATGGTAGGATTTTTCTCTAGTGCTTCTTTGAAAACAGTAAATCATCATGCTGCGCTACTTTACTGAAAATCAAATGTGTTGTGTTAGTGGATGTTTTACAGATTTTCTTTTCTTTATAGTAAAGAAGGGTCCCACTTAATAGGACAGCTCTAAACTAAATGACTGCTTAGGATATACAAGCCCTACAAAGCACTCACGAGTTTCATGTAGGGATGCCAGCTGAATTGTGGCTTGAGACAGCTGGAAAAAGGGGAAAATGCTATTAAAATCAGTGTTAGTCAGAGTGATTTACTTTAGGAATGATCTGTGTTAAGTAAGCTGCATGTTAACTGCTCATGGAGTAATAAACAGAGTCAGATCCGGAGTGAGAAGTTCAGTGTGGTGGTGATGGGGCTTACTTTGTCCTTTGTGATGATGTTTTGTAAAAGTGTAAAATACATCTGAGTTTAAAGCAGTTTGATTTCTTCGTCTTTTTCTTCAACAGACGTTCTCCATACCAATCTTTAATCCAGAAACGTAGGTACATACTTTTAATGAGCTTCACCAATGGAGTAAGACAAGATTCCAAGGAAGACTAAGAGTTGAAGGGTTTAAAAAAAGTTGAAATAAACTTTTGAGTCAGTCAAATCTAACCAAATCAGAAAAGTGTGAAGATATCCACAGACACTGTAATACAGAGCACTGATCCAAGATGATTGAGAGTGGTTTGAAAGAGTAGTCTATAGTGTGACTAAACTGTAGTGTGCACCATATAAGGACTGTTATATCGGTTAAGAACAGAAGTTTCCTTCAGTACAGCTTGCCAATCGTCTGACAGAATTAGCATAGTGCTAATAAGCAAGCGCCTGTTCCCCTACCTGCTCGGTGGTGAGCCGTGATCGTATAGTGGTCAGTACTCTGCGTTGTGGCCGCAGCAACCCCGGTTCGAATCCGGGTCACGGCAGAGCTTTTGAGATTTTACACACACATTAAAAACCCACACGCATTACTTCCCCCAGTCCAGTCTCTTACTGTTGAAAATTAAATCCACTTTAACCCTCACAAAATGTGCCTCTCCCCCCACATTTCAGTAAGCTTATCATACTTCCAAATACACCACAGGGACAAAAGTATTGGGACATCTGCACATAACACTGACTAGGGCTTCAATGACATCCCATTCAAACATTCCGGCTTTAATATGGAGTTGTTCAACCCTTAATTGCTACAACAGCTTCCACTGCTCTAGGAAGGCTTTCTGAAAGATGGTGGAGTGTGTTCATGTGAGGATTTGCCCATTGATCTAGAAGAGCATTTGTTAGGTCACCCACTTGTTTTAGACCAGAGGGCTTGGTTCCTGTTGTAATTCAGACCTGAATTTAGGGGTCTATGCCCACTCCTGAAAACAACCCCATAGCATTTTCCCATCTCCACCAAATTTACAGTGGTCACAATGCAGTCAGGCAGGTAAAATTTCTTCTGAAACTGGGCAAATTGTGACTGGTCCATAAGCTAGCATTAGTTGAGTTTTTTGTTTTAATACTAAAACCTCAAGCATGACATTGAGTGTGTGTAATCACAGTAAATAAGTAAGCTGGTTTCTAATGGATATTGTGCATAATAAACTGTTCCCATACCGGGAGTCGAACCCGGGCCGCCTGGGTGAAAACCAGGAATCCTAACCGCTAGACCATATGGGACAGACAAGAGAGAGCTGCTCATTGACATGGTTCTCTCCAGATATTTCAAGACCACTACCTAATGGTAGGATTTTTCTCTAGTGCTTCTTTGAAAACAGTAAATCATCATGCTGCGCTACTTTACTGAAAATCAAATGTGTTGTGTTAGTGGATGTTTTACAGATTTTCTTTTCTTTATAGTAAAGAAGGGTCCCACTTAATAGGACAGCTCTAAACTAAATGACTGCTTAGGATATACAAGCCCTACAAAGCACTCACGAGTTTCATGTAGGGATGCCAGCTGAATTGTGGCTTGAGACAGCTGGAAAAAGGGGAAAATGCTATTAAAATCAGTGTTAGTCAGAGTGATTTACTTTAGGAATGATCTGTGTTAAGTAAGCTGCATGTTAACTGCTCATGGAGTAATAAACAGAGTCAGATCCGGAGTGAGAAGTTCAGTGTGGTGGTGATGGGGCTTACTTTGTCCTTTGTGATGATGTTTTGTAAAAGTGTAAAATACATCTGAGTTTAAAGCAGTTTGATTTCTTCGTCTTTTTCTTCAACAGACGTTCTCCATACCAATCTTTAATCCAGAAACGTAGGTACATACTTTTAATGAGCTTCACCAATGGAGTAAGACAAGATTCCAAGGAAGACTAAGAGTTGAAGGGTTTAAAAAAAGTTGAAATAAACTTTTGAGTCAGTCAAATCTAACCAAATCAGAAAAGTGTGAAGATATCCACAGACACTGTAATACAGAGCACTGATCCAAGATGATTGAGAGTGGTTTGAAAGAGTAGTCTATAGTGTGACTAAACTGTAGTGTGCACCATATAAGGACTGTTATATCGGTTAAGAACAGAAGTTTCCGTCAGTACAGCTTGCCAATCGTCTGACAGAATTAGCATAGTGCTAATAAGCAAGAACCTGTTCCCCTACCTGCTCGGTGGTGAGCCGTGATCGTATAGTGGTCAGTACTCTGCGTTGTGGCCGCAGCAACCCCGGTTCGAATCCGGGTCACGGCAGAGCTTTTGAGATTTTACACACACATTAAAAACCCACACGCATTACTTCCCCCAGTCCAGTCTCTTACTGTTGAAAATTAAATCCACTTTAACCCTCACAAAATGTGCCTCTCCCCCCACATTTCAGTAAGCTTATCATACTTCCAAATACACCACAGGGACAAAAGTATTGGGACATCTGCACATAACACTGACGAGGGCTTCAATGACATCCCATTCAAACATTCCGGCTTTAATATGGAGTTGTTCAACCCTTAATTGCTACAACAGCTTCCACTGCTCTAGGAAGGCTTTCTGAAAGATGGTGGAGTGTGTTCATGTGAGGATTTGCCCATTGATCTAGAAGAGCATTTGTTAGGTCACCCACTTGTTTTAGACCAGAGGGCTTGGTTCCTGTTGTAATTCAGACCTGAATTTAGGGGTCTATGCCCACTCCTGAAAACAACCCCATAGCATTTTCCCATCTCCACCAAATTTACAGTGGTCACAATGCAGTCAGGCAGGTAAAATTCTCCTGAAACTGGGCAAATTGTGACTGGTCCATAAGCTAGCATTAGTTGAGTTTTTTGTTTTAATACTAAAACCTCAAGCATGACATTGAGTGTGTGTAATCACAGTAAATAAGTAAGCTGGTTTCTAATGGATATTGTGCATAATAAACTGTTCCCATACCGGGAGTCAAACCCGGGCCGCCTGGGTGAAAACCAGGAATCCTAACCGCTAGACCATATGGGACAGACAAGAGAGAGCTGCTCATTGACATGGTTCTCTCCAGATATTTCAAGACCACTACCTAATGGTAGGATTTTTCTCTAGTGCTTCTTTGAAAACAGTAAATCATCATGCTGCGCTACTTTACTGAAAATCAAATGTGTTGTGTTAGTGGATGTTTTACAGATTTTCTTTTCTTTATAGTAAAGAAGGGTCCCACTTAATAGGACAGCTCTAAACTAAATGACTGCTTAGGATATACAAGCCCTACAAAGCACTCACGAGTTTCATGTAGGGATGCCAGCTGAATTGTGGCTTGAGACAGCTGGAAAAAGGGGAAAATGCTATTAAAATCAGTGTTAGTCAGAGTGATTTACTTTAGGAATGATCTGTGTTAAGTAAGCTGCATGTTAACTGCTCATGGAGTAATAAACAGAGTCAGATCCGGAGTGAGAAGTTCAGTGTGGTGGTGATGGGGCTTACTTTGTCCTTTGTGATGATGTTTTGTAAAAGTGTAAAATACATCTGAGTTTAAAGCAGTTTGATTTCTTCGTCTTTTTCTTCAACAGACGTTCTCCATACCAATCTTTAATCCAGAAACGTAGGTACATACTTTTAATGAGCTTCACCAATGGAGTAAGACAAGATTCCAAGGAAGACTAAGAGTTGAAGGGTTTAAAAAAAGTTGAAATAAACTTTTGAGTCAGTCAAATCTAACCAAATCAGAAAAGTGTGAAGATATCCACAGACACTGTAATACAGAGCACTGATCCAAGATGATTGAGAGTGGTTTGAAAGAGTAGTCTATAGTGTGACTAAACTGTAGTGTGCACCATATAAGGACTGTTATATCGGTTAAGAACAGAAGTTTCCGTCAGTACAGCTTGCCAATCGTCTGACAGAATTAGCATAGTGCTAATAAGCAAGAACCTGTTCCCCTACCTGCTCGGTGGTGAGCCGTGATCGTATAGTGGTCAGTACTCTGCGTTGTGGCCGCAGCAACCCCGGTTCGAATCCGGGTCACGGCAGAGCTTTTGAGATTTTACACACACATTAAAAACCCACACGCATTACTTCCCCCAGTCCAGTCTCTTACTGTTGAAAATTAAATCCACTTTAACCCTCACAAAATGTGCCTCTCCCCCCACATTTCAGTAAGCTTATCATACTTCCAAATACACCACAGGGACAAAAGTATTGGGACATCTGCACATAACACTGACGAGGGCTTCAATGACATCCCATTCAAACATTCCGGCTTTAATATGGAGTTGTTCAACCCTTAATTGCTACAACAGCTTCCACTGCTCTAGGAAGGCTTTCTGAAAGATGGTGGAGTGTGTTCATGTGAGGATTTGCCCATTGATCTAGAAGAGCATTTGTTAGGTCACCCACTTGTTTTAGACCAGAGGGCTTGGTTCCTGTTGTAATTCAGACCTGAATTTAGGGGTCTATGCCCACTCCTGAAAACAACCCCATAGCATTTTCCCATCTCCACCAAATTTACAGTGGTCACAATGCAGTCAGGCAGGTAAAATTCTCCTGAAACTGGGCAAATTGTGACTGGTCCATAAGCTAGCATTAGTTGAGTTTTTTGTTTTAATACTAAAACCTCAAGCATGACATTGAGTGTGTGTAGTCACAGTAAATAAGTAAGCTGGTTTCTAATGGATATTGTGCATAATAAACTGTTCCCATACCTGGAGTCGAACCCGGGCCGCCTGGGTGAAAACCAGGAATCCTAACCGCTAGACCATATGGGACAGACAAGAGAGAGCTGCTCATGGACATGGTTCTCTCCAGATATTTCAAGACCACTACCTAATGGTAGGATTTTTCTCTAGTGCTTCTTTGAAAACAGTAAATCATCATGCTGCGCTACTTTACTGAAAATCAAATGTGTTGTGTTAGTGGATGTTTTACAGATTTTCTTTTCTTTATAGTAAAGAAGGGTCCCACTTAATAGGACAGCTCTAAACTAAATGACTGCTTAGGATATACAAGCCCTACAAAGCACTCACGAGTTTCATGTAGGGATGAAAGCTGAATTGTGGCTTGAGACAGCTGGAAAAAGGGGGAAATGCTATTAAAATCAGTGTTAGTCAGAGTGATTTACTTTAGGAATGATCTGTGTTAATTAAGCTGCATGTTAACTGCTCATGGAGTAATAAACAGAGTCAGATCCGGAGTGAGAAGTTCAGTGTGGTGGTGATGGGGCTTACTTTGTCCTTTGTGATGATGTTTTGTAAAAGTGTAAAATACATCTGAGTTTAAAGCAGTTTGATTTCTTCGTCTTTTTCTTCAACAGACGTTCTCCATACCAATCTTTAATCCAGAAACGTAGGTACATACTTTTAATGAGCTTCACCAATGGAGTAAGACAAGATTCCAAGGAAGACTAAGAGTTGAAGGGTTTAAAAAAAGTTGAAATAAACTTTTGAGTCAGTCAAATCTAACCAAATCAGAAAAGTGTGAAGATATCCACAGACACTGTAATACAGAGCACTGATCCAAGATGATTGAGAGTGGTTTGAAAGAGTAGTCTATAGTGTGACTAAACTGTAGTGTGCACCATATAAGGACTGTTATATCGGTTAAGAACAGAAGTTTCCATCAGTACAGCTTGCCAATCGTCTGACAGAATTAGCATAGTGCTAATAAGCAAGCGCCTGTTCCCCTACCTGCTCGGTGGTGAGCCGTGATCGTATAGTGGTCAGTACTCTGCGTTGTGGCCGCAGCAACCCCGGTTCGAATCCGGGTCACGGCAGAGCTTTTGAGATTTTACACACACATTAAAAACCCACACGCATTACTTCCCCCAGTCCAGTCTCTTACTGTTGAAAATTAAATCCACTTTAACCCTCACAAAATGTGCCTCTCCCCCCACATTTCAGTAAGCTTATCATACTTCCAAATACACCACAGGGACAAAAGTATTGGGACATCTGCACATAACACTGACGAGGGCTTCAATGACATCCCATTCAAACATTCCGGCTTTAATATGGAGTTGTTCAACCCTTAATTGCTACAACAGCTTCCACTGCTCTAGGAAGGCTTTCTGAAAGATGGTGGAGTGTGTTCATGTGAGGATTTGCCCATTGATCTAGAAGAGCATTTGTTAGGTCACCCACTTGTTTTAGACCAGAGGGCTTGGTTCCTGTTGTAATTCAGACCTGAATTTAGGGGTCTATGCCCACTCCTGAAAACAACCCCATAGCATTTTCCCATCTCCACCAAATTTACAGTGGTCACAATGCAGTCAGGCAGGTAAAATTCTCCTGAAACTGGGCAAATTGTGACTGGTCCATAAGCTAGCATTAGTTGAGTTTTTTGTTTTAATACTAAAACCTCAAGCATGACATTGAGTGTGTGTAATCACAGTAAATAAGTAAGCTGGTTTCTAATGGATATTGTGCATAATAAACTGTTCCCATACCGGGAGTCGAACCCGGGCCGCCTGGGTGAAAACCAGGAATCCTAACCGCTAGACCATATGGGACAGACAAGAGAGAGCTGCTCATTGACATGGTTCTCTCCAGATATTTCAAGACCACTACCTAATGGTAGGATTTTTCTCTAGTGCTTCTTTGAAAACAGTAAATCATCATGCTGCGCTACTTTACTGAAAATCAAATGTGTTGTGTTAGTGGATGTTTTACAGATTTTCTTTTCTTTATAGTAAAGAAGGGTCCCACTTAATAGGACAGCTCTAAACTAAATGACTGCTTAGGATATACAAGCCCTACAAAGCACTCACGAGTTTCATGTAGGGATGCCAGCTGAATTGTGGCTTGAGACAGCTGGAAAAAGGGGAAAATGCTATTAAAATCAGTGTTAGTCAGAGTGATTTACTTTAGGAATGATCTGTGTTAAGTAAGCTGCATGTTAACTGCTCATGGAGTAATAAACAGAGTCAGATCCGGAGTGAGAAGTTCAGTGTGGTGGTGATGGGGCTTACTTTGTCCTTTGTGATGATGTTTTGTAAAAGTGTAAAATACATCTGAGTTTAAAGCAGTTTGATTTCTTCGTCTTTTTCTTCAACAGACGTTCTCCATACCAATCTTTAATCCAGAAACGTAGGTACATACTTTTAATGAGCTTCACCAATGGAGTAAGACAAGATTCCAAGGAAGACTAAGAGTTGAAGGGTTTAAAAAAAGTTGAAATAAACTTTTGAGTCAGTCAAATCTAACCAAATCAGAAAAGTGTGAAGATATCCACAGACACTGTAATACAGAGCACTGATCCAAGATGATTGAGAGTGGTTTGAAAGAGTAGTCTATAGTGTGACTAAACTGTAGTGTGCACCATATAAGGACTGTTATATCGGTTAAGAACAGAAGTTTCCATCAGTACAGCTTGCCAATCGTCTGACAGAATTAGCATAGTGCTAATAAGCAAGCGCCTGTTCCCCTACCTGCTCGGTGGTGAGCCGTGATCGTATAGTGGTCAGTACTCTGCGTTGTGGCCGCAGCAACCCCGGTTCGAATCCGGGTCACGGCAGAGCTTTTGAGATTTTACACACACATTAAAAACCCACACGCATTACTTCCCCCAGTCCAGTCTCTTACTGTTGAAAATTAAATCCACTTTAACCCTCACAAAATGTGCCTCTCCCCCCACATTTCAGTAAGCTTATCATACTTCCAAATACACCACAGGGACAAAAGTATTGGGACATCTGCACATAACACTGACGAGGGCTTCAATGACATCCCATTCAAACATTCCGGCTTTAATATGGAGTTGTTCAACCCTTAATTGCTACAACAGCTTCCACTGCTCTAGGAAGGCTTTCTGAAAGATGGTGGAGTGTGTTCATGTGAGGATTTGCCCATTGATCTAGAAGAGCATTTGTTAGGTCACCCACTTGTTTTAGACCAGAGGGCTTGGTTCCTGTTGTAATTCAGACCTGAATTTAGGGGTCTATGCCCACTCCTGAAAACAACCCCATAGCATTTTCCCATCTCCACCAAATTTACAGTGGTCACAATGCAGTCAGGCAGGTAAAATTCTCCTGAAACTGGGCAAATTGTGACTGGTCCATAAGCTAGCATTAGTTGAGTTTTTTGTTTTAATACTAAAACCTCAAGCATGACATTGAGTGTGTGTAATCACAGTAAATAAGTAAGCTGGTTTCTAATGGATATTGTGCATAATAAACTGTTCCCATACCGGGAGTCGAACCCGGGCCGCCTGGGTGAAAACCAGGAATCCTAACCGCTAGACCATATGGGACAGACAAGAGAGAGCTGCTCATTGACATGGTTCTCTCCAGATATTTCAAGACCACTACCTAATGGTAGGATTTTTCTCAAGTGCTTCTTTGAAAACAGTAAATCATCATGCTGCGCTACTTTACTGAAAATCAAATGTGTTGTGTTAGTGGATGTTTTACAGATTTTCTTTTCTTTGTAGTAAAGAAGGGTCCCACTTAATAGGACAGCTCTAAACTAAATGACTGCTTAGGATATACAAGCCCTACAAAGCACTCACGAGTTTCATGTAGGGATGCCAGCTGAATTGTGGCTTGAGACAGCTGGAAAAAGGGGGAAATGCTATTAAAATCAGTGTTAGTCAGAGTGATTTACTTTAGGAATGATCTGTGTTAAGTAAGCTGCATGTTAACTGCTCATGGAGTAATAAACAGAGTCAGATCCGGAGTGAGAAGTTCAGTGTGGTGGTGATGGGGCTTACTTTGTCCTTTGTGATGATGTTTTGTAAAAGTGTAAAATACATCTGAGTTTAAAGCAGTTTGATTTCTTCGTCTTTTTCTTCAACAGACGTTCTCCATACCAATCTTTAATCCAGAAACGTAGGTACATACTTTTAATGAGCTTCACCAATGGAGTAAGACAAGATTCCAAGGAAGACTAAGAGTTGAAGGGTTTAAAAAAAGTTGAAATAAACTTTTGAGTCAGTCAAATCTAACCAAATCAGAAAAGTGTGAAGATATCCACAGACACTGTAATACAGAGCACTGATCCAAGATGATTGAGAGTGGTTTGAAAGAGTAGTCTATAGTGTGACTAAACTGTAGTGTGCACCATATAAGGACTGTTATATCGGTTAAGAACAGAAGTTTCCGTCAGTACAGCTTGCCAATCGTCTGACAGAATTAGCATAGTGCTAATAAGCAAGCGCCTGTTCCCCTACCTGCTCGGTGGTGAGCCGTGATCGTATAGTGGTCAGTACTCTGCGTTGTGGCCGCAGCAACCCCGGTTCGAATCCGGGTCACGGCAGAGCTTTTGAGATTTTACACACACATTAAAAACCCACACGCATTACTTCCCCCAGTCCAGTCTCTTACTGTTGAAAATTAAATCCACTTTAACCCTCACAAAATGTGCCTCTCCCCCCACATTTCAGTAAGCTTATCATACTTCCAAATACACCACAGGGACAAAAGTATTGGGACATCTGCACATAACACTGACGAGGGCTTCAATGACATCCCATTCAAACATTCCGGCTTTAATATGGAGTTGTTCAACCCTTAATTGCTACAACAGCTTCCACTGCTCTAGGAAGGCTTTCTGAAAGATGGTGGAGTGTGTTCATGTGAGGATTTGCCCATTGATCTAGAAGAGCATTTGTTAGGTCACCCACTTGTTTTAGACCAGAGGGCTTGGTTCCTGTTGTAATTCAGACCTGAATTTAGGGGTCTATGCCCACTCCTGAAAACAACCCCATAGCATTTTCCCATCTCCACCAAATTTACAGTGGTCACAATGCAGTCAGGCAGGTAAAATTCTCCTGAAACTGGGCAAATTGTGACTGGTCCATAAGCTAGCATTAGTTGAGTTTTTTGTTTTAATACTAAAACCTCAAGCATGACATTGAGTGTGTGTAATCACAGTAAATAAGTAAGCTGGTTTCTAATGGATATTGTGCATAATAAACTGTTCCCATACCGGGAGTCAAACCCGGGCCGCCTGGGTGAAAACCAGGAATCCTAACCGCTAGACCATATGGGACAGACAAGCGAGAGCTGCTCATTGACATGGTTCTCTCCAGATATTTCAAGACCACTACCTAATGGTAGGATTTTTCTCAAGTGCTTCTTTGAAAACAGTAAATCATCATGCTGCGCTACTTTACTGAAAATCAAATGTGTTGTGTTAGTGGATGTTTTACAGATTTTCTTTTCTTTATAGTAAAGAAGGGTCCCACTTAATAGGACAGCTCTAAACTAAATGACTGCTTAGGATATACAAGCCCTACAAAGCACTCACGAGTTTCATGTAGGGATGCCAGCTGAATTGTGGCTTGAGACAGCTGGAAAAAGGGGAAAATGCTATTAAAATCAGTGTTAGTCAGAGTGATTTACTTTAGGAATGATCTGTGTTAAGTAAGCTGCATGTTAACTGCTCATGGAGTAATAAACAGAGTCAGATCCGGAGTGAGAAGTTCAGTGTGGTGGTGATGGGGCTTACTTTGTCCTTTGTGATGATGTTTTGTAAAAGTGTAAAATACATCTGAGTTTAAAGCAGTTTGATTTCTTCGTCTTTTTCTTCAACAGACGTTCTCCATACCAATCTTTAATCCAGAAACGTAGGTACATACTTTTAATGAGCTTCACCAATGGAGTAAGACAAGATTCCAAGGAAGACTAAGAGTTGAAGGGTTTAAAAAAAGTTGAAATAAACTTTTGAGTCAGTCAAATCTAACCAAATCAGAAAAGTGTGAAGATATCCACAGACACTGTAATACAGAGCACTGATCCAAGATGATTGAGAGTGGTTTGAAAGAGTAGTCTATAGTGTGACTAAACTGTAGTGTGCACCATATAAGGACTGTTATATCGGTTAAGAACAGAAGTTTCCGTCAGTACAGCTTGCCAATCGTCTGACAGAATTAGCATAGTGCTAATAAGCAAGCGCCTGTTCCCCTACCTGCTCGGTGGTGAGCCGTGATCGTATAGTGGTCAGTACTCTGCGTTGTGGCCGCAGCAACCCCGGTTCGAATCCGGGTCACGGCAGAGCTTTTGAGATTTTACACACACATTAAAAACCCACACGCATTACTTCCCCCAGTCCAGTCTCTTACTGTTGAAAATTAAATCCACTTTAACCCTCACAAAATGTGCCTCTCCCCCCACATTTCAGTAAGCTTATCATACTTCCAAATACACCACAGGGACAAAAGTATTGGGACATCTGCACATAACACTGACGAGGGCTTCAATGACATCCCATTCAAACATTCCGGCTTTAATATGGAGTTGTTCAAACCTTAATTGCTACAACAGCTTCCACTGCTCTAGGAAGGCTTTCTGAAAGATGGTGGAGTGTGTTCATGTGAGGATTTGCCCATTGATCTAGAAGAGCATTTGTTAGGTCACCCACTTGTTTTAGACCAGAGGGCTTGGTTCCTGTTGTAATTCAGACCTGAATTTAGGGGTCTATGCCCACTCCTGAAAACAACCCCATAGCATTTTCCCATCTCCACCAAATTTACAGTGGTCACAATGCAGTCAGGCAGGTAAAATTCTCCTGAAACTGGGCAAATTGTGACTGGTCCATAAGCTAGCATTAGTTGAGTTTTTTGTTTTAATACTAAAACCTCAAGCATGACATTGAGTGTGTGTAATCACAGTAAATAAGTAAGCTGGTTTCTAATGGATATTGTGCATAATAAACTGTTCCCATACCGGGAGTCAAACCCGGGCCGCCTGGGTGAAAACCAGGAATCCTAACCGCTAGACCATATGGGACAGACAAGCGAGAGCTGCTCATTGACATGGTTCTCTCCAGATATTTCAAGACCACTACCTAATGGTAGGATTTTTCTCAAGTGCTTCTTTGAAAACAGTAAATCATCATGCTGCGCTACTTTACTGAAAATCAAATGTGTTGTGTTAGTGGATGTTTTACAGATTTTCTTTTCTTTATAGTAAAGAAGGGTCCCACTTAATAGGACAGCTCTAAACTAAATGACTGCTTAGGATATACAAGCCCTACAAAGCACTCACGAGTTTCATGTAGGGATGCCAGCTGAATTGTGGCTTGAGACAGCTGGAAAAAGGGGAAAATGCTATTAAAATCAGTGTTAGTCAGAGTGATTTACTTTAGGAATGATCTGTGTTAAGTAAGCTGCATGTTAACTGCTCATGGAGTAATAAACAGAGTCAGATCCGGAGTGAGAAGTTCAGTGTGGTGGTGATGGGGCTTACTTTGTCCTTTGTGATGATGTTTTGTAAAAGTGTAAAATACATCTGAGTTTAAAGCAGTTTGATTTCTTCGTCTTTTTCTTCAACAGACGTTCTCCATACCAATCTTTAATCCAGAAACGTAGGTACATACTTTTAATGAGCTTCACCAATGGAGTAAGACAAGATTCCAAGGAAGACTAAGAGTTGAAGGGTTTAAAAAAAGTTGAAATAAACTTTTGAGTCAGTCAAATCTAACCAAATCAGAAAAGTGTGAAGATATCCACAGACACTGTAATACAAAGCACTGATCCAAGATGATTGAGAGTGGTTTGAAAGAGTAGTCTATAGTGTGACTAAACTGTAGTGTGCACCATATAAGGACTGTTATATCGGTTAAGAAAAGAAGTTTCCGTCAGTACAGCTTGCCAATCGTCTGACAGAATTAGCATAGTGCAAATAAGCAAGCGCCTGTTCCCCTACCTGCTCAGTGGTGAGCCGTGATCGTATAGTGCTCAGTACTCTGCGTTGTGGCCGCAGCAACCCCGGTTCGAATCCGGGTCACGGCAGAGCTTTTGAGATTTTACACACACATGAAAACCCACACGCATTACTTCCCCCAGTCCAGTCTCTTACTGTTGAAAATTAAATCCACTTTAACCCTCACAAAATGTGCCTCTCCCCCCACATTTCAGTAAGCTTATCATACTTCCAAATACACCACAGGGACAAAAGTATTGGGACATCTGCACATAACACTGACGAGGGCTTCAATGACATCCCATTCAAACATTCCGGCTTTAATATGGAGTTGTTCAAACCTTAATTGCTACAACAGCTTCCACTGCTCTAGGAAGGCTTTCTGAAAGATGGTGGAGTGTGTTCATGTGAGGATTTGCCCATTGATCTAGAAGAGCATTTGTTAGGTCACCCACTTGTTTTAGACCAGAGGGCTTGGTTCCTGTTGTAATTCAGACCTGAATTTAGGGGTCTATGCCCACTCCTGAAAACAACCCCATAGCATTTTCCCATCTCCACCAAATTTACAGTGGTCACAATGCAGTCAGGCAGGTAAAATTCTCCTGAAACTGAGCAAATTGTGACTGGTCCATAAGCTAGCATTAGTTGAGTTTTTTGTTTTAATACTAAAACCTCAAGCATGACATTGAGTGTGTGTAATCACAGTTAATAAGTAAGCTGGTTTCTAATGGATATTGTGCATAATAAACTGTTCCCATACCGGGAGTCGAACCCGGGCCGCCTGGGTGAAAACCAGGAATCCTAACCGCTAGACCATATGGGACAGACAAGAGAGAGCTGCTCATTGACATGGTTCTCTCCAGATATTTCAAGACCACTACCTAATGGTAGGATTTTTCTCAAGTGCTTCTTTGAAAACAGTAAATCATCATGCTGCGCTACTTTACTGAAAATCAAATGTGTTGTGTTAGTTTTACAGATTTTCTTTTCTTTATAATAAAGAAGGGTCCCACTTAATAGGACAGCTCTAAACTAAATGACTGCTAAGGATATACAAGCCCTACAAAGCACTCACGAGTTTCATGTAGGGATGCCAGCTGAATTGTGGCTTGAGACAGCTTGAAAAAGGGGAAAATGCTATTAAAATCAGTGTTAGTCAGAGTGATTTACTTTAGGAATGATCTGTGTTAAGTAAGCTGCATGCTAACTGCTCATGGAGTAATAAACAGAGTCAGATCCGGAGTGAGAAGTTCAGTGTGGTGGTGATGGGGCTTACTTTGTCCTTTGTGATGATGTTTTGTAAAAGTGTAAAATACATCTGAGTTTAAAGCAGTTTGATTTCTTCGTCTTTTTCTTCAACAGACGTTCTCCATACCAATCTTTAATCCAGAAACGTAGGTACATACTTTTAATGAGCTTCACCAATGGAGTAAGACAAGATTCCAAGGAAGACTAAGAGTTGAAGGGTTTAAAAAAAGTTGAAATAAACTTTTGAGTCAGTCAAATCTAACCAAATCAGAAAAGTGTGAAGATATCCACAGACACTGTAATACAGAGCACTGATCCAAGATGATTGAGAGTGGTTTGAAAGAGTAGTCTATAGTGTGACTAAACTGTAGTGTGCACCATATAAGGACTGTTATATCGGTTAAGAACAGAAGTTTCCGTCAGTACAGCTTGCCAATCGTCTGACAGAATTAGCATAGTGCTAATAAGCAAGCACCAGTTCCACTACCTGCTCAGTGGTGAGCCGTGATCGTATAGTGGTCAGTACTCTGCGTTGTGGCCGCAGCAACCCTGGTTCGACTCCGGGTCACAGCAGAGCTTTTGAGATTTTACACACACATTAAGAACCCACACGCATTACTTCCAGTCCAGTCTCTTACTGTTAAATAAAAAATTCACTTTAACCCTCACAAAATGTGCCTCTCCCCCCACATTTCAGTAAGCTTATCATACTTCCAAATACACCACAGGGACAAAAGTATTGGGACATCTGCACATAACACTGACGAGGGCTTCAATGACATCCCATTCAAACATTCCGGCTTTAATATGGAGTTGTTCAACCCTTAATTGCTACAACCGCTTCCACTGCTCTAGGAAGGCTTTCTGAAAGATGGTGGAGTGTGTTCATGTGAGGATTTGCCCATTGATCTAGAAGAGCATTTGTTAGGTCACCCACTTGTTTTAGACCAGAGGGCTTGGTTCCTGTTGTAATTCAGACCTGAATTTAGGGGTCTATGCCCACTCCTGAAAACAACCCCATAGCATTTTCCCATCTCCACCAAATTTACAGTGGTCACAATGCAGTCAGGCAGGTAAAATTCTCCTGAAACTGGGCAAATTGTGACTGGTCCATAAGCTAGCATTAGTTGAGTTTTTTGTTTTATTACTAAAACCTCAAGCATGACACTGAGTGTGTGTAATCACAGTAAATAAGTAAGCTGGTTTCTAATGGATATTGTGCATAATAAACTGTTCCCATACCGGGAGTCGAACCCCAGCCGCCTGGGTGAAAACCAGGAATCCTAACCGCTAGACCATATGGGACAGACAAGAGAAAGCTGCTCATTGACATGGTTCTCTCCAGATATTTCAAGACCACTACCTAATGGTAGGATTTTTCTCAAGTGCTTCTTTGAAAACAGTAAATCATCATGCTGCGCTACTTTACTGAAAATCAAATGTGTTGTGTTAGTGGATGTTTTACAGATTTTCTTTTCTTTATAGTAAAGAAGGGTCCCACTTAATAGGACAGCTCTAAGCTAAATGACTGCTTAGGATATACAAGCCCTACAAAGCACTCACGAGTTTCATGTAGGGATGCCAGCTGAATTGTGGCTTGAGACAGCTGGAAAAAGGGGAAAATGCTATTAAAATCAGTGTTAGTCAGAGTGATTTACTTAAGGAATGATCTGTGTTAAGTAAGCTGCATGTTAACTGCTCATGGACTAATAAACAGAGTCAGATCCGGAGTGAGAAGTTCAGTGTGGTGGTGATGGGGCTTACTTTGTCCTTTGTGATGATGTTTTGTAAAAGTGTAAAATACATCTGAGTTTAAAGCAGTTTGATTTCTTCGTCTTTTTCTTCAACAGACGTTCTCCATACCAATCTTTAATCCAGAAACGTAGGTACATACTTTTAATGAGCTTCACCAATGGAGTAAGACAAGATTCCAAGGAAGACTAAGAGTTGAAGGGTTTAAAAAAAGTTGAAATAAACTTTTGAGTCAGTCAAATCTAACCAAATCAGAAAAGTGTGAAGATATCCACAGACACTGTAATACAGAGCACTGATCAAAGATGATTGAGAGTGGTTTGAAAGAGTAGTCTATAGTGTGACTAAACTGTAGTGTGCACCATATAAGGACTGTTATATCGGTTAAGAACAGAAGTTTCCGTCAGTACAGCTTGCCAATCGTCTGACAGAATTAGCATAGTGCTAATAAGCAAGCGCCAGTTCCCCTACCTGCTCAGTGGTGAGCCGTGATCGTATAGTGGTCAGTACTCTGCGTTGTGGCCGCAGCAACCCCGGTTCGAATCCGGGTCACGGCAGAGCTTTTGAGATTTTACACACACATGAAAACCCACACGCATTACTTCCCCCAGTCCAGTCACTTACTGTTGAAAATTAAATCCACTTTAACCCTCACAAAATGTGCCTCTCCCCCCACATTTCAGTAAGCTTATCATACTTCCAAATACACCACAGGGACAAAAGTATTGGGACATCTGCACATAACACTGACGAGGGCTTCAATGACATCCCATTCAAACATTCCGGCTTTAATATGGAGTTGTTCAACCCTTAATTGCTACAACAGCTTCCACTGCTCTAGGAAGGCTTTCTGAAAGATGGTGGAGTGTGTTCATGTGAGGATTTGCCCATTGATCTAGAAGAGCATTTGTTAGGTCACCCACTTGTTTTAGACCAGAGGGCTTGGTTCCTGTTGTAATTCAGACCTGAATTTAGGGGTCTATGCCCACTCCTGAAAACAACCCCATAGCATTTTCCCATCTCCACCAAATTTACAGTGGTCACAATGCAGTCAGGCAGGTAAAATTCTCCTGAAACTGGGCAAATTGTGACTGGTCCATAAGCTAGCATTAGTTGAGTTTTTTGTTTTAATACTAAAACCTCAAGCATGACATTGAGTGTGTGTAATCACAGTAAATAAGTAAGCTGGTTTCTAATGGATATTGTGCATAATAAACTGTTCCCATACCGGGAGTCGAACCCGGGCCGCCTGGGTGAAAACCAGGAATCCTAACCGCTAGACCATATGGGACAGACAAGAGAGAGCTGCTCATTGACATGGTTCTCTCCAGATATTTCAAGACCACTACCTAATGGTAGGATTTTTCTCTAGTGCTTCTTTGAAAACAGTAAATCATCATGCTGCGCTACTTTACTGAAAATCAAATGTGTTGTGTTAGTGGATGTTTTACAGATTTTCTTTTCTTTATAGTAAAGAAGGGTCCCACTTAATAGGACAGCTCTAAGCTAAATGACTGCTTAGGATATACAAGCCCTACAAAGCACTCACGAGTTTCATGTAGGGATGCCAGCTGAATTGTGGCTTGAGACAGCTGGAAAAAGGGGAAAATGCTATTAAAATCAGTGTTAGTCAGAGTGATTTACTTTAGGAATGATCTGTGTTAAGTAAGCTGCATGTTAACTGCTCATGGAGTAATAAACAGAGTCAGATCCGGAGTGAGAAGTTCAGTGTGGTGGTGATGGGGCTTACTTTGTCCTTTGTGATGATGTTTTGTAAAAGTGTAAAATACATCTGAGTTTAAAGCAGTTTGATTTCTTCGTCTTTTTCTTCAACAGACGTTCTCCATACCAATCTTTAATCCAGAAACGTAGGTACATACTTTTAATGAGCTTCACCAATGGAGTAAGACAAGATTCCAAGGAAGACTAAGAGTTGAAGGGTTTAAAAAAAGTTGAAATAAACTTTTGAGTCAGTCAAATCTAACCAAATCAGAAAAGTGTGAAGATATCCACAGACACTGTAATACAAAGCACTGATCCAAGATGATTGAGAGTGGTTTGAAAGAGTAGTCTATAGTGTGACTAAACTGTAGTGTGCACCATATAAGGACTGTTATATCGGTTAAGAACAGAAGTTTCCGTCAGTACAGCTTGCCAATCGTCTGACGGAATTAGCATAGTGCTAATAAGCAAGCTCAAGTTCCCCCACCTGCTCAGTGGTGAGCCGTGATCGTATAGTGGTCAGTACTCTGCGTTGTGGCCGCAGCAACCCCGGTTCGAATCCGGGTCACGGCAGAGCTTTTGAGATTTTACACACACATGAAAACCCACACGCATTACTTCCCCCAGTCTAGTCTCTTACTGTTGAAAATTAAATCCACTTTAACCCTCACAAAATGTGCCTCTCCCCCCACATTTCAGTAAGCTTATCATACTTCCAAATACACCACAGGGACAAAAGTATTGGGACATCTGCACATAACACTGACGAGGGCTTCAATAACATCCCATTCAAACATTCCGGCTTTAATATGGAGTTGTTCAACCCTTAATTGCTACAACAGCTTCCACTGCTCTAGGAAGGCTTTCTGAAAGATGGTGGAGTGTGTTCATGTCAGGATTTGCCCATTGATCTAGAAGAGCATTTGTTAGGTCACCCACTTGTTTTAGACCAGAGGGCTTGGTTCCTGTTGTAATTCAGACCTGAATTTAGGGGTCTATGCCCACTCCTGAAAACAACCCCATAGCATTTTCCCATCTCCACCAAATTTACAGTGGTCACAATGCAGTCAGGCAGGTAAAATTATCCTGAAACTGAGCAAATTGTGACTGGTCCATAAGCTAGCATTAGTTGAGTTTTTTGTTTTAATACTAAAACCTCAAGCATGACATTGAGTGTGTAATCACAGTAAATAAGTAAGCTGGTTTCTAATGGATATTGTGCATAATAAACTGTTCCCATACCGGGAGTCGAACCCTGGCCGCCTGGGTGAAAACCAGGAATTCTAACCGCTAGACCATATGGGACAGACAAGAGAGAGTTGCTCATTGACATGGTTCTCTCCAGATATTTCAAGACCACTACCTAATGGTAGGATTTTTCTCAAGTGCTTCTTTGAAAACAGTAAATCATCATGCTGCGCTACTTTACTGAAAATCAAATGTGTTGTGTTAGTGGATGTTTTACAGATTTTCTTTTCTTTATAGTAAAGAAGGGTCCCACTTAATAGGACAGCTCTAAACTAAATGACTGCTTAGGATATACAAGCCCTACAAAGCACTCACGAGTTTCATGTATGGATGCCAGCTGAATTGTGGCTTGAGACAGCTGGAAAAAGGGGAAAATGCTATTAAAATCAGTGTTAGTCAGAGTGATTTACTTTAGGAATGATCTGTGTTAAGTAAGCTGCATGTTAACTGCTCATGGAGTAATAAACAGAGTCAGATCCGGAGTGAGAAGTTCAGTGTGGTGGTGATGGGGCTTACTTTGTCCTTTGTGATGATGTTTTGTAAAAGTGTAAAATACATCTGAGTTTAAAGCAGTTTGATTTCTTCGTCTTTTTCTTCAACAGACGTTCTCCATACCAATCTTTAATCCAGAAACGTAGGTACATACTTTTAATGAGCTTCACCAATGGAGTAAGACAAGATTCCAAGGAAGACTAAGAGTTGAAGGGTTTAAAAAAAGTTGAAATAAACTTTTGAGTCAGTCAAATCTAACCAAATCAGAAAAGTGTGAAGATATCCACAGACACTGTAATACAGAGCACTGATCCAAGATGATTGAGAGTGGTTTGAAAGAGTAGTCTATAGTGTGACTAAACTGTAGTGTGCACCATATAAGGACTGTTATATCGGTTAAGAAAAGAAGTTTCCGTCAGTACAGCTTGCCAATCGTCTGACAGAATTAGCATAGTGCTAATAAGCAAGCGCCTGTTCCCCTACCTGCTCGGTGGTGAGCCGTGATCATATATTGTGGTCAGTACTCTGCGTTGTGGCCGCAGCAACCCCGGTTCGAATCCGGGTCACGGCAGAGCTTTTGAGATTTTACACACACATTAAAAACCCACACGCATTACTTCCCCCAGTCCAGTCTCTTACTGTTGAAAATTAAATCCACTTTAACCCTCACAAAATGTGCCTCTCCCCCCACATTTCAGTAAGCTTATCATACTTCCAAATACACCACAGGGACAAAAGTATTGGGACATCTGCACATAACACTGACGAGGGCTTCAATGACATCCCATTCAAACATTCCGGCTTTAATATGGAGTTGTTCAACCCTTAATTGCTACAACAGCTTCCACTGCTCTAGGAAGGCTTTCTGAAAGATGGTGGAGTGTGTTCATGTGAGGATTTGCCCATTGATCTAGAAGAGCATTTGTTAGGTCACCCACTTGTTTTAGACCAGAGGGCTTGGTTCCTGTTGTAATTCAGACCTGAATTTAGGGGTCTATGCCCACTCCTGAAAACAACCCCATAGCATTTTCCCATCTCCACCAAATTTACAGTGGTCACAATGCAGTCAGGCAGGTAAAATTCTCCTGAAACTGGGCAAATTGTGACTGGTCCATAAGCTAGCATTAGTTGAGTTTTTTGTTTTAATACTAAAACCTCAAGCATGACATTGAGTGTGTGTAGTCACAGTAAATAAGTAAGCTGGTTTCTAATGGATATTGTGCATAATAAACTGTTCCCATACCGGGAGTCGAACCCGGGCCGCCTGGGTGAAAACCAGGAATCCTAACCGCTAGACCATATGGGACAGACAAGAGAGAGCTGCTCATTGACATGGTTCTCTCCAGATATTTCAAGACCACTACCTAATGGTAGGATTTTTCTCAAGTGCTTCTTTGAAAACAGTAAATCATCATGCTGCGCTACTTTACTGAAAATCAAATGTGTTGTGTTAGTGGATGTTTTACAGATTTTCTTTTCTTTATAGTAAAGAAGGGTCCCACTTAATAGGACAGCTCTAATCTAAATGACTGCTTAGTATATACAAGCCCTACAAAGCACTCACGAGTTTCATGTAGGGATGCCAGCTGAATTGTGGCTTGAGACAGCTGGAAAAAGGGGAAAATGCTATTAAAATCAGTGTTAGTCAGAGTGATTTACTTTAGGAATGATCTGTGTTAAGTAAGCTGCATGTTAACTGCTCATGGAGTAATAAACAGAGTCAGATCCGGAGTGAGAAGTTCAGTGTGGTGGTGATGGGGCTTACTTTGTCCTTTGTGATGATGTTTTGTAAAAGTGTAAAATACATCTGAGTTTAAAGCAGTTTGATTTCTTCGTCTTTTTCTTCAACAGACGTTCTCCATACCAATCTTTAATCCAGAAACGTAGGTACATACTTTTAATGAGCTTCACCAATGGAGTAAGACAAGATTCCAAGGAAGACTAAGAGTTGAAGGGTTTAAAAAAAGTTGAAATAAACTTTTGAGTCAGTCAAATCTAACCAAATCAGAAAAGTGTGAAGATATCCACAGACACTGTAATACAGAGCACTGATCCAAGATGATTGAGAGTGGTTTGAAAGAGTAGTCTATAGTGTGACTAAACTGTAGTGTGCACCATATAAGGACTGTTATATCGGTTAAGAACAGAAGTTTCCGTCAGTACAGCTTGCCAATCGTCTGACAGAATTAGCATAGTGCTAATAAGCAAGCGCCAGTTCCCCTAACTGCTCAGTGGTGAGCCGTGATCGTATAGTGCTCAGTACTCTGCGTTGTGGTCGCAGCAACCCCGGTTCGAATCCGGGTCACGGCAGAGCTTTTGAGATTTTACACACACATGAAAACCCACACGCATTACTTCCCCCAGTCCAGTCTCTTACTGTTGAAAATTAAATCCACTTTAACCCTCACAAAATGTGCCTCTCCCCCCACATTTCAGTAAGCTTATCATACTTCCAAATACACCACAGGGACAAAAGTATTGGGACATCTGCACATAACACTGACGAGGGCTTCAATGACATCCCATTCAAACATTCCGGCTTTAATATGGAGTTGTTCAACCCTTAATTGCTACAACAGCTTCCACTGCTCTAGGAAGGCTTTCTGAAAGATGGTGGAGTGTGTTCATGTCAGGATTTGCCCATTGATCTAGAAGAGCATTTGTTAGGTCACCCACTTGTTTTAGACCAGAGGGCTTGGTTCCTGTTGTAATTCAGACCTGAATTTAGGGGTCTATGCCCACTCCTGAAAACAACCCCATAGCATTTTCCCATCTCCACCAAATTTACAGTGGTCACAATGCAGTCAGGCAGGTAAAATTCTCCTGAAACTGGGCAAATTGTGACTGGTCCATAAGCTAGCATTAGTTGAGTTTTTTGTTTTAATACTAAAACCTCAAGCATGACATTGAGTGTGTAATCACAGTAAATAAGTAAGCTGGTTTCTAATGGATATTGTGCATAATAAACTGTTCCCATACCGGGAGTCAAACCCGGGCCGCCTGGGTGAAAACCAGGAATCCTAACCGCTAGACCATATGGGACAGACAAGAGAGAGCTGCTCATTGACATGGTTCTCTCCAGATATTTCAAGACCACTACCTAATGGTAGGATTTTTCTCAAGTGCTTCTTTGAAAACAGTAAATCATCATGCTGCGCTACTTTACTGAAAATCAAATGTGTTGTGTTAGTGGATGTTTTACAGATTTTCTTTTCTTTGTAGTAAAGAAGGGTCCCACTTAATAGGACAGCTCTAAACTAAATGACTGCTTAGGATATACAAGCCCTACAAAGCACTCACGAGTTTCATGTAGGGATGCCAGCTGAATTGTGGCTTGAGACAGCTGGAAAAAGGGGAAAATGCTATTAAAATCAGTGTTAGTCAGAGTGATTTACTTTAGGAATGATCTGTGTTAAGTAAGCTGCATGTTAACTGCTCATGGAGTAATAAACAGAGTCAGATCCGGAGTGAGAAGTTCAGTGTGGTGGTGATGGGGCTTACTTTGTCCTTTGTGATGATGTTTTGTAAAAGTGTAAAATACATCTGAGTTTAAAGCAGTTTGATTTCTTCGTCTTTTTCTTCAACAGACGTTCTCCATACCAATCTTTAATCCAGAAACGTAGGTACATACTTTTAATGAGCTTCACCAATGGAGTAAGACAAGATTCCAAGGAAGACTAAGAGTTGAAGGGTTTAAAAAAAGTTGAAATAAACTTTTGAGTCAGTCAAATCTAACCAAATCAGAAAAGTGTGAAGATATCCACAGACACTGTAATACAGAGCACTGATCCAAGATGATTGAGAGTGGTTTGAAAGAGTAGTCTATAGTGTGACTAAACTGTAGTGTGCACCATATAAGGACTGTTATATCGGTTAAGAAAAGAAGTTTCCGTCAGTACAGCTTGCCAATCGTCTGACAGAATTAGCATAGTGCTAATAAGCAAGCGCCAGTTCCCCTACCTGCTCAGTGGTGAGCCGTGATCGTATAGTGGTCAGTACTCTGCGTTGTGGCCGCAGCAACCCCGGTTCGAATCCGGGTCACGGCAGAGCTTTTGAGATTTTACACACACATTAAAAACCCACACGCATTACTTCCCCCAGTCCAGTCTCTTACTGTTGAAAATTAAATCCACTTTAACCCTCACAAAATGTGCCTCTCCCCCCACATTTCAGTAAGCTTATCATACTTCCAAATACACCACAGGGACAAAAGTATTGGGACATCTGCACATAACACTGACGAGGGCTTCAATGACATCCCATTCAAACATTCCGGCTTTAATATGGAGTTGTTCAACCCTTAATTGCTACAACCGCTTCCACTGCTCTAGGAAGGCTTTCTGAAAGATGGTGGAGTGTGTTCATGTGAGGATTTGCCCATTGATCTAGAAGAGCATTTGTTAGGTCACCCACTTGTTTTAGACCAGAGGGCTTGGTTCCTGTTGTAATTCAGACCTGAATTTAGGGGTCTATGCCCACTCCTGAAAACAACCCCATAGCATTTTCCCATCTCCACCAAATTTACAGTGGTCACAATGCAGTCAGGCAGGTAAAATTCTCCTGAAACTGGGCAAATTGTGACTGGTCCATAAGCTAGCATTAGTTGAGTTTTTTGTTTTAATACTAAAACATCAAGCATGACATTGAGTGTGTGTAATCACAGTAAATAAGTAAGCTGGTTTCTAATGGATATTGTGCATAATAAACTGTTCCCATACCGGGAGTCGAACCCGGGCCGCCTGGGTGAAAACCAGGAATCCTAACCGCTAGACCATATGGGACAGACAAGAGAGAGCTGCTCATTGACATGGTTCTCTCCAGATATTTCAAGACCACTACCTAATGGTAGGATTTTTCTCTAGTGCTTCTTTGAAAACAGTAAATCATCATGCTGCGCTACTTTACTGAAAATCAAATGTGTTGTGTTAGTGGATGTTTTACAGATTTTCTTTTCTTTGTAGTAAAGAAGGGTCCCACTTAATAGGACAGCTCTAAACTAAATGACTGCTTAGGATATACAAGCCCTACAAAGCACTCACGAGTTTCATGTAGGGATGCCAGCTGAATTGTGGCTTGAGACAGCTGGAAAAAGGGGGAAATGCTATTAAAATCAGTGTTAGTCAGAGTGATTTACTTTAGGAATGATCTGTGTTAAGTAAGCTGCATGTTAACTGCTCATGGAGTAATAAACAGAGTCAGATCCGGAGTGAGAAGTTCAGTGTGGTGGTGATGGGGCTTACTTTGTCCTTTGTGATGATGTTTTGTAAAAGTGTAAAATACATCTGAGTTTAAAGCAGTTTGATTTCTTCGTCTTTTTCTTCAACAGACGTTCTCCATACCAATCTTTAATCCAGAAACGTAGGTACATACTTTTAATGAGCTTCACCAATGGAGTAAGACAAGATTCCAAGGAAGACTAAGAGTTGAAGGGTTTAAAAAAAGTTGAAATAAACTTTTGAGTCAGTCAAATCTAACCAAATCAGAAAAGTGTGAAGATATCCACAGACACTGTAATACAGAGCACTGATCCAAGATGATTGAGAGTGGTTTGAAAGAGTAGTCTATAGTGTGACTAAACTGTAGTGTGCACCATATAAGGACTGTTATATCGGTTAAGAACAGAAGTTTCCATCAGTACAGCTTGCCAATCGTCTGACAGAATTAGCATAGTGCTAATAAGCAAGCGCCAGTTCCCCTACCTGCTCAGTGGTGAGCCGTGATCGTATAGTGGTCAGTACTCTGCGTTGTGGCCGCAGCAACCCCGGTTCGAATCCGGGTCACGGCAGGGCTTTTGAGATTTGTTAGCTCTCCTTATAACATGTGAGTGAATGGCCTGGGCTAGACTGCTGTGAGTTGAAAAGGCTTGACGTTTTAGTTACATCACAGAAACAATGAATGTCAAATAGGTTGCTTTAAAACATATTCTATCGACTGTATGGGCAGGAGTGAATGACAGGTTTGTATTTGAACAAAACAAAATTATTTTAGTGAAAGGTCTGCACATGAACTGAGTATGTTGTTTTGTTGTAATGTTTTATCTGCATTTAGGTGTAAAATTCTGATCAGAAATGTGGACGCATACCCTAACGGCATACAACCTTATAAAGCTCATTAAAATTGGAGGGTAAAAACAAGGCGTGAAAAGTTTCGAGCCAGCCAGGAGTCGAACCTAGAATCTTCTGATCCGTAGTCAGACGCGTTATCCATTGCGCCACTGGCCCTGTGAAGGTTGATAAAGGGGAGGTACCCTTAAGAGCACTCCACTCCCACCCCACTCACCAGTAATAGTCTTGAATGCGTGATGTAACGCTTGTGTTTTTCTTTTCATCTAAAAAAACCTAACCTGGACTCGAACAGACGTTGCTTAAATGACTCATATATGACCACGACTTATCGCTTAGCACACGAGGCGCTTCCTGTTAGCACGTTAGCACTGTGCTAACAGGCTTCACACGGGCTAGAGAAGAGCCTTTCTGAAGAAACCTTTTCTATAACCAACCTTATGACGTTTTATAAAATAATCGCTGGACCAATAATTTGGATTTACGGTCAGATGAGATTAAAAATGATGGCCAGAAGTTGACTGAAAATGAATACATCGCTATACATTAATTACGTATCTGCTACTGTGGGTAGCTAGCTAGCTACTTTACAGTGGACTGCACACTAGCTACCTTTTTCCCTTTTAAAACAGCCCATGGTGCTGTTTTAGCTTCAATTGATCTATTATCAATAAGTTCAAATGCACTTAAAACTTAAAAAAACTGTTTTTTTCCAAAACACCCCCGAACAGATTCTTTTTAATCAGCCTTGTCCCTCCATTCTCTCACAGGGCCAGTGGCGCAATGGATAACGCGTCTGACTACGGATCAGAAGATTCTAGGTTCGACTCCTGGCTGGCTCGAAACTTTTCCTCACTTCACCTCCGATCTTTGTGAACATGTGTAACTTTTGTTTAAGCTGCCTTAAGAACGTTTCTGATAGAGTTGGAGACAAAAAACACAATGATAAATTAATCTTACGCTTTTATTTAATAAAATCACTAAAATGCAAGTATGCACCATCCCCACTACACTGACTGGTTCCCTTCCTGTCAGGCTAATGTTTACTACTCATAGAACTTCAGATAACATTGTGCTTCATTATGTTCATTTTGGGAAGCCGTTCATCACAAATTACATATTTAGATTTATAGTTATTATAGATATTTTTGTTATCAAATATTTAATTTTTTGATTAGCAAGAAAGAGTTCAAACTGCAGCTAATATCTAAATTTCTACTCAGTGGTGCAGCGATTACATTCCTACATCTGTACGGAATTGTTCAGAAGAAACAGAAAAATGTGAAGTAGCTGCTAACTCTAGCTTTGATGAAATTAATGACTTGAGTTTATTTTTGTTTCACTTGGAGTGCTGTTGAGTAGTCGAACCTTGAGCCAAATTTGTAACATTTTATTTATAACACAAAATGCTTCTTAAGTTGATTTTGCTTATAGTGTCCAATTAGTGCATTTGGTTTAGCCACAACAGGACTAAGCAGAGGAGTATGGGGCCACTCCTCTACTTTTTTATTAAAGCCATATTCAGAATGTTTGTAAACAAGCAGTCTGAACATCCTCGTCACAAATTGACAGGCAAACTGTTTCACCGTGTTACGACCATGAACAACTCAGCTAACAACAGAGTGAGTCCAAATGCTACAACTTACCGCATAGGCAGGGTTAAACTGTACCAGACTTAGGGACGAGCTGTTATTTCCTAAACAGTCTGATAATTCCACACAAACATTCAGTTCATTCAGTACAACTCTATTCTGTTCAAAGCAGACAAGCTTTCCAACCCAAACACATTAAAAATGATCTGTTTAAATGATCTAAATGTGGTCAGTGAGAAGAGGCCACTGTGGCGAACACTGACCCGTTAATTCTGCACCACAGAGTAGAACAGCTCCTATCAGCCCCTTCAAACTCAACTAGACTTTATTTCCATCACATCTACAGAACCTTCCTGATCAACCTGTGTCCCAAACGCCAGCTCTTGTGAATGTATATGGGGTGGGGAGGAGAGAGAGAGAGAGGGGGGGGGGGGGGGGGTGGTGGTCTCTCATTGTTACTTCAGGGGACTGCTGGTTACAGTCACAGTGTGTTAGACTAACCCGTTGGTGTGGAGGCTGTACTTTGGTCTTGCTCTCACTGTGAGTTGTTGACCTTCAGAACGGGGCTCTCAACTCGATACTCCAACACACTGACCGTGATAAACACTACCTTAATGGTGCAGAAATGTCTTCAGGGGAATCTGGAGAAGGAAAATGTACAGTTGCTGCTTTAAGAACCTGAGAAGATGAATAATGAGCATGTTTTACTTTGACCTGCTCAACCACATAAACATGCATTTTATGTTTAGTCTGCATTGGGACTTACATTCCTTTAATTCTGACATTTTACAGCTTGTCCAGTGTCTTTTTTTGAGGCTATCTGTGCTTTAATAGTGAATTCATCAGCAGGCTCAAAGATGCAGCCCGATGGAGATTGTATAGGAGTCATATCGCCATAATCATTTAGACATTCCACACATTTTCTCTCTATACTGTATATGTTTAAGACTATGCACTGATAGCATATCAGCCCCATCAAACTCAACTAGACTTCCATCACGTATATAGAGGGTTTTCTCACTGTTTACATTGGGGGTCTTATTTACAGTAACAGTGGGTTAAACTAACACATGGTGGAAGCTGTACTTTAGCCTGGCTAGCTCTCACTGTAGGTTATTGATCTGTTTCAAAACTGTGCTCTATTACAGCCACCGAGAGAATCAAGAAAGTAATGAATAGTATTATAGTTCACAGCTGCACAGTGTAACCAAACTACAGCGTGAACCTTATGGGGGGGGGGGGCTATGTCTGAAAGTCCAGTGACTTTGTTCTTGTTTTGACATTTACTATGCATGTAAAGCATTTTCCACTCTTTGGAAAGAAGAGTGCCTTGACTTCAAAATAGTCCACCAGTTTATGTTTTGGCACGGTCACAGCATCACATCTGGTTTCAATTAATTTAGTATTCATTCATGTGCTTATCGCTTCCTCCTAGTCGGGTTAGGGTGATTCCAGAGCCTATCTGGAATCATTGGGAGTAAGGTCAGAATACCTTACTCCCACACACACAGACATACATACACACCTAGGAGCAGTTTAGCATAGCGTAGTGTATCATATAACAGATTTAGTTATTGCCTTGTAATCTTCCATCTAAACTGATGCAAATAACTGATAACTAGTTACAGTCAGTCACACTTTAATCCACACATGAAGTTAAAATTGAACATCTAATACAACTCAATGTTACAAGGCCAAGGCTTTGGCACAGCTGAATCACAAATTACAGTTATTGTAAACATGTGCACTGTCCTGTGTTCTCAGATATAAAAGCAGCGATCATGCTGGCTGACATTATTATATTTAAATTACACTTGGCGCTAAGACAGACAAGACACACAGCTAGGAAATGAGCTCCTCTTCTAACAATGGGTAGAGCCAGATGGGTTTGACAAACAGATGTTTGTTGTAATGTGTTGAGGTGGGTGATTGGCCAAAACAGCACAACCATTGAAACACACCTTCGAGAAACAATATAGTGTAACACCGGGAAATTACGCTCCAGCAAACCAAAGAAAGCAACTTCAGCGCCCTTTGAAACAGGGGTGGGAATCACTACAGACCCGTGACACTATTATAATCCTTGAGCAACAATATTACTCTGTCCCATATCATGGAACAACTGACATAAAACGTTACTTCAGTACACAGCTGCGTCAGTAAGAGATCTGAAACAGCTCGGGTTTGATCCAAGCTTTTATACAATGCTACATTTCTGGCACAGAACTGTTCGACAGCAACACTGAGCAAGATCATGAAAATGGAAAGAATTTGAGGTATGTATGTATATTAAAAAGGCAAACACTGCTGCAGTTATGTGCAGGTTCTATGGCTGAAGTACATAACTGGGCAAGGCATACATGATGCACTGACAGTAATATAACAAAGAACACTGGGTTTAGCCTCCGTCTCAGGGTCAGCAGTACACACAGCTCTATTTGGCATTAGGCAGCTGTCTTCATTACCGTTCCTTGACTTTTAAATACAAGAAGTTCATGAAACAACAGCTCATATCTCCAAAGTCCCTTCATTGAAGGCACATGTGCATGCAAACACGCACACATCCGTTCACCTTCCGTTTCCTTGGCAACCAGCCCTTTTTTTTTTTCTTTCTTTTTAGCAGCACAATATTCCTCTCACACAAAGAGGATGAAAGTGTATGGCAAACACGCACGCACACACGCGCACACACACACACACACACACACACACACACAGAGTCCAGCATCTTCAGCAAGCAAATGAGAACTGGAGATGGTGTTGATGCTTCAGTACCACAAAAGTGCATCCTGAGCAGAACAGGAGCACTGAGAGTGAAGTGGAGAACAGAAGATTCTCTACGAGTGCTTGATGGTGTATTTGCCTTTCTGAAGCTGAGAGATGTAGAGCTTTGACTTGCTGCCATCGAAACGCTTGAAACACACCTCGTCATGGTTTATGGTGGTTATGATAGCACTGGAGGAAGAAAATGAAGATGTTAAACACATGCAAGAGAAGGCGAAAGTAAGGGTGCTGTAGATCCTCTCCAGGATCAAGACTTTTTGACTGCAACTGCAGAAATATATTGCAATAATGGAGCTTTTAAATATTTGCACACAGCACAGGGGTGTGTGCATGTTTGGGGGGGAAGGGGTGTATGTTTGTTGTGCGTTTAATTTATATACATTTCAAAATATGCATTTTTACATGCAATTCGCAGCAGCTGTGTGAATCACAGTAAAACTCTTAATACAGTCCTTAAACAGCCTATGGTAATATACCAGAGGCTTCTCTGAAAATGAGTCCAAATATAATAATTCAGCATGCATACTGTATTTCACAATCACCAGACATAGTAGTATAATTTGTCTATATTGCAGCTCAAAAAAAAGAGCCTCGCGCAAACTCACTGCCCTACCTGGTGGGGTACTCGTCCTTGCGGCTAATGGATATGGCCTGTCCTCTGCTGTACCACTTGCTGTCGTAAAACAGGCGGCCGTCCTCAGATCGGGCAACGTGATGATGCCTCTCAGCTTTCGACGAAACTGGTGAGCAAAGACATAACTTTTTTTATAACAGTACTGCAAAAACAGGCAGATGTTTGATTTTAGGGTGACGATTTGTAATCATTTATAGATACCTTATTTACTAATTAGAAAGCTTTAGAAAGCTAGTCCTAACAAGTGGTCCAAAATCTTCTTTTGACCGGGAGTGGCCGAACTTTTGCATGCCACTGTACATAAAAATAACACGATAAATGATTGCACCCATTAATGCTGCTGCTACATTTAAACTCAAAAGTTGTAGAGTAACTATGCATGATCTGCATTAGTTTAAAATGTACTATATGCAGTCTGTGGTGTTGTTTTTCCATTGTATACTGTATATGGTCGGGATAACAAGGCACAAATTCTCTAAAACATCAGACTTCCCATGAAAAAAAGGTCTCAGGCTTGACTCAGCAGTAAATCTAATCTAATCAAATCTATTTTAAATTAAACTCAGCAGTTGTTTGATTAAGAAGGGAAAATGTTATTTAATTCATTCTAATTTCATCAGTATTTCAACACACATAGAATTGTATTCACATAATAAAAGTGGTAAACTGCAAAGATCTCTCTCACCATCAACTTTTACTCTGTGTGGTCCCATTGAAGCCACCGCCTGTGAAACAGCAGCGCAGTAAATAAAACAGTCCACTTCCACAAATAAATAATCAACAATCAACTGCTCTGAGGAAAACACAGCCAAACCTTTCTTATAGCTGTCCAGTCTTCAAGTATGTCCAGGTCTTGCAACATGTAAACAATATATGGTCGTTGGACAGTTAAGGCAACAATCAAAAATCAACTCCAGAAATGAAGGAATGACACTTATTAACTAAATCAGCAACAGTGTGCGCTACCAATTATTTTGACGACCAGTTTGAAACAGAAAAAAAAAATCATAGTAGGAGTAGTCGGCTGCTGTATTAAGTCAATTATAATCAATGATTTGTTTCATGTAATCATGTCACCTGTAGATGGACAATTTCACACACTTGGAAAAAAGGATATCTGATACAACAACAGGTTTCTTTTTTTTGCCAGGGCAAAAAGGATCTTTCTTTTTGTTCGTCCTTCCCTGCAAGCCATCGTTCCACAGCTCTGTTGTAAGAGAAAAACAGATAGAGAATTGAAATTTAATATCTCATGGCATGAGCTACAGTCTCATAACAAGGAGCTATTATCTCATAATAACAACTTAGTATCTTATAATTACAACTTGATGTCTTTTTGGAATCAGAAAAATTTCTCATGCTTCGAAGTACATGATTCCTTTGGAAATCAATGGATTTAAAAGGGAGTCAATCCCCCTTTGGTACAGTAACTGCTTCTGCTCTTCTGGGAAGCCTTTAGACCAGATGTTGGAATATTGCTGCGAGGTGGATTTGATTTCAGTGAGTCAGGTGCTCACGTTGGAAGATTAGTTCTGCCACTCCAAATTATTCCAAAGTGGATGGAGAACGCAGTCCCACTGCTTCACACAGCCAAACTCCTTAATCCCACACTTAGCACTGGGCATGGTGACCTGAGGCTCCTGTGTTCTAGAGTGTCCCATTATATTTATCAGTGCATTTCTATGAAGATTACACACCAATCAGCCACAAAACTATATGACGACTGACAGGTGAAATGAAGAACATTGATTACCTCATCACAATGGCATCTGGCAGTGGGTGAGAAGTGAACATGTTATGCTTGAAGTTGATGTGTTAAAGAGAGATATCTGGGCAAGTGTAATTATCTGAGTGACTTGTGATGACTGACAGTTCTTGTGGGATGCTCCTGGTCTGCAGTTTTCCACTGAAAAGTGGTCAAAGGAAGGAAAACCGGTAAACTGGCGACAGGGTCACAGGCACCCAATGATGCAGGTGGGGGGGCGAATCCAATAGAAGATCCAATAGAAAAACTACTGGAGCTCAAATTGCTGAACAAGAAAGGTCAGGAATTTGGACAATGTTCTGCTGGGAAACCATGGGTCCTCTCATTCATGTGACACGTACCAGGCACCTAAACATTGTTGTTGACCAAGTCCTTCCATTTACAGTAATGGCATTCCAAGATGAAAATAGCCTCTTTAATCAGGATGGAACACCTTGCATGCTGCAACAATGGATCAAGAATGGTTTGAGGAACACAACAAGTTTGAGATTAACTAACAAGTCTGATCCATGGAGCACCACAAGTTTGAGGTGTTGACAAACAAGTCCGAACCATGAAGGTCCAACAGGATCTGCTACTGATGACTTGGTGCAAAAAACCACAGCATATATTTATATCTTTATCTAATAAAGTCCATGCATTGGAAGGGTTGGAGCTGTTTTGGTGGCAAAAGGAGGACCTACTCAATATCAGGGACGTGGTCATAATGTCTTGGCTGATCTGTGTATAAGCTTTGTGTGAACGTCTGTTTCAGCAATGGGTGCTACTTAGAAGGCCACTGGACATAATGTACTTGATATTTGAGATAATAAACAGCTTCCAGAAATCTGTTCATCAGAGATGTAATAAGGAGATTTGGATTGTTTGCAATATGGCGTATGTTATGGAAGTTTAATGATTTACCTGAAGTGATGTCTATACTGTGTCTGTGTTCCTCTAGCCGCCTGATCTTTTCCTCCAATTCATTCTGAACTGTGTCAAACAGCAGCAGTTTCTCACTCTGTCAGAGAACACCACAGTGGCAAAGCAGTTAATGAAACAGACACAAGGCTAGACACTATTAGGCCTGCACAATTAATATGCTGCTGATAAACTGTTAGTGCAATATTACTGAAACTAAAACATTCGCATTATCTCATTACATGACTAATAATATTCTGAGTTACACAAAGCACATTTGAATTCTTTTTAATTCAAGTTTGTCAAATGTTTTCCGTACTTAAATACTTTGTTGTGACAGACTTAATGTATAGCTTTGCACTGCCCACTCACACATGTATACAAAAAATTGCAAGTGTGGGGAAATAAAAGGCGCATGTGAATGTATTCATTTTTAACATTTCCATATATTTTCACAGATTTACAAGGCTCTAGTTACTGGCTTTTTAATATACATGACTGTAATGTTGCAGGCAAATGCTGGACACAATCGAGTCAATGTGCAGTGAACCCCTGGTCAAATGATGTGTTGATGATATTCCAAGGGCCCTTGGAATCCTCTACAGTAAACAAACCTTTTGGCATTTTACTATTTATTTACAGAATTTAACATAGCAGAAAAACTAAATATAAAATGTATAATTATTGAATTAAAATGTAAAATTATATAAAAACATTATTTGAAATAATTATAATGTATAAATAACTTATACATAATATATGTATTTATTTGGAACCTGTGTGTATCTGTGAAGGATGTGAAAATATATAATAATAATAATAATAATAATAATAATATATAAACTACATATATACATCTAAATAGGTAACATCTTCTACAGTGAAACACATCTACACATTTAAATACATAATTACTGTCAATGTACTGAATTTTTACATTAAATAAAATGTAAAATGTAGCATGTACAGTAAGAGTAAGACATATTTTGTTTGTTTATATGTGTAAAAGTGTGTCTAAAATAAGCAGAAAGTTTGTTTCCAGTAGGAAATTTGTACAATTAGAAAATCAACAACACATACTTCGAACGATTGGAACACAAAAACAGAAACATAAAATTGCTGGTTCTGCTCAGATCAAACCAAATGATTTTCTACTCTGTTTCTGAACCTCTGGACACAACACACCTCCTTTTTACTCTGAAACCTTCTTTTTCATACCTCCCAATGCTGACTTGCTGCCTGCATCTCACAGTCGTACTTATTCCTCACAGACTCCAAACACAGTTCACGATAGATACCTGCAATACATCACATAAACGTACTTACAGAGTTACTGGATTAATCTGCAGCTCTGCTCATCATTCTGGACTCCTCTAACATTTCTTATTTTTTCAGATTTTCAGATTCTGCTGATGTTTTGAAACAACCAGATTAGAATCATTCTATACATTTATCTATGAAGTATTTACTGATTTAGTTAATTGACCAATTCATGTTTATGTAACTGAAACATTAATTCCACACTTCTGAACATTAGTCATAATCAACTTTAATTTAATTCATATATTCAATGATGACAAAGCATATATTAATTTTTTCTACTGTTCTTTTTTCCATTTTTCTTTTCCCTTCCTAATTACCTTCCTAGTTCAGGCTATGCTGTCAAGATAACAGAATCATTAGATAACACTGATTTCTAAAGCAATATTCAATAAAGCATTTACACATGCACATTTTCTACCTTTTACTGAAAACTCACCAGCCACTTTTGTGCGGATCTGCATATTCTCCTGGAGGTTGGCAAGGGGTTCTAGATACTCTGGAGCACTGCCAGCCTTTACTTCTTGGAGTTTGAGGTCCACCTGATTGAGCCTTTCCTTGTACAGCCTGGTGAAATTGAATAATTTGGCAATTTTAGTGCCCAATCTAGTTATTGCATAACTGTATGACCTGGATTCTGCTGATGTGTCTTTCGTCCAAAGCCTAATGCCACTCACTGGTCCTTGAGGTCAGTGAACTGCTTCTCCAGGCTGGTCATCTCATCCAAGCACTCCATTCGCCTCCTTTCACAGTCCTCATCATCCATTTCTGCATGTAAAAAAACATCTCCATCAAACACAAACATGAAGAAGCACAGCAGCAGCCGGACATGCTATTACAGAACACTAATAGTAGAGTAGTAGAACGCTTACTACAACAGAAATATGAGCCGGAAACTCAAAGAAAAACTGAATAAACGTTGGGGGGAAGGGGTGAAACATTCACCTGTCTGGATCTATGTATGTCTAAAAGACCAGTGCCTGATGACCTTAGTCCTGTTTGATTTTACAAGTTTTTATTTTTTTATTTTACAAGAGCAGTTTTCTTGCGTTCCATATATTTTTCTCTCAAACTGGCTGCTTTTGTTAAAGTGCCCTTTTATTAGGGCTGGGCGATGTGAAACAATACTATATCATCATATTTAAAGACTTTTTTCATGATACACAATACAGATCACGACACATGTACCCAGACTGAAAACATCAGTAGCGACAGATTCTTATAAACTACTATTCAGATACTCTCCTATACAGAATACAATGATTTTTATTCAATATCAGCTGCAACTTCATCTAATTAAACCAGTCTAATTACACTGTTTGTAATGAAACCTGCAGCTGAGTTTATTAGCACTACCAGTATCCTCCATATGCTTAAAGAAGCATATTGTTATCATGATAACAAAGTTTATCACGATACAATAACATATCGCCATATTCTGTTTTGACTTGATGTCCTGTGTTGTGCCTCATTAAAAAAGCCTTCAGAGCTGAATCTGCTGAGACCTGCAGTATGAATGGGCGGGGCTAAACTGTGGTAGTCTGAATGCACAGGGCCAAACTGCAGCAGGCTGACATAGGCAGAGATATGCAAATGGACTGGTTAACAGCTTTGTTTTCTTATATGGGAAATATGGACCGAGGAGTAAAAGGGGAGTTTTGAAACAATATCTAGATCATACTTTTAAAAACGAGAGGGAAATTCGTGTCCATAATGTAGTCCACTAATAATATGCAAGTCAATTTGCACGGGTTTCTTCATGCAAACAGTGTCACATATGCCACAAATTCCCACACTTATGACTTGTGTATTATATTATATAGGATGCACATTGTGCCAGTATCCCTCTTGCTAACAGGCCAGACATGTAAGTAAGGATCTGTAAGTGGGATCTTTCTTGACATTTTAGGCAGTCCAGCAAAATGAGTCTTACAGTAATGTGGTATGTTCATCTACAATGCATGGCTCAGCTTTTCAGCTTCTGACAGCAACAGATTTGCCTTTACATGATAAAATGCTGGAAATTACCTCTACCCTAACTTGACATTTGGTAACGTATGATGCTGAAAGGGCTCACATTCAATTATTTTTATAGGTTAACAAATCAAATATAGTCAGGGCTCATATTTACCCTGACAAACTGTTATTATTCATTTATTCCTTAAAATTAAACAGGCTGTTTCTGTTACTGCGCCTTTATGTAAATAACCCCTAACCTGATTGGCTGCACTGTACTGTGCCTCGTTCAAAACGTAGTCCGGGACAAAACATTGAACATGTGGATTTAAACAGATATCATCAAAAAAACAATGAAATTTAATTTTATTATTATAATTTTGTTGTTGTTGTTTGTTTTTTTGGCAGGTTAGGCTGGATGGAGTGAATGGACTAAGACGTGAACACTAGTTATAATGGAACAAATCCAGTGTTTTCATATCCTACATCCAGCTCTTTTACTCGTTTAAAAATCAGTGTTGCATTATTTAGGTTGTTATGCTCTTAAGGTTGGCTTTTCCACCGAATTGCCCGTTCCACCTTAAATGCTGCAGCAGCTCAATATCACCGCCGACCATTTAAGGTGGACCGGACAATTCCAATAAGAAGCCAAGTTCAGCCTCGTTGGTTAAACCGAGCACATTCATCACATGTATCACATTTATCACATTATCAGGGCTTTCCCCCCAACAAAGAGCCCTGACCCTTCAACACTGCTGCTACTGCTGCTGCTGCTGCTGCTGCTGCTTCAGCACAAAACGAGCGAGTCTTCATACACGCGCCATAAAAACAACACGTCCTAATGTAGATAGTCAAGGACTGTCGTGTTTACTCGAGCTAACTAGATCATTAAAAGCTAGCTAATGATTTACCCGAGCTGTCTCCATCTTCAGACGCAGTGGAGCTGACTGTGTCTTCTTCGTCTGAACTGCTGGCTTCTTGCTCTGGAAAGTCCACGTCCATGTCGTCGTGATTGGACTCTTTTCTGTCCCGGGAGTGAACCGGCATAATAATAAAAGACAGTAAACGTGCAGACTGGAATACAGTGAACACGCCTAACCCTAATAAAAAAAAACTCGAGACAGAAAAAAGGTAAACAACCGGCTACCAAAGACCACGGCAATCACGTTTCAATCCTGGCCACGTGGATAACCAATCATATGTCTGCGCCTATTTTCATTGGTCCAAATCAACACCGAGGCGTGATGGTAGTTGTAGTCCACGGATTTGTGACCTGATCAAAGAAGTGACCAGCGGAGGGCGACAAATATGGGTTTCTTTTTGTAGCTGCCTAAAAAAAATAATTTTTCTTTTTTCATTTCTTCTTTCACGTTGTATGAGATTTTAGTCTGATGTCTGAAAATCTAGGCGTTTTATAACTAACTAGTTTTATAAATATCGATTTTTTAGGCTAATGCTCATTTAAGCTCATGCTAATGAGATCTGAACAAGTCATGCAAGAATAACAAAATGTGGGCTAAATGTCAACACTGTAAAGCTTTTTATAAAACAGATAGTTCCGGTTCTGAAATGGTGCTGATGTTAAAAATATAAGAAGTATAAGAAGTAAAGAATGCTAATCTTTAATCTTACCATCTACCACAAACAACAAAATCTGTGGTTTGGTAATTCAGCGTTCAGGTGGTATCAGAAACTGGGAAATACCAATTTTCCCACTCCCTAAGCTGCACTGAACGGCCATCAAAGTCATGTTTGCATGTGGGAAATTCAGAATTTTAGATATACAGGTTTATGTAATGTGAACTTTTCCACCAGTGACTAACCGTAAACTTGGCAGTCGAATTTACCTGAAATAAACCTAAGGTGCCAGGGCCTTTTATATGTGCGCATCTTAATGAAGTTGTTGGGCTCTGAGAACTCCCCATCTCAGCATTACTGTGCTAAAACACTTAAAATGACGGGTACCTACCAGAGCCGAGAGGTGGGCCCAAATTCACCCATACTGAACCTCTAATAGCACTGTACACCGCATCTGTAGTAGTGAACACACACACAAACACACACACAAATGAACTAGGGGCAGTAGGCACACACACACACACACACACACACACAGAGCGGTGGGCAGCAAACTCCAGCACCCGGGGAGCAGAGAGGGTGACGGGCCTTGCTTAAGGGCCCAACAGTGGCAGCTTGCTGAGCCTGGGTATCGAACCCACAACCCTGTCATCAATAGTCCAGAGCTCTAACTGATCTAACAGGCCACTACATGAGGTATTATAGAAAATTATTATTTAAAAAAAATATATAAAAATCTCTTTACACTCATCTCTTTCACATTAACTCGAATTATCTCCAATGAACTGTAGGCACTTGAACAGTAAATAGCACAGCAAATCAGCCAGGTTGTTTGCTTTAGACGAGAGTAGACAAATAGTTTTGGCATTATCCAAATACTTGGATCGCTAAAGTCAGTACAGATACCCAGACACGAAGAAAGAATTCTCAGCAGTTACAATCATACATAACACTACGCCTGGAGGTCAAAGTAATCAACATAAGACATGTAGATACAACCACAGTACCTTCAGTCAGACTGCAAGAGTCTCAGCTGTTCGGACACCCAGGGAATGTTCGTTCCACCACCTTGGTGCCAGGACAGATCAAAGTGGACATGTTGTCTTCCATGCATTTTGAAGGATAGTGGGTCAGACCAAACTTTATGACTTTTCGAGATCAAGTCATCTTTTGCTCGCTTATTCTATAAACAGTAACAGACCAGGGGCTTTGACCAGGGGTGCCCAAACCTTATCTTATTTAACTATATCTTGGTACCTAGCCAGCCACTGTCTTAGTGCATAGCAGTATAGAGAGAAATGTTAGAGATAGATGTAATATGTTAGAGATGTGTAAAATGTCTAAATGATAATGCAGATATGACTCCTATACGATCTCCAACTGGCTGCATCTTTGAGCCTGCTGATGAATTCACTATTATACCTCATACCTCCAGCCTTTTAGATGCACAATGCTTCCTGCAGTCAGTCGCTACGATTTCTCTGAGGAACGTAGCTTTGCAGAATGTGATCACAATGCCCCCAATAGTTCCTCTAACTATCACAGCTTTTACCAGAATCTGACTCAGAGATGCCAGTCTGACTATAATCTGGAAAAGACACTGGAGAAGCTGTGAAATGTCAGAATTAAAGGAATGTGGGTCCCAATGCAGAATAAACGTAAACTGCAACTGAACATTTTCCTTCTCCAGATTCCCCTGAAGACGTTTCTGCACCATTAAGGTAGCGTTTATCACGGTCAATGTGTTGGAGTATCGAGTTGAGATCACTTGAATCCCCTCCTGGGGTTTGTGAAAGAACCCCGTTCTGAAGGTCAACAACTCACAGTGAGAGCTAGACCAAAGTACAGCCTCCACACCAACGGGTTAGTCTAACACACTGTGACTGTAACCAGCAGTCCCCTGAAGTAACAATGAGAGACCACCCCCCCCCCCTCTCTCTCTCTCTCCTCCCCACCCCATATACATTCACAAGAGCTGGCGTTTGGGACACAGGTGGATCAGGAAGGTTCTGTAGATGTGATGGAAATAAAGTCTAGTTGAGTTTGAAGGGGCTGATATGAGCTGTGGGGCAGAATTAATGAGTCAGTGTTCGCCACAGTGGCCTCTTCTCACTGACCACATTTAGATCATTTAAACAGATCATGTGTTTGGGTTGGAAAGCTTGTCTGCTTTGAACAGAATAGAGAGCGATTGTATGGATTTACCAGACGAGTGACTAAGAGCTTGTCCCTCATTCTGGTGCAGTTGAACCCTTTGTAAGTTGTAGTGTTTGTACTTGCTCTGATGAATCGCTCAAAAATGCTCAATCGGACAGTGTCAATCAAGTCTATTAGAGATTACTGAACATCTCCACAGCGTCTGAGATGGTTTAAGCATGCAGTTAGCACCAGGTAATTAGTGAGGTATAAACTTTATATCAACCATTATAACTTAGCCACATTAGTCTTGCAGCTTCAGTGCTAAAACTACAGGAGGTTTAGACACCAAAGAAGGCTGATTGACTATAAATCAGGGTCAAACAAAAGCACACAATCCCGTCATGCACTACAGGTCTTCATTACAGTGAGCATGGGTGGCTGCCTTTTATTGCTCTTTTTTAACTGATCTGTTTCCTGACAGAGAAACAAACAGGATCTCTGACACAATAAGCTCACGCTGAAGCCAGTGAAGGACGAAGCGCACATGACACATGGCACATAGATAGAATATCTCTCACATGACTAACAGCCTGGGTGCTCACAACAGGCGTCTTTAGAGTGGGATTTCCTCTGTGTGAAATAACAGACATGATTTCTGTGTAGTCTGTAAATCTGTAAGCAGCATTTTGGAAGTGTGACCAGTTCTGCTGCTGCCACTGGACTTTTGTAGATGTCCTAAACTGCGAATATGAGCTGGGTAGAACTGAGTCAGAGCACTGAGAGTACATTTACTCTACACATCTTCAGTCTCTTCACATCCCACTCTCTGATCTTTAAACTGTGGTCAGAGAGACGGCAGTATGTCTAGTAGACAGCCCACGTTGGACCAGATGCACAATTTACCCTCAAAACTGGACTCCCCACAATTCCTCTAGTTTAAAATAGATAATAGATAATAATAATGTCCACTGCCCCTTTTTTTTTTGATAATGCTCTGACCACATTAATGTTATTAGAGCCTCATTCTGGATATTAATGATAATATAGCTCCATTCTGGATATTAATGATAATATAGCTTCATTCTGGATATTAATGATATTAGAGCTTCATTCTGGATATTAATGATATTAGAGCTTTATTCTGTTTACATCATCATTACAATTATCTACAGCCACTTTCATTATGATGTTTGTTAATATTTACTAATACTTTTTTACTTTTTTGTTTCCTAATCATTATTTGAATACTTCGACTTAGAATCTGTGTATACATTAATCTAAAATAAAATTGGTTTACATATTTTTGATGATTCCATGATTCCAAACTCTTGACTGCTGACTGTTTACAGTATTCTGGCTTGTCAGACTGCCGTGTCTAGTGAGGTCATGTTTAAACCTGAATGATTGTTCGCAGCTGTCTGATCTGTAAATGTGGCATGTTTGTGCCACACAGGTTGACCACATACTGATAAATTTAGCATGAAAACCAGGTCAGCTAGAACTGTGGCTTAATTTAGCCAAACTGCTAGACAAGCTATGCTCAGAAATGCATGTTAACACTTTTGGAGTATTATTCAGTAACTGCAGGGACGTCAGCACAAACTGTGACGGCTATTCTCTGGTAATGGAAGTTTGTTATACGACTTTTGAGCCACTGGCAGACCATGGGCTTTTTAAGGGGTTAAAAACCTAAAAGGATCCATTTATATATGGTACCAATTCAATACTCAGGCCTGGTATTGTGCTGATGGAAGCATAAATTACTGGTTTTCTTTAATCAGTCATTTTTGTGTATTTGTTTTAATGAGGCTGAATAATGTGAAACACTGTAAAGGTAAGTGTGTATGATAGAAACATAAACATTTTGCATGGTCCAATACTACGTTCTTTTATCATGCAACACACATGCAACACAATTTCTCAGGGAGGACACATTTTAGAGCAATCAAAGTCAAACTAGATGCACATACAGACTTAATCTGGAACAATACAGCTTTATTGTACACTTTATATGAAGTTATTTCTAATGCAAGGACAAATTTATTTTTACACTCAGTCTTGTGCAAATGTTTGGACACTCTTGGCCGCACTTTTATTTTCTTTAACTTGAGATCATCACCCACCCCTACTGAGCAGAGGAACATGCAGCCTTTCCAAACCGGTTCTCTCTTGTTACAAGTCTAGATTACATTCCAGAGAACAGAGAAAGAACAAAACAGGACAGAAAGTACTTAGAGGGAAAGCCCATCTACCTGCAGCGTAGGCGGGGCAGTTGCACTAGGGGCCTGTAGTGTAGGATCGCCCCGGCAATGGACTACCTAGCATATTTACTGGACAAATATAGTGAAATGTTTTAGTATATTCAATATCTGTAATCTGACTTGGTTGAGATATACCACACTGCAAAAACCTAATCTTTTAAACATTTCTCATTATAAAATGGGATCTTCACTTGAAAAAGTCTATGGTACATACACTGTATTATGTCCAAATGTATCGAGACAGCCTTTCTGATGAGTGAGTTCAGCTACTTTAAGAAGTATCCATTGCTACAACATGAATTTACACACAAAAACACTGATCAATAGATGCTCTAGAGTAGATGCAAGCACATTATCCTACAGTCACCATGACCAGTGTTAGCAAGTGTGGGCAAGAAGGGTATAAAGCTGTGGAACAGTGGAACTGTGTTCTCTGGAGTGATGGAGCTAATTGTCCAACATTAACACCTGACCTCACCGATGCTCTCACTTTAAGGCTGAATACAATAAAATCCTTTCCATAGCAATGTTCCAACATCTAATGTAAAGCCTTCCCCGAAGAGTAGAGGCTGTTACTGTTACAAAGTCGGGGGCAAACTCTCTACTAATACCCTTAATTTCAAAGGGTAACGCTCTACCATTATATTGGACACAGCAGACTGTTCCGGACTGTCCTGCGGTGTCCCTGCATCATTTTCTCCAATTCTCCATACGGGTGTTCTCCAAGGAATGTGTGCAATTCACGGGCACACACTCTCAGATCTCCTGTCTGATCTAAGCCAGCAGGAACGCGTCACACTCATACACACACACACACACACACACCAATAAGAGGAAAGCACTGTTACGTCACATGACTGGGTGTGATCTCTCGGCCTCAGACTGTGTGTATGCGTGTCACAGTATCGCTAGCTGAGCTACTGTATGTGTGGTGACGGCTGCTATGGTGACAGCCCTCCTCCCTCGTGTAAACACAGGTTGAGTGGTTTCCAGTTCTACTGTCACAACCAGACAGGTAGTGCAAGCCATCTCACGCAAACTCGCTGTAGTTGCACAAGAGGAGTTTCCCTGAGAAGTTTTTTTCTGTCTCTCTTTCTTTTTGGCATGTCCGCTTAGGGCACAGCTTAGAGACACCCCTGAGAGGCACCACCTCTCTTTGTTTCAGGAGTAAAGCCTCCAACTGCTTGTATCGCAAACCATCTGAAAAACAGCAAAGCCTTGAATGTGTCTTGCTTTAAGTAAAACCTATTACGTCAACACAACTGATGTCCTCTGTTGTACTGTGGGTGATTTTTCTAGTTGTGCAACAACTGCTCCTCTGATAGACCATGCCCTCCTTCCAGTAACAGCAGGCCTGCATAAGATACACACGAAAGAAAAAGCAGGAGAAACCTATATGGGAAAGACTGCACGTGGAAAATCGGTCAAATTCGCTCGGCCCAGTCAGGATGGCTGCCAGTAGGTGTTTTTGCAGGGAGTGCCCCGGTAAAGTCACAGAAGCACACCATAAACCCCCGGGTGAGGGGCCTTCCATGTTTCACTCTCTTTGAACACACTCAGCTCTTCAAAAGCTTTTTCCTACTGACACCATTCAGCTTCTCTTCTCAAAAGTGAGGGTTTTTTTTTTTTTTTTGTTCCTGTCACATGACAGCACCTGCTCTGGAGCATAAAGCACAAAAAGAAGGTCAAAGATCAAAACTCCTGTAAGAACTTTAAAAAGCCCTGTAAAAAAAAAAAAAAAAAAAAAAAAAAGGACATGGGTTTGGGTTTTATTAAACATAAACTTTAATGTAATTGTTTTTTTAAGCACTATTTATTTTAAAGCACTATTTTGTCCATTGGTTTGCTGTACAGGATCTTATTATAAGGGGATACTCTATATTATATACATTAGATATTATTATGCTGTATTATTGCAGCACAGTTATATACTGCTATATACTTTGCTGTAATATTACTGTAATAAATATCATATAGCATATAATATATTCTGGAGCTTTATGCTACATTATGTGTAATATTCATATATATATTATAGATTATATTATATTATTTATATTATAATATATACATATTTACTTCTATATCTATATCTACTATATTTATAATATAATTATAATATATATATATATATATATATATATATATATATATATATATATATATATATAAATGTAAAAACCCTCATCATCAAGCTCCTGAAGACAGACAGGAGGCCTCTCTCTCATTCATGCCTTCATTCGGGCTGGGAATGCAGGCTCCTCTGCAGTGTGTAATAGGAAAATACAGATTTTCATTCTTACTTTGCGGACTCATTAGAAGGGAAATTCTGTGAATAAAACCCCGCACTGAGTTCCCCTGCTGGTCTAAAGCCGTTCAGCTCCCTCGCAGCTGGAAATCCCCCGCTGCACTGACTGGTTTATAAAAAGGCGCTCCTCCTCCTTCCTCCAGTTCGCTTCAGAGTTCTGTAGAGCAGCGACTCCGCACAGAACGCGCCAGCTTAGCCATGGAGTACGGGACAGCCCCTGTGGATTACTTGCAGCACATGGAGCCCAAACAGGGCAAAACGCAGCAGTCCGAGGACCGCTTCGACAGCGGTGTGGATTCCTTAAAGGAGGACGAATACAACCTGATTGTGGAGGAAATGGGCCAACTGGCAGTGTCTACAAGTGTCGATGGAAACACGCACTCGTACGAAGCCTGGAAGAACGAAGTCACAGAGGACGGAGACACGTAGGTTTATTTTTTTTTTTATATACATAATTATAGACTTTATATCAGTTTTAATCCTAATTTAAAATGGTGAAAACCTGAAATTGGGCCCTCGATGCAATTTTCCGTTCCTCCTTAAGTTGCAGTGCAGACTCGACAAGAAACGCAAATCTGAACGTGTGCAATGTGGGCTCTGAATTATCTAGCTAGGATTAAAGTCCTATATTAACCTCCTAATGCATGCGCTTGTTTCGGTGGAGAGTTAAAAGGAATAGTTCTAAAGCGAAGGGAATACAACTTCCATTGCATGCAGTGGCGCCGCCCTGCCACACAGGGGGCGCTGCGGAGTCAGTGGGAAAGTCCCTGGCACGCAGCCAAGCGTACATAACGCATCAGATGGTGGTGGAAATAACCTTCAAGAAAAAAGTCCACTGTTGCGAAATGCCTAAGTGCTCAGTCCTTTTCTGTCTCTAAACCCACTTCCTCTTGTTGGTATTCTTGTCATGTTTGAATTCTGAGTAACACCTACTCACCCCACCTCCCCCACAATCTATTTTCCAGGTACCTTCACCTTGCAGTTATACACGAAGCAGAAGATTATGCCCTCCAGATCATCAAGCAGTCTCTCAACGACTCCTTCCTGAACAGACAGAACAACCAGAGACAGGTAACTGTCGAAATGACAAAAAAATACAAAAAAATATATAAAAATAAAAAAATTAAAATAAATAAATAAAATACTCAATTGACCCCTGAACCCTTTTTCTGCAGACGGCACTTCACCTGGCTGTGATCACAGAACAGCCGCACATTGTGGAGAAGCTCCTGAAGGCTGGCTGTGACCCCCGGTTGGTAGATCAGAATGGGAACACGGCCCTTCACATCGCCTGCAAGAGAGGCTCCCTGGCCTGCTTCGCTGTGCTCACGCAGATCAACACACAGCATCTTCGGTCCATTCTTTACTTCCCAAACTACAACGGTATGTTCATTTTTAATATTACAGATACCAGCTTTAAGTGCTAGTACATTATATGTAATATAACCTATTATATACTAATACAGTAATATAATAATAAAGCATAGAAATCTGGTATAATATAGAAATATGGTCTCATCAGTTTTGTCCCATTTTGATTACAGGACACACGTGTCTCCACATAGCCTCAATCTACAGCTACCTTTCAATGGTGGAGAACCTTGTTCAACTCGGTGCTGACATTAATGCAAAGGTACGTGTCTCCAACCCATCCGACACCCCACACATTTTTAAAGCGGATTTCAAAAGCAACCCCTTTTGTCTCGTTCTCAGTAAAGAGAACTCACGTGCACTTGTTGATGTTCCTTCCAGGAGCAGTGCAGTGGCCGGACATCCTTACACCTGGCCGTGGACCTCCAGAACCTGGCTCTGGTCCACCGGCTGATTGCCCTGGGTGCGGACGCCAACAGCCTGACCTATGGCGGGTACGCACCATACCACCTGACTTTCGGCCGCCAGAACAGTGAGATCCAGAAGCACTTGTACGAAAGAACAGCGCAGGACCTGCGAGAGCTGCCTGAGAGCGAGAACGAGGAGAGCGAAGAGGAGCCCACGTCTGAGGACGATTGTGTAAGTTTGAGATATTTCTTTTGTAATATGTATACTTACACATTTGTTCATAGTAAATACTGAAAATATAATCATAGCTACTTCAATAATGCCTAGCAGTTCCTGAAAAGTAGGCCCAGTCTTAGCACTGATAAGGGAATGATAAACTAGGGTGTTCAAGAAATGAAGCCAACCTGAACTGTTTGATTAACAGTATTTATCTGCTCTTCTTCACAGATGTACGATGACATTCTGTTTTGTGGGAAGTGAAGTAAAAAGACAGGACTATAATCTCCAATAAGCAACACAAATGGCAGCTAATGCTCATACCTAAGGCCATGAGAAGGATGAGCCCTCCAAAAGCCTGCTGGGACCAAAGCACAAGCCAAAGGGAGACCAGGCTGGAGACACGAGAATGATAACAGCGTCCAGCACCCAGGGGCTCATTATGAGAAATGACAGCTCATAAAGCCCCCCACAATACAATCGCTAGTGACTGTATCTGAATAGCAGATGTATCATATTGTAAAGAAAAAAAGAGAGAAAACATCTATTTTTGTACTGTGTAAATATTAAATATGACACTATTGTAAATCATGTTTATTTCTATGTATGACCACAAAAGGATTTTAAATTAAAAAAAGAACATACCTTACCATACTTATAACCCTGTGTGTGAGCTTTACTTTGCTTTTTAATAATCATACTGTACACTGGTACACCTACTAGGTTGATTTTGTGCCTTTTCTGTATTGAGCAATTCATGCAAGTACGTATAAATCACAAGCCTGGTGGAAAAGTTTAAAATAGATGACGAGCTTTACCGTACTTCGTCAAGAGAAGAAATTCCCTGATTACGTACTGTACACAGTATCATTTCCTCAGAGGAGGCTGTGAGTCATGTAGATGTCACCAATTAACAGAATGTGATTCCTTATGTTTGTAGAGGTGGGGTCATGTGACTCACTTTACAGCAAAAGTTCCCCGATGGTTTTCATAAACGTGGGGTTTCCTCTTAATTCACAGAAATCCAGCTGAGATTTGAGTCCAACGCTGGACCATTTATATACTCCATATAACCAAATCTCCTTAATTAAAATATTGGGAGTAGTATGATGATGTGAGGAACACGTAAAAAGCAAGCTTTCACAAAATGATTTTTTTCCTTTTATTTATGGGATTTAAGGAATCAGGCAGCCATTCTTAGGGAAACTCCAGGGCTTTGTTCTCATGACGCTGACTGTTTAGGCCAAAGGGGAAAACTATTCAGTAGAGTAGCTGTGCATCATCATGCCGTCACATGCTGGGAGGTGAATTCCAGCCTGAGTTCATCTTTATCTACGCCTCAGATGGTTGTACAGTGCACAGAACACGTAGTAGCGCCATCAGTAAATGTGCAAATACCATTTAAGAACCTTCAACACCTTCTTATACTGATGTACCCAATATTGCTTGCCCAGTGTGGACTAATATGGCCTCAGCTTCAACTAGAAGTAAATATTTCACACAAAACACGTTAGATGAACAGGGAAAGGTTTCAGATTTCAGTGGTGCGTCAGCTTTGGCTTTAGTTGTATAACAGTTTGTGTCCCATATCTCTGCTGTGAGTCACAGTTCAGGACTCCAGATAAAGATCCGAACAAAACGTCCTGCTTCCATAAGGGGCCGCGAAAGCAGGTACGTCCCTGTGAATAAGGTAAATTACAAGTGAAAAAGAGGAGGTAGTATTAATGTTATGGCTGATTGGAGTAAGTAGTCATATATGACTCCTTGGGGAACCCCTGCAGACACTACTTCCATTTTCATTTCCTAAAGTAGTGAAACAGTTTTACGGAGGATTCTGATAAATGAAGTTCAGTTTACGTCATCACACAAAAAAAGGCCGGATCCGATTGATTAGGGGAAATAACAGGTAACCAGATGAAAGCATGGCAGAGTTATGATCTGCATCCTTAAGCACAGACAAATAACTAAGCAAGTAAATCCTGCTTTATAATTTTCCACAGAAAGCAGTTCTATTGTTCTGTGGACAGCAAAACAATGAAGAAGCTGTGACCACCTTTTTCTCCAAAACCATCTTTAATGGAACAGGGGGAATCTACATGGGAACACAGTATGCATCACTCTAGAACATGGTCCTACACCTCTTCAACCAAACTGAAGCTCAGTCCCGCTCAGACAGAGATACCAAGTGCGTGTCCACTTCTGACTCAGTGAGAATCCTGAAACACACAGCAGAAAAGCAGAACGCAGTTAAACCAATGGGATCATTTAGCACTAGTCTAACATGCATTAATATACATGAGTTGACCGGATAAGACAAATGTTCTTAACTTTGAATGGAAGTTAGTCAAGGAAAAACAAGTTTATTCCAAGTAATTTAGAGCATTTCTATTGGTCTATTCACCCAGAATCATTAACACAGTGTACAGGGTTCAACCCCTGGAGATAACGAACTACGAAAAATAAAAATACACATGAAAATACACAAAAAAGATAATTATCACAACAATATTAGGGGAAAAGCTTGAGCATGGATGTGTCAACAGCATGAGACACCCCCCCCAACCAGAGGCCTAGATCTAAACACGGACAGTGGTTCTCACAAAAGATGGCACATGGTAAATGATTGAAAGAGAATAAGGGGCTTATCAGTATCAGAGGTGGACAATATTACTGTTATTGGAAGATTGCCCGCCGAGATCCCCTCTACCTTCGTCAAACCAGCTGCCACCTACCAGTCAAACCAGCAGGCCCCTCACCCACCACCACCCATAGCAGACCAGCGGCTCACCCGCCTACCACTGCTACCTGCTTAGTGACCATGTTAAAACCATTTTTAACTATCTGTTGTATCTGGTTTGGTAATTTTTATCATTAATGTTTAAATAGTTCTGACCAGAGGAGGATGGGTCCCCCTTGTGAGTCTTGGTTCCTCCCAAGGTTTCTTCCTCCAGCTCTGAGGGAGTTTTTCCCTTTTTTTTTTTCCACTGTCGCCGTTGGCTTGCTCACTGGGGGTCTTTGATTCATCATGTCTTACTTTATTTCTTCTTTCTTCTTTGTCTGTCTTTTATTAATCACTATTTATGTAAAGCTGCTTTGTGACGACAACAGTTGTAAAAAGCGTTATACAAATAAATCTGACTTGACTTGACTTATTGTGATACATTTTGTGAGCGTGATAGATAATCTATGTATTGTGGATAACATCAGTACTTAAGAAACCAACTGATCAACGCACATTTCTTTCAAAAGAGCGGAAGTAGTCCTGTTTTAACTAGCTGTACTGGTAGTTTTTGCAGTTCTTGACTGCAGTCTTTAAAAGGGTGTCGCTCCTACAATGCGGTGAGCATGTGCATTTCCAGAGCATGTGCTCCCTAACATCGTTTACACATGGATCTGAAATTTCCCATCTGAGTGTTTCTACATCGCAGCTATGAGGTTTCCGAGCCTAGCTCGAGCTACGAGGCTCCCAGACGAGCCGCCCGAGTGACTCTACACTGCGGCTTGAACGTTTCCACAGTGCCACTATTACAGCAACTGTACACCTCGAGTTGTTCCACAGTCTAATCCTGAAGAGACTCTACACGACGGATTAGATGAAGCCACGTCCTATGTCTGGAGCGGCTTTACTTTGCTGCCTGGATGTTTCCTAAGCCCGAGCAGGATTTCTCCCTTGCTCATAAAGACACACTCTGGGCCAGCTAAGTGACTTCACGCTGGAAAGTTTTCCCCACCCCCCCTGCCTGCTGGGGAATTCTGTGTGTGAGATCATTTTGTTTGTTGTGAGCGACCTTGGGTTTGAGAAAGGTGCTATATAAGTTACATTCATTCTGCATTTTGTCTGTGAGTCCGAATGTGCATAATAATGCATAATAATTAAAAACATTGCTAATATGCTTCATTCAGCATTGTAACAAACAACAATAACATCATTAAGCTGTGGAGCAGTAGAACTGTGTTCTCTGGAATGATGCTGCTCCATCCAATTCTTTTGGGATGGGTTGGGGAGTTAAAGGCAGGGTGGTGTTAATCAAAGATCCTGACCTCACTATAGTGCTTGTCGGTGAACGCAATGCATTCATATCCACACAGCTATGCTCCAAAAATCTGGTAAAAACCCTTACCTGGACAGTAGAGACAGTTCCTCCAACAAATGCATGTATAATCTTTAGCAATACCCTTGATCTCAAAATGAAACAATGAATGAGCAGGTGTCCAAATACCTTTGTACATACAGTGTATTATTACAGCAAACCACCTATAGTTTAATAACTGTTTATTTACAGTGCTGTAGCCATCCAGGAAGAGTTCTATCTTCTATCTTGCTAGTTGTACTAGAGGTACAGGTAGAAAGAAAAAGGTTGAACCTGTTTCAGACTGTGTCAGTGATTCTTTTTATTGACGGTAATTGAGTGTTTTTATTTTCCTACTTCCAGTAACTGCTGCTATAGAGCCAATAAATTGTTAGAAACTTCCTTACTGTTTAACTGGTTTCTGTCGCATCATCACACTCCTGCCTCAGCTTTAATTTAAATTAAAAGGTAAAGGTGCACGTATTTGTCACTGTACAGTGTACACTGTACAGTGTACACTGTACAGCGAAATGTGTCCTCCGCATTTAACCCATCTGGTAGTGAACACACACTCACACACGTGTGAGTGTGTGTTCACACATACCCAGAGCGGTGGGCAGCCAACTCCAGCGCCCGGGGAGCAGAGAGGGTAAAGGTCCTTGCTCAAGGGCCCAACAGTGGCAGCTTGTCGAGCCCGGGAATCGAACCCACAACCCTGTTATCGATATCCCGGCGCTCTAACCGCTGAGCCACCACTGCCCTATTTATGATCATTTCCATTTTAATGCACAGGCTAAAGGTGCCAAATTAAAGGTGTAAATACATTTTTAACTTATTATTTATATTATATATTGTATATATATTGGTAATTTATCTACGTTTTTGCATCTGAATGTCTTGCTATCCTTTTGCTGCTGTGACACTGTGAATTTCCTCTCTGTGGGACTAATAAAAAGATTATCTTATCTTAAATTCAAGTAATTTATTACAAGTAGACTGAATAGTGCATTTTGACGGATCATGACTTGAGGAATCTAGCACAAAAACTTTGTTAGAAAGATTAACAGACCACAACAAATATTCAAAATGTTAATAGATAAAACTCAATTACAGGAAATGAAAGCCAATTTTCATGAATGATGAAAAGCCATTGGATCACTACTTTACTCAATCACAGAACAGGTATAAACTTTGTTAAGATGACTGGAAGTGCCCTGCTGGGATTCGGCTGACCTGAATCTGGGGTCCTCCGCTGTGATGACGCCCACTTCCAGCTCAGATGGCTTGAAATCAATGGAAAGCACTGTGGACAGACAGCTGATGGCCGTCTGCAAATCCAAAAAGAATGAAAGAGACTGAGCAAATGATTTTGGCTAATACTATTTAATAACTACTTCAGATCATAATATATATTGTACCTCAATTGTTTGCTCGAAGGTCCAATCGTGCTTCTTCTTCACTTTCTTCTCCAGGAAGCTGGTGGCTTCAGTCTGTTTGACACCAGCCGCCGTGGCCTTGAAGCCACAGTAGTAGCCTGCTGGGTCGCACTTATACACCTGGGGTCCATATTCTTCATCCAGACCGATCACAATCATGCCTAACACAGAAAACACATCCAGGCTTTCTTTCAGTCTGTAAGCTTTCACAAACTTGTTAAACCAAGATGCTGCAATACTGCAGACTTTACTTTAGCAATAGCGGGAAACTTCACTGATATACAGTCTAATAATTTCTCCACTTATTATGGACCTGAAGGTCATTGCAATATTGGGCTTTCAATATTTTTTTCTTAGAAAGGAAACAAATCTGTCTGTGTTTTTAAAAGACCAACACAGGATCAAAATGATACATCCATAAACAAAAATATAAATACACCCACTTGATTATTAATTCACTGGTGCTGAAAGTTCCAAAATGTCTTAACTTAATAAGGCCTCTTACCTTCCTGTTAGTGATCATGATTAATTGCAACTGGTAGCTTCTGTGTCCTCATATAGTGCAAAAAGAACAATTCATGAACAAGTCCAATCTTGCCATGACATTCATCTCTATGATGAGCGCATGTATTCTTCTAATTTCTTCGGAGCTCCTTTTTTTTCTCCACAAGTGTTTTTGACACTTTATAAATAGAACTAATTTATTTGGATTTGAAATGTACCCTACACACAGTGCATACCCATAGGCTTATGTCTTTGTGTCTCTGCATACAGTATAACAGTTTATGTTTCCACTTTAAGTGGTAATCTTCACATTGTTAAAATAAAAAGATATTCATAAGCCTATGATGGTCTTAATTAGGATGTTTTATGCAGAATCGTATGCAAAAATTAGGTCACCTCTGGTCAAACCAACTAATACCAAGCGTAAACAGCTCACATCTTCTACAGAGAACACACTTTATTTTTATACTTTTTTTTAAGCAAATCAGGCAGGTCACCAATTGTACTGACGTTCCTAACCTTGTCCTAACACTCAACCACAGGCTCTCCTCAGCAGATGTCTAAAGATCATCTGAAAATATATGCTGCCATGAAACTGATGAAGTCTAAACAGACTGCTCAAAATCATTTGGAGAAACTACACTTCTTGGAAAGAACACTTTGCAACTGTGAAGCATGGGGGTGGACCTATCATGTTTTGGGGTTGTGTTGACACTAGCAGCATTGGCAGTTTTGTGTAGGTAAAGGGAAGAATGGGTACCCTAAAAGATATCAGCAATTCCTGGAACCTTCTATTACAAATGTAAAGGTAAAAAGAGAGGTTGGCTTCTACAACAGGACTCAAAATATACCAAACCACCATGGACTACCTGAAGATTAACTACGTAAACTTTTGAATTACAGTTCACTGACCTAACCATCATGGAAAATTGGTCTTAAATATGCTGTGCAGCAAGACGACTCAAAAATATCTCAGTCCTACTGCAAAGACGGTTTGGGGAAGGAAAAAAAAAAAAATCCAACTACAAGAAGCATGAGACTTTTTTTTCTTTCTAAAAAAAAGATTAAGTGTGCATTATGACCGCATTTGTAATCAGGCTCTTCTAAAAAAGAAGAAGGGGGGGGAACCCAACAACTTACAGCAGCCGAGTGGCCTCATTTCAGCGTTCTGTGTGTAAACTTGAGAGATGTCAGCGATTCTCTTACACAGCATGTCGACTGGAATCTCAAAACCATACTTATACTTCCAGTTAGCTGCTTCATAGCGTGCTCTCTGCACCTGAGACCTGCTGTCAGCTAAACACAAAACAAAACATTAGAAAAATGATCAAATCATTTTAACCATAAACATTCACATTAGGGATACAGCAGTACTTGTATTCGTACGGAACAATCACTGTACATACATCAGGATTCTGTGCATGCAGTCTGTGTTTAGGTATTTAGTATTTACAATAGTCAGACCTTTTACATCTAATTGTAGCTTAGTAGATCATAGTGGATCAGAAGGAGACAGTGTGTTGGCATTGTTTAACAGCTGTCTGTGTGCACGCATGTGTGAAAACATGCTAATGTTGACATTTTACTGCTTTATTCACTACAGGCTGTAGCCGCTACCTCAGGGGGAACTATAGCACACTAGGTGGAACAAACTGTAGCTGCATGAATGTCTGCTCAAAAAGAATAAAACCCAGAGTTAGCTCTTTTCTTTTGGCTTGCTTGCTTGCTTTCCCACTGTAACGAACCGTGAAACCATTACACCCCTAATTCATATGTATGCGAAAGAAAGTTCTAGTTTTACCTGTCATCCCTGACATCACACAGCCAATGGTTTCTGTTATTCTGAACAGGTGAGTGACTGTAGAAGCATCCAGAAGCATGTCCTGAAAATAACATACTGGTTTTACTAAATGCATTATTGATGATAATAACAATAAGAACAACAACAACAATACCAAAAGACATATTCATGTGTAATGTAAATAAGCAAACTTACTGGAACCTTTTTCTGTGTGACCACAACAGCACAGTCTTTACCCCGTACAGCGACTGATGTGAGACCACCTTGGTTAATGGCCTTGAACGCATATTCTGCAAAGATGACACGTTTGAGGCAAGAAACCAATTAGAGAGACCACTTCCCACCAGACCAAATTTTTATTTTAAGTGACTGCTATTTTAGGATTTTAAGTGATACCTGTATATTGTGATACTGCTTGCCAGTTTTGCAATATTACAGATACATCTGACAGGTAATCATGATACAGTGTTATAAAACAGTGGCGTCTCTTGTGACATGCAGTGTCTAAACTTGTATGAAAATGAGAAACTATTCAAAAGAAATTCTTTGTTGGTGTCGGTCTAGTCAACAATCACAATAATGTGTTTGTAAAGATTTTTTTTTTTAATGGTCATCTTTTGATACCCTGTTTCTATAAACACATTAGGAACACAGTGATATTTGTTTTACATAAATGATCTGTATCAGAGAGCTGTTTAGATGTGTGATATCTGAAGCTGATACATTTGTTCAACCCCAGAGGAGCAGAACGTTTACAGGATGTTGGACTACTGCATTTCATTCTTTGTACTGCACTGTATAACTCTGATGCTCTGTCATTCTGATCCAGGGGAGTTTGTTACCCCACATAATTCCACATTTTATATATGATTATCTATCACCATTCACAGATATGTGCTTACATGGGGGGGGGGACTTGGGGTCTCCTTAAATAACGACTAGGCAAGTTCTAAACACTCCTATGAAGCTAGCTAAGCCTCCTCAGCAGCACTAGCGGTATGATTCAGCATTACTGCGATTGCAGGCAAACAAAGCTAGCTAGCTATTAGCTAATCAAGTGGCGTTGGGTTTAAGCACAGACGCACTGAATAAGTGCAGCGAGACAGACAGACAGACAGACAGACAGTGAACAGATCTCCAGCACAGACTCGGAGTGTTTGTCTCGGAGTGAGAATAAAACACAAAGAGTAAACACACTCCTCACTTCAGCACCGCCATGGACACCCGATACACACTCACCTACTTGATAAAGTCTACCTTCTGGAGAGAAAATAGTAATATGCCGGTCAAACCCAGCGCTCGAGCCGCGGGACATCTTTATTTCGGCTGTAAAAAGCGTAAAAAGCTGAAATATTTCGCTAAATGAAACCGCGCTATCATGCAGAACACGGCCTGACCCGGAAACTGTCGCAGATACACGTTCCGGGTCTCCTGCCGCACACGACCATGCGACCTACACGTCATGCACCCTCTGAGTTGCACAGCCCGGATGATGTGTAGATCAGCGGAGTAGGCTTTCTCATACGCACCCAAAGCGGTTTAGTTAGCTAGTTTGATATGCACAGAATAGTTAGATACTGTACTCTTCTAACTGAACTAATTATTGTCCTAGTCATTTCTGAATAACAATCCAGAGTAAAAGTCACAGAGTTTAGGAGGTGAACAAGAACGAGACAGAGTCTGGCAAGTTCAGGGCCCATTAAGGACAAGCTCTCACTTTAAGCATCCTGTCATTTGACAGCTTAGGGACTCTGGGACCTAGGCAACATAAAGAAAAGGGCCTCCTGGGTGCCCACTTTTAAATCTTGCTTCAGCAACTTGACTCTTAAATGTTGACTCTGAAATGTTGATGACTGCAACATGAACTAGAAACAGAGGGACTTGACCTTATCAAACCTTTTCATGCACAAGTGAGAGAAAAGTCTTTCCCGTGAAACACGATTGGTGTAGGCTTGTGTTGCTGCCAATGAAACTGGTGCTCTGGTGTTTATGGCACTGCTGATCGAAGTCTGAAGTGTGTTTTTCTGAAGTGTATGTCTACTGCTCAGATTCAGCAACTCTAGAGCTTCTTCAAGCAAAGAAATAAAGTGTTCTTAAATGTCAGAGTCAGTCACCTGACCTCAACCCACTCGAGGATACCTTTCAAGTCAAGTCAAGTCAAGCCAAGCCAAGTGGGTTTTTATTGTCATTTCAACTACATACAGAGTACACAGTGAAACGAAACAACGTTCCTCCAGGACCATGGTGCAACATAGACAGTGCATACAAGACACAAGTGCAACACAAACAAACAAGTGCGGACAGACAACACAACACAGTACAGACAAAGAGTAATAAATAAATTTGGGGTAGAGTCCAGTGAGGTAGTAAGGTTATTTGTGCAAAATGCTTCCCATATTGTGTGGGGAAAATGGTGAGAGAGAGAGAGAGAGAGAGAGAGTGTGCATGGAACAGAAAAAAAACATGAGTTCAGTTCTCTGGAGTTGAGAAGTCTGATGGCTTGGGGGAAGAAGCTATTGCAGAGTCTGGTCATGTTGGACTGGATGCTGCGGTACCTTCTTCCTGATGGCAGGAGGGAGAACAGTCTGTGTGAAGGGTGGGTGGAGTCATCCACAATGCTGGTTGCTTTGCGGATGCAGCGGGCAGTGTAAATGTCCATGACGGAGGGGAGAGAGACTCCGATGATCCTCTCAGCTGTCCTCACAGTTGGCAAAACTGAAATAAGAAAAAACTGTAATAAGAAATTAGAAAGACACACAAACTAGCAATAACTGAAGGCAAATTCAAAGTTCTGGCATCCAAGTATTAAAAACATTCTTTATGTTTAGCATTATGTCAGTTTGTTCAATAACTTCTGAACCTGTAAACATTGCTGACCAGGTAATGCAGTATTTCTCCTTTTGGGAACCTATTGGCACCATGACTTAGGCGTGGGCTGGAGGGGTGTAACATCTCACAGCATTGAGCTGTAGAGCAGTGGAACTGTGTTGTCTGGAATGATGGTGGTGTTCCGCCCCTTTTGGGATGAGTTGGGTCGGGTGGTGATATATCCCCACAGCAGTGCTCCAAAACCTAGTAGAAAGCCTTGTTGGAAACTCCAACAAAAGCAAGATAAACTCTAAAACTGTTGATTTCAGAAGCAACAATGAATGAGCGAGCGTCCCAATACTTTTTTCCTTATAATGTAACTGGTTATGGTAGACCAAGAAATTCATCAGCAGAAAGACTTTCCTTAAAAGATGACTTACTTACAAGCCAATGACCAGTTCAGAACATTTCTTTTTAAGAAAGTACTGTGAAACCTACTCTACTCTTCGTAAAACTCAAAGTAACTGCTTTCTGTAGGTGATTTGACTGCTATGCACAGGACAGGTTCTGAAATAGGTTCTGAAAACTGAAGTAAACATATTAATAACTTAAACTGTTTGAGTTAGTAACAGGTAACATGACTCCATCTGATTAACAGTGCAGTAGAAATGAGCTCGGGTTTGTTTATTATCATTCACTTCCTTTCTTTCTGAAGTCCTCAGAAGAGCAGCTAGAAAAAACACTGTGATGGGAAAAAAAGTTGACCCATGAAAACTAAAACTGGTCCCCCTGAGTCACTATTTTAAGTAAGCAAGGACTCTGGTTTTGGGTTTTTGTCTGGGAGAAAAATAATAAACAATATAATAAACACCACATGCTGGTTAAAAATATACTTTTTTCCATCTGAAGTCCAGAGCCCATCAACTTAAACTAAACTAAACTAAACCAGGCTCGGTGAGCTGTGACCTGTGTGTGTCTGTCTCTGTGACTAGCTCTTAAATGTATGTATAGTTTTTTTAAATTTGCATCTCTATGTATATGGCAGCAATTCTATCCCAGGCATTTCATCAAACAAAGCTGAGTTACCTGAATTTGCAGACTATAAATGGAATAAAGTCACCTAACAGCACCATGAAAAACTAGTGGAGAGCCTGCCAAGACATGAAAGCTGTGATTGGCAATTGAGGTTATTTCACCATAGTGATTTTAGAATGATCTCAAAGTTCAAATATTAGTACTGTGTTGTTTAAGTGTAAATAATAACTTATTTGCATTATAATAATTATAATAATTTCATTGCATTATTTAAGCAGTTGTTTTTGAGTTGTTATTTCTGCAATGAAATTATCTAAATAGCAATAATTTGAAATTTAGGGGAAATGTTGTCCATGGTTTATGAAATACAATGCAAATGTTAATTTCCCTAAACACATTGCCTATAAATAATAAAACCAGAGAAACTGATACTGTACGGTGGTCTCCTGTTTTACTCTGTTTACACAGTTCTAGATTGGTCCCCATTTATTCTATTAACGTACTTTCACACGGCTCCTTCACACGGCTCCAGAATTCCCCTCCCCAGTTCACACTGTTCAACTGACCACAACTGACCACAATATTAACCATATTAACAAAAAGTAACTGCAAAGTACCACACTGTTCTACGCCCACCTCCCCATTTACACAGGTCTATACTGCTCAAGAATGCCTACACTCGATGGTCCAGTTGGTTTGTCAGTTCTTGTTCTAAACACTGTGAAGACAGATGCCAGTTGTGCTGGTGTTTGTCGATGTGTGCTGCGTCAGTTCATGGCAGTGTACATATGAAATACCTGAGAATATCTGAGGATGTAATGGTAATTCACTGTATAAACAGAGGATAAAACATGCAGCATTTAAGTGCAGCATGAATTCTAGTTTTAGTGTAGTTCTACATTGAAACTGATGCTGGTGTTGTTTTTTATCTTTATTGGATAAACACACGGCAAAGATAGAGCTTTTCAATGAATGGTCACTTCCCTTCTCAGAAGCCAATCTTTTAGCACTTCTGAGAAAGTGTATTGCTGTCTGGTATCTTCAATCACTTCAAGCATATGTTTATCGTCATCCAAGTGAAAAGCAACCTGTGCAAAAGTGATTTATCACATTACTTTAAAACCTACTTACCTAAACAGTAAATGTTAATAAACTGAAAAGTCTGCTGAGATTACTGAATTGTACCAACCGTCTGTAAACTTCACTTGAGGGCAGATGGGCAAAAATTATTCGATGAGGCAACGGCAATAGCAGATGAACTTGATTAACACCCTGAATTTGAAGTACCCTTTAGCCTTGATCAATTAACCTCCAGAGGCCCTCAACTGGTGTGGTTGTCTAAGGGTTCGCCCTGTCATTGGAAAATGAGTTGTGACAGCTTCTTTCCCAAGGCCATCAGTCTGCAGCACAGCCAGTTGCAGAGTTCCAATCTATAGCCTATCATACATACATCTCTCCTCAATCAGCAACTCCCCCCACCACCACCACTTTATGCTCTCCTGCAACTATTTCCTGCCTTTTTCACACCTGTGCTTAAACATTGCTTAAACAAGCACAGGGTTCTGGCCCCAGAGCAATATGTTCTGCAGACTGATGTAAGGGCCTGGAAGAAAGATTCCTTGGCCATTCTATTGGAGGAGGAAATGGAACTGCTGAAAATTCGTGACATTTTTGTGAGATCCAGTATTTAAGGATGGATTCTGGCTACTAGTGGTGTATGATACCACTGGTAGCTAGCAGAGGCCATTGATGCAGACACTGAGCACCAGGATGTGAAAGTAAAATTTATACACCCTCTTAGTCCAACAGCAAATGTTCACCCAAAATCTTCTGAAACTAACCAGGAAGGCGTGTTTACTTCAAGTATGCAGTATAAGAAAGCATAGCTCCTGATGTATTGCACTTCATAGAGGATTAGCATGTCTGATGATCTGTTGTTGTTGCAGGGCATCCTATAATCATGCTTACCTCTACACTAAAGCCAATATATGTGTTTGTCAACATTGTCAGTAATTGTAAACACCATCAGATGAAGGATAGTGTCCTTTTCCAAAGGAATATGTAACTACATTTCTTTCATTGTATTTATATATAAAACACCAGCTCCATGCATCATTGCGTGCTACATGCAATGATAATAAACCACTCTACTTAGAACTGATTAGTTTCCTGTCTTTTTCCAAGTAAAGTCAGTTGGCACAGTATTTAGTACAGGTTGTGGTGTGTTTAGTGGCCTTTGGAAACTGTCTGACTGCGATCGAGAACTTGGGGACAATGAAAAAGAGAGCGAAAAAAGAATTTTGATAAATGCCATAAGAAGCACAAGAACATAAAACGCTGAGAAACTCAGAGCTTATTTTAATCACACCAACCGCACTGTGGTGCAGAAATCCCCTCCTTACCCAACCACGCTTCAGATAGCTGAGTCGTGGGCGTCTTTCAGAGTTGGCTTCCTGCTCAGCTCTGAAACAGACTGTAGACCCTTTCACAGCAGTTTGATGGGGTTGGTTGTTCTACTTCTAAAGGTGCAGCAAACCAAAGAGCATGGTCACAAAAAAGCATGAATTAGGAAATCATATGAGACAGTACACCAACACCACTCCGCATACCCCCCCCCCCCCCCCCCCCCCCACACACACACACACACACACACACACAAAAAACAAAAAACAAAACTAGGCCATGCAGTGGCCATGAATTTAGTTCATTTTTTTATTTAGGGCATTTTACTGAACTGTAAGATATTTTAGTCAGCAAAATGAACCCAGCAGTGCTCCTATCCAGTTTAAACCAGAGGGAAAGTCCCGTCCCCCACATCCTTTTTCATTTATCTCTCAGGGAAATAGAATTCTCAGACAAAGGTGTGGATGACCTCATTGCTCACAGACTGGGGCAGTTCTGCTGTTTGATATATGAAACCTTCACAGACAGGCTGACAGACAGATGTATGACTATATATATATATACTGTATACTGTATATATAGCAAGCTCATTTTTGTAAAATATTTACAAATATTCAAATATTTACAAAAATACACAGATGAAAAAATACAAGACAAAAATACAGAGTGCAAAAAGAAAGAAATATCTAGGAGGCTAGTTTGATTTACAAACTAATGAAAGATATTTTTGGAGTCTTTTTAAAAGTGCTGTAAATGAGAAGAGTGATAAATATATTAAAATAATTAAGGCTATTAACATAGTTTTTGCTGTTTTTGTTAAAGTAATTGTAATTTTCTCTACTGTCCAGGATAGGCTTTCTACCACGTTTTGGAGAATGGCTGTAAGGATTTGATTGCATTCAGTGGCAAGACCGTTAGCGAGGTCAGGATTTTGGATTTTGCATGATCACCAACCCACCTCATCCCAGACTCCCCAACTCATACCCAAAATATTGCATAAAGCACCACCATCATCCAGAAAACACAGTTCCACAGCTCCACAGCTTAAGTGCAGACATTAGAAAGGGTAAAGATGCTTTGCATGCCTAAAAATATCTATCACCACAACAAATTTGAATGTTGATGTAGTTTGAGAATGCTTAAAGAGCAATGTGAAAAAAAAGAATGAATCATCAAGGACGTCCCATAATTTCCCCTACTGGATTCATATGTGCATGAACTCAAATAATGCTTTCCTTGTAGGGATTGTTTTTTCCATACTGACCACAAATGGGAAGAATAAAGACGAGGCCAAAAATAAACATGGCCACTGCTGAAAATGTCATGAGTAGCCTGGGCTGGGTAAGAAAGAGAAATACTGGGGAAGCTTCTCCGCCCTCTGCTGAAGTGAAAATAATTTTAGACTGCTTGGAAAGAACTGAACAGCTCTTCAGAACTGCCATGTGCTATCACTATGAACATTTTCACACACTCAACATATTCCACATTCACACACGCTACAACTACAGTCAGTGTTCAATATCTCCTTTAAATTATTCACTATGTACTATGAATTATGCAAGAGGAATTATGGACTATTCAGTATCTACTGTGAATTATTCAGCATCTACTATAAAAATAATTAGTTAAGCTTATTTAATACTGAACCTAACATATGGGTGCCTGGATTTAACAGTGAAGTAAAATATCAATCTACTAATTTACCCTACTAAAACTGACCCAGTATGTTATTATATGAATTAGAATAATAGAAAATAGAATAATTCAACAACGTGTGAAAGATACTTTACATAAAGTTAGTGGTTCAAAGTCTGCAGGAAATGTCTTAAAACTTATACTTCCTTTATAAACAGTAAAACATGTTTAAACATGTGCTAGGATGTATGGCTTTTGTATTTGGAATCTTAATATTTGCATGCTGTTTTGAATAGATGGGAGCATGCAATTACCCTTGATGTCCATGGAAGTCCCAGACTATGTAGATATAGTTCTGTATGTTTGTATTTAAATATAATGTACATTAAATGTACATTTTTGTTTTACAAATTACAATTACACTTTCAGCTGTTTGTAATGAACCAATCAAGCAGGAACAATTTAAAAAGCTCAATACAACTAATATAACAAGGACTTTCTCCCAATTTAACATTTTCATTAATACTGCAGTTTTATCCACCTTGCCATTCACACATTGCAGATTTCCAGTGCCAGAGGAAGCAAAGCAGAGACAGAACATCACAGAGCCACCACCATGCTTCACTGTAGACAGAGTGTCTCTGTGATGCTCTGGGGCTGATTTGCTTTCTCTAGCACTGGAAACCTGCAGCGTGTGGAGGGCAACATGGATTCAATCAAGTATGGGCATCATTGGATCTTCCAATGTGACAATAAACCCAAGCATACCTCAAAGTCCTACAAGGCGTAGTTTCAGAAGAAGTCTGAAGTCTGAAGAAGATTCTGGGGCGATCATCACACTCGCCTGCCCTGAACTCCATTTAAAAACCTTTGGTGGGATTTGAAGAAGGTGGTTGCAGCCGCACACTAAAGAATATTAGTGTACTGGAGGCCACTGCCCATGAGGAAGATTCCTCACAAACTCTGCCAGGAGCTGCAGGTCATAACAGCAGAAGGGTGGCATACTAAGTATTAAAGGCGTGTGTCATAAAGAAGTTGACTAATTCTGGATTGCAGTCGTCATTAAAATTGTCCTTTTGTGTTGAATTGGGAAAAAGTACTTGTTATATTAGTAATGTTGAGCCTTTTCGATTGTTTGAGTGGTTCATTGCAAACAACTAAATCTTGCTAATAAATATAATTTGCCATGGGGGTTGAATCATTTTCATTGCAACTGTACATGAGTGGAACTATGCTATCTGTAAGTTCTGTCTTTCTCCTAGTTCAGTTCATTTAAAGTGAAATAGTTTTTCAAGTCCTGTAGAAACAGTCCCTCAAGGAATAGAACTCAGCTCATAAAAGTTCAAGCAATGGTATATACAGTATATTCGTAGTCGTAGTCAGTCAAGGAGGCTGTTTAAAACTGTATCTCAGCAGTGAGTGTATTTCTGCTTGTAAAACTCTATATATCATAGATTAGCATTAGATGTGTGTATGTGTAAACATATAACATTAAAACATACCAAAATAAATTTTAAAAACAGGATTTCTTTAGCTGTTTTGGATCTCTGTCGTCTTGGCCATCTGCAGTGTTTTTCCAAACAAATAAGTGTTTACAGGACAAATAAATAATGGATGCCTTGATTACTGAATGGAATAGTGTGATGCATACACCTTTTAAAAATACTGATTTAAAGGTAGACATGACCTGTTCATGTTTGCACACTGCCTTGAACATTTCATTGAGAAGCATGTATTTAGTTCACCTTGTGTGTATCCTCTACTTCCTTAAATTGGTTACAGTTCTTCTTTTCAGAAATCCCCTGAACTTTCCCCTCGTCTGCAGCCCAGGTGTGTTAGTATTAATGAGTCCTGCAGATTGCCTCAGGGCTGCGCACTGTCATTTTGTGAATTGTCAATGAGGATCAGTTTCCTCTTCAGACTAATTTTAATCTTGACTGTCAGAGCCAAGATTAAACCCAGACAACTGACCAACAACTACCTCTGCAACACACCTGGTCATCTGTGGGAGCTGCCAGATGTCTTTTGGATGAGCACTGTAAATGTAAAACGAGAAAGAAAAATAACATAGATAGATAGACAGACAGGAAGACAGACAGACAGAGAGACAGATAAAAGAAAAAAAGGTTGAGAGAGAGAGTGGGGAATGAAGAGAGAGATAGAGAACACAGAGAAAGAGATGGGGAGAGAGGGAAAATAAAAAAATGAGAGAGGAATCTTTCTGCAGTGGTGTGTGGAGCGGGGATTTACATCTGCAGGCAGTCAGACTTCTGGGGGAATTCCCGCACGTGCCTCAGATCACTTCTGTGCCAGAAAAACACCTAAAAGAGCCAAACCTCTGCAGAGCTCTTCAGGACCCCAGATCAGCCTCCTCTACTTTGTCTACTCCATTTAGACAAAGTGATTTTAATAGCAGGGATGGCAGATGTTTTCTAAATGTAAATGCATAGTCATGAGCACTAAACATACTTTAATATACTCTTAAAATAAAGGTGCTATAAAGAGTTATTTGAGCAATGCCATAGAAGAACCACTTTTGGTTTCATGAAGAAGTGTGCTTGTAAAGGAGATGTGTGGGAAACCTGGTAAATAACCTTATAACCTTGTATGTAAAGTGAAGGTTCTTTGAATTTGTCTGGATTATAAATGATACTCCACTGAGAGTAGTTCTGGGGATTGGCCCACTTGTAACTAAGCTGGAAATGTTGGACATGAAGGTTTAATCTCGTAATCTTGTTAAAATGTTTTGGGGAAAAGTTTACTTATTCACTTATTATTATTATTATTATGGAGTCAGTTTGGTTAAATGAAACTTGTAGATCACTTTTCAAACAAATTAGTCGCTTTAATTATTTATTATAACTGATCCCTTTAATAAGGTCAACACTTGATTACTTTTAAGGGGGGGTGGTTTTGAAAAGGTGCAATTTTTAAATACACAATTACCATATTACCACAACAATTACAATATTAGAACTGTCATAAATACAGAATCCCAGTATGAAAGTAAACCATTGTTGCTGTTTGAATAAAACCATGTACAGAAAAAATGTTGGTCCAATGGTCTAATAGATACATCACAATTATAGACAAACACAACTAAACACAAACAATAGTTCTGTTCATATGTTTTTTTTATTAAATTGAGTATATTAAATTGAATAAACATCCACAGTGCAGGTCAGAAAAAGTAAAGGAACCCTTGAGTTTAACAACCTTTAGAACAGGGGTGGGCTATTCCGGTCCTGGAGGGACTGCTCAAGCACATCTGATTTGTCACCTGTTAATTGCTAGGTTAAGTATAGATTTGCACACCTTGAACAGTAATGTTGGACCACTATATATTTAATTTTATCAATATTTCTGGGATGCCTTGTGTGCACATCCCACTTCAGGTCATGCCATTATCTTGATAGGATTAAGGTCAAGACTCTGACTTTTAAAAAATTATGTTTTCACAATTCAATAACTTAGGTTTCGCCTGTCCAGAACATTTTTTCCAGAAGCACTGTAAAACATCCAGGTGGTCTTGGGAAAACTTGAGAGGGGTCAAAATGTTGTTTTGGACCGCAGTGGCTTCCCTTATGACTTCTTTTTTTTAAGTGTTCATAGTAATAAAGGTTTTTGCAGATGTAGAATATCCTGTAGGTCCTTTGCTGTTACCGTTAAAGTTTTTTGACCTGTCCCCAGATTGCCTGTTGTGCTCTTGGAGTGAGCAACTGAACAGTGGTGGGTAGCCCAAATGGCTTACTTTGATTTCACTGTCAAATATTGTGCTGGATGCAAAAATGAAAAAGCTAATGCTTTGTCTAGATTTCCATGTGTTAAGGTCTCCTAGAGCACTGCAGTCACAATGTCTGAGCCAGATGTGCAGCAGTGAGTTCAGGGAAGCCACAGACTGCCAGAAAGCTCAACAACAGGATGGTGATGTAAATACTGTAAAGATGTATGTGGAGGCTGGTACCTTTTCAAAGACAGCTAAAAGTAAGGTGATGTCTCAACCTGTACAGCAGTTGCTTCACCAGAGCCCCAAACTCCAGAGTGAAGATCCTGTATTGTATGTATTGAGTGATTACTGACTTCTGCACACTCAGTTGTTTGCCCAGAGAACTGTCGGATGGAGGTGTGAAAACATTTACGTCACCATTAGTCAAGACCCTACTACGGCTGAGATGTTACTTCTATTGGCTCCAAATGGAGGATGAGGTGAGGGAATTCCAGTCTGGGTGCATCTCCGTTCCTTACTAAAAATCAATGCATTGGATTTCTTATCCTTAAGCAGCTCTACACTGTAAAATGATGCATCATTTTTATTTTTCTGTATTCTTTAGTAAAATTGTAAAATGATCTTTCTGTTTGAGCACTCCACAGTATTTTTCCATATTTCCAAGATTGTGCATGCTGAACAAATGAACTTTATCTCACTGCTCAGCTGCAGCAGCAGACACATTACCAGAGACAGCAGTTTAACTTTACCACCTGTGAGGTGTTTTTTATTAAGGGGGTAATATCTTTTGTATAGAATTAATTTAGACTTGTAATAGACCAATGTTGCAAATGTAATGAATTTAATTCCCTGAAGCTAATAATAAAAAACTAACAGTTAGCTGAAAGTTAGGCATGCTAGCCAGCTTAACACATAAGATAGCATTTTGGCTTCCACTCTTTTGGTTTTATCTTGATAAATTACTCCACTGGCAAGCAGCACATATTTTTGAAAAATGTTATAATTGTATCAGTAAAATTGACGTATGTGAAGTACATAGCTAAATTCTTAAATAAGGTATCTAAACTAAATAAGGTAGCTATGCTACCTGCTAGTTAATCATAGTAGGAACATTTACAAAAATAGGTAGAAACGTACTGCCAAATATGTTTGTAGGACATGTACAAACATGTTCTGTCCTGTAATGGGAAATTATGTTTAGAGAAATTGAAAGGAATGAAAAATGTACCTGTAGTTTTTTGCCAGTACATTTTTTTTTTTTTTGTAAAAATGATTTTTACAGTGTACACTACTACCGTACCTTACTAACTAGAATATTTAGGTGGCCGTAGACATGTCTACTCCTTATGCCTGGGCAGTCCATACTAAAGATCAGACAGCTAGGACTACTGTCAGGGCATTATGGTCCCAGGTGATCCAAACTTTAGTTGCCCATTAGGTTTCATTCTGACAGGGGTCCAAATTTCTAATCAGATTTGTTTCATCAACTATGTATGATCTACAGGGGAGGCTAGAAGTAAGACTATTTCCTAACTACTATCTTACCATCCAGAAGGTAATGGGACAGTACAGTGTATGAACCAGACTTAATATGCTTAATATGTTGCATAGTTTGAAAGAAAGGTTTCCCCCATCATACCTTATGTTTGGCCGTTATGCGTGGACCCATTTAGATGAAAACGTAAGGGTAAAAGAGTAAGTGCAGAACCATCCACATAAATAAACATGGGTTTATAATGTGGCTAGGCAAGGATGGATGGGGCAACACAACGGTCTACACAAATAGACTGTATTCCAGAGTGTTGAGGTCCAGTAGCATTCTTAAAAAGAATTCTTATTACATGTCTGTTGGCATCATTTAATGGGGAAATCCAATTTTGTCAATGGCTAAATTAGTGAGAAAAGTGAAGAAAAAAGGATTAAATCAATTTCTCCAGATTTGAACTTATGTTCAGAAGACAAAATGATCAGGGCATTTAAAATTTTAGATAAGGACATTAATGGGTATTATATGTGCATTATATATAAGTGTATTTTACAGTGGCTAACGTGGCTCCAGCTATTAGATTTTACATCCAGAATGATCCATTTTATGGAGTGTTAATAGCCCTGTCCTTAAAAGCAGTCTGTAAACTATGTGACAGCCTATATTTCCTCTTCCGTCACCACAGTTATGCAGCAATTATATTCAGTAGGCATGTGGAAGAAATACTCATTCTGTGTTTTCAGTCTCATTCAAAAACTTCAAACTTCTTCTTCTACTTCTTTTTTTTTTTGTGCTCCAAACTGTCTGGCAATTTTTTCTGTGACAGTTTTAGACCTCTTTTTATTAGCACTTCCTTCCTGAAAACAAACTTATCAGTGACAAATCCAGATAAAAGCAACAGTCAAATAGGCTTCAGTAATAAAAGTAACTTCAAAGCTAGCAATTAGCAATGCAGCGTGAAGGGGAGGTAGCGTGCATGCTAATTTCCTCCTGTGAGCTCTGTGCTCTGTTTGTATATTAGCACTTACGGAAGTTAATCACATAGATGCCAGGCACAATGCAGAACAAGGAAGCAGTCTGTCGTCGGGGTGTATTTACCACAGGAGGATGGGTTCAGATCTGTCCCTGTCCTGGTAAACTTCCATTGTGTTGCTATTGAAAGATACCTGCAACAGTGACCTGCACTGCTGTGATTATGTGCCTTGCCCAATAACAGGACCAATGACTTCTGAACCTTTCATAATATTGAAGTGAACTTTCATAAACAATGTGAGCTCACTCAAGCAGTCACTGCACTGTAAAGCTCTGAACATGAAGCTCGCTCAGAAACTATCAAAGTACATCCAGCAAAAAGGGCAGCATAGAGCTTCTTTTTCTGAGCAAAGTGGACCTGCAGCTTTCATTCTACTTTGGGGCTTTTTAACAGTGAAAGGAGACACATTACCCACCATAGGGTAATTAGATTTAAAGTGAAAAGACCCTTGTTCACTAAATAAGGCCTGCAGATGTTGATTACTGTTAAATAACATACATTGCTCACCACAATGAAAAACACTTGAGCTGAATGTGATCCAACCAGAATGGCAAGACTTGTCAGTAAGCATGAGGAAAGTCCATTCCAGAGAGGAACAAAGGTCACACACAGAAGAGCATGCAGAGGAAGTTCCACTCAGCAGGGTATAGCAGGACAGCCTCGACACAATCAGAGGAATGCCAGAAAGAGTGACTTTGCAAAGGAAGTGGCCTAATCGGAGACCACCACATGAAGACTATTGGCAAAAATGTACACCATTCAGCTGCCTAGCAGCCAGTTTACCTCAGCAAATCATATATCCACTACGCACTCAGATAAAAAAAAAAACTACTATTCAGGATTATATGCTTTGACAGGGCTGGGCCCATTGTAAGGTCAGCCTGCACCGCCAGCAGCCAGCAGAGAGCCAATGTGACGAATCAGGTGCACCTGCTAGCAGGTTTTAACCCTGGAACCCTAACCTGCATAAAACTAAAAAGAAGATATACACAGGTTCCCACTAACAGACAGCACATTATTCTATTTATATACAGAGAGGTATTTGGACAATGACACATTTCTTTTTAACTTTCTGTACATCAAGATGTGAAATGCAGACTCTGAGCTTTAATTTGAAAGGATTACCAAAATTACTGCATTAACCGTTTAGAGATCACAGCCATTTGTAAACAATCCCAGGCTTAAAAGTACTTGAACAACTGCTGGATTGAACTAATTCATTGCAAAATTAATTTCCCTTGTTATTTAATGATAAATTAAGGAGATAAATGATCTGCAATTAATTCCAAAAGTTTAGAACGGTAGCTGTTTATAGGAACTGTAGATATGTGGTTCAAAAGTGAAGGAGGCCATCATTAGACTGAAAAAACAAAGCAAACCTTTCAGACAGCCAGAGTAGAAATTCTAGTGGCAAAATCAACAGTCTGGTATTTTTTTAAGGAATGCATCAAGAGTTGTCTCTGAAAAAATAAATACAGAGAGTTCACAATTGAATACAGCTGGTAGTTTCTCTGTGCCCATGATAGCACTTATTGGATGTACCAACACACAGTACCATGTGAAAGTCCCAAGAGCTCAGTGCAGATCTGAAAAGGATGATCATAGATATTCTGGAATGTGTCTTTAAACAATTTCTTAACAGCCAATTTGCCATGGTCTAGAGAAAGACCCACACTGTCATTCTCAATTAAGAGGACTTTGGTTGGAACACTGTCCAACTGTGGTGGTAGTATCATGCTCTGGGGCTGTTTGACTGTCCATGGAACTGGTACATTGAACACACAAAAGTGGATACAATAATGAAGGGCTACCTCAAATTTATTGTGCACTAACCTCAAACCATCAGTTAGACACTTTAAACCTGGGGAGAATTAAGTGCTGCAACAGGATGATTATCCCAAATACACAAATACACCGCAAAAATTGTTATGGAACAGCTAAAGCAGGCTAATGGCCTTCCCAAAGTATACACAGCGGGTCTGAGCCAGGAGATCAACAAATTACAATAAACTTTACCAGTTTTGTCTAAAAGAGTGGTCAAATATCTAACCAAAATTCATCCAGACTCTTTTAGATGCCTAAGGAACATTTAAGCACATATTAATGCAGTCCAAAAGGGTGCCCTATTCACTATTAGCGGAAACCCAAAGTAGTACACTATATAGTGAATAGGCCCAGTTAAATCTTTTATGAAAAATTAGTTTTCTATGAAAGATGTATGTTGTACAGTCATTACACAGATTTAACCCCAAACTGTTGAGTGTAATGAGTGTAAACTTCTGACCATTACTGTAAATAAAATCTTGCCATTTGAAGCACCTACATTTTGAAGGTCTCTGAGGTAGTTTTTTTCTGTCTGTGGGGGTGGGGGTGGAACATGATATTATTGGTTGATAAAGGTTGAGCTGTCATGTTATAGAAACGTGCAAAATTTGCAAAATGCTTTTATGAAATGAATACCCCTATAGGACCATTGCTGACCAGATATTACTCGGAAGTGGACCATATCTGCTTTGAGTGGTCTCTTCCATGGGTTCAGTAAACATTTTCCGATACAGCAAAACTAAGTACCTATCTAACTACAATAATAACTAAATATCCTTCCTTCCATCTAAATGGCTGTCTGTCTCATGCATAAGCTTTAAAACTGCTGTTGCAAGAGGAACATACAAACAGAGATTATTGCAAAATGGCCAGCACATCAAAGGACCTGTGTGATTTTGTCAAAGAAAACTATGTGCATGTTAAGCAGCAATGTTCACTGATAAGCTGTGATATTTTACACTTCACATTAATGTGTAACTGTGTGATGTTTTCCAGCAACCGTCATCAGAACCTTCCTTGCTGTGCAGACAAAATTCAGACAGTTGGGCACACACACAAGTTGCGCGCCATAGGGTTCAAGCAGTCATGGCGGTTAGCACCCTTAGAAATGAGTGGAAAGTCTGACTTCGCCTCTGTATCTTGGGCCCTATACTCAAAGCGCACCACAAGAAGGCGGTGCAGGGACTTTCCACAGAGCAAAACACTTTAATGTGTTCTGCACGCTCCACATGCATCTGTTGTAACACTTATCAAATGCATGTACTTTGTTATGACACTGTTTAGTGCATGGAGGTTCGTCTTTTGATTTATTTATTTATTTATTTTTGCACCCAGAACAGGAGCACAGTCGACTGCTAAAATTCAGAATATTCAGTTCAAAGAAAGGGAAGGATAAGTGCCTTTTCAAGTAGTGAGACAAAATAGTTGGCGTGCCATCATAACGAAACCACTGCACAATGGAACCATGGCATACTTCTTACTTAAGCACTTCATTAATGTGATTTTTTTAACATGCCACTACTCCCACACTCCGTTGCTGGAGGACTTAACACCCCTCTAGCCCACATTCTCTATCAGGCCCTGTTCTATAAGTCAGAATAGAAGGCGAAGGTGTGTGTGCTCACAATTGTGTCAGCAATGCAACTTTAAGAGATGCGTTTTGGGGATTTAGAGACCCCTCTGGTGAGAATGTGTAATTGCATAGAGCATACGAAGGAGTACCTTTAAAACTTGCATTGTGGTGCGGCCTCCTTTTAAAACAGATAAATCTGATCATTGCAAGTTTACCTTCACTCAGTCAGTGGGGTAGGTCAGAGTTGAGTTTTTAGAGAGAGCTCAGTCAAAACTTGGTGAAGGTAATGTTTTTAGGTTTTAAAGCGCATTTATATGGTCACTATCTACAGAAAAAAAACATGAATATCCACAATGGTAACTTTTTAGTTGAAGGTAAAAGCATTTTAAACTTTTAATGCATGATAATGTAAATATGTATATGTAAACAGGTAAATTACTTTCAAAATGTAGAGAGCAATTCCATACAACAAGGGTAGAAAACTAAAAATGGGAAAAATGAAAGTCGAAAAAGTGAAAGAAGAGGTGGAGCGATATGGAAATAAACAGTCATGTTCACTGAGCAACAGATAAAACACTGGCTATAAGAGTACAGCTGGTAAGCAGGTGTCCAGTAGCAATATAAAGCATTCAGTCAGTCAGATATCTGTTTAGGTCAGTTTGTTGGTATGTTGTTTTTTAACAAATTGACGGTGAAGATATCAGCAAGAATATCACAGGCAAAAAACTGCCTTAGCAATCTTATTAGCTAAGTTGCTGTACTGGTAATACTACTGTACTGCACTACACTGTAACACAGATACACACAAGATCTATAGCAATGATAGCCTGGCTGCCTGTTTTAGTAACTAAATGCTCAACAAGAAAAAAGCCAACCCAGGATTACCTTCAAATGCTTTTAGGTTTTACAGAGTTCTCGCCTCCTTTTAAAAGTCAAGCCGCTCTCCTAATTTCTAATTCTGCATTTTTTGGTTTAACAACGAGTGAATAAGAAGACAAAGACTAAGTTCACTAAGAATATTACTGCTTTCAATCTAAACAAAAGAAATCTTAAGGATTGTCGCTTCGAAGTAGCTGAATTTACTTCAAAGGGTTTTCTAGCAACCTTTGTGGCTTATTCTATGCGTAAAATTGCTTGTGTGCACCGCATTTCATTCAAATTTGTATGTGTGCTGCTTTTAAAAGATAGCCCATCATATGTGTGGAGACAACAGGGTTGTATTTATGTTTGCCTGGGAGGAAACACTGCTGGGGAAGGGCCAGGAAATGGAACTGATGGTGGAAATCCCCATCAGAACCTCAGCATGGAGCCCATCAGTATAAGAGGGGCTGTTCTTTCTTTAGCTGGTCCCAGATCAGTTATGTGGCATTGGTTGTAATGTCAGGAGATCTATAAACAGTTAGATCAACACAAATAGGGGAGTGTTGCCTTTTTTACCACAGCTTCACACCACAGCATAGGGGCTTCATAGACTAAATAGAGGTGTGTGATGTGGTTTGTCTGGCTGAAAAAGGCACAACTTGCCCACTTTTCTGCAACTGCATGCTACTAGTGCTAGACACAAACCTAAAGGTCTTTTATTTCATGATATGAGAGTGCTGTAAGAATATTATAACATTACTCAGCATGTTTGCAGACATCCCTACTTATGTAGGTAATGTTATGTATTACAGTTGTTCCACTAGGTTAAACTTTAACGTTAATCTTTTATTCCTACACCTAATTGTGAGAAATCTTAAATATACTGGCTAGATTTACTACTATATATATATATATATATATATATATATATATATATATATATATATATATATATATATATATATGTATCACCGGCGTTGTGATATATATACCGGCATTGTTGTCAAGTTAGCCTTTGTTCACAATATCACATGAGACCAAAGGTTCTGTCATAGCCAATCCATGTCGTAAATCATGTCTGGCAAATTTGTTTTCCGAGCAATGCAAATACATATTACTACATCCTTGTAAATTGTTTTTGCATTGCTCGGAAAACAAATTTGCCAGACATGATTTATGACATGGATTGGCTATGACAGAACCTTTGGTCTCATGTGATATTGTGAACAAAGGCTAACTTGACAACAATGCCGGTGATTCCCTTGGGTTTTATGTATGGACAAAGGACTTTGGCTGTAGATAAACAAGGCCACCATTTGTAACTCTGGATTTTCCCACATGATAATACGCTCCATGTGACCATGACTGCATACACTGCACTGATATGTAAATAACTAATAGTTTTTTAGCTTTTTTCAAGCGAATGTTTATCTTTGATTCTTTGATAGTGATTAATAACATTTAAAATTTGAGAAAAGTCACAGAGAGTTTTTATGAACTCAAGGATATCGACCAGAGTCTAGGTTAGAGTTATAGTGCCTACACTGCCACCAAGTGGACAATCAATTTAACACAGTATGGAGCAGTTTTTGTGCGCTAAACGTGTGTAGGTCTCTGAGGGATGAGCAGAGGCGACATTTCCTTAGTTCTGTGTACTTGTGTACAATTGTAAGGGATTTGTGCTTCACAGAAGTGGCAATACTTTATTTATTTATTTATTTATTATGTTTATTAGTGCTACAATAAAATTTTAAATTGTAAAAGTGAAGGCGACCCTCCAAAAATTTAACAGAACTGAAAGTGTAACAATTCTAAAACATGCTCCATCTCTCTTCATGAATTCCTATCATAACACTGTTATGAGCAGTTCCTGAGCAGTGTTTCTTGTTGATGTCCTTCCTTATTTTTCTTTGTGTTGGACAATTTGACAGTTTCTTGATTGTGTTCTTACTTACATTCAATTTCAGTCTTGTTTTTCTTTAAGTCATTTAAGGATTCAGAAGAATATGGTGGCAGCCAGTGATAGCTTCTTCTTTCTGTCATGTCCAGGTAGTGTAGCCAGTGTCCCTTTAAAATTGAGCTTGCTTCAGTGCTGTATATCTAAGAACATTTAGGGCATTTACTCTCTTTTTGTATACATTTACATTTACGGCATTTAGCAGACGCTCCTATCCAGAGTGACTTACAAAAGTGTTTTGCTATTTAGCCAAGAAAGACCTTAGCTAGTTAGAATAGACTAATAGTTCAAATATATGCTTTTCCTTGTTTGTGAAGGAATGATTTCTTTTCTAAATTGTTTGCAACACTCTCTTAAACCATATTTCTGGCATGAAGTCAAATGTAACAGTCAACCAACTCCTAGCCAGTCCAGGTATTTGATGTGTTTTATCCTAAGCTCCCCTGATGCAACTAATGAAGCCCCTGATTTGCAAATACATAATAATTCTGTTCAGGGGGTTGACTAATTCTGAGACTGCAGTTGTTATTAAAGGTGTCATTTTGTGTTGAATTGGAAGAAAGCACGTGGTTGTATTAGTTGTGTTGAGCTTTTTAAATTGTTCTTGTTTGATTGGTCCATTGCAAAAAGCTAAAAGTGAGTAATTTCTATTGCAACTGTTGTTAGGTATAGTGGGGTAAGGCACATCTAGAACTATGTCTGCTTTTGGTCTTTTGAAAAGAGACATGCTCACAGCTTTTTTAAACCAGCTGTTTACAGTTGAAACCAGTCTGTATAAAAAGACACATAACTTTTTTTTCTCACTGTCTGATCTTAAATCAATTTAAGTCAGTGAGGATTACCAAAAGTATTCCTATTTGCAAAATGACAGAATAATGAAAGATGTTATACATACATTTTCCTAGTATTTGGTAGCATTGCCTTAAAACTGTATGACAGGTCAAACGCTTTGGGTATCCTCACAATATTTTGCTGAAATTCTGGTTGATTCCTCCTGTCAGAACAGGTGTAACTGAGTCAGGGTTGCAGGCCGCCTTGCTCACACATGCCTTTTCAGCTCTGCCCACATATTTTCTATGGGACTGAGATCAGGGCTTTGTGATAGCCACTCCAAAACACTGCCTAATTTGGCAGTATGCTTAGAGTCATTGTCCATTTGGAAAACCCATTTGCGCCCAAGCTTTAACTTCCTGGCTGATATCTTGAGTTGTTGCTTCAGTATTTCCTCATGATGCCATCTATTTTGTGAAGTGCACCAGTCCCTCATGCAGCAAAACAACCCCACAACACGATGCTACCACCCCCGTGTTTCACAGTTGAGATGGTGTTCTTAGGCTTGCAAGCTTCTGGTTTCTTTTGGAGTAATGGTTTCAGCCCATGTTGGTACAGGATTGGTTTCACTGTGAATAATGACACTTTCTTACCAGCTTCAGCCAGCATATTCACAAGGTCTTTAGCTTTTAGGGTTTTAGGGTTGATTTGGGCACATTTTGGACCAAAACAGCTTTATTTCTGGGACACAGAACCCGTCTCCTTCCTGAGCGTTATGATGGCTGGACATTCTCTTGTTTTTCATACTTGCGTATAATCGTTTGAATAGATGAACGTGGCACCTGCAGGTATCTGGAAACTGTACCCAAGGATGAACCAGACTTATAGGGGTCTACAATTCTCTTCCTAAAACCATGGCTGATTTCTTTTGAATTTAACACACAAGGACACACAAGTGTGTTTGAGGTGTGCTTCTCAAAAGCTTCCAAAGCCATGACATCATCATCTGGGCTTTTCACAAATTGTTAAAAAATCTCTCTCATTATTCTGGCATTTAGCAAATAGAAATAATTTTGCTAATCCTCACTTTAAACCGGAAAGGTTTAGTCTGATTTAAGATCAGACAGTGGGGAAAAAAGTCATAAGTATTTTTATACAGTGTATGTAGAATTCTGGTTCTGTCTCTGTTGCTCAAAGAGTGAAATTATTAGACAAGCTGTTTTTTCATTGTTAACATACAAGCTTTGAAGGATTTTAACTGTCAGGATTAGAACCTTTAATGGGCCAGTTTTGACTTGTGGGCTGTATGTTTGCCCTGCTCTGGAGTGTCAGGTTTAAATGACTAGGAAACCCCCCTTTTGATGATGTATCATGAAGGTGGGTGGCAACTACAAGAACTCAGGATTGGAAACTTGAGGGTGGGTGGTTAGAAAGGTGGCTACACTAGCAGTAATAATTTCTTTATTGCTGTGGTGGGGATTCCCAATTGTTGTACAGTGTACTTGCGTAATGTATGCTGAGTATTGTAGTGAAAAAACATTGATGGATGAAAACACCAAAAAGAAAGAAAATGGCTAATGATGCTAGGGGATAAAATGATTTGATTGACTACATTGCTTGTCGGAAGGTTTACTGTTTTTGATAAATAATGCATTGATTTTTCCCCCCATAGATATATTATTTAAATAGACATTAACAATTAAGAATATACTTTATTTAAACGTATTTGTATAGTGTTTTTCACATCATTGTCACAAAGCTGCTTTACAGAGATCTATACTATACATCCAAATGTTTGTGGACACCCTTTTTAATGAATGCATTCAACTACTTGTGGTTGCACCTATTGCTGACAAAAATATGCAAATACACACACACACAGCTTGTCTAGTCCCTGTAGAGAAGTATTGCCAATAGAATAGGACTCTCTGGAGTGGCAAGTGAGGCTCCCCCATCCCAGCATTGAGCTGTGGAGCAGTGGAACTGTGTTTTCTGGAATGATGGTTGGCGCTCCATCCAATACTTTTGGGTTGAGTTGGGGAGTTGGGGTGAGGTGGGATAGTGATCACACAACATCCTGACCTCACTTACACTCTTGTCGCTGAATGTGATCAAACAGTTGCTCCAACAAAAGCAGTATCAACTCTGGCCAGCATCAGATATAAGAAATAAGAAATACCATAAAGCAGGTTAAATCAAGAGAAAAATGTAAACCAATGGAAACTTGCAAGTCGTGAGTAGGAAGTCAATGATGGTTATGAGGTGCGTGATTGCTGGACAAATGCTCAGTATATGGTACAGTGGGAGAAACTGTTAGAGTCTAATAAAGTTTTAAAGCAGCCCCAAACATTGTCATGCAGAAGAGTTAGGAAATTTGACAAAGTTTCCAATGCCATTAAGTTGAGGGTTTTTAACTCTCCATGGGAGGGTGAGTGAGTGAGCATGCTGAAGGGGCAACAGCCTGAAAGTTAAGAGGCATATGTAGGTGGTTCCATGTTGGTCACTGACTCATTCAGTTTTCTAAGTTGTTAATTTGGGTGTGACTGTATTATCTGTAAATGACTGTCATTGTTTCACCATAATTAGGGGGGCTGCAAAGATCTCACTCTGGTGCCACTACCCTCTGTCTCAACCCCCACACCACCACCAGCAGCGGGGGTTTTGAGGGCATAAATAAAATAAGCCAAGACTGTTACCAAGACTTCTTTTCAAAGAAGAGCCAACAGTGTTTAAGGTTCATGGTAAGTGTTAGGTTCAATGACTGACACTCTAACTGGACATAACTGACAATTTCTGGTGCTGCAGCTGCTGATTTGCAGGCAATGTGTTACACTGATTGGCTGGTTAATGTGGAGGAATGCCTTAAAGGCATGGTGTTTGGTTCCTTCTTCCAATTGCTTCAAAGTGCCAGACTGAGAGCTTGCTGTGGAATAGTTTGGTTTCCCCCGTGTATGTTTAGCTAGCTATGCTACCTTTAAACTGAACAATGTGATGTTTAGACCAGTATTGGAATTACAGGGTACTGGGGTGTGTCTTTATGGGCTTGATCTTTGTTTTATAGTTAGGGAATAGGTTTATGTTCTTGTACTTTTTTTTGTGTTAGGCAAATTAATAATCTGGGCGGGCAAAGGTTTTGGTTTGGTGTTGGCAAGACTAGAATGTTATGTTGGATATTCTCTGACAGGACTGAAGTGGGAAAGTTGGGGAGCCCTTTATGTTGCCATACAGAAATAAACTGACCATTAAAAAAAAAAAAAAAAAAAAAAGCTAAATGCCAGAATAACGAGAGTGGGATTTTTAAGGCATTTTTATTATTTTCTTCAAAGTCAAAAGTTTAAATACATTTCATTAATATTTGGTACCATTGCCCTTAAACTCTATGACTTGGGTCAAACGTTTTGGTTATCTCTCCACAAGCTTCTCACAATAGCTGGCAGGAATTTTAGCCCATTCCTCCTGACTCCTTCTTTTAAAGTAATGTTTTTTTCCTGGCACAGTGGTCTTTCAGCCCATGTCGATACATGTTAAAATACACAGTAATATTAGTGTATTTAAACTTTTGACTTTGAAGAAAGTAATAAAAATTGGCTTAAAAATTCCCTCTCTCATTATTCTGTCATTTAGCAAATCCCAATTGACCCAATTGGTTTGTGTATGTTTGTGTGTGTGTGTGTATTATACACACACATTTGTTTTATTATTATATTAGTTACTGTGATTGGAATGCTTAAAAAAACAAGGACATTGCCAGTAGTAAAAGAAAAGTTTACAAACTCTATTTTAATTACACAGAGTGCAAAATCTGTCCAGGTGAACGGCATTTACTGCAATGCAACAAGTGAGTATTTCTATCTAAATCTGCATTTCTAATTTTCAAACAGTGCTTCTTTTCAATAACCGACTCCACTTGCTCAAGCTTGTGTTGACCCCTGTACAGTGAGGTCATCTGTGACTTCAGCACTATAAGACAGAGAGGTCATTCTCACCAGTGACAAAGCCTGCAGCAAGTGAGATACCACACACACTACAATGGACAGAATGTAGAACAGGAGAAACAACACAACTAGAAAGATATCCCATTTTTGGAATTTTATTTTTAGTGTTAAATAGAAAACTGTAAAAAAGAGCAGATTAGAAACTATAAAATAAATACATAAATATTAAGTAATAAATATGTAATAAGTACAAGTTAAACACCAGTGCATGGATTTAAGGCTTCATCCAGATTGCTTACTAACCAAAAAAAAAGCATATCGTTGTCAGAACATCTTTGTATCTCCAAAATGGTCATTTTACAGAAGAGAGAGAAACAAATGTTCCTCTCTTTTAATTTGAAAAGATTTATCCCATTTTAGGACATTTTGTTCCACTCATCAAGAACAAACAAAAAAATTGAGAGTTCCAAAAGTGACAATACAGTACATATAGTTGCTTACCAAATTCACTAAAGCAAATGTCACAGAACAAATAAACACTTGCATTTTTGGTACAATGTGAGGTTAATGCCATCAGCTACTTTTCTTTAGTAGTTTTATAGACTTCCTGCCAGACTATCAGATTATCAGAAAGAACAAAACAGTCATTTAAAGAGAGTTACACTCTCTATCCATGCCTGAGGCCGGTTAACCATCTAAATGTAGCGTTTCAATAAAAACCCAATGTGGAGAACACAAGGTATCTTATGGTGCTTAAGTGCTAACTGAGCTAACATGGACACTGACTGTACTGAGTGTGGAAGAGGCCTCAGTGGTGGCTATGGTTTGAGTAGGAGTGCCTTCAGGCTGGTTCAGATTTGGCTTCTTCTCACTTAGTTTTTCCTCAAAATGGCTCTCAGCCTCCTCTGGACAGGACTCTTCAACCTCTTTCTCATTCTGAAAAGAGAAGAGATAACACATACAAAGTCTAGAGACAAGGATATAGAGAAAGGAGGTGAAAAATATAAAGCAAAGAGAAAGAGACTAGAAAGAGAACCTAATATGCTAATATGCTTAATATAGCCTTGCTCTCCGTAAGACCGTAAAAGCAGCCAAACATGAGCACAGAGACAAAGTGGAAGCACAGTTCAACTCCACCAACGTCAGAAGCATGTGTCAGGAGTTACACAGTCATTTGCAGCCAAGACCGTCTAATGACATATTATGACTTACAGTATGGACAGTGAGATCATTACCAATCAAAAAAGCATGTTCTTGGCAAAACGCCCCACACAGAGGTCTTTAGACTTTGCCGTAAGCTTTTCGTTTTGACTGCTAACGGTTAACGTCAGCACACAATATATGGTTTTGCAACAAATCTACGACATAGCTTATGTATAGCCTATGCTGGACCCTACACCATAGCCCGACCAGCATTTCACCAGAATCCACAAAAAATGACTGACGTGGCACATTCAGACGAGACTAAAAGAGCTTTAGTGTTAACATAATGCAGTTGTCCTTTAAGCACAGATAATATTTATGGTATGCTTTTTTATGCAATATTACATATTGTGACAGTTTATCATGAAAACGCTAACATACAGCTCTGGAAAAAAAGGAGAGGCAGCTTATTTGTTTCTTAAATATCTATGTGTAGAACAGCAATTTTATCCCAGGCATTTCATCAAACAAAGCTGAGTTACCTGAATTCCCAGACTATAAATGGAGTAATGTAACAGCAATGTAAAAGACTAGTGGAGAGCCTGCCAAGACATGAAAGCTGTGATTGGCAGTCAAGGTTATTTCACCATAGTGATTTTGAAGGCTCTCAAAGTCTTTGCATTATAAATATTATAAGATTTTCTTTGTATTATTTGAGTTGTTCTTGAGCAGTTGTCCCTTCTGCAAATACATGCTCTAAATAGCAATATTTTTATTTGGAAACATTTCCCTCCCCCCCCCCTGTTGTCTATGGTTTATGAAATACAATGCAAATACAATGCAAAAATTAATTTCCCTAAAAAATTGCCTATAAACAGTAATACCAGAGAAACTGATACTGTAGGGTGGTCTATGGTTTTATTCCAGAGCTGTATCATTAAACTATCAATCTCTGCTGTTTGTTAAAGTTGTCAAACCAGGTTTAGATGCTGTTACAGATTACACTCTTAATCTGGCTGTACATATGAGATATCTGACTTAAGCATGTGATGCATGTCCACCACACAGCAGAATGACACAGAACATGTGCAGCTCATACCTCCTTCATCCTGTCAAACTCATCAATGGCATACTGATATTTAGCGGAGGTTACGCCAAACAGCGACGCCATCCTCTCACCCAGGTAATCACAAGCTGGAAGATGAGCATAAATCAGAGTGAAATAACATTACTGACCTGGAATTCACATTTAACTGTTGCAGACTGTAAATTAGCCACATTTCCTCAGCATATCTGAGCATATCTGATTTCTGCAAACATACCACATATACATAAACACACAAAGCAAAGGTGAAACGTGAGTTTTATTTGAAGGGTTTTATATTCACACAAAAAACATCATAAACATTTAAGGAACAACACATGTCAAAGCTATAATTTGATCATTTTTTAAGATCAATATTTAATGAATATTGAGCTTAAAAAGCTTTACATGAATACACAGCGTAATTACTTAAAACCTCTACTGAGAACACCACTAATACAATTGGAGCTATACAATAGGCAATTTGATCTACATTTGTACTAAACAAGCAGGGCCAGTCAGCAGCATTTAGGTTCTACATTTAAGCGATTTTTTTTTTATCCACCAATTGTGACCATGGTTCTCCTGGGCCCCTACAAAGTTACACCAAAGTACTGTCTCATGTCAGCTTGGAAAAGTACTGCTCATCATTAATGAAGGTAAGAAAATGTTTCCTTGACGTTGTTCAACACTATATCTACACAATGAAAGAGCAAGCATGGACCCAACTACGGAATTGGGCTTTACAGATTAAGCCTGAAAAGGAAGAAGATAGAAGAAGAAAGCCTACCTGACACGGTGGATGTAGCTGCCCTCCACATCTGAAACCATACATAGGGCCCCCATGTCAGCTTGGACTACAAAATAAGAAGCAGAAAGAACACCATTAACAAATTCTCACTGTGCATCAACAATTCTTTCATTTCTGCTTGAGCAAGTTGTTTTACATCTTAGTTTTTCTATGAAATTGAATTTCAAACTCAACAGAACAAATTCAGACATTAGAAGAAAACACGCATGCGCAAACACACAGACACACACTGTGTCTATTGGGGACAAAAGGTCTTTTTTCTCGGGATGTTTCTCAGAGTTGTCCTCCTCCTCCGTGCTGTACTCCTCCATTGTTTCCCCGCTGGAAAAGTGGATGACCCTGCGCGGCGCCTTCTCTTTGGACAGCTCCTTGTCCTCTAGCTCTTCCAGCTCCACACACTCAAAATCCTTCCCTTTGCTGGAGCCCTGCAGTGAAACACATATTCCTGAGGTGTTGCTTAGCAACATATACATTATATGTCACAGTATCCAGAGGCTCCTTCTAAAGGGCAAACTTAGCTATTTTAAGGTGTGCCATTGCTGACATAGGCGTTCACACACAGCTTGTATGATCTGCATTAATAAAGAAAGAACACGGACTAACAGAGTCAGCCGTGAGCACATGAGCCTAAGGTCACTGTGCAAAATATGGAGCAGGGATAAAGCCCGCCCCCCCTCCCAGGATTGGGCTATGGAGTATTGGAGCTGTGTTGTCTGTAGTGATGAAGCTTCATCCAATACATTTGGGAGGAGTTGGAGCAGCAGAACTAATCATCCAACATAAGCACCAGACCTCCCTGATGTTCTCGCTCTTGGAGCTCAATGCAATCAAATCCTCCGCACATCATCTAGGGTAAAGTCTTCCCAGAGGGGGGCAAGCTGATATTAAAATCAAATGGGGCAAACTTCCTATTAATACTGAATTTACTGAAGAAATTTATTTCCAAAGAAATAAAAGAGGAAATGGAAGAGAAGTGGCCAACTTTCGGACATCAGATGGTACTTTTGAGTCACAGCCAGTTAGGCCATTTTGGTCAAATACAGAAAAGACTGCTGTTTTAGAGCTTTGATTTTATCGAATTTTTATCCAAAATGTATTGAATTTTTTTTTGTTGTAATCAGACAAACTTAAAATGTTTAAAACAAAACAAATTAAACGTAAACAAAAAAGGTTAATATTAAAACAAATAAAACCACAAATATCTGTGCAACAGCATTTACATCAAATCAGATGGTTACCCTGTTAATCATGATCTGAGACCAAATAAATATAAGAATAAAAGGTTGATCTTTCATAACCTGCTAAATTAAAGTTATAAACTAAAGTAAAGCCAATTAGTAACTAATATAGAAATGAGGGTGGTCTCACTGGGTGTACTACTATATCGTATGAAGGACAAGTAGTCCACTATTAGTGACAATGCATTCATCTACAGGCTCCCAGGATCCTTTACCTTCTCAGTGCCCATCTTCTCGGTCACAGCAATGTTTGCGTTGGTGAGATAAAGCGATATCTCCGACATCCTGATGTGTTTTCGGGCTTTCAGCTCAAGCTCAACCAATGTGCTAGATAAACCGCACCGGCTAGGCTTCTTCCTGGATCTTAGGGTTCAAATGTCAAAATAAAAGTCATGTCCGTTTAATCATAGACATACCATAGTGTCACGTAAACCCCATTTTTATATTATTTTCTAAATATTTAAACAAATGGACATTTGATCTATATCTAAGCAATCTTGAGAAACTGAGGTCAAATTACCACACAAATAAAATTGAAGAAATACTTTTTAGAAATAATTTGTGAAATGTAATAAAATCATAGAAATGCATTTTTCTTGTGAGGAAATAGTAAAGAGACATTTATTATTACTTAAAATGTCTAAAATTACAATAAGGCTCCTGATTGTTTTCAATTAATTTCAATTATGAATAATTGAATAATGAATTTTTTTTGGCCCACATTCTTGCTGAACAACTTTCATTCCACTTATAAGATTTAAAATGAGCATTAAATCTACTGTTTGGTATGAATTTGTTAATACATGTTTATTGTAATTCTTTGACAGTTTGTAAGCTAAGATATTGTAAAATTCAATTTACAATAAAATGTATATGTATCTTTTATTAATCATTTATACCCATTTAAATATACTATAGATAATCAATTATACCTCCTGAGGGAACTGAAGGATAAGGACTGAATTTATAGTATTGAGGTTGTATATCCCTCAGTTTACTCAGAAGGGATAATCTGTTATCTGTAGTACAATTAAATGTGTATGTATAATTAGCATAATCTACATTTTTATCTTATTTTCCAGGCTATTATTATTTCCCTTTGATTGCCACTTAAAAGTATTCAACTCCCATTGCAAATTAAGTTTTTTAGAAAAGTTTTTTTCATAAGAGCACACATTTTCAAATCAAGTGACAAATCAAAAGCTGAATTCGTTGCATCAGGTGAGTTAAAGGGGTTTTACATATTGCATGTTATACGGCTAAGAAACGAGAGAGTTGTCCAAACAGTTTTGAGAACAGATCGCTGCCTTGCACAAACAAAGAAATGGATACAAGCAGAGAGCAAGGGACCTCAATGTTCCCAGAGATACAGTTAGAAGCATAGTTCACAGGTTCAAACTTGAACCAGAGGTACAATGGCTACACTACCTGGACGTGGCAGAAAGAGGAAGCCGGCAGCTATGGACGACTCGGCCTGTTATATCCACACCACTTCCCATACAGGAGCACTTTCACCTTTCACCCTGTTTCTATAATGGTTAGAATCCCACAGGACCACCATAGAGCAGGTATTATTTGGGTGGTGAGTCACTCTCAGCCCCAGTGAAACTGACTGACAGGATGATAGTGTGTTAGTGTGTGTTGTGCTAGTTCGTGCTCCTGGAGTCTAATAAAACATCTAATAAAACCTATGCCTAAACTGGATGAAGCAAATTATTTGGTGATTCTTTTTTTTTAAATAAAGGGTTTGATGCCTAAATTGTCCTCCAATTCTGGCATGACTCGGATGAAAAAAGAAGGAAGGTTGTAGATGTATGAGCCTCGGAAACGATTCAAAAAGATTTTAGAACAATTACAAATTAGCTGTTTCACTGGTCAGCAAAATAGACTGGTTTCCTGTTTACAAACATTACTGGGGGTAAAAGTTCTTTGGAAACATAGTTGGTCGCTAAATGAATCAGTTGCTGTAATCAATTTAGATTTCGCACTGTTTGTAGATTCTTACTGACTTAATAAAACAAAGTATTTTGGCACACAGACACTTTCTATACTTTACAGCTGAATCTACTGCCAGCATGGCCAGGTCATGCTGTCCTAGCAGGTTCAACCCAAGAGCCAACTGCGAAAAGAAAGTAAACTGGGGAGAGAAAGAAAGAAAGAAAGGAGAAGAGAGAGAAAACAAGAAAAGTGGAGGATTCTCCCTTTTCATAGGTCAATTGACATTTTTGCACTTTGAAACACGCATTCATGATAGAAATATGTACAATATATTCCTGTAGGAACGGCCTACGCCACCAGCTGACAGCAGAGGGCGACAGCGGAGAGACATTGTTGCCAGCCACTCCTCTCTAGAGACAGGCAATACACTCTGACACTGTACTGACCATGTCCTGTTTTATTTGTGTGGAACTGACCACGCTTCTTGCAGGTGTTTGCCTGCACAGTCTGCTTGTATGTGGCTCCAGAAATGGTGCTGGGGGCAGCAGGTTTCCAGCACTGACATTGTCTGGACCACTGCATGACCATTGGTATTTTTGTATTGTTTGATATTATATTTTTATATAGTTTGGACCATTGCCATTTTTGCATCATTGTACAAAACCACCAAATGTATTATATTTTGATGAAGGTGGAGTTCCTCGATTTGGAATTATGAGACAAGCATGGAAAAATGGCAGAGGCACGGCTGAGTTATTAAGGGGATGACCTCGAATCCATTGGGGTCTGCCGATTACATTGCAAACAACATGATGCAAATGTTGTTTTCCTTATTTATTCTTCATGCTTGTATCATAGAACGCCTATTTTACTGACGTCATTAACATTTAGGTGTAGTCTTCACTCTGTGGTTAACGCGATGGACTAGATATCTGTTGGGGTTTCCCCACACAGATTTGAATCTTCTATGTCTGTGAGCTGTTGTTTTTGTGTCGTTTTCCGTATTCATGCTTCAGGCTTGAATCATTACACACTGAACTGCCATTTTACAAACATCACAAATGTTTGGGTGTAGTCCTGGCTGAGTAGTTAAGATGATGGACTTGAACTCCCTTTGAATCTTCCTACGCAGGTTTGATTCCTGCAGACTACATCTACAAACAGCTTTTTGTGTGGTTTTCCTTGTTCAGGCTTGTATCACTATGTGTCGAACATCCACCATCATCATCATCATCATCAACATGATGTTCAGACTGAAATGTGTTTTCTGGCAATAGCTGTGGTGATGTTTTCATTTTAAAAGCAAGTTCTGTGATCAATGACTTTTGGTAGTTATGACCGAATGGATAAGATAATGTCAAATCAGATGTCAGAAAAGCTGTCAGGGAATAGACCTTTATAATACAATGTCATTATCACTGCAGTAATTGTGGAATCCACCAACAAAAAGTATTTTTTTAAGAAGTAATTCAATACTTCATAAACAGTGAAAGCAGTTTAAACAACTTCTCTGTGTCAGGATGTCTCCTCTGGAGGCATGGGTTCAAATCCCACTTCTGACATGCTTTTTGCATAAGTGTACACAACCAGCAAATGTATTATATTTTGATGAAGGCGGAGTTCCTTGATTTGGAATAATAAGGCAAGCATGGAAGAATGACGTAGTCGTGGCTGAGTGGTTAAGGGAATGGACTAGAAATCCACTGGGGTCTCCCTGCCCAGGTCCGAATCCTGCTAACTACGACGCAAACAGCGTGCTGCCAACGTTGTTTTCTGTATTCATTCTTCAGGCTTGAATTATTACACATTGAACTGCCATTTTACCGACATCATTAATGCTCAGGTGTAGTCTTGGCCGAGTGGTTAAGGTGATGGTCTTGAAATCAATTGGGGTCTTTCTGTGCAGGTTCGAATCCTGCAGACTACGCCTAGAAAGTGCTTTTTGTGTTGTTTTCCTCACTCTTTGTTCAGGCTTGTATCACTACATGTACACTTGTATCACTACTGTAAAGTACATGGCAGTACCTTTTGGTTGTGTTATAATTCTGAAGCAAAGTTCTGCAATTAGTGACTCAACAGAGACAGAGTCAGGATGGTCAAGTGGTCCAAGGCGTTGCATTTCATCTGGATCTCATTGCACTGTTCCAAATCCTAATGTCTTCAAACTGGTGGTGCACAAATTCTGAGACAAAGTTTAACAAAATTATTCTTGCATTTCAGTTTCACATTTTTTACTTTTTTTTTGGCCAAACACAACCTCTGCAACCCCCTTTTTTTTCATCATGCAAAATATTTTTTTGGCAAATTGACTTCCCTGTAGTTACCTTCCAGCTTCAGTTATACAGAAGCCTTTCCCAAAATACAAGCAGACAATTTCTTTCTTCTGCATAAGTCCACAGACTTAACATCACTAAGTCACTTTATACAACAGGAATAGACATAAACATACATATTTATATTTAGCTCCACTCTCTCTCAGACTATACCTGTCTCATAAATGTACATATCAAAGACTTTCCAGATCCCTCCTGTCTTTGTATATTCTGTATTTTGTGTATATGTTGTGTGTATTTTGTATTCATGTAATATAATTCTTATATAACTTTATTTTAATGTTTAGTATGTATATAGTTTTGTCCTCCTGTAGAGCATCAACCTGAGCCTCATCACAAGCATTTTAATGCATAAATGTCCTGACATGTTGTGCAAATGACAAATAAACCTGAAACTTGAGACTGTACTTTACTTCCATATTGTGTACAATTCTCCAGCATAAGCAGGAACACTTGGCACTCTTATTGGCTTCTCTGCACCTCCGTCACTCTGATTTGACATGAGCAGTGTTCTAAATGGTTTACTCGTTAACTGATTCATTTATCACTATATAGCATTTGCTACACAGCAAATGTATTGAAACACTGTCGCATAAACAAATCAAACACATCTGCCATGTGAACTGTTAAACAGTAGGTCAGAATGGAAACACATTTATTAATGTGGCTACAATCGATAACACTTAGGTGCTACCTAAGGTGAGTTGTTTAAACTTCAACTGGATCCTTATGCAGCCAAGATCAATGAGTGAATGCATCTACAAACAATTCAGTAATTAGTCACAATATTGTTGTTAGATTTTAAATGCAGAGATTCAGTTCACCTGCTGCCGTGTACTTAAACCCTGCCGTTCCGCCAAAATCCACAAAAAGAGAGCAAATGAAAGTACAGACTGACAAAACACAAACCAAAATCAGTATCAAATAACTGCAGAGAGTAATAAAATAGTCCAGTATCTTTCAGATGTTCAATCATGACCGAAAGTGTTAGGACCTCTGAAAATTTCTCAAATTATTGCAGTTACACATGTTTTGTTATACACAATTTATATAATTTCACATAAAGCCCCAAAAAAGGTCTGGACAAAATTATTGGCACTTAATATTTGGTTGTACACCCTGGAAAAATAACAATAAATCCATTGCTTCGTATAACCATCAACAAGCTTCTTACAACTTTTGACTGGAATTTTGCAGCACTCATCTTTTTGCAACTGCTCCAGGTCTCTCATATTTGAAGGGCGCCTTTTTCGCAGTGTGTTCAATGGGATTTGGATCCGAACTCATTGCTGGCCACTTCAGAACTCTGCATTGTTTTGCTTCTATTCATTTCTGGGTGCTTTTTGAAGTATGTTTGTCGTCATTGTCCTGCTGGAAGACCCATGACCTAGGACGCAACCCCAGCTTTCTGACACTGGGCCCTATATTGCAACCTAAAGTCCTTTATCGTTTGGTAATCTTCAGATATCATGATGCCTTGCACACAGTCAAGGCACCCAGTGCCAGAGGAAGCAAAACAACCCCAAATCATCTTTGAACCTCCACCATATTTGACTGTATGTATTCTGTTCTTTTCTTTGTGGTCCTCATTCCGTTTTCGGTAAACAGTAGAATGATACGTTTTAGCGAAAAGCTCTATCTTGTCCACAAGACGTTTTCCCTGAAGAATTTTGGCTTACTCATGTACATTTTGGCAAACTGCAGTCTTGCTTTTTTAAGTCTCAGTCTTGCTTTTTTTGTGTCAGCGGTGGGGTCCTCCTGAGTCTTCTGCCATAGCGTTTCATTTCATTCAAATGTCTATGGATAGTTCACACTGACACTGATGCACCCTGAGCCTGCAGCCTGATTTTTTTTTTAACTTGACTGGGGCTTAGCCTTGGGAGATTAGCTGCAGTGCCATGGGTTGTAAAGTTCTTGATTATGTTGCACACCTTATACAAAGGATCATCAAGATCTCTGGAGATGGACTTGTAACCTTGATACTGTTGATATTTCTCCACAATTTTGGTTCTCAAGTCATAAGACAGTTCTTTTCTCCTCTTTCTGTTCTCCATGCTTAGTGGGGCACACACAGACACACAATGCAAAGATTGAGTCAACTTCTCTCCTTTTTATCTGGTTTCAGGTGTGATTTTTATATTGGCCACAGGTGAGTTTGAACAAGCATCACATGCTTGGAACATGTTTGAAGTTATTTACCACAATTTTTAAAATGTGTCAATAATTTTGTCTGGTCTCAGTTCTTTTGTGAATTTATGTCACATTTGCCTTTTTTATTTTAGTTTTTTATTTTAGTGTTGTTCCAATACACACAAAGGAAATAAACATGTTTGACAAAACATGTGCAATTGCAATAATTTTCTGGGAGAAATAATGATTCGCAACACATACTTTTTCATTTTGATTCTCAATATTTAGCTTGCAAATTTGATTATTTCTCTAAAACTGTAGTCACAAAATGAACGTTCATAGGTTAGCCTAATGCGGACTTTAAACAAACACATGCTGTAATTAGGGTGTTTGCACACAGAAATTAAATCATTTGCAGTTTTTATCATTTTTTATTGGTATTTAAATGTTTTTCTCATATCTTAACAAGAAGATCTTAAGAAGAAACACAAATTTGTTTATAAAACTGGCATTTTGAGCCATATTTGTATTCCTACAAATATGCTCTGAGATACAACTGATCAGTAATGCTATAAATGAGGAGGCAGGCCACTGATTGAAATATGAGTATATGTTCTTGGGAGGCTCAACATGGGGACTGTTTATGGTAGTTAATGGTAGTGTGGAGTATTCACAACATGGCTTAGACACAGTGGCATATAGCTTCAACCACAAAGCTGAGGCTAAAACAGCCAAATGAATACCTACTCGTAGTCGTCAGAATGGCGGTATTAAGAAGTTCAGTATTAAGAAGCTTAATGTGCAGTATGTATTAGGACATGTTTTTTAAACATGTAGGATGAGTCCACCTGTGGCACCTGACTCTCATAGGTTTGAACCCTGCTGACTACGGGTGGATTTTTAATGGGACTCAGAATAAAAGGACATCTGCAGAATTGCAATTAAGTTTAATAGTCCATCCAGCATCTCTCAACACAGAAGTCAGCACAGATGATGTTAGACCCTATCATTTTCTTCTTATTTGAAACACTGCAGCTGAAAAGTGAGATTATGGTTTACTGCAGCTAAAAATTATAGCAGGTTTACTCAACAATTAGTACACCTGACAACTGACTCAGGCACACCTGCCATTTTTCTGCACCTGACAAATCACCCAACCAGAGCTCTGAATGAGCATGCGTAGTCCAGCCTACACAAGAAGTAGTCGTGGCCGAGTGGTTAAGGCGATGGACTTGAAATCCATTGGGGTCTCCCCGCGCAGGTTCGAACCCTGCCGACTACGGGTGGGTTTTTATTGGGACTCAGATTTTAAAGCCGCACTCAAAATTGCAAGTGAGCTGTAGCATCGAGTTCTGGCGGAGTGTTTGCTACACTTAAGGAAATACAATGAAAATGACTTATAAGCTAACCTCTCCATAAATAGACTTTGTTTAAAATACTAAACAAGTAATACATCACCGAATAAGGTTGACCGAAATACGGGTGGGTTTTTAATAAGACTGGCCAAACAACTTACATTTACATTTAAGGCATTTAGCAGAAGCTCTGGATAAAAGTGCTTTGCTATTTACCCAAGAAAACCCTCAGCTAGTTTGAATAGAAAAAAAATTCAAAGATGCCTCTAAGTTTAGACACTAGTAAACAAGTCAAGTCAAGTCAAATTTATTTGTATAGCGCTTTTTACAACTGTTGTCGTCACAAAGCAGCTTTACATAATTATTACTTAATAAAGAACAGAGACAGAGAAGAAAGAAGAAATAACATGAAGCGTCAAAGACCCCCGTGAGCAAGCCAACGGCGACAGTGGCAAGGAAAAACTCCCTCAGAGCTGGAGGAAGAAACCTTGGGAGGAACCAAGACTCACAAGGGGGACCCATCCTCCTCTGGCCAGACTGTTTTAAACATTAATGATAAAAATTACCAAACCAGGTACAACAGAAAGTTAATAGTTGTGATATTAATAGTGTCAGACAGGCACGAGTCCATCTAGGTTTCAGCACGGCCACCAAACAGGCAGCAGCGGCTGGCGGGTGAGCCATGGGTGGTGGCGGGTTGGGGGGGACCCGCTGGCTGGACTGGTAGGTGGCAGCTGGTTAGATGCAGGTAGAGGGGACCTCAGCGGGCAATCTTCCTGCAGATCGGGCTGGGTGGCCATTTACTCGGGGAAGGTAAAGAGAGAGAAGTTAGTTCTAAGAGGAATTTTATGGAGTGCAGAGAATGTTGAGAATCAGCATCTGGGTATGTCTGATGACTCCGGCAGGTCTGATTATCACAGCATAATTAAAAGGAGAGAGCCAGAAGGTAACACGGACACGGGTGCACCCTGAGAACACCAGCATCTATCTGCTCCACCGTCAACAAACCTGAGTGATCGCGTGTAAGCAGCGAGACGACAGCTCCAGCATCTCAGAGTACTACAATTCCCTGGGTCCGCGAACCCCTGGACCTGCAGCCCTTATCTAAGAAACATTAATTACCAAAAGCTAAACTAAACATATAAGTTTTCAGTTTAGATTTAAAGATTGAGACTGTGTCTGAGTCCCGAACATTATCTGTAAGGTTATTCCAGAGCTGGGGGGCTTTATAGGAAAAGGCTCTTCCCCCTGCTGAGGTTTTCAGAATTTTGGGAACGCGTAAGAGGCCAGCACCCTGAGATCTAAGTAGTCTTGATATCTAAGTAGTCTTGAAACACAAGTCAATAAGGTGAGCACTCTTTGAATAATAGCAATATCTGGGAAACCGCGCTTCAGTGTAACTTGAAATTAATCTTAGAAAAGAAATTCTGAGCTGTTTTCTTTTATTTCTTAGTCATTGGCATTTATTAAAAAAAAAAAAAAAAAAAAAAAAAAAAAAAAAATATATATATATATATATATATATATATATATATATATATATATATATATATATATAAATCAAAGCAAGATTATATGATTTACACAAAGATGTGTACATAAGTACAATCAGCAGCTAAAGAATCTCAATAACTAAAATACGCTCAGCAGCAAGGAATATCTCAGCTGTTATAAATTCCCTCAGAAGCTTAAAAAATACTATCAGCGGCTAAAGATGATCGCTTGCAGATAAAACAGCAGCTAAAAGCAGCTACCCTCAGATGATAAATACTCCAAGCAGCTCAAATAAATATCATTAGAAATATATAAAACCCTGGGAAGAAAAAAAAAAAAACTTCCAACGACTAAACATATCCTCATAAGCAGAATAAAACTCATTGCTGAAATTCCCTAATCATACATCTACAAATGTACAAAATAACAGTTCGTGTTATTTAATATATATAAAAGCAATATTGAATCATTTACACGAATAATATACCAATACAATACCATCAGCATCTAAAAAATACTCTCAAAAAACTCTCAGCAGATAAAAAAAACACGGAAATCTCAGGAGCGAAAAGAAAATACCCCCCAGAAGCTTAAAAACAGCACCATTACAATAAAACAAACCCGTAGCACCCAAAAAAGACAACAACAACAACAACAACACATCATCAGTTAAAAACACCTTCAGCAGCTAAAACAAACTCTCAGCAGCTAACAGTCCTCAGGTAATAGAAAACACCATCAGCAGCTAAAATACGTTCAGACGTTCAGACGTTAAATATTCTCTCAGCAGCTAAAGATATCAAAATATGTATATATAATATATATTAAAAAATACCCTCAATCGACCACTAGCTTCCATCCCTTCATAACAAGGATGCAGGACTAAACTGAGTAATACGGGGTCGTCTGCATCCCGGCCAAATGAACCCGTTCACTGATCATACCCACACTGTAAACCCGAATAAGTTCAGTTAACTCAAATTTTTTGAGGAAACTGATTACCACAAACTATTTAAGTAGACAAACTCTATTATTTTAAGTGCAAAGAATATAATATTTTTATGTGCACTGAAATTTATAAACCTTATTATCTTGTACTCAATATTATTACATTTTTAGAACTATTTAAATTCAGTCTAACTTTACTTAAAATAACTGTATATGTTGTACTTAATATTTAAATGTTTTCTTAACTATACTAAACTACTTTTAATGAACTCAAAAAATGTATACTGTAATAGTTTGGAATACTCAAAAAGTTGTATTAAGTTTAAATTAAAAATATTGTGTCAGACACACTTTTCATTTACTCAAACATTTCAACTAGAAAATACTCATACTTGACTAATACTTTACTTAAAACATTTGAGGAAACTAATTACCACAAAGTAATTGAGTTAACTTAACTCAAAATACCTTCACAAAAAATAAATATAAAACAAGGAAACGTTAATCTGCTAAAATGAACATTTTATTTTAGCAAATCAGTAACCAGGATGCAAGTCATAAACCACTCATTTCAACAAATATATAAAACCCATTCTGAGGTACAATAAAACTTTGCTGAAGTCAAAACACATTACACCATTTAAACCAAAAAAAAAAAAATAAAATGTATGGCTTTGCATAGGCTTGTCACAATAATCACATTGACTAATGGTACAATGGGTTTAATGAATAAAGCAAATGAGGAGCAAGTATGTCAGCTTTTTTGGTTTCATTTTATTTGCTTAACTTGTGCATAATGAGTATTTACTTATATTCCACTCACAAATTCTTAATATTAATAATTATTAAAAGTACATTGCTCTTTAAAAGGGTTTAATTGCATTATCATGCCATTATATTATCATTATATCTGTCACATACATTTGCCTTAAAATAACTTATTATTTTACTATTGCAATAATCTTTGGGCCAGTATATAGTACAATACATTACAGCAATCGTGACAGGCCTAGCCATGTATTAATAGGGCTGCTCTGCATACAATAAACTGAAAAAATATTCCATAAAATACAATAAAATAAAATATAGTATTAAACAAAATATGTTAAGCATGTTTAGTTAAGCCCTTAATGCTTAGTAATGTGTACCTGTGCAGTAACAATTCTGTGTACAATGGCCTGTACCATGGCAACAATAATAAAAAAAAAAAACTGGCATATTTTCTGAACATATTTGTGACTCTCCAACAGAACAATTTTTGGAACTTGGAATTTAAAGAGGTGGTAATGCAATCTAGAAAAAAAAAAAAAAAAAAAAAAAAAAAAAAAAAAAACTTACCACAACAGCAGGTTTATCTAACAGAGCATAGAAAGGTGATGCTTCAACAGGAATTTACAACAGGCAGAACCTACAAAAGTCCCATCAAAAGGGAGTGTATCATTCGCCAATTACACCCTCCCTAGCAGATCATTTTTTAGATTTAGCAGCCTGGGTGTTAGTGGTTTAAAGTCATCCAAGCCCATAATGACTTTCTGAATGAAGTGGAAGGTGTGGATCAGTTTTTTTGGATAGCAGATGTTTAATGCATACATTAAACCAAGTAACATGAGAAAAGCATCAGCCAAATAAGAAAGGTCATTCAGCACAATGTCACCTTCCAGCACAATGGCAATCCTTGCAGGGCTGAATTGAACAGGGGAACTTGGGTCTTCATTCACCATGGTGAGAAGACCAACTGCCAAGTCTGCGATGTCCGGTTCACTCTCTTTCTCAGTCTGAAAAATAAATTAAACAAAAACAAACAAAATAGTAAACACACATACAACAATAATTCCAATCTTTGATTTCTTTCTTCCAACTTATGCTTTCTTTCCAAAGCAGAACAAGCATACAAGATTCAGTGGTGTTGGTGGGATGTCTTCAAATGTAAAACATGAGGGTTATAGATTTTTTAATATTTTTGGTTAAGTAGTGGCACAAAGTGTCCCAAGACATAAAATTGAACAATTACTGTTGAGAGCAAAAATACTTCTTGTACTGAAATAAAAGGACGCCATTTATTTCAGTAATAATATATGGTGACCATTTAATAAAAGGGTATCCTGCAACTTTTGACTAACCCTGTACATATTTAGTAACTTACGTTCCAAGTCCTGAAAAAAGCAGAGTCATCTTCACAAAGGAACACAGGGAGGGCTCGAAGCGCAGCAGTACGTCTGTGGTTTACATCACATTGCTCCTGTAAATAGATGTGAAACTCTTTAGATTAGATGAGGGAATGAGAAGAAACAAATGAAGAGTAAAACAACAGAAGCAGCAGTAGATGCAGGATAGGAAGAAACAGGGGAAGCAGAAGAAAAAACAGAAGAAGCATAAAATTTGTGCAATATCTTTGTTAAAATTAATACTAAATGTGGTCACATACCAGAAGATCATAAGCACTAAATATGCTCCTCAGAGCTTCCGCAGTCTTGCCAGTACGTGCAGCCTTCTGCCAGTAGACAGCCAATAACCTCGGTGTATGTTTGTCCAACTCTGCATAGAACTTGCTTCGCAAGTTGATATTTGTGATCCTGTGAAATTCTGCACAAACCTAAACATTCAGGCATAGAAATACAAATAAGATTAATGTTCAATTGTATAATTTGTTGTTTTACAGTACATTACAATCTGCATTTAAAATTTGTTTATAAATTGGAATTCCTATCACATCACAAACCTTGGAGTACAGAAGATTGCAATAAAGAAGTTTTCAATAAAATTTTCTAGAAATCTGATTCTACAAATACCAGTATGAGGATAAATGTAACAAGAAAGTTAAGAAAAAGTTACCTGTGACTCTATTCGAAGCGCAGGCCAATTTTCCAGAAGGTCCTTGACAGATTGGGATGGGTTGTCGGCAATTATTTGTTTCCGGCGTAATGCATATGTAGTTTGCATTAGTCTCTCTATCATCTGTAGATTTTTATCCATCTTTGATACTTCTTCTACCACTTGCACTCTTAGTCGCTCCAGACTTGAGGCATCCTCTCCTCTTGGGAAATTTGGTAGATAGTTCACCTCTGCTCGACGAGGTCTTTTGATGTTGCAGTGGGGTGACTCACTCTCTGGGTTATTTCGGCTCCTCTTACCAGAGTTAACAGCCACCACTTTACATAATAATGCCAGCTGTATGACATGCAAGGCTGATCGATATTTGCTAGGCAGATCTGCAAGAACCCAGTATACTGATAAGAGTTTATGTATTTTCCTTGAAGTACCTAAAGGATTTGAAACTTCTAGCTCATCAACATATAAAATTAATGGCAATTTCAGCTCAGGTGATGCTGACAGCAGTTCATTTGCATGAATATATGAACCATCTCGATGGCTCATGTAGTGACTGGGCTGAGAGCAACGTGCTTCTTGAATTTTATCAAATGCATCAGTATGTTTGAACAGCTCCTGAATCATTGGAAGTATAGGGACATACACAGCTGCGTGCCCATGTTCAATGACATACTGGAAAGGCATGACCACAGGATAGGCCCTCTCTATATAGGACTTCCTTCGTTTATTGGAGGATAATTCTGCCCCTTCAGCTGTTGCCCTGACAAAAACATTACTGTCCATGACAACACTAACAACTTCCTCAAGAACAGCATCATTTACAATGGTGGAATGTTTCTGCAACACCTCACTTATGTTCTGTTTCAGAAGAGGTCTAGACAAGAGAAACACCTGACCCAAATCTCCTGCGCTGCTAGATCAGAAACATGAAGTATAGCCTGCATCTTCAAAAAAAGAGAGGCTAAATTCTGACGCAACTGTATATTTAACTGGTTCATGTCACACAGACCATCATCCTCATCATCTAATGTGTCTTCATTTTCAGATGGTCCCAACCCCTCACACAGGTCAACATTTTCCACAGAAGAACCAGCAGCACTTAGGCCTACAGAGTCTTCATCAGTAGAGACATGATTAAATAGATCTGCACTACTAGAGTCTCCATGTGTTCTGCTTTTGTGAGCATTAAAGGAAGTGTACACATTAGTACTATAGGCACAGCTCTTATATGGACATGTTACCATTTCATGGGTCCTCAAATGCCCTCTTAAATGAGTGAATAGTGTTTTCTCTGAAAAAGGCTGCTTAAACCCACACAAGGGACATGTATACACCACTTGCACTCCTTGTCCCCCTTGACTTGTCCCTTTTGTGTTTTTGTGAATCCTTGAAAGATGAATTTTAAGTGCATTGAATGACCGAAATGTGCAAATACACGAGTCGTAAAGACATGGCAAAGGACAGACTTTTGAATAGTGGTTATGTTGCAAGCGGTAATGACAAAGTAACTTGCCACGAGTATCAGAGAAGGCATCACATAACCTGCATTTCCACTCCATATCTGCCATTATAAACCAACTGACAAAATGACAGGCAAGTGACAAAAAGCTAATACTTGTTGAGGTAGGAGCTCTATATTTCTAAAATTTCTGTTATATTTCTCTCTGCTCTAAATTTGCTTTACAAAATTAGCACTTAATTAACTCATATTATACTTACCTATGCAGTTATGTTTTAGGGGCTGGACACGTTCATCTTTAGTGTACCCTCCTGTTCATGCACACAATGCAACAAATGTATCAATGTGTACACAGTAGTCAATGCCAGAGAATAATGATTTTGTTTGTAATGATAAAAAAAAATCAAAAGCACCAATGAATTGCATTTACATCTACGTTATCTGCTCTTATCATTAAATCCTTACGCATGCAAAATAACAAAAAATTTCAGAAGCTAACTACATCGACATTAGGCAATTTTAAATGAACACACAGCAAAAACAATTAAAGTTTAGACTCTGCTTTCATGGCCTTTCCACTATCAATCTCTAGCTAAACCTCTCTATTTCACTGCATTTTCTGTTGTCAGTGCAGGAATATCAAACTCACTCAAACTAAATGTGAACATGGGAAATACAAGTTTAAACACACTGTAAAGTACCAAGAAAATAATATATCTCTCTCTCTCTCTCTCTCTCTCTCTCTCTCTCTCTCTCTCTCTCTCTCTCTCTCAACAATGAGTTTAGTGATTGTCTTTACTTGAACACATTGAGCTTGTTGAGATTAAAACTTGAATATCGTTCTATGAACTTGAATGTTTTAAGCTGTTTGAACTGTTTTGCAGTTTTGCTTACAAATAGAATAATTTTAATGAGTTCCCCACACTGTCAGGGAATACAGTGCATACTGAGCTCCACCCAGCCTTCATGCACATATCTGCATATTTTGTATTGATTGTCTTTGACTTTGACATATTGTCTAAAAGTTCAGTTGAGTAGATTTGAATATCAAGGTACACATACATGCCCTTCAGAGTCAGATTCGTTCACATTACAGATGTCACTCACATTTATTTAAACGAACCGTCAAATCTGAACTGAGCAAGAAAATGACTAAAGAGACTTGTAATGTGAGCGTAACCTATGTGATGATATTTCAAGCTTGTTTTAATTCAGGTTAGGTTATGTTATAATAAGAAAGAGGGATGTTTTGGATCTTTTAATCTACAAAAGTTAAAACATTTAAAGCACATTAGATCATGGACAAGTTAATTACAACACATGTATCCAATCTTGTTATTGAGATTAAATGATGAATGAGACATACAGTATGTTATTGTGTTTCAATGTTTGAATATATAATTATAAAGAATAATAAAGAAATTGGATTCTCTTGTGTGTGTGTGTGTGTATATATATATATATATATATATATATATATATATATATATATATATATATATATATATATATACATATACATACATACACACACACAAACACACACAAACACTTTTCAATCTGCGGATTGGTTCATTGATCTCTTCTGAACACTATCTTAACAGTCAGTATATTTGTAAAAGACTGTTAGACCACTAAACCCCTTATACGCAGCAGCTGTATTCTGGCTGCTGTTCTGTAAAAAAAAAAAAAGAAGCAAATGTAATTTCTGCATCCTTTAGCTTTACAGTCAAAGTAAAGTTTTGAGTGTTTTCACTACTCTAAAAATAATCTTCTTCCAAGTTCCAATGTCAGGTTTAAAATATATGTTCACATTTACCCCTCTAAAACGGGCCTCCACTTTTTGCAGTCCTAGAAATCAGGAGCACCAACGCCTCCTGACAAAAAGCTTTCCATAGAACCCTGCAGGACAACCTCAGACTGAACAGATGAAAAACAACCCAGTGTGTAAATTGCACAATATAAATATTTTCACAGAGTACAGTATAAGAAAAGGAGTTCAAAACAAAAGTTTTCATACATAAGTATTTAATAAGAAAAAACGCAATTTGCAAGTAGTTGCTAAAGTAAAGTTGATGTAATCTGATTGACTTGCTGACTAGACAGTAGTAGCAAAATACATTTTTAACTTCAAAGCTTAATACATACTTAAACATATCATTATTGCTTAAAGACCAGATCATCAAAAATAGTGTATGATTTATTTAAAACTGTAAAAATATTTACATCTTAAAAAGAAAAATATATGTAGCTAGTATAACATTGCAAACTTCATTACAAATGCTGTGGTTCTAGCAACTAGCTAGTCTGTTACAAGCAGTAATATACATTTTTAGATTTGAATTGAGTTTTATTAAACATCACTACGAATTTGGAAAATTTCAGCAAAATTCTTAATTTACGTGTTTTTTAAAGAATTAAATGCATTTGTTGATGTCCATGATGTGCATGCTTAGTTGAATCAGCACACATCAGCAGCACTTCACAATTAACTCACATCTAAGAAAAAAAACTCTCAGAAGATCTCTGAGGAAATACCTGCTCATAACTCACTGAAATCACTAAAAAGCTCATACTCACTCTTCTCACATCTTAACTCAGAGATAAAGAGTTTAGGCCTAAAACATTCAGATTCCTCTGAGCAAAAGAATGGCTGATTATGAATATTGCTTTTAGTATTACAAGCTGCGTGTTTGTGTGTGTGACGTCAGCTGGCTGTGAACCGGGGTGTAGTTTATGCCATGGGTCTTCCCTTGCCAGTATAAAGTCTCTCCATCACCAAGACTCCTGCTGAGCCTCAATGTGGCTGCATAATGATAACTACGTGTTTTGTTAAATGAGGTGTTAGACAGATGGAGTTTACTTTGAGTTGTTTGTCATTGAATGTCAACACTGGCAATGGTTGTGGTGATCCAGAGCTCCACTGGCAAAGTACCCTGATGAGCAAGTGGGGGGATTGCTGCAAAAATAGCCCTATACCAACCTCTGGCTTGTGCATGTAATCAGAATGCCCCAAGTTGCTTGCTCCTAAAGATACTGAACGGCCAGCTACACCAGGTTCTAGACCCTGGCGACCCTAGATACACTGGGGTCAACGCACAACTGAGGGGCAGAAAAAGAGTTACAAAGGCTGAATGAATCTGTAATGACATGCAAGGTCAAACCTGAAAAGCTGAAGAGCTGCTGCTAATTGTAATGTCTGGCAGCAGTGCTACTCAACAGGGATTAACATGTTGGAGGAGGAAAGGATAAGGAACAGATGGCAACAGCAGCTCAGAAAGCACAAAGCCAAAAGCACAAAGGTGTCAACAAAAGCCCCACTACTGTCTTTACTTGCCCAGCTTGTCTCTAGATTCAGACTATTTAACATACTATTTTAAGAACTCACAGCTAAAGAGTGGGCGTCATTGGTATTGGTGTGTGTGTGTGTGCGTGCATGCATGTATGGGAAAGACTGCTGTTATTTTTTTTTCTCAGGGAAGAGGATCATCATCATCATCAGACTGCTGATCAGGAGGGATGCTGAGGGTATTGCTGGCTCGGACGCTGGTCAGGTGAGGGCAGGCGGAGATCAGGCTAGCTACACCCTCCAGAGTCACACCCGTGCCATCCAGATTCAGCTGGTTCAGCCTCATTCGGTAAAGAAACCTCAAGCCTGAAAGATGAAAACAAAAACTCTGTAAAATGAAAGGGAATCGAATGTCGAGTTTGGGAATTTCAGGCACTTTTACAATGAGTAGAGCAATATGGCACAGTTTTAGAATCTGCGAATTTGCCATTGTTTCCACTGTCAAGCAAACTGTACTGTGCCCTCAAACCTCTACCATGTAGTACCAAACCATGTGTAGGTGGAGCCAGAAACAGATGATTATTTATGGTCAACACAAGTCAGTGCTCGGCAAGCTTATATCTTAAACATCCCCAAATCCCTTATTCCTATTTAAAAATTTTCTGAAGGAGAATGGGTTTAAATTCCTACCAATCATGTACGTGAATTTGTATGTGTGTGGTCTTACCGTGGTCAGTAATGCGTGTCCTGCTGAGGTTGAGTTTGAGAAGCTGGGGACAGTGAACTAAACCACGTCTGACCACTGTATCGCCCACCCGTGTGCAGGCCAAGCCGATCACCTATTAACACACAATCAGAGCCCATAAATCATTATACTGAATTGCTAGACTGATAAATGAATAGGAAAGTGATCATGATAGGACCACTACTGATGAGATATAACTGGGGTAGTGGTCTGTTCTCAGCACAAAAATGACACTGACATGATAGTGTTCATGATACTGTGTGTGTCACTGTGTTGCATACCTGTAAATATGGCAGTTGAGTAATGAGGGAAGCCACACCCCGACTACTGACCACTGTTCGATCCAGGCACAGCTCCACCAGCTCCTTCAGAGTTACCAAAGCAACTAGTCCTGCATCACTCAACTGAGTGTTACTGAGAGACAGCTTCTTTAGCCTGTTTAAAAAAGGACAACAGTTACTTTTTTAACAAACTAAATCACAGTAGAACTGGCAATCACAGTAAACCAGAGTAAACACATAGTAAACCAAGGTAAAAAAAAACAAAAACGTTTTGTGTTGTATCTCCTAAAAGCCAATGCTTAAAAGTGGATGGACTATCTGCAAAGAAGTGTATAGTCTTCTGCTGTGCCAACTACAGACCCAGAATTAGAATACCAATACATAACGTTGCAAGTGATGTAATAAGTGCACATAAGCTTGTTGCTTTGCGCTTCTGTCAGACTGACAGCAACAGCAACGAAATACAAAATCAAAGATCAAATTATAGTCGGTCACATACATAGTCATCCACAGTACAACTAACAGTAAAATGTTCATTGTCTATTAGCTGTTGCCCCAGTTTGATTCAACTAACATGTTACTGCTATCCACCCTTCCCTTCGAGCTTGGTCGGTCAGGGTGGGTCTTCTGCTGCACTTCAGATAAGCATCTCTTTGGCCAATGAGTAATCAGCATTGGATGCCAAATTGTGAGGAGTTAGGTTCCTCTTCCAGTAGCTGGCTCAGAAAAGGGGTTGGAATTTATCCTCCTATTCTCATGAGGCTCTGAGGGTGGTTGCATACAATGCCTTATGACTGTCTTTAAGAATGTCTTATGATTGCTATGATCTATACTGCACTGCTTAAATTATAGCCACAGCTCATGATGCATACCTCTCCCACCTTTTTTTTTCCCACCCACTGAAAAAAGACCTGTGAGAAGCCTCCAAGTGATGCTCTTTAGATGTTAGGCTATGGAATAGTATTTGGACTGACCTCTCAATAAATTCAAATGTGTTATTCAGTCCCATTGCTACATAGGTTTAAATTTGAAGCACCTACTGTTTACAGGACTGAAAGAATTGGTGGTTGAGGCATAGCTCACAGCACCTATTTTTTCGTGAGTAGAACAAAGTTACTGATGCATTAGTAACTAGGCTTTGACAGCCTTAATTTAATGGGCAAAGAATCTGTGAAATCCACACTTCCGATCCCATCTCTTTAACTACCTTAAAAACCTTTGTCAATTTTCTTTTGGAAATTCATTACTACAGATGTTTGCTTACTTTCTCTAGCCTGTATTGCGGATGTTTACTTAAGGAGCTCAATAAAAGACATTTTTACTGTTGTGTTATTAACAGGGTTGGGAGAGTTACTTTAAAATTGTATTCCATTACAGATTACATGTTAAAAACGTAATTGTAACCTAATTCAAAGGATTACTACATAAAAGTAATGTACTCAGATTTGTCATTACTCTCAGATTACTAGTCTTTTCAAAGCCACATATTCAAATGAAGACAAAAGAAAATCCTAATGTATAAAGTCAATTCAAACAGTCCTGCATGTCTACATTAGTGTTTATATTATATTATATATATATTATATATATTTGTATTTATATTAGTCCATTCACAATGGAATATTCAAATATCTGGCTGAAAAAACAGCGTCTGGTCTGGTGCTGGTCTGGTTTGCTAGTGATCAGCTATGTTTATGTATGTTGACTTTTCTAGCAAGGTAGTGTAAAAGGCTGCTGGCTTATTATTATATTTGATCTAATATCATTCCATCAGTAAATGCAATTACTGGTTGCATTTACAGTATGTTGTATTGTGTTACTACCCTACCCTGACTATTATTTTAGTTAGATTGTGTTTGTCAATAATTGTGATTTATACCAATTAGACCACATTTTATTAGTAATAAATGCAGAAATCCAGGTAGAACTGCAAAGCATTTACGCACTGCTTGCAACTGTGTGTTACTTTTATAGTGTGAGTGTGTAAAACTGACCATCTGTTGGTGTGCTTTTCTGTTGCAATGCAGGGCTTCCCCCTATAACAAGGAGGCTTTTGCACTGTCTGGTAGACATGATTTGACTGGCTAATGAGCCAGCCGCTTATATCTTTCATGTCCTAGAGGACATTTCATTAGGAGAGTTGCAAAATCATAGCCACTTTGAAAGTGTTGGTCGCATGGTCTTCGCTGTGCACATTTTTTAGAGCCTACAATGTTAATGTTGTTGCCATTCTGTCCTCAGCATAGGCTGCAGCTGAGCACTCCTTGTGACAATTTGGGCAGACGTCATCTACTTGTTAGTACTGTGGTTGGTCAAGAGATACTAAAACAGAGCCCCTCGCAATATCACAAATTACTGACATTCTAATTCTCAGCCTACAAGTGTATTGTCCCAACCACTCACATGAGCACTCAGATACTTAGATAACTATAGTAAAAATGGGTAAACTCACTGTAAAAGTGGGTAAACTCTTAGTAAACCTGCCCATTTGTTACTACATTACTACATTAATAATGTTGCTCATACATTGTGCAACATGTACCTGGTCATGGAGCTGAGATGTGTAATGCCCTTGTCAGTGATCTGTGTGTAGTCAGTTAGGTCGACCTCAGAGAGCAGAATCTGTCTGGAGAGGTAAAGCAGCCCAGCATCAGTCAGTGAGTGACGGCCAGGCAGTATTAGCTGGGTCAGTCTCAAACCTAGAGTGAAAAGAGATAAAAACATAAGGACATCACTGTACTGATGCAGGTGTGTGTGTGCATGTATAAAAAAAAGTCTAGGCATGTCCCAATCAAGCAGCTGAAATCATATCTATTAATGGTGACTAGAGAACGCCAGAGGGCATTACAACAAACCCAGAGATTGGAATTGGATCGAGTCTTAAAAGCAGATAACCTATCCATTAAAAGATGACTGGATCCCAAATCACTGGATCAATTTGGGACATCCCTAACAGTCTGTTAAAAAGTAAAAAAGATGAAAAGAGCATGGCTTCTACAACAGAGTCAGCAAAATCCACAATTAACTACCTCAAAGGGCACACACCAAAAGTTTTGCCATGGTCCTCGCAGTCTCCAACCTTAACATTATGAGAAATCTTTAATTTGCATGTCTATCACTTTTTTCATCACTTTCACTGTGAGAGGGTTAGATAGTGAGAGCTGCTAGTTGATGCCGGTGTGATGAGCAGATGGAATAAGGTTTTGAACAAATCACGCCCACCCATCCCCAGAATCTTCAAGAATCTTTAGCTGAGAAAACACCTGTAGCACGGAAAACTGAATAATTGTGCAACAGTGCAAAAAACTTACCAGAAATGATCTCCAGCATATGGCTGCCATTGGTGATAGGAATACAGGAGAGACTTAGTGCAGACAAGCTAGGATGGGCTTTAAGGGCCTCAAGGGAGTCTTCCTTTATACCTGTACCATCCAGGTGAAGTGTTTGCAAGCAGTGCAGTTCAGCCAAAGCTGACACGTCACTCACCTGAGGGGACAAAACAAACAAAATGATTTCATTCAATTTAGTGTCTTGAAATAATTCACTCATAAATGCTTAATTTTGTTTTCTGGTGACTGATGTTTCTAATTTGGGAAATAGGGAAAACCTTACAGTTACAGTAAAAAAAACAACAACATTTCCTTGCATACTAATGCTGACAGTTTCGCAAGACTGATGTAATTGATATGCATATGCAATAAGACAAGTTTTAGGCAAGTTCATATATATATATATATATATATATATATATATATATATATATATATATATATATATACAGTGAGTCCAAGAAGTATTTGATCCCTTGCTGATTTTCTTCGTTGGCCCACTAATAAAGACATGATCATTCTATACTTTTAATGGTAGATGTATTCTTACATGGAGAGACAGAATATTAAAAAGAAAATCCAGAAAATAAATCTAAGGAATATATATTAATTGATTTGTATTTCATGGAGTGAAATAAGTATTTGATCCCTTAGTATTCATTAGCAGTTCTGGCTTTTACAGACCAGTTAGACACTCCCAATCAACTTGTTACCTGACCTGAAGCCACCTGTTCTCACTAATCACTTGTGTGAAAAACACCTGTCCACAGAATCAGACAGATCACACAGATTTCAAGTCTCCAACATGGGTAAAACCAAAGAGCTGTCACAGGACCTCAGAGTCAGAATTGTTGACCTTCACAAAGCTGGAATGGGCTACAAAAAGATTAGTAAGGTGTTGGATGTGAAAGTAACAACTATTGGTGCAATTATCAGAAAGTTTAAAGAGTATAACATGACAATCAACAGACCTCGGCCCGGTGCTCCAAAGAAGATTTCGCCTCGTGGGGTGGCAATGATGCTGAGAACAGTCAGAAATCGTCCTGCAACCACTCGGCAGGAGTTAGCAAATGACCTGAAGGCAGCTGGGACCACAGTTTGCAAGGAAACAATTGGCAACACTTTGCGCAACAATGGATTCACATCCTGCAGTGCCCGAAAGGTACCCCTGCTGAAGAGAGCACATGTGGAGGCGCGCCTCAAGTATGCCAATGATCATTTGAAAGATGAACCAAGTTATTGGGAGAAGGTTTTGTGGTCAGACGAGACCAAAATTGAACTTTTTGGCCTCAACTCCACCCGCCATGTGTGGAGGAAGAAAAATGCTGCCTATGACCCCAAGAACACTGTGCCCACCGTCAAGCATGGAGGTGGAAGCATAATGTTTTGGGGGTGTTTCTCTGCCAAGGGTACAGGGCTACTTCACCGCATCACTGGGAAGATGGATGGAGCCATGTACCGCACAATCCTGAGGGACAACCTCCTCCCCTCTGCCAGGGATCTGAAAATGGGCCGTGGTTGGGTCTTCCAACATGATAACGACCCTAAACATACAGCAAAGGCAACAAAGGATTGGCTCAAGAAAAATCACATTAAGGTCATGGAGTGGCCCAGCCAGTCGCCAGACCTCAATCCGATCGAAAATCTATGGAGGGAGCTGAAGGTCAGAGTTGCCAAGCGACAGCCCACCAACCTTCATGATTTAGAGAGGATCTGCAAAGAAGAGTGGGCCAAAATTCCCCCTGGTGTGTGTGCTAAACTTGTGGTTAACTACAACAAACGTCTCACCGCTGTGCTTGCAAACAAAGGCTTTGCCACTAAGTATTGAGTGTGTTTGGCAAGAGGGATCAAATACTTATTTTCCTCATTGAAATACAAATTAATTAAAATATATTCTTTAAAATTATATTCTGGATTTTTGTCTTGATATTCTGTCTCTCCATGTTAGAATATATCTACCATTAAAAGTGCAGAAGGATAGTGTCTTTATTAGTGGGCAAACAAAGAAAATCAGCAAGGGATCAAATACTTCTTGGACTCACTGTATATATATACACTGACCTATTTGTCTTTGCATATCAAGTAAAAATATGTAGCAATAAAAAGTCAATATTCATATAATGGAAATCATATTTGGAAAATTAGCTTTTAACAGTGTAGCTTTCAAAGTTGAACGGATGGAGTATATCTAGTTTACATACAATTCGGTATAGTATCCGTACTTGTTGGCAATGGTCAAAAGCCGATCTGCACCAAGAGCCCTTCAAGCTTCAGGTATGGCTACCACTGGAAAAAACGGTCCAGACGTTTTTCTGTCCTGGCACCAAAGTGGTGGAACAAACTTCCCCTGGGTGTCCGAACAGCAGAATCACTCGATGTCTTTAAACGCAGACTAAAGACTCACCTCTTCCGAAAGTAAGTGTAGAGTATTATGGTCTCCATATTGACTTTACATTCCTTTAGTATCTAAGCTTAGAGGTATCTTTCATTTTTTGTCTATTCAAACTAGCTAAGGTTATTCTTAAATAAATAGTCTCTGTGTCTGCTAAATGCCGTAAATGTAAATGTATAGTTCACGCTTACACATTCCAATAAGGTTATTTGCGTTTTTGGTTTGTTAACTCTTTCTTAGGCCTACTTAATGAGCTAAAAATGAAATTAGTCAAATGTTTAAAGTATCAAACTATTGGATTTGTACTCTAACTCAGAGGCACTATGCAAAGTTTGATCTTGAACCAGAACCAACTTTGCATGTGTTTATATCTCACCTTGGTGCGTGCAATGCTGAGCAGACGCAGTTGCGGTACACATTTGGGCAGTGCGGTCAGTGTAGCCTCAGTAATGGCGGTCTCATTCAAACCAAGCTGGGCGAGAGTAGAAGGAGCGGACTTCAGATACACCAGCAATCCGGCATCACTTACTTTGGTCTTATTCAGGGCCAGAAGAGACAGACACTGCAGCTCTAAAAGCAATAAAGGGCCGAAATAATAAAATGTTAGCAGGAGCACCACTGTGCTTTTAATGTAAAGACAAAGAGTTGGTTATTTTTAAACTCACTGGTGATGTGCTGCAAACAGGAGTCAGTGAGTTTACTGCACGCCGAAAGGTTCAGGTGTTGCAGTTTTAACAGACTGGACAAAACAGTGAGTCCGGAATCTACCAGAGAAAACATTTTTTCATTCATAATAACAATTCACACCACATATTCTGTATTCTGTGACACACACACACACACACACATATTCGTACATACAGACACACACACACACACACACACACACACACACACACACACACACACACACACCGGTAATAAGTGGAGAGTTGACCAGACTGAGGTGCTTTAGTGCAGTGAAGGCTCTGAGTTGCCGTAGTAACTCGTTTGTGGTGTATGGGTAGCTGTTCAGGATGAAGCTCCGCAGGGGGCAGCCAAAAAACAACTCCAGGGTCCGTGGCTTCAGCACACGTTCAGAGGTCATGTGACCCAACAGCAGCTCAGCCAAATCTGGGGTCAAACCAGCAAGACTGCTACTGTACTGCTTACAGGGAGCTGAAAAAGATATGAAAAGGAGAGAAGCAGAATGGGAGAGAGAGAGAGAGAGAGAGAGAGAGAGAGAGAGAGAGAGAGAGAGATTCTGTAGATGTTCAGTAGCTCTACAGCTTAAAAAGTTAATACTTTCATGTGTAGTTGTTATATTTATTGTACATTTGTTAAGGTGGTAAGGAGGTTTACCAGGAATGCAGATTTTCTGGAGGTGCTAATATACTGGAGGTTAAGGGTGAGCAGCTTCAGGGTTAGGCAGATACACATGTTGCCCCTCCCTGAGGCTGTAAACCAACTATAAAGCTGTATACTGAGACACAATACTCTGGACCTGGCGGAACCTCGGGTTGTTGAGCTGCCTGCAATGGACTGTGAACTGAGAGCTCATTTTCTTTATCTCTGTACGAAAACACACGTATACAACAATGTGTACAGTGGCGCTCTCTCACTCAAGGTTACACACATACCTGTAATGAGCAAGACGCTGGCTTTGGTGGCCAGAGAACACAACGAGGGGACACTGGGGGTCCTGAATGGTTTTTTTGGCGGGGAAGGTTCTTCGCGCTGAACTGCTCTCTGCAGCCTCTGAACTGCCGCATCTCCTGGCAGCATCCGCTCTGCGGCTGGATCAGCGGCAGCGTCAGGATCAGGCTCTCTACACAGACACACACATACTTACTTTTGTCTATGCTACGCTTCATAGTTACTAGATGTTCTCCTTCAGAGTGTCTGACAAACATTTGCAAATAGTGGAAACCAAACCAGTACAAAGTACCTTGACATTCTGCAAAAGAGAACACTACTTGAACTAGGTCAGGTTACACAAATAAATGCCTGTTTCTTGCCTTTTAAAAAATTAAACATGGAGGTTCAGTGCTCAGAATCAGATGTTCAGAATCACTGAATAACTACTTAGAAAGTAGTCAATGTGCCGGTATGAGGGAGAGGGAAAGAGAATGTTGTCATCATTAAGGCTGAGGTAATTTCTTTTGCCTGATTAGTGGACAGTGGGATAATTCACACTTGCTTTAGTAAATAAAATTTCCCACAATATAAAGAGCAACTGGGGTTCAATAATGGAGTTATTGGGTTTCTGATACAACAGTGATGATACAAAGGCATTCTTGCATATGATCAGGTTATTTGTTGAGTCAAGGTCTGATCTGCAGTTTCTGTGTTTGTACCTCAGTCTGTTCCCCTGTTCGGGCCAGAGATGCTGCGGCTCCAAAATAGGTCCGACTCTGATCGGTAGTTGAGGCAAACCTGCAACACACAGTGGAAGCAGGAATAAAATTACCAGATGACCAAGTTCAAACAGAAGCAATGTTGAGTATTTAACACATTTCTGCATTAAATTGAAATAGGACTGGAACTCTGTCAGACCCAAAACCTGTAACTTTGGGCGTTAAAGGAAACTGTGAGTACTGACTGTAAACATGGCAAAGACATAGATGAGTAAATAACAGTACAATGAATGTCACAAAAATGCTGCAACAAAATCGTGAACCGGTTTGTTATGAAGAGGAAAAAAACCCCACAAATGTAGTCAGTGACACCATTAAACACACAACATGACCTCTAGAAAGACATTCAAAACCATTTCCATTCTCCTTTACAAAAGCAGAATTAAAACCTCAGCAATGCTCAGTCATTCACAGCTGTTTCAAAACCCAGTCCAGTCCAGATGGTCCATTTATTTCCTTCAGTTCATCTTTACAGGTATTTACCGATGTTAACAGACTAGTCCCAGAGTGTTGTGATTTGGGAGAACGTACAGTGTGGATTTGAGGGCTGGGTTCAGAAACACAGGAAAACACCCTGTGTAAGGAAACAAAGCTGATGGAGTGGTTCAGACCATTAAAAAGCGGCCATGCTGGTTCCTCAGGCTGCTCCTCACCATCCAAGCGTTCATCATCAGCTTCATCAGGCACCAAACGCTGACCACGACCTGATCAAAGACAAAACACAGCAAGTTTTTAAGAAAACAATTGCTAACCGAGTTTGCGCAGTGGAGCATGAAAAGCGTGTGCAGTGGAGCGTGAAGAGTGTGTGCAGTGGGGCGTGTGCAGTGGAGCGTGAAGAGCGTGTGCAGTGGAGCATGAACAGTGTGTGCAGTGGAGCGTGTGCAGTGGAGCGTGTGCAGTGGAGCGTGAAGAGCGTGTGCAGTGGAGCGTGAAGAGTGTGTGCAGTGGAGCGTGTGCAGTGGAGCGTGAAGAGCGTGTGCAGTGGAGCATGAAAAGCGTGTGCAGTGGAGCGTGAAGAGTGTGTGCAGTGGAGCGTGTGCAGTGGAGCGTGAAGAGCGTGTGCAGTGGAGCGTGTGCAGTGGAGCGTGAAGAGCGTGTGCAGTGGAGCGTGTGCAGTGGAGCGTGTGCAGTGGAGCGTGAAGAGCGTGTGCAGTGGAGCGTGAACAGTGTGTGCAGTGGAGCGTGTGCGGTGGAGCGTGAACAGAGCATGCAGTGGAGCATGAGAAGCGTGTGCAGTGGAGCGTGAAGAGCGTGTGCAGTGGAACGTGTGCAGTGGAGCGTGAAGAGCGTGTGCAGTGGAGCGTGAGCAGTGGAACGTGTGCAGTTGAGCGTGAAGAGCGTGTGCAGTGGAGCGTGAGCAGTGGAACGTGTGCAGTGGAGTGTGTGCAGTGGAGCGTGAACAGTGTGTGCAGTGGAGTGTGAGCAGTTGAACGTGTGCAGTGGAGCGTGAAGAGCGTGTGCAGTGGAGCGTGAAGAGTGTGTGCAGTGGAGCGTGAGCAGTGGAACGTGTGCAGTGGAGCGTGAAGAGCGTGTGCAGTGGAGCGTGAGCAGTGGAACGTGTGCAGTGGAGCGTGAACAGAGTGTGCAGTGGAGCGTGAGCAGTGGAACGTGTGCAGTGGAGCGTGAACAGAGTGTGCAGTGGAGCGTGAGCAGTGGAACGTGTGCAGTGGAGCGTGAACAGAGTGTGCAGTGGAGCGTGAGCAGTGGAACGTGTGCAGTGGAGCGTGAACAGAGTGTGCAGTGGAGCGTGAGCAGTGGAACGTGTGCAGTGGAGCGTGAACAGAGTGTGCAGTGGAGCGTGAGCAGTGGAACGTGTGCAGTGGAGCGTGAACAGAGTGTGCAGTGGAGCGTGAGCAGTGGAACGTGTGCAGTGGAGCGTGAACAGAGTGTGCAGTGGAGCGTGAGCAGTGGAACGTGTGCAGTGGAGCGTGAGCAGTGGAACGTGTGCAGTGGAGCGTGAGCAGTGGAACGTGTGCAGTGGAGCGTGTGCAGTGGAGCATGAACAGAGTGTGCAGTGGAGCGTGAGCAGTGGAACGTGTGCAGTGGAGCGTGAACAGAGTGTGCAGTGGAGTGTAAGAAACGTGTGCAGTGCAGCGGAGGATGAAGAGCATATGCAGTGGAGCGTGACCCGTGTGTGCAGCGGAGTGTGCAGTGGAGCGTGAAGAGCGTGTGCAGTGCAGTGTGCAGTGGAGCGTGAACTGTGTGTGCAGTGGAGCGTGCAGTGTGTGTAGTGCAGTGCACTGTTTGGTAGTAATCTTCTCGTACCCCAGAAATGGGAAGGTCCTGAAGGTCCAATCCCAACATGCTCTACAGCTTCTTCCCAGAGCTGGTTTGGAAATGGGCGGGGCAACACAAGCTGATCTAGGTCCACCTCCTCCTGCAGTTGCTGAGGCTCAGCCGCCCCCTGCAGCTGGGGAGGCTCAGCATGCTCTGGATCAGGAATGCTCTCCACTTGCGGGGCACTCACAGCAGGTGCTGTCTGAATACACAGCGCTGCGCTCGGTGTCAAACCCAGAGAGCGCAGGGACAACGTCAGCTCCGCCTCAGAGAAACGCTTACGGGGAAAACCCTGCAGTAGTGTGAATGCTGGAAGAGACGGATGACGAGCAGCGATGCGTTCAACAACACTGCAGAGCAGAGCATCAGCTGGAAAACGCTCACGCATTGATTCACCGGAGGGCAGCCGAATCTGCAACAGAAAAAATCATGCATCAGAGAAGGTGAACCATTACACCATTCAATGTATAGCCAGAACCAAAGGTTGAAACCGTGCTGATACTGCAACCAAAGCAATGGACATCAAACAATTGCTTCTGCTTTCATAGAATCTGATCAAATTTCATCAAAGTTCAACTTTTAAAAATTCTGCTCACATAAAAGAAAAACAATAACAGGGAGTTTCACACAACATGCAAAACGAACTACAACAGCTCTGGCAGTGAATTCAGCATAAGGGTGATTTTTCTACCACCGATTATTTTCTGAACACACTTGCCCCTGTCAGACTGACTCTAGGTCTGACTCGCAGCCGTCTTATTCTATACCTCACCATAAGGACGCAGTGGTTATCCACGCTGGTCTGAAGTTGCCCACCCAGTGTGTTGCCATGGGCACTGGCCGAGGGAGCATGGCCCTTCTCCTGCTGCGAACGCCGATCATCCGCGATCCTCTTCAGGACCAACTCACGCTCCTAAGGGCGGCAGGAAACACTGACTTAGAAAAATTTGAACGTGATAATTATGGAGTGATTTTCATCCAGTACAAATCTGCAGTGTGTGATGTTTTTAGTAGTCCGGGTCCCATGCACCTCATGCTAATGACATTAAAGCTGCTAATAGACCAGTCCGGTGGCATGACACCAACATAACCACCAGATCTCTCATCAGATCTCTGAATTAGGGCGTAATTTGCTTGTGTGTAACTGCCCCAAAGTCTGACAAATAGCGTCCCCACACTAACCGACGACCCTGGATACATTTCAGAAACTGACCCGTGGAATAAAGAGCAGGTTCAAAAGGGTTAGAATGTTCAATTCACTGTTTCTCTGACCTTAACAATACCCTGCTTTAACAACTCAAGCTTAGGATTGACAGTGCAGACAATGACTTTTGTGTGTGTGCGTGTGTGTGTGTGTGTGTTTAAAATTCAGTCTCAGTGTGTGCTAGAATTTGGAAAAGGTTTTTAATATTGTGCACCTGTTTTTTTTGCCTCCTTTCGTGCTGAGCCTCCTGCGCTGCTCTCTCTCTCTGCTGCTGCTGGAAGCTGCTCTTGTCTTGTTTTATTCTCGACTCTAACGACTGCAGTTCTGAATTAAGATTCAGAGTGGGGGGAGTCAGATCAGGAGGATTCAGGACCAGAGAAGAACCTTAAAAAACAGAAAATATATACTTCAGTTTTCTTCACAGCATAACAGAAAAGTCTAGAAGAACCAATATAAAATATTGTATATTTTATGTATGTATATTCTGAGGAGCACCTTTTATTTAAGTGGTGTCAGCAGGGGAGCAAAATGCATCTGAAGTTGGACTTTTAATATCATAATCAATGAAATCTTCTTATATTAGTGCCTATTCCCATTTTAAACACTTAGACTAATAACATATTAAAAGACTAGACTGTTTTTTAAATGTATATGAATATTATATTAGTACAATAATCTATATATTGATCTCCTAAATATTCACACTCTCCTGAACACACGCTTGCCCACAGTCTCATACATAAAAAGAAAATAAATGCAAACAAACTTACATTGAAACAGACATCTCCATACAATAATAATTTAATCATTTCAAAGTAATAGAGTTTCAATAATGATACAGTTACTGCTGTCACTTTCTATAACTGGTGCTGTTACCTGTTTGCTCTGGCTCGGAGGGGCTCGTGGTGGTGCTTTTTGGAGGGTTAAAGGCAGAGAAGGCAGTTGTGGATGACTCTGTCTGCTTCACTAATCTGTGATGCAGACCTCCACCCTGCAGCAGCCTGAAAACACACAAAAAAACACTACTGTTTAGTGATTGAAGAACAATGTGTGTCACAATCGTAACGATACTCGAGTGAAACTGCAGCGTAACGGAACTAAACGAGTGTTACCACGGTGTAATGGTACTGAGTGAGTAAGCGTTACTGCAGTGTAACAATACTGAAAGAAAGAGTGATACTGCAGCGTAACGATACTGAGTGAATGAGAGTTACTGCAGTGTAACGATACTAAGCGAGTAAGCGTTACTGCAGTGTAACGATACTGAGCGATACTGAGCGAGTAAGTATCGTTACACCGAAGTGTAACGATACTAAGCAAGTAAGCATTACTGCAGTGTAACGATACTGAGCGAGTAAGCGTTACTGCAGTGTAACGATGCTGAGCGATACTGAGCGAGTAAGTATCGTTACACCGAAGTGTAACGATACTAAGCAAGTAAGCATTACTGCAGTGTAACGATACTGAGCGAGTAAGCATTACTGCAGTGTAACGATACTGAGCGAGTAAGCGTTACTGCAGTGTAACGATACTGAGCGATACTGAGCGAGTAAGTATCGTTACACCGAAGTGTAACGATACTAAGCGAGTAAGCGTTACTGCAGTGTAACGATACTGAGCGATACTGAGCGAGTAAGTATCGTTACACCGAAGTGTAACGATACTAAGCAAGTAAGCATTACTGCAGTGTAACGATACTGAGCGAGTAAGCATTACTGCAGTGTAACGATACTGAGCGAGTAAGCGTTACTGCAGTGTAACGATGCTGAAAGAAAGAGTGATACTGCAGTGTAACGATACTGAGCGAGTGAGAGTTACTGCAGTGTAACGATACTGAGCGAGTAAGCGTCACTGCAGTGTAACAATACTGAAAGAAAGAGTGATACTGCAGCGTAACGATACTAAGCGAATGAGAGTTACTACAGTGTAACGATACTAAGCGAGTAAGCGTTACTGCAGTGTAACGATACTGAGCGATACTGAGCGAGTAAGTATCGTTACACCGAAGTGTAACGATACTAAGCAAGTAAGCATTACTGCAGTGTAACGATACTGAGCGAGTAAGCGTTACTGCAGTGTAACGATGCTGAAAGAAAGAGTGATACTGCAGTGTAACGATACTGAGCGAGTGAGAGTTACTGCAGTGTAACGATACTGAGCGAGTAAGCGTCACTGCAGTGTAACAATACTGAAAGAAAGAGTGATACTGCTGCTTAACGATACTAAGCGAGTGAGAGTTACTACAGTGTAACGATACTGAGCGAGTAAGCGTCAGTGCAGTGTAACGATACTGAAAGAAAGAGTGATACTGCAGCTTAACGATACTGAGCGAGTAAACGTTACTGCAGTGTAACGATACTGAGCGAGTGATACTATAGTGTTATTAAACATGAATGAGTGAGAGTTACTGCAGCAGATGAATGAGTATTAATGCAGTGAAATGATGTTTACCATTCTGCTGCCTCTGTAACAGTGAAACAGCCGGCCTGCATGGCGTCCTGAATTTGCTCCCGACTGAAGCCCATCTCACTGAGCGTGTGCAGGAAGTCACCAATGGTCTGCAAAATACCCATACAAACACACACACACACACACACACACACACACAGACATGGTCTGTAAGATGCTTCTTATTGTGCAGAATGGTTTGGGTCTGTTTAGAGGGTTATACATTATAGGTACAGTAATATATTCACAAAATGAATCTGGAAAGCCAAGTTCATCATATCGGGATGATTTACTGTAAAATCTGAGAGATGTTGAAAAATAAATCAACCATGATAAGCAACACTAAACTGTTAAATACAATTGTTTGCCAATCTCCACCACAGTTAGGTCCTTTTCCAGTTAAGTCCCCTCTCGCTCTCACATAATGCTCCCAGTGCTGAGAGGGGGGAAGGGGGACTGCCAGCAGCGCTAACCCAACACCACTCAAGCACAAGGAGGAGGGGGGGGGGCACTGCTAATTTTGGTCCAAGTCAGCGACTAGTGTCCAAAACACAGCATGCTGGTCTGTGCTGTCAGTGTAAGGAGGTAGCTAGCTAGTTCAGCGCAAAGATGTAAGATGAGGATCAAACTGACCCAGAGAAGTGAAATCTGCTCAGATTACAACCAGCTTCATTTAATCATGTACTAACAGAAGCTTTTTCCGTTTTCAGTGGATCAACGGGGCTTTCCCAAGTTTATCAAACTATAAACTGCAGATAAGAAACAGAGACCTACATTACTGTTACAGAGTGTTTATGTGTTATAGGTGTTCATTCAGATCAGCAGGAGTTATTCAAGGTGACTGTAAGTGCAGAGATTAGCTAGCAGCTATCATATTAAATATTAAGTCGTTATTAGCTGTTAGCTTTTCCACGGTTATTAAACAAACAAGCGTTTCTACAGGGTTTAAACAACGAACTAGACACAGATTCAGCGATAAGTACTGCAGTTAAAACCAGACTGACCCACATAAACACAAACACAAACATAAACATAAACATAAACATAAACATAAACACCTCCGTCTGTTTGAAGTCTGAAACTCGGCGGAAGTTTAAGGTGTAAAATCTCACCTGGGCCTCCATCCTGCAGCTCCAACCTTAGCCCGGGGATTTAATCCGCCCTCGGTGTTAATCTGGGGGAGGACTGGAGATTGTCAGTAAATTATTAAAAGTGTAATTCTGAGTTAATCTGTAAAACGTTTTGATAGAGAAACTGTCCAGCAGAGCGGAGCTCCACTTCTCTCTTTCTTCTGCAGGCTCTCTCACGCGTACACAGCGCTCTACTGCCCCCTGCTGGTCAACTGCTGCAGGAACATAACGGCCGGTTTAGTTAAATACATATAAAAATAATCAATACAAAGATCAAATGATGACTGATAATCAGCCACTGATAATATGATCATTAGTAATGAGGAAGGATGGATTACTGACTGGGCCGGTAGGGGGCAGTGCTCAGGGCTCTCTGTGCTGGGAGGTGTAAAGATGCTTAAACACGCCTCTCTGGAAATGTGATGAAGTCAATTATTTACAGTATATCATAAAAGTAAATAAAAAAATAAAACACAAATCATTCACCATGTTTTTGCATTATGAGTAGTATTAGGCATATGTAAAATGTATATTAATTTGAATTATAAAGTGGTTTAATTTACTTCTGTGGTCTTTTTATGAGAAGATATGGGTCAATGTTGGAGTGCAGGGCTCCCCGACTGTGAGGAGGTGACCAAATCCACTGCAGTCAGATTTATTTGACGTTTCATCACATGGTGTGATTTCATAAACAGATGGAGTTTAGTGACTCTGCAGGACATTATAAATCATTATTAAATTTCCTGTTTTACTGTTTATGACTTTACTGTGAAACGGCCGCTCAGTTTCCAGATCTACTTCTTCAGTTAAAGAGTTTATTTGTACAGAGTGAAGCTGATCTCTCTGCTGGTGAACTCCTGCTGTCTCTCAGGAATGTAGTTGTAAAGGTTCCCATGATCTGAGTTAAAGTCACACATTTTGTGCTGCATGTTTGAAATCAGAGCCTCCTTCTTGTTTCCTTTTGTCTCTCTCTCTCTCTTTCTCTCTTTCTCTCTCCTCAGCTGTTTCCTTTTCGCATTCTTTGGTCCTGTTACTCACTCTGATGAGTGTGAACACACACACACAGCGTTTCTGAGAGGTATTTAAAATATATCATTCCTTTGGATTTTCATGGTCAGCAAACATAGTAAAAGCTGCAGGGATTCACTGCCACATTGGAAGTCTCTGGTGACGTAAAAAGTCAGTTTGCAAGCTCTTGTGTAGCTTTGAGACACAGCGACAGGCTCTGAATCACAAACCGATTTAGATTCAGATACAGACTCAGAGTTAAAGACAGACTCAAGATCGGGCTTACACTCAGGGACATACTTAGACTCAGGGACAAACCCAGACTCAAGAACAGATTTAGACTCAGGGACAGACCCAGACTCAAGAACAGACTCAGACTCAGGAACAGATTTAGACTCAGGGACAGACTCAAACTCAGGAACAGACTCAGACTCAGGGACAAACCCAGACTCAGGAACAGACTCCGATTAAGGGACATACGCAGACTCAGGGACAAACCCAGACTCAGGGACAAACCCAGACTCAGGAACAGACTCAGACTCAGGAACAGACCCAGACTCAGGAACAGACTCAGAATCAGGAACAGAATTAGACTCAGGGACAGACTCAGGAACAGACTCAAACTCAGGAACAGACTCAGACTCAGGGACATACTCAGACTCAGGGACAAACCCAGACTCAGGGACAAACCCAGACTTAGGAACAGACTCAGACTCAGGAACAGACTCAGGGACATACTCAAACTCAGGGACAAACCCAGACTCAGGGACATACTCAGACTCAGGAACAAACCCAGACTCAGGGACAAACCCAGACTCAGGAACAGACTCAGACTCAGGAACAGACCCAGACTCAGGAACAGACTCAGACTCAGGGACAAACCCAGACTCAGGAACAGACTTAAACTCAGGAACAGACTCAGGAACAGACTTAAACTCAGAAACAGGGCTCAGACTCAAGAACAGACTAAGGAACAGACTCAGACTCAAAGACGGTCTCAGATTCATGGACAGGCTCAAAATCAGATTCAAAGACAGACTTAGACGCAGGAACAGTCTCAGACTCAAGAACTGTTTTAGGCTCAAGAATAGCCTCAGAGACATACGAACAGTGTCAGTCTCAGGGACATACTCAGACTCAGGGACAGAATCAGAGACAGACTTGGGAATAAACTAACATAAAGGGACAGACTCAGACTCAAAAACAAACAGAATCAGACTCAAAATCAGACTCAAGAACTGTCTCAGACTCAGGGACACTCAGACTCAGACAATAAGGAGAACTGTTTAAAAGAGTCGACAATCAGACGCGTCCTCCTGCTTTTCCTGTGAACTAAAGGATCTCAGTAAAACACTGGATCAGATGGGTCTCAGCTCAAAAACGTCACTCACACGGACACAGGTACAGCTTTGCATGTGCTGGACGTGTTCTCTGGCATTTCCTGGTGGAAAACGTAGCACCATAGTGCTAAAGCTCCGGATCCCCCAGATGTCAGAACACTGTGAACTCCAGCTGGCTGTGTGAAAACTCACAGTAGTGAGAGAAGAATGAATGAGTGCCAAACTTCACTGCAGCAAAAGCAGAAACAGCATTGTAGCGTGTGATAAAGATGAACAAAAGAAATGATGAAGATATTTAAAACGTCTCACATGAAGTCTAAAATCATCATATTTCATTTTACTTTTAACTTTAGCCAAAGTAAAAATCTGAATCTGAATCCATTCTATTTTTGCTCAATTCAAATGCTGATTTACAGAAATGTGCAGAGATGCTTTCTTAGATTTTCAGTAAACAATTAATATCATACTAAATACAAATAAGCAAAATGATAAACAGCATAATATGAAGGTGTGTAGAATTAGACTTAGAACTTAACTGTGAGAGTTTATAGGGTGTAGGATCAGTGTGAGTAAGAGCTGTTCCTCATACTGTGTGAGGAGGTGAAGTGGGGTGGTGGGTGGGGAGAGGAAAAATCATATTATTGGTAAATATTATTGTCCAATGCCTGCTGGTGTATGGTTGATGTCATCAAAACTGAGGTCATTAGGTTAGTGAATAAAGTGTGAAGAGATTAGTGACTAAAAGAGGATTATGATACTGACTAATTATTATTTGAAGCCATTCTGATCTGGATGCTACTGTAAGCCCAAATGAAAGTAATGAGTTACTGTACATCAGCAATTTTCATCCATACTGAGCAGCACTTCAACACACTGTCCTCTGCTGGATGGACTTGGTATCAACATTCATTCTATGGAAAATGTACATTCAAACTTTTAAAATTGAATTAAATCTGTGAAATTGTAGAATGTAGAATTTACATCCAAAAATGTATGACATTTTAAAGTCATTCAACTTATTAAACATACATTTTACCAAAAAAGCATTTTTCTTCATTTCTGATCAACTGTCTTTCTAAAAGCGAACAAAAAATTTACATCAGATTCATGGTCTGTTCTCAAACTCCAGCATTATTTGCAGCTGTGCTCTTATAATGACACATCCCATTGTCCATGTAAATTGAACAAATCCCAATTAAGAAACCTGTAGAATTTCAGAATTAGTGGGTTTTAAGAAGAAGAAATTTCTTCCTACAAACAGTTGGTGAACAAGACACAATGATAGCCTGCTTTATATATTGCACAACCACCTTAGAGGGGTTTGGGGTCAGTGTCGGGACACCTATTGTGTCCAAGTGTCTAACTGTGGATTTCAGGTTATGCTGAAGAAGTCTCAGGCCGTCCTTCTTAAATATTTCCAAACTTTTTGTGCAGTGTACCAGTTCCAAAACAGCTCCTGAACATGCTGTTACCACCACCATGATTAACAGTTGGTACAGGGTTCTTGGGGGTCTTCTGACCATAATGCATTTTTCTTTGTCAATGTAATGCAATGCAAACTTTAGCCAAGCTTAAAGGTGTCACTTTTTGTGCAAGGTTTTTTTTTTCTTGGACTGCAGCTTTTCAGACAATGGCGATATATAACTTAATTGACTCTAGACAGTGACAGTATTGCTTAAGTAGCTCATGCTCAGTTTATGGCAGGCAAGTGCCTTGGTGGTTCTTGGTTTGTTCCTCATCATCCAAACCAATTACCTATCAAGCTGAGGGGCATTCCTTCAGACCATGGCAAAGTGGCTAGATGTCCCATTAACTTGTGCTTAAGATTGCAACATCTTATCCTGGGAGCATCTGGGGATCACCCAAGAGGAGCTGATAGAAGTAGCTGGGGACGGGGATGCCTGGGATTCTTTGCTTGACCTATTGCCACCGCAACCCTGAATTAGACTAAGTGAATAAGAAAATGATGATGATGATGATGATGATGATGATGATGATGACGATAATGATGATTACACACATTTCAGTGACAAGGGTCAGATATTTAATCTCAGTGTGAGTGAGTCTGACTGCAGGGAAGTAAGGTCAGTGTCATGCATACATACACACACACACACATACATATGTGAAAGACTGATAGAGAGTCAGAAGGGGCAAGTTAGTAAGAAGGGTTAGAAAAGGCAGGTTATAAGGGTGGGCTAGAAGGGGTTTTACACCAACACGGATCATTCCAATTAACATTACTTATTAATTAAAAAAAAAAAAAGTGAACTCTGACTTCCTGCACTCAAACAGGAAATTGTCCCATTCTTGTGTTTCTGATATGAATGTGTGTATGGGAGTGTGCTGTGTGTGTGTGGGTGAGTGTGAGTGCACGTGGACTTACACATACACTTGTGTGTGATTGACTCATCACTGAGCACTGATCACATGGGTGTCTGCCGAGTCCAGAGAGGAAACGTAATCCTACTGAGCCGTCTCACTCATTCAGTCTCCCTCACACACGCACACAAATAACTGTGGAGCTCAGTGAGTGTGTTTCAGAGTACAATGTGTCGAGCCGGTGCGCTACAGTAAAACTCAGAGAGGTGAGTTCCTCAGCCTTTTCCTTAAAGCAAGCCCTGAGTGTTTCAGAAGGTTAATCTCAGACTTTAATGATATTAACAATAATAATAATTTTTGATTGTGTGATCAATGTGATCAGTGTAATTGGTGTGAGTTCAGTGTAATCAGAGTGATCAGTGTAATTGGTGTGAGTTCAGTGTAATCAGAGTGATCAGTGTAATTGGTGTGAGTTCAGTGTAATCAGAGTGATCAGTGTAATTGGTGTGAGTTCAGTGTAATCAGAGTGATCAGTGTAATTGGTGTGAGTTCAGTGTAATCAGAGTGATTAGTGTAATTGGTGTGAGTTCAGTGTAATCAGAGTAATCAGTGTAATTGGTGTGAGTACAGTGCAATCAGAGTGATCAATGTAATTGGTGTGAGTTCAGTGTAATCAGAGTGATTAGTGTAATTGGTGTGAGTTCAGTGTAATCAGAGTGATCAGTGCAATTGGTGTGAGTTCAGTGTAATCAGAGTGATTAGTGTAATTGGTGTGAGTTCAGTGTAATCAGAGTGATTAGTGTAATTGGTGTGAGTTTAGTGTAGTCAGAGTGATTAGTGGAATTGGTGTGAGTTCAGTGTAATCAGAGTGCTTAGTATAATTGGTGTGAGTTCAGTGTAATCAGAGTGATCAGTCTAATTGGTGTGAGTTTAGTGTAATCAGAGTAATTGGTGTGAGTTCAGTGTAATCAGAGTGCTTAGTATAATTGGTGTGAGTTTAGTGTAATCAGAGTGATTAGTGTAATTGGTGTGAGTACAGTGTAATCAGAGTAATTGGTGTGAGTTCAGTGTAATCAGAGTGCTTAGTATAATTGGTGTGAGTTTAGTGTAATCAGAGTGATTAGTGTAATTGGTGTGAGTTCAGTGTAATCAGAGTAATCAGTGTAATTGGTGTGAGTACAGTGCAATCAGAGTGATCAATGTAATTGGTGTGAGTTCAGTGTAATCAGAGTGATTAGTGTAATTGGTGTGAGTTCAGTGTAATCAGAGTGATCAGTGTAATTGGTGTGAGTTCAGTGTAATCAGAGTGATTAGTGTAATTGGTGTGAGTTTAGTGTAGTCAGAGTGATTAGTGGAATTGGTGTGAGTTTAGTGTAATCAGAGTAATTGGTGTGAGTTCAGTGTAATCAGAGTGCTTAGTATAATTGGTGTGAGTTTAGTGTAATCAGAGTGATTAGTGTAATTGGTGTGAGTACAGTGTAATCAGAGTAATTGGTGTGAGTTCAGTGTAATCAGAGTGCTTAGTATAATTGGTGTGAGTTTAGTGTAATCAGAGTGATTAGTGTAATTGGTGTGAGTTCAGTGTAATCAGAGTAATCAGTGTAATTGGTGTGAGTACAGTGCAATCAGACTAATCAGTGTAATTGGTGTGAGTACAGTGTAATCAGAGTGATCAGTGTAATTGGTGTGAGTTCAGTGTAATCAGAGTGATCAGTCTAATTGGTGTGAGTTCAGTGTAATCAGAGTGATCAATGTAATTGGTGTGAGTACAATGGAATCAGAGTGATCAGTCTAATTGGTGTGAGTTCAGTGTAATCAGAGTGATCAGTGTAATTGGTGTGAGTTCAGTGTAATCAGAGTGATCAGTCTAATTGGTGTGAGTTCAGTGTAATCAGAGTGATCAGTGTAATTGGTGTGAGTTCAGTGTAATCAGAGTGATCAGTCTAATTGGTGTGAGTTCAGTGTAATCAGAATGATCAGTGTAATTGGTGTGAGTACAGTGGAATCAAGGTGGTTGGTGTGGTGCAACAGATAACACCACTACCTATTCCTGGGTGACTGTGCTGCGCTAAACCAATAAGAGTCCTTGGGCAAGACTCCTAACACTCCTAACACGGCCCGCCTCTGTAAAATGAGTAACCTTGTAAGTCGCTCTGGATAAGAGTGTCACCTAAATGCCATAAGTGTAAATGTAAGGTGATCAGTTTGATCAGTGATACACAATCCTCAGTTACATCGGGCAAGCACAACAAAATTGCAAATGCAAACTTCTTGAGAGTGATCAGTGTGGTTCAGCAGAAACAGTGTGATTTCAATATGATCAGAGCGATCAGTGTGGTTCAGCAGAAACAGTGTGAGTTCAATATGATCAGAGCAATCAGTGTGATATCAGTAAGATCAGGCTTATCTGATGTTAGTTCAGGCTGATCAGTATGTGTGGTCAGAGTATGAACAGGTGGTTAGATAGATAGATGTATGAAGATTCCTTTATTGCCACTGCACAGAGTCCAAGACGTAGCAAACAGAAGACTTAACGAAGCTAAGAACTGACCAGGGTGACCAACATGAGATCAGTGAAGTCACTCATATTTAACTCTTTAAACTCTTATCTCAGATCAGAGAAATCAACTGTAAATAAAGCAACAAAGGCTCTCTCTAGTTGCTCTCGTCTGTCTGTGAATGGAGTCACTGTGGACGTTCTTCTCTGTGTGACTCTGCTTTATTGCTTTACCACTTTTTTGTGTTTTGTGTAAACTTGTTTAATGTGGCAGATTTAACCAAGTCACTGACCGCCCGGCTCTGATTTGAACCCTGATTTTTTATTGTCGTCTTTTGTGGAACATTTTTTTTATTGTCTCTTTTATTCCATTCTTTGTCTGAAATGATTTTGTGTAATAAACCGTTGAGTAACTGGATTTCCTAAATTTAGAAACAATGAACTGTGCTGTAAAACTGTTGCTGCTTTAACAGAGTGTAAACAGTTCTGTTTATGTGTTTATGTAAGTATGGTCTGTTCACAGTTCAATTTAATTCATTTCAGCACTTCAGAGTGTCTAGTAGTTTAAGGATGCTTGCTCTGAGAAATCAATATGTTGTAATATAATACAAGTTGAACCTATAAAGTCCCTCAGCATATATTTCAGACACGCACACACACATATCCACCAACAAATGGTGGGGATTCTAAAAAGACTGTAAGAATCTCATTTTACAGAATTTTAGAGACTCTCTGAGTCTCTGTGTGTGAGTGATGTTGAGGTAAACATGTGCGTATGTATCTATGTAAGCAAAGGTTTGGGCACCCTGGTCAAACTTTCTGTTACTGTAAATAGTTATGGGAGACCTCATTTCAAAAAGACAAAGTAAAAATGGCACATTTCTGTAATATTACAAAAAAATCGCCCTGCATGCTTATTACTTAGTAACACCTGCTTTGGCAAATATTACAGCTTGTAAGCTAGGAGTTCTTATTCTTATTTCACCACTGCATATATATGCTGTATATAAACAAAATAATAGAGCTGAGGCATACTTTAGTTACAAATGACGAATGAACAGCAGTGAAATGTGCAATGAGACGTGTGTGTGACCTTATTGTACTACTGCATCTGCTAAGTTCACTTCTGTTGTATGAAAGCCAGTAAAACTGTTTATTAGATCATGTATTTTACAGATCCAAATAAACACCATTGGAACTCTGAGAAATCGCAAAGTGCACACACAGCAGAGTAGAGAACAAAAACCTTTTACCTTGAACAGTAATTTTAGTTAGTAGAAGTGTGTTTAATGCACTGGTATACTGTGAAGCCACACCCTGCACACACATACTTACTCCTCATTACACATTTCAATGACAGTCATTCGTCATTTATGACCGAAGTACGCCTCCTCTTTATTATTCTGCCTAGACGGATATCTTATCATATTAAATTACATTGAATTCAATTCAGTTTAATTCAATTATATTCTACAGTGATACATCTGACTGATTTAAAACTTCACCTGAACAACCAACACAGTCATATTTACTAGTTGACCAACTGCTACTATCATGTGTGGATCACTCAAATTAAGCATAATTTTGTAGTCTCATAAAAGAATAAAGAAAAATTTGAAAATTTGCCCCAAGTACCCTTCACTGTAGAACCAGACATCCAGAGGGTGGAGTCAGACCACAGCCACAGACCACATTTTGTTGGACTTCCACGCATCAATTTTACTGCAACTGCAAATGTTTTCTGTTCTGGCTCCTTCCACTTATTTCACCTCCCATTCATTCAGAGTGTGTGTTTGTGAGTGTGTTCTGAGGGAAATCATTATCAGTAAATTGTGACCTTCATCTGATCTTTCTAGTCAGACCCCCTCTCTGATCACAGCTCTTATGTAATCTAAAATAAATACACAACTATAAAAAACATTAACCAGAATCCGGACTGGATGTGCGGCAAAATACTCATATTTATTATTATGCATGGACTAAAACCCTTCACTGGCAAATAGTCTCTTTCTCTCTTTGTGTCTATGTCTCTTTTTCTCTTAATTTTTTTCATCTTCTGCGACAGGAACAGTGAGCTAAATGTCTGATTTAAAGTCAGTCTGAAATTAGTGTTACTGGTCATTTCAAACACACAGTACTGATTCACGCCATCAAACATTTTTGTCTCTCGAGACGTGTCAAGACTTTCACCACCTCTAAACAGCTTCTGATGCTTAGTTATCATGGCTTACCAGCAGCAGGGGCAATTAACATTAATCAATATCCAATGATATCATTACTTAAAAACAAAACAGCATATTTTGTGCAACTTGATTCCTGGTTCCTGCTGCGTTTGTTTCTCCTTCCTGTACAGTCTGAACTCCAGTCGCTCTCAGTCCATATTTGTTTCCTTCTTCAGTGTTTGTTTAATGTGTCCTCTAATGTTAATCTGGAACTGAACTGAACTCTGACTGTTATAATCTTACAGAAGCTTATCATATCTATGACCTTGTTCACAACCACAACTCCTTCCTTTTCCTGAAGCTGGCTAAATTTCTGATTATAGAGAAATATGTATTTGCTCAATGTAAACAAACAATGCACTTTGCAATGATATGTGTATTCTAAATAAGTAGTATTAGAAGTAGTATTAGTAGTAGTAGTACTGATTGATTCAGGGGTCTAGATGAGATTTGGAGCATACAGTACTGTAGAACAGTTTGTGTTCAAAGTTACCCTGACCTCCATGTTCAGCTCCTGAGCTCCACTCTGAGCTCCACAGTCTCCTTGAGATCCACATTCAGTCTGAGTTTCATGTTCACTCTGAGCAGCATGTTTAGTCTGACCTCCACGTCCACTCTGAGCCCTACGTTCGCACTTCATTTTCAAGCTTCATCTTCACAATGGCCTTCAGTTTCAATCTGACCTTCTTGTTCTCTCTGACCTCCACATTCACTCTGAGCTTCAGCTTCCCTTTGCCCTGATTTACTCTATTGCTACATTTTCACTCTGATCTCCAGATTGAGTTTTAGTGTGTGTGTGGTCAGTGTGTGTGTCAGTAGTGCTTGCAGTGCAAAGTTTGTAAATGTGTTTTTTATTTGTTTTTCTTCAGGTTATGTCGCTCATGAGCTTGTGTTTGAACTCCAGTGAGAAAGAAAAAGGCTAAAGCATCAATCAGATTTCACTCTTCAGTCAACTGATTTGTACCATCCAGCAACATGAATAACCACCAAACTACTGAAGTGTCAGATCCCGGAACAGTCATAGTCTACTCTGTAAGTGTAACAATCCTTTAAATACTAGACAGTAACACTGTACCATAATAACATGATGAACATAAGGCTATGTCACATAATAGCATTGTACTATAATAACACTGTGCCATATTAATACTGTACCATAATAACACTGTATCATAATATTATACTATTTTAACACTGTGCCATAATAATACTGTACCATAACAACACCATCATAATAACATTGTACCATAACAGCACTGTATCATAATAACAATGTGTCATAATGTCATTATACTATATTAACACTGTGCCATAATAATACGGTACTATAATAACACTGTATAATAATAAGACTGTTTAATAATAACACTAAATATTAATAACATTGTATCATAATAAGGCTATGTCACATAATAGCACTGTACTATAATAAGTATCCTAACATTATACTATAATCACACAGTATCATAACATTATACTATAATAACACTATGGCATAATAATACTGTACCATAATAATGCTTTACCACAACACTGTACTATAATAACACTGTATCATAATAACATTATGTTGTGTACATTTGGGTCTGAAAGAACTGCAGTGAGACACATTTAACAGGAAGTGAGTGTTTGCCAGAAATTTTGAAATTGACATTTCAGCAAATTTAACCGAAAACAAAAGCAACAAAGCTTCATATTTTCACTGAATCATCACTATTTTTAAATGAGCTGAAGGCAGAGCCCACATCCACCTCCCCATTTCATCATTTCCTGTTTAGCACACACTGAGCTGACGCAAGCATTTACAGGGTTTAGATCCAGCCTCTCTCTATCTCTCTCTATCTCTCTTTCTGCAGTACTTTAGTTGAACAATGCTCTAATGTCATTACCTATCGGAGTGTTTTTCACTTCTGTGTTTTTTGAAGGGCATGTGATCTTCTGACCTGCTTCCTTTAATTGAAAATCCTTCACTCGAAAAACTGATTACTCTTTCAAAATCAGACAACACTGTGTCTCTATGACCAGTGCTGACCACTGACCTGCTGAAACTAATCTACCTAAATCTGCAAAAATAAAGCAAGAAAACATCAATTCAGCTTTTCAATGCATATGTAAGGAGTTAATTATTCTATAATAATGAAACCATCTGTTAGGCTTCAATGTTTCTAAATGGCTTTGTGTCTGTAAGGCTTTAATGCTTCTGCAAAAATTAAATCTGTGTATAAGGCTGTAATTAATCTAAAACGCTTTAATGCATTTATGAGACTTTAATACATACAGTGGGGAAAAAGTATTTAGTCAGTCACCAATTGTGCAAGTTCTCCCACTTAAAAAGATGAGAGAGGCCTGTAGTTGACATCATAGGTAGACCTCAAATATGAGAGACAAAATGAGAAAAACTAAATCAGAAAATCACATTGTCTGATTTTTAATTTATTTGCAAATAATGGTGGAAAATAAGTATCTGGTCAATAACAAAAGTTCATCTCAATACTTTGTTATATATCCTTTGTTGGCAATGACAGAGGTCAAAAGTTTTCTGTAAGTCTTCACAAGGTTGGCACACACCGTTGCTGGTATGTTCGCCCATTCCTCCATGCAGATCTCCTCTAGAGCAGCGATGTTTTGGGGCTGTCGGCAGGCAACACAGACTTTCAACTCCCTCCAAAGGTTTTCTGTGGGGTTGAGATCTGGAGACTGGCTAGGCCACTCCAGGACCTTAAATTGCTTCTTACGAAGCCACTCCTTTGTTGCCCTGGCAGTGTGCTTGGGATCATTGTCATGCTGAAAGACCCAGCCACGTTTCATCTTCAATGCCCTTGCTGATGGAAGGAGGTTTGCACTCAAAATCTCCCAATACATGGCCCCATTCATTCTTTCATGTATACGGACCATTCGTCCTAGTCCCTTTGCAGAGAAACAGCCCCAAAGCATGATGTTGCCACCCCCATGCTTCACAGTTGGTATGGTGTTCTTTGGATGCAACTCAGCATTCACTCCAACGAGTTGTGTTTGTACCAAACAGTTCTACTGGTTTCATCTGACCATAAGACATTCTCCCAATACTCTTCCGGAACATCCAAATGCTCTCTAGCAAACTTCAGACGCGCCCGGATATGTACTGGCTTAAGCAGGGGAACACGTCTGGCACTGCAAGATCTGAGTCCCTGGCGGCGTAGTGTGTTACTGACCGTAGCCTTTGTAACGTTGGTCCCAGCTTTCTGCAGATCATTCACTAGGTCCCCCCGTGTGGTTCTGGGATTTTTGCTCACCGTTCTTGTGATCATTTTGACCCCACGGGCTGAGATCTTGCGTGGAGCCCCTGACTGAGGGAGATTAGCAGTGGTCTTGTAGGTCTCCCATTTTCTGATTATTGCTCCCACAGTAGATTTCTTCACACCAAGCTGCTTGCCTATTGCAGATTCAGTCTTCCCAGCCTGGTGCAGGTCTACAATTTTGTTTCTGGTGTCCTTCGACAGCTCTTTGGTCTTCACCATAGTGAAGTTTGGAGGGTGACTGAGGTTGTGGGCGGGTGTCTTTTTCCTGTTAACGAGTTCAAACAGGTGCCATTAATACAGGTAATGAGTGGAGGACAGAGAAGCCTCTTAAAGAAGAAGTTACAGGTCTGTGACAGTGAGAAATCTTGCTTGTTTGTAGGTGACCAAATACTTTATAAATTTCCACCATTATTTGCAAATAAATTCTTTAAAAATCAGACAATGTGATTTTCAGAATTTTTTTTCTCATTTTGTCTCTCATAGTTGAGGTCTACCTATGATGTCAATTACAGGCCTCTCTAAAGTGGGAGAACTTGCACAATTGGTGACTGACTAAATACTTTTTTTCCCCACTGTATAAGACTGTAATGCATCTATAAAACAGTAATTCGTCTAATGATTTAATGTGTCTATTAGGCTTTAATACTTCTATAGACCTTTAATGCATCTATGAGGCTGTCATGTGTCTATGGGACTGTAAGGCACCTATATGGAAGGCATATATAAGCCTGTAATGCAATGCACCTATAGGACGGTAATGCTGAATCTATAAGGCTGTAATCCATCTATCTACAATAGATGGTTTACAAGGCTTTCATGCATTCACAGGGCTTTTACACAAGGTTTTGACTTTACCTGCTTGAGTGTTCCTACATCGTAGCTATGAGGATTCCCTGGTCTGGCTGCTGTTAGGGTTACTCTGCATCATGGCATCTATGGCTTTGCAGCCAATCATCAGAGTGGCTCTGCATTGCAGTTGGCACTTTGCATGTTGGCCTAGAGCTCTCACATTTTAGCTGCTGCGGTGACTTTGCTTTGTGGCTCTGGAGCCTCATGGGCGGTGTGAAACTTTTCCCTTGCTCCTAAGGACTCTATCTGGTGCAGCTACGTGACTTTAGTTTATCCCCTGCCTGTGTTTCGTTGATTATTCTTTTTAAGACTTGATGTTGTACATATGATGTAAATAAAGCTTTATTGCATATATGGGCCTGTAATAGTGTGTTTACAGCGCTGAGTTTTCTGGATCGTGGAAGCTGCCTGGTGTCAGGAGAGTGTGTGTTTAAGTGTGTACTAAAGTGTGTACTGAAGTATGTATTAAGAGTAACTGCTACTGGCTTCCGTCCTCAGAGTGAGCTGATGTTAATGATTAACTACCTTAAGGGTGACTCTGCATGTGTGTGTGTGTGTGTTTAAGGAAGCTGGATGATTGGAAATCGGAGTTAGAGTTTTAGAGACAGTTTTAGAGTTTATATCCTCTTCCAGCTGGAGTCACATGATCAGGATGTTTCTGAGTGTCGGAGTGTTATGAGCGTTGGTCAGTCTTTTGGACTTTAAAGCACTTTAAGGAGGAAGTTGGAAACTCATCTAAATTTGAAGAGCTTGCAAAGCTGCGATGGAGTTCCTTTACACAGAGGTCAGTGTGTCCAGCAGGACTGTGTAATCAGCTGGTGTTAGCGTAACATTAGTATGGTGTTAGCATTGTGTTAACATAGTGTCAGTGACTGCAGTTCCACTGCTGATTGGCCATGTGCTCTTATGTACACAGAACAGGAGTTGAGCAATGCAGTGAGTTCAGTGTAAACTCAGAAACGCCAATGTGTCGTTTTAGTTTTAGTATCTTTAGAGTCTGTAGAGTCTGTAGAGTGAGTAGAGTGTGTAGTGTGTGCGTAAAAAAATAACTGATTTGAAGGAGATTCAAATGATTGAGCTGTCTATAATGTTAGAAATAATGGCCATGAGCTATGAATGTTTCTGCTTCACAAATCAGTAGAAGTAAACAAATGTAAAAAAACAAACAAAAAAACTCAAAACAAATATAACAAAACCAACTTCAGGAGTTCACCTGTTTAAGCTTTCACCTGAAAGACACTGTGAGCTGCTCTGTGGAAAGATTTTCCACTCGCCTCAGCTCTACTCAGCTCCATCCAGCTCCACCCAGCTCAGTTCCATTCATCTCGCTCCACTCAGTTCATATCCGCTGAATGGAGCAATTTAGCTCACCTCCACTCAACTCAGCCTAATTTAGCTCATCTCCACTTAGCTCAGCTCAATTTAGCTCATCTCCACTTAACTCAGCTGAATTAAGCTCACCTCCACTTAACTCAGCTCAGCTCAATTTAGTTCACCTCAACTTAACTCAGCTCAGCTCAGCTCAATTTAATTCACCTCAACTTAACTCAGCTCAGCTCAATTTAGCTCACCTCCACTCAGTTCAGCTCAATTTAGCTCACCTCCACTTAACACAGCTCAATTTAGCTCACCTCCACTCAGTTCATCTCAATTTGGCTCACCTCTACTCAACTCAGCTCAGTTTAGCTTATCTCTACTCAGCTCAGCTCAATTTAGCTCACCTTAACTCAGCTCAGATCAATTCAGCTCACCTTAACTCAGCTCAGCTAAATTTAGCTCATCTCTACTCAACTCAGCTCAGCTCAGTTTAGCTCACCTCCATTCAACTCATCTCAGTTCAATTTAGTTCACCTCCACTTAACTCAGCTCAGTTCAGTTTAGTTCACCTCCACTTAACTCAGCTCAGCTCAGTTTAGCTCACCTCCATTCAACTCATCTCAGTTCAATTTAGTTCACCTCCACTTAACTCAGCTCAGTTCAGTTTAGTTCACCTCCACTTAACTCAGCTCAGTTCAATTTAGTTCACCTCCACTTAACTCAGCTCAGTTCAGTTTAGTTCACCTCCACTTAACTCAGCTCAGTTCAATTTAGTTAATCTCCACTTAACTCAGCTCAGTTCAATTTAGTTCACCTCCACTTAACTCAGCTCAGTTTAATTTAGTTAATCTCCACTTAACTCAGCTCAGTTCAATTTAGTTCACCTCCACTTAACTCAGCTCAGTTCAGTTTAGTTCACCTCCACTTAACTCAGCTCAGTTCAATTTAGTTAATCTCCACTTAACTCAGCTCAGTTTAGCTCACCTCCACTCAGCTCCACTCAGCTCCACAGCTCAGCTCTACACAGCTCAGCTCTACTCAGTTCAAATCAGCTCAGCTCAGCTCAACATTTTCAGTTTCAGTTTTCAAGCTTCAGAGATTTAGAATTTAGGAGTTTCAGATTTTTAATGTTCAACAATTTAATGATTTCAAAATACCACCATTTCAGATGCAAATGAGTGCATGAATAAATGCTAAATGTTCCATAGCTGTGTGTGTGTGTGTGTGTGTGTGTGTGTGTGTGTGTGTGTGTATGTGTGTGTGACTTTCAGGTGCCTTACACAAGGTTAGCTCCACATCCCCAAACACACGTTACCTGCAAGAACAAGAGGGTCAATATTTACTTGTGGGGATATTAAAGTGTGTGTGTGTGTGTGTGTGTGTGTATGTGTGTGTGAAAAATGCCTTTGTTCTTGGCAGTGTAACAGTGTGTGAGACCTCACACTTCGGGTTTGTTTTAGTGTGAAACCACTGTGGTCAGACAGAAGCAGTGACAGACTCTGTAAATCAGATTGCTAAAGACATTCAGAGGGACAGAATCACTGCTCGGCTTATCAGTGCTGACCATGAATGAGGTGAGTTCAACCCTGAAATCAAATCTTTTAATAAAACCAGTAAAAGGATGCAAAAGAAGTGACCCTTTGACCGATTAACAGCAGTTGTCACAGCTAAAATCTGAGCAGTTAAATGTAAATGTGTGTTGACTTTCATCCACTCTCATTCTCCTGCAGCACTGGTTGTGTTTTAGTGACCATTACTGAGTCCAGCGATAATTATTGACTCAGCAGACAGTTTAATCAGGTAAAATAAATAAATAAAAGATTTCATTAACTTTTACCTGAGTTTAAATTAGTTTAGAGCGGATCACATCACTCTGGATTTGTGTTTTAATAAATAATTAATTTAATGTGTTCTGTGTGACACAGTTGAGTGTGTGTGTGTGTGTGTGTGTGTGTGTGTGTGTGTGTGTTAAAATAACTCTATAGGTTCTTTAAATTAGACATTTCTAAAGATAGACCTGAAGATTGGCTGTAAAATTATTTAGGAATCATGATGAAATTTAACAAAACAATTGTAACTATATTTATGATTACACCTTATCATTTAAATTGCTTCTAATTGCTCTAATTCCTGAACTACATTATGTATAGTCATATTTAGAACACTTTATAAAGCAAGAGCAGAGGACTTTATAATGTCAGGTTTCATAATGCATTATAAAATCTGTATAAAAAATAAGGTTGTGATTAATAATGTTATAATGCACTACAAAACTCTGTGTACAAGGTTCATACAACAAACCAATGTGCACATCAAGATACTGTTGTGTGTCTGTTGTGTGTTGTCTCTTCCACCATGTCCCTGTGGCAGGAGGCCATACCCTCCAAGAAGGTTCAGGGCACTGTTTTTCAAGCAGGTCTTCCTTTTGTGCTGGTGCCATTGCATATGATTTAGTTAGTAAAAAGGGAGAGTAAATCAACTAATGCTCTTTTAAGAGATTACGAGAAAGAAAGAGAGTGTATGGTACATTTAGTGTCACACCATTGGTAGCTAGCCTGCTTCCACATCTTGACCAATCTAACTGACCACAGCAAATTGAATTGACAACTATTAATGGAAGTATTTGAAAGAAGAACAAGGGCAGTCACATGAGTTCATAAATGGAAATCCAAGAGAGAGAGAGAGAGAGAGAGAGAGAGAGAGAGGTGCAATGGCTTTTGGTATCCCCCTGGTCAACTGTTGGTGTTCTAAGATATGTGTCCTGCTTGTGAATCACCAGTAAGGTGTAATCAAATCATTTCACATCAGTTAAAGCCTGTAGAGCAATTGTAACGCTCTATTAGGTGCAATGTACTAAAATGAAGCATCTTTAACAATCACAACATTTTGCAAGAGAAGCCTGTAATGTCAGGACACAGTGGCCAACATTGTGTGATGTAGTTAAAGTGCATTACAGCACACATTAGTGTATACAGTGTTGTTATGGACAAATGTTGTAATGTGTTGTTGAACCTGACTGTATGATGTGATACTCTTTCTTCATAAAGTGTTATGCAGTTTAATATAACTTACTTACTTACTTACTTACTTAAGAACAGTAAAACATCTAGAGTCTACATTTTGCTCTGGGTTATTCTATCTGAGCCCTAAGTTTAAGGTCAGGCTCTTGCATTTCAATTTGGCGCCATCTAGTGAGACAATGAGGCTTGTTTTAATCGTCATGTTAAGTAGCTTTCTAAGGCTTTTTAGTCTAAGCCAGTTAAGTTCCAGCATTGCTTCAGTTCAGTTTCAGCAGCGGTTCAGTTCAGTTCCCTCAGAGGGTTAGTTCCAGCAGGGGATAATTTCAGTTCAGACACAGATTTAGTTCTGTTTCAGCACTGGTTCAGTTTAGCTCCCTCAGGGGTTCAGTTTAGTTCCATCAGGAGTTCAGATCAATTTTAACAGGGGTTCAGTTCAGTTTCAGCACTGGTTCGGTTCAGTTCCCTCAGGGGTTTAGTTCAGTTCCAGCAGGGATTCAGATCAATTTTGTTCCAAAACTGGTTCAGTTCAGTTCAAACACAAGAAACAAACAGACAAATAAATAATGTGCGGTGTGTTGGTGTTTGTGCAGCCGGTATGGGCGGCAGGTCGGAGACCGCAGAAGGAGGAAGAGGAGGATGAAGGCGATCTTAATAAAACTCTGAGCGTTCACAGATTCCACAACATCCTCAGCCCCAATCCCAGCATGCCGAGCGAACAGCACCGCTCCTATAGTGAGCAAGACTTTCAGTGTAAGTGTAACATACACACACACACACACACACACATACACACACACTGTATTACATAGTTATATGTTGACTATTATATGTAATATATATCATAAAAATAATCATTTAAATAATGTAAAAATGAATTGTCTGTGTTGAATTTTTAATATTCAGTTCATCGTGAGACGTCCCGTCACATTCGCCACCCCCTGTCCAAACTTCATGGTGAAGGCAGGCGGAAGAGGAGCGGGAGGAAGAGGAAGAAGAGTAAAGACCAGAAAGACAGTGGCGATGAGCAGGGGGCACTGCGGGAGGCTGAGGAAGAGGAGGATGAGGATGAGGATGAAGCTACAGAGAGTCACACAACAGCATCTGACACTAAGGAGTGTGTTCAGGTACTGACCTGACTCGTCAGTCAAAAAGCTGACACTTCATTGGCCATGTCCAAGTCCAACTCGTAAATACAAACACTGATTCCTCTGTGTGTTTGGGTGTGTGTATGTGTGTGTGTGAGTTCCTTCTAAACAGTATAGAAATGCTGTATAATGCTGCTTTAATAATGACCAGAGTGTGTGGGTGTGTGATATAAACACAGTTTAGGTAACATTTTATTTGAATGGTACACTTTTAGACAATGTACAAACAGTCAACAAACCTCTATAGACTGTCAGCGACTGTAGCCTAACGGAAGTAGCCTAGCCTTATACAGTAATATAATTTAATGGTTCTCGACACATATGCTTCAGTCTATATAGATACTTTATTGAAGGTGAAATGTTGAATTCTTGCTTGCTCAGTTGACATGAAACACTCAGTCTACTGATTAAATGTATGACATGTTGTAAGATTGATAAAGACATATTTGTCACGGTTGCTGAGCTTGGAGGCAGAAGCGGACGTACCTGCAGGTAATTTTAATGATTAATGATGAGCTTAACTCATCAATGGACAATGGACAGAACAGGCAAGAACAGTCCAAACTAACCATACAAACATGTATAACCCAGAACATGTTATACGAGCAGGATGTGCAAGACCAGACAACAGCAGGCTGCGACAAAGGGATCTAAATACATGAACAGACAAGGAACACCTGGAGTTAACAAGACGTGTGGCTGTAGAGGATACCCAGGTGGGAACACTAAAGAACAGGAGGAGCTTGAAAGCACGTGGTCAGGCAAAACAAAAGCAGGCATGACAGGAAAACTCTAATCTAAGACAGGCATGACAGTATTGCCATATTTCAGAGGATCATTTGAGAGGTTAGCTAAAGGCAGGTGTTGACAGTCTATATATGAGTTGTTGACTGTTTGTAAATATTACCAGAATTTACATCAAGATGTTTCTTTATTTTTCCACTTGATTAGTTTTTTGTGTCGGATGATGACCCCCATCTGTCTGGATCAGAAAGCTTCAGTTCCGCTCAGGCAGCCCAGCCGGTTCCTTCCTACACTGAAACAGAGTGAGTTGGATTCAGGTATTTTTTGACAACCTTTGGGCAGCTCAGGAGTTACAAAATCTATTCTCTCTCAGCCCCTTCTCCTACAATGTTAAAAGTAAAAGATCATTTGGGGGTTCTTCAGTTAGAAACTGTGGAGGAACCTCTTTAGGTGCTTTGAGGAACCTTTTTGAGTTCTCTTTTGTTTGTGGACACCCCTTCTGATAAATGCATTCAGCTTCTGTAGGTTCCACCACTGCCGACACAATGCACACTCACAGCTTTTTTAGTATCTGCAGAGAAGTATTGCCAATAGTACCAATAGTTGCCAATAAGACTCTCTGGAGCAGATAAACATGAACCTGTTGGCACCACGCCCAGTGGCAGGTGTTGCTATGGTATGGGGTAGCATTGAGCTGTGGAGCAATGGAACTGTGTTCTCTGGAATGATGGTACTCCACCCAATGCTTTTGGGATGAGTTGAGGAATTGGGGATGAGAGGGTTGGTAATCATCCAACTTCCTGACCTCACTAACACTCTTGTCACTGAATGCAATCACATCCTCACAACAATTCTCCAAATTCTAGTAGAAAGACTTCCCTGGACAATATCAAAGTACATACAGTGTTCATCTAACATTATTAGCAACTAAACAGGCATTATGGGGTATTATAGAATTGTGGACAGATGTTTATATACACTTATCAAGGACACAAATGTCAGGACAAGAATGGGCGTTCAATGATTTGTCTGGGGCAGAATGAGTGTACATCAATTTGTTGCACAACTTTGTATTTTGGGGTATTTTTGGGATCAGAATTATACATACAGGGTCAGAAATATATAAACATCTGCTTAAAATGATAATTTAGTGCTGCTGAAAGTTCTAAGATGTGTTTAAACTCACCAAGGTAAGTTAGAGCTCTCAACTTCCTGTTAGTGATCATGATTGACTACAGCTGGTAGATTCTCTGTCCACATAAAATTAGTTTGTTTGACAGCACTCAACGGATTGACCGATATCCAAGGAGTCCAATGAGATTAACGTAGACCAAATTCTAGTTTTTTTTTATTAAAGATGTTTTTGAACACTCCTTCTCCTCCAGAAAAGCAACAGTTTAAGAGCTCACTGAAAGCCTTGACAATTTTGTCCATGTATGTAAACTGTTCCATATAACTCTTTATGAATGCATTTATACAGCATTATGAAAACAGGATTCATAGGATGTGTTGCTAATATTAATTTGACTCATAGCCAATCAGCTCAGACACTTTTTCACACCTGTGTTCAGTTTTTGTATGCACTGGCTTTAATATGTGTGTAGTGTAAGGTGTGTAGAGTTAGTTTGCTGTGTGTTCGGCTTAGTGTGTGTTACTGCAGTGGTCAGCGGGGGTCCTGAACTCTCTCGTTAATGACCGTCTCCACTGGCAACGTTTTTTCTTTTCCTTTAAAAGCTCTCGTGTCTCTCTCTGTGTTACCGGGCGTGAACTGAGCCACGGGTCGGGGCAGTCCGGTCAGGTTTCTGAGCGGTCCAGTGTGGTTTCACTTTTTCTCCTCTTCTGTACTTAAGTTTGATTGGGATTAAGGTTGATTACGAGTTTGAGGTGATGGTAAGTTTTCCTTGTTTAACAGGTTTTATCCTGTGTAAATGTGGTCTGCAAGGCTGTGAGTCTGTTTATTCATAGCTTTTATTCAGTGACTCTGAATCTGTTTAATGTGCTGATTCAGTTTAGAATCTGCTGTTTTCAGACTTGGTAAGTTTTTCTTTGGGCTTAATGTTGTCAGACAGACAGATATACAGGTAGAGGGCTAGACGAAGATAGACAGACAGATATATAGAAAGATACCGATAGACAGATAGATAGGCAGACAAACAGATGGATTTACACTGGTTTTCTAGCTCTAAAACGAATTAAGCTACAAACCCGCAGTTATCCACACTGTCCGTTGGACACAGTGATATAATTTCCTATGTTGATCAGGTGGTCTGGGTGACAAATTTACATGATGTGTTACTGCAGGTCTACTGAAGCTCCCGCTGCCACTTCTGACTCCGGTCCACTGCCCCGTGTGTCCTCAGCTAGCCGCAGCTACGACCTGCAGGAGAGGCGAAGAACCGGAAACATGACAGGAACCGAGCAGGCAAAGTATCAGCGCATCCCCACCGATGAGACGGAAGCACTAACACTTGCATCTGCAGACCTGGATGGCATAAAGAGTAAGTTTACTGTTACAGTGTTCTAATGAATATTAGTATCATCCTAAATATGACTGTTTTTTTTTTTTTCTTGCAAAATTCTGATGTTATGTGGACTTATTTAAATTAAGTCCACTTTAATTTAGGATGCATCCACGATTTAAAGGGTCTATATCCCAGAAGCTGTACAAACCTGTAGTTTTACACACTGATTAATGGCATGGTGACATGACTTCTGACAAAATGACATCATTTCCTGAAAGCTTTACGTACATCTGAGCTGGTGAGTGGGATGGACGCTGTCATTTGTAGCCTTGATCTGAATGACTCAGCAGTTTATAACTAAAGCATCTGTATGCATTAATATATGCTCAGTTTATTTTATTAAAGAGGCATTAATGAAAGCTGCTGATCATAATTATTAACTGCCCAGTTTTATGCTTTAAAAGATTGTTGTTTATTTATTTAATTAAAATGATGATCTTTTCCAAAGAACGAACCTTGATGATGAAATAAGTATGAGCAGCTTTTTATCTCAGTTATTGTAATGCTTTGTAACGACTCTCCGCTGATTCACGCCTTTTCTTGTTATTTCATCGTTAATCCCATTTTTATATTCTGATCTCCTGCTGACCCGCCAGCATGATTTTTGGCTGCTTCACCGGCCGGACCTTTTAAACTGACCTTTTAAATTTTTCCAGCATTCATCACTCCAAGTAAGCATGTATGTGTGTGTGTGTGTGCTGCTCTCTTTCTGCAGAGTATGACGTTACATGTTTTACTTTAAAGATTAGGATTATGATAAAATGTGACTAGTGCTGATTATTGGAACTTCATTGGCATTTAGGACAGAATGGTCAGTCTCTCGTCCCTTCAAGACTTGACTACTGCAGCTCTCCTCTAGCTGGTCCCCCTCTGCGCAGCATCAGGCCCCTGCAACTTATCCAGAATTCAGCAGCACGAGTCGTCTTCAATGTTTCTAAATTCAGCCATGTCACTCCACTACTGTGTTCTTTTCACTGGCTTCCCGTAGCTGCCTGCATCAGATTCAAAACCCTGATGCTGGTCTACAAAGGCAACAATGGCCCGTACCAGCTCCTCCATACTTGATGGCAATGGTCAAAAGCCAATCTACACCAAGAGCCCTTCAAGCTTCAAGTATGGTTTGGCTTGACCCGCCATCCCTTAAAATCCACAGAGGACAAGTGTTCAGGCTTTTTTCTGTAATGGCACCAAAGTGATGGAACGAGCTTCCCCTTGGTGTCCGAACAGCAGAGTCGCTCGCTGTCTTTAAACGCAGACTGAAGACCCTCCTCTTCCGAGAGGACTTGGGCGAAGTGTAGAGTACTATGGTCTCCATATTGTCTTGTGTTTACTAGTGTCTAAACTTAGAGGTATCTTTGAATTTTTAGTCTATTCAAACTAGCTGAGGTTTTTCTTGAGTAAATAGCAAAACACTTTTGTGGAGAAGAGCGTCTGCTAAATGCCTTAAATGTAAATGTAAATGGTTAAAGTTCAGTCAGAGTCATGGACTGTTTTGCATCCTCACACCTTGTCTCTGACTGCTTTTGTTTACATGCACATCACACTCATTATTGGATTTCAGCACTTATATGATTCAAAACAAGAAAGAGAGTTGGATTTTAGCTTAGTGTGTGTCTACCCTCTCTCTGATTTTGCTAGTTTTCCTGTATCAGCGGATACAGTGGAAACAGAACAGATAGGCGAGTAGACAGTAAACACTGTGAAAAGCAACCATGGAATAGTGAGAAACATGATGATCAGATTCATGCTCAAATCAGAATATCTGTAGCGATCATATAATTATGTGCATGTAAACGCATTCAGTGTTTTACCAATCTGAGTCTGAGTTTTACATACAAAAGCCACAAAACACATGTAAGTACATGTGATCGGATATTCTTTTACTACAAATTTCTGAGTTGTAATTTAATGCCGATCAATACCGGACTGTAGAATGGATCTGGGAGCGCTGCCCTGGATCTGAAATCAAGAATCAGGCATTTCTCCACAAACTGAACTCTGGTTTCCACAGAGACAGTACAACATTTTAAAATCCAGCGCTGCTGTTCTCCCACAGAGACATGCTGAGTGAGGGTGATCCGGGTGTTCAGAGTGATCAGAGTGAACAGGGTGATTTGTGTATGTCTCTCTGTGTGAGTCTGCAGAGCTTTACGCTGTTATTTCTCCAGATTGAGGCTCTATATCACGGCTCTCTGTTAGCGTTAGCGCACTGAGCTCTTCATTAGTCTGGGGAACTCCTGCTGCCGCCACTCTCAGCAGGAGGAGTCGCTCTCCTTCTCTGTCCAGAGTGTCCAAAGACTTCTGCTCATTAATAAGAGTGCATGCCCAGGGTGAGGTTTCGGTCAGGGGAGCTGGATTTGTCAGTCTCTAACAGGCAGAGAATCCTCCTCAGACGAGGTAATAGAGAGCGCTGTTCAGAACTGTGCGTCACTAGAGACCTGCAGGTCAGAGCTTCTCTTCATCTTCTCATGATTTAGCCTGTAATAAAGCTGCAGTCCTGACCTCTCTCTGCTGTCTATCCTGAACAGCTGAGCTCATTTACTGTCAGCACTTCAGAGAGTCAGTGATGGACAGAGCGTCTAAATCCTTTCATCACAGAGTCACAGATTCTCTCAAACATCTTTTCTTCACCTCATCAGTTACTTCAGGCAGATTTTCAATGTCGATTCTAATAGAATTTCATTAAACAGTATAAGTAGTGTAGAACTATACTCAGCAGTTAATCACAGTTACTCAGCCCTTATCATGCCACACCACACAGCACGCCCTTCTGTTTTATGCAGCATATTTACAGATATAGAATTCACGGATAGATAATACATAGATAATGCATAATTGGGCTTACGCAATTATGTTTACGTAACACACACACACACACACACCTTTATTACAGTCATGCTCAATATATGAAAACTGAAATACCATTAAAACTAAAAAAGGTTTCTGTGATATATATATATATATAATTCCACAATTAATCCATACCATGGGTTTACACAACAAACTATTTAATTTCATTACATCAATTCCTGCCAACTGGACTTTTCAAAATTTCAGTTTTAGTGATTTTTGCATTTACATCACTAAACTTAAACTTATTTCTTGTTAATATTTTAGTCAATCTGCAGTTAAGCCTTTAAGCTTTAAACCAGTGTGGAATTTTGAACTATCCCATTAAATTGCAGCTTTTTTTCATTAACATGATGTCGATCTAACAGGTTCTACATGATTTTATGTGAAATGAAGTTAAAACAAGCTTATGTTTTTATTAAAACACTGAGAAAGCCTGCCTGTCTGTTCTGAATATGACACTGAACCAAAATTTATATTTTCAGATGAATTAATTTAAAATCATTAATAAAGGCTTAGTGTGGGAAGGGGGTCCTGGGCAAAAAAATGTAAATAGCATTATTATTAAATTAAATGGAATATAACATACATTTCATTATTTAGCTTTCTGAAGCCTGGGCTGGTCTTTTTTGTGAATTGTAAAGTTGTGTCACATGATCACAGTTCATATTAGGCTTTGGGACTGTTCAGCATCAATCAGAAATAAATACTTCTTAAAGAACAATTAAAAGTTCTTTTACAGAACTGAGCGTATTAAACATGCAGGGAAGCTGAATCTGAGCTCCTTTTAATGCTTATTGTTTATTTCTGTGACTCTCAGTTAATCTGATCTCTGATTAGCTCTGCTTTTGCATCTAAAACCGGACAACAACACAAAAACACTCAAATCCTCCTGACGTCCAGTTAAGTAAGCCCTGACCACCAGACTCTCACCTTAATGAGAATTAAATCTCTCTTCCAGCTAAACTCGTTACCCACAATTCCTCCTGCCCCTCCACACCTAAGCACCCTCGCTGAGTGACAGCTGCTGTAACATGATTCTGCAGACACGCCATACACAGAACAAAGAGACTGGCCGCGCTCTCACGACCCAGTGGGCTGAGGTTACGGTCAGTTATATTGGCCAGAACTGTCAGAATAGTCAGAGCAGCCAGAACAGTCGGAATGGTCAGAGTGCCTCAAACATTCAGAATGGTCAGAACGGCCAGAACAGTTGGAACGGTCCAAGCAGCCAGAACAGTCGGAACAGTCAGAACGGCCAGAACAGTCAGAGGGGCCAGAACAGTTGGAACAGTCAGAGCTCCCAGAAAAGTCAGAATGGTCAGAGCTCCCAGAACAGTTGGAACAGTCAGAGCTCCCAAAACAGTCGGAATGGTCAGAACGGCCAGAACAGTTGGAACAGTCAGAGCGGCCAGAACAGTCAGAACAATTAGAGAATCCAGAACAGTCTGAACAATCAGAGCAGCAAGAAAAATCAGAGCAGCAAGAACATTAAGAACAGTCGGAATAGTCAGAACAGTGAGAACAGTCGGAATAGTCAGAACAGTAAGAACAGTCGGAACTGTCAGTGCTCCCAGAACATTTAGAGCAAACAGAATGGTTAGAGCGTTCAAAACGGTCACCATTAAACCTTCAGCTTAGTCACACAGCTTACATCTGTCCACTGCCAAAACATTCCTTATTCCCAAATACCACACACTTCTGACCCGCCACTCATCTACTCTGATAATCATGATTTTAAATTAAAATGATTATTGATAGTAATCAGCTGACAAATCTTTCTGATCACATCTATACAAATGACTCTGCAGGTCTGTGGGGAAACAAAAGCTCCATGCTGGCTCTGATGCAAGTGAACTGCTAGAATGACTGACAATGTAAATTAACAACCAATTCTGTTTTAGGCCATCGGTTTGAAGATGTACCCGGAGTGCGGAGGCACCTGGTCAGGAAAAGCACAAAAGGTCAGGTCGTACACATCAGTAAAGATCACAAAGAACCCAGTACACGGAACCGCAAACTGGATCGCACTCCACACGAGGTAAGCTTTTTAGAACTCATGTCTCATCTTATTAGCACCCACTATTAGTTATTCAGTATTTAGTATTCAGAACTCACAATTATTCTGTATCAACTATGAATTATTCAGTACCCACTACAAATTACTCTGGATCCACAATGAATTATTCAGTATCTGCTATGAATTATTCAGTATCTACTATGAATTATTGCCTCTACTATAGATTATTCAGTATCTACTATGAGTTATTCAGTATCTACTATGACTTATTCAGTATCTACTATGAGTTATTCAGTATCTACTATGAATTATTACCTCTACTCTAGATTATTCAGTATCTACTATGACTTATTCAGTATCTACTATGGATTATTCAGTATCTACTATGAATTATTCAGTATCTACTATGAATTATTACCTCTACTCTAGATTATTCAGTATCTACTATGACTTATTCAGTATCTACTATGGATTATTCAGTATCTACTATTAATTATTCAGTAACTACAATTGATTATTACCTCTACTCTAGATTATTCAGTATCTACTATGACTTATTCAGTATCTACTATGGATTATTCAGTATCTACTATGAATTATTCAGTATCTACTATGAATTATTGCCTCTACTCTAGATTATTCAGTATCTACTATGACTTATTCAGTATCTACTATAAATTATTGTCTCTACTATGGATTATTCAGTCTCTACTATAAATTACTATCTCTACTATGAATTATTCACTCTCTACTATAAATTATTGTCTCTACTATGGATTATTCAGTCTCTACTATAAAGTATTGTCTCTACTATGGATTATTCAGTATCTACAATTAATTATTCAGTATCTACTATGAATTATTGAGTATCTAATGTGAATTATTCAGTATCTACGATTAGGTCTAGTCTTGGACTACATTTTACTTTTAGTTGAGAATCTTCATTCAGAATGCTGTGCTGTATGAACTAGGCTTAATTCCTTACCAGTAAAATGGCCCGCTGAGTAATAGGAATTGAATTCTTGCTGCTGATTCCTGCACCACATCCCTGGCTTTGTTTTGGAAAATCAAATTGTCCTCTTGGAGCTCTTGTGGGAAAGTGATTAAAAATGAATGATTTGTTCCTTTCACACACCTGAGAGAAAGGTGTACGGATCCACTCAGGTAACTGAAACCCCCCACCCCCCCAACCCCCCCAGCTCGGGGAGGTGCCCATGCTTTATTAATGCCCCCACACAGTCAGACGCAGTGCAGGTAGCTCTCTGTTGTTTATTCAGCGTGTATGTAGAGGAATTAACTGCCGGCACACACACAGCATGGTGCTTATAGACTTTTCTCGGAGAGTGGCTCATCAGCAGAAGGTTAGATGTTGATATTACTCTGTGTGTATGTGTGTGTGACTGTGTTGATATGTTTAATTTATTGATGGGATCATGTACACATTTGAATTAGGTGGCCTGAGGGCAGACTGGAGATGGGATGAAGGCTATACAGGTCTACAGTGGAATGGCAGAAATCGATGGAAATGAATAGAAATAAGATCCTTGATTTCTGTTGTATAATTCAGTGCAACCCTGAATCAGTAACACATTTTTTTGTCTGAGGAACATCCAAAATCAGACTCATACTAATTCTACAGGACACTGAGTAATTAGCCCAAGCCTTTAGAACCTCTGGATTAGACTGTAGTGTGACTGACCTATCATACAGCTGTCTCTGTAAATCAGCCTTCCTTCAGAGTGCAGCAGGCCAGGTTTATCACTCTGTTCTGAAGGACTTGGCCTTCTGTGGAAGCTTCTAAACTCTGAAACAACGTCCCAAAGAATATTAGGAATGCAGCTTGACCTGTGTTTATAAATCCAGATTAAATCAGATTAGTGTGGAGTTCTTTGTCCTGCGGTTCATAATCATGCAGTTATTTGATTTAGATTATGGTGGTTTATCTCTCCAGTGTTTTTATAATTATTATTAATAACATTCTGCTGTTTGGTGTTTGTGATTAAAGGTCTTTGTGGAGCTGAATGAGCTGATAGTGGATAAGAATCAGGAGCTGCAGTGGAGGGAGACAGCGCGCTGGATAAAGTTTGAGGAGGATGTGGAGGAGGAGACGGATCGATGGGGGAAACCGCATGTTGCTTCACTCTCATTCAGGAGCCTCCTGGAGCTCAGAAAAACAATCTCACATGGTCAGGACTGACCACATAATCACACCTTTATTAACACACTTTGCATATTCAGAAGAAACTAAACCTGACTCTACCTTAATCCTAATCCTAAACCTATCTCTACCTTAATCCTAACCCAAACTCCATCTTAATCCCAATCCAAAATCCATAATACTAATTTTAATTCTGTTGAGAATCAGATGAGTATCACTGTTTTACATATTGAAGTGAGATCAGTATATCTGTAACTTTCTCCTGGTTCAGGTGCAGTTCTGCTGGATCTGGATCAAAAGAACCTGCCAGGAATCGCCCACCAGGTAGTCGAGCAGATGATCATTTCTGACCAGATTAAAGCAGATGACCGAGCCAATGTCCTGCGCGCTCTGCTGCTCAAACACAGGTATTCACACCTGACAGGATTTTCTTTTAGCAAACTAAGTATTAACATCCACCTTGAGTGGTCTGAACAGACATGGACAGTGAGATGTAGAGCTGTGTACACTTTGTGTTTTCATGCATCCATGTGATTGTGTTGTCAGTCTCTTTGTTTGTGATCAGTTTGAAATGAGGGACGAGTTGATGTTGATGTCGGAGCAGAGCATTTCTAACACACTTTATTAAAACCCTGGAGAAGAAGACTCTCAGGACCGACTAGTCCAATATGTTTATATGCTTTCCATGGCTTTGTCTGATCTGTAGCTTGTGGACTCAGCAGAGCTGACTGGTGATTGCAGGTTTTGTTCAGCTGTTCGGACCCAGCTCGGCTCTGCTGTGGTAATGCAGTTGATTGATGCAGCATTGTTGCTGTTGGGCAGTGGCTTACTATAGCTTTCACTTTAAAGTCTTTATGTGGACATACTCGTCTCTGATTACCTCTAAACACACTGAACCCCTAGTTATGATCCAATCACACAATTTCTGCTAAATCTATCTAAAAACGATTGCCTACTACAGATACCCCAATTGTCTTAGTATATAGTATTTTCTATTAATAACATGATGCATCACTAATGTTGTTGCATTAACTGGGATGAAAGTGATGTAACAACATCTAACATTCATTGTTTTTTTATCAGAGTAACATGTTTAGCCATGTTTTGGAGTGGCCATCACAAAGATCTTAATCCTATTGAGAATTGATGGGCAAAGCTGAAAAGGCATGTGCGAGCAAGGCGGCCTACAAACTGGCTCAGTTACACCAGTTCTGTCCGGAGGAAAGGGCCAAAATTCCTGCCAGCTATTGTGAGAAGCTTGTGGAAGGATATCCAAAACGTTTAACCCAAGTCATACAGTTTAAGGGCAATGGTACCAAATATTAATGAAAGTAATAAAAATGCCTTTACAAATTACCTCTCTCATTATTCAGGCATTTAGCAAATAGAAATAATTTTGGTAATCCTAATTGACCTAAAACATGAAAGGTTTATTCTAACTTCATGGCATATGTGTTTTTTTATTTAGTGTATGTAAACTTCTGGTTTCAACTGTATGTGTCACTTTCCAAAGCATCTCTCTCTTTCTTTTTTTACCTTTTCTATCGTATCTCTCCCCCCTCAACCCACTGCCCGCCCGGTAGATCAGTGCGTGATTGTGTGCAAAGTGTGCAGTGTGTGCTCCTACAGTTGACATCCTGCCTACCCTGCTCTCCTTCCCTCAGCCACCCCAGTGATGAGAAAGACCACCCCTCCTTCCCCCGAAACATCTCAGCCGCCAGTCTGGGCTCGCTCATGGCCCACCACCACCATTATCATCACAGCAACAGCACTAGCAGCCAGGCCGAACCTTCAGTCACACAGCCGCTTATGGGCAGTGCGACTACCAAGACTGACACCGTACTGCACATGGAGACGGACAGAAATGAGGTCAGAATTTGTGTTCAGAACATTTTTCAGTTCATATCCAAAGACTCCACATTTCGATGCTACAAATTTTGACCATGAGAAGACAACCAGTTCCATTCACTGTGTTCTCTCAGCTATCCTTGGCCAGGAGTTACAAAAGCGTTACTGGCTTCGATCTCTCTGGGTGGGTAGGATGAACCTTCCTCTCCCCAGAGAACGAAATTAGAGCATCTCTGGTATAAACACTACCCGGTCTATATAATGCTGGAGGGGCAGACTCAGGTGCATTGGGGGGTCTCTACTGTGTTAATTAAAGCTCCTTTAACTGAAACTCCGCTCAGCTGCAGAATTAGCTGATGAGTCAGGTGTCTTATCGGAGGTGTAACATGGTAAAGTCTGACCCTAGCCTGTGGATTGTGTGTATGTGTGTGTGTGTGTGTGTGTGTGTTTGTACATGAAACTGCAGAAAGAAGCTGCTCCAGCTGTTGGCATGCACAGATCTAAATCCAAACATGAGCTGAAACTACTGGAGAAGATTCCAGAAAACGCAGAGGCAACTGTTGTACTTGTGGGTGAGTGGAGTTGCTCATTTGTTGAACCATTAAACAATGGTGGTTGGTGTGGCGCAACAGATAACACCACATACTGCTGGTGAGCTACCACACCATGTGGGAGACTGGGGTTTGATTCCCGGTCTGGGTGGCTGTGCTGCACTACACCAATAAGAGTCCTTGGGCAAGAATAACACTACATTAGCCCATCTCTGTAATACGAGTAACCTTGTAAGTCGCTCTGGATAAGAGCATCAGCTAAATGCCATAAATGTAAATGTAGACATTCACAAAGAGTTTTTGCAGGGTCACTCTACAATAACTGCATTTACAGTCTTAAACAGAATGAGGTGGGGTGGTAATCATCCAACTATCTGACCTCACTAACACTCTTGTCACTAAATGCAATTAAATCCTCACAGCAATGCTCCATTATTTAATAGAAAGCTTTCCCTGGTATATCAGAGTGAGTTACTTCCACAAAAGCAGGATTTAGTTTTTTTTTTAAATACCCTTGATTTTGGAAGAAACAATGAGTGAGCAGGTGTCCCAGTACTTTTGTCCAGATATTATAAATACAAAGACTGGTCTACGTCTGATGTGCGTTCACAAAATTGGTGCTGAATTAGGTTCTTAGAACTAAGTAAACTTTTCACTTAAACTGTTTTAACTGTCCTTTAACATGACAGTCAAACCAATCTAGCTCCCCTTCCTTTCAGTGAGGAACTGCAGCACCTGGATTCATGTGTGATGATGTGTTTTCTCGTGCTGGTCCTCAGGCAGTGTTGATTTCCTGGAGCAGCCCACCATGGCATTTGTGCGTCTTCAGGAAGCTGTGGAGTTGGACTCTGTGCTGGAGGTTCCGGTTCCTGTGAGATTTCTGTTTGTTCTGCTTGGACCCCCCAGCACCAACATGGACTATCACCAGATCGGCCGCTCCATATCTACACTCATGTCTGATAAGGTAAACAAGATTGTAGTTCTCTTACTGGTAGTCCTACTACTAAGATGACCTTTTTTAAAATTGTGTATTCTGACCTGCCTGCAGTCTTTCCATGAGGCAGCGTATCTGGCAGATGACAGACAGGACCTGCTGAACGCAATTAACAGTTTTCTGGACTGCAGCATCGTGCTGCCCCCTTCAGAACTGGGGGGAGAGGATCTCCTGCGCTCTGTCGCTCATTTCCAGAGAGAGATGCTCCGCAAGAGAGAGGAGCAGGAAGTCAGCCTGCTTGCCAAAGAACCCAAGAGCCTGGAGGAAAAAGGTCAGTTAAAATCTAGATCAGTCTGTGTGTAATAGTCACACAAGACCATAAAACTGTCCGTCACTGTGTTTTAGTGTACCACTTACACTAAAAGTGTAATCCACCAAATTTAACAAAATAATAAATACTAAATAAACATATCAAATATGATTAAATCACAAACTGTATTTGATTTATAATAAAGGTTTGTAAATCAGCTATTGAAAGGTTTATCAGTGAACATTTAGAAAAAGGCCAGGACAGTTAAAGACACCAAAGAATATGCTTAGGTACTGCAGAGAATCTGATGAATGATGTTAATACTGCATTATTGTGTTTGTCCTTCTGCAGAGTCTCTTTTAACTCCCTTTAAGCCTGGAGACGACCCTCTTCAGCGCACCGGCCGGCCATTCGGGGGGATGATCCGAGACATCCGCCGCAGGTACCCGAAGTACCTTAGTGACTTTAAAGATGCTCTGAACCCACAGTGCATGGCTGCCATCATCTTCATCTACTTTGCTGCTCTTTCTCCTGCCATTACATTCGGGGGGCTGCTTGGTGAGTGAAGGTGGGCTGTCTCAGAAACTCCACCTGTTTATTTTGTTGGTGTTGTTTTAGCTGCCTCATTTTTCAGTAAGAAAAAGGCTCCAATATGAACATACAGATTCTAAATCCAATGTGTGTATGGTTATTATGTAATTAAAGAATGATAATAAAATGATGCAGATAAGGATGGATGGATGGTAGCAAAATAAGAGCTCAGAAGTTCAGATTTCTAAAGGACATTTTACATTAGCCTGGACCAAAAAAAGCTGCTGAAATGCTGTATAAATTTCTCTGTATGTGTGTGTGTATTTGTAGGAGAGAAGACTGAGGGGCTGATCGGTGTGTCTGAGCTTATTGTGGCCACCTGCATCCAGGGTGTGATCTTCTGCTTGCTGGGAGCACAACCGCTGCTGGTGGTAGGATTCTCTGGACCCCTTCTGGTGTTTGAAGAAGCCTTCTACACTGTAAGTTGTACTTGTAGCCTCAACGTTACCGTTGCTCTCATTTTTACCTTCATTTTTACCCATCACCTTAGCCTGTCCTCTGAACTTTACCTTTCTTTGTACCCTCACTTTTACCTCTAGCCTTACCTTTACCAGTACTCTCAGCTTTATCTTTACTTCCACTCTCACCTTTACCTGTAGCCTCACTTTTACCTCTAGCCTTACCTTTACCAGTACTCTCAGCTTTATCTTTACTTCCACTCTCACCTTTACCTGTAGCCTCACTTTTACCTCTAGCCTTACCTTTACCAGTACTCTCAGCTTTATCTTTACTTCCACTCTCACCTTTACCTGTAGCCTCACTTTTACCTCTAGCCTTACCTTTACCAGTACTCTCAGCTTTATCTTTACTTCCACTCTCACCTTTACCTGTAGCCTCACATTTACCATTAATTGCAGCCTTTACCGGTACTCTCAATTTTACCTTCACCTGTACCTTCACCTTAACCTGTTTTCTTACATTTACCTGTACTCACACCTTTACCAGATTCATAGGATACTTATGTTAGACGAGTTTACTAATCTCTCTGAGTGTGTTTATCAACACACAGCTTTTTTTTTAAAGTTCTTAATATTTCTGGCATTCTCTGTCTGCAGTTCTGTAAGAGTAACAGTCTGGAGTACCTGACGGGTCGGGTTTGGATCGGGTTCTGGCTCATCATCATCGTGGTGGTCATGGTGGCTTTTGAAGGCAGTTTTTTGGTTCGATTTGTCTCCCGTTTCACTCAGGAGATTTTCTCTTTCCTCATCTCCCTCATCTTCATCTACGAAACCTTCTCCAAACTGGCCAAGGTCAATTTACACTACAAAGACACACTAAACTTTAAATTCTGAACAAACACTGTAACCATGTTCTACAATAAATACAGCAATACTGATGATTTTTTCAGCTAGAAAGATGATTTTTTTTTGTATTCAGTAACTCTTTTCCCCGTGCAGATTTTCCAGGAACATCCTTTGAAGCGCTGCTCCTATGTGAACGGCTCCATGCTGAATGAATCTGAGATCTCACCTATGGAGAACTTTACCTGGAGTCCTGATGCAACCAATAGTAGCACAGCTAGGGCGGTGAAGGGGGAGCCAAACACAGCTCTGCTTTCACTGGTGCTTATGTCTGGAACATTCTTCATTGCCTTCTATCTGCGCAAATTCAAAAATAGTGCCTTCTTTCCTGGAAGGGTGAGTAAATACCAGATCAAACAGGTTTTTATAAAAATAAACAAATGTAGAATAAACAAAACAAATTCTCAACCAACTAATTTAAAGAGTCACAGGATGAGGTGAGATGTTGTAAAAGTTCTCCTTTAACATCTGTCGCAGTTGAGACGGGTAATTGGAGATTTCGGGGTGCCCATTGCTATCCTGATCATGGTTCTGGTAGACTACAGCATTCAGGACACATACACACAGGTGACACTTGCTGCTGGAGGAGACTTGTAGCTCCTCTCTATGATACACATCATGGCTGTAATATATACTTTGCGTAAATGTAATAACCACAAAAAATCTCTTCTTGGTACTGTCATCCTGCAGAAGCTGAGTGTTCCTCGTGGTTTCTCAGTCACTAGTCCAGATAAGCGGGGTTGGGTGGTGAATCCTCTGGGTTCTGATGGCCATTTCCCTGTCTGGATGATGGCTGCTAGTGTCCTGCCTGCTCTGTTGGTGTTTATTCTGATCTTCATGGAGACTCAAATCACCACGTGAGCACTCTATTAAAATTACCCCAGTGCCTAGGAGGCACTGCTTTGCTTGTGACACTGTGCAACTGTCATTTTCTTTGAACATGATTTAATAAAGTAAATAAAGTAAAACTAAATTTTATTAATTATCGTAGTCATTGTTGCCATGACTTCTTATTTCATTTGCTTTCTTTTTAAATGTACCAATTATTTTTAACATTTAATTCCCCTCACTATGTTTCTCTCTAGCTGGATTTGGTATAAACGTCCAGATTCAGGATTTCTGTTAATCAGATTAAAAAGAATTCATGTCTTTATGGTTATGGTTTGCCTGTTTTAAGATCAGGGGTGTTTCTTGGTTGCAGGCTGATCGTCAGTAAGAAGGAGCGAATGCTGATTAAAGGATCTGGGTTCCATCTGGATCTGCTGCTCATTGTGGCTTTGGGTGGAACCTGTGCGCTTTTTGGATTGCCCTGGATGGCTGCAGCAACAGTCCGCTCAGTGACCCATGTCAACGCCCTAACTGTAATGAGCAAAGCCGTTGCCCCTGGTGACAAGCCCCGCATCCAAGAGGTCAAAGAGCAAAGGGTTACCGGACTTCTGGTAGCCATTCTCGTAGGTGGGTCATTAGCATTAAACCTTCAGTAGTTTGTTAGTGTGTAAATATGTAACCATGACCAAACCAATAGAAATATCTAAACCTCCATCCATTAGCATACATTATGCATACAGAGTGCCACGTCTTCTGTAAAGATGAATACACTGTTCAGCTGCTTTAAGGGTCACCCTTTGCTGAGACAGGTGTTCACACACAACTTATGTTGTCTCCATAAAAAAAACACTGACCAATAAAACTAGACACTCTGGAGCAGCCCTGAGCACATGAGCCTAAAGTCACCATGCTTAATGTTGAGCGTGAGATAAGGAAGTACACAGCCCTCCAGCATTAGGCTGTGGATCGATGGAATTGTATTCTCTGGACTGATGAAGCTCCATCCAATCTATCTTTGGGATAAGTTGGAGTGGCAAAACTAATCATCCAACATCAGTACCTAACACTCACTGATGCTCTTGCTCTTGGGGATGAATCCAATCAAGTCCTCCTCAGCACAATGTCTCAACATCTAGAGTTAAGCCTCCTAAGAGCACTAGAGGCTTTTACTGTGGGACAAAATGGGACAAACTCCTTGTTAATACCCTTGATTTCAGAATGAACACTGAAGGGTCAGGTGTCCAGGTACTTTTGTCACGACAGCCATGACTCCTTTCTGGTTTCTGAAGTCCTTATGGTAGACAGTGAATCCCTGATCATGTCTTTAAGGTGTTTAAGTTTATAAACGCTCTGAGGAATTGGACCATCCACTGTTTTCATGTCCAGCCAGTACAGTGGTCATCATGCTACACTGTTTCATTAGGGAAAAAAGTAAACTTCATAGATGATCTGTTGTTAAGAGGTGGTTGAAGTCCCTCTGCAGTGCTTTTGTTTCCTGACCCCTGAGCAGTGGGTCAGCTGTGTTGTAGTGGAATGTGGATAAATGTGACCCAGTTGGCTCCAGTCAGTGAACAGTCTATCTCTGCAGGTCTGTCCATAGTGATTGGAGACCTCCTGCGGCAGATCCCTATCGCTGTTTTGTTTGGGATTTTTCTCTATATGGGTGTGATGTCACTGAATGGCATCCAACTGACTGAGCGCATCCAGCTTCTCCTGATGCCTCCAAAATACCACCCTGACCACATCTACGTCCGCAAGGTCAGCACAGCACGCTCACAGTTACCATTAAGCAAAATGATTACACATTACACATTGACAATAAAATATTATTTCATTACTATAAAAAATTTTTACTATAAAAAAAGGGTGATCAGTTCATCACCTCAATAAAGATTGATCAATTTATCAGCAGATTGGTCAGTTTATCAGTAGAGTGATCAGTTAATGGACTGTGAAGAGCTACCAATTTATTAGAAAATGATGATCAATTCATCAACAGATTGATTAGTTCAGTAAAGAGTGATCAGTAAATTATAAAATCAGTAAAGAGTGATCAGATTAATTGTAAATAGCTCTTAGTTCATTATAAAAGTAATCAATTCGTCAGTAGATTGCTCATGAGGTTTCAGTTCCAATCCAAAGTGCAGAGCCTACTTAACACAGTGTTTAATGTCTTAATGCTGAAATGAGGTCCGGGCTGACCGTGACTGAAATGGTCTTTGTTTTGGGCAGGTACGGACACTGCGCATGCACCTGTTTACGACATTGCAGGTGGTGTGCTTGGCTGCATTGTGGGCAGTGATGTCGACTGAAGCCTCGCTGGCCTTTCCCTTTGTCCTCATCCTCACTGTACCACTTAAAATGTTCCTGTTACCGCGTATCTTCACCCCCCGTGAGATGCAGTGTGTAAGTAGTTTAACTGTAATACTAAATTATGGACATGAAGAACAGTAGTACTGAAATACCATCTCTGTCAACATAGCCCTTGAAAATATGTCCATAAAATGTCCAGTTTTATACCTTATCTTAGACCCCCTTAGCTGTCAGCCTTTATTGTAATGGCTTATTTATGCTGAAGTTTAAGTACAGAAATGGATACAGACAAAGCCTTCGGCCCATACAGAACGGAGCAGTACTGCTAGAAATTGTGGGGACAGTGAAGCCAATAGTTCAAGTAAACACTCAGACAGGAAAATAAATTAAAAGAAACCTATAGCAAAACGTTTAGACCACTTTTAGACAAACTTTGACACTGCTTTCATCTTTTATATAGTAAGCACATTATCATGACCATGTTTGTTGTTGTCAGACACATTTGACTCTGAAATAGTAGATGTATTGCCATGCCAACATACATGGTGCATAGAAGTATGTGGGCAGTCATGGTTACAACATTTGAGATTGACATATTAATTTCCATACAGAAAGGGAATATAAATAAGCCTTAACCCTTGGAACCTTTAAGTTAGCATTAGCTACGTCCTGGGTAATAATACCAATTGCTTAGTGCTTACAACACTACTTTGCTATTAACTACCGTCTAACTACCGTTAGAGTGGAACTAGAACATTTAGAGCAGAAACTCAACTACTTCCTGTTTAAATAGGAGAAGGAAAGGTACACCCACAGCAGCCCCCTATGGTCTTGAGGTGAACTACCCTCAGAAATCTGTAGTCATTGGCTATAACTGAAATACTGAAAGGAAACTACTGAAATACTAAACTGAACAACAAATTATTCACAATTATCAATAATTTTCATTATGAATGTGTCATAATTGTGCTGCGTTTGTCCTGCAGCTGGACGCAGATGATGCAGAGCCAACATTTGATGAGAAAGAGGGACAGGATGAGTACACAGAGATGCACATGCCTGTGTGAGACCCACCATCTGTCCATCAATCCTTCCTTCTGTCCACCATTCCCTCTGTTTGTCCTTCTGTAAGACATTCGAGTGGCTGCGTAAAAAACCTGCTGTGTGTTTTTAAACAGAGACGTTTCAGGTTCTGAGGCTCAGTTTACTGGCCGTTTTTAATGATTTGTGATGAACATGAACATTTATTTATATTCAGCTGTTTCAACAGTGTGTTTCATTTTAATCTCATCAAGAGGGTAAAAGGTCAACTGAAGGTGTGAGTGTGTGTGTGTGTGTGTGTGTGTGTGTGTGTGTGTGTGTGTGAATTAGTAGCTTTGTGTATACAGATTATTTCTGTTTGTGTGTTTTTGTTGATATTTTTATTCTGGCTGCAGAGTCAGCTGTGTTTTTACACTGTTGCCAACGACAACCCCCATCCCCAGACGCAGGCTTATTATGTAAATATTAAATATTATATTCTGATCAATAATGCCGGGGGTTATAATGATACTGATGTAATTGCTTTCAGTGTGTGAGAACAGAGCTGAGACTTCAGTCACATCAGATTACATTTGATCTTCTTAACCTTCTTCTGTTTTCCAACATTACCTTTCCACTGTTAAACATTCCAACATTTTCAGATTTTCAACCATTCCCAACATTTCCAACATTAACATCCCATTATTTAAAATCCCATTTTCAACATTTCTAACATTCCCAATTACCAGCATTCCAACATTCCCAACATTCCTAGCAGCTCCTGATCAGTAAGCTCACTAACAGCAGTGCAGCTACAAACAGGATCATTAACAGCTGCAGTAAAAACAAAGCAAAATATCTGATTAAGTAAATGTATTTTATATTTATGTTCACTTCTTTTTACCCACCACATTGCCAATACTGGATCTAACCTACCGAATTGTGTCCTAACAGAAAACATACTTAGCTACTTTACAATCAAAATAAATCAAAATAGCTGTTGTTTACATTAAACAACTAAAATAAATTTAAAACATCATTTCTGTCAGATTCCCAGATTCAGAATCAACAGTCTAACAGATTTGACAGATTTACATATTTTATTTATAGCACAAGCAAAAACTTTATAATAACCAATATATAGAATAAAGTAATACTGTTAAGAAAGACTGGGTTATACACTGAATATGATATTTATGGAGTTTTATATACAACAATATTAACATTCTTGTTTATAAAGTGTTTCAGCACGGCTGCTGTTTGGTCTTTGGTCTGGCTTCTTGTACTGACACACAACACTACTGCTGATCACATGAACTGGTCCACACTGTCCTGTTCCCATCTCAGCTCCAACCACACACTCGCTCACATTCACTTTTATATGATCCATAATTAAACAGTAGGCATGTTAAAGGCTCAGAAGGTTGGGGCTCATTTATCAACATTGTGTGCCTTGTAGTAACTGGCCGCCATGTGCCTCTGATTCTGGAGCCTCTTTTGTAAACGCTTTTATTTTATTATTTATTTAATCTAAAAAAAATCTTCAGATATTTGCCAGAAAAAAATCTGCCTTTATTGGATCTTAAGTTTGTAAAGAAGAATAATTCTATTTTCTGGAAATAAGAATTTGTGTGGTACTAATACTGGGACAGTATTTAGAGGGCAATCAAAATTGCATCTTAGTGCTTTATTGTGTGCTCCTATAAACATGAATTACATATTTATAATAACATCTTGTGAATCAGTTGTTTAGAATTATTATTTTAATGTATTTAAAAGGTAATGGATGATTGTAGCTGTGCACACCCTAACTAACAACACAGACTGAACATGTAGACAATCTTACTCTATGGAAGGGGGATTGATTGTTATTATGGGATGTAAGTTAATGAAGAAACGTGTTAATTGTTTGTTGACCAACACTTGTTAATACTTGTTATTTCATGACTTAGCTGAGTAATTATCTGTTTGATCATCTGGTGAATAACAGAGTAATGATTATGATGATAATAGAAATTTACTCTGAATTAACTGGATAAAATCTGGATTTCTGTGGTAATGAATGAATGAATGAATGAAGAAATTAATTGTGTGTTTGTTTTTTATGTTGTTGTGTACTGGATAAACACTATGTGTGACTGTAAACACACCTGGTTTATTTGAGATGCTCATCTTTATGAGTTATTACTTTTTGTGAATTTGGATTAAAGAGGAATAAAGCCGTCATTCATTGCCAGGTTTTAGGAGTTTCAGCTTATTTTCAAATTTTTTCAGATATTTTCTGTACATTATTTACCGCAAAAAATCTAATTTTGATGTCAAATAAAACAAACTTTTCTATTTATGGATGTTTCTTGTATTTAGTTTTATTGCATGACACACTCCAATGATACTTTCAGTTTAATAGTTTTAAGCTTCGAGAGTTTTCCCACTGTTTGTTCTTTCAGAGGTTTGAAGATCGTTGTTTTCCTGCTTTAGCTGCTTTAGAAGTAAACACTACAGAGAAAAACAGAACAAAAGGTCACTCTGTGTTGCTCAATTCTGAAACCCCTGCAGGTCGAGGCTTGTTCTGGAGCTTAATGTTTAACGGGTTCAGGCGCATCGCTGAAGCAGCACAGAGGGAAAGATGGCCGTGTTGCTGCAAGTGCTGCTTCTTGCTGCTCTGATTTTTCTGAGCTCTTCTGAAGTTCAAAGCGACTCCAGTAAACTCACACAGTCCTTTCAGAAAGGAATCGAGCTTGCGGTCCAGCAGGTCAACTCACACACCGGAATCCAGCAGCACTTCCTCTTCTTCAAAAGTGTCGAGCAGTCTTCCATCGAGGTGTCTGAGCTGTTTTTAACTGCTACAGACAGGAACCATGCTACTCTACTTCTGTTCTGTTATTTTCTCTGAACTTGTGTATTCAGTGTTTTCATGATTATGAGCTACGTTTCTTACACTGCCTTCAGGTCTGAGACTCAGAGGAGGAACAACTGGAAATGTTTTAATGTGATCATCTGTTTATTCTCTGCAGGCCGGGTTTGATGTGACCTACATTTACCAACACTTGTACCTCAAAGCCACAAAATGCAGCCGTGGAACTAAAAATGCTGACCCCAAAACATGTGCATTCAGGAATGATCGAGTGAGTGTTTTCAGTTGAGAAGTAATAAATTGAGTGTTTATAATCGAGAAGTAATCATGTGAGTGTTTACAGGTAAGAAGTGATCAAGAGAGTGTTTATAGTTTAAGGGAGTGTAAGTGTTTTTAGTTGAGGAGTGATTGAGTAAGTGTTCGTATTTGAGAAGTGATGTAGTAATTATATAAGTAGAGAAGTGATTGAATCAGAATCTCTTTATTTCACCAAGTATGTTACACATACAAGGAATTTGTCTTGGTGAGAGCAACACATATGACAAGTAACAAAAACACAGAACACAGATTGAGTAAGTGTTTATAGTTGAGGAATGATGGAGTTAGTGTTTATAGTTGAGGAATGATGGAGTTAGTGTTTATAGCTGAGGAATGATGGAGTTAGTGTTTATAGTTGAGGAGTGATTGAGTGAGTGTTTACAGTGGTGGAGTGATTGAGTGAGCGTTTATAGTTGAGGAGTGATCGAGTGAGTGTTTACAGTTGTGGAGTGATTGAGTGAGTGTTTATAGTTGAGAAGTGATCGAGTGAGTGTTTACAGTTGAGGAGTGATCGAGTGAGTGTTTATAGTTGAGGAGTGATCGAGTGAGTGTTTACAGTTGTGGAGTGATTGAGTGAGTGTTTATAGTTGAGAAGTGATTGAGTGAGTGTTTACAGTTGAGGAGTGATTGAGTGAGTGTTTATAGTTGAGGAGTGATCGAGTGAGTGTTTATAGTTGAGGAATGATGGAGTTAGTGTTAATAGCTGAGGAATGATGGAGTTAGTGTTTATAGTTGAGGAGTGATTGAGTGAGTGTTTATAGTTGAGGAGTGATCGAGTGAGTGTTTATAGTTGAGTAGTGATTGAGTGAGTGTTTACAGTTGAGGTGGGATCAAGTAAGTGTTTACAGTTGTTGAGTGCTCGAGTGAGTGTTTATAGTTGAGGAGTGATCGAGTGAGTGTTTATAGTTGAGGAATGATTGAGTGAGTGTTTATAGTTGAGGAGTGATTGAGTGAGTGTTTATAGTTGAGGAGTGAACAAGTGAGTGTTTATAGTTGAGGAGTGATCGAGTGAGTGTTTATAGTTGAGGAATGATGGAGTTAGTGTTTATAGTTGAGGAATGATGGAGTGAGTATTTATAGTTGAGGAGTGATCGAGTGAGTGTTTACAGTTGTGGAGTGATTGAGTGAGTGTTTATAGTTAAGGAGTGATTGAGTGAGTGTTTATAGTTGAGGAATGATGGAGTTAGTGTTTATAGCTGAGGAATGATGGAGTTAGTGTTTATAGTTGAGGAGTGATTGAGTGAGTGTTTATAGTTGAGGAGTGATCGAGTGAGTGTTTATAGTTGAGGAGTGATTGAGTGAGTGTTTACAGTTGAGGTGGGATCAAGTAAGTGTTTACAGTTGTTGAGTGCTCGAGTGAGTGTTTATAGTTGAGGAGTGATCGAGTGAGTGTTTATAGTTGAGGAATGATTGAGTGAGTGTTTATAGTTGAGGAGTGATTGAGTGAGTATTTATAGTTGAGGAGTGATCGAGTGAGTGTTTATAGTTGAGGAGTGATTGAGTGAGTGTTTACAGTTGTGGAGTGATCGAGTGAGTGTTTATAGTTGAGGAGTGATTGAGTGAGTGTTTACAGTTGTGAAGTGATCAAGTGAGTGTTTATAGTTGAGGAGTGATTGAGTGAGTATTTATAGTTGAGGAGTGATCGAGTGAGTGTTTACAGTTGTGGAGTGATTGAGTGAGTGTTTATAGTTGAGGAGTGATTGAGTGAGTGTTTATAGTTGAGGAGTGATCGAGTGAGTGTTTCCATTTGTGGAGTGATTGAGTGAGTGTTTATAGTTGAGGAGTGATTGAGTGAGTGTTTATAGTTGAGGAGTGATCGAGTGAGTGTTTACAGTTGTGGAGTGATTGAGTGAGTGTTTATAGTTGAGGAGTGATTGAGTGAGTGTTTATAGTTGAGGAGTGATCAAGTGAGTGTTTATAGTTGAGGAATGATGGAGTTAGTGTTTATAGTTGAGAAATGATGGAGTCAGTGTTTATAGTTGAGGAGTGATTGAGTGAGTGTTTACAGTTGAGGTGGGATCAAGTAAGTGTTTACAGTTGTGGAGTGCTCGAGTGAGTGTTTATAGTTAAGGAGTGATCGAGTGAGTGTTTATAGTTGAGGAATGATTGAGTGAGTGTTTATAGTTGAGAAGTGATCGAGTGAGTGTTTACAGTTGTGGAGTGATCGAGTGAGTGTTTATAGTTGAGGAGTGATCGAGTGAGTGTTTACAGTTGTGAAGTGATCAAGTGAGTGTTTATAGTTGAGGAGTGATTGAGTGAGTATTTATAGTTGAGGAGTGATCGAGTGAGTGTTTACAGTTGTGGAGTGATTGAGTGAGTGTTTATAGTTGAGGAGTGATTGAGTGAGTGTTTATAGTTGAGGAGTGATCGAGTGAGTGTTTACAGTTGTGGAGTGATTGAGTGAGTGTTTATAGTTGAGGAGTGATCGAGTGAGTGTTTATTGTGTTTGTTGAGGAGTTTTGAGTACTGTGATTTGTCCTGCAGTGTAAAACAGTCTATCTCACACTCAGTCTTTCTCTCTTTGTTTGGTCGAAGCCTCTTATTGACTGTGCCATCTGCTATAAGACATATGCTGGAGAGATTGAGAAAGATCCTAAACCGTACGTCCACTGTGTGCATAAACCTGCACTGACCGAGGTTCGTTTACTACACTCTCCCCCTCTCTGTTTGTTGTATTGAGTAGCGAAGTTAGAGTGAGACTAGTAAGTGTAAAAAGCTGTAACAGTTTATTATTATTGGATGGCAGGAGATGAAGAAGAGTCGCGTGGAACACTGTCAGAAAGGGGTGTACGGCACCGGAACGGCTACTCTCCTGTCCTCCATCGGAACACGTTCCTGATTCCAGATCCCACATTTCAGAGAGATGGCGTTTCCTGTTTACTGTGTTATTACCGTATTTAGAGACGCTGCTTTTCTGTTTGTGTGCATCTTTTATTTTTAATTCAGCAGCATTAAAGAGCAATGCTGTTATTATGGGACACACATGAATATGCAGCATTTACATTTACACTTTCATATAAAACATAACCTATTTACTTACTGTTAGTGGTCTAACACTGTGTTAGACACTGCTTTCTCTTTTTTTTCCATTGTTGCGTATTCTTTATTATACATGTTTAAAGTGTTGATCAGTAGTATAAATAAATATGCTTAATAATTAATACATAATAAAGTCAAGCTCTTCATTTTCGAATATCGAATATTTTGGATAAGTTCTCCTGGGTAATGCTCATTTTGTAACAGAAGAGGGCAGTGTGTGGTGTGGTGGGGGGAGCAGGGGTGAGTGGGCGGAAGGGGTGGTATGAGGGGCATGTTTATGCAGCAAAAGAATGTTGGATAAAAAGCAGAGAGGGAGAGGAAGAGGGAGGGAGGGTGGTAGGGTTACATAAGTTCTTGTTCTTGTGGGACATCAGAAGGAGCCATCCAGAATCAGACTAGGGCTGTTGGTCATCCACTGGTCAAACAGAGGTCATGGATGTGGTTTTGCTGCTGCTGGTTCTGTCCTGTGGAGCTTTAAGCTTTTCTAAAGCTCAAACGGATTTTGGTAAACTCCACGAATCCCACAAGAGAGGAGTCGAACTCGCCACCCAGCAGATCAACTCCCACGCCACCGTCCAACAACACTTCCTGTTCTTCAAAAGTCTGACCAAGTCCGACATTGATGTGAGTGTGAAATTTACAGTCATTTCTTTTACATCACAAACTCCTTCAAAATCTAAGTATGTGTGTGTATGACTGTGGTTTGTAAAGGGATGTTGTGCTGGTTTAGGCAGGATTTGGGGTGAAGTATCTGTACCATCATTTCCTCCTGAAAGCCACCAGGTGCCGCAGAGGAGCTGCAGATGCAGATCACTCCAAGTGTGCTTTCAGAAACGACAGAGTGAGTTCACACACCTGAACACCTGAGCATTGGCACACCTATAATGTCAGTCAGACGGCACTTCAGATGGAATTTACCTCAAAACACTGGAAATCTATAACTCTATAAATCTATAAAAACTATAATAAAACTATGAAATATAAGATTTTAATATATAGTGGTTTTATTTATTTAATTTTAAGTAATTTTATGAGGATGATGATGTAGATGTTCATTATAATTGTTATTATTATTGTGTTGAACAGCCACTGATCGACTGTGGAATCTGCTACAAGATCTTTAATGGAGAAATTGAAGAGATACCTAAGCCCTACATTCACTGTGTCCACAAACCCACTCTGACCAAGGTCAGTGCACTTTATTTTGGCAAGGAACACTCGTGACCACACAGACCTGCAGAACACACACACTACAGAAGCAGCAGCCAGTTTAATCCAGTTTAATCTGACCTGATTTAGTGGAATTCCCAAACTCAGGGAAGACTGAAGGAAAGCTATAAAGGCCAACAACCAGCAAGCTACAGACAACAGCAATAAGCATCCCCTTACATCATTGGCTGAAGCTGAAGTAGGTGATTTTATAGAAACCATTAAGTGTAAGCCAGTTTTTGAAAAAAGAACAACAACCATAAAACTTTAAAAAACAAATATAGATTTTACATCACCCCAATGAAAACCTTATATATATGATGTAAACATATAATCTCTGTCCAATGAAAACACGTAACTCTCAAATGGTGAGTTTACAAGAGAAGGTAATTTAGAGCTTTTCTATTGGTCTATTCATCCAGAATGATTTACACATTGTACAGAGCAGCTACAGGGTTCACAAGAAAAATGGACAAAAATGGAAATACATGTTTTTTATTGGACAGCAGCGATACTGACATTTGATCTTCATTAAAACAATATTAAGAGGTGGAGGTCATATAACTGAATGCACAAAACAAAAGCTATGTCTTTATGTCTTGCTCTTATAGCCTACAGCACTAAGGCCATGCAGTCAACCATTACATAATACAAACAAGGACACATAAGAGAAGGTAGCTCCAGGGAAACAACAACACACTGATGTAAATAGATGGTGCCAGGAGCTAATAAGAAAGGTGTTTCTGAGGTTTTAATAACATACAATCCTCCAGTATACCCTCTAATGATGAATTAGTTTAGTTAGTTGAATGAATGAACTTTAATATTTGAAGTAAGTAACCATTTAAGGGAGTAATAAATGTGGGGGTAACTTTTTCCTCACAGGAAAACAGTATTTTTATATGTTACATTTCACAAATAATTGAATAGACATTTCTTTACTTTGATGTGTTTAGTTATATTACCTCTATTTTTTAATACTGTTCAAATGAAGATCAAATTTGATAGAGATGCGAGATAGGTAGGTAGACAGACTGGAAAGCCAATTTTACACAGGTTTTCACAATCCTCACAAAGTCACAAAGGTTTAGTCATCTAAACATAAAAAAGTTTCCAAAATAAATCACTTTTAAATAAACGGAAATCACGCTTACGTAAAGTATTGTTGAGCTTTAGTACGTTTAACATTTGTGAATGTATGTATGTGTGTGTGTGTATGTGTTTTGTTTGTGTGTATTTGGTTTATGTTTAAGATCATGTGCACTCTGCATTTGCAATTGTGTGCATTTGTTTGTTTGTGATGTGTTTTTTTTTTTTTGTTTTGTTTACAGGAGATGATTTCTACCAGAATAACTGCTTGTAACACAATGAGCTACAGCAGCGGCTCTGCCTCTGTCCTGCTGGTAACAGGGAAGGAGAAGTAAACTTTAACACCCCTACACACTAGCGAACATCCCTGATCTAGCACAGGTATAGGAAACGTGTGAAAACAGGTATAGGTAATGTGTTATAACAGATATATGTAGTAATGTGTTATAATAGGTACACGTAATAATATGTTATAACAGGTATAGGTAATGTGTTCAAACAGGTATAGGTAGTAATGTGTTATAGCAGGTGTAGGTAAGGATTTGATGTGTAACATGTTTTAAACCATTCAGCAAAAAAAGGATCAAAATCTAATAACATATTTAAAAAACAGGGAAAACTGCTGATTAGACCTGTTTGACAGCCATGTGGGTGTGGGTGTGTTTAAAAGAAAACAAGATTCAAGTGACTGGGTGTTTGTATAATTTTCGTTTGATTTGGTTAGTGTCACACTGCAATGACTAAAGTGCACCAAAATATATATATACTGGTGTTCACTGTGCTCTTTGACTGGTGGCGTGGTGATGTTGCAGGTTACTCTGTTACTCTCAGTTTTTTATTTTCACATTCACCAGAATACCACAGTATTAACTCCACATCTGTCTCTTCCACATGGGAAACTCTTCTTACATCTAAACGTTCACTCACTGTCTCAATTACAATAATAAAAAATACATTTTACACTATTCCATGCTGTACTTGTTTACCTTTATTACCAGCAGGTGAAGCTGCAGGAGCGATATGAGTGCCTGCAAAATGTTCAGCCATGAACAGGCAGTTTATGCAGCACTTCGAACCTGCTTTGCACTGAGAAAATCCTCCTCCTCTAAAGTTCAGTTCACTCATTTGCTGCAGACCACCGTAAACACGTTCCATGATAATTAACATCAGTATCTCTTATAGTAACTGCTGACCAAAGAAGACTGATAAAGCAGCAGTTTGTGTCGATATATTAATTTATTAAGCACATGTGAGTTAAACAGAAACTACATTTCTGATAGTAATTTACACTAATGTTATTTTAGAATTCTGGTTTAGACAGAGGTATCTGTTAGAAAAGTTGAGATTAAATTGTGCTCAAACTGTGAAGAGGAACTATAAGTAATATATAATTAATAATTCAATGTTATTAACACTTCAAACAGTCTATGTCCTGTCGGCAGGTTGAAAATATTATTATAAACTTCTATCACCAAAGAATAGCTCCACGAGTTTGTACAGAAGTCCCTGTAGTTACTGAATAATACACCTTAGTGTGTCATGGGTGATAAGACATGGATGATCATTATATTGCAAATGCGGTGGCAGGAGATTATTAGCAGTTTAGCGAGCTTATAGTAACTATATATATAATAACTATTTATTTATATACAAAATTATCTTCTTTGCATAAAGATGTGCAGAGATAAACAGATATGTATCACTGTGTAAAGAGAAATACGACCTTTAGATATGCCATTGGTAAAAAAAAGTGTCCACCTAATTTTGTGGAAGAAGCTCAACAGAAACAGACTAATCTAAAACCTAGCCCTCAGTTGATGTTCTCAGGTTGACTCTGCTGGAGTTTTCATCCTCCTCCTCCTCCTCCTCCTCTAAATATGCATTCTCAGATCTAGGGAAGAGTTTACAGATGGTGAGATTGGAGCTTCTTTTGCGGCCAGTGTGTCGGAGGCTGAAGGCAGGGTGAACCGAGCTGCTGAACCTAGTAAAGAAGATATGCAGGAGCTTCGCAGAGTTTACGTCGCAGAACTTCACTTTGCCTTTATCGCAGTCCACACATACCCCCAGTCTGCGCACACTGCAGCTCCCCACCGCACTGAACACATCACTGTGCAGAGCCACCAGGTCACCTTCATCGGACTCCAACACCCAGGAAGTCCTGTCCCTGCCAAGAGGACGGTCAAGCCCATTCTCCTCCCAGCCTTGCTCCACCACCCCCACTGCCCAGCTCCGGCTGCCTCCCACGTCCACCTCCCAGTAGTGCTGACCCTCACTGAAGCTCTGACCCGCCACAGCGCTACACCACGTCGCTGTGTGTTTGTTTGTCTGATTGGAAGGACAGCCTCGGAGGATGAGCTGCATTCTCTCCTCTGAGATCCGCAGGTCTTTGTGCATTCTTCTCTTGTCGAAGGTGACAGCTTCTGAAACTGTGGAGAGCAAAACTGATTAGTTCTACACTGAGGAAGAGTTCATTGTGGAACCATCTATCAATACTGTCACTATCAATGTAAATAAATGTACAGTAAATTTACACTTTTATGTGACTTACAGTCCCAGGGCTGAGGCAGGAGTTCTTGGTTCTTCTGTACAATATTTTTGACAGACTCTTCCAGAGCTCTGAGTCTCACGCCATTAAACATGCCCTCCGCACTATCGCCACATTTAATCTCCTTGTTTACAGCAGAGAAGAACTTCTCCATGATATCCAGGCTGGAATAAAGAAAAAGCATGTTCAGGAACACTGTATGATTTTATGATATAGAACAAATACAATGTATATTTCTAAATAAGACGAACAAACATAAGAACAAATATTTTTAAATAATCAATATGTTACAAGCTTATAAGATTTGGAGGCAGTGGGAGCACTAAAGAGGGGGCAGGGCAAGGGCAGAGACATGGGAGGACACGAAACAAACATAAAGGCACAAGGGGACAAGGAGGAAAAAACCCTACACAGACATAAGGGGTTGAATGTTACATAGCAATAATGATAAATGCAATATTTACCATTCTTGCTGTTTCTTGATTTCATCCTGTAAGGAAAATAACTATGATTAAAACTTGCAAACAGTGTCCCAAATGTAACATTTGTAGGAGTGTATTTTTTATAAAGCAGCATTTCTACATTAGCTAACCTTAAACCAAAAGCTAAAAGCTAATATCCTCTAAAATGAAACATTCACCCTGGTAAATTCACCCCCAATATACCCATATTGTAACACTTGTTATTTGTAAACTGATTCTGCTTAGGAAAAGAGAAAGCAAAGTTCTAGGACTTTACCAGCAGAGCCTGTGGGTCCGTGGTCTGTTGATTCTCCAGCTCCTGAATTTTTTCCTGAACTTGTGTTAATGTCTTCTGATGTTCCTCAAGCTGACTGAGACTTTTCTGCAGCGTTTCTCTTTCAACCTCCAGTAAGTTTAAAGCCTGGCCTCGGTTCTGCTCCAGCAGTGCCCAGAGCTCTTGGTACTGGCCATCTATATACTCTTTAACGCTCTCATAGACGTCCTGTGGGATTGCACCAAACATCAGTTCTCCAGATTAGCACAAAATCTGCTGCATTATTTATATTCTGAGAGATATAGAGTGTATATTCCTTGAGAGTATGTGAAGATTAAGACAGTGGGAATGTAAGAGATCCTGTGGTCCGGATTAAGCCTAGTCCTGGACTGCATGCCATTCTAAACAGAGATTCTTCTGAAAGTAAAATTTAGACTAGAACTCTCTAGGCTCCAGGCTCTTAAAATAAGCTGTTCCTGTCTTGTATACATGATTCAGGGAAACAATTGAATCAGATTTTTAAAATTCACATCATCTTGCGGTTCTTTGAAGATTCTGTGGACTGTGCACCTTGCATTGAAAGGGTTCTGTGTGCGTGTTTTACCTTGCACTGTTTCTTGGCTCCGGTGCTCCGTTGCTTTATGTTCCCACAGTTTTTGACTGTGTTTCTCAGATGTTTCAAATCTCTGGTGAGTCTCTCCTGAGAAATACAGAAACAGTATTGAACTTGATCACAGAGTGACAGGCACTCACAGATTTAACCAGATTTAATCAGGTTAATTTTTTAGACTGAGCAATAATGTTGTCCACCGCGTCTACATCTAACTCAGCATCACTCAGTGTCCTAACAGTGTAGGGTTCTGAAGGGTGTGAAGATGGTACTTACAGTCTGACTGACTGCTGCGTTCTGCAGTTCAGAGAGTTTGTGCTTACGGTGTTTTCCTGCAGCCAAACACGTGTCTGTAGCGACCTCTCTGCAGGTCTCGCAGAAAACAACAGGATGACCTGATGAATGGAAAGAGTGAAGTGACGAAGAAGAGTAGGTTGAAGAGGATGATGATCCCGAGGTGACACTCATGATGTCTACAGTGCTCCAAGTTCAGAGTTTCTGACCGAACAGCTTTAGCTTCTCTCCTTTATGGGCTCGTCTCGCTTTGATAGGCTGGAATGTAATGAAGCTCCACCTAATTCACCTAAGTCAGTTTCTCATGAGTTCATTTCCTCAACATCAAAAATAAACATTTTGAAAGTGGGCTTTAAAGGATCAATTTAATGTCCCAGTCTGTTTTACCTGAGTGACCTGAAGCTCACCCAGCTTCACTCCTTAAAACAACAAAATCCCTCAGTTTTAGCTTTTATTTAGGGATCATAATCAGCCATAGATTGGTTTAGCCTCCATGACATCATCAACCAGAAACACGGTTGAACACAAGCTGGTGTACGTGTTCATACCTGCTGGCATGAATGCTATCTGGCTTTAAAGTGGAAAAGCAACCCTTTCATATTCTGGCCCTAATCTTGAAATTCACTTCCAAATGACCTAAAGGCCTTTTGATGACCTCTGTGTTACTGGATTTTAATGAACCATGGTTTTGCTGCTTCCACCATATTGTACTTTTAAATGTGAAATGTTTTATTCTTATGTGTTTTTATATTGTTTTATTTTACTTCTGTTTTATTAAAACTGCAGTAGAGCTGGAAAACTAGAGTTAATAGTGAGTTAATAGACTAATAACCAGTATGCTCCACCTTTAATCTAGACTTTACTGTTCAGTCTGTTTTTAAAGCTTGAAGTTAGTTTAACCACCTGTTAAGGGAAAACACTGCACTGTGTTATTGTTCGAAATCACAGACAGAGGGTGCTCTCTCTCTCTTTCACACACACTCACTGTTTACTCACACATTGTTTACTTCACTTTATTACACTGACAATGTAACAATATGGTGAAACTGAAATAAAAAGGTAGTGCTGTTGTAAGATGACATGATTCTGTTCAGAAATGTTAAAATATTAAAAAGTGATTAAAGATTTTAGCAAAAGATTTCAGTGAAATTTGTTGTTTTTACTTAAATGTTTAAGTTTGTTTTCAATAGTAAACTGAATTTGAATTTAGACCCTATTAAAACTGAATTAAATCCCCATAAAAACACACACACACACTGGTCCAGTCCGACACTGTTTCTCAGTTTCACCTGCTGCACCTGATTGTGTCAAAACTGAACACTATACTCTTACTGTAAAAACTGTAAAACACACACACAGACACTCAGCAGATACACACCACCTGCATCTGAATCAGTTCTGATAACTGATAGTAAAACAGTGCTGCGGTGGACCCACTTTGTGTCCTGTGATTAAAGGCTGTGTAGCTTCTGTATTCTGGTGTTTGTATGATTTGTTTGTATTTACTGTACATTTGTATACTGTATATGTGTTTGTACTGCTGTTGTGTGTTAAATAACAGTGTTTTTACGTTCTTCATTCAATCCTCCTGAAGATGAATCTGACTTCAGCAGACAGGAAACAGAAAGTCTTAGTGGAAAACTGACCAGTCATGCAGAAGGAATGTAAATAGATGCCAATGAATGTAAATGACAGTAAATCAGTGTGAATTAATGTAAATCCATGTAAATTAGTTCAGCCTAACTTCTTTGTAATTGACCTGGAATTCTGCCTCTGAACATCAGTTTCATTGTAGAATTTCTAGAAGAACTGCAGAGTGGTAAAGAGTTAAAACAGCAGCATCACCATGTTGTAACTGGCTTCTTTATTAACTTTATCAACTTGAACTTTTATGGAAAACATGTCGAGCTGAGTGAGCTTCACACTGAATGCTTGCTCTAAAGTTACAATGATCCTAACACTCATTTTTCAATGCTTTTGGGAAACTGGACTATGACTAGTTATTCCTAACAAGCTAAACTACAGTTTTAGTGTCTCTTAATCCAGAAGACGCTCCAGTGGGAGCAGTTATCTGTTATCCCTTTTGATGATCAATACTGATTATTAGTGCTGAATAACTCTAATTATCTGTGATTATATGTAAATAATTGTGATTTTTGGTGATTATTAACGAAAATTAGTAATTATCTTTGAATATTATCATTTTTCTTGGATCAGTGGTGATTTTTAGTGATTACTGGTGGTTTTCAATAAATCAATAATAATAAATAAAAATGAAATAGCCAGAGTAAAAATAAACCAGAAATGGGAAATATAAAAGATACATAAAATACATGAAAAATAAGTCAACTGTTCAAATATTAAAATTAACTTTATTATTTTTTTTTTTTTAAATAAGACAACCAAGGAAAAGTAAGATGTAATAATAATACTGAAATTTCCCTCCAGGTAACAATAAAGTATTTCTGATTCTGATCTGAAAGAAAATGAAGATGAAATGATTGAAATTACTGATATAATGCTATAATAATGCGTATAACATGCAAATAATGCAAACAGCATGAATGCTTATAAATAAACAAATAAAAAGGAATACAATTAAATAACAAAAAAAATAAATAAAAAAATGTAACTGTAAAATCAGTTAGGCAGAATGGATAGAAATACATTTTTAACTATCTGTAACTAGTGGTGATTATCAGTGATAATTTGTGGCTGTGATTAGTGTTGGCTATATGTGATTCTGAAATAATGAATGATTCTGTCTAAAATTTTTTAGTTGTGATTTTTTATTATTGGCAGAGATGATGGTGATTAATTGTGTTCACAGACACACGCTCAGTTGACGCCTTCTCTTCAATTTCCTGTCATGGCGTGTATGGCCAGACAAGACACACACTTAACCACATACACACACACTTAACTACACACACATGTTCATGTTCAGGGAATACTATGTGCAATATCCCACCCCCATGTGCAATTAAGAGTCTTTTACTGTAAATAATATTGTTTATTGCTTTTTTAATTCTTATCTATATTGTGTGTATATAGTGTAAATTATTTATTTATCTAAATTTTTGTAACTGAGTGTCCTGCTATCCCTTTCTGCTGTTACACTGTGAATTTCCCCACTGCGGGACTAATAAAGGACTATCTTATCTTATCTTATCTTATCTTAAGGGATGAACACTTGCAGAGATGGAATCAAAGCAAGAATGTTTATTAAATGCAACAGAAAACTTGATCCAGAGCCACGCTCTGTGAACATGCATGGGTAGCTGGAGAGCCAGCTGCCTGAAGCTTGGGCAACATGAGTAACTATACACTATATCCAGAGCTGCGCTCTGTGAACATACATGGGTAGCTGGAGAGCCAGCTGCCTGACTAGAAAACTAGGCAAGACAAACCTGAGTATCTAGCGACTGCCTCGAGCCGGGGTCGCCTAGGAGCATGAGCAGGAAGCGAGCATAACACGCTTGCCTCTTGAACCAGACTATCTCTGGACTAAGAACGGAACTCTTGCCAACCTGAACACGCCACCAATGCGTGGGGAATCACGGAGAGGAGACTCCTGGAGATTCAATGAGATTCAATCTACAGCAAGGAGTGGCCCTCATGGAGCTCCTTAAATGCCCCCAGTCCCACATGCAACTCATGAACAATAAATGAACACAAATGAACAGGAATCAACACAAACAACCAGAAAGTAAAGTAAAGTAAAGTCCTTATATGGGTCTGTGGGCGGTGGCCTGGGCCTGACAGAATCTGTAATGTTTGCTTCAACACAACCCTATTTAAGCTTTCAGTTAAAACAGAAACAGAATGTATAGAAATAGTATTTCCTTAATATATTATATAAAAAAAACATGTCTCATTTGTGTTTAAATACGAGACAGAACTCTCAGACAGACAATAAATAAACATGCTGCAGAGTTTAGACTTCAACTTCAACATAAACTGGCTTCTCTACTCTGAACTTCTCCTCATTTCTCAGTTTTCCTTGTTAATCTGTTTTATACTCATGGTTTCTTGTTTTTCTTCGATTCTGCTCGACTCTTCCTACTTGCGCATTCTTTTTTGTAAACAACTGCTCTTGGGGTGTGACGCTTCTTCACATGCTCTCAGGATTATTTTAGTTTTGGTGGATGTGGGCTGATGCCACTCCTGCTGCTAAGCTGAGTCAAATGATTTCTGAGGAAAGCTTAGGCTTTGACAGATCTGGATTTGAGCGGTCAGCAAATGAAAGGAAATGATTAAAGTTGTTTTTCTTTGTTACAGTTCCAAAGTAAATCACAGTAAAGGTTTTTTTTTTTTTTTTTTTTTTTACATTACCGAACCATCAGGGATAAGCTTATGTGTATTACCCAGGACTAAAGTGTATATCATCTGTTTGAGCTTGGATCACAAGCTTAGACATGAGACAGGATTTACTGTATAAAATGATTTAATATGTCATTTTTCTATTTTAATATGATCCATTGTTGATTGTACTGTTTGTTTTAGTGTGATTTCAGATCATATTTTATTTGATATTAATTTCAGATCTGTTTTTATTGTTTCAAACTGATTTTTGTTGTTAGTGGTGTTTCAAAGTGTTTTAAAGCACAAACTCAATGAAACTGAAATGAACATTTTAACCCAACATTTCTATGACAAAAATATGTTACACAGACCAACAAACTTAAGTTACATTTTCTACTGATCCAGTCCAATACTGCTCCACAGTTTAATCTGCTGCACCTGATCGTTTCAAACCTGAACATTAAACTGTCACACAAAAATCACACAGACACTCAGCAGATACACACCACCTGCATCTGAATCAGTTCTGATAACTGATAGTAAAACAGTGCTGCGGTGGACCCACTTTGTGTCCTGTGATTAAAGGCTGTGTAGCTTCTGTATTCTGGTGTTTGTATGATTTGTTTGTATTTACTGTACATTTGTATACTGTATATGTGTTTGCACTGCTGTTGTGTGTTAAATAACAGTGTTTTTACGTTCTTCATTCAATCCTCCTGAAGATGAATCTGACTTCAGCAGACAGGAAACAGAAAGTCTTAGTGGAAAACTGACCAGTCATGCAGAAGGAATGTAAATAGATGCCAATGAATGTAAATGACAGTAAATCAGTGTGAATTAATGTAAATCCATGTAAATTAGTTCAGCCTAACTTCTTTGTAATTGACCTGGAATTCTGCCTCTGAACATCAGTTTCATTGTAGAATTTCTAGAAGAACTGCAGAGTGGTAAAGAGTTAAAACAGCAGCATCACCATGTTGTAACTGGCTTCTTTATTAACTTTATCAACTTGAACTTTTATGGAAAACATGTCGAGCTGAGTGAGCTTCACACTGAATGCTTGCTCTAAAGTTACAATGATCCTAACACTCATTTTTCAATGCTTTTGGGAAACTGGACTATGACTAGTTATTCCTAACAAGCTAAACTACAGTTTTAGTGTCTCTTAATCCAGAAGACGCTCCAGTGGGAGCAGTTATCTGTTATCCCTTTTGATGATCAATATTGATTATTAGTGCTGAATAACTCTAATTATCTGTGATTATATGTAAATAATTGTGATTTTTGGTGATTATTAATGAAAATTAGTAATTATCTTTGAATATTACCATTTTTCTTGGATCAGTGGTGATTTTTAGTGATTACTGGTGGTTTTCAATAAATCAATAATAATAAATAAAAATGAAATAGCCAGAGTAAAAATAAACCAGAAATGGGAAATATAAAAGATACATAAAATACATGAAAAATAAGTCAACTGTTCAAATATTAAAATTAACTTTATTATTTTTTTTTTTTTTTAAATAAGACAACCAAGGAAAAGTAAGATGTAATAATAATACTGAAATTTCCCTCCAGGTAACAATAAAGTATTTCTGATTCTGATCTGAAAGAAAATGAAGATGAAATGATTGAAATTACTGATATAATGCTATAATAATGCTTATAAATAAACAAATAAAAAGGAATACAATTAAATAACAAAATAAATAAATAAAAAAATGTAACTGTAAAATCAGTTAGGCAGAATGGATAGAAATACATTTTTAACTATCTGTAACTAGTGGTGATTATCAGTGATAATTTGTGGCTGTGATTAGTGTTGGCTATATGTGATTCTGAAATAATGAATGATTCTGTCTAAAATTTTTTAGTTGTGATTTTTTATTATTGGCAGAGATGATCGGTGATTAATTGTGTTCACAGACACACGCTCAGTTGACGCCTTCTCTTCAATTTCCTGTCATGGCGTGTATGGCCAGACAAGAAGGGATGAACACTTGCAGAGATGGAATCAAAGCAAGAATGTTTATTAAATGCAACAGAAAACGTGATCCAGAGCCACGCTTTGTGAACATGCATGGGTAGCTGGAGAGCCAGCTGCCTGAAGCTTGGGCAACATGAGTAACTATACACTATATCCAGAGCTGCGCTCTGTGAACATACATGGGTAGCTGGAGAGCCAGCTGCCTGACTAGAAAACTAGGCAAGACAAACCTGAGTATCTAGCGACTGCCTCGAGCCGGGGTCGCCTAGGAGCATGAGCAGGAAGCGAGCATAACACGCTTGCCTCTTGAACCAGACTATCTCTGGACTAAGAACGGAACTCTTGCCAACCTGAACACGCCACCAATGCGTGGGGAATCACGGAGAGGAGACTCCTGGAGATTCAATGAGATTCAATCTACAGCAAGGAGTGGCCCTCATGGAGCTCCTTAAATGCCCCCAGTCCCACATGCAACTCATGAACAATAAATGAACACAAATGAACAGGAATCAACACAAACAACCAGAAAGTAAAGTAAAGTAAAGTCCTTATATGGGTCTGTGGGCGGTGGCCTGGGCCTGACAGAATCTGTAATGTTTGCTTCAACACAACCCTATTTAAGCTTTCAGTTAAAACAGAAACAGAATGTATAGAAATAGTATTTCCTTAATATATTATATAAAAAAAACATGTCTCATTTGTGTTTAAATACGAGACAGAACTCTCAGACAGACAATAAATAAACATGCTGCAGAGTTTAGACTTCAACTTCAACATAAACTGGCTTCTCTACTCTGAACTTCTCCTCATTTCTCAGTTTTCCTTGTTAATCTGTTTTATACTCATGGTTTCTTGTTTTTCTTCGATTCTGCTCGACTCTTCCTACTTGCGCATTCTTTTTTGTAAACAACTGCTCTTGGGGTGTGACGCTTCTTCACATGCTCTCAGGATTATTTTAGTTTTGGTGGATGTGGGCTGATGCCACTCCTGCTGCTAAGCTGAGTCAAATGATTTCTGAGGAAAGCTTAGGCTTTGACAGATCTGGATTTGAGCGGTCAGCAAATGAAAGGAAATGATTAAAGTTGTTTTTCTTTGTTACAGTTCCAAAGTAAATCACAGTAAAGGTTTTTTTTTTTTTTTTTTTTTTTTTACATTACCGAACCATCAGGGATAAGCTTATGTGTATTACCCAGGACTAAAGTGTATATCATCTGTTTGAGCTTGGATCACAAGCTTAGACATGAGACAGGATTTACTGTATAAAATGATTTAATATGTCATTTTTCTATTTTAATATGATCCATTGTTGATTGTACTGTTTGTTTTAGTGTGATTTCAGATCATATTTTATTTGATATTAATTTCAGATCTGTTTTTATTGTTTCAAACTGATTTTTGTTGTTAGTGGTGTTTCAAAGTGTTTTAAAGCACAAACTCAATGAAACTGAAATGAACATTTTAACCCAACATTTCTATGACAAAAATATGTTACACAGACCAACAAACTTAAGTTACATTTTCTACTGATCCAGTCCAATACTGCTCCACAGTTTAATCTGCTGCACCTGATCGTTTCAAACCTGAACATTAAACTGTCACACAAAAATCACACAGACACTCAGCAGATACACACCACCTGCATCTGAATCAGTTCTGATAACTGATAGTAAAACAGTGCTGCGGTGGACCCACTTTGTGTCCTGTGATTAAAGGCTGTGTAGCTTCTGTATTCTGGTGTTTGTATGATTTGTTTGTATTTACTGTACATTTGTATACTGTATATGTGTTTGCACTGCTGTTGTGTGTTAAATAACAGTGTTTTTACGTTCTTCATTCAATCCTCCTGAAGATGAATCTGACTTCAGCAGACAGGAAACAGAAAGTCTTAGTGGAAAACTGACCAGTCATGCAGAAGGAATGTAAATAGATGCCAATGAATGTAAATGACAGTAAATCAGTGTGAATTAATGTAAATCCATGTAAATTAGTTCAGCCTAACTTCTTTGTAATTGACCTGGAATTCTGCCTCTGAACATCAGTTTCATTGTAGAATTTCTAGAAGAACTGCAGAGTGGTAAAGAGTTAAAACAGCAGCATCACCATGTTGTAACTGGCTTCTTTATTAACTTTATCAACTTGAACTTTTATGGAAAACATGTCGAGTTGAGTGAGCTTCACACTGAATGCTTGCTCTAAAGTTACAATGATCCTAACACTCATTTTTCAATGCTTTTGGGAAACTGGACTATGACTAGTTATTCCTAACAAGCTAAACTACAGTTTTAGTGTCTCTTAATCCAGAAGACGCTCCAGTGGGAGCAGTTATCTGTTATCCCTTTTGATGATCAATATTGATTATTAGTGCTGAATAACTCTAATTATCTGTGATTATATGTAAATAATTGTGATTTTTGGTGATTATTAACGAAAATTAGTAATTATCTTTGAATATTATCATTTTTCTTGGATCAGTGGTGATTTTTAGTGATTACTGGTGGTTTTCAATAAATCAATAATAATAAATAAAAATGAAATAGCCAGAGTAAAAATAAACCAGAAATGGGAAATATAAAAGATACATAAAATACATGAAAAATAAGTCAACTGTTCAAATATTAAAATTAACTTTATTATTTTATTTTTTTTTTAAATAAGACAACCAAGGAAAAGTAAGATGTAATAATAATACTGAAATTTCCCTCCAGGTAACAATAAAGTATTTCTGATTCTGATCTGAAAGAAAATGAAGATGAAATGATTGAAATTACTGATATAATGCTATAATAATGCTTATAAATAAACAAATAAAAAGGAATACAATTAAATAACAAAATAAATAAATAAAAAAATGTAACTGTAAAATCAGTTAGGCAGAATGGATAGAAATACATTTTTAACTATCTGTAACTAGTGGTGATTATCAGTGATAATTTGTGGCTGTGATTAGTGTTGGCTATATGTGATTCTGAAATAATGAATGATTCTGTCTAAAATTTTTTAGTTGTGATTTTTTATTATTGGCAGAGATGATCGGTGATTAATTGTGTTCACAGACACACGCTCAGTTGACGCCTTCTCTTCAATTTCCTGTCATGGCGTGTATGGCCAGACAAGAAGGGATGAACACTTGCAGAGATGGAATCAAAGCAAGAATGTTTATTAAATGCAACAGAAAACGTGATCCAGAGCCACGCTTTGTGAACATGCATGGGTAGCTGGAGAGCCAGCTGCCTGAAGCTTGGGCAACATGAGTAACTATACACTATATCCAGAGCTGCGCTCTGTGAACATACATGGGTAGCTGGAGAGCCAGCTGCCTGACTAGAAAACTAGGCAAGACAAACCTGAGTATCTAGCGACTGCCTCGAGCCGGGGTCGCCTAGGAGCATGAGCAGGAAGCGAGCATAACACGCTTGCCTCTTGAACCAGACTATCTCTGGACTAAGAACGGAACTCTTGCCAACCTGAACACGCCACCAATGCGTGGGGAATCACGGAGAGGAGACTCCTGGAGATTCAATGAGATTCAATCTACAGCAAGGAGTGGCCCTCATGGAGCTCCTTAAATGCCCCCAGTCCCACATGCAACTCATGAACAATAAATGAACACAAATGAACAGGAATCAACACAAACAACCAGAAAGTAAAGTAAAGTAAAGTCCTTATATGGGTCTGTGGGCGGTGGCCTGGGCCTGACAGAATCTGTAATGTTTGCTTCAACACAACCCTATTTAAGCTTTCAGTTAAAACAGAAACAGAATGTATAGAAATAGTATTTCCTTAATATATTATATAAAAAAAACATGTCTCATTTGTGTTTAAATACGAGACAGAACTCTCAGACAGACAATAAATAAACATGCTGCAGAGTTTAGACTTCAACTTCAACATAAACTGGCTTCTCTACTCTGAACTTCTCCTCATTTCTCAGTTTTCCTTGTTAATCTGTTTTATACTCATGGTTTCTTGTTTTTCTTCGATTCTGCTCGACTCTTCCTACTTGCGCATTCTTTTTTGTAAACAACTGCTCTTGGGGTGTGACGCTTCTTCACATGCTCTCAGGATTATTTTAGTTTTGGTGGATGTGGGCTGATGCCACTCCTGCTGCTAAGCTGAGTCAAATGATTTCTGAGGAAAGCTTAGGCTTTGACAGATCCGGATTTGAGCGGTCAGCAAATGAAAGTAAATGATTAAAGTTGTTTTTCTTTGTTACAGTTCCAAAGTAAATCACAGTAAAGGTTTTTTTTTTTTTTTTTTTTTTTACATTACCGAACCATCAGGGATAAGCTTATGTGTATTACCCAGGACTAAAGTGTATATCATCTGTTTGAGCTTGGATCACAAGCTTAGACATGAGACAGGATTTACTGTATAAAATGATTTAATATGTCATTTTTCTATTTTAATATGATCCATTGTTGATTGTACTGTTTGTTTTAGTGTGATTTCAGATCATATTTTATTTGATATTAATTTCAGATCTGTTTTTATTGTTTCAAACTGATTTTTGTTGTTAGTGGTGTTTCAAAGTGTTTTAAAGCACAAACTCAATGAAACTGAAATGAACATTTTAACCCAACATTTCTATGACAAAAATATGTTACACAGACCAACAAACTTAAGTTACATTTTTTACTGATCCAGTCCAATACTGCTCCACAGTTTAATCTGCTGCACCTGATCGTTTCAAACCTGAACATTAAACTGTCACACAAAAATCACACACAATCAATAGATACACACTACATGCATAAGAATCAGTGCTGATAACTGATATTTAAAAACCTGATGAATCATTTATCTGACAGGAAGTGTTTCAGTGGAAAGGAATGTAAATAGATGCTAATGAATGTAAATGACTGTAAATCAGTTCTATGGTACTGACCTGGAATTCCACATCTCAACAGTAGTTTCACTGTAGTTTCACTGCCTCTACTGTCCAGAGAAGGCTTTCCACTAGCTTTGGAGTATTGCTGTGAGGATTTGATCTGGGTTGAGCAACAATAGCATTAGTGAGGTCAGAATGTAGGATAATCACCACCCCATCTAATCCCCAACTCAACCCAGAAGTATTGGTTGGAACACCATCATTCCAAAGAATAGCATCACTCCTCCATAGCTCAATGCTGAGGGGCTTTATATCCCTCTAGCCCACATCTGGCATCAGAAATGGTGCCATTAGGTTAATGTTTATCTGATTATTATAGTTCTATTATTTTGGCAATACTTATATACATGGACTGAATGCATTCTATAGAAGTCTCATCCAGAAGAGCCTTTTTGCCCATGTAGACTGTAGACAGTCTGTTCCAGCAGCTTCCAGTTCATAGCAGGCCTGTGCCTTGGTAGTTTTTGGGTTTTTTAAACCTAATTCACATCCAATAGCAGTGAAGCACACAGGTTCAGCTTACTGGTCACTGTAGCTGGTCACTGGATCTTTAAAAAAGATCTAAAATGCTTCTGGAGTGTCCATTCTTTTCCCCTGACCTTTAAACCCAGTCTAAACCTGAGATAAAGGATATACACTGACACATCTAGAAAGATCAGACAGATCGGTTTAAATCTCAGAGCCGTTCTTTGCTTAAAGTACTGTTCTCTTCTGCAGGGCCAGAGCTCAGAGTGGAACTCAGTTGTGTTAAAGTGTTAAAACGGGTTCCTCTGCCTTTCTTTTGTTCTCCACTTGAGCGGAACTATCAAACAATCCCAGAGCAGGAGGCGGGGCTTGTTGAGCATAAAAAACCTCTTCACATTCATGTTCACCACACACTGCTGTTCTGAACTCTTTTCAAAGACAATGGCACCTTGTCCACCATGGCGGCAGTCCGACAGCCCAGTCATGTACTGTGCAAGCTGCCAGGTAACACTGAGCACCAAAAGCCTGGTAATCGACATCCACCGGAAACATCGCTATGTCACCCTGCAGGAGGCCGTTAAGGAGCAGCTGGTGAGAAACACTAATTGTTCTAATTATATTTGTAAACTACTAACAGGATATTAGAAATGGTTAAAAAAGAACATTGATCAGGTGGATATTAGATTTATAGTTTGGTTGAAGTTTTTAGAGATCATAAAAGGCTGCTGTTTTATTTATTGCTTCCTTATTAACTTTCTTCATGTTGTCATTGTTGTTGATGTTTCGTTTCATTACAGGAGAACATTAAGGAGCGATCCAGGAACTTGGAAGCTAAAGTTATAAAAGCTGATGATATTGAACACCAGGCTTCAGCAGCAAAACATAAACTAGAGGTGAGACAAAAGTAATGCATGAATATTAACAGATTAACTGTAGTCAGAACATTAGAGCACTTCTCTCAGTTTTTTCTAAATAACATGTCTTTTCTGCATGGCTGTTCATTAATGGCAATTGGAAGACAAACACCTTGAAATCATGTCACTAATAATAATAATAATAATTAAAAATAAAGTCTATTTTAGTAAAGCTATTTTAGCTTTACTAAAATTTAACAGAAATCAAATGAACATATAGACCAATAAATGCTTCATATTTTAAAAGTACAATAAAGTGCAAAGCAGGAACAACAGCAAACAGCACAGCATAGTTTGCTTGCCTGGTCAGGGGATGACCATTATAAAGTATTTACCTGTTTGTGCAGGATGTGTACATGAAGACCAGAGAATCTATTCTTGGTCATTATGACAAGCTGTGGAAGCTGTTGGAGAACAACCAAAAGCATGCTCGGTTCTTACTGGAGGCTGAGAGAGAAACTCTACAGAGGAGTCTGAATCAGCTTGAGGAGGACGCAAACAACTACCAGCACAAAACAGACGCAATGACGAAGAATATTCAGAAGCTCAGGAAACGTCTTAAAACAGAAAATCCTGACAGTCTACTGGTAAGATTCAGTTTTATCTTTTTAGCCACTTCCTTTGGGTTCTGGAATTTTAGACGTGTGAAAGTTGATGTTTTTCATGAATGAAAGATGATGAGTCAGCTACTTCAGTAGTTTTTAAAACTATTTTCTCTCTTTGATCTGTGCAGGCAGAACTTAGTGCACTGGAAGTGAGGTGAGAGCTTCTCTCATTTACATACACTTTTCACTCCTTTACATTTTCCTTGCACTGTAAGACTGGTGAAGTAATTCAGAAAAGTTTCAGAAAAGTTTGACCATGTTTTCCTCATCTTGTTTCAGTCTGGAAATGACGGAGGAGTTCTACTCTTCTGCCAAAGAAAAAACGTTTGATGGTGTGAGGCTGAGAGCTCTGGAAGAGTCTGTCAAAAATATCATCCAAAAGAATAAGGAGCTCTTGCCACGACCATGGGAATGTGAGTGCAGACAGAATCCTTCCACTACTTAAAGATTTTGACATAAAACACATGATTTATAATTAACTATATTGTTTCATTTTTCTGGAACAGTTTCAGAGGCCGTCACATTCGATTCAAGCAGAACACACAACAAGCTGGAGGTCTCAGGGGACGGATCTCAGATTCTTCTCAAGGGGTTCTCAACCCCTCTGTCAAACAGACACACAGCGGTACAGTGGTACAGTGCTGTTGCGGGTCAGAGCTTCAGTAAAGGTCAGCATTACTGGGAGGTGGAGGTTGAGGGTAGTCGGAGCTGGGCGGTAGGCATAGTGGAGCGGGGCTGGGAGAATAACATGCTGGACCATCCTTTGGGCAGGGACCGGGCATCTTGGGCGCTAGAGTCAGATGAAGGTGATCTGGCGGCTCTGCACAGGGATGAGTCCAGCCTGGTGGGGAGCTGTGGTGTACACAGGCTAGGAGTGTGTGTGGACTGCGATAAAGGCCAAGTGAAGATGTATGATGTCTCCACTGGCAAAGTACTGCACTCATTCACTGTTCGCGTCAAACGGCCTCTATGTCCAGCTTTCAGCCTCAAAGTCACGACCAGCAGCATCACTCAGCTTAAAATCTGCAAGATCACTCAAGACAACCAGCAGTATCTGCAACAAGATGTCCAAAACAGTGTCCGTTACAGCAGGAGTGAAGAGGCAGATTCCGGAGCTTACACACAATCTGGAGATAGGCTCTCAGAGCAGAGCCAATAGTAGGACATACAGCACCACAGGTCTGGGGCCAAGTAACACCACTCACAATAAATCTATTAAACATTTATGAATAAAATATGCTTGAATATAATTTAAATGTTTGTTTCACATATATTTATAAAATATTTATAAAATCTCTTACAGATTTTCTCTATACTGTATTTTCTCTATACCGATACTGTATTACAACTGTATTATTATTATTATTATTATTATTATTATTATTATTATTATTTTATTTAATACTTTGGATAGCTGATATGGAAATTCATTTAATTTTTATTTGTTTGCACTCTGGGTAATGTGTTACAGTGTCTGTGTTAACAATGGCAAAAAAAGTGCAATTTAATTTATTAACTGTTAATCCATGTGATTCATTCTTAATGAAGCCACTGTCAATCAATGTACAGCACAACTGAAGTCACATGTGTCATGAAGTGTTTTTAAAAATGTGTTTAACGGTCATAAATATAAATAAAACAGATTCAACTTACTCACAGTTTATTTAGTTTTTTTGGTTATTGTGTTTTTTTGTCTGTTAGTTTAACAAAAAATCTAAAAAGTTTAAGTTTAGATCGCTCTTGTTTTCTTGTGCTCAGGGCGTTATATGTGGTTATTGGTTTATTATATGATTTATAATAACGCCATTTCTGTTACATTATTTGTGAAAAAAACATGGTGTTATGACGAAATAGAATAGAGTTAGAAAGCTTCTCAACCAATCAGCTTGCATGGCCAGAGCTAATTGTAGTATAATGTGTTCAAGTTTGTTGCAAAAAAGAAATTAAATTAAAAAACCTGTTTGCAGTAATTGATGACAGAGTAATCAACCTCCAGTTACGAAGCATTCTGTATTCACAGAGTAATTAGAACATCGATTATTTATTTCATACTCATTTCATTGTGAATCTTGTACAAATGTACAAGTAAAATCTCTAAGACCAGATCCGCCAATCAGAGTATTCAGTGGTCATTACATTTCATTACATTTCATTACAATAGTCTGTAATATTATATTATATATAATATATATATATATATATATATATATATATATATATATATATATATATATATGGTCTACTTTATTGAATGCAGTAGTTATGAAGCACACTAAATAACTAGTCTAACATGTTTTGAGATTGTGTTTTCCTACTGAAACACAACCTTTTGTAAATAAAGTATAGCAGGGTTTCTGTTTGATGTTTTGTTAGCTTTGTTGTTAGTGCCTTGCCCTTACTTGTCCTAGTCTTGTGCTTGCCCTTGTTCCCCTGCCTCTTCGGTTTTGTTGTTTTGTTATTTATCGCTGTTTTAAGTTTTATTTCTGCATGTCTGTATCCGAAGCATTGCTTCTATCTGTTTTTGTTCCCAAGCTCCAGTCTCTTTCCAGTCCCAGGTTTGTTGTTTTGTTGCAGTCCAGCCTGAGTTGTGAAGTTTGTATTGTTTGTTAGTTTTGTCACTTAGTTTGTCTGAAGGGCTCATAGAAGGCCACTTCAGAATAGTCCAACATTTTCCTGTTAGCCATTCTTGGGTGTTTTTAGCTATGTGTTTTGGGTCATTATACTGTTGCAAGACCCATGATCTGCAACCGAGACCAAGCTTTCTGACACTGGGCAGCACATTTCTCTCTAGAATCCCTTGCTTGAGATTTCATTGTACCCTGCATAGATTCAAGACACCCTGTGCCAGATGCAGCAAAGCAGCCCCAGAACATAACAGAGCCTCCTCCATGTTTCACAGTAGGGACAGTGTTATTTTTTTATATGCTTCATTTTTTCTGTGAACATAGACCTGATGTGCTCTATGTTAAATTAAAATTTTTGTCTCATCTGTCCATAGGACATTCTCCCAGAAGCTTTGGCGCTTTTCAACATGTAGTTTGGAAAATGTCTGTCTTTTTTATGATTGGTTTTCAACAATGGTGTCCTTCTTGGTCATCTCCCATGAAGTCCACTTTGGCTCTAACAACAACAGATGGTGGGATCTGATACTGATGATCCTTGAGTTTGAAGTTCACCTTTAATCTCTTTGGAAGTTTTCCTGGTCTCTTTTGTTACCATTCATATTATCCGTCTCTTTGCATTGTCATCAATTCTCCTCCTGCGGCCACGTCCAGGGAGGTTGGCTACAGTCCCATGGATCTTACATTTCTGAATAATATGTGCAATAGTAGTCACAGGAACATCAAGCTGCTTGGAGATGGTCTTATAACCTTTACCTTTAACATGCTTGTTTATAATTTTCTTTCTAATCTCCTGAGACAACTCTATCCTTCGCTTCCTCTGGTCCATGTTGAGTGTGGTACACATCATGTCACCAAACAGCACAGTGACTACCTGAAGCCCTATATACCCCCAACCCCTGGTTTGAACTCCACAACCTCCAAATAAATTGGGCAACACACTTGCTTTTTTCTTTGTGGGGAAGAAAGACAGCAGACTCCGCCCCTGCATTGATTATCGAGGCCTAAATGTGATCACAGTGAAAGACCACTAACCCCTGCCCCACGTCAACCACTTTTGAGGCATTGCAGCAGGCATCCATTTTTACTAAAGTGGACCAGCACAGCACCTACAACCTGGTCCGCATATAGCAGGGGAACAGTCATGGTCTGCCAGAGGGCGGTCATGCCACTTGGCCTTATGAATGCCCCAGCGCTTTTCCAGCATTTCATTAAAGGCGTGTTACGGGAGTCCTTGGACCGCTCCGTATATGTCTACCTTGATGACATCTTAATATATGGCCCGGCACCCTTTTTATGGATTCAAGATTCAGGTGTGATCGTGTTGCTGGTTTGGGGTCATTGGGTGCCGCCCCTAGTAAGGTGGCAACATGTACCATCAGCAACCAGCAAGGGGTCTGGCCAGCACAGCAGGAAAGGAGTATTAACCATTACTGGTGTTTCCTTTCCTGCCATTTTGTCTGCATTGCTCTTAATGTTTTTTATAGTGCTGTAACACACTAATCTTCAGTCACCTTAGGAGTTCAAGTCCCACCACGGCCATGTAGTGTCACCAAGCATCAATCTTGTCTTCACTTAAAACTTCACCATTTGTAACACACACAATATAAAACCCTTAAAAAGTAGATTCATTAAATAAATACATTTATAAACAAATAAACTGCACTTCCAAACCCTACACCACACTGGACCCTTAAAATCGGAACCCAGAAATGTCGCCTTACGCAACAAGTCAATCAATGCTGATATCTGAATTTAAAAGAAACCATGAATCTGACAGGAAGTGTCTCAGTGGAAAGGAATGTAAATAGATGCTAATGAATGTAAATCAGTGTGAATGAATGTAAATCCATGTAAATCAGTTCAGCCTAAATTTGAAAAAAAAAAACTGACCTGGAATTCTGCCTCTGAACATCAGTTTCACTGTAGAATTTCTGGAAGAACTGCAGAGTGATTTTGAAGATCACACGTCATGCTGGCAGAGAACTAGAAATACTTTGATTATCATAATTTTTCTTGGATCAGTGGTGATTTTTAGTGATTACTGGTGGTTTTCAATAAATCAGTAAAATAAATAAAAATGAAATAGCCAGAGTAAAAATAAAAACAAAATTGAGAAATACAAATGGAAAGATATGAAAAATAATGTAGCTGTTTAAATATTAAAATCTTTCTAAAATAAAATTGTAATTAGTGATGATTCTAAGTGTTTTTCTGTTATATGTTATGATTATCAGTGATCATTTGTTACTGTGGTTATTAATGATATTGGTGGTTCTGAAATAATTCATGTGTGACGTCTCTTCACATGCTCTCAGGATTGTTTTAGTTTTGGTGGATGTGGGCTGATGCCACTCCTGCTGCTAAGCTGAGTCAAATTATTTCCGAGGAAAGCTTCGGCTTTGTCAGATCCGGATTTGAGCAGTCAGCGAATGAAATGAAATTATGTCAAAGTTCGTTTTCTTTGTTACAGTTCCAAAGTAAATCACAGTAAAGGTTTTAACATTACCAAACCATTAGGGCTAAGTGTATCATGACTAAAGTGTATATGTTTTGTTTGAGCTTATATCACAAGCTTAGACGTGAGACAGTATTTACTGTTTAGAAAAGTAATTTTTCTTTTTCAAAATGATCCATCGTTGATTTTACTGTTTCCTTTTTAAATTTTATATTAATTTCAGATCTGTTTTTATTGTTTGAAACTGATTTCAGATCCATTTTACTGTCAGGTGAGGGGGCTGTGTAGCTTCTGTTGTTTGTTGTTTATATGATTTATTGTTACTGTACATTTGTTTTTTGTTTTATGCTGCTGTTGTGTGTTATACAGTGTTTTTCTTTCATTCTTCATTCAATCCTCCTGAGAAGGAAAGAAATGAAGATGAATCTGACTTCAGCAAACAGGAAACCAGAATGTCTTAGTGGAAAACTCACCAGTCATGCAGAAGGAATGTAAATAGATGCTAATGAATGTAAATGACTGTATATCAGTGCAAATTAAGGTAAATCCATGTAAATCTGCTCGGCCTAACTTCTTTGTAACTGACCTGGAATTCTGCCTTTCAACATAAGTTTCGCTGTAGAATTTCTGGAAGAACTGCAGGGTGGTAAAGAGTTAAAACTGCAGCATTGCAGTACTGTAACTGTCTTCTAGAGCCGACCTACGGGATCCTCTTCAAAGCTCCAGACCCTGCGGCAAAGTAAACCCAGCAGTCAATGTACTTTTCCAAACAGCTCATCTTAATACTACGCCAACCACTATCTCAGGAATAATGCTCTGTGGAATTTGTTGTTACACTGAACACATATCTTTATCAAATGCTATGAACCTGAAATAATCGTTCTCATCATTACATGTTCTTTTTTAATGAATGTTTTATTCACTATAAACTAGCGTCTCATGTGTGAGTGTGTTCAAAGAGATTGGCTCCCTGGAACGATCAAACTGCCTTTTGATATAGAGAGTCCTGGGCGAGAGTCCCAGGTGGTGCCCCATTTATTCTGGTCATATCTAATTGAACCAGTAGTAATTCAGTAATTAATTAATAAAATCAACAACTTCAACATTTAATAATTAATAAATAATTATTGATTTGTTATAGTACCCGTACATCCGCCAGAACTGCTTTCAATCCACAACCACTTTTAATGTGTTTTTGTTATCAGTGTCCTGCTAGAACTATTAAAGCTTTCCACCATCGGTTTGAGGTTATGTGAAAAAATTCAGGTAGTCCTTTTTCATTATTTTATCTACATGTACAGAAAAATGTCCATGCTACCATAACCATAATTTACAGTTTACAGTATTCGTGGGGCTAAATGCCTTTACTCCTCCAAATATCCATCTGGTCATTGTGATCAAACATCTCATCCAGAAGACTTCTTCTTTGCCCATGTGTGTCAATTTTTCATTCTTGGACGACAGCTTCTCAGTCCATGGAGATGAAAAACCCGACTGACTGTAGACAGTGCCACTGGTGTTCCAGCAGCTTCCAGTTCACAGCAGGCCTGTGCCTTGGTAGTTTTTGGGTTGTTCTTGTCATGGCGTGTACGGCCAGACAAGAAGGGATGAACACTCGCAGAGATGGAATCAAATCAATATTGTTTATTAACTGAACCAAATACAAACAAAGGGATACAATAAGCGAAATGCAGCAACTCAGGGCAAAACAGTGAACACAATAAAAACGTGGCAAACAAGATGGCAAACCAAACAAACCTGGGACTGGAAGGAGCAGGGAGCAATGTGAGCAATAACGAACTAAGGACAGAGCTGCATTCTGTATATAAACAGGGATAGCTGGGGAACCCTCTGCCTGACTAGAAAGCGAGGCAAACCAAACCTGAGTACAGAGAGAACTGCCTAGAACTGGGGTCGCCTAGGAACCTGAGCAGGAAGCGAACATACCTCGACTGTGAATACTCCTGACTCTGAACAGGACTCTTGCCAACCTGAACACAGCAACACCATGTGAGGAATCACAGAGCGTCAAGGAGATTCCAGGAGATTCAATTCACGGCAAGAAGTGGCCGTGTTGGAGCTTCTTAAATGCTCCCAGTCCCAGGTGCAACACATAAACAATGAATTAACACAAACAACCAGGACGTGATGTGGAAGTCCTTATTTGGGCCTGTGGGCGGCAGCTTGTGACCGCCCCGGTGGAGGGTGCAATAACGAGGGCCTGACAGTTCTTCAGCGTCTGAACCAATTTCCTCACAGCTGAAGGTGTCAGGGTGATTCCTTTGCCAGATCATGGCAGTGGCTACACCTCCCAATAATTTGAACTTTCATGTGGACACAGGGAAGCTATCTTTAATTCGACTGTTTTAAACTTAATTCACATCCAATAGCACACAGGTTCAGCTTACTGGTCACTGTAGCTGGTCACTGGATCTATAAAAAAAGATCTAAAATGCGTCTGAAGTGTCCATTCTTTTCCCCTGACCTTTAAACCCAGTCTAAACCTGAGCTAAAGGATATACACTGACACACCTAAAAAGATCTGACAGATCAGTTTAAATCTCAGAGCAGTTCTTTGCTTAAAGTACTGTTCTCTTCTGCAGGGCCAGAGCTCAGAGTGGAACTCAGTTGTGTTACAGTGATAAAACAGGTTCCTCTGGCTGTCCTTTATTCTTCACTTGAGCATAACTACCAGACAATCCCAGAGCAGGAGGCGGGGCTTGTTGAGCATATAACATGTTCAGGTTCAAGTTCACCACACACTGCTGCTCTTTTCACAGAGAATGACCCCTTGTCCAACATGGCGGCAGTCCGACAGCCCAGTCATGTACTGTGCAAGCTGCCAGGTAACACTGAGCACCAAAAGCCTGGTAATCGACAATCACCGGAAACATCGCTATGTCACTCTGCAGGAGGCCGTTAAGGAGCAGCTGGTGAGAAACACTAATTGTTCTAATTATATTTGTAAACTACTAACAGGATATTAGAAATGGTTAAAAAAAGAACATTGATCAGGTGGATATTAGATTTATAGTTTGGTTGAAGTTTTTAGAGATCATAAAAGGCTGCTGTTTTATTTATTGCTTCCTTATTAACTTTCTTCATGTTGTCATTGTTGTTGATGTTTCGTTTCATTACAGGAGAACATTAAGGAGCGATCCAGGAACTTGGAAGCTAAAGTTATAAAAGCTGATGATATTGAACACCAGGTTTCAGCAGCTAAATGTAAACTAGAGGTGAGACAAAAGTAATGCATGAATATTAACAGATTAACTGTAGTCAGAACATTAGAGCACTTCTCTCAGTTTTTTTCTAAATAATGTGTCTTTTCTGCATGGCTGTTCATTAATGGCAATTGGAAGACACTTAATTTCAGAGTGATGTATGATGAAATCATGTCACTAATAATAATAATAATAATTAAAAATAAAGTCTATTTTAGTAAAGCTATTTTAGCTTTACTAAAATTTAACAGAAATCAAATGAACATATAGACCAATAAATGCTTCATATTTTAAAAGTACAATAAAGTGCAAAGCAGGAACAACAGCAAACAGCACAGCATAGTTTGCTTGCCTGGTCAGGGGATGACCATTATAAAGTATTTACCTGTTTGTGCAGGATGTGTACATGAAGACCAGAGAATCTATTCTTGGTCATTATGACAAGCTGTGGAAGCTGTTGGAGAACAACCAAAAGCATGCTCGGTTCTTACTGGAGGCTGAGAGAGAAACTCTACAGAGGAGTCTGAATCAGCTTGAGGAGGACGCAAACAACTACCAGCACAAAACAGACGCAATGACGAAGAATATTCAGAAGCTCAGGAAACGTCTTAAAACAGAAAATCCTGACAGTCTACTGGTAAGATTCAGTTTTATCTTTTTAGCCACTTCCTTTGGGTTCTGGAATTTTAGACGTGTGAAAGTTGATGTTTTTCATGAATGAAAGATGATGAGTCAGCTACTTCAGTAGTTTTTAAAACTATTTTCTCTCTTTGATCTGTGCAGGCAGAACTTAGTGCACTGGAAGTGAGGTGAGAGCTTCTCTCATTTACATACACTTTTCACTCCTTTACATTTTCCTTGCACTGTAAGACTGGTGAAGTAATTCAGAAAAGTTTCAGAAAAGTTTGACCATGTTTTCCTCATCTTGTTTCAGTCTGGAAATGACGGAGGAGTTCTACTCTTCTGCCAAAGAAAAAACGTTTGATGGTGTGAGGCTGAGAGCTCTGGAAGAGTCTGTCAAAAATATCATCCAAAAGAATAAGGAGCTCTTGCCACGACCATGGGAATGTGAGTGCAGACAGAATCCTTCCACTACTTGAAGATTTTGACATAAAACACATGATTTATAATTAACTATATTGTTTCATTTTTCTGGAACAGTTTCAGAGGCCGTCACATTCGATTCAAGCAGAACACACAACAAGCTGGAGGTCTCAGGGGACGGATCTCAGATTCTTCTCAAGGGGTTCTCAACCCCTCTGTCAAACAGACACACAGCGGTACAGTGGTACAGTGCTGTTGCGGGTCAGAGCTTCAGTAAAGGTCAGCATTACTGGGAGGTGGAGGTTGAGGGTAGTCGGAGCTGGGCGGTAGGCATAGTGGAGCGGGGCTGGGAGAATAACATGCTGGACCATCCTTTGGGCAGGGACCGGGCATCCTGGGCGCTAGAGTCGGATGAAGGTGATCTGGCGGCTCTGCACAGGGATGAGTCCAGCCTGGTGGGGAGCTGTGGTGTACACAGGCTAGGAGTGTGTGTGGACTGCGATAAAGGCCAAGTGAAGATGTATGATGTCTCCACTGGCAAAGTACTGCACTCATTCTCTGTTCGCGTCAAACGGCCTCTATGTCCAGCTTTCAGCCTCAAAGTCACGACCAGCAGCATCGCTCAGCTTAAAATCTGCAAGATCACTCAAGACAACCAGCAGTATCTGCAACAAGATGTCCAAAACAGTGTCCGTTACAGCAGGGGTGAAGAGGCAGATTCCGGAGCTTACACACAATCTGGAGATAGGCTCTCAGAGCAGAGCCAATAGTAGGACATACAGCACCCACTGATCATAACATAGTAGAGGTCTGGGGAAAATTACATTAATTACAGTAAATCTATTAAACATTCTTAAAGGAAATATTATTGAGTATAATTTAATGCATGTTTGTCTCAAAAATATTCATAAAATACCTTAAATCAATAGTGGTGTTTGTTCTCAAAGCAACAGATTTTCTCTGATACTGTATTGCAACTTAATTACAACTGTATTATTGCTATTGTTATTATTTTATTTATCACTTTGAATAGCTAGTATGGAAATTTATTTCATGTCAATGTGTTTGTACTCTGGGTAATGTTTTACTGTGTCTGTGTAAACAATGATAAAAGGTGCAATTTAATTTATTAACTGTTAATAAATGTGCTTTATTTTTATGAAACCACTGTGAATTAATCTTTTTCCAGGACGCTATAGACAGAATATAAATATATAAAAAGTACACATTAACATAGTGAATGCTAAAGCAATAAAGGAGGGATTGTGTTTTATAGTGATTATATGTTCAATATGTTCTATTGCTTTTATACAACAAAAATAAGTAAGTAAGAAATAAATTAACTGAACAAAACATTTATTATGTTTTAATGTTAGCATTTCTTTCCACCAACTTATAGTTTTTAAATAAGCGGTTTGTTGACAAACTCCACTCCCTCACTGAACTGCCTGCAGTTCCTTCTCTCTCTTCGCTCCATACTCTGACCCACATATTAAACTCACCCACAGTTTTTTTTTTGTTTTGTTGTTTGTTATTGTGTTTTCTTTTAGTTTAACTTTAAGTTTAGGTCATTCTTGTTTTCTTGTGCTTAGGGAGTTTTTTTTTATTACAAAAAAAAAATCAGCAGGGGGAGAAGCCTTTTCTTATAAAGCCCCCCAACTCTGGAATTAATCTTCCAGAGTTGGGGGACTCAATCTTTAAATCTAGACTGAAAACTCATCTGTTTAGTTTAGCTTTTGGTAATTAATGTTTCCCCTTAGATAAAGGATGTAGGTCCAGGGGTTCACAGACACAGGGAATTGTAGTATGCTGAGATGCTGGAGCTGTCAACTCAGGTTGGGGACAGTGGAGCAGATGGACGCTAGCATTTCAGGGTAAAAAAGGGACCAACGAGCCTGAACGGGGGTTCATACATTTCACCAAACGTCCAAGTGGACTGCTTAATGGACTGAGAAGATAAAGATAAGAGTTACAGTAAAGCAGCTGATTCAACACAACAGAACAAACGTAAGCAGAAAAAATAAACTGGATTAAATTAAAAGGTGTTAAACTGTATAGATACAAAAAGGAGAGAGATGAACATGAGGTAAGAACACAGAATGTGATCTTTTAATACAAAAAAGAGAGAGATGAACATGAAGTAAGAACACAGAATGTGAGAAAATAAAAGATAAAACAGAATGTGAGAAAACAAAAGCAGACCATGAAAGCAGCAGTTTGGAAGTGCTAAAGAATGCTTCATCAAAAAAGCAACACAATTACTTGTATTAGCATTGTTTCATTTGAGTTTGTTTTGGAGGCTGTTGGGTTTTGTTTAGCAGAGTTCTGGGTTTTTTTGGGGCTTGTTGTGGGTTCTGTTGAGGTATATTATTGGGGCTGCTGGGGTATGTTTTTGCAGCTGTTGAGGTTTGTTTAGGGGCTGTTTGGCATGTTGCCATGTAATGCAATGCAAAGAGAAAAAAAAAGAAAATTACAACATTGGTCACAAATCAACTGGGTTGTGGATAGGATTGCAAAGGGGTGAAAAATACAAATGATACAAATAAATGTACCATGGTAATAAATGAGTAATTATGGGAATTAACGGAAATTAATTGGCATAAAATGGGAATATTCTCAGCTAGAGGTGAGAAACTTACATACAGTTGGTAAAAATATACTGAAGCATAATATTGGCTAAAATAATTATAAGATAAAAATAATATGAGATATGATACCAAAACAGTTAAAAAGCAAAGCTGCTCCTCAATCCCAGGCACATGGCACATTACACTCTAGGGCTATTGAGCCCACACCCCCTACATTCACTGTTCATTCCTCTATCACATGTACAGCATATGTCCAGTTGATATCTAGAAACCTGACACCCACCACTACTGAAAGCCCACATTTGGACCAAAGGACTAACTAGAGTCAGTTAAGGCTAGTTAAGACTAAGACAAGATTTTTATTGAAATTAATAGCATTGAAACATTAAAGCAACTATTAAATCAAGGTGTAATCCCACAGTTCCTGGTAAATCTGGTAAATAAAAAAAAAGCTTAATGTGCAATTTAATTTCAGACTAGTTTACCTAGGCTAGCAGGCTAGCAAGAGGTTATCTTACTAAGACGGGCATATGCTAGATACCTATGTTTTTTCCCTCAATGGGTTTCTGTAACCAATAATTCATTATTCACAATTCATTCATTATTCATTATTAACATCAAATCAAATAAAGTGTATTTTCCCACAAGCTAGTGGTGAGTGTCAGGTTTCTAAAAATCATCTGGACATATGCTGTACATGTGATGATGGAATGAACAGTGAAAGCAGGGGGTTTGGTCTCAATAGCCCTGGGGTGTGTAATGGGCCATGTGCCTGGAATTAAGAAGCAGCTTTGCTATTCAACTGTTTTGATATCATATCTAATTATTTTAGCCACTATTATGCTTCAGTCTATTTTTTACCAACTATATGTAAGTTTCTCACCTTTAGCTTCAAATATTCCCATTAATATTTCCATTAACATCCCCAATAATTCCTGTTAATACCTATAATTCCCCGTTCCTTCACATTAATTCCCATTAAAAATTTCCCAACTTCGAAATGTCCCAGAATTTGGCAACCCTAGTTGTGATAAATGTGGTATACAAGCTTTGTATGACAACATTAAAACCCAAGAAGTTCCAAAGGAATTCTAAAAGGAGTAATCCTTCTGCCAACTTTATTGAGAATGTAGTCCCCTAAACTCTCAAAAAAAAGGATTTTCTTTCATGTGACTGTGATGCATTCACTGAGGACACAATGCTATCTCTGTCAATTATCATTTAATGGTAAAATTAAATGATCCTACCTCACCATGTAAAATGTATCCTGTCCGAATTGGACTCTTTGAATAGTTTCTATTTTATTAAATGTTGGTTATGATCACTTATTCTGACAGCTAAAATGAATGGTCTAATAGTGCACATAGTTTTGCTTTACTGCAAACAGTGCAACTGTAGTAAAGTAACTATACTCACTGTAGTCTAATATAACGTATCACAGCTGTGTTTTCAGCAAGCTGGTGAAGGATAATGGAGTGAACTTGAATCCGGCTCCTTGGTAAAACTTGTTTTGAAATTCAACCCTGAACAAAAGACATCATACAGACAATACAGTTGTAAATAAAATAAATGAAGCACAGAGGTTCACTTACATTTTCTATCCTGCACTGTGTATGTTTACTAAGACATGAACAGTACAAATGTCAGTTTAGTTAGATTGTGTTTGTCTATAATTGTGATGTGACTAAGTAAGAGATCATACCACATTTTATTAGTCATCAATTCAGAAATTTCAATTTCAATTTCAATTACTTTCCCTTGGAACTGTACATATATGCACACAATACATTCACTCATTCTCTCAACACATTACATTCAGTCATTATCTCAAGTATACAATGCAAATCACAAGACACAATCTGTGAAAACAAATCAAAATCTGTTCTTTTTACCAGTGTAGGCGTAAGGCGTGGAGGAAAGCTGATAGCCCTTCCATAATGATCAGAACAGCAACCGTCAGCAGAGCGAAGCAGAAAAGCACCAGCACCAGCAGCAGTGAACCCAAGCCAGGAGTACATCTTAGGCCCCCCCGCAGCAGCATCCGCCATAACACCTCTGAAAGCTCTGCACAAAAAAAAACAGACACACACATTCAGAAGAGTATTACTGCAACTCTTTAAAGAAGTGTTTAGCTAAACATTTCCAAACTGCATGCCTACATAATCCCGTAGCAGATGTCTTACCTGCATGCGCAAGGCTTAGGGCCCAGAGGCGCAGGTAGGATGCTGTATTGGAGATGCAACCCAGGCAGTGCTCGATAGTATAAATGGCCTGATGCACAAAAATATCACCCATGTTCCCCTATAGACAGATAGACAGAATTATTTGAGAAGGTTCAGTATGATGCTGAGGAGAGGTGTTACTTTTCCTGATATCTAAAAGGAAATGGAGTGTTGTGCAAGTGATGACAGATGTGTCTAAAAAACTAAATATCTAAATATTACTTAGGTGTATTTATGTGTTCAACCTGAAGATTAGTGCTGAATACAGAACTAATTATTTATATTAATGTATAATAATGTATTGTACTTTGAGAGTTACCACACTACAGACAAAGAGCCTGTAAGTGTCTCTGGACAGATGCGTCTGCCAAAATACAACATATGTAATGTGTCACATGGTGTAGAGTTGTATGCTATAGTGTATATAGTACTGTATATTTATTCTATTTGAGCTCATTAGGTTATTCAGTTATTTTGCTTCTTAAATCAACTAAATGTCTGAAAAGGTTAGGAAAGTCATATTTTAAAATTTAACCCAACATAAACTCCAAACACAATCCAACATAATATCTGGACGAACAGGCTTGCAACCACAGAAATGCTAAAGCATGCATTGTTTTGGGTTGTCCAATAGCTTAATTTTGCACTGATGAACATTAGAACCCATATCTGATCATTTAATCACTGACAACTGTGGAGCTAGTTTTTTTCTATTTCAGAGCTCTATATTTGCTTCAGGTTTATCAAAAAGTACAAACTGAATATCTCCCATTATTTATTTTCATCAGTCATAAAAGAAAAGAAAAATGCTCCATTTAAGAAAGGTCTTAGATAATAAGGTTATCTAAGGTTAGAGTCACACTCTTAGCACGACATAACTCAAACAGGAGGGTCATAACAGTAACTGAATAATTCATAGTGGAAAACAGTGATTAACAACTGAATAATGAAGCTCATTCTCTATTCAGTTCCGTGTCAGATTATTTATACACATATCCTGATCTAAAAGGAAATAGAATAATAGAGTACTTTCAGTGACACACTCCCAAAGCATTCGTACAAGCCATGTCTCGTGTAGCATGCACAGCCATGTGCAGAAGTGCATTGAGTGCTGTGCAAGTGATGACCGAAGTGTGTAAAAGACTAAATATCTAAATATTATTTAGGTGTATTTATGTTTTCTACCTGAAGATTAGTGCTGAATACAGAACTAACTACTTATATTATTGTATAATAATTCATTGATGTAAAAGCAAAATAATAATTGTAAAATAATTGAGTAAACACAGTGTAAAGTTTCATATGGTGTAGAGCTGTATGCTATAGTGTACATAGTACTGTATATTGTTTCTACTTGAGCTAATTAGGTTGTTCAGTTTTCTGTTCAGGGTTTTGCTTCTCAAATCAATTAAATATCTGAAAAGATTATGAAAGTCAGATTTTAAAATTGAACCCAACCACAATCCAACACGATATCTGGATAAATCACATTAATGCTAAAGCATGCATTGCTTTGGGTTAAGTCAGAAATGTTTTGATGCCCTATAGCTAATCCATATCTGATCTCTTAATCACTGACAATGGTGGAGCTATTTTTTTCTATTCAGAGCTCTATATTCACTTCAGGTTTATGAAAAAATACACATCTCCCATTTTCATCAGTCATAAAAGAAAAGAAAAATGCTCCATTTAAGAAAGGTCATAGATAATAAGGTTATCTAAGGTTAGAGTCACACTCTTAGCATGATATAACTCAAACAGGAGGTTCATAACAGTAGTTGAATAATTCATAGTGGAAAACAGTGATTAACAACTGAATAATGAAGCTCATTCTCTATTCAGTTCCGTGTCAGGTTATTTATACAAAAAATGAAAATGAAAATGAAAACTGTCAAAGAAAAAATAGTCTAACAAGTCAAACAGGTCGAGGGTGTGACAAGGCTGAAATAATCTGCATAATGCTGGCTTTGCATCATATCTGATAAACAGCTCTGTAATAATTCAGTATAATTTTTTAAGTAACGCTGACTTATAGTTAAGTAATTTTTTCTCCAGCGCAAAAAAATGTCTCCTCTTATATTATTATAAAATAACAAAAGTTAAAGCAGGCTTTGTTTGCCAGTTTTAATAGAGTACAACAAGTTTAAAATATAAAAGAGTATGTGTGACTTCCAGACTGACCATGTCTTCAGGGTGTTTCTGAGGCAACAAGACACACCCATGTCAACTTTTCCCACAAAACCCAAATTCACTGCCTTATTACCCACAGCTGCATATGTGTGCAGGGTGATTTTACTTTAAAGTGTTTAATATATCTGACTTACAGTTATCTATTAATTGTAAGGGTGAAAACTGTGTTCATTAATCAAATTCTTCAGAACTATCTAAGATAATAACTGAACTAGAAGAGTTTAGACTGATTTATTCTTTTCATTCATTTTTACCAATAACTTTGTAGACATATCACTATATTTGTAACTATTTTGTGTCTCTACAGTCCACTACTCATCTCACACACACACCCTTCAGTACTGCTCTCCCACCTGCTGCCTGAGTTTAATCCTCTGTCTGTAAATCAGAAGCGGCTTAATCAGCAGCATCACTGGAACCATGAGGAGAGCCTGGATAACAAGGTAAATCTGCAGGACTTTCTAAAAACGACACAAAAAACAGGACAGAAATTGTACTTTTTTGTAGAACGTGAAACACTTTAGTTTAAGAAAAGCACACTTTAAATCTCTAACTAAACTCTAAAAAAACTTTGAACTAAAATCTAATCTAAAAGTTCAAATCTAAAAAGTTTAACTTAATTGTGAAGTTCATTAAACTCTTACATTTAATTGTTCTTGTGGCAGACTAGGTTTTGATTCCCTGACCGGTCAAGCACACCACTTCTAACCCTACATTTGCCTACCTGTGGCAAATGTAACCATACATTCACCTAACATCATCAATCAAATGTCAGTGAATCTGGATAAGACGATCAAATGCTGTTAATATTAATGTAAAGTAAACTCTTAACTAGGTGCCTAATATAACTAAAGCGAATGAAGACTGAGGCTGATTGAATAAGAATCAGAAGCTTCTGAAGTGTTGGCCCTTTGTGAATAAGACTTGTGAATGTGTAATAATAACAGGGTAATAATAATTCAAATATAATCAGATTTATAAGTGAACTAACAGTACATTAATATTTAGTATATCATTTGTATGTTATTATATTTAGTGTTACTTTGAAATCTAATAATATACTAATATACTATTAGAGTATTACTATACTGTTAGTTTGCTTAGGTATTATGATATTTATTAGCAGTAATGGACTGAAACCTGTCCACTGTAGAGGAATTTATCATCAGGGTGATAGCTGAACAGCATCATGTTAATGAAGATCAGGAGGATGCTGGGGGCAGTTTCTGATTGCAGCCGGACACTCCACTTAAAGAGGATGAGGAACAGCAGGTATCCAAACAGTGAAAGCATAAAGACCAGCTCCGGGACGAAGCGCAGCAGGATGTTCTGGAAATTTCTGAAATGTCTGGAAAAGGAAATACAGTGAAATACACTTGGAAACTACATCAGGCTAATCAACCAGAACTAATCTGTAATAAATGGTGCAACATGTACATGTAGTTCACTACACTGAGGGTTGTCCCGAAGAGCATGTGGCTGACCCCCAATATCACAGACATCTTCATTTTGTAGGAATTGAGAAAGGAAAGCTTATTGGACGCAATATTCCACACCTATAAGTCAAAACATAACACTGTCAGAAACCAGAAAAGATGCCTGTCCAGATCGGGATTAATGCGAAGAAAATCAATGCAAAGAAAATGATTATTTAAACGGAATGATTTGATGTAAAGGATATAATGTAATGTAAATTATACATTATATCCACACGTGTGTGTGTGTGTGTGTGTGTGTGTGTGTGTGTGTGTGTGTGTGTGTGTGTGTGTGAGGGAGAGAGGCACCGTAGTGTGAACTGACCGGATCAATCCCCAAAATGTACGGTGAACCAGAGTAAACACCGGGAACTGCAGGGTCCAGATGCAGATGCCTAAAGCTGTACAGAGTTTTATTGCTGTAGAAGAAGATATGAAGCTGAATCACAGAATGAATAAATAATAAAAAATAATAATAAAAAAGGGTGCTTCTAGATATTTGTACTGTCCTGTTCCATGAAAGGGTTTTCCTTAAATTGTTTTTATTATGTATCTCTAACCACACAGTAATAAAATTATTTATAAAAAGCTTTCAATGAAAATCTTTTCATATTTGTTTAGTTTTATTATATTTGTATAGATCAATTAATATTAAAAACAAGTAGAGGAACTATTTACACTTTAGACCAAAAGAGTGTAGAATATACACTACTAAGTGTATTTCTTGCTAGAATCCTAACATCAAAACAGTCAAATCACTTCAGATTCATTTGCCCCCTATTTAGTAAGATCAAAACCAGATGCTGTGTTAAAAATGAAAGAAGCAAGAGCTGTAACTTGTTAAGTTATTTTTTTTCCTAATGTGTGTGTGTATATGTTGACCTCCAGGGTCCACTTGGCTGGAACATGTGCCGAACGCTCCAGGACGAGCCACAGATGATGAACGATTTGGAGAAACAGTCGTTGTAAATCAGGCCAGTGTAGATGGAGAACAGCCCCATCAGCAGGATGATGTAGCGCCCCCCAACAAGAACATCCACAAACTGGGGGAAAAAGAAAGAGGAAAATGAACATAGCCGCCCCCCCTTCCACAATAACTGTGACCTGTGTGGGTACGTAGCAAACGCAGTACAAAGCTAAAAAACACTCTCACAATCAGAAATGATCAAGGGCTTTTAATAACTCCCTTAATAACAACATTTCCTCAACTCCATCTACCTCAGTAAAACTCTGAGTTTGTATGTTTCTTTTTACTTCTACTAGTGCAATCAGTGAAGGCCTATCTCCAATTGCTTTTGTGGGTTTAGTTTGATTCTGTTGTTCCAAATTTTACACCAGAAAGAAAAGTGAAAAAAAAGAGTCTAACACACTCCTGTTCCTGTACCGAGACTTTCCACTGCAGTTCTAGAGGGCAGATCAGTTGTTTTTAAATAATTAAATTCAATATATATATATATATATATATATATATATATATATATATATATTTTTTTTTTTTTTTTTTTTTTCTTTTTCATCATTATTTATTATATGCAGTGACACGTTTACTGGAATTTGGGTCTAAGCTATTCTACACCCCTGGAAAAGATCTTTCATTCTGAATTCAAGTGACTGTGAGATTAATCTGTTTACTGATGCCACCCAGTGGACACAAGCTGCATTAAGAAACATTATCAATAAAGCATCAGTTCGAGAAATGACTTATTTTATGAGAGTAATTAATAATGTGTTTTCTAATCTTCAAAACACCTCCTTTACCTCACTCTTCCAGCGGCTTAACTGCTCCTGTTGCAGTATCACCCAAACTGCCAGCACCGTCAGCACCAGCCCGTGCCCACAATCTCCGAACATTACCGCAAACAGGAAAGGGAACGTTATGATCGTGTACGGCGCTAAAAGATAAGAAAAATAGAGCATTTCAAACTGTTTAGCCCCTGGAAACCTGTGTGCCTTCACGTATTAATCTTAAGACCTAATATTCAGTAACTCAGAGAATAATGAGACTAAAAGCGAGAGATTCCCCCTTGGGTTCAGTTTTCTAGACACTGATTAAGCTTAATTGTAGACAAAGTCGCAAAGCTGATGGTGAATCAGCATTAGATGTTTTGTTTTTTTAAGTCTAGCCTAAGGCTTAATCTGGATCTGTGAAACCAGTCCAGTGTTTGAGAGGTTAAAGAAATATTACAGTGCATTTAAATCTAATATCTATCTGCCATATCTGCAGCATACAGGCAGCTGTCACAGAGAGTAGTATGCATTTCTTTGCACTACTAAAAACTTGAACATGCCTCATGACTTTAGAGTCTTCTGTTTTTTGTCTAATTTTATAAGTCTGACTGTATAATATAGATCAAACAGACAAAGAGCGAAAAAAACAAACATTTCTCACTTGGATTGACCTCACGATAGTTGCTGACTCCGTAAGCATCAACAATGGTCTGAAATCCTTTAGTGAAGGCATTGGTCCTGTTGAAGGTCGGGGGAGTTTGCTGGGTCTGGATTCGATTCAGGACAGGACTGACACTGGAACCACTCTGCTCCTAGACACATACACAAAAAAAAACTTTTGCAATGTTTACAAAATGCATCTGTAAACAATGTAGATAGTACAGTAGTGGTTTGTCCTGTCAACACAGCAAAGAGTGATATAAGGTCAATAAGAGCATAAATTGATCATAGAGTATAGAATGAAAGAGTAATATAACAGATATTACAGGGTGAGTGTATAATAGATCAGTTTTACTCACAGAGCCCTTAATCAGCGCATTCTGGACAGAGTTTAAATCTGAAACTGGACACCAGATCTCTGCGACTATGAGCTTCTGAGTGATGTCTATGTTACACAGGTTGAGTGTGTAATAGATGGCTTTCATTTTCTTCACTTTAGTGATCCAGTGCTGAACGCTGGTGGCTGCCTTGGTTAAAACCGCAGCTCTAAACTCCTCCGTCCTCCTGAGAACCTGCAGAGCCACAGCAGTACATCATCACTTATACTTTTTAACTCACAGTCAGTTCCAGCTGTTCACCTGGACTAGTTCACTGCTGCTTTGTGTATTTGTCTCTGTAATGTGAGTAGAAGTGAAACCCTTTACTGTCTCTACAATATAGCTGGTTTCCCAATTACTGAACAAACCACAGTTCCCAGTATCCTGGATGCCTACGTTAGACAGCGTGCTGCTGTAAAATTAATCCCAACAGTCAGGTATATCATTCTGGACTAACAGACAGGTTTAACAGCCAGGATCAACAAGTCAGGTCTAACAGCCAGGTCTGACATTCATAAATAACAGTCAGGTTTAAATAACAGTCAGGTCAGTCTAACAGTCAATTCTGACAGTCAGATCTAAAAGGCTGTTCTAACAGTCAAGTCTTACAGTCAGAAATAACAAAATCAGCTCTAAAAGTCAGGATTAACAGTACATTCTCACAGTCAGGACTAACAGTCTAACTTTCCAGACTAACAGTCAGGACTAATAGTCAGGTTTATTCACTACGTCATTTTTACAGTCAGAAATAATAAGTTAGAAAAAAAATAACAGTCAGTTCTTACACTCAGGAGTAAAACAGTCAGGTCTAAAGCCTAGCTTAGTCACAAGGTGGAAAAATAGACGCAAAATAAGATTAAAGCTAATCTAAATACCTGGACCCTGAATCACTTCGACTAGTTCTGAATCTAGAGTGTAAGAATGTTAACTATTAACATTTTGACAAAGAATTTGTCCACAAAACTGAATCGACCAAAGAATAAGGTTTTCTGTGATGGGTGGAGATAAAGCTTGTAGGTATAAAAATAAAGTGTGTTTAGGAGTTAAACGGTTATTAAATGTGTCAAATGCTTACCATGCGCAGGTCCTCAATGCGGATGTGTACGCTCATCCTCATCTGCTCTCGTGCACAGAGGGTGTTGGGGCAAGGGTATAAACTGGCACGAAAACTTGATAATAAACATAATGTAGAGATTAAACTTTTATATACCTGAATTCATAGATATAGACTATGTGCAGAAACCAGACACACAATGTGTACACTTAAAGATCAGACTTTCTAGAACAGCAGGCCTGACGTAGACCAACATGAAACAGCACATATAATCTGAACTAAATATTTACGAACCATTTTGTCACGCCTGTCCTAGTTTTGTCACGTTTGTTCCAGTTTTTGTGACGTTTCTGTCTCTTCTGTTCTGGTTTTACTATGCCTGTTTTATTTCTAATTATGCCTGTTTTACTTACTGTCATGCTTGTTTCAGTTGTGTGTCTAGCCTGCCCTTGTTTTGCCCTAGAAAGCACATGGCTTTGTTTTGTATCTTGTCAGTTCTAGTCCCTCCTGTGTCTAAGTGTTCACACCTATACCCCGTTCCTTGCCACACCCTCTCGTTCCTTCCAGGTGTCCATCGTCCTTTCTTGTATGCATATGTACCCCTGTGTCCCCCTCCTGCCTCAGCAAGCAGCTTGACACATTTATTCATTTTTTATATTTAGTTTACTCACCCATCGCAGATTTTCTTAATTTTTCCTTGCACCTGATCTCCTTGGACAAAAATAACAAATGCATCTTTCTTCACTGCTCCATCCTAAAAAAGCAAAAAAAAAACTTACTGAAATCAGTAAGATTACTTACCTAGAACTTACTGAAATAATGCTGTTTTGAAAAGGATGTTGGTTTTTGAATTCTCCTCCCTCTTTATACTTGTGTTTAAAAACATTTTAATTTTAATTCAATTGCTATTTATTATTTATGTTTTTTCTAATGACTATATTGATATTTTACTATTATTATTAATAATAAGTATTATTATTATTATTATTATTAATAATAATTGCTGTTGCAGACCTAAATGCTGATACTCAGGTCTAAAATGCATGGCTGTACAGTTTATTAGATTTTGTCCAGTCATGAATTTTACATGCTCTTTACTGATGTAAAGAAGTGAACATGTGTCTGCTGTACTGATGGAGTGAGATATGTGAGGTCACACTCTCATCTCAGAAAAGTGAGAAATAAAGACAGATTATTTGTTTATTTCTCTCACATCCACCTGCTGCTCCGTGTCCTGAATCTCAGAGTGTCGCAGGATGAAGTTCTCGTGAAAAAGGCGCCACAGGACTTTCTCAAAGGCAGGGAATCGATCCTGCTTAATCACTCCAGCGATGAACCTGAGAGTCAACAAGACACAAAATAAAACGTCAGGGCAGTGAAGACCTCTGGAGGAGACATCTGTGAGTGTTAAAGACAGATAAGCCTAAAGGTCCATAGCATATTGACAGTATTTCAGTGGCTATTTAATTTGTGGGAGACAGTCTGAGTGCATGTACCCGAGTTTCTGTGGACCGCTTGTGCTAGTGCTGCTATTCCTGCGGATGGTGGCTATAGAGACAGAATCCTCGGATGGTAGCTCAGAAGAAGACAACTGGGACTCCGCCTATACTCACAAATCATACACACACACACATGTAGAGAGAGTGAGAATCAGGTTATGCTTTTCTTCTGTACAGCATCACCACTGCTTATAACATTGCTCAGCTGCAGTAACTAGCTACGCAGATTCCTGTATTTCTTTGTTTTACTTAATTATACTTTTACATTGCAATAATATTACGTTATTTTTCAAAAACATAGAGCTGAAGAATTAGAGCTTTACCTAAGAGAACTTCTGAATACAAGCTAACGCTAACAGCCTAGCTGTTCTGAGTGAAGATTAATAGCTAAGGTTTACGTACCACTTAAAGTTATGCATTAGGTATTCATTTACATCAATTTTACATACATTTAATTTCAATCAAACAAATAAATAAAAAAAAAATCTTTCAATGCATCTTTCTAAAATGGTGCCTGTGCCTGCGGCACTACTTAAGGCGGAACGGACCGGACAACGTCAACTTCACATTAGCCTGATGGCTAAATTCACAGAGGATTACGGACTGGATGTGACACAGAATTGTTTTTCTGTTTTATGAGCTCATGTTAATTTAATAATTAAATTTTACTACACACTATTACTGTGTTAAGGTCTGAACAATGATGAGAATGATGAGTGCAGTAAATAGTGATCCTGATTCACCCTAATTTAAATCACTAATTTACCCTTCATCAACTCAGCATTACCAGCATTTTCACAACTTAACCACCATTACCTCACCTTAACTAGAATAAACTCAGCAATAACTCACATTAACCACCATTAACTCACCATAACTAGAATAAACTCAGCAATAACTCACATTAACCACCATTAACTCACCATAACTAGAATAAACTCAGCAATAACTCACATTAACCACCATTAACTCACCATAACTAGAATGAACTCTCAGCAATAACTCACATTAACCACCATTAACTCACCATAACTAGAATGAACTCTCAGCAATAACTCACATTAACCACCAGTAACTCACCTTAACTAGAATGAACTCAGCAATAACTCACATTAACCACATTAACTCTAACCACATTAAAAGCTAACCAGCATTAACACAGCAATACCTTAACCACAACTATCTAACCTAACTAAGCCTGACGTTATATGTAATATTGACGATCTGTCTGAAAATATGCTGTTTTTTGAATTTTTAATATCATGGACTTCTGGATAACATGTCTTTCAAAAGCTTCTCAAACCTGTGGTAAAACTGTGTCTCCTGCATCAGGCAGCATGATCATATTTATTTGGTGTAAAAACTTTTGTGTTGGGGAGCTTTTAGAGACATTAAATTGTTTCAAACACCTGGCTCCATTCACCAGACCCGCAAACAGCTCTCAAAACTCTCAAAAAATTATCTCTTGAACATTAAATCAGTGTTTTTTGGCTTAAAACCTAAAATATTTCCACATTAAATTATAAAGTGTGGTTTTGATGTAATGTATATGAAAGCTAAAAAGATTGATTAAGAATATCAAGAAGATAATCTGCAATAAAACATGCAATGTTGGTGTATGTGTCTGTACCTCCTCAAAGAAGTCTCTGGACGCTTTGAGCAGAGAGCTGATCTCCAGCAGCTCCGTAAAGTTCCTCTTTAAAGCATCATGGTTACAGTTGATCTCTTTCAGCTCCTCCTCCAGCTTCCTAATCTTACACTGCAGATCACGCAAACAATCATACATTACTCTATTCTAATGAGACAAATATGTTTTTCTTGCTGTATAAAAAATAAGGCTTTCAGTCTTGTTGGATGCGTTGTGTTTTTCTTGATTGAGTGCAAATTGCAATTTATTTAGTCAGAGAAAAGAGAAAAAGTGTTTACTCCTATCCATCATGTGTTTCTTGTTCAGAATGAAAGTTTCTGAGAATTAAAATTGGTGAATGTTCTGGCTTTGTTAAATCGGCTTCATTATAGATCAAATGAATGAAACAGCCTTCTGACCTCCAGCTCCAGCAGTTCTCGAGGGCAGGTGACTCCCCCGCTGTCCACCACCGCCAACACTGGAATACCACACCGAGCCATTTCAGCTTCAAGAAACCCTAAACCGTATTAAAAAACCCACCAGATTAGAAAATTACCATCATGAATTATACGTCATTTATAATGAATTACCAGTCCAAACTACCTAAACTAATAAAATAAGATATATTGATATGATTTCTTTTTTTAAAAATGTGTATAGAAAGAGTATATTAAATATTCATATCATAACGAGGAGTGTTACCAAATATGGACTGAATTTAAGATGCATTCATATGTGAACATCATAGTTAGTTCATTCTTCATAACAGTGTCACCTTAAACTGCTCAGACTTACGCAGGATTCTCTCCATCTCCTCACATCTCTTCACCTCCTTCACAAACTTCCTCTGAAAGGCAGCTGTACCTGGATTCAGCTGAGATGTGTAAACATACTCAAATTTAAACAGATTAAAAAGCTTCAGGACATTTCTACTGATCTAAGCAACTCTATTCTTCAGTCTCCCACTGGAGATACAAGGCCAATGTAGTTAAAATAACACCACTTAGCATGATGCTAACTTCATCGCTACACGCTCGCCTCAGTAAAGCTTCAGTTGGCTTATTGAAATGTTCCTGTTCCTCCTTAAATGGGGCAACAGTTACATTCTGGCTCCTGCCTCCATTTAAGGTAAGCAACTGATAAGCAACTCCAGTGTGAAACTAAAGAAGTGGCATAACCATCTACATTTGCTCTTCCACCAGGCTGCTGACTTTAAAGTAAAGCCCTGGCTAATAGAACTGCTGAGTTTGAATGCTGTAATGAATGCTGACAGATGTGACAGATGTGTAATGTTACTCACGTCTCTAAACTGGGCGAGCCCCAGCAGGCCGAGCTGGTGAATGCAGGTGTGCGCGGATTCAGTCTGGAAGAAAAGCTGCACTAGACACATCTCCTCACTGCGGAACATCCTGCTCTCAGCTTTAACCTCCAACACTGACTCCAAACACACACCACACATCTGCTAGCCCTGTCTGTGTCCGGCCTCACTCCTCTTTTAGGCCATGAGTTTATTAATCAGCCTGATCGATCGAGTGCTTTCAGCTCAGAGATCAATACTGACCCCAACACTGGACCAACAAAGGCACAAGCTCAGCAATAGCACAAATTCAAACTAGAAAAGATACTCGTAATGTATTACTGTTATAATAATAATAACAATAATAATAATAATTTGTGTTTATTGAAATAAATCAAATGTTTGACCAAATAAATAACAACAAAAAAAAAATGTTACAAATCTGTTGACCCACAGGATTGTAAGAACCCTGTCCAATCATTTAGACCGGATTAAATGATTGGATGGCCCACCTGCCTGTCTAATTAACCTCACATCCCTGGCCACATGTGTGCGCGCTGCACGTGTATTCATTTAGGCATGTGCGAAGTCCGTCATACAGCTCTGCACACAGACACACACAAAGACACAGCTGAACAAAGGTATCTACAAAAGCTTGCAATAAAAGCTTAGAATTGAATTAGAAAAGGCTTTAAAAAAACACAGAGAGCGTGAACATTGTGTAGCTTTCCAACGGTGGAGAAACCTGCAGGAGTGGAAAGCCTGGACAGTGATGCTTAGGTTACTGTTTTCTGTTGGATTCTGTTTGTTTAGTTAATGGTGGAAATTATCTTCCTGAATTTTGTGCAACTCATTTAAATACATTACGTACTAGAAGAGATGAGGACTTTGGTATTTGTTCAACAAGAATGTTAGCTAAGCTGTAGGTGTAAACTAGCTAGTGGTGTATATCTTGTGTGTAATCCGGCATTGTAAAGCATGAGCATGTGTCGTTTGATTGTATTTATCTATGCTATTTGTCTGTATTTGCATTTGATTAAGACTATTTAACAGAGGTGATGTAGCTCAGGCTCGGGGGCACTGTACGGGTGGCATGGGGACAAGTTTAAGGCTCTGTGTCTGACAGGGGCCCTAAACAAGAGTAATTTTGGCTGTATTATTAGAGCTGTGGGGCCCAGTGTACTGTCTTTTCATGGGGCCCAAAATCACTGACAGTACCCCTGTTCGCCACATTGAACTTTAACAGTAACTTCCTATTCCTCCAATGATACTAAAAATCAACATGCTAGAGGGCGCTCCTGCACGAGTCCTGGTCAGTGTTTCCCACTGGTCTGAAATACGCATGCGCTGGTATGCGTCAGAACTTGTGAAGATGGCTAATGTAAAGAGAGAGCCTAACACCACATAATGGTGGTGATCAGTGGTGATCTCTGATCTCCAGCAGCTCCGTAAAGTTCCTTTTTAAAGCATCGTGGTTACAGTTGATCTCTTTCAGCTCCTCCTCCAGCTTCCTAATCTTACGCTGCAGATCACACAATCATCTAAAACAATAAACAGCATACAGCTTATTATCCAAAAAAAAAAAAGAATACACCACACCAGTTATTACCCAAAAAAGAAAACCAATATTTAAATGAATTAATTCTATGAAATATAAATGATTCAATATAAATGTATTATTTTTCAGACACACTGTGCAGCAATAGATGAGCTACAGTCTAGAACTGTTTTCTTGGTTCTGATAAATAGGTCACTCTATATAGAAGTACAAGTACAACTACTAACAGTACAGTTATATAATCTGACTTATTTTGTTCATAGTTCTGATCGTAAAGGAAGGAATTCAACACTCAGTAATAAATTATGAAATTGAAAAGGATTTTAATTAACATTGTAAAACAATTTAGTTTAACAGCATCCATGACATTAATGTACAAATTTACTCAAAAGACCCGCAAAAACAAACCTGTGCAGAGAGAAACACACGCGCGCGCACGCACACACACACACACACACACACACACACACACACACACACACCCTCACTCTCACTCTCACTCTCACTCTCACTCCACAAACAGCTCCTTTGACATTAAACTACAAAATAAAGAGTCCTCTCTTTAATCATCAACATTAACAGCAATAAAATATCTTACATTATGTAGCATCATTCTGCAACGCACTTTTTTTTAACATGGCCATTTCATCTCCATTCTCAATATTTGATCACATAAATGCTGCTTTCTGTCGAACAGGGAGAAAGGCCTATTTTATTTATGTATGTATTTCTTATTTATATATTTTATATATAAGGTTATTATTATTATTATTATTATTTTTATTACTATGTGAAGTAAGCAAAGCAGTTGTTGTTCTAAATCAGACGTTCAACATTCAAGCTGAACTAGACGTGCTGCGTTTAAACTATCTGGAAAAGAACAGAACAGAAAACACTCACTCCTGAGCTCACTGAATTTGACTGATCTGTATTTTTACACTTTCGGCCAGCAAGCGGAAAAGAGAGGGAAAAAAATCAATATTACATCACTCCAAAAATCACTCCGCCGGCCGGGTGGCATGTATAGTGATATTGCACACTTTCTCTGCAGTTTTGTTCCATTGTCACTCTTTTCTCTCCTCTCTTCCTCTCATCCGTTCTCGTGCTCGCTCGCTCTCTTCATCCAGCAGGTGGGTCTGTCTGTGCTCCCACAGCCGCACCGCTCCATCCCACTGGAACACAGTAAAGAAAATTTATTTTACCTTACTTACCCACAAATTACTGCACTCTGCTAGCTGTTACTTCACTCAGTTAGCTAGCAAGCAAAAGGATACATGTATAACAACTACAAAAGTGATGGCGATAGTGTGTGGTTTCTAAACCAATGCTTGCAGCCAGAAACAGCAAGTATTCACTAGTTTAATGTACGGCCTATTCAAACTTCTTAACTACCATCTTAGTTGAACAGAGTTTGCATGGCTAGCTAATTAGCCCACTCAGACTAACATAGCTGAGTGCGAATGGAATACCCCCTCCCGCTGTAATTAGACACTTGTGAAACAGGAGTGCCGCGAGTGCAAAAGGTGTTAAAAGTTGGTGTTAAACTCTGTGCTAAAATGTAGACATGGTGGAGCAACAGTAACTCACAGAGCTGCTGATGATGTTGTCCTGAAATGGGTGCCAACTGACGTCCCTCACGCATGCATCGTGCCCGGTCAGCCTGGAGACCACACGACCAGTCAGCACATCATATACTGCAGAGAGAGAGAGAGAGAGAGAGAGAGAGAGAGAGAGAGAGAGAGAGAGAGAGAGAGAGAGAGAGAGAGAGAGAGAGAGAGAGAGAGAGAGAGAGAGAGAGAGAGAGAGAGATTGCAGAGGACTGATGCATGGGAAGCGTTAACATGCAGTTTCTGGTGGTTCTTGCTGAACTCACTGATGATCTTTCCAGTGGAGCAGCCGGTGTAGATAAACCTCTGACCCGTACTGAACTCTGGAGAGAAACGGCAGCGGATGAGAGTGTGCAGCACTCCGTGACCTCTGTAGGTCATCACAGATGTGTCTCCGGTCAGCTTATGCTTCTTCAGCGCTATAGGACGGACAAACAGAAATTACACAGTAAACAAAATATTAGTCATGTGCTTTATTTATTTTCTAACAATTGTTTGTGTGACTTGTTGATTTAAAGAAACAGTTTGGGTGTGTGTTTATGAGACTGTCGATAGTCTAAATCTGTAGGCAGTGATCAATCATCTTTATATCGTTTTTAATGAACTGTTCCTTTACAAACTGCATCAGTCCTGTCAGGTAAGGATTACACCAGTATTTGAAGGAGCTCACTGACTGACACTGTTGGATCCACAGGTCCAAATCGGCTTATGAGCAACTCTAAAGACGTTTTGAAAAATTTGGATTTGTTGACTGACCAGCAGAACTTCCAGAAGAAAAAAATCCAGAAGAAAATCCAATTTTGAGTCAGGAACAGCAATTTAAGCTAAAGTACATGACGTCTAGCTGAAAAAAGCTCCCAAGCTTTAACAAAGCCGGCTTAACAGCTGGACAGGAGCTCTCTCATAGAGATGCAAGGGAGTAAGAAACAATAAATGCAAGTTATTTTATTAACACGGGATGGGTACATGTGGTGTCAAACACATCAAACTGTACAGAAAACAGTTTGATAATCATTTAAATGGTTCATGTGAATCTATTCTCACAAATCTTGCATTCTCTTATACAGTCACAAACTCTTACAAGTACTCTCAAGCCCTCTCACACTCTTGCTCTCTTACATACCTCTCTGAGGGACCTGTTGCCAGCGGTAATCCCAGTTCTGCTGAGTTACAGCGAGCCGTGAGGCGGCAAGACCCTCTTTAGGAGAAAACTTCCTGACATCCCACAGCTTAATGGTCTGATCCTTGGAGTTACTGATTAGATACCGTGCATCACCCTGTAACACACAGACAAAACAAGACATTATAGCACAAAGTGAAGGCCAACTGAGTGACTGCAGAGAGTGAATGTATTTAATTTTGAATCACACTATAATTTAATGTTAAACTTTGAGCAGCTCTTCTCTGTCCAGCTTTATATGAACTTACGCACAGAGGAAGAAAATAAAAAGAGACCAGGATGATTACATACACTACATGCCTACATGTGTCGAAAGCACGATAAATTCCAGTTTTAGTCCAGGTCATCACCGAGTTTCTTCTAACAGATTTAATCCAATCTCAGAAACCTGAGTGCTATTTACATGCATATTCAGACAACTTCTGAAATGAACATATCACTGACATATATGTAAACAGTCACAATCAGTGAATTGAATCACTGATTAATGTGAATGAATAATGTTTATACCACTCAAAAAAAAAGGTTTAGCAAAAATCAGCGATGTGGAAAAGAAAGATCTTATGAATGTCTACTCTTCCATCTTGGTGGAAGAAGGCTGTGTTTATCTGTAGATTTTGTGTTTGTTGTGCTCAGAGTGCAGATCTTTATGCGTTCTATAATGCATCTCACAAATGCAGCCAATTCAGTGCCACAGCAAGCAGAATGTATAATGTCTATGTGTTACTGTATACAGACTGTTCTGGGTTGTTTACCTTGCTGTGTATGAAGGTAATTCCGTCTCTGTGTCCGGCAAGCTGACCAACAGGCTGTGGTCTGTCCTCCCTCAGCGTTCGCCTGTCCCATACTTTACACACAGCGTCGTCACTGCCTGAGAACAGCAGCTGAGATGAGCTATCCGCAAACGCAACCGCGTTTACATCATCCTCATGAGCGTCAATCTGAAAGAAATGTAACACACACAAAGACATACAGTAAGAAATAGTGTGGTTTCAGGTTAACACTATCTAGCAGTTTGCTTTAATACAACGTCAAAATCATGCTGATGCTCCCTTGACATGTAATATGGAGAAAGGCATCTCTATCACTCCCTTTTCAGGCTCAGCATACTGATAACTGCACTATGTAACTTTGGCGTATCAGGCCAAAGTTCAAGTTGTCCTGAAATGCATGTGTAATGTATGCTCTACTTCCAGACTGTAGGGGGAGGCTCAAGAGCAATGATCAATTGTCACATAATGCTGCTTTAAAGAAATAGGTCAAATTCCCCCAGTTTGTCCCCTCACCCCAAATCTATCCAATCTGCCAAGTCATATTTGTTTCTTCTTTAGTTGGTTTACACTGAAGCTATGAGTCTAACAAGCTCAGGAAGCATCCCCCACACCCTTTACACAATACAGGTCTTGGTTGATGGACAATATCTAAGGTAAGAATGGGGGACCTGTAAATTAGATTTAGGTTGCTCTAATATCCAGTGACCGGTACACTCACCTTCAGAGTTCTTTTATTTTGTTCACGATCAAACACATACAGGCACCCGTCATTTGCTCTGTTAGAGAGGAAAAGAGCTTAAAATCAGATCCATTTGCACACACAGAAAACTACAAAAAAAAAAAAAAAAAAACACACCATGAATAAATAATTTAAATAAATAAAACAGGAGAAAAAAATACACACCATATAAAACATAAAACTAACCAATGTACACTGTATATAAAGTAGCAAAAAACAAACAATGTATTTCTAGCCATGGTCAATTCAGACAAAAATAATATCAGATGAAATAAAACTTTAACTTTAATTAAGGTTTTGTAGGGCTTAGGAGTAAAGAAATGACCTATTGTTATCTATGCTCTGATAATTTTAGCCCAGTCTGGATTCACATCTATGTTTTTCCAGACAAATGTCACCTTGTTTTGCAAAAAAGAGGTTTGGCTGCTGCTATGCACTCTAAGCACACATATATATCAGACATCCTCAGGTAGTCATGAAACAAAAATATAATTCAATTGTAACTGGAACTTTGCACCAAACTGAAAAAACAAAAAGACATGTCTTTGACTATGTGATGCAAACATTCGGTTACTAAATTTGATGACACTACAGATGCAGACGACATGTAAAAACATGTTTTTAAACGTCCCTCTAACACACTATGTAGTCAGAAAAGGATTTACATGGAGGATGAGGGTTACTGACCCGCCCAGAATTTCTTTCCCATCTGTGGATGCCGCCAAAGAGAACACACAGAACCTCCGTTCATCTGGACTAAGAGAGAAATAAACACATTACACTCTCAAACCTCCCAAACAGAGAGAGCAGCAATATTAACTGCTAGAACCTTAAACTATTTGTAAAGCTAATCTTTAATACATTCACTGTGTTATTTAACTGAAAGATGTTCTGTTATAGGGTTATAGAACTCATCTTTCTCACACATCATCATCACATCATCCAGACCTAAGAACTGAACAAATGGCCGAGCTCCTAAAACGATGCAGATGAACTCTGGCTCCATCTTCAGCCACAGTGTGGAGGTGGTGATGTTAAAGGTTATTATGGGATGGACATGCTGGCAAAGTTATGCAGTAGTGCAGAATTAATACAGCTGCTTTTTTTCAGACAGGAAAATAAACTGAAGGTTTATCTTAAAACGCATTTGTGTGCAACAGGACTTTATATGTTAGCTCCACCTACACAATCTGACTGTTTTTTGCAGTGTTCTTGTTAAAGAGGACACCACATTTTTGCCATGATACCGACATCATTCCACTAACTGCTGGGTGTGAACCATTTAAGGAAGCACAATTCAGAAATTCGTAATCCTTTATTACTGATATGCATATTTGCGGATGGCAATTGATCCTAAAATGAAATTTGGACAAAACCCACCTAGATCAGAGTTTCACAGAAATAAAACATTTATTAGTTACAGGTTATAAATCCAATAAAATCAACAAAATGCAGATTCTGCACTAATTAAGGTACATTGTGTATAACCCGCAGAAACACTTTGCCAGCGTGTGTTCCAAATGGTTAGCTCAGATATGTAATGGACGTAATGATGGATGTTTAATGTTGATGTGATCTACTGTCACTCATCCACAGTAAAGCAGATGTGAGGGTGATTACCTGTGCTTTAATGCTATAATGTACTATGAGGGAAACACTAACTTGAGGTCCAGAGCGGTGTGCGTTTCACTTTCACCATCTATACTGCAGACATGAACTAAAGGGAGAGAATACAGAACGGAGAAAAGAAAGAGTCACATCTATATTTTCATGTGCATTTCCCTCAGCATGTAGGTTGTGTAGGGTTAGAGAGCTTGTGGAATACTGACTGACGACAGTATCGTAGGTCGCTGGGTAATAGGCACGGCAGCAAAGGTTTGTTCCTTGAATGTTTCGGTAGTTCCTACAATGCTTTGACAAGTCACACTTTAATAACCAACTAGCAAATGGTACTGTGGTGTCTAATAATACAGACTGTCACCGTTATTAGACTGGACTAAATTTAATACAGTAAGTTCACTTGACACCACAGCAATAACCAGCTTACTTCCAGGTGGATAACGCTAATCAATCAAAATACTTTTTTGGGATTTTTTTTTTAAGAATTATGGAGTTGCTTTATGTTTAGATAAGCTGTGTTCTGGGTTTGTTATAAACAGTTATCTTTACGTTAGAGAGCCGAACAGAAGATGCCTGATGGCAAACAGATAAGCTAGCAAGCTAATAAGTTAGCGAGCGAATGCTAGATATTGTCAATTCCTAGAGAAAACACATTTGGTATAGTACCCGTATAGATTCAATTTTGCAAAGATGTAAGTTGACAGTTATGCATGGCCAGAGAGAGAGAGAGAGGGAGAGAGGGGGGCAGAGGTTAAAGTTAAGAGTGCTGTGTAAGAAATGATGGGTAGAGAAAAATTGAAACAAGGAGGCCAAGTAATTTAGTCTTAGAATAAAACAGATTTTTCTTTTATGTTGGGCATATGGAAAAAATATGATTTCTTCTTTAATTGTTTGGTTTACGGCAACAGCTCACAGCAGCCACATTCCAGAGCATGGCCTTTAGCACTATTCTAAGTGTTCTAACGTAAACTTAAATGTTATATATTATACCTGTAATTTTGTCCAGGTTATAAATTTAAGAATGGTACAGAGAGAGGCTAAGCAGACACAACTAACACGAGTCATACACATTTACAAGGTTTTTCCGCCCGCTTTTGTCTCCTAACCATTATCCACCCAGAAGTGACCTAAAGCTCATTGTTTACAGTCATATGGATTCAGTCTACGGTCTTTATTAAACAGGCTTTGTTTTTCTTTTATGCTGCCACAGCTTCAAAATTATTGAAGCTCACGTTTATGTTCAGTAAAGCAAGACCCCAAGACACACAGCTACAAAAAGATCTGATTTTGTTCATATATATATATATAAATAATCTGAAGCACAGAGCAGTGCAACATAAAAGAAAACATATAAGAGTTGACTCAGAACCTGTAACTTGGCACAAACGGTTACAGATAGGTTGACAATACAGAGGTCATTCAACTGAAGGTTAATGTATAACTAACTCATCGGGTTTAGAGTCTCCTACATTACAGGCTCAGTCTCTTCATCAGAGTGTACTGGGTAAACAGCTGAGCTCAGCTGAACTTATGTGTGAGTATGTGTGCTTGTCTTACTGTAGTCAGACCAGCTGGAGTAAAGTATGGATCGTGAGTCTGGAGTGAAACACACATCCAGCACACTCCAGCCCACATCCCTCGCCTTCACTGTCCGCTTCAGCGCAAAGCCGCCTCTGCTAGTGTCGTACAGCCTGATGTTCTGATCTACAAACAAACATACACTCATGCAAACATGTTCTGTTCATACTGTACAGCCCTGCACTTTCAGTTCCAGAGTGCCCGTATTACCTTGACATGCAGAAAGGAACAACTTTCCATCGTCACTATAGACTCCACAGAAAGCTTTCTGCTGGTATGTGTCCTTATGAACCACAAAGTTGGGCAGAAAACTGAAAAACACATGATAAGGAGTCATAAAAGAAAAATATACACCTGCCCAAATACAAACGCTCAGTTATTAATATCAATCTAGGAATGCAACCAAAGATTACAGCTTACTGTTTATAAACTGTAGTGGGTGTAATGCAGAGTTTATAAACTGTAGGGGTAGTGATGGAGTTTATAAATTGTAGTGGTTGTAATGCAGAGTTTATCAACTGTAGTGGTTGTAAAGAAGAGTTGAAAAAAATGTAGTGGTTGTAATACAGAGTTTATAAACTGTTGTAATGAGTTGAGTTGTAATGAACAGGTTATAAATGGTGGGTGTTGTAATGAAAAGTTTATATACTATAGGGGTTGTAATAAAGAGTTTATAAACTGTATGGAGCTGGTGAGTTTATTGCAGAGGTTGTAATGAAAATTGTATAAACTGTATGAGGTTGGTGATGAGTTTATAAACTGTATAGGGTTGCATTGTGTTTATATAGTTTATAGACAAGATTTTAAAACGTGACGTGTGTATGTGTGCGAGTGTGCGAACTCACTGTGAGCGAATACGGCTGCACTCGCCATGAGAGAAACTGGATCCACGACACCGACCCTGCTCCCTCTGGAACACAGAGACATACACACATTCAGAAAAATGCACTCATGTACAGTAAACCTATTAAAGTGTATGCATTTACTGTTGTGTAAGTACTGTCAGTGTTTTCTGGATGAAGTAAAGCAGATGTTGCAGATGCACACTGGTTATTACTGGGATTTGAACCATTAAAACCGGTAAATGTTATCTGATGTTCCTTCACCTGACCCAGCATGTGTGTGAAGCTGTGTCTGCCCTTCAAGTTTGATGAGGCGGTGGCCAGCAGGATCTGCGTTCGGATCTCACTGCGGTCCACTTCCTGAGTGTCCGGGTGGGAGTCCACTAAAACATAAAGACATGCAGTGTGTGTAATTATGTGCATCTGTGTGTGATAAGGTTTGATTACTGTGTGTGTTTTTTAAAAATATATATATATTTACCGGGAGGATCATAGCGGTGTCCCAGACGTCCCTCCCAGGCTCCATCGCTGTCCTCATCAGAGTCTGAGACAGACTGGACGAGCTGCAGCCCTGTTGCTCCACTGCCATGGACCAGTCTCACCTGGCCCCTATACCACAGGCAAACACACAGCACACCTTATAACCCCCCTACAAAAAACGCACTTGCTTCAGACATTTAAACTGAACTGCTCCTCAAGCTGTTAGAGATAAAAAGCAAAAGGTTAATGCATTTACATTTCAGTTCTGTTTTATACATTTCATTTTCATATTTACTTTAACTGTTCAATATTACACATGAAACCAGAAGTTTACATACACTATATAAAAAGACAATTAGGCATTTTTTCTCACTCTCTGACCTCTCAAAAGATAAACTTTTCCAATTTCAGGTCAATTAGGATCACCAAACTTATTTCTATTTGCTAAATGCCAGAACAATGAGGGATTTCTTAAAAGGCATTTTCATTACTTTCTTAACACACTTTCTTAAGTCAAAACACATTTGATTAGGATTTGGTACCATTGCCATTTTGGATATCCTTCCACAAGCTTCTCACAATAGTTCGTACATGCCTTACCAGCTTCAGCCAGCATCTTCACAAGGTATTTTGCTTTTGTCCTTGGATTGATATGCACATTTCAAAGCAAAGCACGTTCATCTCTGGGACACAGAATCCGTCACCTTCCTAAGCGGTATGATGGGTGGACATTGCCATCTTGTTTGTGCGTGCGTATAATTGCTTGTACAGATAAACGAGGCACCTTCAGACATCTGGAAATTGCACCCAAGGATGATCCAGACTTGTGCAAGCCCACAATTCTCTTCCTGATATCTTGGCTGATTTCTTTTGACTTTCCTATGATTTTACACAAAGAAGCAGTGTGTTTCAGCTGTGCCTTAAACTACATCCACAGGTGTGTCTCTAATTAACTCAGATGTTGCCAATAAACCTATCAGAAGCTTCCAAAGACATGACATCATATTATGGCCTAACCCAAATTGTTTAAAGGCATAGTAATCTTAGCGTATTTAAACGTTTGACTTTAAAGTAAGTAATAAAAAAATTGCCTTAAAAAATTCCCTCTCTCATTTTTCTGGCATTAGCAAATAGAAATAATTTTGTTAATCCTAATTGACCTAAAACGGGAAAAGTTTATTCTAAACTCATGTCAGACTGTGAGTCTTTTTATATAGTGTGTGTAAACTTCTGTTTTTAACTGTACTTGTTAAAAGTGAAGTGACAACCCAGGATAATAAGCCACTGTTTAAACAGAATAAAATCTAAAATTATCTAACGCAGTGTCTGTCAAACCCTGGTCCTGGAGGCACCCTGCCTGTAAGTAGTGGACTCTCTGCTTTAACACACCCCCTGCAACTCTGAAAGGGCTTGTTAATTAGCTGATTAGAATCAGGTGTGTTGGGAGCAGGGAAAACATTAAAATGTGCAGTGCAGTGTGCCTTCTGGACCAGGGTTAGGAAACACAGATTAATGTACAGAGCAGGCAAATGGATCCAAGAACTGGCAGCCAGCAACTTCTAGTCTGGAATATGTGCTAGTTGTGATCACTGCTTATTACCTCAGTGGACATCAGTATACCTACGTACTGTACTTTAGGGGACCTAAAAAAAAAAAAAACTCACTCAGCCTCAGTATACCTCAGTCGACTTGACTGTATCTCACTGAACCTCGATGCATCACAGCATTTGCATTTTTCTAGATATTGAGAAGTTAGAGTTCAATTTTCTGTTGCAATGAGAACAAACCTGGCAACCCATTAGATCACGGAAGACCAGCAGAGTAAAAAGTAGTTGTAAATAGTAGTAAAAATAGAACAGCGATATGCAAGGTCTGCAGATCATAAGTCAGAGACCACAGAACCACAACATCCAACTTCATCCGTCACCACAAAACCCACAAAGAAAGATTTGTTACTGTGTCGGTTTAAATAACTTATTGGCTAGTCGAACATTAGCAAGAAAGCTTGTTAAGTTTAATTATGTTAGATTCGACTTTGAATCGATTGTGTACTTAATGAGAAACAAAACTTTAAAAACTTTAAAATATGAAATGGCAAATTCCATGTTGGGCTTCTTACATTATTTCTTCTTACATTACTTAATATTTTGAAAAGACTCCCTAATTAAGTCCTAGCTATACAAGGGTTAATATTAAATCGCATCCAATAAATTAACAAGAACTCATTTTTTTCCCCAGTTTCTTATAAGAATACACAGTGAAGAGTACGGGAACGAATAAAACAAAAAAAATAATAGTAGTCATTCTTGGTCCATGATTGACTTACAGGTTTTAAGCCCGAGTTTAGATTGCCACGCACTGTGCTTTAGGCAACCTCCTTTCATAAGTTTTGACTATTTCTGCGGTCTCTAATTAAGGAATTATATAAATGCCTGTAGAGCTGTACCTGCTTTGTAAGAGATCCTTCGTTCATGCCATGATGGCACCCAGGGCTCACTGCTGTTTTTATTATTATTACTGCACTCACTTCTACATTATTATATATCTAGGGCTGTCAGTTATGATAACATTAGCAATCATTTCTATTTTAAATACTTTAATGGATGATTAATTTAATTTAAGTTAGCTACAGAGTTTACCTGACTAGTAGCACGATTGTCATGGTAACAGAAATTGAATCCAAATACCATGTAGCAACACTATGGCAAAAAAATTAATAGTAATCATAATAACAATAATAAAAACAGACTTCAGTTCACCTTCTCAGTAGGTACGCCAGTACTTGTGCTAAATCAACGTCCTCCTCAGATGCTGACGCTCTGTCTGCCTGCCTCTCGGACTGCCGGCGGCCCCTCTGGTTGGAGTTCTGGTTGGATTCTGGTTCTGACTGGTCTGGGTTGCCGCTGGAGCCCCGACCGGACATCCCAGAACTGGACTGAGAGCCCATAGACTGAGCGCCTTAGTGGAAAAACAAAACAGTAATGGTGTAAGCTGAGTAATAGTACCAAACATAGTTTCATTTCTGAAATGATACTGAAACTTTGAGTGTGTGCCTATACCGATCAGATGTTTCTATTGTTAAAATGATGTCATACTAATGTAGAGTTAAAAAAAATACCATTCTAACTACCAGTACGCTACTACCACCACACCCATGTGGCCTACTTTACTTTAATGTTTCGCAACCTTCGTTACTTCAGGTTTTTTGGCATAGCTAAATAATTTTCCAAACATCTGATAACCAGTCTAGGACCTGTAGCTACCATGCCTCAAAGGACTTAACAAATTAAAAAAACAAACAAAAAACTCAGTTAGTTACTTAGTTATCTTCCAATAGATAACAATGGCTGATGAGTGAGAAGGGAAAAGTGCTGTAGTGTAAATAGAGCAGAGCAAACTGGTTTAGATTATGATCAGCATTTCAGAGACAGAGTGTAATGTGCAGATATATAGGAAGCTTAAACTAAACGTTGGCTCTCTGACTGGAAATGCCCATTCCACCTTAAATAGGACATCAGTCACATTCTGGCGCCTCAGGCACCTGGACATAACCGCTGTTCCCTTTAAGGTGGAACTGACAATTCCAGTCAGAGAGCCGGCGATTAAGGGGGCAAGGACAGTAACATCACACACACACTCAAACTGGACACGACAACTGCCGACTTACAGCCCAAAGCCAAATATAACTTTCGTGCCAACTGTTAACAGACACCGTTTATCGTTAATGATGTGACAGCAGTGTTTAGCACAAGTGTCTCTGTTTGTTTATAATGCGTGTTAGCCCAATGCTAACGGGCCTACCGTAACTGTGCAGTCTCTCAGCTCTCCGCTCCGGCTGTTGTCACCAAACAGCTGCGCTATGGCAAACTTTATACCTACACTTTAATGTCTGCTAGACTGTTAATTCGTTTGTCTGTCTAATTTGTTTTTAAGAGCACCTCTGTCCGACCCAAACCCTCCATGTTGTTTATGAAGCGATGCGCGGTCACGTCAGTCACGTGACTCAGTCCCGACTGCGGGAGCGCGCTGCAAGACTCAAAACAGGAATAATAATATTAGACACAAAAATATACCCATTACATAGAATAATTATACACATATTACAGATAAAAAATACTGATTACACACAATGATTGTATACATATTCTAGACAAAAAATATACACGTCACAGAGAATAAAAATACAACTATTAAATAAAAAATATGTACATTAGAGAAAATAATGATCTAAATATTAGAGATATACATAATATACATATCACAGAGAATTTGAGTGAACACAAAGGTCAACTTTAGCAGCACACATTTTACCCAGAGTTTACCCAGAAATCAATGCAAGCGGTCACAACGAACAGTGGACTAAGCTAGGCATTACTTCACTCTGTTATGTTGCTAGTTAGTTAGTTAAGGGCTATGCAGCTAATGACAAATTGTGGCTTTTGCTTGGCGTGAAAAAATGCCCAAATGCAGTTTGCAAGCCCATTTATAGGCTTATTATTTTGGCTCGTAATGAAACAAACTGAATCTTCTTTTACAGAGGGCTTGTAAAAAATAAATAAATAAATAATAATAAAAAAAAGCTGCAAGACTCTGCTTTTAGTGGCCTGCTTACATCACTGTGACGGCCCACAGGCCCATAGCTCTTTTTTGTTGTTTTTTTCCAGTGTTGCTGTCCTCTCAGTGCAGTTAGCTAGTTTAGCTATTCATTCATTCACTCTTTCTATCTCTCTCTATGAGATCTCTCTGAGATCATTTGCATTGTGTCTCGAATGTCTGATCTTAGAATAGGGTGGAGCAGTATTCAGTCAGGAAGAACCTCAATGGAAAAAATGTATCACATTAGGCTAATTCACCTAACATGTTAATCCATTCATTCCCTGGCTTCATTGGTTCAAACCTTAAATTGTTATTGACCCCTCAGTACCCTACATGTGAAACAGGGACTTACCAGTCACTTCTATGTGCCAAACTCTCACTAAATAGTTTGATCTAGAGTACCTATACGTTTTCACTTTCACAGCTTACCTAGTGCAGCGTCTTATACATGCAGAAGGTAATACAGCCACTACACTCATCACTCCATACTTACACATGCATTCCTCACTATGTCCAGTGTTTAATTTTAACACTTAAAGCTGTTTAAGCTATGATCAACAGGCCAGCTCAGCCCCAGACTCTACCTACAAGCACAGTCATTGAATCTAGAAAATGTGTTCTTTTTATTGGTTCACTGAAATATCAGTGTGCCCTATGTAAATTCTACATATAAAAGGGTGTATTAGGGCACACAGCGTTTATTTCCGCTAATGACAGTTCTTAATGTCCACACATAAATGACTTACAAGTCTGATGTTCTGTAACAGTTTGCGCTCCAGTTTGTGTTTTGAACTTTGAATGAGGGCCTGATAGGAAATAATAGCAGTGTCTGAAATGGAAGAAATGCTGCCTACTATTTTAAGGCAGGAAGGAACAGGGTCGTGTCCAAATCGGAGCTTTTGATTTTTCTCTTTCCAAGTTGAAGAAAGGGACTACATGCAGCTAGAGTGACAATTTTAATTGGGCAGTTTTTCTAGCATACTCCTAGACAAAAGTAATAATTTTTGTAATGAGTTGTAGTGTTGGGACAAAACAGCCAACACTTGTATTTTTTTACAATTAAAAAAAACAATTAAAGAATGATCATTTACAGTTCTCCAATGACTGAACTAGGTGGAGATGGAAAATGTCTGGCAGAGGTTTAAATCACACTGTCCTCTGAGAAGACATGTGTCCCAACATGTCAGCCCTCCAGTTTTTCCTGTAAACCTCACATTTTTAACCATTCTAAACATCACTTCTCCACAGTGGTGCTTGTAATAAGTCAGAAAACAATTTAACGCCTGAAAAGGATTCCCCCCCCTGCCACAGAAGCCAAGACCACAGCTCATTTTGCAAGGTATAAAGACCATATACTATGCTCAACTTAAGTGTCTACTACTGTAGCAAAACATGTATTTAATTCTCTGCTAATGGTACAACAAAGTACACCAGCAACTAAGGCTGGATTTCCCTCCAATCTGCAGCACAGTAGAGAGCCCACCAAACACTGAAACAAAAAGGGCTGAGAATGTTGTTAGTCTCTCAGGCAGAATATTACCCATTAATTTTCTCCCATTTAAGACAATCATTTTGCTTAGAGTTTGCTAAACCACACTGAAGCCAATTACTTGCAATAGGATTGTTCTAACTCCAATAGCATTTAACCAGACAAACATGGAATAGGGTTTTATGGCTGTGGCCAAGTTCTGAAAGATGTGCTAGCATGAAATTAGAAGAACTGAAGAGAGGGATTTGAATGTTCTCCTGTTGAGACCAAAGTAATTCTTCAGAATCATAAAAGCCAACTGGGCCTTTTAGGACCCACACAAGTCACTTGAGAACATGTGAAACTAGAGTTGAACCATCACCTTCAAAACACAAACAAGTAATCAAAAGCTACTTTATTCTGGTTGGTCAAATTTACAGCTCACTGCCAGAAAGGTGCCTTCTCCCCAACCACAACCGGACCAAGAGAGACTCTTCCTTCCCACTGTGGACCTAAAACAGGAAACAGATTGAAGTGTTAGAAGCACTCCTGGGGAAACACGCTGAATTTTGTAATTTACCCTACATACCTGCAACAGGAGGCACACGTCCTACATCCCTGACACCACAGCTTGCATCACAACAGCTACAAACTCTTGCATCTTCATCTGCTGCGGTCCACCTGAGAGGCAAACCCTGGTCAGTCACCTGATCAACTACTCAGAAGCTACACAGTTCAGTTCATTGACAGCAACTGACCCATTAGCACTGAAGGAACAGGCCTTGTTTACAGCATCAGTGGGGACAGAAGCTGCAGCAGCCACCTTCAAGAAGCATGTGAAGTAAATCTGCAGAGAAGCAAAGACCATAAGCCCATATAGCCAACAACACCTATGCAAATCACTGCACTCCTCCTTACCAAGCCACTTCTCTGCTGTTCAAACACAAAGGCTTCCAGCTGAAACTGGAGCTTGTCCCCCTGAACTCGTGGCATGAAACGAGAGCTGGAGCCGGTCAGCTTTGCATCCACCAGGCACCTAGAAGTAGAAACAGTTACAGTAGGTCAGCAAGCTGGACAGCCAGACAGTTGAAGGAGGTACTCAAGTCCAGCCTCAAGCTGGATTGTCAGAGAGGGCTGCTTACCCATAGTTCTCAATGAAGGAATATCTGGGAGTGGAATTCACATCAGGCACAGCAGTGGCCACACAGCTGTCCACAAAAATCCTTAGAGGCACATGGTTGTACTGCATCACAGACGCCTCAATGTTGATTAAATCTCCCAGGAAATACTGGTTAGAGGGCCTCTCAAACTGCCAGTCATCTGGTGGGGTTGGACAAACAAGGATCATTAGAGACAGTTTAAGCCTCCCACTACCTACAATGGATCACACTACAAACCCATCATGAGCCTAAGGAAGAAGACCAGACGCTCCTCAGCAGTCACAGTAGCAGCATAAGGTATCCAAGCAGGCAAGAGGGCATTGCTGCTCACGTTAAACTTCCTGTGAAATCATACATGGTTTCAGTTTACACTCCTACTTCAGGTAGTGGCATCTACACCCAACAAGAACTGCTCCTTACCGTGGATAGTGACACTCCACACCAACCATAGTACCCATCGTCCTGAGGACTGGAGAGCCAGAGCCTGAGCCAGATGGGTTTGGGGCATAGAGGAGGTTAAAGGTGTAGACCAGTTCATCCTCAGTCATCTGCATAAAGATGTACAGAGATTGAAAAATTATGATTACAGACTCAGGGAGTTACACATCAAGACAAAAGCTGGAGCCAAACTCACCATTAACACACTCCTGCAGCTCTGCAGCTCAGACTGCAAGATGAGAATCTGAGCAGCAGAATCTTCTCCTGCTACAGCACAGCCTCCAAGAGTGAGAGCTGACGGGTTTATTAACTCCCCAGTTCCATAGAAGTCCTTCTTGACCTCCACATGCACCATGTTCTCACCACAATGAACCGCTACACTGGAAGCACGAGTAGGCTGCCACAGCTCAAAATGCACTTGGGGCTGCTTAGGCTTCTCTGGAGCTTGAGGAAAATGCCATGTCAGCTTCTTTACCGGACCCTGCATCATTTGTTTGATCTGGACATTCAGTGGATCTTGCAGAGAAGTGGAGAGACCTCCTGAGGCAGGACCTTGCACAGTTGGCTGTCTTTGCTGAGCCCAAGCACCTAGTGGATTCCCAAACTGTGCATTACACACTCCAAATACAAGAGCCAGCAGAACCCCAACTCCATTCCACCTTAACTCCATCATTTAAAACCTAAAGTGCTGAGAACTGTTTTTTTCTCTGTCTGGAAACTGCTTTTATGTAGAAGCAGACAAAGGTGACTCCGCCCTATTGGAGTCAGGGAGGTGACACAGGTGTGATCAATCAAGGTCTTTTGATGAACTGTGTACGCAGAGGTGAAACTGCAGTTCATATAAACTGGTCGATTTTGAAGTAATATTTGTGCCAGTGATTCAATTAACAAGGTCTTGTTTGATTTATTAAGCTCTTTGATAGTTTGCTCGGTTGGGCCACCTGGTGGAAAGTAAATATTATTTCGCTTTTTTGTCCTTGATGTCACTAATCAGCTAAACAGAATCGCAAAAAAAGGCTCAAGGGTGACATAGCATAAAACATGTAACCCCAAGTGAGCAAGCCAAAAACCACAGTGCAGGAAAAAGTCCCTCAGAGCTGAACGTAAAAAACTTATTAATAATCAAAGTAATGCTGATGGTTATTATTATTATTATTATTATATATTTATTTTTATTATTATTTATTTCTCTCTCTCTCTCTCTCTCTCTCTCTATATATATATATATATAGCAATTATAAAATTAACATTTAGAGTCTATTTATTTAAACTTTAATGTATATGGTAATGGAGGGTGAGCAACTAGTCTGATGCAGGTAACAGGAGACCCCAACGGACAGGTGTGCAGTCATTTCTTCGAAGCCATGGATACAAAAGCACTGTAGCTTGGGTGAATAGAAATCATCCATTTATTGCTCACCTGTCCCTAGACTTCATTGCAGGGTTACTCTTCATGTGTTACTCTTCACATGTGCTAACATTACAAAGTGATAGGGGCAGAGGCCGAATGGGTGGGCTGGGAAATTGGCTCAGCTACACTGAAAACAGAAAACAATGGTGACAGGAACTACACATTAACAGTGTGTGGTTTGCTGTCGCTGTAATCATTCTGTCTCTACAAGGTTCTGCAATAGCTTTGTCCCTCAAGCAGTCAGATTTAAACTCACAGAGACTGAACTAAACCCCCACAACACACGTCATAGCATGTGTAACCTGTCTGCATCTTATTTATTTATTCTATACTACCTCAGTACCTGCTAAATTAATATAATTTAGTTTTTTTAAATTAGTTATTTTAGTTCGTTAGCTCGCTCGTGCACTGATGAGTTCAAACGCCAATTATTCGCTGGAACATGTGACCCTTAAACTGATCTGTGCACGCGCCAGTTACCGCGGACCTAGTCAGGATCATCTGTTTCTGGGACAAGTGTTTAAATGTGTAGCTTTGGGATTCGGCCTTTAGTGGGTCTTACACTCACAACCCTTTTCATTTTCATCACTTTGACATTTGATGGTGGATGGCGTTTCCTACCCCGCTACGCCTTTCCGTCTCGTTTTTTAACCGCCAAAGATACCTCGACCTGACTAAAATATTCTCTCAGGAGTAGGTAAAAAGTAAAATAAGTAATATAGAAGTATATAGCATGATTTTTTTAAAGATGTTAAAATCCAGATGTAAAAATATATTGTATTAATAATGCAACATACAGTGTGTGCAGAATTATTAGGCAAGTTGTATTTGAGAGGATTATTTTTATTATTGAACAACAACTAGGTTCTCAATCAACCCAAAAGACTCAAATATCAAAGCTTAATATTTTTGAAAGTTGGAGTGGTTTTTTTTTTTGATTTGGCTATCTTAGGAGGATATCTGTTTGTGCAGGTAACTATTACTTTGCAGAATTATTAGGCAACTTAATAAAAAACAAATATATACCCATCTCACTTGTTTATTTTCACCAGGTAAACCAATATAACACTAAATTTAGAAATAAACATTGACATTCAAAAACAAAACCAAAAACAAATCAGTGACCAATATAGCCACCTTTCTTTACAATGACACTCAAAAGCCTTCCATTCATAGATTCTGTCAGTTGCTTGATCTGTTTACGATCAACATTGCGTGCAGCAGACACCACAGCCTCCCAGACACTGTTCAGAGAGGTGTACTGTTTTCCCTCCCTGTAGACCTCATTTTATGAGGGACCACAGGTTCTCTATGGGGTTCCGATCAGGTGAACAAGGGGTCATGTCATCATTTTGTCTTCTTTTAGACCCTTACTGGCCAGCCACGCTGTGGAGTATTTGGATGCATGTGATGGAGCATTGTCCTGCATGGAAATCATGTTTTTCTTGAACGATACCGACTTCTTTCTGTACCACTGCTTGAAGAAGGTGTCTTCCAGAAACTGGCAGTAGGTCTGGGAATTGAGCTTCACTCCATCCTCAACCCGAAAAGGTCCCACAAGTTCATCTTTGATGATACCAGCCCATACCAGTACCCCACCTCCACCTTGCTGGCATCTGAGTCGGAGTGGAGCTCTCTGCCCTTTATTGATCCAGCCTCGGGCCCATCCTTCTGGCCCATCAAGAGTCACTCGCATTTCATCAGTCCATAAAACCTTAGAAAAATTAGTCTTAAGATATTTCTTGGCCCAGTCTTGATGTTTTATCTTATGTTTCTTGTTTAAAGGTGGTCATTTTTCAGCCTTCCTTACCTTGGCCATGTCCCTGAGTATCGTACACCTTGTGCTTTTTGATACTCCATAACCGTTGCAGGTCTGAAATATGGCAAAACTGGTGGCAAATGGCATCTTGGTTCATCTTGGTTCATCTACAGTTCGTGGGCAGTTATTTTGCACCTTTTTTTTTTTCCCCCAACACCTTACTTGCAACCCTGTTGGCTATTTGCCATGAAACGCTTGATTGTTCGGTGATCACGCTTCAAAGGTTTGGCAATTTTAAGACTGCTGCATCCCTCAGCAAGACATCTCACAATTTGACTTCTCAGAGTGCGTCAAATCTCTCTTCTGATCCATTTTGCCAAAGGAAAGGAAGTTGCCTAACAATTAAGCACACCTTATATAGGGTGTTGATGTCATTAGACCACACCCCTTCTCATTACAGAGATGCACATCACCTGATGGGTAGTTGGCTTTCAAGCCTATAGAGCTTGGAGTAGGACATGTATAAAAAGGATGATGATCAAAATACTCATTTACCTAATAATTCTGCACACAGTGTATGCTATATGTCTAATCAATGTAGTTAAATACATTTACATCAAAAACATGATAAATATGGATAGGGAATAATACGTTTACTTTTCACCATCAGGCTTATTAGAAATCTATAAAAGGGTGAAGCAGCCTCTTCACACTGATTACTAAACGCCTCAGTGTGAAAAACAACAAATTAACGCCTCAAAGGGATTTTTGGAAAGATAGTCGGATGAAGAGTCTTCTGCCATTAAATCATCCTGCAGCTGGTCATAAAAAATTTTTAGGATACTCATTACAAATCCATCCCACTGGTTGGTAACTCCAATTTCCAGACGCAAAGTTTTGCGAAGGATGGTCTTGCATTCATCCAGAAGGCTGAATTACTTTAACACATCTAGGAAACGAACAGGCACACCTTCCAGACAGGTGTGTTGATTTTGTGATGGGTCAATTTTACACCCCTCACACTGTTGCCCACTCTATTCTCTGATCATAGGCTTGAGAGCTCATGCACAGATTGTTTCCAAAAGCTTTAGCATTTGTCATTTTATCATTTCTTGGTTCCTCCGTTTCACTCTTCAGACACATTTTAGAAACCTTTTCCTTTCCTTCTTAAGGTTGACCAGTCTCCTCATCCTCAACTGTCAATTTCTTAATATCCACAATTCCTATGCTAATTTCTATTTCTATTCCATCAGATCCGTCGCTCACCACGGTTTCATCATCGCGTCTGGAGGATGTCAGGTTGTCATCTTTAAGTATAATCACATTGGCATTCAAGGATCTATGTATGCTTAGTAGTCTTATTCTCAAACAGGACTAATCACCCTAGTCCAATTCCTGAAAAACATTACTGCAGCATGATGCTGCCACCATGCTTACTATAGGGATAGCATTAGCCAGTTAGTTTGAAGTGCCTGACAAAGTGACCTATTAAGAAGCAGCTTCCATCTGACCACAACACCAAAAAGACATGATGTGTAGCACTGCCTGAGCTGCAAAATTACCAAACAAGACCAGCTGTACCACCTACAAAGACAAACAAGTAATCAAAAGCTACTTTATTCTGGTTGGTCACAATTACATCTCACTGCCAGAAAGGTGCCTTCTCTCCAACCACAACCGGACCAAGAGAGACTCTTCCTTCCCACTGTGGACCTAAAAACAGGAAACAGATTGAAGTGTTAGAAGCACTCCTGGGGAAACATGCTGAATTTGTTGTTTACCCCACATACCTGCAACAGGAGGCACACGTCCTACATCCCTGACACCACAGCTTGCATCACAACAGCTACAAACTCTTGCATCTTCATCTGCTGCGGTCCACCTGAGGCAAACCCCTTGTCAGTCACCTGATCAACTATTCAGAAGCTACACAGTTCAGTTCATTGACAGCAACTGACCCATTAGCAGTGAAGGAACAGGCCTTGTTCACAGCATCAGTGGGGACAGAAGCTGCAGCCGCCGCCTTCAAGAAGCATGTGAAGTAAATCTGCAGAGAAGCAAAGACCATAAGCCCACATGGACAATAACTGCTATGCAAATCACTGCACTCCTCCTTACCAAGCCACTTCTCTGCTGTTCAAACACAAAGGCTTCCAGCTGAAACTGGAGCTTGTCCCCCTGAACTCGTGGCAAAAATCGAGAGCTGGAGCTGGTCAGCTTTGCATCCACCAGGCACCTAGAAGTGGAAACAGTTACAGTAGGTGAGCAAGCTGGACGGCCAGACAGTTGAAGGAGGTACTCAAGTCCAGCCTCAAGCTGGATTGTCAGCAGAGAGGGCTGCTTACCCATAGTTCTCAATAAAGGAATATCTGGGAGTGGAATTCACATCAGGCACAGCAGTGGCCACACAGCTGTCCACAAAAATCCTTAGAGGCACATGGTTGTACTGCATCACAGATGCCTCAATGTTGATTAAATCTCCCAGGAAATACTGGTTAGAGGGTCTCTCAAACTGCCAGTCATCTGGTGGGGTTGGACAAACAAGGATTAGAGACAGCTTAAGCCTCCCACTACCTACAATGGATCACACTACAAACCCATCATGAGCCTAAGGAAGAAGACCAGACGCTCCTCAGCAGTCACAGTAGCAGCATAAGGTATCCAAGCAGGCAAGAGGGCATTGCTGCTCACATTAAACTTCCTGTGAAATCACACATGGTTTCAGTTTACACTCCTACTTCAGGTAGTGGCATCTACACCCAACAAGAACTGCTCCTTACCGTGGATAGTGACACTCTACACCAACCACAGTACCCATCGTCCTGAGGACTGGAGAGCCAGAGCCTGAGCCAGATGGGTTTGGGGCATAGAGGAGGTTAAAGGTGTAGACCAGTTCATCCTCAGTCATCTGCATAAAGGTGTACAGAGATTGAAAAATTATGATTACAGACTCAGGGAGTTACAGACACAGGTCAAGCCAAAAGCTGGAGCCAAACTCACCATTAACACACTCCTGCAGCTCTGCAGCTCAGACTGCAAGATGAGAATCTGAGCAGCAGAATCTTCTCCTGCTACAGCACAGCCTCCAAGAGTGAGAGCTGACGGGTTTATTAATTCCCCAGTTCCAAAGAAGTCCTTCTTGACCTCCACATGCACCATGTTCTCACCACAATGAACCGCTACACTGGAAGCACGAGTAGGCTGCCGCAGCTCAAAATGCACTTGGGGCTGCTTAGGCTTCTCTGGAGCTTGAGGAAAATGCCACGTCAGCTTCTTTACCGGACCCTGCATCATTTGTTTTACCTGGACATTCAGTGGATCTTGCAGAGAAGTGGAGAGCCCTCCTAAAGCAGGACCTTGCACAGTTGGCTGTCTTCGCTGAGCCCAAGCACCTATTGGATTCCCAAACTGTGCATTACACACTCCAAATACAAGAGCCAGCAGAATTCCAACTCCATTCCACCTTAACTCCATCATTGAAAACCTAAAGTGCTAAGGACTGCTTTTTTTTCTGTCTGGAAACTGCTTTTATGTAGAAGCAGACAAAGGTGGCTCCACCCTATTGGAGTCTTGATGAGCAGTGAGTGATACAGGTGTGATCAATCAAGGTCTTTTGATGAACTGTGTAAGGAGGATTGAAACTGCAGTTCATATATTCAGGTTGATTTTGAAGTAAGATTTTTGCCAGTGATTCATTTAACAAGGTCTTGTTTTGTTTAACCTTTTCAAAGAGGAAATGGTTTTTGACAGCAGTAAATATTATTTCACTTTTTTATAATTTTTTTTTTTATAAATAATGTTGTCACTAAGCAGCTAAAGAGAATCCCAAAATAAGGCTAAAGGACAACATAGCATAAAACATGTAACCCCAAATTGTTTAAGTGAGTTCTGTAGGTGCGTTTTAACCGTTTTTGCTGGATCATGTATAAGCACCTCTGTAGATGTGATGTTTACTACATTACAGAAAACAGGGTATATCAATTCAAGTTGTTATTTCTTTAGCAGCAAAATGGATTATGTATATCAGATGTATTCATGTTGGCTATGTGACTGTCATTATTAGGTTCATCTGTTTGCAAATAATTTCAAGATTTAGTTCATTTTAATCCATCAGAGAGCATAAATATCTTAGTTTGATTTTAGTGAGTAACGGCAAACAGAAACATCTGTATGGAGTCATTAAAGTAAAGGTAAAGGTGCACGTATTAGACTTCTACAGTGTCTTCTCTGACATTCGTAATTGGATAGTTGTGTTTGTGTGGTTTGTAATATGTTCTTTTTTACATTTGAATTCTGTGTGTGTGTGGGGGGGAGGTTGTGCATCACAATTTTTTGAAGCAATTGATATAAAAGCACTGTAGCTTGGGTGAACATTACAAAGTGATAGGGGCAGAGGCCGAATGGGTGGGCTGGGAAATTGGCTCAGCTACACTGAAAACAGAAAACACTGTGTACTCTGTATGTAGTTGAAATGACAATAAACCCACTTGACTTGACTTGACTTGACAGGAACTACACATTAACAGTGTGTGTTGTGCTGTCACTGTAATCATTCTGTCTCTACAAGGTTCTGCAATAGCTTTGTCCCTCAAGCAGTCAGATTTACACTCACAGAGACTGAACTAAAAAGTTCAGTCTCTACACATGCTATGACGTGCACTTTGTTCCCCCCACAACCCACGTCATAGCATGTGTAACCTGTCATATAATATCACGGCATGTTAAATTTGCACCTAATTCTCACTACCTACCGGTTAAATATCTTTGCGCCTTATAATCACAACATCTACTCAGTAATTAGTTGTATTTATTATATTGTCTTTTTAGTTTAATGTTGTTACTTACGTCTGTATGTTACACTTTTGAAGTCTGTCCTGTATTGTTTTGTTCCATACTGCACTTTTTGTTCTGGGAAAAAGACACTGTGTACTTGTACAGAGCTGAAATGACAAAGCCACTTGACTTTCAAACACATCAAATTGCATTAACTGATTCAATTAAGAAAAGAAAAAAAAGCAGGAAGAACATGTTTCATCAGTCACATAAGATAACCAGAGATAGATGAGGCATTGCTGCAATGCTGATACTCCCTCAGAGCTAGAGGAAGAAACCTTGGGAGGAACCAAGACTCACAAGGGGGACCCATCCTCCTCTGGTCAGAACTATTTATAAATTATTGATAAAAGTTACCAAACCATCTATACTGTTGAACTGCTCCGATCATAATCATGATATAATAATCATGGTCTAGTAGAACTTAATGTAGTCATGGCAGTGATGGTCAGAGTAATGAGAATAGTGATGGTTAATAGTGATATTATTAATAGTGGCAGATAGTTAAGAGTCCATTTAGGTTTTAACATGGTCATTCGACAGGTATCAGTGGTAGGAGGGTGTGCCACTGGTCTGGCATGGGTGGTGATGGGGGGAGCCTGCTGGTCAAAGTGGTAGGTGGCAGCTGGTCTGACGCAGGTAGAGGGAACCTCAGCGGGCAGTCTTCCAGCAGGTCGGGCTATGTGACCATTTACTCAGAGAAGCTAAAGAGACAGAGTTAGTTCTGAATGGATTTAATAGAGAGCAGAGAATTTTGAGCAGTATCAGAGCGTGTCTGACGACTCCAGCAGGTCTGACTATACCAGCCTAGTTAAAAGGAGACAGCCAGAAGGTAACACAGACACGGGAGCACTCTAAAACGCTACTGTCCATCTGCTCCACCGTCCACAAACCTGAGTGATCGCGTGCAAGTAGCGAGACAACAGCACCAGCATCTCAGAATACTACAATTCCCTGTGTCCGTGAACCCCTGGACCTACAACCTTTATCTAAGGGGAAACATTAATTACCAAATGCTAAACTAAACAGATGAGCTTTCAACCTAGATTTAAAGATTGAGACGGTGTCTGAGTCCCAAACATTATCTGGAAGGTTTTTCCAGAGTTGAGGGGCTTTATAAGAAAATGCTCTTCCCCCTGCTGAAGTTTTCTGAATTTTGGGAACTACTAAGAAGCCAGCACCCTGAGATCGAATTATTCTCTATGGTTCATAATATGTAATAAGTTCTCACAGGTACTCTGGAGTGAGGCCATGTAGGGCTTTATATGTTAATAGAAGAATTTTGTATTCAATATGGAATTTAAATTGGAGCCAATGAAGTGCTGATAGAACTGGACTGATATGGTATAATCTTTTAGTTTTAGTAAGGACACTGGCTGTAGCATTTTGATCTTTTGATTAAAGTTTATTTAGGTTTCCACTGGAACTACCTGACAAAAGTGCATTACAGTAATCTAGTCTTGAGGTAATAAAAGCGTGTACTAACTTTTCTGCATCCTGCAGAGATAAGGAGTTTCTTAGTTTGGCGATGTTCCTAAACTGCCAAAAAGCTATCCTACTAATATTAGCTATATGTTGCTCAAATGATAAATCTGAGTTGAATGTGACACCAACATTTTTAGCTGCTAGACCAGGAATAATGAAAGCATCAGCCAAGTCAAACATTAAGTCTGATAGTTTATTTCTTATGTTTGTTGGACCTAAAAGGAGAACCTCAGTTTTGTTACTGTTAAGAAGGAAGTTGTGACATCCAGAGTTTTATATCCTTTACACGGTCCTCCATTTTCTTTAATCTAGATTTATCAACAGGTTTGGCTGATATATAGAGCTGTCATCTGCATAACAATGGAAATTAACATCGTCTGCTTATAACTGAGCCCAGTAGTAGCATGTATAATGTAAACAATATCGGCCCTAAAATAGAGCCTTGAGGAAGTCCATATCTTACTTGCCTGTAATTTGAAGATACATCTTTTCTCTTTACAAACTGATAGCGTTCAATTAGATATGATTTGAACCACAATAGGGCTGTTCCTGTGATTCCAACCATTTTCTCTAATCTTTCTAGTAGAATAGTGTGATCTATTGCATCAAAGGCTGCACTGATGTCAAGTAGGGCTAATAGAGATACATAGCCTTGATCTGAGGCAAGATGATCATTTGGAATCTTCACTAGGGCGGTCTCCGTGCTATGATTGGATCTGAATCCAGATTGGAATTTTTCATACACTTAGTAATGTGGGACCTTCAATATCCAGGAAAATACAGTTTTCAAATTCAGCCAGCACTTCCACCTCATTTACTTTAAATACCACACTATACAACAAAGAAAAAAAGTTTAAGAGTGTCCTTATAAAAGCATTCTTAAAAACAAGCCACAACATGCATCATAAACGTAATTGGAAGTACCATCACATGTGAAAATCTGCTACTTCACACAAGAACGCCATTATAATTCTCATTACAGAGCTTCAGGACCTTGTAACATTTTATAACTTAGATTTGAGTCAACCAATCTGACTATTTTACTTCCATTTTAAATAAACACAGGTGGTTAGCCATTCACATCCCACACTTCTGTGGTACTGTAAGAGTATTTTAAGGTGAGATGTTAAAGGTGAATTGCCAGCAACGCAGTAACATGCTACACTGAACAAGGTAAAATGAAAATTCAAATAGAGCTGAAGAATAACTCCAGTCCTGACTAGCATTTATGTAGACAGCACCTTTTTTGCTAAGCCAGAGCACCAGTAACCAGATTAAAGTGTCCTCAACTCAACACACAGTAGGGGTAAAAGCTTTCTAACCCATGAGAATCCACAAAATAACTAGGGTACCTGTAACACCCTCACCCTATCCTTTCTGAAGACTATGTAACCAAAAAAAATAAATAAAAAACAATAAACACTATTGTGGTTGGTCAAATTCACAGCTCACTGCCAGAAAGGTGCCTTCTCCCGAACCATGACAGGACCAAGGGAGACCCTTATTTCCTAATGTGGGCCTGAAAGAGGAAAGACATTTGTGAACCAGTTAATCACTCAGGATTTGTAAGTTACCACAAATACCTGTAACAGGAAGGCCAGTTAGTGGTGCTTGGTTTCCTCCAGACCAGAACACATTGTATTTCAAAAAAAAGATTGATTTGTTTCATCAGACTGGACACTTATTTCTCATAATTTGATTCCTTTAGGTGAGTTGGGGCAAACTCAAAAGTACCCTTTATTAAGACATGGCTTCACACACACACACACACACTGTGTAGCACTGCCGGAGTTGTTTCTTCTGCAAGGTTACCCAACTAGGCCAGCTGTACCACTTCCACAAAGACACAAACAAGTAATCAAAAGCTACTTTATTATTGTGGTTGGTCAAATTCATATCTCACTGCCATAAAGGTGCCTTCTCTCCAACCATGACAGGACCAAGAGAGACTCTTCCTTCCCACTGTGGACCTAAAGACAGGAAACAGATTGAAGTGTTAGAAGCAATCCTGGGGAAACAGGCTGAATTTGTGATTTACCCTACATACCTGCAACAGGAGGCACACGTCCTACATCCCTGACGCCACAGCTTGCATCACAACAGCTACAAACTCTTGCATCCTCATCTGCTGCGGTCCACCTGAGAGGCAAACTCTGGTCAATCACCTGATCAACTACTCAGAAGCTACACAGTTCATTGACAGCAACTGACCCATTAGCACTGAAGGAACAGGCCTTGTTCACAGCATCAGTGGGCACAGAAGCTGCAGCAGCTGCCTTCAAGAAGCATGTGAAGTAAATCTGCAGAGAATCAGAGACCATAAGCCCACATGGCCAATAACTGCTTTGCAAATCACTGCACTCCTCCTTACCAAGCCACTTCTCTGCTGTTCAAACACAAAGGCTTCCAGCTGAAACTGGAGCTTGTGCCCCTGAACTCGTGGCATGAAACGAGAGCTGGAGCCGGTCAGCTTTGCATCCACCAGGCACCTAGAAATAGAAACAGTTACAGTAGGTGAGCAAGCTGGACAGCCAGACAGTTGAAGGAGGTACTCAAGTCCAGCCTCAAGCTGGATTGTCAGCAGAGAGGGCTGCTTACCCATAGTTCTCAATAAAGGAATATCTGGGAGTGGAATTCACATCAGGCACAGCAGTGGCCACACAGCTGTCCACAAAAATCCTTAGAGGCACATGGTTGTACTGCATCACAGACGCCTCAATGTTGATTAAATCTCCCAGGAAATACTGGTTAGAGGGTCTCTCAAACTGCCAGTCATCTGGTGGGGTTGGACAAACAAGAATCATTAGAGAAAGTTTAAGCCCACCACTACCTACAATGGATCACACTACAAACCCATCATGAGCCTAAGGAAGAAGACCAGACGCTCCTCAGCAGTCACAGTAGCAGCATAAGGTATCCAAGCAGGCAAGAGGGCATTGCTGCTCACGTTAAACTTCCTGTGAACAAGTCATACATGGTTTCAGTTTACACTCCTACTTCAGGTAGTGGCATCTATACCCAACAAGAACTGCTCCTTACCGTGGATAGTGACACTCCACACCAACCATAGTACCCATCGTCCTGAGAACTGGCAAACCAGAGCCAGATGGGTTTGGGGCATATAGGAGGTTGAAGGTGTAGACCAGTTCATCCTCAGTCATCTGCATAAAGATGTACAGAGATTGAAAAATTATGATTACAGACTCAGGGAGTTACAGACACAGGTCAAGCCAAATGCTGGAGCCAAACTCACCATTAACACACTCCTGCAGCTCTGCAGCTCAGACTGCAAGATGAGAATCTGAGCAGCAGAATCTTCTCCTGCTACAGCACAGCCTCCAAGAGTGAGAGCTGATGGGTTTATTAACTCCCCAGTTCCAAAGAAGTCCTTCTTGACCTCCACATGCACCATGTTCTCACCACAATGAACCGCTACACTGGAAGCACGAGTAGGCTGCCGCAGCTCAAAATGCACTTGGGGCTGCTTAGGCTTCTCTGGAGCTTGAGGAAAATGCCATGTCAGCTTCTTTACCGGACCCTGCATCATTTGTTTGACCTGGACATTCAGTGGATCTTGCAGAGATGTGGAGAGTCCTCCTGAGGCAGGACCTTGCACAGTCGGCTGTCTTTGCTGAGCCCAAGCACCTAGTGGATTCCCAAACTGTGCATTACACACTCCAAATACAAGAGCCAGCAGAACCCCAACTCCATTCCACCTTAACTCCATCATTGAAAACCTAAAGTGCTGAGGACTGTTTCTTTCTTTGTCTGGAAACTGTTTTTATGTAGAAGCAGACAAAGGTGGCTCCACCCTATTGGAGTCTTGATGAGCGGTGAGTGACACAGGTGTGATCAATCAAGGCATTTTGATGAACTGTGTAAGGAGGAGTGAAACTGCAGTTCATATAAACTGGTCGATTTTGAATTAATATTTGTGCCAGTGATTCATTTAACAAGGTCTTGTTTTGTTTAACTTTTTTAAAGAGAAAATGGTTTGATTTATTAAGCTCTTTGACAGTTTGCTCGGTTATGCCACCTGGTGGACAGTAAATATTATTTCACTTTTTTATCATTGATGTCTAAGCAGCTGAACAGAATCCCAAAATAAGGCTCAAGGGTGGTGACATATCATAAAACATGTAACCCCAAGTGAGCAAGCCAAAAACTACAGTGCAGGGAAAAGTCCCTCAGAGCTGAACATAAAATCCTTGTTAATAATCAAAGTAATGCTAATGGTTATTATTATTATTATTATTATTATTATATTAATAATAATAATAATAATAATAATAATAATTATAGCAGCAATTATAAGATTTATTTAAACTATTTAAACTTCAAACAATGTAATTGGTAATGGAGAGTGAGCAACTAATCTGATGCAGGTAACAGGAGACCCCAACGGACAGGTGTGCAGTCAAAGGTAGAGAAGGGCTGGGCGGTATAACCACAACGTGTATCATATCAGAGGTGGCAAGTATCAAAGGATTGTACTCAAGTAAATTTCTGAAGGATATGTGCTTGAGTATTTCTGTCACTTAAAAGGTTTTACTTCTGCTTACCACCTTTTATTAGAAAAATCGATCATTTTTAACCAAGCAGTTTCTAGTCAGGCAGTTAATCACACACTGCTGTTAGTTAATCTGAACACTTCATTTCCTGTGAAACTTACACAGAGCTGAGCTTCTGTTCTGTAATGTGATGGAAATTGAAATTGTTTAAAACCATTGAAATATTTGTTGTGATAATCCACACTGACCGCTAACCTGTGCACCCTGCTCCTGGTGCACGCCCTCACGCCACAAGTTTGTTCAGTTTTGATGCCAATTGTTTAAGTGAGTTCTGTAGGTGCATTTTAGTCGTTTTTGCTGCATCATCATCACGTTTTTATCAGTCAACGAAGATAACTAAGGATAGATGAGACATTGCTGCAATGCTGATACATTTAGTGATGTGGGACATTCAATATCCAGAGAAATTAAGATTTTCCAAATCCAGCCAGCATTTCCACCTCAGAATTTACTTTAAACATCACACTTCAAAACACTAAAACAAGCAAAAATAAGTTTAGGGTTGCCCTGGTAGAAGCATTTTATTAAAAACAAGCCACAACATGCACCATAAATGTAATTGGATGTACCATCAAATGTGAAAATCTGCTACTTCACACAAGAATACTGTTATAATTTTTATTGCAGAGCTTCAGGACCTTTGCAGTAGTCCAAATCTGGTTGCAACAGGAGGGAAATGTGTTGCATTTGTGTAGACAGTGCCTTGTTGCTGAGCCCGAGCACCAGTAACTAGACTGAAGTGCGAGTCAGCTTGATGTCTCCAACTCAAAGCACAGCAGGTGTATAAGCATTCTAACCCTTAAGAACCCACAAAATAACTAGGGTATCTATAACACCCTCATCTTAGTCTTCAAAAAGACAAACAAGTAATTAAAACCTGCTTTATTGTGGTCGGTCAAATTTACATCTCACTTCCAGAAAGGTGCCTCCCCAACCACAACAGGACCAAGGGAGACTTTTCCTCTCCCTTCACAAAATAATTCACAATGATAAAGAAACCACAGGTTAGTAGTAATATGTACAACTTTATGCCAAAAAGATTTACGACCATGGGAAATTTTCCCATGTGATGTCACGTGGGAATATTATACCCGGCTCCGTTCGCTGAATTCACTCCTCCACGCCAGGCCCTGGATCTCTCCAGTGGGGTCAGCGTCGTTCATATGTCCCACAGTATCCATTCTAATCAATTTACTTTAAACAATTCACCAAACACTCCATGACAGCTCGGTCGAACTGATGTGGGAATTCAGTTTTGTCGCCCAGAGAAACTTCCACATGGCTAAAAATGCTCGCGATGGGGTAGTTGAGCAAACCGACCTTGACGTCGTGCGCTAAATCAGAACCGTCCGGATTCATAATTTTGCAGGTCAGGTACAACAGCTAACGATTTAAATCCAGATATGCGTCGCTCGAACTTGCTACGAAGAAATCAATGGGACCACTGTATGTGAGGGGGCGTGATGGGCGGCGTTCCCACATATCACAAGATTTGATGCTGGTTTGTGTCATAGGCAGAGTAAATAACTCCAACTCTAATGTCATACACTCGGTAGAAGCGGGGTGTATCAGAGTGTATTGTTGTTTGTTTTTTCCTTTTCTTTTTAAAATATATCGAGACTCACGTGAACGCACGTTCCTCTTATTTGCGGTTTTGGTCTTTTTCAGAGGCTGATTCTACTTCTTCTTCATAGAAGGTCAAAAGTCCAGCGCCTCTGTCACTTTGATTAGAGAGTCTGCTTTGTAACGAGATCCTCTGTTTTATGGGGGGGGGGCTTCCGATCAAAAACCCCGACTATAAACTACGCATCCATCGTCTCGACGGGCTTGAAACTCTCTCATGCCTCCACACTGACGAGTTCAAACGCCAATTATTCACTGGAACGTGTGACCCTTAAACTGGTCAGTGCTCGCGCCGGTAAGCGCGGACCCAGTCAGGATCATCTGTTTCTGGGACAAGTGTCTAAATGTGTAGCTTTGGGATTCGGCCTTTAGCGGGTCTTACACTCACAACCCTTTTCATTTTCATCACTTTGACAAAGAATCTTTAAATTTGACGCTGGATGGCGTTTCCTACCCCGCTACGCCTTTCCGTCCCATTTTTAACTGCCAAAGATGCCTCGACCTGACTAAAATATTCTCTCAGAAGTAGGTAAACAGTAAAATAAGTAATATAGAAGCATATAGCATGATTTTTTTTTTAAATATGCCAAATTCCATAGTAAAAATGTTGTATTAATAATGCAACATATGCAACATATTTGATCAATGTAGATAAACACACTTACGTCAAAAACATGATAAATATGGACAAAGAATAATACAATGTTTTATTTTTCACCAACATCAGGCTCTTATTAGAAATCTATAAAAGGGTGAAGCAGCCTCTTCACACTGATCACTAAACTCCTCAGTGTGAAAAAACGACGAATCAACGCCTCAAAAGGATTTTTGAGAAGATAGTCGGACGAAGGATACTCATTACAAATCCATCCAGCTGGTCGGTAACTCCAGACGCATGGTTTTGCGAAGGATGGTCTCGCATTCGTCCAGAAGGCTGAATTACTTTGTTTTAACACATCTAGGAAACGGACAGGTACACCTTTCAGCCAGGTGTGTTGATTTTGTGATGGGTGGTCCATTTTACACCCCTCACACTGTTGCTCATTCTATTCTCTGATCATAGGCTTGAGAGCTCGTGCGCAGATTGTCTCCAAAAACGTTGGTATTTGTCATTTTATACTTTCTTGGTTCCCCCGTTTCACTCTCCAGCCACGTTTTAGAAACCTTTTCTTTTCCATCTTCATATTGACCAGTCTGCTCATCTTCAACCTCAAATTCCTTAACATCCACAATTTCTATGCCCTCAGATCTGTCGCTCACCGTGGTTTCATCGACGCGCCAGGAGGATGTCATGTTGGTCATCTCTTCATATAGTCACATCGTCTTCAGAACCGGCACAACTTTCAATGCCGTTTTGCTTCTCGCTTACCGAAGGTGAGGACAAACTCACCCGTCTGGAAGGCTCTTGAGCAGGTTTCCTCAGGATCTCAGTACACTTAGCAGTAGTCTTGCCCCCAGATCAGGACTAATCACCCTAGTCCAATTACTGAAAAACATACAGCAGCATGATGCTGCTACCACCCTGCCTTACTATAGGGATAGCATTAGCCATCTAGTTTCAAGTGCCTGACAGTGACCTTTATTACGAAGTGGCTTCCATCTGACCCCACCACCAAAAAGACATGTGTAGCACTGCCAAAGTTGTTTTTAGGCAAGATTACCCAACAAGACCAGCTGTACCATCTACAAAGACACAAACAAGTAATCAAAAGCAACTTTATTCTGGTTGGTCACAACTACATCTCACTGCCAGAAAGGTGCCTTCTCTCCAACCACAACCGGACCAAGAGAGACTCTTCCTTCCCACTGTGGACCTAAAAACAGGAAACAGATTGAAGTGTTAGAAGCACTCCTGGGGAAAACATGCTGAATTTGTGATTTACCCCACATACCTGCAACAGGAGGCACACGTCCTACATCCCTGACGCCACAGCTTGCATCACAACAGCTACAAACTCTTGCATCTTCATCTGCTGCAGTCCACCTGAGAGGCAAACCCAGGTCAGGCACCAGATCAACTACTCAGAAGCTACACAGTTCAGTTCATTGACAGCAACTGACCCATTAGCACTGAAGGAACAGGCCTTGTTTACAGCATCAGTGGGGACAGAAGCTGCAGCCGCCGCCTTCAAGAAGCATGTGAAGTAAATCTGCAGAGAAGCAAAGACCATAAGCCCACATGGCCAATAACTGCTATGCAAATCACTGCACTCCTCCTTACCAAGCCACTTCTCTGCTGTTCAAACACAAAGGCTTCCAGCTGAAACTGGAGCTTGTGCCCCTGAACTCGTGGCATGAATCGAGAGCTGGAGCCGGTCAGCTTTGCATCCACCAGGCACCTAGAAGTAGAAAGTTACAGTAGGTCAGCAAGCTGGACGGCCAGACAGTTGAAGGAGGTACTCAAGCTGGATTGTCAGCAGAGAGGGCTGCTTACCCATAGTTCTCAATAAAGGAATATCTGGGAGTGGAATTCACATCAGGCACAGCAGTGGCCACACAGCTGTCCACAAAAATCCTTAGAGGCACATGGTTGTACTGCATCACAGATGCCTCAATGTTGATTAAATCTCCCAGGAAATACTGGTTAGAGGGCCTCTCAAACTGCCAGTCATCTGGTGGGGTTGGACAAACAAGGATCATTAGAGACAGTTTAAGCCTCCCACTACCTACAATGGATCACACTACAAACCCATCATGAGCCTAAGGAAGAAGACCAGACGCTCCTCAGCAGTCACAGTAGCAGCATAAGGTATCCAAGCAGGCAAGAGGGCATTGCTGCTCACATTAAACTTCCTGTGAACAAGTCATACATGGTTTCAGTTTACACTCCTACTTCAGGTAGTGGCATCCACACCCAACAAGAACTGCTCCTTACCGTGGATAGTGACACTCCACACCAACCATAGTACCCATCGTCCTGAGGACTGGAGAGCCAGAGCCTGAGCCAGATGGGTTTGGGGCATAGAGGAGGTTAAAGGTGTAGACCAGTTCATCCTCAGTCATCTGCATAAAGATGTACAGAGATTGAAAAATTATGATTACAGACTCAGGGAGTTACAGACACATCAAGACAAAAGCTGGAGCCAAACTCACCATTAACACACTCCTGCAGCTCTGCAGCTCAGACTGCAAGATGAGAATCTGAGCAGCGGAATCTTCTCCTGCTACAGCACAGCCTCCAAGAGTGAGAGCTGACGGGTTTATTAACTCCCCAGTTCCAAAGAAGTCCTTCTTGACCTCCACATGCACCATGTTCTCACCACAATGAACCGCTACACTGGAAGCACGAGTAGGCTGCCGCAGCTCAAAATGCACTTGGGGCTGCTTAGGCTTCTCTGGAGCTTAAGGAAAATGCCACGTCAGCTTCTTTACCGGACCCTGCATCATTTGTTTGACCTGGACATTCAGTGGATCTTGCAGAGAAGTGGAGAGCCCTCCTGAGGCGGGACCTTGCACAGTCGGCTGTCTTTGCTGAGCCCAAGCACCTAGTGGATTCCCAAACTGTGCATTACACACTCCAAATACAAGAGCCAGCAGAACCCCAAGTCCATTCCACCTTAACTCCATCATTGAAAACCTAAAGTGCTGAGGATTGTTTCCTTCGCTGTCTGGAAACTGCTTTTATGTAGAAGCAGACAAAGGTGGCTCCACCCTATTGGAGTCTTGATGAGCGGTGAGTGACACAGGTGTGATCAATCAAGGCATTTTGATGAACCGTGTACGCAGAGGTGAAACTGCAGTTCATATAAACTGGTCGATTTTGAAGTAATATTTGTGCCAGTGATTCATTTAACAAGGTCTTGTTTTGTTTAACTTTTTTAAAGAGAAAGGGGTTTGATTTATTAAGCTCTTTGACAGTTTGCTCGGTTATGCCACCTGGTGGACAGTAAATATTATTTCATTTTTTATCATTGATGTCACTAAGCAGCTGTACAAAATCTCAAATTAAGGCTAAAGGGTGACATAACATAAAACATGTAACCCCAAGTGAGCAAGCCAAAAACTACAGTGCAGGAAAAAGTCCCTCAGAGCTGAACGTTAAATCCTTGTTAATAATCAAAGTAATGCTAATGGTTATTATTATTATTATTATTATTATTATTATTATTACTATTATTATTATCATTATTATTATTGTTATTATTATTATTATTATTATTTTATTAATAATAATAAAGATAATAATAATTATAATAATATTAACAATTATAGCAGCTATTATAAGATGTATTTAAACTATTTAAACTTCAAACAATGTAATTGGTAATGGAGGGTGAGCAACTAATCTGATGCAGGTAACAGGAGACCCCAACGGACAGGTGTGCAGTCAAAGGTAGAGTAGGGCTGGGCGGTATAACCACAACGTGTATCACATCAGAGGTGGCAAGTATCAAAGGATTGTACGCAAGTAAATTTCTGAAGGATATGTGCTTGAGTATTTCTGTCACTTAAAAGGTTTTACTTCTGCTTACCACCTTTTAATAGAAAAATCGATCATTTTTAATCAAGCAGTTTCTAGTCAGGCAGTTAATTACACACTGCTGTTAGTTAATCTGAACACTTCATTTCCTGTGAAACTTACACAGAGCTGAGCTTCTGTTCTGTAATTAATAATTAATAATTGTTTAAAACCATTGAAATATTTGTTGTGATAATTCACACCTGTGCACCCTGCTCCTGGTGCACGCCCTCACGCCACAAGTTTGTTCAGTTTTGATGCCAATTGTTTAAGTGAGTTCTGTAGGTGCATTTTAGTCGGTTTTGCTGCATCATCATCACGTTTTTATCAGTCAATGAAGATAACCAGAGATAGATGAGACATTGCTGCAATGCTGATACATTTAGTGATGTGGGACATTCAATATCCAGAGAAATTAAGATTTTCCAAATCCAGCCAGCATTTCCACCTCAGAATTTACTTTAAACATCACACTTCAAAACACTAAAACAAGCAAAAATAAGTTTAGGGTTGCCCTTGTAGAAGCATTTTATTAAAAACAAGCCACAACATGCACCATTAAGGTAATTGGACGTACCATCAAATGTGAAAATCTGCTACTTCACACAAGAACACTGTTATAATTCTTATTGCAGAGCTTCAGGACCTTTGCAGTAGTCCAATTAGGTCAATTGACAACATGATTGGGTATAAAAAGAGCTTCTCAGAGTGTCAGTGTCTCTCTGAAGCCACGATGGTAAGAGGATCACCAATTCTACCATTCTACCATTGTGCAGCAATACCAGAATGGAGTTACCCAGCGTAAAATAGCAAAGACTTTTAAGTTATCATCATCAACCATGCTTAACATCATCAAAAGATTCACAGAATCTGGAACAATCGCTGTGCGTAAGGGTCAAGGCCGTAAAACTCTACTGGATGCTTGTGATCTCCGGGCCCTTAAACGTCACTGCACCTCAAACAGGAATGCCACTGTCAAGGAAATAACAGAATGGGCTCAGGAATACTTCCAGAAATCATTGTCAGTGAACACAATCCACCGTGCCATCTGCCGTTGCCAGCTGAAACTCTACAGTGCAAAGATGAAGCCATTTCTAAGCAAGCTCCACAAGCTCAGACGTTTGCACTGGGCCAGGGGTCTTTTAAAATGGAGTGTGGCAAAATGGAAGACTGTTCTGTGGTCAGATGAGTCACGATTTGAAGTTCTTTATGGAACACTAGGACGCCATGTCATCCGGACCAGAGAGGATAAGGATAACCCAAATCAACGCTCCGTTCAGAAGCCTGCATCACTGATGGTATGGGGTTGCATGAGTGCTTGTGGCATGGGCAGCTTACATGTCTGGAAAGGCACCATTAATGCAGAGAACTATGTTCAGGTTCTAGAACAACATATGCTCCCATCTAGACGTCATCTCTTTCAGACCCTGCATTTTTCAACAAGATAATACCAGACCACATTCTGCAGCAATCACAACATCATGGCTACGTAGGAGAAGGATCCGGGTACTGAAATGGCCAGCCTGCAGTCCAGATCTTTCACCTATAGAGAACATTTGGCGCATCATAAAGAGGAAGGTGCGACAAAGAAGGCCCAAGACGATTGAAAAGTTAGAGGCCTGTATCAGACATGAATGGGAGAGCATTCCTATTTCTAAACTTGAGAAACTGGTCTCCTCTGTACCCAGATGTCTGTTGAGTGTTGTAAGAAGAAGGGGGGATGCCACACAGTGGGAAAAATGGCCTTGTCCCAACTTTTTTGGGATTTGTTGACGCCATGAAATTTTGAATCAACATATTTCTCCTTTAAAATGTTACATTTACTCAGATTAAACTTTTGATCTGTCATCTATGTTCTATTACGAATAAAATATTGACATTTGCCACCTCCACACCATTGCATTCAGTTTTTATTCACAATTTGTTTAGTGTCCCAACTTTTTTGGAATCCGGTTTGTATATATATAGATGTAGACCAAAAAAAACTTTTTTCCCATCCATGTTTATCAGGTTTCTGACGTAAATGTGTTTAACTACATTGATTAAACATATAGCGTGTTTTGTATTATTAATACAACATATGTTACCTTTTTAAAAAAAAAAATCTTTTAACTTATTTTATTTCTCACTAACTTGAAAGAATATTTAAGTCAGGTCGAGGTATCTTTGGCGGTTAAAAACGGAACGGAAAGGCGTAGCGAGGTAGGAAAAGCCATCCACTGTCAAATTTAAAGATTCGATTCGAAGTGATTAAAATGAAATGGGTTGCGAGTGTAAGACCCGCTAAAGGCCAATTTCAAAAGCTACACATTTAGACACTTGTCCCAGAAACAAATGATCCGCGGTTACCGGCGCGTGCACTGATCAGTTTAAGGGTCACACGTTCCAGCAGATACTTGGTGTTTGAACTCATCAGTGCGGAGGCATGAGAGAGTTTCACGCCTGTGGAGATGATGACTTGTAGCAGAGTGGACAGGATGCTTAGTTTATAGCCGGGGTTTTACATTTACATTTATGGCATTTAGCTGACGCTCTTATCCAGAGCGACTTACAAGGTTACTGCTATTACAGAGGTGGGCCAATGTAGTGTTAGGAGTCTGGCCCAAGGACTCTTATTGGTGTAGCGCAGCATAGTCACCCAGACCGGCAATCGAACCCTGGTCTCCCACATGATGTTGCTGTAACGCAATGGTAGGTGGTGGTGTTATCTGTTGTGCCACACCAACCACTATCGGACAACGTCAAAACAAATTAGTTTTTATTACGCACCAGTTTAACTCTCAAGTCCACTGAATTTTTCCTGATTTTTCCTGAAATCCAAAGTCGCTGTGTGCGTGTCACAGCAGTTAAAAAAATCCGGCTCCGTTCGCTGAATTCGCTCCTCCACGCCAGGCCCTGGTTCTCTCCAGTGGGGTCAGCGTCGTCCATATGTCCCACAGTATCCATTCTAATCAAATTACTTTAAACAATTCACCAAACACTCCATGACGGCTCGGTGGGCATAGGTCGAACTCATGGCTGGATTACTGACCGAGCCAGTGGGGCCAGCGCCCAGGGGCCCATGGGCCCTGGGGGCCCTGGCCCAAACACATTTTGCGATGCCTATCAACATTTATGAGACAATATATTTTTATTTCCGAGGGCCCTCCATTTTAAGGATCCCTCTGACTATTAGGGACTTTGACACCAGGGCCTCTTGGGGCCCCTAGCTATGTTTTTTGGGCACTAGCCATGCTTTCTTGCCCCTTATGAAAATGGATGAGGCGTTGTGTGCACTGCTCTGACTTCGACTTCTGGCTATTAGGGGTCCTAGGAAAGAGGGGGGCATTTTTTAGAGGGCCCTGGTTATGAGAGCCCCTACCAGGGGGCCCCTAGAGAAGAGCAGGGCATACCCTGCTATGGGGCCCCTTGGTTTCCATAGAAGTCGTTTACCATGGTTCCTTGACTTTCTAGGGACCTACAAATTGCCAGGCAAGCTACCATATATTTCATAACAGACATTTTGTTGGCAAATATGCGATTCAGGCCCTTACTTAATGTTTCTGAATTTGTATTGTTTCAAAATTGTTATGTTCAGTTTCTCTTAAGCGCGAGAGACACAAATTAATTTAGCAATTTTGCAATTATTTAAATTTAAGACAAGCAATTGGTCTGATGAATGCTATCTTTGACACCGATTAAATGAAGTAAATTTGGCCCAAGGGTGTGATTTCACTTATGTGAAAACAACAAGCCATTTGACCAGTTTCATGTTTCCCCTTAGACAAGTAAACAACAGTAAAGAGTCCAGTGGTCACTCTAGCTCTGAAGGAATGCATGAAAGGTAAAGTGCCTTTTCATACAACAGAACTGCAAGCTAATTTTACTGAGTAGAACAATTTTGGTTTGGTGACAGATGATGAAACAGCAAGTGGTTTTGTTGTAGTAGGCTTGGTTTGGGGATTATTTATTGGAAAAACATACTGAAAAAGTGGTGCCTCAAATAGAAAAGCAAAAAAGATTAAGGAAGCAAATCAAGATTGATAGATTTCCTGAAAAGCGTTCCTTTGATCTCAAACTTCTTTGAGAAAACCGCTGAATATGAGTGAGACAAGTATCTGCTAATGTTAGCAGTGATCAGAGTTCTAGCAATGAAGATGTGATCACCACTTGGCTTAGTGTCACCTGTCAGTGACTATGTACCTTTGCAGACCCAGTCAGGTTGCAGAGCAGGAATGCCATCCCTGCCAGGCTACCACAGACCAGCAGCAGAAAGACCATGAAAGGAAAGTTGCAGGTGTGTTAGACCCACAATTAGACCAGCCAGCTGCATCGTGTGAGTGTCGTTTTTTTCAAATGAGGAGGGCAAGGACCCCAACTCCTGGTGTGAAACGGTCAACGACCCTGCTTTATGGCCCAGTACCACTACCGACCAAGCCAAGTCGATTTTTGATGATATTGACATATGTACAGCGGAGACTTTGTGGCAGCATGAGAGATACTTTGAGGTGTTTGAAGGGGCAGCTTTTAGTGTCACCACTGCTGTCTCCCAAGGAGTACAGGCATGACCTCCAGCATACAAAGAAGCGTAAAAATTATGTCTGATGATGCAGAGCCAGGTGTAGCATTTAACGGAAAGGACAAGTTTCAGATCGAAACTTTCAATGTTGTCATTGACAAACTTGTGTCCTGTCTCAACCATGGTTTAAATGCATACACACACTTAACTGAGCTATTTGATGATCAAAAACCCCGACTATAAACTACGCATCCATCGTCTCGACGGGCGTGAAACTCTCTCATGCCTCCGCACTGATGAGTTCAAACGCCAATTATTCGCTGGAACGTGTGACCCTTAAACTGGTCAGTGGCTCGCGCCGGTAAGCGCGGACCCAGTCAGGATCATCTGTTTCTGGGACAAGTGTCTAAATGTGTAGCTTTGGGATTCGGCCTTTAGGCGGGTCTTACACTCACAACCCTTTTCATTTTCATCACTTTGACAAAGAATCTTTAAATTTGACGCTGGATGGCGTTTCCTACCCGCTACGCCTTTCCGTCCCATTTTTAACTGCCAAAGATGCCTCGACCTGACTAAAATATTCTCTCAGAAGTAGGTAAACAGTAAAATAAGTAATATAGAAGCATATAGCATGATTTTTTTTCAAATATGCCAAATTCCATAGTAAAAATGTTGTATTAATAATGCAACATATGCAATATGTTTGATCAATGTAGTTAAACACACTTACGTCAAAAACATGATAAATATGGACAGAATTAATACAATGTTTTATTTTTCACCAACATCAGGCTCTTATTAGAAATCTATAAAAGGGTGAAGCAGCCTCTTCACACTGATCACTAAACTCCTCAGTGTGAAAAAACGACGAATCAACGCCTCAAAAGGATTTTTGAGAAGATAGTCGGACGAAGGATACTCATTACAAATCCATCCAGCTGGTCGGTAACTCAAACGCATGGTTTTGCGAAGGATGGTCCTCGCATTTCGTCCAGAAGGGCTGAATTACTTTAACACATCTAGGAAACGAACAGGTACACCTTCCTGCCAGGCTGTGTTGATTTTGTGATGGGTGGTCCATTTTACACCCTCACACTGTTGCTCATTCTATTCTCTGATCATAGGCTTGAGAGCTCGTGCGCAGATAGTTTCCAAAAGCATTTATACTTTCTTGGTTCCCCGTTTCACTCTCCAGCCACGTTTTAGAAACCTTTTCTTTTCCATCTTCATGTTGACCAGTCTGCTCATCTTCAACCTCAAATTCCTTAACATCCACAATTTCTATGCCCTCAGATCTGTCGCTCACCGTGGTTTCATCGACGCGCCAGGAGGATGTCATGTTGGTCATTCTCTTCATATAGTCACATCGTCTTCAGAACCGGCACAACTTTCAATGCCGTTTTGCTTCTCGCTTAGCGACAGGTGAGGACAAACTCACCGTCTGGAAGGCTCTTGAGCAGGTTTCCTCAGGATCTCAGTACACTTAGCAGTAGTTTTGCCCCCAGATCAGGACTAATCACCCTAGTCCAATTACTGAAAAACATACAGCAGCATGATGCTGCTACCACCCTGCCTTACTATAGGGGATAGCATTAGCCAGCTAGTTTCAAGTGCCTGACAGTGACCTTTATTACGAAGTGGCTTCCATCTGACCACACCACCAAAAAGACATGTGTAGCACTGCCAAAGTTGTTTTTAGACAAGATTACCCAACAAAACCAGCTGTGCCACCTACAAAGACACAAACAAGTAATCAAAAGCAACTTTATTCTGGTTGGTCACATTTACATCTCACTGCCAGAAAGGTGCCTTCTCTCCAACCACAACCGGACCAAGAGAGACTCTTCCTTCCCACTGTGGACCTAAAAACAGGAAACAGATTGAAGTGTTAGAAGCACTCCTGGGGAAACAGGCTGAATTTGTGATTTACCCCACATGCCTGCAACAGGAGGCACACGTCCTACATCCCTGACGCCACAGCTTGCATCACAACAGCTACAAACTCTTGCATCTTCATCTGCTGCAGTCCACCTGAGAGGCAAACCCAGGTCAGGCACCAGATCAACTACTCAGAAGCTACACAGTTCAGTTCATTGACAGCAACTGACCCATTAGCACTGAAGGAACAGGCCTTGTTTACAGCATCAGTGGGGACAGAAGCTGCAGCCGCCGCCTTCAAGAAGCATGTGAAGTAAATCTGCAGAGAAGCAAAGACCATAAGCCCACATGGCCAATAACTGCTATGCAAATCACTGCACTCCTCCTTACCAAGCCACTTCTCTGCTGTTCAAACACAAAGGCTTCCAGCTGAAACTGGAGCTTGTGCCCCTGAACTCGTGGCATGAATCGAGAGCTGGAGCCGGTCAGCTTTGCATCCACCAGGCACCTAGAAGTAGAAAGTTACAGTAGGTCAGCAAGCTGGACGGCCAGACAGTTGAAGGAGGTACTCAAGCTGGATTGTCAGCAGAGAGGGCTGCTTACCCATAGTTCTCAATAAAGGAATATCTGGGAGTGGAATTCACATCAGGCACAGCAGTGGCCACACAGCTGTCCACAAAAATCCTTAGAGGCACATGGTTGTACTGCATCACAGATGCCTCAATGTTGATTAAATCTCCCAGGAAATACTGGTTAGAGGGCCTCTCAAACTGCCAGTCATCTGGTGGGGTTGGACAAACAAGGATCATTAGAGACAGTTTAAGCCTCCCACTACCTACAATGGATCACACTACAAACCCATCATGAGCCTAAGGAAGAAGACCAGACGCTCCTCAGCAGTCACAGTAGCAGCATAAGGTATCCAAGCAGGCAAGAGGGCATTGCTGCTCACATTAAACTTCCTGTGAACAAGTCATACATGGTTTCAGTTTACACTCCTACTTCAGGTAGTGGCATCCACACCCAACAAGAACTGCTCCTTACCGTGGATAGTGACACTCCACACCAACCATAGTACCCATCGTCCTGAGGACTGGAGAGCCAGAGCCTGAGCCAGATGGGTTTGGGGCATAGAGGAGGTTAAAGGTGTAGACCAGTTCATCCTCAGTCATCTGCATAAAGATGTACAGAGATTGAAAAATTATGATTACAGACTCAGGGAGTTACAGACACATCAAGACAAAAGCTGGAGCCAAACTCACCATTAACACACTCCTGCAGCTCTGCAGCTCAGACTGCAAGATGAGAATCTGAGCAGCGGAATCTTCTCCTGCTACAGCACAGCCTCCAAGAGTGAGAGCTGACGGGTTTATTAACTCCCCAGTTCCAAAGAAGTCCTTCTTGACCTCCACATGCACCATGTTCTCACCACAATGAACCGCTACACTGGAAGCACGAGTAGGCTGCCGCAGCTCAAAATGCACTTGGGGCTGCTTAGGCTTCTCTGGAGCTTGAGGAAAATGCCACGTCAGCTTCTTTACCGGACCCTGCATCATTTGTTTGACCTGGACATTCAGTGGATCTTGCAGAGAAGTGGAGAGCCCTCCTGAGGCGGGACCTTGCACAGTCGGCTGTCTTTGCTGAGCCCAAGCACCTAGTGGATTCCCAAACTGTGCATTACACACTCCAAATACAAGAGCCAGCAGAACCCCAAGTCCATTCCACCTTAACTCCATCATTGAAAACCTAAAGTGCTGAGGATTGTTTCCTTCGCTGTCTGGAAACTGCTTTTATGTAGAAGCAGACAAAGGTGGCTCCACCCTATTGGAGTCTTGATGAGCGGTGAGTGACACAGGTGTGATCAATCAAGGCATTTTGATGAACCGTGTACGCAGAGGTGAAACTGCAGTTCATATAAACTGGTCGATTTTGAAGTAATATTTGTGCCAGTGATTCATTTAACAAGGTCTTGTTTTGTTTAACTTTTTTAAAGAGAAAGGGGTTTGATTTATTAAGCTCTTTGACAGTTTGCTCGGTTATGCCACCTGGTGGACAGTAAATATTATTTCATTTTTTATCATTGATGTCACTAAGCAGCTGTACAAAATCTCAAATTAAGGCTAAAGGGTGACATAACATAAAACATGTAACCCCAAGTGAGCAAGCCAAAAACTACAGTGCAGGAAAAAGTCCCTCAGAGCTGAACGTTAAATCCTTGTTAATAATCAAAGTAATGCTAATGGTTATTATTATTATTATTATTATTATTATTATTATTATTACTATTATTATTATCATTATTATTATTGTTATTATTATTATTATTATTATTTTATTAATAATAATAAAGATAATAATAATTATAATAATATTAACAATTATAGCAGCTATTATAAGATGTATTTAAACTATTTAAACTTCAAACAATGTAATTGGTAATGGAGGGTGAGCAACTAATCTGATGCAGGTAACAGGAGACCCCAACGGACAGGTGTGCAGTCAAAGGTAGAGTAGGGCTGGGCGGTATAACCACAACGTGTATCACATCAGAGGTGGCAAGTATCAAAGGATTGTACGCAAGTAAATTTCTGAAGGATATGTGCTTGAGTATTTCTGTCACTTAAAAGGTTTTACTTCTGCTTACCACCTTTTAATAGAAAAATCGATCATTTTTAATCAAGCAGTTTCTAGTCAGGCAGTTAATCACACACTGCTGTTAGTTAATCTGAACACTTCATTTCCTGTGAAACTTACACAGAGCTGAGCTTCTGTTCTGTAATTAATAATTAATAATTGTTTAAAACCATTGAAATATTTGTTGTGATAATTCACACCTGTGCACCCTGCTCCTGGTGCACGCCCTCACGCCACAAGTTTGTTCAGTTTTGATGCCAATTGTTTAAGTGAGTTCTGTAGGTGCATTTTAGTCGGTTTTGCTGCATCATCATCACGTTTTTATCAGTCAATGAAGATAACCAGAGATAGATGAGACATTGCTGCAATGCTGATACATTTAGTGATGTGGGACATTCAATATCCAGAGAAATTAAGATTTTCCAAATCCAGCCAGCATTTCCACCTCAGAATTTACTTTAAACATCACACTTCAAAACACTAAAACAAGCAAAAATAAGTTTAGGGTTGCCCTTGTAGAAGCATTTTATTAAAAACAAGCCACAACATGCACCATTAAGGTAATTGGACGTACCATCAAATGTGAAAATCTGCTACTTCACACAAGAACACTGTTATAATTCTTATTGCAGAGCTTCAGGACCTTTGCAGTAGTCCAATTAGGTCAATTGACAACATGATTGGGTATAAAAAGAGCTTCTCAGAGTGTCAGTGTCTCTCTGAAGCCACGATGGTAAGAGGATCACCAATTCTACCATTCTACCATTGTGCAGCAATACCAGAATGGAGTTACCCAGCGTAAAATAGCAAAGACTTTTAAGTTATCATCATCAACCATGCTTAACATCATCAAAAGATTCACAGAATCTGGAACAATCGCTGTGCGTAAGGGTCAAGGCCGTAAAACTCTACTGGATGCTTGTGATCTCCGGGCCCTTAAACGTCACTGCACCTCAAACAGGAATGCCACTGTCAAGGAAATAACAGAATGGGCTTAGGAATACTTCCAGAAATCATTGTCAGTGAACACAATCCACCGTGCCATCTGCCGTTGCCAGCTGAAACTCTACAGTGCAAAGATGAAGCCATTTCTAAGCAAGCTCCACAAGCTCAGACGTTTGCACTGGGCCAGGGGTCTTTTAAAATGGAGTGTGGCAAAATGGAAGACTGTTCTGTGGTCAGATGAGTCACGATTTGAAGTTCTTTATGGAACACTAGGACGCCATGTCATCCGGACCAGAGAGGATAAGGATAACCCAAATCAACGCTCCGTTCAGAAGCCTGCATCACTGATGGTATGGGGTTGCATGAGTGCTTGTGGCATGGGCAGCTTACATGTCTGGAAAGGCACCATTAATGCAGAGAACTATGTTCAGGTTCTAGAACAACATATGCTCCCATCTAGACGTCATCTCTTTCAGACCCTGCATTTTTCAACAAGATAATACCAGACCACATTCTGCAGCAATCACAACATCATGGCTACGTAGGAGAAGGATCCGGGTACTGAAATGGCCAGCCTGCAGTCCAGATCTTTCACCTATAGAGAACATTTGGCGCATCATAAAGAGGAAGGTGCGACAAAGAAGGCCCAAGACGATTGAAAAGTTAGAGGCCTGTATCAGACATGAATGGGAGAGCATTCCTATTTCTAAACTTGAGAAACTGGTCTCCTCTGTACCCAGATGTCTGTTGAGTGTTGTAAGAAGAAGGGGGGATGCCACACAGTGGGAAAAATGGCCTTGTCCCAACTTTTTTGGGATTTGTTGACGCCATGAAATTTTGAATCAACATATTTCTCCTTTAAAATGTTACATTTACTCAGATTAAACTTTTGATCTGTCATCTATGTTCTATTACGAATAAAATATTGACATTTGCCACCTCCACACCATTGCATTCAGTTTTTATTCACAATTTGTTTAGTGTCCCAACTTTTTTGGAATCCGGTTTGTATATATATAGATGTAGACCAAAAAAAACTTTTTTCCCATCCATGTTTATCAGGTTTCTGACGTAAATGTGTTTAACTACATTGATTAAACATATAGCGTGTTTTGTATTATTAATACAACATATGTTACCTTTTTAAAAAAAAAAATCTTTTAACTTATTTTATTTCTCACTAACTTGAAAGAATATTTAAGTCAGGTCGAGGTATCTTTGGCGGTTAAAAACGGAACGGAAAGGCGTAGCGAGGTAGGAAAAGCCATCCACTGTCAAATTTAAAGATTCGATTCGAAGTGATTAAAATGAAATGGGTTGCGAGTGTAAGACCCGCTAAAGGCCAATTTCAAAAGCTACACATTTAGACACTTGTCCCAGAAACAAATGATCCGCGGTTACCGGCGCGTGCACTGATCAGTTTAAGGGTCACACGTTCCAGCAGATACTTGGTGTTTGAACTCATCAGTGCGGAGGCATGAGAGAGTTTCACGCCTGTGGAGATGATGACTTGTAGCAGAGTGGACAGGATGCTTAGTTTATAGCCGGGGTTTTACATTTACATTTATGGCATTTAGCTGACGCTCTTATCCAGAGCGACTTACAAGGTTACTGCTATTACAGAGGTGGGCCAATGTAGTGTTAGGAGTCTGGCCCAAGGACTCTTATTGGTGTAGCGCAGCATAGTCACCCAGACCGGCAATCGAACCCTGGTCTCCCACATGATGTTGCTGTAACGCAATGGTAGGTGGTGGTGTTATCTGTTGTGCCACACCAACCACTATCGGACAACGTCAAAACAAATTAGTTTTTATTACGCACCAGTTTAACTCTCAAGTCCACTGAATTTTTCCTGATTTTTCCTGAAATCCAAAGTCGCTGTGTGCGTGTCACAGCAGTTAAAAAAATCCGGCTCCGTTCGCTGAATTCGCTCCTCCACGCCAGGCCCTGGTTCTCTCCAGTGGGGTCAGCGTCGTCCATATGTCCCACAGTATCCATTCTAATCAAATTACTTTAAACAATTCACCAAACACTCCATGACGGCTCGGTGGGCATAGGTCGAACTCATGGCTGGATTACTGACCGAGCCAGTGGGGCCAGCGCCCAGGGGCCCTTGAGGTCAGGGGGCCCGGGGGGCCCTGGCCCAAAACATTTTGCGATGCCTATCAACATTTATGAGACAATATATTTTTATTTCCGAGGGCCCTCCATTTTAAGGATCCTCTGACTATTAGGGACTTTGACACCAGGGCCTCTTGGGGCCCCTAGCTATGTTTTTGGGCACTAGCCATGCTTTCTTGCCCCTTATGAAAATGGATGAGGCGTTGTGGCACTGCTCTGACTTCGACTTCTGGCTATTAGGGGTCCTAGGAAAGAGGGGGGCATATTTTTAGAGGGCCCTGGTTATGAGAGCCCCTACCAGGGGGCCCTAGAGAAGAGCAGGGCATACCCTGCTATGGGGCCCTTGGTTTCCATAGAAGTCGTTTACCATGGTTCCTTGACTTTCTAGGGACCTACAAATTGCCAGGCAAGCTACCATATTTCATAACAGACATTTTGTTGCAAATATGCGATTCAGGCCCTTACTTAATGTTTCTGAATTTGTATTGTTTCAAAATTGTTATGTTCAGTTTCTCTTAAGCGCAGAGACACAAATTAATTTAGCAATTTTGCAATTATTTAAATTTAAGACAAGCAATTTGTCTGATGAATGCTATCTTTGACACCGATTAAATGAAGTAAATTTGGCCAAGGGTGTGATTTCACTTATGTGAAAACAACAAGCCATTTGACCAGTTTCATGTTTCCCCTTAGACAAGTAAACAACAGTAAAGAGTCCAGTGGTCACTCTAGCTCTGAAGGAATGCATGAAAGGTAAAGTGCCTTTTCATACAACAGAACTGCAAGCTAATTTTACTGAGTAGAACAATTTTGGTTTGGTGACAGATGATGAAACAGCAAGTGGTTTTGTTGTAGTAGCTTGGTTTGGGGATTATTTATTGGAAAACATACGAAAAAGTGGTGCCTCAAATAGAAAAGCAAAAAAGATTAAGGAAGCAAATCAAGATTGATAGATTTCCTGAAAAGCGTTCCTTTGATCTCAAACTTCTTTGAGAAACCGCTGAATATGAGTGAGACAAGTATTGCTAATGTTAGCAGTGATCAGAGTTCTAGCAATGAAGATGTGATCACCACTGGCTTAGTGTCACCTGTCAGTGACTATGTACCTTTGCAGACCCAGTCAGGTGCAGAGCAGGAATGCCATCCCTGCCAGGCTACCACAGACCAGCAGCAGAAAGACCATGAAAGGAAAGTTGCAGGTGTGTTAGACCCACAATTAGACCAGCCAGCTGCATCGTGTGAGTGTCGTTTTTTCAAATGAGGAGGGCAAGGACCCCAACTCCTGGTGTGAAACGGTCAACGACCCTGCTTTATGGCCCAGTACCACTACCGACCAAGCCAAGTCGATTTTTGATGATATTGACATATGTACAGCGAGACTTTGTGGCAGCATGGAGAGATAACTTTGAGGTGTTTGAAGGGGCAGCTTTTAGTGTCACCACTGCTGTCTCCCAAGAGTACAGGCATGACCTCCAGCATACAAAGAAGCGTAAAATTATGTCTGATGATGCAGAGCCAGGTGTAGCATTTAACGGAAAGGACAAGTTTCAGATCGAAACTTTCAATGTTGTCATTGACAAACTTGTGTCCTGTCTCAACCATGGTTTAAATGCATACACACACTTAACTGAGCTATTTGATGATCAAAAACCCCGACTATAAACTACGCATCCATCGTCTCGACGGGCGTGAAACTCTCTCATGCCTCCGCACTGATGAGTTCAAACGCCAATTATTCGCTGGAACGTGTGACCCTTAAACTGGTCAGTGCTCGCGCCGGTAAGCGCGGACCCAGTCAGGATCATCTGTTTCTGGGACAAGTGTCTAAATGTGTAGCTTTGGGATTCGGCCTTTAGCGGGTCTTACACTCACAACCCTTTTCATTTTCATCACTTTGACAAAGAATCTTTAAATTTGACGCTGGATGGCGTTTCCTACCCCGCTACGCCTTTCCGTCCCATTTTTAACTGCCAAAGATGCCTCGACCTGACTAAAATATTCTCTCAGAAGTAGGTAAACAGTAAAATAAGTAATATAGAAGCATATAGCATGATTTTTTTTCAAATATGCCAAATTCCATAGTAAAAATGTTGTATTAATAATGCAACATATGCAATATGTTTGATCAATGTAGTTAAACACACTTACGTCAAAAACATGATAAATATGGACAGAATAATACAATGTTTTATTTTTCACCAACATCAGGCTCTTATTAGAAATCTATAAAAGGGTGAAGCAGCCTCTTCACACTGATCACTAAACTCCTCAGTGTGAAAAAACGACGAATCAACGCCTCAAAAGGATTTTTGAGAAGATAGTCGGACGAAGGATACTCATTACAAATCCATCCAGCTGGTCGGTAACTCAAACGCATGGTTTTGCGAAGGATGGTCTCGCATTCGTCCAGAAGGCTGAATTACTTTAACACATCTAGGAAACGAACAGGTACACCTTCCAGCCAGGTGTGTTGATTTTGTGATGGGTGGTCCATTTTACACCCCTCACACTGTTGCTCATTCTATTCTCTGATCATAGGCTTGAGAGCTCGTGCGCAGATAGTTTCCAAAAGCATTTTATACTTTCTTGGTTCCCCCGTTTCACTCTCCAGCCACGTTTTAGAAACCTTTTCTTTTCCATCTTCATGTTGACCAGTCTGCTCATCTTCAACCTCAAATTCCTTAACATCCACAATTTCTATGCCCTCAGATCTGTCGCTCACCGTGGTTTCATCGACGCGCCAGGAGGATGTCATGTTGGTCATCTCTTCATATAGTCACATCGTCTTCAGAACCGGCACAACTTTCAATGCCGTTTTGCTTCTCGCTTAGCGAAGGTGAGGACAAACTCACCCGTCTGGAAGGCTCTTGAGCAGGTTTCCTCAGGATCTCAGTACACTTAGCAGTAGTTTTGCCCCCAGATCAGGACTAATCACCCTAGTCCAATTACTGAAAAACATACAGCAGCATGATGCTGCTACCACCCTGCCTTACTATAGGGATAGCATTAGCCAGCTAGTTTCAAGTGCCTGACAGTGACCTTTATTACGAAGTGGCTTCCATCTGACCACACCACCAAAAAGACATGTGTAGCACTGCCAAAGTTGTTTTTAGACAAGATTACCCAACAAAACCAGCTGTGCCACCTACAAAGACACAAACAAGTAATCAAAAGCAACTTTATTCTGGTTGGTCACATTTACATCTCACTGCCAGAAAGGTGCCTTCTCTCCAACCACAACCGGACCAAGAGAGACTCTTCCTTCCCACTGTGGACCTAAAAACAGGAAACAGATTGAAGTGTTAGAAGCACTCCTGGGGAAACAGGCTGAATTTGTGATTTACCCCACATGCCTGCAACAGGAGGCACACGTCCTACATCCCTGACGCCACAGCTTGCATCACAACAGCTACAAACTCTTGCATCTTCATCTGCTGCAGTCCACCTGAGAGGCAAACCCAGGTCAGGCACCAGATCAACTACTCAGAAGCTACACAGTTCAGTTCATTGACAGCAACTGACCCATTAGCACTGAAGGAACAGGCCTTGTTTACAGCATCAGTGGGGACAGAAGCTGCAGCCGCCGCCTTCAAGAAGCATGTGAAGTAAATCTGCAGAGAAGCAAAGACCATAAGCCCACATGGCCAATAACTGCTATGCAAATCACTGCACTCCTCCTTACCAAGCCACTTCTCTGCTGTTCAAACACAAAGGCTTCCAGCTGAAACTGGAGCTTGTGCCCCTGAACTCGTGGCATGAATCGAGAGCTGGAGCCGGTCAGCTTTGCATCCACCAGGCACCTAGAAGTAGAAAGTTACAGTAGGTCAGCAAGCTGGACGGCCAGACAGTTGAAGGAGGTACTCAAGCTGGATTGTCAGCAGAGAGGGCTGCTTACCCATAGTTCTCAATAAAGGAATATCTGGGAGTGGAATTCACATCAGGCACAGCAGTGGCCACACAGCTGTCCACAAAAATCCTTAGAGGCACATGGTTGTACTGCATCACAGATGCCTCAATGTTGATTAAATCTCCCAGGAAATACTGGTTAGAGGGCCTCTCAAACTGCCAGTCATCTGGTGGGGTTGGACAAACAAGGATCATTAGAGACAGTTTAAGCCTCCCACTACCTACAATGGATCACACTACAAACCCATCATGAGCCTAAGGAAGAAGACCAGACGCTCCTCAGCAGTCACAGTAGCAGCATAAGGTATCCAAGCAGGCAAGAGGGCATTGCTGCTCACATTAAACTTCCTGTGAACAAGTCATACATGGTTTCAGTTTACACTCCTACTTCAGGTAGTGGCATCCACACCCAACAAGAACTGCTCCTTACCGTGGATAGTGACACTCCACACCAACCATAGTACCCATCGTCCTGAGGACTGGAGAGCCAGAGCCTGAGCCAGATGGGTTTGGGGCATAGAGGAGGTTAAAGGTGTAGACCAGTTCATCCTCAGTCATCTGCATAAAGATGTACAGAGATTGAAAAATTATGATTACAGACTCAGGGAGTTACAGACACATCAAGACAAAAGCTGGAGCCAAACTCACCATTAACACACTCCTGCAGCTCTGCAGCTCAGACTGCAAGATGAGAATCTGAGCAGCGGAATCTTCTCCTGCTACAGCACAGCCTCCAAGAGTGAGAGCTGACGGGTTTATTAACTCCCCAGTTCCAAAGAAGTCCTTCTTGACCTCCACATGCACCATGTTCTCACCACAATGAACCGCTACACTGGAAGCACGAGTAGGCTGCCGCAGCTCAAAATGCACTTGGGGCTGCTTAGGCTTCTCTGGAGCTTGAGGAAAATGCCACGTCAGCTTCTTTACCGGACCCTGCATCATTTGTTTGACCTGGACATTCAGTGGATCTTGCAGAGAAGTGGAGAGCCCTCCTGAGGCGGGACCTTGCACAGTCGGCTGTCTTTGCTGAGCCCAAGCACCTAGTGGATTCCCAAACTGTGCATTACACACTCCAAATACAAGAGCCAGCAGAACCCCAAGTCCATTCCACCTTAACTCCATCATTGAAAACCTAAAGTGCTGAGGATTGTTTCCTTCGCTGTCTGGAAACTGCTTTTATGTAGAAGCAGACAAAGGTGGCTCCACCCTATTGGAGTCTTGATGAGCGGTGAGTGACACAGGTGTGATCAATCAAGGCATTTTGATGAACCGTGTACGCAGAGGTGAAACTGCAGTTCATATAAACTGGTCGATTTTGAAGTAATATTTGTGCCAGTGATTCATTTAACAAGGTCTTGTTTTGTTTAACTTTTTTAAAGAGAAAGGGGTTTGATTTATTAAGCTCTTTGACAGTTTGCTCGGTTATGCCACCTGGTGGACAGTAAATATTATTTCATTTTTTATCATTGATGTCACTAAGCAGCTGTACAAAATCTCAAATTAAGGCTAAAGGGTGACATAACATAAAACATGTAACCCCAAGTGAGCAAGCCAAAAACTACAGTGCAGGAAAAAGTCCCTCAGAGCTGAACGTTAAATCCTTGTTAATAATCAAAGTAATGCTAATGGTTATTATTATTATTATTATTATTATTATTATTACTATTATTATTATCATTATTATTATTGTTATTATTATTATTATTATTATTTTATTAATAATAATAAAGATAATAATAATTATAATAATATTAACAATTATAGCAGCTATTATAAGATGTATTTAAACTATTTAAACTTCAAACAATGTAATTGGTAATGGAGGGTGAGCAACTAATCTGATGCAGGTAACAGGAGACCCCAACGGACAGGTGTGCAGTCAAAGGTAGAGTAGGGCTGGGCGGTATAACCACAACGTGTATCACATCAGAGGTGGCAAGTATCAAAGGATTGTACGCAAGTAAATTTCTGAAGGATATGTGCTTGAGTATTTCTGTCACTTAAAAGGTTTTACTTCTGCTTACTACCTTTTAATAGAAAAATCGATCATTTTTAATCAAGCAGTTTCTAGTCAGGCAGTTAATCACACACTGCTGTTAGTTAATCTGAACACTTCATTTCCTGTGAAACTTACACAGAGCTGAGCTTCTGTTCTGTAATTAATAATTAATAATTGTTTAAAACCATTGAAATATTTGTTGTGATAATTCACACCTGTGCACCCTGCTTCTGGTGCACGCCCTCACGCCACAAGTTTGTTCAGTTTTGATGCCAATTGTTTAAGTGAGTTCTGTAGGTGCATTTTAGTCGGTTTTGCTGCATCATCATCACGTTTTTATCAGTCAATGAAGATAACCAGAGATAGATGAGACATTGCTGCAATGCTGATACATTTAGTGATGTGGGACATTCAATATCCAGAGAAATTAAGATTTTCCAAATCCAGCCAGCATTTCCACCTCAGAATTTACTTTAAACATCACACTTCAAAACACTAAAACAAGCAAAAATAAGTTTAGGGTTGCCCTTGTAGAAGCATTTTATTAAAAACAAGCCACAACATGCACCATTAAGGTAATTGGACGTACCATCAAATGTGAAAATCTGCTACTTCACACAAGAACACTGTTATAATTCTTATTGCAGAGCTTCAGGACCTTTGCAGTAGTCCAATTAGGTCAATTGACAACATGATTGGGTATAAAAAGAGCTTCTCAGAGTGTCAGTGTCTCTCTGAAGCCACGATGGTAAGAGGATCACCAATTCTACCATTCTACCATTGTGCAGCAATACCAGAATGGAGTTACCCAGCGTAAAATAGCAAAGACTTTTAAGTTATCATCATCAACCATGCTTAACATCATCAAAAGATTCACAGAATCTGGAACAATCGCTGTGCGTAAGGGTCAAGGCCGTAAAACTCTACTGGATGCTTGTGATCTCCGGGCCCTTAAACGTCACTGCACCTCAAACAGGAATGCCACTGTCAAGGAAATAACAGAATGGGCTCAGGAATACTTCCAGAAATCATTGTCAGTGAACACAATCCACCGTGCCATCTGCCGTTGCCAGCTGAAACTCTACAGTGCAAAGATGAAGCCATTTCTAAGCAAGCTCCACAAGCTCAGACGTTTGCACTGGGCCAGGGGTCTTTTAAAATGGAGTGTGGCAAAATGGAAGACTGTTCTGTGGTCAGATGAGTCACGATTTGAAGTTCTTTATGGAACACTAGGACGCCATGTCATCCGGACCAGAGAGGATAAGGATAACCCAAATCAACGCTCCGTTCAGAAGCCTGCATCACTGATGGTATGGGGTTGCATGAGTGCTTGTGGCATGGGCAGCTTACATGTCTGGAAAGGCACCATTAATGCAGAGAACTATGTTCAGGTTCTAGAACAACATATGCTCCCATCTAGACGTCATCTCTTTCAGACCCTGCATTTTTCAACAAGATAATACCAGACCACATTCTGCAGCAATCACAACATCATGGCTACGTAGGAGAAGGATCCGGGTACTGAAATGGCCAGCCTGCAGTCCAGATCTTTCACCTATAGAGAACATTTGGCGCATCATAAAGAGGAAGGTGCGACAAAGAAGGCCCAAGACGATTGAAAAGTTAGAGGCCTGTATCAGACATGAATGGGAGAGCATTCCTATTTCTAAACTTGAGAAACTGGTCTCCTCTGTACCCAGATGTCTGTTGAGTGTTGTAAGAAGAAGGGGGGATGCCACACAGTGGGAAAAATGGCCTTGTCCCAACTTTTTGGGGATTTGTTGACGCCATGAAATTTTGAATCAACATATTTCTCCTTTAAAATGTTACATTTACTCAGATTAAACTTTTGATCTGTCATCTATGTTCTATTACGAATAAAATATTGACATTTGCCACCTCCACACCATTGCATTCAGTTTTTATTCACAATTTGTTTAGTGTCCCAACTTTTTTGGAATCCGGTTTGTATATATATAGATGTAGACCAAAAAAAACTTTTTTCCCATCCATGTTTATCAGGTTTCTGACGTAAATGTGTTTAACTACATTGATTAAACATATAGCGTGTTTTGTATTATTAATACAACATATGTTACCTTTTTAAAAAAAAAAATCTTTTAACTTATTTTATTTCTCACTAACTTGAAAGAATATTTAAGTCAGGTCGAGGTATCTTTGGCGGTTAAAAACGGAACGGAAAGGCGTAGCGAGGTAGGAAAAGCCATCCACTGTCAAATTTAAAGATTCGATTCGAAGTGATTAAAATGAAATGGGTTGCGAGTGTAAGACCCGCTAAAGGCCAATTTCAAAAGCTACACATTTAGACACTTGTCCCAGAAACAAATGATCCGCGGTTACCGGCGCGTGCACTGATCAGTTTAAGGGTCACACGTTCCAGCAGATACTTGGTGTTTGAACTCATCAGTGCGGAGGCATGAGAGAGTTTCACGCCTGTGGAGATGATGACTTGTAGCAGAGTGGACAGGATGCTTAGTTTATAGCCGGGGTTTTACATTTACATTTATGGCATTTAGCTGACGCTCTTATCCAGAGCGACTTACAAGGTTACTGCTATTACAGAGGTGGGCCAATGTAGTGTTAGGAGTCTGGCCCAAGGACTCTTATTGGTGTAGCGCAGCATAGTCACCCAGACCGGCAATCGAACCCTGGTCTCCCACATGATGTTGCTGTAACGCAATGGTAGGTGGTGGTGTTATCTGTTGTGCCACACCAACCACTATCGGACAACGTCAAAACAAATTAGTTTTTATTACGCACCAGTTTAACTCTCAAGTCCACTGAATTTTTCCTGATTTTTCCTGAAATCCAAAGTCGCTGTGTGCGTGTCACAGCAGTTAAAAAAATCCGGCTCCGTTCGCTGAATTCGCTCCTCCACGCCAGGCCCTGGTTCTCTCCAGTGGGGTCAGCGTCGTCCATATGTCCCACAGTATCCATTCTAATCAAATTACTTTAAACAATTCACCAAACACTCCATGACGGCTCGGTGGGCATAGGTCGAACTCATGGCTGGATTACTGACCGAGCCAGTGGGGCCAGCGCCCAGGGGCCCTTGAGGTCAGGGGGCCCGGGGGGCCCTGGCCCAAAACATTTTGCGATGCCTATCAACATTTATGAGACAATATATTTTTATTTCCGAGGGCCCTCCATTTTAAGGATCCTCTGACTATTAGGGACTTTGACACCAGGGCCTCTTGGGGCCCCTAGCTATGTTTTTGGGCACTAGCCATGCTTTCTTGCCCCTTATGAAAATGGATGAGGCGTTGTGGCACTGCTCTGACTTCGACTTCTGGCTATTAGGGGTCCTAGGAAAGAGGGGGGCATATTTTTAGAGGGCCCTGGTTATGAGAGCCCCTACCAGGGGGCCCTAGAGAAGAGCAGGGCATACCCTGCTATGGGGCCCTTGGTTTCCATAGAAGTCGTTTACCATGGTTCCTTGACTTTCTAGGGACCTACAAATTGCCAGGCAAGCTACCATATTTCATAACAGACATTTTGTTGCAAATATGCGATTCAGGCCCTTACTTAATGTTTCTGAATTTGTATTGTTTCAAAATTGTTATGTTCAGTTTCTCTTAAGCGCAGAGACACAAATTAATTTAGCAATTTTGCAATTATTTAAATTTAAGACAAGCAATTTGTCTGATGAATGCTATCTTTGACACCGATTAAATGAAGTAAATTTGGCCAAGGGTGTGATTTCACTTATGTGAAAACAACAAGCCATTTGACCAGTTTCATGTTTCCCCTTAGACAAGTAAACAACAGTAAAGAGTCCAGTGGTCACTCTAGCTCTGAAGGAATGCATGAAAGGTAAAGTGCCTTTTCATACAACAGAACTGCAAGCTAATTTTACTGAGTAGAACAATTTTGGTTTGGTGACAGATGATGAAACAGCAAGTGGTTTTGTTGTAGTAGCTTGGTTTGGGGATTATTTATTGGAAAACATACGAAAAAGTGGTGCCTCAAATAGAAAAGCAAAAAAGATTAAGGAAGCAAATCAAGATTGATAGATTTCCTGAAAAGCGTTCCTTTGATCTCAAACTTCTTTGAGAAACCGCTGAATATGAGTGAGACAAGTATTGCTAATGTTAGCAGTGATCAGAGTTCTAGCAATGAAGATGTGATCACCACTGGCTTAGTGTCACCTGTCAGTGACTATGTACCTTTGCAGACCCAGTCAGGTGCAGAGCAGGAATGCCATCCCTGCCAGGCTACCACAGACCAGCAGCAGAAAGACCATGAAAGGAAAGTTGCAGGTGTGTTAGACCCACAATTAGACCAGCCAGCTGCATCGTGTGAGTGTCGTTTTTTCAAATGAGGAGGGCAAGGACCCCAACTCCTGGTGTGAAACGGTCAACGACCCTGCTTTATGGCCCAGTACCACTACCGACCAAGCCAAGTCGATTTTTGATGATATTGACATATGTACAGCGAGACTTTGTGGCAGCATGGAGAGATAACTTTGAGGTGTTTGAAGGGGCAGCTTTTAGTGTCACCACTGCTGTCTCCCAAGAGTACAGGCATGACCTCCAGCATACAAAGAAGCGTAAAATTATGTCTGATGATGCAGAGCCAGGTGTAGCATTTAACGGAAAGGACAAGTTTCAGATCGAAACTTTCAATGTTGTCATTGACAAACTTGTGTCCTGTCTCAACCATGGTTTAAATGCATACACACACTTAACTGAGCTATTTGATGATCAAAAACCCCGACTATAAACTACGCATCCGTCGTCTCGACGGGCGTGAAACTCTCTCATGCCTCCGCACTGATGAGTTCAAACGCCAATTATTCGCTGGAACGTGTGACCCTTAAACTGGTCAGTGCTCGCGCCGGTAAGCGCGGACCCAGTCAGGATCATCTGTTTCTGGGACAAGTGTCTAAATGTGTAGCTTTGGGATTCGGCCTTTAGCGGGTCTTACACTCACAACCCTTTTCATTTTCATCACTTTGACAAAGAATCTTTAAATTTGACGCTGGATGGCGTTTCCTACCCCGCTACGCCTTTCCGTCCCATTTTTAACTGCCAAAGATGCCTCGACCTGACTAAAATATTCTCTCAGAAGTAGGTAAACAGTAAAATAAGTAATATAGAAGCATATAGCATGATTTTTTTTCAAATATGCCAAATTCCATAGTAAAAATGTTGTATTAATAATGCAACATATGCAATATGTTTGATCAATGTAGTTAAACACACTTACGTCAAAAACATGATAAATATGGACAGAATAATACAATGTTTTATTTTTCACCAACATCAGGCTCTTATTAGAAATCTATAAAAGGGTGAAGCAGCCTCTTCACACTGATCACTAAACTCCTCAGTGTGAAAAAACGACGAATCAACGCCTCAAAAGGATTTTTGAGAAGATAGTCGGACGAAGGATACTCATTACAAATCCATCCAGCTGGTCGGTAACTCAAACGCATGGTTTTGCGAAGGATGGTCTCGCATTCGTCCAGAAGGCTGAATTACTTTAACACATCTAGGAAACGAACAGGTACACCTTCCAGCCAGGTGTGTTGATTTTGTGATGGGTGGTCCATTTTACACCCCTCACACTGTTGCTCATTCTATTCTCTGATCATAGGCTTGAGAGCTCGTGCGCAGATAGTTTCCAAAAGCATTTTATACTTTCTTGGTTCCCCCGTTTCACTCTCCAGCCACGTTTTAGAAACCTTTTCTTTTCCATCTTCATGTTGACCAGTCTGCTCATCTTCAACCTCAAATTCCTTAACATCCACAATTTCTATGCCCTCAGATCTGTCGCTCACCGTGGTTTCATCGACGCGCCAGGAGGATGTCATGTTGGTCATCTCTTCATATAGTCACATCGTCTTCAGAACCGGCACAACTTTCAATGCCGTTTTGCTTCTCGCTTAGCGAAGGTGAGGACAAACTCACCCGTCTGGAAGGCTCTTGAGCAGGTTTCCTCAGGATCTCAGTACACTTAGCAGTAGTTTTGCCCCCAGATCAGGACTAATCACCCTAGTCCAATTACTGAAAAACATACAGCAGCATGATGCTGCTACCACCCTGCCTTACTATAGGGATAGCATTAGCCAGCTAGTTTCAAGTGCCTGACAGTGACCTTTATTACGAAGTGGCTTCCATCTGACCACACCACCAAAAAGACATGTGTAGCACTGCCAAAGTTGTTTTTAGACAAGATTACCCAACAAAACCAGCTGTGCCACCTACAAAGACACAAACAAGTAATCAAAAGCAACTTTATTCTGGTTGGTCACATTTACATCTCACTGCCAGAAAGGTGCCTTCTCTCCAACCACAACCGGACCAAGAGAGACTCTTCCTTCCCACTGTGGACCTAAAAACAGGAAACAGATTGAAGTGTTAGAAGCACTCCTGGGGAAACAGGCTGAATTTGTGATTTACCCCACATGCCTGCAACAGGAGGCACACGTCCTACATCCCTGACGCCACAGCTTGCATCACAACAGCTACAAACTCTTGCATCTTCATCTGCTGCAGTCCACCTGAGAGGCAAACCCAGGTCAGGCACCAGATCAACTACTCAGAAGCTACACAGTTCAGTTCATTGACAGCAACTGACCCATTAGCACTGAAGGAACAGGCCTTGTTTACAGCATCAGTGGGGACAGAAGCTGCAGCCGCCGCCTTCAAGAAGCATGTGAAGTAAATCTGCAGAGAAGCAAAGACCATAAGCCCACATGGCCAATAACTGCTATGCAAATCACTGCACTCCTCCTTACCAAGCCACTTCTCTGCTGTTCAAACACAAAGGCTTCCAGCTGAAACTGGAGCTTGTGCCCCTGAACTCGTGGCATGAATCGAGAGCTGGAGCCGGTCAGCTTTGCATCCACCAGGCACCTAGAAGTAGAAAGTTACAGTAGGTCAGCAAGCTGGACGGCCAGACAGTTGAAGGAGGTACTCAAGCTGGATTGTCAGCAGAGAGGGCTGCTTACCCATAGTTCTCAATAAAGGAATATCTGGGAGTGGAATTCACATCAGGCACAGCAGTGGCCACACAGCTGTCCACAAAAATCCTTAGAGGCACATGGTTGTACTGCATCACAGATGCCTCAATGTTGATTAAATCTCCCAGGAAATACTGGTTAGAGGGCCTCTCAAACTGCCAGTCATCTGGTGGGGTTGGACAAACAAGGATCATTAGAGACAGTTTAAGCCTCCCACTACCTACAATGGATCACACTACAAACCCATCATGAGCCTAAGGAAGAAGACCAGACGCTCCTCAGCAGTCACAGTAGCAGCATAAGGTATCCAAGCAGGCAAGAGGGCATTGCTGCTCACATTAAACTTCCTGTGAACAAGTCATACATGGTTTCAGTTTACACTCCTACTTCAGGTAGTGGCATCCACACCCAACAAGAACTGCTCCTTACCGTGGATAGTGACACTCCACACCAACCATAGTACCCATCGTCCTGAGGACTGGAGAGCCAGAGCCTGAGCCAGATGGGTTTGGGGCATAGAGGAGGTTAAAGGTGTAGACCAGTTCATCCTCAGTCATCTGCATAAAGATGTACAGAGATTGAAAAATTATGATTACAGACTCAGGGAGTTACAGACACATCAAGACAAAAGCTGGAGCCAAACTCACCATTAACACACTCCTGCAGCTCTGCAGCTCAGACTGCAAGATGAGAATCTGAGCAGCGGAATCTTCTCCTGCTACAGCACAGCCTCCAAGAGTGAGAGCTGACGGGTTTATTAACTCCCCAGTTCCAAAGAAGTCCTTCTTGACCTCCACATGCACCATGTTCTCACCACAATGAACCGCTACACTGGAAGCACGAGTAGGCTGCCGCAGCTCAAAATGCACTTGGGGCTGCTTAGGCTTCTCTGGAGCTTGAGGAAAATGCCACGTCAGCTTCTTTACCGGACCCTGCATCATTTGTTTGACCTGGACATTCAGTGGATCTTGCAGAGAAGTGGAGAGCCCTCCTGAGGCGGGACCTTGCACAGTCGGCTGTCTTTGCTGAGCCCAAGCACCTAGTGGATTCCCAAACTGTGCATTACACACTCCAAATACAAGAGCCAGCAGAACCCCAAGTCCATTCCACCTTAACTCCATCATTGAAAACCTAAAGTGCTGAGGATTGTTTCCTTCGCTGTCTGGAAACTGCTTTTATGTAGAAGCAGACAAAGGTGGCTCCACCCTATTGGAGTCTTGATGAGCGGTGAGTGACACAGGTGTGATCAATCAAGGCATTTTGATGAACCGTGTACGCAGAGGTGAAACTGCAGTTCATATAAACTGGTCGATTTTGAAGTAATATTTGTGCCAGTGATTCATTTAACAAGGTCTTGTTTTGTTTAACTTTTTTAAAGAGAAAGGGGTTTGATTTATTAAGCTCTTTGACAGTTTGCTCGGTTATGCCACCTGGTGGACAGTAAATATTATTTCATTTTTTATCATTGATGTCACTAAGCAGCTGTACAAAATCTCAAATTAAGGCTAAAGGGTGACATAACATAAAACATGTAACCCCAAGTGAGCAAGCCAAAAACTACAGTGCAGGAAAAAGTCCCTCAGAGCTGAACGTTAAATCCTTGTTAATAATCAAAGTAATGCTAATGGTTATTATTATTATTATTATTATTATTATTATTACTATTATTATTATCATTATTATTATTGTTATTATTATTATTATTATTATTTTATTAATAATAATAAAGATAATAATAATTATAATAATATTAACAATTATAGCAGCTATTATAAGATGTATTTAAACTATTTAAACTTCAAACAATGTAATTGGTAATGGAGGGTGAGCAACTAATCTGATGCAGGTAACAGGAGACCCCAACGGACAGGTGTGCAGTCAAAGGTAGAGTAGGGCTGGGCGGTATAACCACAACGTGTATCACATCAGAGGTGGCAAGTATCAAAGGATTGTACGCAAGTAAATTTCTGAAGGATATGTGCTTGAGTATTTCTGTCACTTAAAAGGTTTTACTTCTGCTTACTACCTTTTAATAGAAAAATCGATCATTTTTAATCAAGCAGTTTCTAGTCAGGCAGTTAATCACACACTGCTGTTAGTTAATCTGAACACTTCATTTCCTGTGAAACTTACACAGAGCTGAGCTTCTGTTCTGTAATTAATAATTAATAATTGTTTAAAACCATTGAAATATTTGTTGTGATAATTCACACCTGTGCACCCTGCTTCTGGTGCACGCCCTCACGCCACAAGTTTGTTCAGTTTTGATGCCAATTGTTTAAGTGAGTTCTGTAGGTGCATTTTAGTCGGTTTTGCTGCATCATCATCACGTTTTTATCAGTCAATGAAGATAACCAGAGATAGATGAGACATTGCTGCAATGCTGATACATTTAGTGATGTGGGACATTCAATATCCAGAGAAATTAAGATTTTCCAAATCCAGCCAGCATTTCCACCTCAGAATTTACTTTAAACATCACACTTCAAAACACTAAAACAAGCAAAAATAAGTTTAGGGTTGCCCTTGTAGAAGCATTTTATTAAAAACAAGCCACAACATGCACCATTAAGGTAATTGGACGTACCATCAAATGTGAAAATCTGCTACTTCACACAAGAACACTGTTATAATTCTTATTGCAGAGCTTCAGGACCTTTGCAGTAGTCCAATTAGGTCAATTGACAACATGATTGGGTATAAAAAGAGCTTCTCAGAGTGTCAGTGTCTCTCTGAAGCCACGATGGTAAGAGGATCACCAATTCTACCATTCTACCATTGTGCAGCAATACCAGAATGGAGTTACCCAGCGTAAAATAGCAAAGACTTTTAAGTTATCATCATCAACCATGCTTAACATCATCAAAAGATTCACAGAATCTGGAACAATCGCTGTGCGTAAGGGTCAAGGCCGTAAAACTCTACTGGATGCTTGTGATCTCCGGGCCCTTAAACGTCACTGCACCTCAAACAGGAATGCCACTGTCAAGGAAATAACAGAATGGGCTCAGGAATACTTCCAGAAATCATTGTCAGTGAACACAATCCACCGTGCCATCTGCCGTTGCCAGCTGAAACTCTACAGTGCAAAGATGAAGCCATTTCTAAGCAAGCTCCACAAGCTCAGACGTTTGCACTGGGCCAGGGGTCTTTTAAAATGGAGTGTGGCAAAATGGAAGACTGTTCTGTGGTCAGATGAGTCACGATTTGAAGTTCTTTATGGAACACTAGGACGCCATGTCATCCGGACCAGAGAGGATAAGGATAACCCAAATCAACGCTCCGTTCAGAAGCCTGCATCACTGATGGTATGGGGTTGCATGAGTGCTTGTGGCATGGGCAGCTTACATGTCTGGAAAGGCACCATTAATGCAGAGAACTATGTTCAGGTTCTAGAACAACATATGCTCCCATCTAGACGTCATCTCTTTCAGACCCTGCATTTTTCAACAAGATAATACCAGACCACATTCTGCAGCAATCACAACATCATGGCTACGTAGGAGAAGGATCCGGGTACTGAAATGGCCAGCCTGCAGTCCAGATCTTTCACCTATAGAGAACATTTGGCGCATCATAAAGAGGAAGGTGCGACAAAGAAGGCCCAAGACGATTGAAAAGTTAGAGGCCTGTATCAGACATGAATGGGAGAGCATTCCTATTTCTAAACTTGAGAAACTGGTCTCCTCTGTACCCAGATGTCTGTTGAGTGTTGTAAGAAGAAGGGGGGATGCCACACAGTGGGAAAAATGGCCTTGTCCCAACTTTTTGGGGATTTGTTGACGCCATGAAATTTTGAATCAACATATTTCTCCTTTAAAATGTTACATTTACTCAGATTAAACTTTTGATCTGTCATCTATGTTCTATTACGAATAAAATATTGACATTTGCCACCTCCACACCATTGCATTCAGTTTTTATTCACAATTTGTTTAGTGTCCCAACTTTTTTGGAATCCGGTTTGTATATATATAGATGTAGACCAAAAAAAACTTTTTTCCCATCCATGTTTATCAGGTTTCTGACGTAAATGTGTTTAACTACATTGATTAAACATATAGCGTGTTTTGTATTATTAATACAACATATGTTACCTTTTTAAAAAAAAAAATCTTTTAACTTATTTTATTTCTCACTAACTTGAAAGAATATTTAAGTCAGGTCGAGGTATCTTTGGCGGTTAAAAACGGAACGGAAAGGCGTAGCGAGGTAGGAAAAGCCATCCACTGTCAAATTTAAAGATTCGATTCGAAGTGATTAAAATGAAATGGGTTGCGAGTGTAAGACCCGCTAAAGGCCAATTTCAAAAGCTACACATTTAGACACTTGTCCCAGAAACAAATGATCCGCGGTTACCGGCGCGTGCACTGATCAGTTTAAGGGTCACACGTTCCAGCAGATACTTGGTGTTTGAACTCATCAGTGCGGAGGCATGAGAGAGTTTCACGCCTGTGGAGATGATGACTTGTAGCAGAGTGGACAGGATGCTTAGTTTATAGCCGGGGTTTTACATTTACATTTATGGCATTTAGCTGACGCTCTTATCCAGAGCGACTTACAAGGTTACTGCTATTACAGAGGTGGGCCAATGTAGTGTTAGGAGTCTGGCCCAAGGACTCTTATTGGTGTAGCGCAGCATAGTCACCCAGACCGGCAATCGAACCCTGGTCTCCCACATGATGTTGCTGTAACGCAATGGTAGGTGGTGGTGTTATCTGTTGTGCCACACCAACCACTATCGGACAACGTCAAAACAAATTAGTTTTTATTACGCACCAGTTTAACTCTCAAGTCCACTGAATTTTTCCTGATTTTTCCTGAAATCCAAAGTCGCTGTGTGCGTGTCACAGCAGTTAAAAAAATCCGGCTCCGTTCGCTGAATTCGCTCCTCCACGCCAGGCCCTGGTTCTCTCCAGTGGGGTCAGCGTCGTCCATATGTCCCACAGTATCCATTCTAATCAAATTACTTTAAACAATTCACCAAACACTCCATGACGGCTCGGTGGGCATAGGTCGAACTCATGGCTGGATTACTGACCGAGCCAGTGGGGCCAGCGCCCAGGGGCCCTTGAGGTCAGGGGGCCCGGGGGGCCCTGGCCCAAAACATTTTGCGATGCCTATCAACATTTATGAGACAATATATTTTTATTTCCGAGGGCCCTCCATTTTAAGGATCCTCTGACTATTAGGGACTTTGACACCAGGGCCTCTTGGGGCCCCTAGCTATGTTTTTGGGCACTAGCCATGCTTTCTTGCCCCTTATGAAAATGGATGAGGCGTTGTGGCACTGCTCTGACTTCGACTTCTGGCTATTAGGGGTCCTAGGAAAGAGGGGGGCATATTTTTAGAGGGCCCTGGTTATGAGAGCCCCTACCAGGGGGCCCTAGAGAAGAGCAGGGCATACCCTGCTATGGGGCCCTTGGTTTCCATAGAAGTCGTTTACCATGGTTCCTTGACTTTCTAGGGACCTACAAATTGCCAGGCAAGCTACCATATTTCATAACAGACATTTTGTTGCAAATATGCGATTCAGGCCCTTACTTAATGTTTCTGAATTTGTATTGTTTCAAAATTGTTATGTTCAGTTTCTCTTAAGCGCAGAGACACAAATTAATTTAGCAATTTTGCAATTATTTAAATTTAAGACAAGCAATTTGTCTGATGAATGCTATCTTTGACACCGATTAAATGAAGTAAATTTGGCCAAGGGTGTGATTTCACTTATGTGAAAACAACAAGCCATTTGACCAGTTTCATGTTTCCCCTTAGACAAGTAAACAACAGTAAAGAGTCCAGTGGTCACTCTAGCTCTGAAGGAATGCATGAAAGGTAAAGTGCCTTTTCATACAACAGAACTGCAAGCTAATTTTACTGAGTAGAACAATTTTGGTTTGGTGACAGATGATGAAACAGCAAGTGGTTTTGTTGTAGTAGCTTGGTTTGGGGATTATTTATTGGAAAACATACGAAAAAGTGGTGCCTCAAATAGAAAAGCAAAAAAGATTAAGGAAGCAAATCAAGATTGATAGATTTCCTGAAAAGCGTTCCTTTGATCTCAAACTTCTTTGAGAAACCGCTGAATATGAGTGAGACAAGTATTGCTAATGTTAGCAGTGATCAGAGTTCTAGCAATGAAGATGTGATCACCACTGGCTTAGTGTCACCTGTCAGTGACTATGTACCTTTGCAGACCCAGTCAGGTGCAGAGCAGGAATGCCATCCCTGCCAGGCTACCACAGACCAGCAGCAGAAAGACCATGAAAGGAAAGTTGCAGGTGTGTTAGACCCACAATTAGACCAGCCAGCTGCATCGTGTGAGTGTCGTTTTTTCAAATGAGGAGGGCAAGGACCCCAACTCCTGGTGTGAAACGGTCAACGACCCTGCTTTATGGCCCAGTACCACTACCGACCAAGCCAAGTCGATTTTTGATGATATTGACATATGTACAGCGAGACTTTGTGGCAGCATGGAGAGATAACTTTGAGGTGTTTGAAGGGGCAGCTTTTAGTGTCACCACTGCTGTCTCCCAAGAGTACAGGCATGACCTCCAGCATACAAAGAAGCGTAAAATTATGTCTGATGATGCAGAGCCAGGTGTAGCATTTAACGGAAAGGACAAGTTTCAGATCGAAACTTTCAATGTTGTCATTGACAAACTTGTGTCCTGTCTCAACCATGGTTTAAATGCATACACACACTTAACTGAGCTATTTGATGATCAAAAACCCCGACTATAAACTACGCATCCATCGTCTCGACGGGCGTGAAACTCTCTCATGCCTCCGCACTGATGAGTTCAAACGCCAATTATTCGCTGGAACGTGTGACCCTTAAACTGGTCAGTGCTCGCGCCGGTAAGCGCGGACCCAGTCAGGATCATCTGTTTCTGGGACAAGTGTCTAAATGTGTAGCTTTGGGATTCGGCCTTTAGCGGGTCTTACACTCACAACCCTTTTCATTTTCATCACTTTGACAAAGAATCTTTAAATTTGACGCTGGATGGCGTTTCCTACCCCGCTACGCCTTTCCGTCCCATTTTTAACTGCCAAAGATGCCTCGACCTGACTAAAATATTCTCTCAGAAGTAGGTAAACAGTAAAATAAGTAATATAGAAGCATATAGCATGATTTTTTTTCAAATATGCCAAATTCCATAGTAAAAATGTTGTATTAATAATGCAACATATGCAATATGTTTGATCAATGTAGTTAAACACACTTACGTCAAAAACATGATAAATATGGACAGAATAATACAATGTTTTATTTTTCACCAACATCAGGCTCTTATTAGAAATCTATAAAAGGGTGAAGCAGCCTCTTCACACTGATCACTAAACTCCTCAGTGTGAAAAAACGACGAATCAACGCCTCAAAAGGATTTTTGAGAAGATAGTCGGACGAAGGATACTCATTACAAATCCATCCAGCTGGTCGGTAACTCAAACGCATGGTTTTGCGAAGGATGGTCTCGCATTCGTCCAGAAGGCTGAATTACTTTAACACATCTAGGAAACGAACAGGTACACCTTCCAGCCAGGTGTGTTGATTTTGTGATGGGTGGTCCATTTTACACCCCTCACACTGTTGCTCATTCTATTCTCTGATCATAGGCTTGAGAGCTCGTGCACAGATAGTTTCCAAAAGCATTTTATACTTTCTTGGTTCCCCCGTTTCACTCTCCAGCCACGTTTTAGAAACCTTTTCTTTTCCATCTTCATGTTGACCAGTCTGCTCATCTTCAACCTCAAATTCCTTAACATCCACAATTTCTATGCCCTCAGATCTGTCGCTCACCGTGGTTTCATCGACGCGCCAGGAGGATGTCATGTTGGTCATCTCTTCATATAGTCACATCGTCTTCAGAACCGGCACAACTTTCAATGCCGTTTTGCTTCTCGCTCAGCGAAGGTGAGGACAAACTCACCCGTCTGGAAGGCTCTTGAGCAGGTTTCCTCAGGATCTCAGTACACTTAGCAGTAGTTTTGCCCCCAGATCAGGACTAATCACCCTAGTCCAATTACTGAAAAACATACAGCAGCATGATGCTGCTACCACCCTGCCTTACTATAGGGATAGCATTAGCCAGCTAGTTTCAAGTGCCTGACAGTGACCTTTATTACGAAGTGGCTTCCATCTGACCACACCACCAAAAAGACATGTGTAGCACTGCCAAAGTTGTTTTTAGACAAGATTACCCAACAAAACCAGCTGTGCCACCTACAAAGACACAAACAAGTAATCAAAAGCAACTTTATTCTGGTTGGTCACATTTACATCTCACTGCCAGAAAGGTGCCTTCTCTCCAACCACAACCGGACCAAGAGAGACTCTTCCTTCCCACTGTGGACCTAAAAACAGGAAACAGATTGAAGTGTTAGAAGCACTCCTGGGGAAACAGGCTGAATTTGTGATTTACCCCACATGCCTGCAACAGGAGGCACACGTCCTACATCCCTGACGCCACAGCTTGCATCACAACAGCTACAAACTCTTGCATCTTCATCTGCTGCAGTCCACCTGAGAGGCAAACCCTGGTCAGTCACCTGATCAACTACTCAGAAGCTACACAGTTCAGTTCATTGACAGCAACTGACCCATTAGCACTGAAGGAACAGGCCTTGTTTACAGCATCAGTGGGGACAGAAGCTGCAGCCGCCGCCTTCAAGAAGCATGTGAAGTAAATCTGCAGAGAAGCAAAGACCATAAGCCCACATGGCCAATAACTGCTATGCACATCACTGCACTCCTCCTTACCAAGCCACTTCTCTGCTGTTCAAACACAAAGGCTTCCAGCTGAAACTGGAGCTTGTGCCCCTGAACTCGTGGCATGAATCGAGAGCTGGAGCCGGTCAGCTTTGCATCCACCAGGCACCTAGAAGTAGAAACAGTTACAGTAGGTCAGCAAGCTGGACGGCCAGACAGTTGAAGGAGGTACTCAAGCTGGATTGTCAGCAGAGAGGGCTGCTTACCCATAGTTCTCAATAAAGGAATATCTGGGAGTGGAATTCACATCAGGCACAGCAGTGGCCACACAGCTGTCCACAAAAATCCTTAGAGGCACATGGTTGTACTGCATCACAGACGCCTCAATGTTGATTAAATCTCCCAGGAAATACTGGTTAGAGGGCCTCTCAAACTGCCAGTCATCTGGTGGGGTTGGACAAACAAGGATCATTAGAGACAGTTTAAGCCCACCACTACCTACAATGGATCACACTACAAACCCATCATGAGCCTAAGGAAGAAGACCAGACGCTCCTCAGCAGTCACAGTAGCAGCATAAGGTATCCAAGCAGGCAAGAGGGCATTGCTGCTCACATTAAACTTCCTGTGAACAAGTCATACATGGTTTCAGTTTACACTCCTACTTCAGGTAGTGGCATCCACACCCAACAAGAACTGCTCCTTACCGTGGATAGTGACACTCCACACCAACCATAGTACCCATCGTCCTGAGGACTGGAGAGCCAGAGCCTGAGCCAGATGGGTTTGGGGCATAGAGGAGGTTGAAGGTGTAGACCAGTTCATCCTCAGTCATCTGCATAAAGATGTACAGAGATTGAAAAATTATGATTACAGACTCAGGGAGTTACAGACACATCAAGACAAAAGCTGGAGCCAAACTCACCATTAACACACTCCTGCAGCTCTGCAGCTCAGACTGCAAGATGAGAATCTGAGCAGCGGAATCTTCTCCTGCTACAGCACAGCCTCCAAGAGTGAGAGCTGACGGGTTTATTAACTCCCCAGTTCCAAAGAAGTCCTTCTTGACCTCCACATGCACCATGTTCTCACCACAATGAACCGCTACACTGGAAGCACGAGTAGGCTGCCGCAGCTCAAAATGCACTTGGGGCTGCTTAGGCTTCTCTGGAGCTTGAGGAAAATGCCACGTCAGCTTCTTTACCGGACCCTGCATCATTTGTTTGACCTGGACATTCAGTGGATCTTGCAGAGAAGTGGAGAGCCCTCCTGAGGTGGGACCTTGCACAGTCGGCTGTCTTTGCTGAGCCCAAGCACCTAGTGGATTCCCAAACTGTGCATTACACACTCCAAATACAAGAGCCAGCAGAACCCCAAGTCCATTCCACCTTAACTCCATCATTGAAAACCTAAAGTGCTGAGGATTGTTTCCTTCGCTGTCTGGAAACTGCTTTTATGTAGAAGCAGACAAAGGTGACTCCACCCTATTGGAGTCTTGATGAGCGGTGAGTGACACAGGTGTGATCAATCAAGGCATTTTGATGAACCGTGTACGCAGAGGTGAAACTGCAGTTCAAATAAACTGGTCGATTTTGAATTAATATTTGTGCCAGTGATTCATTTAACAAGGTCTTGTTTTGTTTAACTTTTTTAAAGAGAAAGGGGTTTGATTTATTAAGCTCTTTGACAGTTTGCTCGGTTATGCCACCTGGTGGACAGTAAATATTATTTCATTTTTTATCATTGATGTCACTAAGCAGCTGTACAAAATCTCAAATTAAGGCTAAAGGGTGACATAACATAAAATATGTAACCCCAAGTGAGCAAGCCAAAAACTACAGTGCAGGAAAAAGTCCCTCAGAGCTGAACGTTAAATCCTTGTTAATAATCAAAGTAATGCTAATGGTTATTATTATTATTATTATTATTACTATTATTATTATCATTATTATTATTGTTATTATTATTATTATTATTATTTTATTAATAATAATAAAGATAATAATAATTATAATAATATTAACAATTATAGCAGCTATTATAAGATGTATTTAAACTATTTAAACTTCAAACAATGTAATTGGTAATGGAGGGTGAGCAACTAATCTGATGCAGGTAACAGGAGACCCCAACGGACAGGTGTGCAGTCAAAGGTAGAGAAGGGCTGGGCGGTATAACCACAACATGTATCACATCAGAGGTGGCAAGTATCAAAGGATTGTACGCAAGTAAATTTCTGAAGGATATGTGCTTGAGTATTTCTGTCACTTAAAAGGTTTGACTTCTGCTTACTACCTTTTATTAGAAAAATCGATCATTTTTAATCAAGCAGTTTCTAGCCAGGCAGTTAATTACACACTGCTGTTAGTTAATCTGAACACTTCATTTCCTGTGAAACTTACACAGAGCTGAGCTTCTGTTCTGTAATTAATAATTAATAATTGTTTAAAACCATTGAAATATTTGTTGTGATAATTCACACCTGTGCACCCTGCTCCTGGTGCACGCCCTCACGCCACAAGTTTGTTCAGTTTTGATGCCAATTGTTTAAGTGAGTTCTGTAGGTGCATTTTAGTCGTTTTTGCTGCATCATCATCATGTTTTTATCAGTCAACGAAGATAACCAGAGATAGATGAGACATTGCTGCAATGCTGATACATTTAGTGATGTGGGACATTCAATATCCAGAGAAATTAAGATTTTCCAAATCCAGCCAGCATTTCCACCTCAGAATTTACTTTAAACATCACACTTCAAAACACTAAAACAAGCAAAAATAAGTTTAGGGTTGCCCTTGTAGAAGCATTTTATTAAAAACAAGCCACAACATGCACCATTAAGGTAATTGGACGTACCATCAAATGTGAAAATCTGCTACTTCACACAAGAATACTGTTATAATTCTTATTGCAGAGCTTCAGGACCTTTGCAGTAGTCCAAATCTGGTTGCAACAGGAGGGAAATGTGTTGCATTTGTGTAGACAGTGCCTTGTTGCTGAGCCCGAGCACCAGTAACTAGACTGAAGTGCGAGTCAGCTTGATGTCTCCAACTCAAAGCACAGCAGGTGTATAAGCATTCTAACCCTTAAGAACCCACAAAATAACTAGGGTATCTATAACACCCTCATCTTAGTCTTCAAAAAGACAAACAAGTAATTAAAACCTGCTTTATTGTGGTCGGTCAAATTTACATCTCACTTCCAGAAAGGTGCCTCCCCAACCACAACAGGACCAAGGGAGACTTTTCCTTAGCTACTCTGAATGAAGACAAGTTCAGAAAGTCTGCACACCTCTCACCTCACAACATTTTATTAGGTTAAAGACTTGCTCTAAAGTTGAGTAAATCAATTGATCACAAAATAATTCACAATGACAAAGTGAACACAGGTTAGTAGTAATAAGTACCACTTTATGCCAAAAAGATTCCCATGTGACATCATCGCGTAGGTAGGTGTGTGCGAATATTTTTCCATTTTTTCCCACGGTAGAAGCATAGGAAATGTTTCTAATTCTTTGCCCACGTTTTTTTTTTTTTAGATTTTTCCTACCATAGGATTATGTAGGAGTGTCAACAAATCAACAAATTTAACATTTGGTAAGGAATGTACAGACAATATAAATATATATATATATATATATATATATACCATCTAGATATATAAATACCAAGACTAGATTCTGTCCAAAGGAGCTGTACTGAAGATCCACAGTGTATCCAAAAAAACAAGATCGAACATATATATGGGTGCAAATGGTCGTATTGCAAATGCTCAAAATATTTATTCCTCCGGAATACTGGCCGTTTTCAGAGAGGAAATCATGTCTGAAAATGTGGTTTCGAGGGTAAAACCTCCGGGGGGATATACATGATAAAAAGAATGATGCGAAACGTCACGCTGAGGAAAAGAAGCGACTTTGTTTTCCGGCACTCTGACAGATTGTTCAAACGACGCCAGATTAGAGACTTTGGGGGAAAGGGTCTCTGGTAATTTTACCCAAAAAGAACAAAAACGGAGAAGGTTCATCAAATCATCTCGAAAACAAAACAGGTTGGTGAAATCCATTCTATGCTGGTTCAGACACGAAACACGAGACCCTCCGTTCACGATTGGGGCTTCTCTGTGTCTGTAAGGAAAGGTGGACTGATAAGCGTTAAGGTGAGATCCTTTCAACAACGACGCATAACTCTGATCATCTCACGCTATACGGACCACGATGACGCCTACAGAGTTCAGCTGGAGGTGCGAACGGCTGAGGTCGTACATTAAGAAGGTTTGTGTGAAAATGAGGAGGAGCAGTGGATTTACTTTTTCCGAGGAGATCATTGAAGGTTTGCTGATGGAATCTTAACTTTTAGACATCTATGAAACAACCCATCACATTTTAACCTGTGAGTAAAACGTTTTTTTTTCGTTTTTTTTTTTTTACCTTAATCAGCTTCTATAGTTCATGTGTAAGAGATGACTTATATTTGACGATTCAGATCACAGTATTATCACAGTAATCACGTACGATCCTTTCAACAATTTTCTTTCTCTGTCAGCGAGCGACAAGTGCAGCTGCATCGACTTCGACGTACCTGGTATGAGGGTGCTGAGTGAGGTTGGCCTCACCTCCGCTAAGCGAGAAGCAAAACGGCTTTGAAAGTCAAGCCGGTTCACCCCTTACGGACGAGGAAAGTTCCGAAGACGATGTGATTATACGTAAAGGTGACAAACCTCACATCCTCCGGGCGCGACGATGATGAAACCGCGGTGAGCGACGGATATGATGACGTAGAAATTGAAGATGTTTAAGAATCGGAGGTTGATGGTGATGATGAGGTGAAGGAAAAGGTCAACGTGAAGAAGAAGAGGAAGAAAAAGAAAACGTTTTTGGAACGTGTCTGGAGAGTGAAACGGGGGAACCAAGAATGGATAAAATGACAGAAATGTCCTAGATGTGAAACAAAAGTAACTGAGCTTCTGGACGAATGCGAGACCATCCTTCGCAAAACCATTCGTCTGGAATTTGGAGTTACCGACCAGCAGGGTGGATTTGTAATGAGTATCCTGAAAAGGTTTTATGACCAGCTGCGAGATGATTTAACGGCTGAAGAATCTTCGTCCGACTATCTTTCCAAAAAATCCTTTTGAGGTGTTGATTCGTTGTTTTCACACTGAGGAGTTTAGTGATCAGTGTGAAGAGGCTGCTGCATCCCTGTGTAGAACTCTAATGAAAGCCTGATGTTGGTGAAAAGTAACAAAAAAATGCTGCTGTTACTGCTTTGTTCTTCTGCACGCTGTGATTTCGTATACTAAACATGTTCCTTAACCCTTTTTTATGTATTTCATGTTAGATATATATATATATATATATATATATATATATATATATATATATATATATATATATATAAACACCCCCCCCAATCCATGTTTATCATGTTTTAGACATAAATGTGTTTAACTACATTGATTAAACATATAGCTGTCATGATCCACTCGGTCTGACAATGACGGGAGAACACTCGCAGGGGATGGACCGAAGCAAGGAATTACGTGGGGCAAAGAGGAACAGAAACAACAACCGTGACAACCAAGAGGGGCAAAACAAAAGAACACACCTGAGGCGGGCGCGGCGGGGCGGGCGTGACAATAGCGTGTTTTGTATTATTAATACAACATATGCTATCTTTAAAAAAAATATGCTTAAAAAGATGCTTAAAAAAAATCTTTTAACTTATTTTATTTCTCACTAACTTGAAAGAATATTTAAGTCAGGTCGAGGTATCTTTGGCGGTTAAAAACGGAACGGAAAGGCGTAGCGAGGTAGGAAAAGCCATCCACTGTCAAATTTAAAGATTCGATTCGAAGTGATTAAAATGAAATGGGTTGCGAGTGTAAGACCCGCTAAAGGCCAATTTCAAAAGCTACACATTTAGACACTTGTCCCAGAAACAAATGATCCGCGGTTACCGGCGCGTGCACTGATCAGTTTAAGGGTCACACGTTCCAGCAGATACTTGGTGTTTGAACTCATCAGTGCGGAGGCATGAGAGAGTTTCACGCCTGTGGAGATGATGACTTGTAGCAGAGTGGACAGGATGCTTAGTTTATAGCCGGGGTTTTACATTTACATTTATGGCATTTAGCTGACGCTCTTATCCAGAGCGACTTACAAGGTTACTCCTATTACAGAGGTGGGCCAATGTAGTGTTAGGAGTCTGGCCCAAGGACTCTTATTGGTGTAGCGCAGCATAGTCACCCAGACCGGCAATCGAACCCTGGTCTCCCACATGGTGTTGTTGTAACGCAATGGTAGGTGGTGGTGTTATCTGTTGTGCCACACCAACCACTATCGGACAACGTCAAAACAAATTAGTTTTTATTACGCACCAGTTTAACTCTCAAGTCCACGGAATTTAAAATAAGTTTTTCCTGAAATCCAAAGTTGCTGTGTGTGTGTCACAGCAGTTAAAAAAATCCGGCTCCGTTCGCTGAATTCGCTCCTCCACGACAGGCCCTGGTTCTCTTCAGTGGGGTCAGCGTCGTCCATATGTCCCACAGTATCCATTCCAATCAAATTACTTTAAACAATTCACCAAACACTCCATGACGGCTCGGTGGGCATAGGTCGAACTCATGGCTGGATTACTGACCGAGCCAGTGGGGCCAGCGCCCAGGGGCCCTTGAGGTCAGGGGGCCCGGGGGGGCCCTGGCCCAAAACATTTTGCGATGCCTATCAACATTTATGAGACAATATATTTTTATTTCCGAGGGCCCTCCATTTTAAGGATCCTCTGACTATTAGGGACTTTGACACCAGGGCCTCTTGGGGCCCCTAGCTATGTTTTTGGGCACTAGCCATGCTTTCTGGCCCCTTATGAAAATGGATGAGGCGTTGTGGCACTGCTCTGACTTCGACTTCTGGCTATTAGGGGTCCTAGGAAAGAGGGGGGCATATTTTTAGAGGGCCCTGGTTATGAGAGCCCCTACCAGGGGGCCCTAGAGAAGAGCAGGGCATACCCTGCTATGGGGCCCTTGGTTTCCATAGAAGTCGTTTACCATGGTTTCAGGCCCTTACTTAATGTTTCTGAATTTGTATTGTTTCAAAATTGTTATGTTCAGTTTCTCTTAAGCGCAGAGACACAAATTAATTTAGCAATTTTGCAATTATTTAAATTTAAGACAAGCAATTTGTCTGATGAATGCTATCTTTGACACCGATTAAGTAAATTTGGCCAAGGGAGTGATTTCACTTATGTGAAAACAACAAGCCATTTGACCAGTTTCATGTTTCCCCTTAGACAAATAAACAACAGTAAAGAGTCCAGTGGTCACTCTAGCTCTGAAGGAATGCAGGAAAGGTAAAGTGCCTTTTCATACAACAGAACTGCAAGCTAATTTTACTGAGTAGAACAATTTTGGTTTGGTGACAGATGATGAAACAGCAAGTGGTTTTGTTGTAGTAGCTTGGTTTGGGGATTATTTATTGGAAAACATACGAAAAAGTGGTGCCTATGTACCTTTGCAGACCCAGTCAGGTGCAGAGCAGGAATGCCATCCCTGCCAGGCTACCACAGACCAGCAGCAGAAAGACCATGAAAGGAAAGTTGCAGGTGTGTTAGACCCACAATTAGACCAGCCAGCTGCATCGTGTGAGTGTCGTTTTTCAAATGAGGAGGGCAAGGACCCCAACTCCTGGTGTGAAACGGTCAACGACCCTGCTTTATGGCCCAGTACCACTACCGACCAAGCCAAGTCGATTTTTGATGATATTGACATATGTACAGCGAGACTTTGTGGCAGCACAGAAAGATAACTTTGAGGTGTTTGAAGGGGCAGCTTTTAGTGTCACCACTGCTGTCTCCCAAGAGTACAGGCATGACCTCCAGCAAACAAAGAAGTGTAAAATTATGTCTGATGATAGTGCAGAGCCAGGTGTAGCATTTAAAGGATCGAAACTTTCAATGTTGTCATTGACAAACTTGTGTCCTGTCTCAACCATGGTTTAAATGCATACACACACTTAACTGAGCTATTTGATGATCAAAAACCCCGACTATAAACTACGCATCCATCGTCTCGACGGGCGTGAAACTCGCTCATGCCTCCACACTGATGAGTTCAAACGCCAATTATTCACTGGAACGTGTGACCCTTAAACTGGTCAGTGCTCGCGCCGGTAACCGCGGACCCAGTCAGGATCATCTGTTTCTGGGACAAGTGTTTAAATGTGTAGCTTTGGGATTCGGCCTTTAGCGGGTCTTACACTCACAACCCTTTTCATTTTCATCACTTTGACAAAAAAGCTACCCCGCGACCGGACTAAAATATTCTCTCAGAAGTAGGTAAACAGTAAAATAAGTAATATATAAGCATATAGCATGATTTTTTTTTTTAAATATGCCAAATTCCATAGTAAAAATGTATTGTAAAAATATATTAATAATGCAACATATGTTATATGTTTGATCAATGTAGTTAAACACACTTACATCAAAAACATGATAAATATGGACAGAGAATAATACAATGTTTTATTTTTCACCAACATCAGGCTCTTATTAGAAATCTATAAAAGGGTGAAGCAGCCTCTTCACACTGATCACTAAACTCCTCAGTGTGAAAAAACTACGAATCAACGCCTCAAAAGGATTTTTGAGAAGATAGTCGGACGAAGGATACTCATTACAAATCCATCCCGCTGGTCGGTAACTCCAGACGCATGGTTTTGCGAAGGATGGTCTCGCATTCGTCCAGAAGGCTGAATTACTTTAACACATCTAGGAAACGAACAGGTACACCTTCCAGCCAGGTGTGTTGATTTTGTGATGGGTGGTCCATTTTACACCCCTCACACTGTTGCTCATTCTATTGTCTGATCATAGGCTTGAGAGCTCGTGCGCAGATAGTTTCCAAAAGCTTTAGCATTTGGCATTTTATACTTTCTTGGTTCCCCAGTTTCACTCTCCAGACACGTTTTAGAAACCTTTTCTTTTCCATCTTCATGTTGACCAGTCTCCTCATCTTCAACCTCAAATTCCTTAATATCCACAATTTCTATGCCCTCAGATCTGTCGCTCACCGCGGTTTCATCGACGTGCCAGGAGGATGTCATGTTTGTCATCTCTTCGCTTAGCAAAGGTGAGGACAAACTCACCCGTCTGGAAGGCTCTTGAGCAGGTTTTCTAGGATCTCAGTACACTTAGCAGTAGTCACACCCCCCGATCAGGACTAATCACCCTACTCCAATTACTGAAAAACATACAGCAGCATGATGCTGCCACCACCATGCTCACTATAGGGATAGCATTAGTCAGGTAGTTTCAAGTGCCTGACAAAGTGACCTTTATTACGAAGTGGCTTCCATCTGACCACACGATCAAAAAGACAATTTGTGTAGCACTGCCCAAGTTGTTCTTTGGTAAGATTACCCAACAAGACCAGCTGTACCACCTACAAAGACACAAACAAGTAATCAAAAGCTACTTTATTCTGGTTGGTCACATTTACATCTCACTGCCAGAAAGGTGCTTTCTCTCCAACCACAACCGGACCAAGAGAGACTCTTCCTTCCCACTGTGGACCTAAAAACAGGAAACAGATTGAAGTGTTAGAAGCACTCCTGGGGAAACATGCTGAATTTGTGATTTACCCCACATGCCTGCAACAGGAGACACACGTCCTACATCCCTGACGCCACAGCTTGCATCACAACAGCTACAAACTCTTGCATCCTCATCTGCTGCGGTCCACCTGAGAGGCAAACCCTGGTCAGTCACCTGATCAACTACTCAGAAGCTACACAGTTCAGTTCATTGACAGCAACTGACCCATTAGCACTGAAGGAACAGGCCTTGTTTACAGCATCAGTGGGGACAGAAGCTGCAGCCGCCGCCTTCAAGAAGCATGTGAAGTAAATCTGCAGAGAAGCAAAGACCATAAGCCCACATGGACAATAACTGCTTTGCAAATCACTGCACTCCTCCTTACCAAGCCACTTCTCTGCTGTTCAAACACAAAGGCTTCCAGCTGAAACTGGAGCTTGTGCCCCTGAACTCGTGGCATAAATCGAGAGCTGGAGCCGGTCAGCTTTGCATCCACCAGGCACCTAGAAGTAGAAACAGTTACAGTAGGTGAGCAAGCTGGACGGCCAGACAGTTGGAGGTACTCTGCTGACAATCCAGCTTGAGAGGGCTGCTTACCCATAGTTCTCAATAAAAGAATATCTGGGAGTGGAATTCACATCAGGCACAGCAGTGGCCACACAGCTGTCCACAAAAATCCTTAGAGGCACATGGTTGTACTGCATCACAGACGCCTCAATGTTGATTAAATCTCCCAGGAAATACTGGTTAGAGGGCCTCTCAAACTGCCAGTCATCTGGTGGGGTTGGACAAACAAGGATCATTAGACACAGTTTAAGCCCACCACTACCTACAATGGATCACACTACAAACCCATCATGAGCCTAAGGAAGAAGACCAGACGCTCCTCAGCAGTCACAGTAGCAGCATAAGGTATCCAAGCAGGCAAGAGGGCATTGCTGCTCACATTAAACTTCCTGTGAACAAGTCATACATGGTTTCAGTTTACACTCCTACTTCAGGTAGTGGCATCCACACCCAACAAGAACTGCTCCTTACCGTGGATAGTGACACTCCACACCAACCACAGTACCCGTCATCCTGAGGACTGGAGAGCCAGAGCCTGAGCCAGATGGGTTTGGGGCATAGAGGAGGTTGAAGGTGTAGACCAGTTCATCCTCAGTCATCTGCATAAAGATGTACAGAGATTGAAAAATTATGATTACAGACTCAGGGAGTTACAGACACAGGTCAAGCCAAAAGCTGGAGCCAAACTCACCATTAACACACTCCTGCAGCTCTGCAGCTCAGACTGCAAGATGAGAATCTGAGCAGCGGAATCTTCTCCTGCTACAGCACAGCCTCCAAGAGTGAGAGCTGACGGGTTTATTAACTCCCCAGTTCCAAAGAAGTCCTTCTTGACCTCCACATGCACCATGTTCTCACCACAATGAACAGCTACACTGGAAGCACGAGTAGGCTGCCGCAGCTCAAAATGCACTTGGGGCTGCTTAGGCTTCTCTGGAGCTTGAGGAAAATGCCACGTCAGCTTCTTTACCGGACCCTGCATCATTTGTTTGACCTGGACATTCAGTGGATCTTGCAGAGAAGTGGAGAGCCCTCCTGAGGTGGGACCTTGCACAGTCGGCTGTCTTTGCTGAGCCCAAGCACCTACTGGATTCCCAAACTGTGCATTACACACGCCAAATACAAGAGCCAGCAGAACCCCAACTCCATTCCACCTTAACTCCATCATTGAAAACCTAAAGTGCTGAGGATTGTTTCTTTCACTGTCTGAAAACTGCTTTTATGTAGAAGCAGACAAAGGTGACTCCACCCTATTGGAGTCTTGATGAGCAGTGGGTGACACAGGTGTGATCAATCAAGGCATTTTGATGAACATGATCCAGTGATTCATTTAACAAGGTTTTGTTTTGCTCAGCTTATTTCAAGAGAAAAGGGTTTGACTCATTAAGCTCTTTGAGAGCTTGCTCTTTTGGATAGTAATTGTTACAACACCTGTTTTGTAACAATTCAACCTTTAGATTTAACAATATAAATGATGAATCAAATTGCTATTTCTGAGTAGTCTTACAGAGTTTATTTGATGCAACTTGAAAATGATTTCGTTTTGTATGTGAAAATGACATACAGTGCCATCTGAAAACACTGGAACTGCAAGGCCTGTTTATGTTTGAAAAAGAGTCTAAGTGGATGAAAGTAAATAACAACTTGTAACTAGTTGTCAAGGTTAGGTTGGACAACTGAAGAGTTGAGGTTAAGGTTACATCTTACGAATACATCTTTCTATTGATTTATAAGGCTGGAGTAAAGAAATGAGGCAGCATCAACGACAGCTAGGTTGGTCAAGCCTGTTCCTGGTGCTCCAGCACTGCTGGCTTTAATATTCAGGTGATCCTGAAAGGCCTCACTAACTGGATCAGGACTGTAAAATCAGGGGCTAGAACAGAACCCTTTGCCAGGTGGGCAGGGCTGCGTCCCTCTAACTGATCAAATCCTTTTCTCCTGGTACCTTTCCTTGGCTGAAGCTCACAGTCTCACTGAATGTAAGTGGATGCACATCACTACCAGACAGGCCAAATAATAAAAAAAAAAAAACAGGAGTGTAGATCAACAGGGAAGGGCAGCCCTGGTCTATCCTCAGTCCCACTGGGAACTTCATTTCCAAGAAGTAAAAGGAACAGCTCACATTCCCCTGATAAAGATCTGAGACTTCTTTACTCAAAAAAGGTGGAAGAGCCTTTAACAGCAGGACGTTGATGGCCAGTCTTGATCAAAACACCAAAGTGTGCATTCTTTACCTCTGAGAGAGGAGCAGGTTTCACATTTCATAAGACAAATCCGCTGAAAAAAAGGCTGTTCTGGCTGAGACTTTATGGGAAAAGCATGAAAGGTCCAGAAGGTTATCAGTTTAAACCTGGCCTGGTTTTATTGCTTTGGTTAGAGAGATAAAGAGAACACAATTTAAACTGGGGGTGAAAGAAATGAGGAACCTGGGCAGTGGTGTTCCTTCAAAAAGAAAGGCCTTTGAACAGATACTAACAGCAGCCTTTGGGCCCTATATTACACCCTGCGCAAGGCGTGCCGCAATGCTAATTGCTATCTTACCCCCCACTAACAGTCTATTTTTTTACAGCTTCTGCCTGCGTCGTTTAAATAGCAACAGTGCTTGTGAATATCTGTGGTGGTATCAAAATGAGGTGTGTTCAGGTCAATTTCTGGCGTATTGCTATCTTGGCAATGGAAAACTCAGATGTGTCACTGCCTGAAAACAACCTAAGCAGACGTCAGCAGTCAAACGTTCATTGCTGTGAATTGTCAACACAGGCATGCGTACACAAGTGACTTGCTGATTGGTTTATTGCACATTTCGCCCAAAACACACCCATGAATAATTAAGAGATTTTTCATTCAGAGACACGCAAGGCATACTTTTCCTGCTGAAATGTCCAGCAACTTACTGCAACATTCAGTAGTGTGTTGAAATGTCTAGTGACGTACTGCACCATTCAGAATTGTATTAAAATGTCCAGCGACGTACTGCAACATTCAGTAGTGTGCTGAAATGTCCAGCGACGTACTGCAACATTCAGTAGTGTGCTGAAATGTCCAGCGGCCTACTGCAACATTCAGTAGTGTGCTGAAATGTCCAGCAGCGTACTGCAACATTCAGTAGTGTGCTGAAATGTCCAGCAGCGTACTGCAACATTCAGTAGTGTGCTGAAATGTCCAGCGGCCTACTGCAACATTCAGTAGTGTGCTGAAATGTCCAGCAGCGTACTGCAACATTCAGTAGTGTGCTGAAATGTCCAGCAGCGTACTGCAACATTCAGTAGTGTGCTGAAATGTCTAGTGACGTACTGCACCATTCAGAATTGTATTAAAATGTCCAGCGACGTACTGCAACATTCAGTAGTGTGCTGAAATGTCCAGCGGCGTACTGCAACATTCAGTAGTGTGCTGAAATGTCCAGCGACGTACTGCAACATTCAGAATTGTATTGAAATGTCCAGCAACGTACTGCAACATTCAGTAGTGTGCTGAAATGTCCAGCGACGTACTGCAACATTCAGAATTGTATTGAAATGTCTAGTGACGTACTGCAACATTCAGTAGTGTGCTGAAATGTCTAGTGGCGTACTGCAACATTCAGTATTGTACGGAAATGTCTAGTGGCATACTGCAACATTCAGTAGTGTGCTGAAAGGTCCAGTAATGTTCTACAACGTCTAGAAATGTGCAGCAGTTCTCAGTAAAATGCAAAAAACACTGACACACAATACAGAACTACATTCTGGTTTAATGTTTTTATTTTGAAAATGTTAAAGAAAATGTAATCTTCTCCCATTGTCTTATTCTGGATGTGGAAAATTCCTATTTGCGTTTCTTGAACACTGAAAAATAAAAGTTCCACAAAATCAATTGTCAAAACAACATTTTTTCTATTAATACTGTTCCATTATAATAATTGCCAGTAAAAACACAACATTTGGACAGACAGGAAATGTATTCACAAAAAACAGACTTACTTCTCTTTTTAGTTTTCTTCATCACCTTCTTTTTCTTCTTGGGTCTTTCCACATCCTACAACATAAGAGCATAATGATTTTTCATGACAGTTTAGACTTTTATCCAATTGTGTTTTTATTGGTCTGTTCCACCTGAGCAGTGTGAAGAATACAGATTATGCTGTTATGTGTTTATGGTTAGTGATACGTTCTGACATGCTCACCGCTGTCTGCCTGCCGGTCAGTGCTGTTATGTCGCTGAAGTGTGTGATGTTGCCCAGCTGTGTGGTCATTCCCACCATACGTCTCTTTTTGGCCTTCTGAGCTCGGGTCAAACTCAGACGCACCATCATGGACTCCTCATAGTTTTTCCTAAAAGACAAAAAACATTAAACTGGAAACACTTATGACAGAAACTTATGTAAGTATCTGGACAGGGGCTCAGTTGTGTCGCCTATCTGGACAGTACTATTGGTGTTAAATTAATCGATTACCACACACAGGTTAAAATAGAAATGGCCAGTTTTAGGACCAATAAACACGTTGCAGTGGTTACTGAAAATGGAGGTTGGAGGGCTCCCCAGAAATTTGAAAGTTTTGCATAAACACAACTTTTTGAAAAAAAAAAAGAAGAGAAAAATAAGTGTGCGATGGAATTACAGAGAAAGAAGAGATATAGGGGCCAATTATGCACTCTAGGACTCTAGGACATAGATGGCTATAGCACCAACTGGAATTGTACCTGTGACATTCCAACACTGCAAACTAACAAAAAGATCATATTAGCCCAGAAATGCCATATAAGTACCAGTTTCACTCCATAACTCTCGTTCGCTTACCTATGCCTTTCCTCTTGGATTTCACGGTCAGTCTGGAAATCCTGCCGGTCCCGGATTTCCTCTGGTGCTTCGCTGTACTGCTGCCGTAGCTCCTGGATGACAGAGCTGTGTAGAGCTGCCTTCCTCTGCTTATCAGCAAGGTCCTTCTGCCGGTCTGACTCCGTCAGGTCCCCGGCTGCAGGACAACACACAGGACAATTTTACTAAAGTGCACATGCACCGAAGAAAAATAAATAAATAAATAAATAAATAAATAAATCACCAGCAGCGCTCAAAGCCACTTAAGAACTTGATCTTTACACATAAACAAAATTATTCCATTTCTACAACAACAAAGATTTAATGAAGTTAAATTACATCACACTGAATGTTTAGCATTTAGCATTAAATAATCCATGAACTATAAATCATACACAAAATTTACCATAATGCATTGGGGCAATATTGGGTGGTCTGTATATCCTGCCAGATCCTGTTTTCTGATCATCTTTCTCATCTCCATGTTCACGATCATCGACGTCATCCTCTGACTCTTCAGCCTCACTGAGCTGCATAAAAATAAAAAATAAAAAATAAAAAAAAAAAAACAACAATAACTAAAAGTTACACAAACAGTCACATGATCAGGGATGGGTCAATTAAAGGGATCAGAATGAGTTTTACCTTACTGACAAGATTCTCAGGATTTGGACGAAAGTGTAAAGGATCGTTCTCGGCTGTAACAGAGAACACAACTCTAAAGTTAGAGTTAGCCATAGTGAGCCATATCACTTATATAGACACAGTGCCTCTAAAAAGTGTGGGATAAATAAACGAATGAAGCAAAAGCACTATGAAAAGCTGGATGAATGAATAGAACTGACCCCAAATTCAATGTCAAGATATGTAATAATAGAAATTGAAATTGTATCCACAAAGAGCCGGCATGACTACAGGTTTGGCTTGAAAACCCCTAGGTGCAAAGCAGTCAGTGTTTGTTGCAGTATTATGACCATAAACACACACACACACACACACACACACACACACACACACACACACACACACACACACACACATACATACATATATATATATATATATATATATATATATATATATATATATAGTGTGTGCAGAATTATTAGGATTATTTTTATTATTGAACAACTATGTTCTCAATCAACCCAAAAGACTCAAATATCAAAGCTAAATATTTTTTGAAGTTGGAGTGGGTTTTTTTTAGATTTGGCTATCTTAGGGGGATATCTGTTTGTGCAGGTAACTATTACTGTGCATTATTAGGCAACTTAATAAAAAACAAAAAAAAAAAAAAAAAATATATATATATATATATATATATATATATATATATATATATATATATATATATATATACCCATCTCACTTGTTTATTTTCACCAGGTAAATCAATATAACACACAATTTAGAAATAAACATTTCTGACATTCAAAAACAAAACCAAAAACAAATCAGTGACCAATATAGCCACCTTTCTTTACGAAGACACTCAAAAGCCTTCCATCCATAGATTCTGTCAGTTGCTTGATCTGTTTACGATCAACATTACGTGCAGCAGACACCACAGCCTCCCAGACACTGTTCAGAGAGGTGTACTCCCCCCCCCCCCCCCCCCCCCCCGTAGATCTCACATTTTATGAGGGACCAGAGGTTCTCTATGGGGTTCAGATCAGGTGAACAAGGGGGCCCATGTCATCATTTTTTCTTCTTTTAGACCCTTACTGGCGAGCCACGCTGTGGAGTATTTGGATGCATGTGATGGAGCATTGTCCTGCATGAAAATCATGTTTTTCTTGAACGATACTGACTTCTTTCTGTACCGCTGCTTGAAGGTGTCTTCCAGAAACTGGCAGTAGGTCTGGGAGTTGAGTCACTCCATCCTCAACCCGAAAAGGTCCCACAAGTTCATCTTTGATGATACCAGCCCATACCAGTACCCCACCTCCACCTTGCTGGCGTCTGAGTCGGAGTGGAGCTCTCTGCCCTTTACTGATCCAGCCTCGGGCCCATCCATCTGGCCCATCAAGAGTCACTCGCATTTCATCGGTCCATAAAACCTTAGAAAAATTAGTCTTAAGATATTTCTTGGCCCAGTCTTGACGTTTTATCTTATGTTTCTTGTTCAAAGGTGGTCGTTTTTCAGCCTTCCTTACCATGGCCATGTCCTTGAGTATCGCACACCTTGTGCTTTTTGATACTCCAGTAACGTTGCAGCTCTGAAATATGGCAAAACTGGTGGCAAATAGCATCTTGGCAGCTTCACGCTTGATTTTCCTCAATTCATGGGCAGTTATTTTGCGCCTTTTTTTCCCCCAACATGTTTCTTGCGACCCTGTTGGCTATTTGCCATGAAACGTTTGATTGTTCGGTTATCACGCTTCAAAAGTTTGGCAAATTCAAGACTGCTGCATCCCTCTGCAAGACATCTCACAATTTTTGACTTTTCAGAGTCCGTCAAATCTCTCTTCTGACCCATTTTGCCAAAGGAAAGGAAGTTGCCTAATAATTAAGCACACCTTATATAGGGTGTTGATGTCATTAGACCACACCCCTTCTCATTACAGAGATGCACATTACCTGATTTACTTGATTGGTCGTTGGCTTTCAAGCCTATAGAGCTTGGAGTAGGACAATATTTATAAAAAGGATGATGTATATATTGCATTTGCATGACTGATTACTGGAGGTCTTGTACCAGCAAAAATAGAATAAGTCTTACCTAGGCTGCCAGTCACTGCTGTTCGCACTAATTTATCAATCTGATACTTTAGTTTCTGATCCAGGGGGCGCATCTTCTCTAGAACCTGAACAACATTTCACAAACAAAGAAAACATTATAGCCATATATGGGAAAGACAAGCCAGAGCCCAGTTTCCCTAATTCATTGTAATGTGCTTTTACACTGTGATAATACGATATAATAACACTGCTCTATACCAAAAAATGCCAACTCTTAAAGAATTTTTCATGAAAATTAAACAGGAATTTTAATGAGGTCTTTGAACATTTAATATGCCAAGCGTCACAGTGGCCATTCAGTGCAGAAGAAAGATGGTCTACGATAGAATTATGGAAGTGTCAAAAATGTCTTTAAATGCAGCTATGACCCACATCTAAAACCAGGCAATAGGGAACGGCTTGGAATACTGCACAAAACAGGCACCACCTTAAAATGACAGTAGCACTGTAGAACTCTAGCAATGTGGGACTCAAAAAAGTGAAGAGAACAGGAAGAACAGATAGAACAGAGTTCCCCTCATTTCTTGGCAGTGAGTATCTTACTGTTCTTATTGTGACAAGCCTCTGAACTGCAGCACTGTCCTTCAAACTCTGTCCGTCTGACTTCACGCTCATCAGATGAGTAAGATCTTGTAGGTAAAACAGTAAAAGGTGATATCGTAGATCCAGAAAAGACAACCCCTGTAAACAGAACAGAGCCACTGGAGAAATTGCAGTTACAAAGGCATTAATAAATATATTCAAGAGTAGAGTTCTGTTCTTACCTTGGAGGTCTGATGAGCTTCTTCTTGGACTTTCTTTATCAAGTCCCTAACATGGCTCGTCACAGAAACGATCTGAAAAATAATGGTATGTTTTTTTTAAGCCACTATTTAGGTCTAATTCCTTCAGCCTTCAGTTCCCTGTGTCTCACCCCGTATTTATTATCAGTAAACTTTGAATGTATGTATGAGAGAGAGAGAGAGTATGCCACTAATATACACATTGTACAATCATTATATATATATATATATATATATATATATATATATATATATATATATATATATATATACATACATACACACACACACACACACACACACACACATATATATATATAACAAATATCATATATCATGAGTTGTAAGATTGTGTCAGTAGTTTCCGACCTGCTCTGTGAGTTTGTTGAGGAGCTGTACCGCTTTGGGTAAATCATCATCAATACACATCTGAAAAATAAAACAAATGAATTACACTGTTATCTAAATCACAGACAAACCATGCAGTAAAGCTATGGTGAAAAAAAATGGCCGTGGGAAAATATTTAAAACAAAGGGAAATTGGAAACATCTTTTTGGGTCACATTCAGATTTAAGAAGTCTAGTAGTAATAAAGTCTAAATTCAATCAAGAAATGATGAAAACACAGGGCAGAGTCACTCCACTTACAACAATGGATATGATACTTAGCAAGCAAGAGAACTATACTGACTACATCAGATGTTTGTTTGTCACGATCATTGATATAACACAACACATGGTTGATATTATAACCTGGAATATTGGCTACTTTTAAAGACAGACAGCCTTAAATGTCACTCCAAATTTATTAGAAACGGGACAAAGTGACAAAGAGGTGTTGTAAAGATTCTACAGGACAATCACAAGAAACACACCCTACCGAATCTAATTTAAATCGTTTATGTAGAAAATAAGGGGTATATTTCATGGGGTATATTTCATGACAGATTGCTGCTGCTGACATGCTTCTGTTATAATCATTAAACTAGTTAGATTTAAAGGCAGTCGTGAAAACAGCATTGTTGCACTTTTTATCAGTCAAGTTGCATCTGGATATTCTCGGTGAGCACAAACCAGATTCAATTCGTCAACAGACTTTTTTGTGATCTATCAGAAACACCACTACTGTCCATTAAGCCGGTTTTAAAAACTGATTTCCTATTAACAGATATCGTCCTGTTGTTCCCCAGCAAAGATCCATGTGGGGTAAAGCTTTGGGTTTTGAGTGAAAACAATGTTCCAAAAAAAGCTAAACTTGTCTGTGGAATTCAGATAACTGGATAGGAATCTTGTTTAACTCCAAATCACATCTAAAGTAAGGCGCTAAGTTCACCAAGTTGCTGATCTGGAGCTGCAGGACTCTCCAGCACCATTTAAGACGGAACGAGAAATTCGAAGCCAACTCAAGCCTCGAGGTCGCTTCTACAGAGAGCAGCTCGGTAGTTTACCATGTTACAGAGGAGCTTCTAGGTGTAGCCTCACTGTTAACCAGCACGTTTTCGCTTATTAATCCGCACTTTAAAGCCAAATGTACCCAAAAACACAACAACTCACGTTTTGTGCACTGCAGGCCGCCATCGTGAACTACGGCAAGCTGTTTAGGACACGTGACACAGCAGAGTGGTTTTCCGTTTCGCGTTTTTGCTTTTCAACCGGAAATTCGTTTCTCAGCATTGATCAATAAAAGCATGGAAAACACGAAACCAGTCTAAAACACATTTCAGCAGAATGCCAGTAAAATAAACTAGAGAATTTTTGAGATTTTTTGTGGTTTTGGATTTGTGTCATGTTAGTGATGCTAGGCTGCTTTGAATGTCTTAGTGTCACAAAATAAATCAGTACGTCCGTTTATATATAGAGAGCATGTTATCTTCTGGTTAGATGGGGACATGAGAAAGCAGAAAGTACTTTCTAATGTTGTAATTGTTTGATGTTGAATGAAAAGAGTCTTATTTTTCGTTGCTGTTAGGCAAAAACCTCGTAACTCCAAAATGTCCCTGTGATGACTCACTCATCATGAACCTTTAACACGATATAAAGAAATATGCCAGATTCAGTACTAATATACTGTGTCTATTAATGTATTTAACATGAAATACATTTAGCATATGTTTGTCTTAAGGACGCTAAATGACTTACTTGTCGCTTACAATCATCCCTGATTTAACTAACTAACTAGTAGTGAAATGCATTAACAGCTGCTGTTAACATAAAACAACAATAGATGAGATGAAAGGTAGAATGTACAAAATATTAGATCAAAAGCAAATCAATCAATCAATCAAAAAGAAATGAAGAAAGAAAAAAATATATTATAAAACACGACTTTTTGTCAGTCCTGATTTAACTGCCCCGGAGATCAGTTCTGCTATGATCATTGTTGTATAGGTATGATGTATTTAGTAGTGTTTTGATGTGATATTCATGTGCTGAGTGTAAGGGCAAATTCGACCAGTTTATGTCCAGTTTTAAAGTTACTCTTTGTCAGGCAGTTTCATATTTCTGCACTAGATGGTGTTGCGTCCCTATTTGTGTGTGTCAGTAAAGGCAGTACAGGTTAAAGTGGCTGTAAAGAAGCAGCTTAAGAGGAAAGGAGGCAGAGACAGATGCAGAGTGAGGATGAAGCATATCAGAGAGATTTCATCTGATTTTGTGAGATGTGAGATAAAGTCAGACAGGCCCGTTTCTTGCCATCGTGGGAACCCAAGTAGATTCTAAAATGTATTGATGTGTAGAGAAAGTGCAGCAAATCTACACATTTTCTCTGCTTATTTTTTGTGAGTCAAAAAGAATGACCTGTTCTTACATGAAAGAGAATATGACTATGGGTGGTTGGGGGTCCCAAGTAGGATTCAGCCTTAGGCCTGAAGATGTTTGGAAATGACCCTGACATTAGAGCAGTTTAACTGGAGAGGGATGTAACATCACTTATAAGGCAACATTCTATATGATATACTGCCACACACACTCACAAACACTCACAAAAACAAATGTGCATAAGAAATATATCCCTAGTCCCCCACAACACATCATCAGTTAGTGCTCCGGGCTATTGATGACAGGGTTGTGGGTTCGATGCCTGGTCTCGGCAAACTGCCACTGTTGGGCCCTTGAGAAAGGCCCTTCACCCTCTCTCTCCCCGGGCGCTGGAGTTGGCTGCCCACCGCTCTGGGTATGTATGTGTGCCTACTGCCCCTAGTTCACTAGTGTGTGTGTGTGTTCACTACCATAGATGGGTCAAATGCAGAGGACACATTTCGCTGTACAGTGTACAGTGACAAATATGTGTACCTTTACCTTTATTATTATTATAACTGATGATAATGGCTGTATTTATTTCATGGTATTTATTAGTAATAGATTACATGTTTTAGTTGATACGATATCCACCCTCTTGTAATTTCATTGTGTTTTGGGGACTAAAATGTCTTGCATCCGAAATAAGAAACAGTCAGCAGCTGATGGGTGATGGGTCAGTTAGAGCTGAGGGTGCTTATAATTAAGTATTTTAATCTGCTGTGATAAAGTCTCTCAGAGGTGAGTTCATTGTGCTGTATGTGTGTGTGTTTGTGTGTGTGTGTGTGCACAGTATAGGTGTGATGTAATTACTGACCATGCAAAGTGGACAGTAGGTAAGTGTACTTAAGGACAGGAGTGTTTTAACTCGAGTTAGAGCAGACAGTTTCGGGCAATGGCGGCACTGACCTTCAGGAGATGCCGTTACTGTTAAACATCTCAACATGACGGACCTTACAGGAAACAAACACAAACACACACACACACACACACACACACACACACACACACACACACACACATTACCCATCCATATAATCAGCTGAATCCTTTTACAGTAATAAGCCCACCACCACTGTGCTCACTGTCTCTAAACAAAAGACAGAAACAAACACACACACACACACACTGTTTACAGGCCACAGTCTCATCAGTAAATGGCTTTAGAGCTGCTCGTAGACCCCCTGTGCAGTTGGGGGGTCTGTGTGGAGAGAAAAGCTGTAGTTAAATTAGTCATTCATTTCAAAGTCGTTTACTAAATTAAACACATTAAACTGTGTAAGAGCTCCATCCTAAACAGACCTGCGCTGCCCCGCACTGCCCCGCACTGACCCACACTGACCTGCAATGACCCTCACAGAGCTGCACTATTTGCACCAACCCGCACAGACCCTCACAGACCTGTACCAACCAACACAGACACGCACTGGCTGTCACCGAGCCTCAACAACCTGCACAAACCTGCACTGACCCGCATCGACCTGGGCTGACTCCCACTGACTGTGCCCGATCATCATACACCTGCACAGCCCTATACTGACCCGCATTGACCTGTGCTGACTCTCACTGACTGTGTCAGTGGCTAATCAATGTACACACACAGACTACACAGACACATACGATCATTTCGAATTTTGCAACCAAAAGTTTAGACTCTCTTCCAGGCAGCAAGTATGCTTTAGTATTAATGTGTGGTGCGTATGAGGAAGTGATTGGCAGGTTGGTATCTGCTTGTTTAATTAAAGGCAGAGCTATTGATGTGTTGAATTGGAGAGAGGGGATTTTAAGTGGGTGGAAGAGTGTTTCAGTGCCACTCAGCACGTTTCTCTAATGTTTACAGTAAAGCAGTCCTGCCCACTACTTCCCAACACTCAGCAGATGGAAATGAGGAAATGAGGAACACTTCCTAGCCTTATCCACACTCCTCATTCTGCTCCTCACACTGCTCCTCATTTTGCCTTTTAGCTATTCCTCACAGTGCTTCACTCTGCTCCTCACAGTTCATATTCATGGGCAGCAATTACTTACAGAAGATTGGCATAATGGCCGTGAAGAGGAGCTTAAAGCAGCCAGTCAGAAAGCAGGGTTAGTTCAAGAGATTCCCTGAGGGCGTGGTCATCAGGATCAGCTTTTAATCCTTTATTTTCACAGCAGAGGAACTTTAGGTTGATCTGATCTGATAGTGCACTTCACCACAGGTCCTGAATGATCCTGATGGTCCTCGTGGTTCTGAATGAGGGATTTCCATCTGATTTGCATCGATTAGATACAAGTTTACTGTATGTCACATACACTAATACAATTCTGTGATGTTTAAAACTATTAGGTATTTTAGTAGTGAGCATGTTTACCTTAATAAACACATTATAACATTAGAATAAATCCAAATAAACACAAAGCCATGAATGTGCAGTTGGTCAGTAAAGTTATTGGTCACAGACAGAACACAGGTTTGGTCGTTCTATTCTCTGTGAACTCCAGTCACTGTATGGATTTGTTCAATTCCACCAGCAGCCCACCTGAGTTACTGTAATAAAGGACTGATTACATAGAGTAGGAGCTGGACTGGAAGTGGGGATGCTGACCTTCCCCCAGAAGAATGCTGGGAATTGTTTAATGAACACACTGTCAATTATGCCGCTCCCCTTTGGAGGGGCTTGAAATGGCCTTGCATGTTTGGTCACCTTCTCATGACTCAGTCAGATGTAGCACATGTCTTGTGTTGCAACTCATGCAAAGTCTCCTTAAGAGACTTTCTAAGCCTCTGTGTTACTTAAGCTTCATGATAGTGGCCAGTGTGAGGTTTGCAGGCTTCCAGCAATAGTGGAGCACATTCTTTTATTTTGTGTGACATATATAGAGTAGAGGGAGGTCTTATGTGAAGTATCAGGGGTCTTGGAAGAAGATATTACTGTGCCAAGTCTCTGTAGTATTATTCAGAGTTCTGAGCACATTATCACTCTCATTTGTTTTCCCTTGTCCCCATTTCTACCATCCCATGTGTTTACCTTTGTTGGGTCTGACTATGAAATGTAGATTCAATGAAGTCATGCAGCGATGGCAGTCTGCAATAAATACCAATTTGTTACACTCACACACAATGGAATATGTATTTGTATGTGTTTATTTACATAATTTCACTCAAATATATAGTTTGTCCTTTTCATTTTAATATTTTAATTTGTCTGTCCTTTATAATGTATTTTTTATTTAGAATCTATTTTTAATGTTACATTGTTGTATTTCATTCTCTGTTAATTATGCTGCTTTTATACTTGTTTTTATTTATGTATAAATGTATGTATTTGAGTATGAAATATCCAGTATATTTAAGTATATACTCCTATAAACCAGATAAAGAGCTTTTCAGACTATATTTTTAGGAGTGCTAATATGTCTGCATAGAGTTTATTGAAATATACATAAAATGGTTTCAACACAAAATCCAGTTGAATGTTTTTGGTGTTCTTGAAGTGCTGGTTTAGTTCTGTATCAGGTGCAATTACCTCAAACCAGTACTTTGATCTGAGTGGATGTTTCATTTGATTTATTTATTTATTTGTTTATTTTATCAGGTCAACTACTTTTGAACCAGATCTAAAAGTTAACACTATTGAAGTCGTTATTGTTATTTAGACATTCTGATTGACCTCTGAAAGGAACAACTGTCTGTCTGGCTTTATCAGCTCTAACAGCCGTGTGTACACTGTGTGCAGAATTATTAGGCAAATGAGTATTTTGATCACATCATCCTTTTTATACATGTTGTCCTACTCCAAGCTCTATAGGCTTGAAAGCCAACTACCAATCAAGTAAATCAGGTGATGTGCATCTCTGTAATGAGAAGGGGTGTGGTCTAATGACATCAACACCCTATATAAGGTGTGCTTAATTACTAGGCGACTTCCTTTCCTTTGGCAAAATGGGTCAGAAGAGAGATTTGACGGATGCAGCAGTCTTGAAATTGCCAAACTTTTGAAGCGTGATCACCGAACAATCAAGTGTTTCATGGCAAATAGCCAACAGGGTCACAAGAAACGTGTTGAAAAAAAAGGCGCAAAATAACTGCCCATGAAGTGAGGAAAATCAAGCGTGAAGCTGCCAAGATGCCATTTGCCACCAGTTTTGCCCTATTTCAGAGCTGCAACGTTACTGGAGTATCCAAAAGCACAAGGTGTGCGATACTCAGGGACATGGCCAAGGTAAGGAAGGCCTTTTCGGGTTGATGATGGAGTGAAGCTCAACTCCCAGACCTACTGCCAGTTTCTGGAAGAGACCTTCTTCAAGCAGTGATACAAAAAGAAGTCGGTATCGTTCAAGAAAAACATGATGCAGGACAATGCTCCATCACATGCATCCAAATACTCCACAGCGTGGCTGGCCAGTAAGGGTGGTGACATGGCCCCCTTGTTCACCTGTTCTGAACCCCATAGAGAACGTGTGGTCCCTCATAAAATGTGAGATCTACAGGGAGGGAAAACAGTACACCTCTCTGAACAGTGTCTGGGAGGCTGTGGTGTCTGCTGCACGCAATGTCGATCTTAAACAGATCAAGCAACTGAGAGAATCTATGGATGGAAGGCTTTTCAGTGTCATCGTAAAGAAAGGTGGCTATATTGGTCACTGATTTGTTTTTGGTTTTGTTTTTGAATGTCAGAAATGTTTATTTCTAAATGTTGTGTTATATTGGTTTACCTGGTGAAAATAAACAAGTGAGATGGGTATATATTTGTTTTTTATTAAGTTGCCTAATAATTCTGCACAGTAATAGTTACCTGCACAAACAGATATCCTCCTAAGATAGCCAAATCTAAAAAAACCCACTCCAACTTCCAAAAATATTAAGCTTTGATATTTATGAGTCTTTTGGGTTGATTGAGAACATAGTTGTTGTTCAATAATAAAAAGAATCCTCTCAAATACAACTTGCCTAATAATTCTGCACACACTTTATATAACTGTGTGTGTGTGTATGCTCTGTAATGACACCCCCACCCACTATAAAGCTGATAATGAGCTGCACTTGAAGTGGATGCATTTGAATAGTACCTCCCAGAGTGCAGCACTGCTGATTTCACTCACTCTTTAACCTTACTGATATAAGCCTGAGCCTGAAGCCTAATACCTGACTGCAGACCAGCACCACATTAAACACACACACATACTTTCTATGTCGGTGATCTCATTTATTATATATATATAAAATATATTATTATTATTATTATTATTATTATTATTATTATTTGTTTGTTTGTTTGTTTTATGTATTTTTCACAGTTTTTGTTTTATCATCTGTTGACCACTTGCTTTAATTATAATGGATGTGTGTAAATCACATAGAAACTCGATAAATGTGATAATAATGATAATGTGGCTTTGTGTAAAGGTTTAGTGATGATAAAGCGGCTGTGTTTAAATGTTTAGTGATGATAAAGCAGCTGTGTGTAAAGATTTAGTGATGATAAAGTGGTTGTGTGTAAAGGTTTAGTGATGATAAAGCGGTTGTGTGTAAAGTTTTAGTGATGATAAAGAGGCTGTGTGTAAAGGTTTACTGATGATAAAGTGGTTGTGTGTAAAGGTTTAGTGATGATAAATTGACTTTGTGTAAAGGTTTACTGATGATAAAGCAGCTGACTGTAAAGGTCCTAACCTTTATGATGAGGAAACAGCTGTATGTAAAGCTTAGTGAAGATAATACAACTATTTACTGGGAGAATCTGTTTATAGCTGTAGTTGGAATTTACAACAGGTAACTTCAGGTTTCAGTCTTTATTTAGGTTTTGCCTGGCTTCTTGATTAAAATGTTACTTGTGTATTTTTTTTCATTTTCATAAAAAATGTGTTCATTTCCATTTGTTTTAATTTGTTTTTAAGTTGAAACTGTTTTAGTCCCTGAAAGCACTCTGTGTTCATGCGCTCAGCTATACTGGAAATAAAGACCGCTTTTAGTGTGCCTCAGACTAAAAAAGACAAAAAATCTTAAAAAGCCTGGCTCACCGGCGGGTCGAACATGTTATTAAGAGTAACCTCACCAGGTTGCATAGAAGCCCCTGTTGTTACTGTATAAAACAGCTCAGTGTATAAAAAGCCTTGGAGTGTTAAGGGGTTAAAATAAAGGTTGACTGATTGATTGATTAAAAAACTTTGCCTCTGCAAAATACTACCTAATGTATTGTTTATGTGGGTGTGCTGCAGTGGTTCTGTGTGTGTCTCACTTTGGGTAAGGAATCCTGCTAGTGTGTTTATCCCTCTTAGCACTGTGTGTGTGTGACTGTTTGTGAGAGTGTGTTTGCCCAGGGTTTGGAGGACATATGGAGTGGTCAGTTGGCAGTGTGTGTCCACTGTCTGCTTACAGCAAAGTGGCTGCTCTCTGTCCAGCTGCCATCAGAGCACCTTCAGTTCCTCTGTTCACTCTCAGAGCGGCCTGCCAGATAATTACAGCTCAGCCTGCTTTTGTTTACGCTTTAATCCGGGGGCTCCATTGTGGCCTGCACTTGCTGGGCACTTGTTCGGGGGCTGAAACGTCTCTTCTAAAAACCCTAAACCCTCCCTCTGCCCTCCTCCCACCCAGCACACTCTCTGTCTTTCAGGCCACGAGGCAGAAGTGTGCTGAGACACAATGGCCTGAAAGGGCCACAATTAGTAGTGTTAGTGGCAGGGCAGGAAACCCGAGCACAAAGGGCCCCCACTTTTATATCACACTCCAAAAACCAACAGTAGCGTGTGCCAGCCCGACACTCGCTGACCTCCTCCAAAAAGAACGCATTGTGATTCGGGTGACGGACGACACACTTTCTGTCAGTATTCGGAGGTGGCTCGAGTGTGATTGTCCAGAATGTGGCTCATCCAGTGGACATAAAGAAGTTAAACTGTCATTCAGACACAGTTAAGCATGGGCAGTCACTCTGTCAATGATTGCAAGAGACTCAAAGTAAAGGGACAGTTGGTGGAATAAAAAACACAACCGGGCCACCAAAGTTACACATCTAAATGGACTCTAGAATAACAAAACAAATCCATCAGGGATATCAGAACAGAAGTGAGAGAAAAACCTTCTCCATCCAGAATCAGTCACTCATTCCCATCACTCTTGTCACCCCTGTCACTCCAGTCACTCTGGATAATTAGACAGTTTCACAGTGTGTTTGTGGAAAAGTGGCACACTGCTGAGACACCTATAAAATCATTCTCATGGTATGTAAAATCAGCAGGGGTTTACATCTAAACTGACACTGCACACAGACCTTCTAAATACATGATCAATTTATCTCAGAGCAAAAAGTACTTTACTCTGATTTCATGACTAATTAAAGTGAAATTTGTTTTGACACATTTGTTTATCACATCCATCTGTGTTATTGTCATAGTGGATAATAAATAATTCATAATGGAAACTGAATATTGGATGCTAAATAACTCAATAGACACAGAATAATTCATAGTGGATACTGATATCTCATAATAGATACTTAATAATTCGTATTGGAGAACTGAGAAATTCATAGCAGACATGTAATCATTCATAGTGGATACTGAATGACTTTTAGTAGACACAGAATAATTCATAGTGGATACTTAGCAACTCATAGTCACTACTTAGTCACTCATAGTGGATACTGAATTACCCTTAGTACACCCTAATGAATGTATAGTGTATAACTGATACTAAATAACTCACAGTGGGCACTGGATCATTTGTAGTGGATACTGAAAAGTTGATATCGGATACTGAATCATTCATTGTTGATACCAAACAACAATAGTTAATATTGTTAAACTAACTATATAATAAAATTATAAATATATTTATAATAATATAGTTGAAATAGTTAAAATAAACTCTTTGTGAATACAAAATAATTTATAGTGGATAATACATAATAGTACTGATTACTGTAAATAAATTCATTATTTGAAGTTGATTATACATATTTTGAATGTTTTTGGTAAAAAAAGAAACATTCTAATGTATCCTTTATCCAGATCATGCAGATATCTCACAGTAATTAATTATTTGATACTGCTGTCCGTAAAGCAGTGGGGTCACAGAGCTGAAACCGTGTACTCTATATTTGGATGTAAAGAGTGTAATGAATTTGCTCTCTTACTCAGATTTACAGGAACAGTTAATGCGTGCAGGTCAGATTTTCTGTGTTCTGGGCTGAACACTATTAACAGTTCCTAATGGTATCATTCTTCTTCTGGGTCTGACAGCTGAGCTCAGCTTCATATTGATGTCTCATCATGTATGAAGATGTAAAAGCTGTATTTACTGCATCACCATCCGCTTTCCCAACAGTGGAATAATTCGATGCGGCCAGACCATCCAGGCCTGTGTGTGAGTCAGTGTGTTTATTAAAAGTGTGTGTGTGTGTGTGTGTGTATGTATATGTGTGTGACTACTGAGCCTATTGATCTGATTGGAGGTCAGAGATCAGGCAAGAAAGCCCACTGGGGGATTGTTTCGTCTTCTCAATGGCACTGTGATTATCTACCGTTAACCAAAATAAAACAAATCAACAAGTTTCCGTCCTCCCTGTGTTTATATAATGACTCCTCCTTAATGATCGGTTGCCTTGATAAATGCTCAGCGCTCATGTGCTATTGATCAGCCAATCAGATGAAGCAACAGATCCATACAGGCCGTGCCAGGGCAGTGCGAGAGTGTGTTTAACGCTAGTTCCTCTGCTTATATGCAGCGAGAAACAGCTCAGCATATTTACACTTAAATTTACACTTATATTTACACTAAAAGCAGTGACCACTGGCTGTGTTTGCTTATATAAAAATGATTCGTGAAAAAGTTGCCAGAAAGAAAATGTCTTTAACTTGTCAAAGCATCTTAACTTCCTGTTAGTGATCATGATTGACTCCAACTGGTTGCTTCTCTGTTTGACCACTTTGACCAACACACAGTACAATAAGAATGTCCAAGGAGCTCAGTACAGATCTGAGAAAGATGATGGTAGATTCACACAAGACAGGAAAGTAAGTCTCTTGAACACATTAGCAGATTCCAAGATCATTAGTTCAAACAATTGTACATAGGTACAAGTTTTGGGAGATGTAGACACTTTCCAAGTGTCAAGATTCAACAACCCAAGAATCAAAATAGCACAGGCCTGCTGTGAACTGAACGCTGCTGGATAACCAGTGGCACTGTCTACAGTCAAACAAGGTTTACATTTCCATGGTCTGAGAGGCTACCATCCCAGAAAGAAGCCCCTGTTCCAAAAACCTACACCTTTAAGCTTAACTACGGTTTGCATCTAACCACATGGACACGGTGTTTGGTCAGACGAGACAAAGATTGAGTTGGTGAGGTATAAGCCTCAGTGTTTGGTTAGCTGGCTATATGCTTCCATTATGTAGCTACATTTCCCTGCAGTCCTAAGTGGTGGGGTATAAGCTGACATTCTTCTTTAGAGGATACAAGTACTATACTTAATCTCTCTCTCTCTCTCTCTCTCTCTCTCTCTCTCTCTCTCTCTCTCTCTCTCTCTTTCTCTTTCTCTCTTTCTCTGTCTCCAGAATGACCGAGCTGCAGGACCTTGACGGTGTCCCACTGGGAGAATGGACAGGACTCCTGTGGGTCAGTTTGTGATTAGTGGGCAGGACCAGTTTAAACCTCAGCCTTCACATTGATCAATAACTGATGATCAGCAGCGCAGAGCTGTTAAGCTCTGCTGTTTGTCAGAAGATACAGACAAAAGAGAGAAGAGCTTCTAAACTTCACTAATAGATACTCTTACAAGTTATTATACTCATCTTACAATTTCAGATTACATTATATAATTACATAATTGCATCATACTATCATATTCAGAATATGATGTTATACATGTTCAGAAGTTATTTATCATCTGGTTACTTTGTGATGCACAAACCTTTTATTAATGTTTATATTAATCACTATTAATTGGTTAGGATCTTATCACACCACAATTATACTACCATACTACAATATACATTTGCAGTTTAAATGATTTAACATTCATTATTAGCACAGTTTACAGCTTTCAACTTTCAGCTGTTTGCAATTAACCAATCAAACAAGAAAAACTTAAAAAGCTCAACACAACTAATATAACAAGTGCTTTCTCCAAATTCAACCCAAAATGACAATTCTAGTGACGACTGTAGTCTTAGAATTAGTCCACCCCTCCTGACAAGTGTTTCAGTACTTAGTATGGCACTCTTCTGCTGTTATGACCCGCAGCTCCTGGCAGAGTTTATGAGGAATCTACACTAATATTCTTGGGTTTGCTTCTGCACCCTCCTTCTTCAAATCCCACCAAAGAATTTCTGTGGGGTTAAGGTCAGGCAACTGTGACGACCACTTCAGAATCTTCCAGGACTTCATCTGAAACCAAGACTTGGTGGACTTTGAGGTATGCTTAGAGACACTTCTTTCCAGCACACGCTTTGTTCTTTGTCCTCCAGATCTACCGCTCATCCAAACATAGCTGAATTCCAGGCTCCACAGAAGTTTTGGGATTCTGTTCTATGGACCTGCGGATCAGTGGTATGTCTGGAGGAGGAAGAATGAAACACATGCAGAAAAGAACATCCTGCTATTCTAACATTCTAAGCATTCAGAAAATACTGAAAACAGCATTCTATATCTATTGATCATCTAATCACCTAGGTACAAATTACGCTGAGAGGACATAATGAGAGCACAGCAACACAATCCGGTAATACTTACAGTTTTACAGTTATACTTACAATAATTACAGTTTTGTTGTTACAGTGTTACAACTGTGCTGTAATTTGGGAGTACCTTTACTAGGTAGCCTGCCAATAAAAGCATAGCTTTTATTTATATAGAAGTCATCTGTAAAAAGAAATTCAGTGTGCTTAATTCAGAGAGTGGCAAACTGACTTGTAACAGTGTGTCTGAGCACACAACAAAATTCACATTCTCATAACTTAAAATAGTCAATAAATGCATTCTATGGTACCCTTATTAAAATTGTTTACCAAACATAATAAAAAAAACTATAATATCAGGAAAAGTACTTATACCTCTCATAAGTATAGTAAGTAAATAAAAAATAAAAAAAAGTTATTTTGTACTGTAACTCAACTACTTCTACTCCAGAGGGTTTGTGTGCTGAGTCCACCTCTTCCTTTGAGTGAGGAGTAATTAAACAGAAGGTAAGAAGAAGCATTTAAAGGTGTAAACATCAAGGAGGTCCTGGGAGTGTTTAAAGGCCTTCTTTTGCACACATGGTGACCACTGCTGATGCTAATACACCCTGTCAGCTTTTACCACAGCGGAGGCTTCGGATGCATAACTCGCGCTAACTAGCACTGACCAAAGGCCTCATTTATCTGCCTGTGTTCCACCTGGAGAAAAAGCTTCAATGGCAACAACAGGTACAATTACTGTCCTTCATTAGACCTGTTTTTGTGGGGATTGGAAACAGGCACTGTAATGGACGGTACATCATCTAATAGGTCACTGGGGTATATTGTGTGTGAGAGACAGTTTCACACGCAGCATTGAAGAAATCACAGAGGTTCAAACACAACCGACAAACAGGCAAAAACACTTCAGTAATGACCCTATGGTCACTCAGCAGAGATAGGTCCACCTGGGGACCTCATTAATGCACTTATGGGTCAGAACCAGAAAGTGATACACTAATTATGACAGAAACTTCACAGGGTGTCCATTTAGCAACAAAACTAAACTCTAGCTGCACAGCAGCTTTACAATATGAAACAACGCAGTACTGCATTGCATGATACAATACGATACTGTTTGATAATGTTGATTATTTATTAAAAGAGCAGAAGCTGTGCTATAGTGACAGTATGGGTACTGTATCACAATCTAACTCAATTAAAAGAGCAGAAGCTGTACTGTAATTAAAGTATGGGTACTGTATCACAATCTAACTCAATTAAAAGAGCAGAAGCTGTACTGTAATTAAAGTATGGGTACTGTATTACAATCTAACTCAATTAAAAGAGCAGATACTGTACCATTGTGAAAGTATGGGTACTGTATCACAATCTAACTCAACTAAAAGAGCAGAAACTGTACTATAGTGAAAGTATGAGCACTGTATCACAATCTAACTCAATTAAAAGAGCAGAAACTGTACTATAGTGAAAGTATGGGGGCTGCATCACAATCTAACTCAATTAGAAGAGCAGAAACCGTACTATAGTAAAAGTATGGGGGCAGTATTACAATCTAATTCAATCAAAAGAGCAGAAACTGTTGTATAGTGAAAGTATGGGTACTGTATCAGTGTGTAACTCACTTAATAGAGCAGAAACTCTACTCTAGTGACAGTATGGGTACTTTGCCACACTCTAACTATATTATTGTGAAAGTGTGGGTACTGTCTCACATAGTATAGTTGAGTTTAAACTTAAATAGTTTAAATAGTTTGAGTTTAAACTTAATTAAATTATGCACATTACTTTTTATAAACTTAGTGTATTTCACTTCAACACTGTATGTTTGTGTATCTCACTAAGAGCAGTTACACTCAATCACAGTGTAATGGAAATGACAGTATAATGAAAGCATATCTCACACCGAGCTCAGACCTCATTATGCTCCTCCGCTTTCTCCCTTCTTTCCTTGTAAGGAGAGGAGTTATAGTGGAGCAAAGCAGCCATCACTTTTTCAACCGACTGTAAATCCTGCCCTGTCCAGCCCAAAATGAGGTCATCCCTCTCCGCCTGTGCAGTGAAGCGAGAGGGAAAGAGAGAGAGAGAGACAGGGCAGGGTTATTATTGGTGATTTTTCTGTTGGCTGTGTCTGTCATTAAGCAGAGCTGCATCATCTCCTAAAGACCACATGATGTGTGTGTGTGTGTGTGTGTGTGTGTGTATGTATCACATTCCTTCATTAAAGTGTTAGTTCAGTAAAGCAATGAAGCTAATGGTGCACCTGAAATGAAAGCTTCTAGCCCACCAATTAGCTACAAAGCTAATGCACTTAACAAGCAATGAACACATATATTCCACCAATGCGACCTTTTGCCTTTTCCACCAGTAAAAAGGGTAAACTTGACAGTGAAACCAAACAGAAATTTATCTGAAAGAATAAACCGGATGGATTTCAGCACCTTCAGACTTTCAGTTGTAATTGTTAATTGTCATGGTGTGTTTTTCAGTGAGGAACAAACAGAGTATTTACTTATTAACTGCTTGGAACAACGTCAAGCACTCAACTATAGCCTTATACCCTAACAAACGATGAGGCTAAAGCTAACAAGTAATTATAAGCTTATTCCCCAACAATGAACATGGTGCTAACTGATAACTCATCTCTCACTTGCCTCAGTAAAGCTCTAGTTGCCTTCTTTTTCGAATGCAGCATTAGGCTGCACCATTTAAGGTGTAACAGAAACTTCTGCTGCTCAAACTATCAAACTATTGGCATTCTTAAACAAGTAAGAATTGAGTGGTATGGTGTGAGACACTCTGTTCTAGACAAACGTACAGAGTCAGGATAGTTCACAATGGTGGGGAACATAGTCCCCTGAGATTTGTTTTATTCAGTTGTGCCACTACCTTCACCAAACTTGCAAATAAAACTCACACAACATGTTTAGACTCACTGGTGGTTTTGAATAGCAAATACAATGGCTATAATTCTGTTGTAGTCACTGTGATTCCTGATTCCTTTCACCACCCCTGTAAAGAAATCAGAGTCAGTAAGTTTCTCTAGAATAAACCATTTCATAGTAAACCCACTCTCAGTGTATTGGTCTAAACTACAGAGAATATGCAGCCTTATGAATTTGGAGAAGCTGGGACAATTCTCTTTTAGGTAATCTCTAATCGACTTGTCTGTGTGCCTTCTGATGCTGTGTGACTCACGGTTATCTAGAAACATGGGCTGAAATACGGAGCAGACGTCTCAAAGCCTGAACTGTGTCAATACTTTAGCCAATATTTGTAGATAACAGAATTATATAGTGGTGTAAATCACCTGCTGTTTGTTTATCTATGTTACATTATGATACAATACAATATTTTGGTACAACACAATTCAACATGATATCACACAAGACAACACAGGGTCAGAAAACCAAAAAAAAAGTCAAATTTATTTGTATAGCGCTTTTTACGACTGTTGTCACAAAGCAGCTTTACATAATCAGTAATTAGTAAAAGAAAGAAGACATGAAGGATCCAAGACCCCCACTGAGCAAGCCAACAGCGACAGTGGCAAGGAAAAACTCCCTTAGAGCTGGAGGAAGAAACCTTGGGAGGAACCAAGACTCACAAGGGGGACCCGACCTGTCCTCCTTTGATCAGAACTATTTATAAATTATTGATAAAAGTTACCAAACCATCTATACTGTTGAACTGCTTGATCATAATTAATATAATAATCATGGTGTAGTAGAACTTAGTATAGTCCTGACAGTGATGGTCAGAGTAATGAGAGTAATGATGGCTAATAGTGGTAATATTAATAGTGGCAGATAGGTTTGTTACAGTCCAAAAATACAACCTGGTGACTGGTGGCGCTGTTAAGCAAAACACACACAAACACACACAACCTGTCTGTAATGTACCTGATGAAAAATAGAGAAAACAGTACTAGGACACACCCTGCTGTTGGAGAAAACCCTGCTGATAATGACGTTTTTGGAGCTATATATATATATATATATATATATATATATATATATATATATATATATAATGGACTGACATCAGTGGACAAACAGTAAGGATTTCTAATTTCACTGTGGTTAAGGTTAGGTTCATAATAAGGGTTAAGGTTAGGTTTAGGTCTAGATTAAGATGTAAGTTAAGGTTGGGTTAGGGTGAGGTTGGGTTGAGATGTCTTAATTAAGGAACATTTCTAGGAGCCGATCAGCTTTCAGTCTGGAGTTACACAATAAACAGAAACAGTCCAGATTTAGGCGATTACTATAAAACAGCTTCACAGAGACACTAAAAAGATTTAGACTTTCCACGCTCCTCATCTGTCCTCTTTTACACTTAATAAAGTTAATTTAATCCACTGATTGGCATGCTTTAATGACCCTGCAGTTCATCCATCACAGCCCTCTGAGCATGCCCAGTACAGAAAGGGAGAACGAGAGAGAGAGAGAGAGAGAGAGAGAGAGATGGCTAGGCCGAAAGTTCTCTATCTTCGTCCCTGATCTGGCCGATAGACCTGCTTCCATCTATCTATCACTCTCTCTCTCTCTCTCCTGGCTTTAATTAGCCTCTTCATGCGCTGTAGCCTGCAGTGATTAAGCCGCTCTGCTGTTCCGCTCCCTATAGGCTGATGAACGGCCCTCCAGCTTATTAACTGACTGATTCTGATCAATAAAGCGCTGATGCTGAACATTGGCAAGACAAAAGAAAAAGCAATGTGTGCCATACACACGGCTCAGAGTCATCAAAGCTACACAATAATTAACCAAACACACCGAGGCCTAGCGCTGGCAGACCGTCTTCATTACAGTGGAAGGACAACAGAGTTACAATTTTTCACAATTCAGCACTTTAACCATCATACCGAGCTTTCATCTCACTCAGATGACCAAAACAACTTACATTCATTAAAACACATTTAAATATTCTTAGGGGTTTGGACTGTTTGGTATATCATCTACACCCAAAGCCATCTACACCCTTCTACACCCACTACCAACCCCCTACACTCAAAATTATCTACACCCAAAACAATCTACACACAAAGCCACCTATATGCAAAAGCAGCTACACCCAAGCCTTCTATACTTAAAACTATGAACACCCAACACCATCAACACCTGGAATCCTCTACACCCAAAAAATCTTTACACTCATAGCCCTCTACGCCCAAGGCTACTACACCCAGTCCTTCTAAACCCAACACCCTATCAAATCCCTCTACATCTGAACCCATATACACACCAAAACCATCTACACCCAAGGCTACTACACCCAAAGCTACTGCACCCAACACCCTCTACACCCAAAACACTCCCAAATCCCTCTACATATAAAATAATATACACCCAAATCCCTCGATACGAAAAAAAACATCTACACCCAAATCCATCCACACCAACACCCTCGACACCTGAAATCCTTTACAAACATTGTTTTAAATGGAAAACCACCAATACCCAAAACCACCTGAATTCAAAAACCCCCAAAGCCCCCCACACCTGAAATCACCTACAAATCCCTCTATACCCAAAACCCTCTATACCCAAAGCCCTCTACACCTGACATCACCTATAAAACCCTCTGTTCCTAAAACCCTCTATACTCAAAGCCCTCTACACCTGACATCACCTATAAAACCCTCTATACCCAAAACCCTCTATACCCAAAGCCCTCTACACCCAAAATCACATACAATCTAGAATAATACATACATACATTGAACAATAATAACTGATCTGCAACATGATACATTACATGGACAAAATCAAGGCTATTAAAAATCCTGTTATATTGGTAGAGCCTAGACAAGCTGTGTGTGTACATTTGCACATCTGTGTCTGCAATGGATGTGAGAAAGTAGCTGTCCATCAACCTTTGGGCATATAGTGCCTGAGAGACTTTTAAACACATTGTTTGGGGTGGAACTAATTATTACTTTAAGTTTGATCATGCACACACACAAGTGTGGGTGGGCCCCTGATTGACACTATCCCTGAATCCCCAGAGGACCCCCTGATCTGAGCCCCACCCCCCTCAGATTCCAGACATGAGGCTTTAAGTGAACGTTCTGCCCCCCTGGAAACCGCAGTCCTGCGGAGAACACGCTCCTCAGCACATTAAATATGTTCCTGTGTTTGTTATTGATCATATCAATCTGATCCTCAGTGTCAGGAAGCGCCGAGAGCTGCAGTCAGCCACTGTCGGGGGCTTTCTCTGAGGGGGGATTTGCTTTTCTGTGAGAAATATGTCTGAGCTTTTATATTCAACATCCTCTTAATGATCAGCTTGGTATGTAATGGACACCACGGGCACCTTCACGACGGCCTGTATTGACCTCTGTTCCTCCTGTGTGTGTATGTGTGTGTGGGTTGGGGGGCTGATGGGAAGCTGTTTTAAAGATGATGTTCTGACCCATTAGCCTCACTACAGCCAAAGTAAAAACATTCTCCATTTCAGCTGCATTGATCCACATACACACACACTCACAGGCACACACACACACAAAATTAATTCTAACCTAAAGCACATTTAGAAGCTCCAAATCAGATGCTATTTATAAGATATGCTTTAATATTGCATGTTATTCAGGCCTAAGTATTCACAGCTACTGATTAAAGTTGCTGATTGTAATAAGACATATAAAGGTATGAAAACATTAAATATGTCCTATTCATACACCTTCTGTACAAAACCGTTAGGCAGCACTGAAAACAGTTTAAAACTGTGTATTTTAGCAGTGAGTCTGTTCATCTGTAAAAATCTATATAGCATTAGAATAAACCCAAATAAACATAAAGACAGTGGTCAGTGAGTGTGTTTATTGTAAAACTCTATATAACATTAGAATAAACCCTAATAAACATAAAGTCAGTGGTCAGTGAGTGTGTTTATTGTAAAACTCTATATAACATTAGAATAAACCCTAATAAACATAAAGTCAGTGGTCAGTGAGTGTGTTTATTGTAAAACTCTATATAACATTAGAATAAACCCTAATAAACATAAAGTCAGTGGTCAGTGAGTGTGTTTATTGTAAAACTCTATATAACATTAGAATAAACCCTAATAAACATAAAGTCAGTGGTCAGTGAGTGTGTTTATTGTAAAACTCTATATAACATTAGAATAAACCCTAATAAACATAAAGTCAATGGTCAGTGAGTGTGTTTATTGTAAAACTCTATATAACATTAGAATAAACCCAAATAAACATAAAGACAGTGGTCAGTGAGTGTGTTTATTGTAAAACTCTATATAACATTAGAATAAACCCAAATAAACATAAAGTCAGTGGTCAGTGAGTGTGTTTAGTGTAAAACTCTATATAACATTAGAATAAACCCAAATAAACATAACGTCAGTGTTCAGTGAGTGTGTTTACTGTAAAAATCTATATAACATTAGAATAAACCCAAATACACATAAAGTCAGTGGTCAGTGAGTGTGTTCACCTATAAAACATATTTAAACCCAAATAAACATAAAGCCATTAAATCAACCTAAAAGGTATAGTATATAAATATCATATTATATACATTATACAACATAAATTTTATATTAATTTAGTAGTATAAATATACTACAGTATAAATATACTAAATCATCCCAAAGCTATATGACATAAATACCATATTACATAAGTAAGTTTCTGTATCGTTACATAAATATCTTTCCTTATATAAAAAATACAAAATACACAGTACATTTAACATTACATTATTCAATTATAATATATATATATATATATATACAATTATCTAAAAATTTTACTATGTCAAAAACAAAATAATCTTAAAGCTATAGTATATAAACACCATATTTTGTAAAGTATATATTCTAAAGTATATAATGTATTTATACCACATCATATACTAGAGTACATAAATAGTATAACTTTGTAATAACTGCCCTTTATATTATAGCCTATTTTCTACATATTTTCCATAATTAACTATATTTACAATCAATATACATGGATGTTGGTTTATTGCTGCACACAGTACGTTTCCTGTAACAGTAACTTTTCATCAGGTTCAGACCATAAAATATCATAATATCCTAAAATGAAACCTGAATGACTGAAAACACTTGAAAACTGCAGTGCTGGACGGTGGATCAGTTGTGATGTGTTCTAGCATCAGCATCAACAGCTCAATATCACACTCACAGAGGCAGATCGGCTGAGAGAGAGATAGCGTGTGAGTGTGATAGTAAGGAATGGAAATCTGAGCAGAAACGTTAGCCCGTTAGCATATGGCATTCTCAATATGTGGATGTAAACACAGGCAGAGCCTCGGTGGGGGGGGTGGTAAAACAGGCTCATGGGGGTCCATCCCAGTGGGCCAAGGCTTTAACACACACACACACACAGAGTAATGGGGGTCTCCTGATGTACAATCAGAGACTTCTGACAGTGGAATGACATGCCGAGGTCACTCTCTCTCTCTCTCTCTCTCTCTCTCTCTCTCTCTCTCTCTCTCTTTCTCTCTCTCTCTCTTTTGCGTCAGAGTTCAAGCATTAATGGCTCCTTCTTAAGTGAAAAACATTAACAGGTCAATTCAGACAGGCAGCTCCGATTACACATACACTGTGACTGTGTGTGGGGGACACTATTGGCTGTATCGGTAGAAAGGTCAAAGTGCAGCTATTAGACTGATGTACACACGTGTAACTTTATTAATAGGGCAGCAGTTTATCTCCTTTCTCCTCCGTTCACCCACATACACACATTATTGTCAACAAATGATAAACAGAAGCTTTCCAGTATTCATTATTAATTATTACGATGGATCTATACAGTCTATGGCCTTTGCAGAAGAACACATCCTTAAATATTTCCTTAAAAAAAAAAAAAAAATAGAACAAGAATGAAATACTTCAGCAGTTTAACCAATGAACAGCCACCATCCTGCCGATTTGTCACAGTATGTGAGCGTGTTTTGTTTATTAGTCAAGCATATTTATGTGAATAGATTTGTCAGCATTGCATTTTTTTGGTCATGACTTTTTTGTTTGTTTTTTTGGTCAAAAACAAAGAGAGGCTTTTTTATACGGCCTGCCAGCAAAGTGGTGGTGCTTTAACACGAGTAAATGAGGACGTTTTAAAAATGCAGAAACTAGTGGAGACAGTGGGGTTTAAGTATGGGTGTTAAGGAGTTAGATGTCAGGAAGGATGGAGGTTAAGCGAGGGAGAGAGAAAGAGAGAAAGAGAAAGAGAAAGAGAGGGAGAGAGAGAGAGAGAGAGAGAGAGAGACCAAAAGCCCTGTTAGGGTACATTAGGCTGAGAGAGGGTCATAAGGCTTCATAAATGTTTCAGTAGAAGTGTGTGTGTATGTGTGTGTGTGTGTGTAGTCACTGCTGCCACATTGAGCAGGAGCACACGCTCAGCTTTAACACAGTGTGTGTGTGTGTGTGTGTGTGAAATGTTTTTTTTGAGACTGACGATTAAAAAACCAAAGATCCTAAACAAGTCCAAGCCAACATTCACACACACACACACACACACAACTCTGGGTTGCGCCTTTGTACTCTGTGTAATGAATCCTTGAACTGAGGCTTCTTCAGTCTTCAGTCTCTTTAAGATCTAGCTCGCTCACGCTCACTCACACAGTGCCCGTGTGTGGAATTAAGGAAAAAATGCTGAGTGCTCATTAGTTTCTGCACACGCAAACACACACTCACACACAGGAAAGGATAACAGTATTGAGTGTGTGTGTGTGTGTGTGTGATGGGCCGTGTGTGTGCATTATGCCATACTGTTTCCATCTGACTCTAATCCTGCAGACAAACACTTACTGCTTACACAGAATACACCCTGGAGAAATTTTACTTGGGGAAAAATACACTAAGGGAAAAACAGTTGTGGTGGGATATACATACATGATTGGGGCGTCAGAGAAGCCGACAGAGTTGAATTTACCACATAAATGAAATTAGAGACAGAAACACAACTTTTTATATTTATAAACCAAAACCTTTAGCAGGAAATGATGATATGTCATCAATAAACAAGTGACAACCAAGTTCTGCTTGATGCAGTGCTGAAAACTGTCTACAATCTTTTAAAAGTTTGTTTAAGATAAAGGCTAATGGGCACCTCAAACAACATGAAATAAATAAATCAACAAGAAAATTTAATCTGCAGGATTCATCCAATAAATGATTGTAATTAAACTCATGATTACACAATTAAAGACAAGGCAGAACACTGAGAGTAAAATATAAATGGTAATAAAGAACACATTGCTACACCTCAAATGCACCAGTTAATACTGAAGTGTCTCTACCACACACACACACACACACACACACACACACAAGTCAGTGTTTAGCAGCAGGAGTCTCAGCTCCAATCAAAAAGAGACCATCCTGCAATTCATATGGAGAGAGAGAGAGTATGTGTATGTGGATCTCCCATGGTGCAGTTCAGTCTCTAACTATCACTCTCTCTTTCTTTCTCTGTCATGCATTCTCTCTCACTCGCTCTCCTGCTGCTCTGTTTGACTGTGGTGGAATAACTGTGAACCAGAAACAAAAACACCTCTCCCAAAGCACCCCCCCCACACACACACACACACACACACACACACACATACACACACCCCACACCGGGAAACAACGATGAAACCCCACTGTGTATACAGAACTGGTTCTATTGTATTCGTTACTGTACTCAAGTACTGCTGTAGGAGATTTATACTTTGGCTTTTTAGTGGAAGTTTTCATTCCACCTTAAATAGTGCTGCTGTTACGTGTTGGCACCCGAATGTAACTGCTGCACCATTTAAGGTGGAACGGAAACTTCCACTAAGAAGTTCATTTGTTTGTGTGTTTCCCTTCATGATTTATACTGGATATCAGGGGCATTTCTGCTGGGACACACATAGAGTTTGGAGAGGCACAGTTGCACCCCTCTCATTGCCTAATAATAGTACTAATACTATTAATATATTGCTAATAAATATTTGAAAAAAATATTAAGAAGAATATGCTATTGCTATGAATAATATATGCTAAGAAACAGTAATGCTGTCCTTGTACCATTAATTTATGGTAGTTATATAACACCGGCTGTTATGTTGGCAATATCAAAATGCTTATTTTGCAAGCTTGTGCTATCAATGCCCCTTTAACTAGCTAGCATATATAAAGCCTATGCTAACATAGGCGATGCTTTTGCTAGTGTAATTAACGCCTTTACTTCACTAGTCTAATATGTATTATTGGTAGGTTATACTGTTAGAAGTGGCCTTAACCAAAACATACAGCCTATCCATGACCACGATCATTCCCTTCTCTGTTGCGTGGCTGACTTTCTGTTAATTATTTTACTGGGGCATGCAGGTTTAGTGATGCCCCTGCTGCACATTTATTGGATTTTTTTTAAAAATGTTTTATGAAGATAGTGACAGTCCAGTGTTTGTTAGCAACATTAGCCTAGCATCTCCCATCGTAAAACTAAAGAAGCACACCTCAGATGCCAATGTCTTGGTTGATCGACTGCATCTGGGGTCAGTGATCAATCATGTTCATTTGGTTGCTCCCGGAAGTATATAGGTGTTAGATTCACTGTGGAAATTCTTAGTCCATCCAGCTTCTGTCAGAATGGGAAAGGGGAAAGGAGATGAAGGGAGCCTGAAGCTTGAATCTCACTTCTTGATTAAATGCTCCATTCAGCCTATAGTGTGAACAAGAGGTAAGGTATTCTTTGTATCGCAGTAAGATGGCTTTAGCTCACTGTGTATGAAACATTCCAGCACGGCTCTGAACTCACGTAACGGTCAGTGTATTTATCATTTCAGTTTCTCTGAATAAAGACTATTGATCACAGCGATTATCAAATAATCTCACCAGCCTGTATCATTAGCAGTAATGCAATTTATCCATTTACACTGAAGGGCCGTTTGGCAGCACAGGAGATGAATGAGGTGTGTGTGAGTGTGTGTGTGTGTGTGTGTGTGTGTGTGTGTGTCCCAAGAGACTCTCAGTAAAGCTTACTGAAGCTTCAGTAAAGCATCTGCCCATCTGCCCCACTGCTACTGTCATCTGGACACACACTCACACAACACACACACACACACAAACTCTGAGCTTTACTGGGTTTGATCTGCCATTCATCCAGTGAGCTGCATTCAGAGTGCTGTTCTGGACTTTCTGAGGATTATCTACTGTCCCTGTGGAAATCACCACCACCTTCATCGCCATCATCAAGCTGCTGGGGAACCCGCTTAAACTGCATGTGTAAACAGTGTGCTCACACACAACCATGCCAGCGACACCTGTACTGAGGACGAACCCCCATTAAAGTCATTTCAGGTACAGGTGCTGTAGTGGTCCCTAAGCAGTAAGTGTGGGCCAGAACTGGCTCCTACCTCACAGTATAAATACACCAACACTCCAAATGGACCTGCAGCCAGGTGGGCTAATGCTAGGTTCCCCCTCCGTCAGTTTGGACCAAAGTATCTGCAGTGGAGACCTATCCGGTGGGCGACAGTAGGGGCCTTTTTAGAGCAGTGTTTATGGACCACTCAGCTAACAGCCTGAGGCCAGACTCAGACTAAACCTGTGTTGTTGCTGACTGCTATTAGAGAATCAATATAGCTGATTGATCAGGGCAGCCCTTCACTCTGCTGCTGCTGAAATAGGAACTGACAGGTAACCACTTACAGGGAGAGGTGTGTATGTGTGTGTGTGTGTGTGTGTCACACACAGAGAGGACACCATGTCCAGTGTCATTGCTTTAAAGGGTGGTCTTATTTGGCTCACTTTACCGTCTCTCTCTCTATCTCTCGCCTGTTCGATCAAGCTTTCAGGTTTTCAAGGCCCTGATTGTAGCTCTTAGAGACTTATCACCTCTTATCTTATCTTTCACTTACCTTTAATGTTCAATTCATCACATTTTTATTAATTTCAGGGGTCGATTTTTTATTTATTTTTTACATATTTACCGATTATTCGTTTTTTATAAAGCCGAATTTATCTCTTTTTCTTAGGTTTCATTTTATTTGTAAAGCAGTGTGGATGGCCGTGTGTGGAATCTGCTGCAGGGGGTTCTTCGAGAGTTTTAGTGAAGACAGTGGTTCTATGGTTCTAATGACAACTAAAATAAACATGTGAATGTTTAGTTCTTTGCTTGGTTAGGGTAGATGTTTGTAGATGGTTCTGCAAAGCACCAAATGATGCTCTTTTCCTCATTGCGACATGGACCCTTTTACTTAGACTGCATTAATATTCCTGCCCTGTCTACTGTCGCCTCACTTACGAAGAATTACTATTTAGCAGTCACTACAGCTTATTAACCTCCGACAGCTGTATTCCTCAGAGACAATATCACTAATATCACATTAATAAAGAGATCAAACTGAATTATGGATCTCCGGGGCTGAGGGGTCAGAGTTTAATAGCTGATGGGGTTAAGTGTGAAATCAATCCCTGTAAACAAGAGCAGCAAAGATCCAGAGATTAGCCCTTAAACCCACTAACAACACATCACACACCTGAGATAACAGCACTCATTAGAACATCTACTGGATATTCCAGCGCTAGTGTGTGTGTTTAGACTGGGATCCCGCAGAAGGCTAAGCAAGAGCATCCTTAATTCACACAGTTCACTTAACTCCACATTTCTCATGTTAGCATCCTAGCATCTTCAGGACAGTTAACTAAAACTGGCTTTAAAAGGTTGATGGGGATTATTAAGCTAGAACGGAAGAGTGCTTTCTGGTGGTTGCCATTAACTAAGAGGTACTCATGATTAAAATAATTAGGTACTTTTGCTAGCTTTGTGTTTCTAAAAAGATTTGCTCATAATTATCAGATTAATGTTGCTGTGGTTCAATAAAAGGCCCTTTAGGACATTTTCCAGCTCAGATTTAAGCGCATGGGGTCTAAACCTCTCAGTGTTTACCTGGAAATTTTGAATGTAAAAACTGTATGGGCTGAATGGGTAGTTTGTTAGAATAGACACAAATAATCCATTGTGATCATTGTCAGCTTGAGCATTTCCAGTGCTCTTCTGGAGCAAGACCAGTATCCCCAGTTCCCATCGAACACCTACTCAGATAGGGAACATGGCTTTATAAGGTCAGCACCCTACTGACTGTTCACTGCTGGGTCACCCTTGGACCACCCAGATAAATGTCATGCGTGCAAGATCTAACTAGTTTTTAAACTTCTCAAACAGAATTAAAGTGCACAGAGACTTTTATTTTAGAAAATAAACTTGATAATGATAATGCCTTGGACGGATATTAAATAATTTAGTGAATGGAAATGAAGCTGAAAATGTGTTACTAATCTAATTTATGAAGTAAGAAATTAAGGAAAAATAAGTCATTTGGACTGTTGGTGGAAAACAAGCAATTCAAAGTGGCATTTTGTCTCACTCTGACTTTATGTTTATTTGGGTTTATTCTAATGTTATATAGAGTTTTACAGTAAACACACTCACTGACCACTGACTTTATGTTAATTAGGGTTTATTCTAATGTTATATAGAGTTTTACAGTAAACACACTCACTGACCACTGACTTTATGTTTATTAGAGTTTATTCTAATGTTATATAGAGTTTTACAGTAAACACTCACTGACCACTGACTTTATGCCTGTTAATTTTTTTCATGTCTTTAAGACCACATGATCCATATACATTAACAATGGTTTTATTATACATATTCGCTGTTAGTAAATATTTACAGATTAAAGGGGCAGATGCTCAGGCATGTGGGGTTCAGTAAGACAGATAACCGGTATGAAAATTGGGGTCATCTCATGCTAAAAAAGTACAATGGCCCCAATTAAAAGAAGCTGAAGAGATTCAGCTGAAAGTTTACAGCATCCCACCATGGGGTCTGTCCTACATATGTATGACCAGTAGCCTGGGGGGTACTTCAAAGGCTGACCACTGTGCATCCCTCTGAGGGTTGGTTTGCCCGTCACTATAGGCCTGTATCTCTTGCAGCTCTGATATGAGAGGGTAATTGAATCATCCTTTGGGGCTCGGCCTGTCAGCCTGCTGGTTTTGTGTTGAAGCAGTGAGGGTGAAATGGCTGCGGGGGGTCCGAGTGTGCAGCTAAAGGCAGGAGGCCACTGCGGGTCCCCAGCCACATCGGAAAGCAGAGCAGGGAACCTGTCGTAACAAAAGGGATGGATATGAGCAGACAAGTGTAAATGAACTGAACCCATTCACATGCAAAAAAACACACAGTGGGGCTGAGAGTGACTAAGCCAGGAAAAAGGCCTCTGATGTGCCTGTGCTGTTTTTCTAACAGCGGGGGAAGAGCTGTGACAGGACTATAGCGGTTAATCTAACAGCCTGTGTTACACGTTTCTGTGTGAGTTCTGGGTTTTAAAGGAAGGAGAAACATATGGATGTAAACTGTGTGCAAACACTGGGGCACATGCACTTATAACACACCATATTATTCAGCAAAGCATCTTGAAATCAATCAGGGACAGAGATTTGGTCTGAAAATTGAGGGGGCAACTTTAGTTTGAAGCAGCCAACATTCAGCCATTTATACCTAAACCCAGGAGAACAAGAATCTCCATATTCTTATGAAAGCTACTGCTTTATATGTCACTATTCAAATAAAAAATATCAGTATTATTATAATGAGTAGTAACATGAGAAATCTAGTTTATTACTTTTTTGGTGTCTGCCAATCTACAAGTTTCTGTCAATATTGTAGCAAACATATTTAGCGTCACCTCAAAAATAAAGAATGTGATGATAATAAACCAAAGTCAATGGGACATGTTCCCCCACATCCCCTCAAAACTGTAGCATTGTGTTCTATGGCATTCTATGGGCCTGTATAGATGTTTTGTAGATGATTGGCTTATCTTTAATGGACATTCACCTGAATATCTATTAACCCCTTATTACACACTAAGGTGTATTACCCAGTAACTACAATGACTTCTGTACAAATTTGGGGGCTATTCTCTTGTAATAAAGTTTATAATAACACTTTTGGCCCGTTGACAGGCCATAGGCTGTTTAAGGGGTTAAAGGAAGTCTATGAAGTCTTGAAATGTGATTCTGCTAAACCTAAGCTAAAACTGACCCTAACGTCAGCCCTTGTCGAGTAATAGAGTGTCTAAGGGAGGGGAATTTGTTGGGCACCTTCATAATAAAGTGTGACAGATCTAGTGTGTCCAATAATTTTCATTTATGAGGTTGTTGTAGGAACATGAAGAGGTTATTGAACCCATTTTTATGAAGTATATGAAGTGAGCTGATCCTCCTGCACTGAATGTAAAAATGTTTGGAAATATGTTGAATATTCATAAATGTTTGTGTTTAAATCGGTGAGTTGATATCACAGTGAGAAATATTAGATGTGTATGGGTGTTTTTGCAAGTGAAGGCAGTATTAGCTGATCATATGTTTGGAAATGTCTTTACTGTAACAGTGTTCACATGGCAGTAAAACCCAAACATTGGCGGTGGCAGATAACTGATAAGATGTTGACATATATAACTAGGAAACTATTTTAACGGTATATCTGGAATGAAAACTGTCATTAGGACACCCCCCAGCCCCACCCCACCACCACCATTAAAACATTTTGTGTTTTTGTAACATGTTTAAACATCTGGACATTAAACAATATACCTAAAATAAACATATTAATCTGAAGAAATGTCTCTAAAAAATGTTATGTAATTAAAAGAAATGTAATTTTCTTCTGCAGATGATTACATTATCAGACATTTAGTTTACCTTGCTCTTGATTGGTAAAGTGAGTGTTATCACCATGGTGAGATCCAAAGAGCTCTCTGAGGCCTTCAGCAAGAAGGTTGTAAAAAAAGATCTCAGAACAATTAGAAATCAGCTGTTCCCACTGTCTGCTAAATCACTTACAAGTGCAACAACTGTCAACATGATCAGGTCAGGCCATCCTAGCAACTTCAGTCCAACAGAAGACCAGAAATGTGCTGATAAAAACGGTGTAGGCAGCTGTCAGGCAGCTTCAGTGCAGTGGTTTTAGACAGTGTGAAATGGTGTGTATTTTCCACTTTAATCCACGGCTCAGTTTACTGTGTTTGTTTACTGTGTTTACAGTGTAGAAAAGAGGGGTGGGAATGTTTTTTTATTTATAGCAATTTAATGTGATGTCAGTGTTTGCCCTTTGACCCCGGGGGGTGTGGTCAGCGTTAGTGTTACTGAGTGCTGAGAGGTCAAAGGGCACCGTGAACACACACACACTGATGAAGTAACAGCTAATTTATCAGAGTGCCTCTCTCTCTCTCTCTCTTTCCTGAAACATACTCTCAGTGTCTCTCGACCACACACAGGCTGGACCTTGGGCAGCAGATGTGAGGACTGTCTCTCTCTCACTGTAGTGGTTACTCCATTGTCATTAATTTGCTGTTGGGGGAGGTTCAGGCCCCTCCCCCTCACACCCCCAGCATCACTTAGTAAAGTACACACAGGACACTCTGCTCAGTGTGTGTAATGTGTACAGATGTGTTAAAACTACTGGAAAATCCACTCTGATGCACTCAGATAAATTCCAAGGCTTAATACACACTGAGGTGTATTATTCAGGAAGTACTTCTGTACAAACCAGTGGGGCTATTCTTCAGTAATAGAAGTTTGTAATGAGACCTTCATAAACTCCGATAAACTCATATAAACTCAATTAAACTCTAAGAAGGTTTCTATCAACTCAGATAAGCTCAGAATAATTATTAAACAGTGATATAATTATGTAATCATCTAACAACTGAAATACTATATGCTGTAAATTAAATAGCATTTTATTATTTTAATATTAATTATTTTAGTGATTTAATCATCACTTTAGAAATATGCCACTCTTATTATTACTATTAATATTAGTAGTAGTAGTAGTAATTACATTATACAATAATAATAATAATAATAATAATAATAGATTATTCTTTATGTTTAATATCTCAAACTAATTAACTTTGGATTCCTGTGATCTCACACTGACTCATACTGAGTTCACAGAGATAAACGTCTGTGCTTACAAACACCAACATGTGCGCACACACACACACGCACACACACACACGTATAAATATAAAAGCAAATAATTCGACACATTTATTCCAGGAATGTAATAATAAGAATTATAATAATAATATTAAGTTTAATGATGGTGGCGTCACAGCATCACATAGAAACCAGTTGAAACAAACAACACACACATATTAACATTAAGAATAAAAATAAATAAGGTCACAATAAGTTACAGAACAAACAACATTTTAGCATCAAAGCCGCGTTAGATAAATATAAACATCTTAATATGCAAATATGTAAATAAGCTGCTGTCAAACTGGATCAGCAGTGAGGAAATAAAAACGAAACCATCAGCAGCAGTGATTCAACTCTCTGTGCAGTCCCTTGGCTTGTGTGTGTATGTATGTGTGTGTGTCTGTGTGTGTGTGTGCGTATAGTCTATGCAGTGTGTGTGTGTGTGTGTGTGTGTTAGGGCCGGTGTGTGAGAGTGAGTGTGTTCTCCATTCCTGCTGAACTCTCCCACAGTGGCCACTCTGTGTGAACAGAACACAAACATGCACTGTTAGCACCCAAACAGCCCATTTTAGATATTGCTAAAATATTGCTACAGTGTTACCAGGTGATCATTCTGATGTTGCTAAAAGGTTACTACAGTGTTACCAGGTGGTTGTTATGACATTGCTAAGTGGTTGCTATGGTGTTACCAGGTGGTTGTTATGACATTGCTAAGTGGTTGCTATGGGGTTACCAGGTGGTTGTCGCTAAGTGGTTCCCATGATGTTGCTATACAATTGCTAAAATATCATTCAAACAACAGTAACAGAGGATGATCTCACAGAAGAGTGAGGTAACTGAGATAGTGTGTACAGAGGTACGTAGTAGCCATGTTTACACACCTGTGTGTGCAGCAGTGAGGCATGCTACTCTCTGAGTGAGCACAGAGAGTGTGTTTAGTACAGAGGGGTGTTCAGTGAGGGTCTTACTTTCATGGCTCTTCATGTGCTGCTGCAGCTCCTCTGGCCCGGGACACACACACCCGCACACAGCGCAGGACAGAGGCTTGTCCTTGGTGTGTGTACGGCGGACGTGGCTGTCGTGCGCGGCGTGTGAGGCGAAGGCTTTTCCGCAGTGGCTGCACTTAAACGGCCGCTCGCCCGAGTGCTGGCGGATGTGAGTGCGCAGAATGCTGGAGGCTGTAAATGCCTGAAACCACAATAGTAATCATGAATACATTAATCAGCATTCCTCTTTAACAATGAATTATGAAAGTGACTGAACAATTCATACTGAATACAGAAAAATTTACAGTTCATACTGCATAATTATACTGGATATTAAATCATTTATAGTAGAAAATTAATCATGCATAGTAGATACTAAATAATTAATGGTGGATACTGAGTAATTCATAGTAGATACTGAGTAATTCATAGTGGATACTGAGTAATTCATAGTAGATACTGAGTAATTCATAGTGGATACTGAGTAATTCATATTGGATACTGAGTAATTCATAGTAGATACTGAGTAATTCATAGTAGATACTGAGTAATTCATAGTGGATACTGAGTAATTCATAGTAGATACTGAGTAATTCATAGTAGATACTGAATAATTCATAGTAGATATTGAGTAATTCATATTAGATACTGAGCAATTCATAGTGGATACTGAGTAATTCATAGTAGATACTGAATAATTCATAGTAGGTACTGAGTAATTCATAGTGGATACTGTGTAATTCATAGTAGATACTGGGTAATTCATAGTGGATGCAGAGTAATTCATTGTAGATACTGGGCAATTCATAGTAGATACTGGGTAATTCATAGTAGATACTGAGTAATTCATAGTAGCTACTGAGTAATTCATAGTGGATACTGTGTAATTCATAGTAGATACTGGGTAATTCATAGTGGATGCTGAGTAATTCATTGTAGATACTGGGCAATTCATAGTGGATACTGGGTAATTCATAGTGGATATTGAATCATTTAAAGAAGGTACTGAATAATTCTGAGTGGATTCAGAATGAATCATAGTGAGTACTGAATTCACAGTAGATATTCAATCATTCATAGTAGATACTGATTAAATTTATAGTGAATACAAAAGAATGTACAGTAGATACTGATCGCAAACAGTAGATACTGAATAATTCATAGTGATTGTTGAATAATTTACAGTATATACTAACTAATTCATTGTGAGTACTGTAAAAATTCATAGTAGACAGTGGGTAACTGATAATGAATACCACATCATTCATAGTGGATTCTGAATAATTAACACTGGAGACTGAAAACCCTTATTAATATTAAGTGATATCAGTGATAAATAAGACTGCAGTCCACAAAGATAGACTAAGGCAGTTAAACTCCCTACAGCTCTGTTGGTTTGACTGTAGTTACTGCAGAGCCCCCTGAAGGAGGTATGATTATTCATTAAGGGTAGTGGTTGTGTTTGGGCTTTTGTTCCAAACACATAGGCATAGGCAGATGTCTGTATTCCAGGTTAAAGTGATAGTTCAGGGTGTGTGCTGGCAGTGTTTAAAGTGAGAGGAAGCAGCAGAAAGTCACTCTTTGTGTAAAGCAAGACAAAGCTTGGGGGAAACTTTTGTTCCTCTGCAGGTCATAAATTAAAGACATAATCCCCCTGGACAAAGGGCTGGAGGGGCATCTGTCAGTAATTAGCATGTAAGTGCAGCCTGATGAGCTTTAGTGTGTTAAAGAGCCTGAAACACTCCTCCCTCACCTTACTGCAGTACACACACTTATACGGCCGCTCGCCCGAGTGCACCCGCATGTGCTTATTCAAACTGGACGACTGAGAGAAACTTTTACCACACACTGAGCACTGCAGGGAGAAAGAGAGAGAGATAGAGAGAGAGAGAGAGAGAGAGAGAGAGAGAGAGAGAGAGAGATCAGTATTACACACAGCCTGTCTCCATCAGTCAGAACCATCTGACTGATTTAAACAGAATCATTTATCACACCCAGATAAAGGGGAATTCCACCAAATTACATAATGCATAATTAAATGGCTAAGATCTGAAAAAAGTCATTCAAAGTGGGTGTGATGTAAAAAGCTTGTGTTTTAGAAACTTCAGATTTGTGTCAATATTGGTACTAAAATGTGTTCTTATAAAATTGCTTATCATTAAAATGGTGGGATACCTGCAGGCGTTGTGTAGCAAAAGACCTGAAAATTACTAACTGTTTTTCAGATTCCCCACAATTTTATATCATCAACATTACATGTAAAACTCTTTTATTAGGATAAATTTAGGATAAAATTTGAGATAAAAACTAAAATGGCTATATTTATGTTGTAGTCATGGTGATGCTTGCTTCCTATCACTACTGTAAAAAAGTGTCAGTAAATGTATCTACAATAAATAGATATTTACAAGATATTTATTATTAATATTTACAAATTCACAAGAAGAATATGTTTATCTCAAACACTAAATTATGCAGAGAATTTTGAAAAGCTTGTGGAATTCCCCTTTCAGCAATCCTGTAATCATACAGACACAGAAGCAAGTATTCACTAAAAGACAGCATTACTGTCTATTTATAGAGTAAGCCTTTTAGATCTGAAACACTGCAGTGAAGCAATCTGCTTTAGTCAGTGTTATCAAACAGTAGTTTCTGTGTGTGTGTATACCTTGTGTGGTCGATGTTTCTCGTGAACGTGTAGAATGTGTATGCGGAGGCGGTCTCTCTTTTCGAATGACCTGCTGCAGAGGCTGCAGGGGAAGCTGCGGTCACCGCGGTCCACACAGCGCGTGTACTTCAGGTGTTTATCTCTGTAATACCTGTACGCAAACACCTTTCCACAGCGGTCACACCTGTAGCCCTCCGCTGAGTCTGGAGGAGTGATAAATATTTACATCAGTAAAGATTATTAAAGAAGTCATTTAAATGCAAAATCACATCATTAAACATGTTACACTGCCTTTAATTACTGACCTACACCTGTGTGTGCTGGGTGTGTGCGTTAAATTGTTGTTATTACAGCGTTATTACAGTATTATAACAGGGTAATATCCACATTTTGACACATCTACATTATAGCAGTCATAGCAGCATTACACAGGGCTATATTTGCATTATAACAACATTTTAACAGTGCCTAATAACGGCACTTTAACATAGGAACAGCATTATAACAGCATTATAACGACATTATAACGGCATTATAACAGCATTATAACAGAATTATAATGGCATTATTTTGCCATTAACATGCTGGTCAGTAAGTAAAGGCACTTCAGTAGTCTGTGTCTAAAAACTTTATAATAACTTCATATTTAAACACGGACACAAAAGAAAAAGCTCTTACCCTCTGCAGGTGTAACGGCTTCGCTGTCTTCCCCGAACTCTTTGAGGGTCAGTGGTATCCCGAGGAACTGGACGTATGCATCTCCATACCAGACGAGCAGCTCTTGGCCGGGCAGCACCTCCCTGCAGGCCTCATAATAAATCTGACCTTTGACCTGCAGGGCCACCATGTTCTGCTCCTCAGGGAAACGAGCACACTGGACCAGCCGCATCCAGTGACCACGCGCCCCACGGCCATCCACAAAGTGACTCAGACGCCCATGCTCGAAGATCTGAACAAACACACACACACATACGCACAGTTACACACTTTAACTGCTGAATCACTAATGAGTCAGTTGAGTGAGTTTGAAATCATTAACCTAATGATCACTAATGTTCTAATAATGTCCTGAAGGCTAAGTGTGTACCTCCCACATCAGTGTGTTGTCGTCATGTGTTTTGATTTCGCTGGTGTTGACCAGTTTCCCTCTGAAGGGTCCGAACCGGCTGCCTTTAGGAACTGAGCTCCGATCCACAAACACTCCCAAATGCCGTACACTGCCACAGAGTGACTGCTGGATCAGTAAACCTGCACACACACATACAAAAGCATCATGCCAGTGATCTTCTTTTTATTATTATTATTATAAATATTATTTATTATTAATATTAGTAGTAGTAGTAGTAGTAGTAGTAGTAATAGTATTATTATTATTATTATTATTATTAGTTGTAGTAGTAGTAGTAATAGTATTATTAGTAGTAATAGTATTAGTATTAGTAGTAGTAGTAGTAGTTGTTGTAGTAGTAATAGTAGTAGTAGTAGTAGTATTAGTATTATTATTAGTAGTAGTAGTAATAGTATTAGTATTATTATTATTAGTAGTAGTAGTAGTAGTAATAGTATTAGTATTATTATTAGTAGTAGTAGTAATAGTATTAGTATTATTATTATTATTAGTAGTAGTAGTAGTAATAGTATTAGTATTATTATTAGTAGTAGTAGTAATAGTATTAGTATTATTATTAGTAGTAGTAGTAGTAATAGTATTAGTAGTATTAGTAGTAGTAGTAGTAGTAATAGTATTAGTAGTATTAGTAGTAGTAGTAGTATTAGTAGTAGTAATAGTATTAGTATTAGTAGTAGTAGTAGTAGTTGTTGTAGTAGTAATAGTAGTAGTAGTAGTAGTATTAGTATTATTATTAGTAGTAGTAGTAATAGTATTAGTATTATTATTAGTAGTAGTAGTAGTAGTAGTAATAGTATTAGTAGTATTAGTAGTAGTAGTAGTATTAGTAGTAGTAGTAGTAGTAGTAGTAATAGTATTATTATTAGTAGTAGTAGTAATAGTAGTAGTAGTAGTTGTAGTAGTAGTAGTAATAGTAGTAGTAGTAGTGATAGTATTAGTATTATTATTATTATTAGAAGTATTATTAGTAGTAATGGTATTATTATTATTATTAGAAGTATTATTAGTAGTAATGGTATTAGTAGTAATAGTAGTAGTAGTAGTAGTAGTAATAATAATAGTAGTAATAAAGAATAGTAAAAAAAACAAACCTTCTGGAAGCTCCAGCCCTTCAGTGTCGACGTCAGCTGCTTCACACACTGAGAAACATATTTAACATTTATTATTTATCACATATAAATATTCATCTACACTCACAACCTCTCAAACTGTACAGAATGTGACAGTAGATCAGATGATCCTCTTCTGACTAATAGAAGCTGCTGTTGGAGTTAAACAGTAGGACGTTATGAACAGATCTCTGCTGAGGCTGACTGATGGAGAACCCACAGTAAGATCAGGAACCAGCAGCATCTGAGCTTTACCAGTGTGGGTTAATGTGGACTCGCTGTTTGGAAGGCAACAGGTCACTGCTGTCCTTGCTGTTCACGTTATAACTACTTACTAAAGATTTTAATAAAGACATACAGTGGTACTGTATTATGTTGAATTCTGATGGTGTTATTCTGGAATGCTAATTACCTGAGCTGGACAGTCCAGAGAGCGTGTGTCCAGGTGTTTTGTTGTGGTGCTGTCTGGAGTAACCATACAGCACGGTGAACAGGTCCTCCTCTGTGAAACTGTAGGTGTGGGTGGGCTCTGGGTGGGCTGCAGTGTGTTTAGCTGGCGAGGATGAGGTCGAGAAGGAGGAGGAGGGTGAAGATTTATCTACAGGTGGGCTGCGGAAGGGCCAGGCAGGGTCAGGCACGCTCTGCAGTGGCTCGTCTGGCTCCTGGCAGGCCGGCCGCCTAAAGCATGCTGGGCCGAAGGTTGGGTCCTGCAGCACTGCAGGGGGACTGCTCCGACTGAAGAACGGTGGCGTACCGCTGAAGGGGAAGGGCATCACCAGTGGGTGCAAGGGGGGGTGCAGGGGGTGTTGTAGGGAGGGGTGCGTCTTCAAGACACTTAGAAAGTTTGGGCCAGGCAGTGGGCAGTACGAGGTGAGCCCAGCTGCACCGCGGTCCCTCTCCACGGGGTCAGCACCACACATGGACAGCAACATACCTGCAGGCATGGAGGAGGAACCTGGGAGGAACCGAGGAGAACCCAGGAGGAACTTCAACACAGTGGAGAATGTTCTGGATTGTGTAGGAAGAGCAGAGGAAGAGCAGAGGAAGAGCAGAGGAAGAGCAGAGATTAGGCACACTGTTGTTGTTCCATCAGAGCAGCTAAGATTACAAAAATGTATGAATTTAATAAACTGTTGAGTTGTTTAGAGACTCTCTCCTGTACGTACAGTCATGTGTAAAAGTTTGTGCACCCCTGTTCAAAGCGTAGTTCATTTTCTATGTGTAAGGAAGTGAACAAATGCTCTACAGGAAACAATTTGACATATTTCTGTTATTTACTGAATTTAATATTTAAAAAATTATATTATTATTATTATATTATTTCTGATCTGTTACATTTAGTAAATACACAATAATTGTATATATTATTATTATTATTATTATTATTATTATATTAATATTATTCTTATATCTTCTAAATGTCCTATTCTATTAACTTCTTTACAACAACTATCCATTTAAATTGAACATCCAACGTTTTCCTTGTATAGATCGGTTAACAGCCTTCACCAGCATCTAAATGATTCTTTGCGTTGTCATGGTTCTACATAGGCGATCCTAAAGAGCCATTGAAAAAGCTCATTTTCAGAGTGTAAAACAGCTGTAATTTTGTTCCTTAAAGAACCTTTAAATGGGTGGTTCGTTAAAAAGCCACATTAGTAAAAGTGAGAGTGGGGAAATCTCTTTAGAGCTGAAAGAACCTCCAGCCTAATGTAGGTTCTAATCTCTGTGTTTACTTCACTGGAATATTTTTATTGTGGATTTACTATGATTATTATTCTCTGCAATGATTCAATTAAATCTGAATAATATCAAGACTGCAGATTTAATTGAATCATTACAGAGAATAATAATCATAGTAATTCCACAATAAAAACAGTTTACCTCTAGTTCACCTGCTGGAGAAAACATTGTTTACCAATTGCCTTTTAGTCACTACTACTCCTTATTCTTATTCTTATTCTTATTCTTCTTATTATGTATTTGTTCGTTTATTTTTCCTATTATTATTACACCATTATTATTATTATTATTATTATTATTATTATTATGTATTTGTTCGTTTATTTTTCCTATTATTATTACACCATTGTTATTATTATTACTAAACCCGTTAAATTCCTATTATTGCTATTATTAAATTCTGTTATTACTGTTATTATTATTTATTTGTTTGATTGATGTTTAGGTAAGGAGCAGGGGTCAACATTAATGAAGCAGAACACACTTTTTAGGTTTTACTGACTGTCACACTTCATAAAACACACACACACACACACACACACACCAGTGCAAACACTCCACAGCATGCATGCATTAATATATTTCAGTCTAATGGAATTCTTTATCCAAATCACTCTTTGTGTAAAAGTGTAAATGGAAACGATGTTAGAGAGAAGAAACAGCGCGCGGCCTCTCTGCGCGCTTTACAGTATGAAGAGACAAACAGTGTCAATATTTTGCTACAATCCTTTTAATACAGTTAAATATAATAAATATAACAATATATAAATATAACATGTAATATTCATTTAAAAGAAAATGTATTTAATTCGTTTAAAATTCTACAGTTAACTAATTTAAAATTCTTCATTTCCACATGAATATGAAAAATGATATAATCGCGCTCTCGGTTTCAGCGCGTTTGGTAATAACTGGTATTTTGGTGGTTTTACTTGATCGTTTTTGAGCCCAGTTTAAAGTGTGAGTTTACAGTGAACTGATCCACAGCGGTCCTGGTTCGGGACGGGAGACGCTCCTGCTGCTCTACACAGGGATTTTAAAAGGGTCTATAGAGATGTGTTCTCTCCTGGTGAAGAACCCTTCATGTGTGCAGGTTGTTGTAGAACCGCTGCGTTTACTACAGAACCTACAGAACCTACAGTCTACAGAACCTACAGAACATACAGAACCCTTGGAGAACCCTTTTACAATGGTACCGTTTTGAGGGGCTATCAGCAGCAAGGCGCTGCTGGAGGGTCTCAAAGCAGTAGATACACACTCAGCTCAGTTATTCAGCTGCTGACTGAACATTAAGTCCTCACTTTACTTTTCCATGATAAACATCAGCCTCTGTGTGTGTGTGTGTGTGTGTGTGTGTGTGTACTCACCGCTGAGGAGCTCCTGATCCTGACCTGCTGGAGAATCTCGGATCTCCGCGCGCTCAGAGTGTGTGTATGGACTGAGGAGTGTGTGAGGAGTGTGTGATGAACTGTAAGGGGTCGGGGTTACACAGCCTGAGCTGCTATTGGCTCGTCAGCTCATCAGCACGTGCCCCTCATCCGCCTCCTCCTCTTCAGTAGATTCAGTAACACACACACACACACACACACACCTCTTACAAAGAAAACTGGACGTTGTAAACCGCACTCGCGCGCTCACAATTATTCACCTCTTTATTAATTCAGAAAAAATACAAAAAGTTATAAAGTCTTTAACGCACGCGACCCCCCCCCCCGCCAATGTACCACAACTATCACTAAATTATTAATAATAATAAAAGAAAATCCACCAATATGAACGATGTTACATAATAATAATAATAATAATAATAATAATAATAATAATAATAATTATTATTATTATTATTATTATTATTATTATTATTATTATTATTATCATTATTTAGTGCCAAATCATAAGGTATTGTAAATCGAGTGTAAGTGTGTAATATAATGCAGTATTAAATGTGTTAATAACAGCGAATATATTTTATTATTTTTTATGACGGTCAGGTTATTAAGGAGAATATTGAGAATACTGAGAATGATTCATCTGATAATGTTCATGTTAAAGGTGAGCTCAGGTTTCTTCACCGTATTAACAAACTGAGGACCATCTTTATTGCACTGCTCGCCTTCAATATAAATAAATAGTAAATAATAAATAGTAATGTAAGCATTTCACAGATTATACATTAAACCTACAGTAAAGAGTGTGTATACTGTGTGTAGAGTGTGTATAGTGTGTGTAGAGTGTGTATACTGTGTGTAGAGTGTGTATAGTGTGTATAGAGTGTGTATACTGTGTGTAGAGTGTGTATACTGTGTGTATAGAGTGTGTATAGTGTGTATAGAGTGTGTATACTGTGTGTAGCGTGTGTATACTGTGTGTATAGAGTGTGTATACTGTGTGTGTAGAGTGTGTATAGTGTGTATAGAGTGTGTATACTGTGTGTAGAGTGTGTATAGTGTGTAGAGTGTTTATACTGTGTGTAGAGTGTGTATACTGTGTGTATAGAGTGTGTATACTGTGTGTGTAGAGTGTGTATAGTGTGTATAGAGTGTGTATACTGTGTGTAGAGTGTGTATACTGTGTGTAGAGTGTGTATAGTGTGTAGAGTGTGTATACTGTGTGTGTAGAGTGTGTATACTGTGTATAGTGTGTATACTGTGTGTAGAGTGTGTATAGTGTGTGTAGAGTGTGTATACTGTGTGTAGAGTGTGTATACTGTGTGTATAGAGTGTGTATACTGTGTGTGTAGAGTGTATAGTGTGTATAGAGTGTGTATACTGTGTGTAGAGTGTGTATACTGTGTGTAGAGTGTGTATACTGTGTGTGTAGAGTGTGTATACTGTGTGTAGAGTGTGTATAGTGTGTGTAGAGTGTGTATACTGTGTGTAGAGTGTGTATACTGTGTGTATAGAGTGTGTATACTGTGTGTAGAGTGTGTATACTGTGTGTAGAGTGTGTATAGTGTGTAGAGTGTTTATACTGTGTGTAGAGTGTGTATACTGTGTGTAGAGTGTGTATAGTGTGTGTAGAGTGTGTATACTGTGTGTAGAGTGTGTATACTGTGTGTATAGAGTGTGTATACTGTGTGTGTAGAGTGTGTATAGTGTGTATAGAGTGTGTATACTGTGTGTAGAGTGTGTATACTGTATGTAGAGTGTGTATAGTGTGTATACTGTGTATAGAGTGTGTATACTGTATGTAGAGTGTGTATAGTGTGTATACTGTGTATAGAGTGTGTATAGAGTGTGTATAGTGTGTATAGTGTGTGTAGAGTGTGTATACTGTATGTAGAGTGTGTATACTGTGTATAGTGTGTGTATAGTGTGTGTATACTGTGTATAGAGTGTGTATAGAGTGTGTATAGTGTGTGTGTAGAGTGTGTATAGTGTGTATACTGTGTGTATAGAGTGTGTATAGTGTGTGTGTAGAGTGTGTATAGTGTGTGTGTAGAGTGTGTATAGTGTGTGTGTAGAGTGTGTATTCACCTTCACACCTGTGTAATGTGATCTGACAATAAATACAGATTTTGAATTTGATTTCATTTAATTTGAATTAATTTGATTTGATTTGAATTGATTTCAATCCTGTTACTTCACTGCGCGCCCTCCTGAGTGAGAGTGAGGGGCGACACATCCCCTGGCTCTGTTGGCGGAGCTCCACAGTAATGTCTAATATAATAATGTAATATGTAATAATAAGCGACCTGGATTAGTGTAAACACTTTCATTTTTCATTTAGAATAAATTAATAATTCACCCACATTTTAAACGGCCTCGATCCCCGAAACACACACACACACGCCCGCGCGCACACAAATATTATGAGCACTGTATTTTGCGCTGCCCGAGTTCAATAAATTAAAGTATCAAAATAAAAGATTTAAGAACCCATTTAAAAATATATCATTTATACATGATAACATTCTGATTTATCCAATCAGACACCGCTATTAAATAAACAAAAGTGTTACAAAAACAATAAAACAATAACTCATCTTTAACATAAAAACACTGTAAAATATTAATCTTACAACCATATGAACACGCGATATATTAATGATAAAAATCAATGTAAAAAAGTGTGGGATAAGGATTAATAAGGATTAAAATATTATTGAAGATTGCAGTGTCATGTTTAATAATGAATGGATGTGAAGAGAAGTAAATCGCAGGTTTACAGCTACCCAATCAGCAGAAGACCGACTGAATGCTGCAGCTGATAATAATGTTTATTAAAATGAATCCGCTGAGCGCTGGGGTTTATATTTATATATATATATACTCCGTCCCAGAGACTCTCCACTGTACCGTGAGGAGACCCCTAATGATAACGTGTCTGGAAGGTGGGTGGGTCTTTTAGGTAAATTACAGCGAATGTGGGCGGGGCTTTTGAAGGGGCGGGGGTTTCTCGTGTGTGTGTGTGTTTTGTCTGTAAGCTGGTGCACAACTAACATGACTGCTGCAGAGCTGAATCCCCAGCCGCAGTCTGAAGCAGTCCTCGGTCCTGACTGGATCACTCTGAATCCGTCTCATGTTAATGTGAACAGATGCTGAACTGAGACTGAACTGTGTGCTTGGTTCCTTTTCTGAACTCTGAACCTGAAGTTTCATACTTAGGGAAATCTGACTGAAAGGTACTCTGAAGGTACATGTTTCCAAGGCTGTTCAGGTTTTCTACAGTTTACCCTTTTAGACTCACTTTGCAGTTAAAAGTTAAAACTGTGTCATTTTGGATTCGACGAGTTTTGCAGATGTTTAAAAAATTGAATTAATAAATAGTTATTCATCATTCACTCATAACATTTTCATGTAACCATAATTTGTCAAATCAGCATAATTAAACGCTTACCGTAACATTAAATGCAGTTGCTGATTAAACAAGCTTATTTATTTATATTTCATTAGAATAGGATAGTGTTTCCATCTGAAAACACACATTTTATTCAGTGCAGTCATTTTACTTGCATATATCCTCTATAACACAAATCCATTCAAGTCAGAAAAACTATTTAATATCAACATATTTACACCTTTTACCATAAAGTGTAATAAAACCATCCCTAAAGAGGAGAGGAGGAATGATCTTAACCACAGACACAGCTGGTCAGGATACACCTGGATATCCTGCGACTTAGCTCTGGAACCTTAGCTCCGCTCATTTACTCTAGAGTGAGGGTCAGGGCCAAACTCTCCCTCTGCTGCTTATTATAATCTCCATTAATTTCTCCGCAGTTGGGTGTTCAATGACTGGTTAAGCACTGCATGCTTCTGGGCATACAGAACAGTAGCTATAAACACAGTAACAGCACAGCTGGGCTATGAAAAATCCTTATTCCCTTGTTAAAGCCATCCTGCTTTCAGCCTTTTAACAAATGGTTTGAAATATGCATCCAGGAGTTGCTGAGATTTTGTGAAATCCACCCCCTTTCAACATGCTGCATGGGCAGTACTTAGTAACACCCCTTCTGGCAAGTATCACAGCTTGTAACTGGTTATTGTAGAAGCTGAGAGTCTTTCAGTTCTTCTTCCTGGCAAGACGCTTCTAGTTCTGAGAGTCTTTGACCATCTTGGTGCACTGCTCCTTTGAGATCGATCAACCGATTGTCTCTTTTTCTGCTTAGGTAAGGGGACTGGGAGGGCCATGGCAAAACTTCAGGCTTGAGCATCCGGAGGTAGTCTATTGGGGAGTTTAAGATGTCTTTAGGATAACTGTTCTCCTGTAGATGCTATCATATTTGTGCAGGTATTACTGCACAGTAAAACCAATCTAAACACCAACAGCAATTTCTTAAGCAACTTAAAACCTGAAAATGCCTTTTTTAAAGCTCCTTATAGGTCACAGAGGAAGTTGGTTGGAGTAGTCAGGAACAACCCAAGAACCACTATGGCACAGGCCTGTGATTGACTGGAAGTAGCTGGAACACCATGGCCATGACCATAAGAAAAGCTTTGAGGTGTGCTTAGAGTAAAGGTGAACCATTCAATTGCAGCTGTTAAGCATGGTGGTGGCGGCATCATGCTCTGGAAGTGGTACACTGCCACAAAGGGGATGGGAAAATGTAGGAACATCTCAGAATTCTTGAGCATAACCTCAAACCATGAGCTAGACGACTGAAACCTGGGCACAACTGGGTGTTCCAACAGGACAATGACTCGGAACCTACATTAGAGGTAGGTACGGAGTTTGGAAAAGCTTCTCAAAGCCCCGATCTCACAAATATGTAGAATGTGCATAAAAGGTAGGGTCAACTCCACTAATTGCATCCATTTAAAGAATGGTCAAATATACTACAAGAGTTCTGCCAGAAACATCTGGTCAACTTGCTTATGGACATTTAACCAAACATTAGATGTGTTGCATGAATAATTATGACCCTCTCTTGAATTCAGAAAAAAACATAAAGCTGACAGAGAGGACTATGGTGGATTATGTTGGTCTATAGTGAGTACTGTAGTGAGAGAATATCGACGAAACATCATATATTAAATCATAACTTTTAGGCCAGAGCATCAGCAAGTACAGAAACACACTCCGCACACACTGCTGCAGGTGAACAGATGATATTTAATGTGAACACAACTGGAAAAATAATAATAATATTAATATTAATAATAATAATACATCTCAGCGCGCAACACTGTAAGCTTCCTCCAGAAAGTCCATATAAATTACAATATTGCTTCAGTTTATCATTTCATCATTTATCATCTCATTTCATACAATAACTGATTAAAATCTGTACAAATCAGAGAGAGAGAGAGACCGAGAGCGAGCGAGCGAGATGGAGAATATAAAGAGGAGAGAAAGAGAGAAAATGAGAGCGCGCAGAGCGGTGATGAAACTCGTTCATTTCTGTGATTCACTTTACAAATATAATACAGACGTTCTGTAGCTCATATACAGGACATTAGAACAGATCTAAGGCAGTACGCTAGGATTCAGCATTTCAGGTTCTTGCATTTTTAGCTCTACGAAATTGGCGACTACAAAAAGACAATTCTCAGAAGAAAAAAAAACAGAAAAACAAAAAAACAAAACAAAACAACAACAAAAACAACACAAACCCCAAAATCTAATTTTTAAAAAGTAAACACAAACCGTTCTGTCTGTAAATCGGATCAGAGCCGCTGCAATAAGATTCATTTTTAGGGCAAACAGTCGTTTTGCTCCTTTTCCTGATAAAAACACCTCAACTAAAAAAGAAAAACAAAAAACCCACACCACCTTCACTTCATGGCTTATTTATTTAAAAACTGTGACAATCTTTGGGTTTTTTGCCGAGGGTAGACACACTCTCTCACACGTACACACACACGAACACATGCACATACACACTTACACAAACGCACTCATGCATCTTCAAACCGGCTGTTCAACTGGGTGCTGCTGCAGGAGGGTGGCAGCCCAAAAGAAAAAAAAAAAAAAGAAAAAAAAAGAAAAAAAAGAAAAATAATCGAATTTGTTTATTATTTATTTAGCTGACACACTAAAGGGGTCTCTGCAAATGGCAGCAGGTCCACAGATAGTAAATAATCAGCCACTGTGACCCAAAAATAACAAATACATAAATGGTGGGATAAAATCTACAAGTTGAAACGACTGCAATCACTCTGTCGTATTTACAGTCCAGCAGTGAAGGCTTAAGCTGCAGCAGATCAGAGCTGAATGTGCTCAGATTCACTCTACAGGGAAGAAAAACAATGAAACCTGCTTTAGAAAGCACAGCGCTTTAGTTAAAGGCATACATAAGTGCATAAGCACTGGATGACATTTAAAACGCAGTAAATGAGTGTTTATGAACAGCTCACGGCAGTGTTCACAAGACGACGCAAGAGGTCTTGTGCAGTACTGCCATAAAAGTTCTCCCGTTTCAACACCGGTGAAATGAGGGACTGGGTAATAATCCGTAATGAGGCCAAGGCAAAGAGTCAGAATGTCAACACAACATCATTTGCATTACTAAAACAGCTTATGTCATCTTACGAATGCTGATATTTCAAGATGACATAACATGGTCTATGAAGTAAATGACACATGGGATGACCGTTCACTGTTACTGAGCATCATGAGTAATACATGTTGGACACTGAAGCCAAGGCAGGTTTAAGACATGTTCACTTTAGTTTAAGACCCCTTATGTCAATATAAGGACAGTTCCTTCATAAATACTCATGCACTGATTTTTAAGTGCTATGAAGTGCTAATGCACGCGCTATGAAGTGCCTTTGTAGACAGCCTTAAAAAAATGGTTACTGGAAACAGACCTTGGACACACTGTTCCTGAAAGCTCAATGCTGCCCCCTAGTTGTGGTAATAAACTAACAGCCTGGTTTCAATTAAAAGAGGGCTGAGAGACCCTCCCCCGGAGTCAATCAATTAATCAATACATGATTGGCGGATCAATGACTGTGGCAAGATTTTTGGCCTGAAGAGAAACTGAGCAATGATCACTAAAACATAATGTGTGTGTGTGTGTGTGTGTGTGTGAGAGAGAATAAAAGTAATACATGCTGGAACAGCCTTCCAGAAGAGCAGCGCCACCCAGAGTCGGCCAAACCTTCAAAACCCCACCAATCACTGAGTAATGTATCGATTTGGACATCTATTATGGTTTCTTTTTTCCCCTAAATATATTTAATCCACAATAATAAAAAAAACCTCTGTAATACTGGGTCCGAAATCTGGAGGAAAAAAATCTGCATCCGGAAAAAGTTCTGTACAAAAATTACAAAACAAACAAAAAAAAAACAAAACAAAAAAAAAACACCCCTAAATTTATCATCAAGTAAAAGTTATTGCTTGTTTTTTTAAACACCGCTTTCGATTCTGGCTGTCCTAAAGCAGCTGGCTTCAGAATATGTCGCCCCATGCGGCAGAGAAAGCACACTTCAGGGTCGGGTTTATGGCTGTCGGCTTCCTCCTGTCGGGTTCAGGTTTAAAGGCTGATAAGCGCGTAGCTGTACGCACACAGCGCACCGCAAACGGCTAAAATCCTCGCTTTAGTACCGTAAGAAAGAAAATCTCTTCAAAATGTATCCTTAGAAAAAAAAAAAAAATCCACATGTGAAACACCACTCGCAATCAAGAAGCAGTTAAGACCAGCCTGGAGGGGAGCAGAAGCTGAAAATCAAAAATAAATATCATACGAAACTTTTTTTTGTGTGTTGTTTGTATTTACAATCTACCAGCTAAAGCACGAGAAAATAATCACTTTAAATCTGAAACTACTGGACCAAAAAAACAAAACAAAATAAAATATTATTTTCATTAGATTTTTCTGTTAGAAAGTGATTGGGCTGCAGAGTTGCTCAGCACCTCAATCACCGTGATTTCTCTCATAGCTACTTTAACATACATCTACACTGTTAAAAAACAAAAAAAACCTATACATAATAAAATTTTATATTCGCACACAATAAACCTCTTATCTAAATTAAGCTTAAATTTTTACAAACTGTCACACTGTCCACACACCGGCCACCTCCCCCAGAGGCCTGCAAGTAAAATGAGAGAAAAAGGCAGAGTGGCCGAACGGCGAGCGCTGTTCCACCCGCAGTCTTCCTTCGCCTGTTTCGGGAACTTCAGAAATCAAAGCGGAGACGGGGAGCATCCGGAAAAGAGGAGAAATAAAGAGTCTGAGTGGCCTTATGTCCAAAGAGAGAGCGAGACAGAGAGAAAAAGAGAGAGGGAGGAATACATTCATTGGAGCAGATCCAGATGCCACCGTTTGAGTTTGTTTGGGAGGGGAGATCTAAGTCACACTACGGTGAATGCGATATAGACTGACAGAGGGGGATTTCAGAGCGCTTGTGTTTCTGTGTGTGTGTGCGCGCACAAGAGAGAGAGAGAGAGAAACAGGGCTCCATGGCATTGGGAGAGGCGCTTGAGGTCCTGTAGATGCGCACGTACGTGTGCGTGTGTGTGTGTATGTGTGTGTGTAAGAAACAGAGAGAGAAGTTGAGATAAACGGGGCTCCAGGGCGATAGAGGGGGCGCTCAAGGTCCTGCAGATCCTTGATGTGTGTATGTGTACATGTGTAAAATCCCCTATAGAGCTTAACCCCCTGCCGCTGCTCCTGCGTGTCCTGGGTCATTTCCAGTAGAGGTCGGCAGAGTGTCTCCGGAGCTGGAGGGGTCCCTGTGGAAACATGCGAGAGGACCGGGCGGGTTCAGGCTCCTTTTAAATGACTCACTTCACACTTGACACTCATTGGACACTGGAGGCCAAGACGACATCCACTCATGGGTCAACAGTACTTCTGCAGAGTGAGAGTGAGAGAGAGAGAGAGAGATTTTTTTATTTATTTATGTATTTATTTATGATCTTACTTTTAACAGACAAAAAAAATAAATGAAATAAATGTACTTCCTATATTTTCTATTAAGAGTGTGTTTTTGAACAACTGAATACAAACACACACACATCCCCGACAAGTTGCGACAGAACTTGCCCTTTCAGAGCTACCACTAAACTCAGAAAGAATTCTCAAATTACAAGCTCTGTTGCAAATTGAATATTTTTTTTCCTCCCAAGAACTGACATCTATATTCAGTGAAAAGTTATCTGCTCATCTACTGCGTTGGTTATGTGCATGCCACACACTGTAGGACGCTGAACTTCCACATTTTTGAGTTTTGCCTTTTGCATTTCGTCAACCTTATGTTACTAATTAACATTTAGAAAATCTGATTTAGAATCACCCATGTGCATGTTAAGATGCAAACCCCCCCCCCCCCCGGCCCCAGCAGAACCTTCATCAGCTTTGAACGCTTGACTGTGAAAAAGGTCCACTGATTAACACAATATAAAACTGTCTGGCGAACACTGAGAGGATCGCATTTGTAAGAATGATGGCAAAGTCTTGAAGGGCCTGACTAACGGTCTGTGAATATCTGAGCAGGGTGAGATGACACAATCTGCTTGTTATTCAGCTTTAGTGTGTTTACTCAGTGCCATTAAAGCAATGAAGTGTTAAACACTATCGCGCTACGTCATCAGAGGTAAAGTACAACTTTAAAAGCACTTTCAGCTTGATCTAAAGCCACCCACAGTTAATTATGTGCCTTAATGCTAAACGTCAGCCAGCAGGTGATGATAAATCCCATTCCTTAAAGCTACACTAATGGCACAGTGCTGAATTATTCAGAGCTCAGTTACTATAAACTCTAAGGGAGAATACATAGGAATGGTGGGACTGGGATGACTTCTGAACTAAACCCAGCATCTGCAGCCACCCACAGCAGCCTGGTTAAATATTCATACTGGTTAACGAGGCCTAAAAGCTCCTCTGAAACAACACAAACATTTAAGAACTTTAATGGTGTTGAATGCATAAGAAAAACATTGACCCTTCTGACTGTTCTTTTAAACTTCTCTTACGTGGCCTGGCTGCTCTTCAGTAAGAAAAACGCAGAATAAAGATGGCGGTTAAAGCGGTTATTGTGTTTGTACGAGATCCAGTTCTGTAATTGTTAGCTTTTAACATAGGTTAGCTCTTTTGTTGGTTTTCAAAGCAAAGAGAGTCTGGCACCTTCATCCATTCCAGGGTCTGGCGGATTTTATTCTAAAACTAATATAAAGTTCAATAAAACTGGACATTGCTGCTGTCTGCATGTGCCTATTAGTAATATTATTATTAACATTACTAGTAGTAGCAAATTGTAGAGGATGGGGGGTTCTGCTAATTGATTTTCTGAGGTGTTCTGCAGATTTTCTGGAGAAACTACAATGATGTAACAACTCTCTGTACTGAATAGGTATCAAGTACTTATATCATTCCTGATAATGAATTACATGTTTCTACTCGATTTCTTGCAGCCAAACACTTCAAGGCTTGTCTTGAAATGGAACTATACAAATATAAATAAACTACACTTATTTATTGATTCTTTTTGTATTAAAATACACTAATAGGATAACGCTTCCTGTTGTCTTACAGGATTCACAATTCAATGTTAGCTAACGCTAATGGTGGCGAACTTTCCCACACTGGACTTAATACCCCCCAGCTCCACACCAAACACAGACACCTGAGTCTTGTAACAGACATTGAGGCAACATAGTCTTTAGCATATGTGCACATTTGAAACGCTCTTTCACTATCAGCCCAAACTCAGATGCCCTCCGACACTTTTCCACCCATCTGCGGACCCACACACACTAATTACACTTAATTATTAATGAGCTGGTTTTATAGAAAAACATCCAATCAACTGCCTATACATGCAAAGACTATAATTCGCTCAGCAGGTAATGGGTCAGTAAAGGATGACGGTCAGTAAATGTGTGAGTGGAGAGCTGAACAGAGCTTCATTAGTGATAGAGTATCAGAGGCTGAGGTCATGTCTGAGATGTTCCCCCAGTCTGACAGACCCAGAGTGAGAAATGGAGATTTTAGTGCTGACCCTGTTTAACCTTCCCTTCACTGAAATACATGCATTAGGACCTGAGTTCAAAACAGCAGCAGACCCATTTACATTCACATCAACTACAACGCTTAAATCCAGTCTTAATACTGAACTGGTTTTTAGTTTGGCATTACTTTATATGGAATGCCTCATAGATGCTGACCTGACATTCAACTGAAAATGTATTCAATGCAACTGAACTCTAAGCTGAATGTAAAGGACTGTCTATTTAACATAACCCTGCACCTAACCCCAACCTCACCCCTACCCTGTTAGGGTTAGTTTCAGGGTTAGATTTAAAGTTAGGATTTAGGGTTGATTCAATGGTGACATTAGGGTTAGGGTTACAGTGTAGGGTTATGTTCTTTAGACAACTTAGGAGTTCAGTTGTATTAAACACATATTCAGTTAAATGTGACTGTATGAGAACACATCTTCCAGCTTTAGTCTGGTCTGTGTGGTCACAACGAATGAGAGTGTGCTGACCTGTTCCGGCCCCATGTTAGCCATGCTGCCCGAGGGCCCTGAGCTCATCTGGCCACCCATCTGCCCCATACTGCTCATGCTGCTGGAGTTGGGTGCCATGTTGTTCATGCTGCTGGAGTTGGGGGCCATGGAGACGTTCAGGTTCATCCCGCTGCCGTTATACACACCGCCGTTAGACTGCTGACCAAACTGAGGAGGAGACTGCTGCGGGAACATGCTGTGGAGAGCAGGAGGGAGGGAAGAGCATGTTAAACAGCATGACTTTAAAACCGGTACAGTTTATTAGTACATTACAGTTTAACTCATTTGATGCGACAGGACTGAAAGGGATATTCTGACTGGCCAACAGTGTTGTTCAACATGCTGCTAATCAAACTGTGGGTCAGGCTGTAGTGTGTACTACTGTGGTTTGGCAGTGAATTGCACTTTAGACCAGAATGGGGAACCCGTCTGGTTAGCTGATCTTCCAAAGAGCTTGTGTTAGCAATGGGGCTTTTTCCCACCACATGGGAAACCTTGGGTGTGACCAGGCTTGATATACATGTCAAGTAAATGTAAAAGTCAATTTTTGCTGCGTGCCTTGATCAAAGAATGAATTTTGCCAGTAATTACTGGTTATTTCTCTGAAACCAGTGAAAAAAAAATGAATAGTAAAGGTGATTAGAGTACAGAGCAGCTGGCTGATCCAGATTCTGTTATACAAAAACTTTGCAGTATTAAGATCATCTTAAATGGTACAAAGAGCATTACACAAAACACTCCCTCTACTATTTAATACTGATTTTGAGTTGATGCTTTTAAGAAATGCTGCTCAATAGCTGACAACATAGATCAGAACAAGCTTAAACAAAACAAAAAACAAGATCGGCAGACCAAAACTTAAACCTTAATGGCAAAACGATAATTGTTTTGATGCTATTCCATTAAAAAGACATAAATTATGAATCCATCTCCCATCCTAATGTAAACATAGCCCTGTGCGTGTGTGGTGCGTTTGTACCTGTTGGCGTTGACATTGCCCTGTGTCCAACCGTTCATATCTGGGGAGGATTGAAAGTTGCCGTTGCCTGGAGCCTGCTGCATCATTGGGCTCTGGGCGTGGCCCATTCTGGGGGACATGAGGGGACTCTGGGGGGTCGTAGCACCTCCGAACCCTCCATCAGGCTGCTGACTCATTCCTGATATACACACACACACACACACACGTAAAAGGTGTTGTATTAATTTCTAAGTGGTTCAGTAAAGCAGTTTTACACAGCGTGTTTACCAGCCATGTTTCCCAAATCAAATTCAAATTCATTAAATCCTAGATATTTGACAGAAGCGTTTTTTATCATTAGCATTACAATTTTTTTATTTATATTATTATTAGGGCTGTCAAACAATGCAATAACATTAAATTAATGGCACCAATGTGTAAAATATCAACACATTACACTAGTACGGCTCTTCGTCTGTTCTGCTGTCACTAATGTCACTAATAAAATCTACGACTGTAGCTGCTCTCGTTCAAACAGCTTTTAAGGCAAAACCAGCACAGAGGGAGACCTGTGAAAAAATCAACCAGCAGAAAACAAGCATAAGCAGCAGCTCCAGTGGTGCTCTAGTGCCCCTTAAGAGCCTACACTATAACAAGAACCCATGATCTGTATGAACGACAGTGGAGGAGCTGAACCACTGCCTGTATATATGATTTATACAGTCATTGAGGGAAACTGCAATAAGCACATTCTGATGTGAAGTGCACAATTTGCAGTCCTACAACAAACAGAACACACTGCTTTTATACTAAAACAGTTTTCTTTAGGGGGGAATTTCTAAACAATTTAAATGCGATTCATCACAATTTGCAACTGCATCATGTAATTACATTTTCCCCCCAATATTTGCTCCAAATATTGTGATTGCAATTACCTGCACACAAACAATTCGAAAAAAAGAACCCTGCTTAATTACAGAAAAGCATGGGATTAATCACAAATGGTTACATGAGGTCAATAATAATGAATAACTGTAGAAATTAATTACACTAATCATGATTTTGAAATTATTTGACAGCCCTTATTATTATCATCATTTCACCACATACACGCACTCACAAAAACAATGAAACGTACTCACTGCACAATTAAAAATACCTTTCTTTAGATTAGCCAATGATTAAAGCAGTTATACTTTTTTTAAATGACAAAAAAACACCTGTTTATTCCTAGCATAATCACAAAAGCACAAGTTATGAAGGGTAATAGAGAAGCTATTAAAAGGATGCAGAAGGTCAGGATAAAGGCCAGAGGGTAGCATGCAGGGTAGAGTCAGCATTAGCACTAGGTCAGTACTAATGAGCAGTTATTGGAAAGTGGCGAACGGGGCGGGGCAGCAAGGGGCAGGGCACTGTATGATTGCTTTAGAAATCAGCAGCACAGCTTTCACTTGACACGGTCAGCCAATCAGCAGCACAAACACTGACAGCAACACAGCACACACAAACACAGAATTGGCCATTATACACTGATATGAATGTAAAAAAATACCCATATAAATCTTCCACATTATTCATACTGAAGGACAATTAGCCAAGTATATTGGTGTGTGCACCACTACCAGCCTACTTATAGACTACATTACTAAAAACTAAATCTGTCCTCATATCTAATATATTAAATAATATATTAGACATTAGATATATATTAAATAATTATACACTCCATGGACAAAAGTATTGGGACAACCCTGCTCATTCACAAAGTCAATGGCATTATCTGCACCAGACACTCCTGCCCTATTGGCGATATTTCTCCACAGGGGTTAGACAAGCTATGTGTGCTTATGCATTTGCACATAATGCTTGCATAATACACTTATTGGAAAAAGGGTGTACACAAACATTTGGACATTGCGTACAATCAAGTCTGTCATTCAGTACCAAGTTAAAAGGGTTTGATTTGGTACTAAATGGTTCTTTGACGTGCAGCAATAGAAGAACACTTTTTGGAGCTATAACGAAAAACTAAAGGTTCTAATAAACAACCATCTACAATATTTTTGTGGGTTTTTTTTTAATACCACAGAGAAGAACCATTGAAGCACTCACATTGTTCTTTGAATTGGCATGGTTCTATATATCTGCTTTTATAAAGAACCCTTGAAGAACCCCTTTAGTTTGCAAGAAAGCACATAACAGTACAGTTTTTTAGGTGCTGCTGCCCTCTAGTGGGCTAACCTGTTTAACACCAAACAGTTTTTAAAGGACTAATTATCTATAGCTGAGCTAAAATTTATAAATATATATAGGGTTTTATATGTATTTCTGTTTTCATATTTACAGTGCTGACAAGAAAAATATAAAACTAAATAGATTTGATATATGTATAAATATATGCCTGTATCTCATTAACAGTGACATGCTTTATACAGTGAGTATAAAACACTATATTTTTGTTAATGACTAAAAAAAAAAAAAAAAAGACAGAATCTAATATCCAAGAAACAAACTAAAACAGAGAAAATTATAATGATAATTCTGATAACTCTACTCTCCACTCCAAATTCTACTACCATTAGTAACTAAAATCATCCATAAATCTTTATAAAGGCCGTTCATTTTTAAGAGTGTGCACTGCAGTTTGTAATTTTTATTAATTATTAATAACTTGATTGTGGTACTGTTTATCAGTTTAGAAGTGAACTTCGCAAAAGCTGGATTAGTTTGAACTGATCAACCAGATCAGTTCCAATTAGCATAAATCCCACTGATTCTGTCCTATTTGCTGTGCCCATCGTTAATTAGCGGCTGATTGATTCCTGATTCCTCATCATGAGCTGGGATCTTTCTGATAAGGCTGTAGTGCTGTTGTGCGTGTAAGTGTGAGAGTGTAAAGAGAATATGTGGGCAGGTGGTCTGATCTGCATGACTAGTAAAACATTGTGGCAAAAAGGCTCAGTGTGAACATGGCAGACACAGCCAGCTGCCGGACAGCTTCAGGAGGTGGTTTTAAATGCACAGGAGCTGAAGGATGGCCTTAATTCTTGAAAGTACTGAATTTCGTCACACAGTCATAATGAGGCAGTGGCTAAACAGACTCATGTCTCAAGATGTCATGTTCAAAGCAGAACCGGTGCTAATTCGTTTTGAAAAGTGTTCAATCATTGTACACAGATGTGTGTGCAATCAGCTCTGCTGTTTTTACTGGTGACTAAAATAAAGTATAACCTGAGAGTGTGTGTGTGTGTGTGTATATAAGCACAGACAGAAAGGTCAGGCAGTGTATACCTGGGCTGGGAAACTGAAAGGCACTGTGCTGCATTTGGGGGCTCATAACAGGCCCGAACTGTCCGCCCACGCTGCCCAGAATGCCCTGGTTAGCGAGAGTCATCTGGGAGCCATGCAGGGGGGCGTGGGGCAGGAGCTGGGGGGCGGGCAGGTTGGGAGACGCAGGGGAGAAGGGGCTGGTGGAGGGTGGAGGAGAGGCCAGGCCGGTACCGTAGCTGGGCGTGTAGGGGAACTGCTGGCCACTGGCTTGAGGGATCCGTGGGTTACTCAGCGGCCCGGGTAGACCTGCAGCGCCAGCCGGCAGGTTGGGGGGCATGTTGAGGCCGGGGTTCCGCATGGCCATGCTGCGCTGCTGTTGCTGCTGCTGCTGATGGTGCTGCAGACGCTGCTGGTCCAGCTGCCGCTGCCGCAGGTGATTACTGAGCAACTCTCGTTGCCGCTGCGCCAACATCTGAGCGTTTATGGTCCCCTGAGAGAGACAGAGAGAAACTGATTTCCACAACACTTTTCTACAATTAATTAACAACTACTACATGTGTATGGGTGGGAGTGGATATGTACAAGGGGGTATGGGGGTGGTTGTGGGCTTGAGACTTGTGATTGTGGGTAATACTAGTTATGGATGGGTATGGTAGGTTGTGGGCTTGGGTATAGGTGGGTATGGATAGGTATGGGTAGTTGTACTACTACTACTACATATTTAAATGTGTGATGAAAGGTTAAAAGGTCTCCAACACTTATTAATTCAAAGCTCTTTTTAGTTCATAGTTAGGACAAGTACACAGGTCATGTCTTTATTTGCCGTTTCTGATTCTTGATTCACAAACCTGATTTGGCCCATTAGGTCTTAGAGGTAGGTTCATGTTCGACACTCCACTCATCTGATTCATCATGGGCTGACGATTCTGAGAAAAAGAGCGAGAGAAATATTAAAGATCCCAACCTAAGATAAGGAAATAGCACCGTCAGCGTTCAGAACCTTCCAGCAGAACCCAACCTTCTACATGGCACCTTTATACACACACACACACACACACACACACACACACACACACACACTAAATCCAGCCTGTTCAAGCAAATGCAACTTTATTACAAAGTATTCAGGTGGGGAGCCTCTAGTGTTCCAGAAGTTCAGAGTGATTTATGTCTTTATGCTGCTCCGCTACAAATGGGACTTTGGTCTCTAAAATGAGTCGATTGTAGGGACATGCTGTATTACATCACTGCTTAAAAAGCAGTGTTTTTCTACCGAGAATAAATTAACTCACTCAGTAGTAACAGAGGCAAAGTGTGGTCAACACGGGAATCATAAAATCAGAGCTGGGACAATAAAACTCAAACAAGGTCAAGCAGCAGTTCCATAAACATACAGCAGGGGGCAGCTAGCCACACAGTGCACTGTATTAACGAAGCATTAGATTTCCAAAGACAAGCAATGCAATCACAGATGTAGTGTCCTAATCCCCTCAGTCAGTGGAAGGTGTTACTACTGCAGTGAAGTAATCCAGCAGTAGTAAAAATAAGAATAGCTTTCCAGAATTAAAGAACAAGCAGCTCAGAAAGAAGCAGCTCAGAAAACTACAAGTAGTTTAGTACCTTAGTGCTGATGATGAATTAGAACATCCAGGAACGACCAGCACAGGACAATACTGGAAGCCCAAAACTGGCTTCTTATTCTTATTTTACACTTCTTAAATTTCATTTTGAACAAATACACCAGACAGTTGCAGCTGCGCCATTTAAGGTGGACTGCAATATTCAAAAACTACGCTGGCGAATATGAAGCTTTTTAGAAATTGAGCGCTGCAGCTGCAGTCCGAGTGTGCGACTGTGTACCTGCTGTGCCTGTAGCCGATGTTGCAGCTGCAGTCTGAGTGCATTCGGTTGATTTGGGATGACACCGGTGGGTCGTAAGCCCGGTCTGGTCGGCATACGGATCATGGGGAATCCAGGCCTCTGTCCCAAGGGGCCGGCCATGTTGTGGAAGCCGGTGGGGTCCTGCAGAGGGGGGTAACCACCCTGAGCCATGTGGGGCTGCTGGGGGCCATACTGCTGCTGGGCGAACATGGGAGGCTTCTGATCCATCAGCAGGCTGGGATCCTGACTAGAGAACTGATCAGGTTCTACAGGACCACTCTGAGAAGACACAGATTAGTCAGTTGCATGAGTCAAGTCTGAGTCAACGCTCTGATGTGAACTTTGAGTACAAAACTCGGCTGTCTATATGAATGACTGACAACAATTTACTTAAAGAGGCAGTCAGACAGAGATGGACAAACTAGATAAACAGTTCTGAAATGCTCCTTTAAAGCAGGTGCCGGGTAGCCGGAGCTGTACCTGTCCCACTAATGCAGGAATGCCTAGTGCACGGTCAATCTCTTCCAGACCATCAAAGTCTTTCAGCGCAGTGTAGAGCTGATTAAGCAGCGTCCCCTCATCAGCCGGACCTTCAGCTGGACCCAGAACATCCTCCTGAGGGGCACTGTAAACCGGCCTAAAAGGAAATAAAACACAGAAATGAAGACAAAGGCACCCACATTTCAAATCTGAGGAATCTGAGATATCAGACCCACATGAACCAAAAACTTGTTACAGTAAAGGATACTGTACGAGTACTGGCACTGCACATCAACTACTGTTTAACTGGAGAATCTCTTGCTTTTGTAATCACACTCAGCTAACGCAGCAGCAGTTCATTTGTACATTTGTGTGTGGTGTCAGTGCAAACACTAAATAAATCTGAAAACGACAGGTGTGTATGTGTCTAGGAGTGTGAGTGAGTGGAAAGTTGTAATGCAGTGTGCTGGCTGCAGCGGCAGTGACAGTAATGAAGCTGTTTACCTGCTCTGGTTCCCAAAGGGCAGCTGCTCTATGGGCATCATGCTGTCCGGCCATGGAGCCGTCTGATTGGGCGGAGCCTGCTGCTGTTGCTGGGGAAACGGGGGGCCTGCCAGGCTCATGTCCATTTCCATGTTCGACTGGGCTGGAGGAGAACGAGGGCAAAGAAACAGACACAGACATGCATACAGATATGTAAAGTCTGCTGTAAGAGAAGACCAGATGAAGAAAAAAAAAAAGAACAACTGACAAAAAGAGAAGAAGCCAAAAATCAAATGAACATGACTGATCAATGAGCCCAGATGCAGTCCATCAACCAAGGCACAGACAGTATCTGATTTGTGCATCTTTAATTTACAATAGGGGATGCTAGGCTAATGTTGCTTACAAACACTGGACTTTCACCAATCTCACAAAAACAAAAACACCCCCAAAAATGCTCGTCTCTGAACCTGTCTATCAAAACATGATTTTTACAAACAAGATCTCGATGTGGTTTTGTCCACAGAGTGCATAGACCCTGGGGCAGCAATTTGGTGTAACCATTGCAATAGAACAGGATACTTCATGTCTTTTTTTCCTAAATCAGTTTTATTATAGTTTGCATTTTTGAAAGATTGTTATTGGCGTTTGGTTTATGGTGCTGAGATTCTAGCATCTGTTAGCTCCGTTAGCCTAGCATTTTTTGTTGTAAATTTGCACATGTCGGATACGAAACATGTCTTGGCTGTTTGTCTGCAGATTTGTTGCTGAAATATTCTTGATTAAATGAGGAGGAGATTTTTTTCTGGTTCCCACCATTTTTAACTTACAAACCTTTGTAAAGAGCAAAATTATAGATTTGGTGACACAATGTATGGTACAGTTGCTAAAAGCTAATGCAACATTGCTTCATCTTGAATTGATGTTACACCATTACTACTCCAGCACCATTGACTAAAACAGGCAAGTCTTATCTCATCATCTTCTGATTAGTCTTATTGTCAGTCGAGGTGCAGCAGTGTTAGTTTAGTTGCAACATTCATATTTTACATCCTTAATGAGCCTGTAGCTCAGAGGCTTCAGAGACATTGGGGGAAGAAATCTAAGTAGGACAAAACATATGGGGCTCGGAATGTGTGTTTACCACAGGGTGAGATAGCGAGGAGCTTCTAAAAACCCAGTTAATTTCTGTCAGAAAGAAATCCAGCCGAGACCCAGAGCTCCTAATAAGGGCACGTCACCCACTACAGAAGGATGCACGGCTGTAGAAGAGCTGAAGAAATGGCTATGTACAAAACCTAAGTATAAATAACTTGCCCTCACACCGAAGTGCTGCTCTTTAATAGCAATTTAATTTAATATAACTCATAATAAATCTGACTGCATTAAAGATATTTGCCAATTCCCCAGTCTGGCTCACATTATCATCAGGATTATGACTCTGTGCGTGTGTTGTGATGATGCGTACCATTGGGCATCATCTGACCCTGCAGCATGGCTCGAGGTCCTGGCTGCCCACTGGCTCTCATGGCCATGTTGGCGTTGGCGTTCTGAGCCATGCGGCCCTGCAGCGTCCCCTGCTGGAGAGCCTGAGTGGAGGGAACCGCAGGGGATGCTGAACTGCTGACTACACCGGACCCTTGAGACACCCACACATCCTGCTGCAGGCCTGCACGTCCACCAGCACTGCTCATCACTGTGAACGACAGACAGACACACACACACACACAGACAGAGAGAGAGAGAGAGAGAGAGAGAGAGAGAGAGAGAGAGAGAGAGAGAGAGAGAGAGAGAGAGAGAGAGAGAGAGAGAGAGAGAGAGAGAGAGAGAGAGAGAGAGAGAGAGAGTGAGAATCATTTTAAGAGTGTCTTTCTTTTTCACTCTGTAGGGGTGTTACCTGCTGAGGTCCAATCACCTGTCATGCTGGGCTGGTTGGGCAAGACCCCCTGGTTTCCCAACATGCCTTGCTGCTGCTGCTGCTGCTGCTGCATCAGGGAGTACGGGCTTGTGTTCCTCATCAGCGGGTACTGACCCGGTGAACCTTTAGCGGCCATGTTCATGTCCAGAGAGACACTCCGTCCAGGAGGGGTTCGACCAGGGTGCCTTGGACCGCTGAAGTCTAAATATACAAAAACACACAGTAGATAACAGCTTTAAAGAGCAACAGCTAAAAAAACATTACAGTTATTAAAGCGATCTGGTTTTACGGATTAATTGCTTTCATCAGACTAAGACCATAGACTGAGAACTGAGCTGTTCAGATACAATATCAGCCTTTAGACCAGTCAATCAGCCATAAGAGTGCGTTATGCAAATGTATCTGGTGTAGCTGTTGTTTTCTAAGGTAGAGAGAGAGAGAGAGAGAGAGAGAGAGAGAGAGAGGGAGAGAGAGAGAGCTAGCTAGCTAGCTAGACAATTGATTGAAATTTAGCAAACTGATTTCTTGAATTCGTATGCAAACAAACATCCCCTGCCACAAGTATTTGACTAAAAGGAACTGTGCCATTCCTTCTGCAAAACAGCCAGTAGAGAGATGTGTATATGTGTGTGTACATATGTATGTGTCTTACTCTGCTGTCCCATGGCGTGCATGGCTCTTTGCTGTTGCGGGGTTCCGCCCTCTCCGGTGATCTGCAGGATGTCGTTGATGATAGACTGCTTGTCCACTGCAGCGGGCAGAGGAACAGACCGGTTCTCAGAGAACAGGCCAGGCTGAGCGTTCTGCAGGTCATCCAGAATGTCGTCCAGCTCACTCGACTACACACACACAGAAATGAAGTGTTAGACAAACATAAGCAAGTCTTGTAGAGATAACTTAATATCAGAATTTATAATTCCACCTAAAATAGTGTGGTCGCGACCGGTGTCAGAACGCTAATGCCACAACATTTACAACTTTATATTAGTCAGACTAGGACAGCGGAGGTGTGCATGTGCTGACCACAGATTAGATACACCATCAGTCTTTAGACCAGTCAATCAACCACTGGAGGTCATGTAAATGTATTCTAGTGTGGCTACTTTGAGTTCTAAGGTATAAACTGTGTGAACGTTGCTTGTTTTGATGCCTGATCGGTTTGTTGCGGACAATTTCAAGATTGAGCCAAATTTTTGCTTCACACACCGATGTTCAAGAAAGTGGGACGGCCAACATTGTCCAATAAACTGCGATTACGTAGATGCAAGTCGTGTAGAGAGCATTTAATAATTGACATTTTCCATTTCACCTTAAATGGTGTAGTCGTTACAGGTTTCAGAACATAAATGCCACACCAGAAGGAGCAACCTTCTATTATATATGATCTGCATGATGTCTGACTATTAATGATTTGCTTCATTAAGTGCATGATACAATTAAGTGCATTATGTTGTGTAATCCATACAAATGTACAAATACATATTACTGATCGTGATGAAGAGCAGTCAGTCACGATTAATCACATTCATTTGTGTAGTTTAGGAATTGGATTAATTGCGATTAATCACATTCGTTGACATGATTAATCGTGATTAACTGTAAGAAACTGGGGTAAATCTGGGCATCCTGGGGAAAACTGACTTTACGGCTTTACCGGACATGTCTGAAAGCTCATTAAACCTGCCAGCCTACAGAGCTCACTGACCAACTGGTTTCCTTTCTGTGGAACCTATAGTTATGTTGCACAGGAGTCTGAAAACCTGGGATTTAATTCCCCACCACACTGACTGGAGAGGACACACACTATGCAGCTAACACTCGCCTGCTGAAACACACACACACACACACACACACACACACACACACACACACAGGAATCTAGGCCACCCTTCACACTGAGTTAAAGGAGGCTGAATATTACTCCATTCGCTCTGGATCAGTTACCATTTTAAAGGCCAACACACGACATCAGCTATTTCACTTTGAAGTTAACATATCTGAAACAAGCACAAGCGCGCACACACACACACACAGGTCAGAAAACAGCTTGACTTCACACAGCACACAATGTGTTTTTCTTGCAATTCCTCCAAAGTGTTCATATCGAAGCAGAACACTGGAGGAAATCCAAAACCTTTTACAGTAACTGCAATTAAACACATCACATGTGTTGTAGTCAGTCACGTTATTTGGTGTATCATTCACATTCACATTATTTCCATCACAACTAAATTTTGCTGCTCATCAAGCACAACTGATCACATTTTTGATGCTCGTCAATCATAATTATGATTGGACACGGATGGAATTTGGCCTCCACCTTTAACCCATCTGTGCAGTGAACACACACAGACACACAGACACACACAGTGAAAGTAAGCACACGAGCCCAAGGCAGTGGGCAGCCATCACTGCGGCACCCGGGGAGCAGAGAGGGTGAAGGGCTTTGTTCAAAGATTTCCCTCAAATACAATTAATCACAGCTACTTTAAACTACAGGCATTGTTTATTGTAATCAATCATAATTGAATATATATTACCTGTCATAGTCAATCACAAACATTATTATTTGTTGCTTTCGGAATCTTTTTTTAAACAAAAATAAAAGCCATGTTTGACTCAATAAAAATTAGCGGCCATAGAAAGCAACATCCTCCCAAGACTAACAAGCTCGCACACACAGCACCTGTAGTAACATGGGAAATACCAAGGTTCTGCCACAAGGGGGCAGCACTCATGACATCTCTATTACAGAACAATAAATTAATGAAGCCTCAGCAGCTCAAACTCATCAACTATTAATGCACACCTCATAACGCATACTTCTCTCTCTCTCTCTCTCCTCCCTCTCATTTCCATCTCTCGCTATTCCACTCTCTCTTTTGCCTTTACTTCCATTTCTCTGTCCTCCACCCCACCCCCAACCTCTCTCTTAATAATTCTCCATTCCTCTCCCCCTCTCTCTCCTGTGTATATCCCTCTCACCTCGCCAGATTCAGGCATCATTGTAATTTATCACAATAATCTTTCATTACTGGTTAAGTATGTTAGCTTTGGTAGCTCCAGTGCAGAACTTCAGAAACACCAACCATTACACAGTTTGAACTACCGCTTTAAAAGTGGAGACGGGCTGCAGGTGAAAACAGCCCACTGTTTATTTACTTTTATTTTACTGTAGAAACCTGAAAACTCCAAAAGAGACACGCACCAACCCACACATTAGCTCTGATTAAACTCTGCTCATCTACAGTGCAAATAACTCAAACACTCCGCCACTTCCCCTGATCTGTATTACAGCATATGAGGACCATCAGGTGTGTTACAGATACAGATTTCAGCTTTACTGAACCGTAAATAATGGTATTTTATTGAAACCTGATACCCCCCCCAATCAAATCTAGACATACAGTGAGTCTGTAATAAATCACACACACATGGCAGCGTGACCATGATGACAAACCCTGCTCTGATTTCTCCCTCATCAATAATTCACATAGAGAGAGCAAGAGAGGCAGAGAAAGAGAGAGTAAGAGAGAGACTTCAGTAATACTCTGATTTGTCTCTGAAGCTAAATGCAAGCTGCACTATAGAGAGTATGCATTGAAGTCATGTTCCCGCTGGAACACGCCCCCTTTAGTTGGACTGTGTTGCAAAACCTTCTTCAACATGGCTGCGTTTATTAGGGAATATGGCCGAACCAGGAATGAAATAAGCGATTGTCTGCTCAAGTTAAAGGCAGTCGGACCTGTTATGAGGATGAAGCCTCATCTCTCCCCCCAATCCAACCTGTTTTTAGAGTGTGACTTTGTTAAACGGCAATTTCGGCAGCAATCCCTTTACTTCGCTCCTTGTTAGCTTTTATCAGTCTGTAAGAGGATAGATCTGAATTCTTGTTAAATCTGTACAGTAAATCCCACAACAGCCCTTTCCCTTTCTTTGCATTCAAGCAGCATTCCCACTGAATGCACATGCTGCAACTCACTCAGTGGGCATGGTCACAGTGACTCTCACCACCTCTGACGTCATGTGCATACCCCCTATTGTTTGTGACGCTAAACCCTAGCTGCACTTTTGTTAATGAAAGCTGCACTTGAGTCTAAACGCTTTCCTAAAGCTAAAAGCTAGCCATATTTTCATTTTCTGAAGCTAAACGCTATCTGCACTTTTAAGACACTAAATGCTGTGTGTGGGTCTGTGTGTGTTCGTGCCTCAGCATCTCTCTCATCAGTCTGCTCGCCGTCCTACTGTGCTCTAATCACCCTTTCCCTGCAGAGGGCCCTGTGATGCAGCTCGCTCAGGAGGCACTTTCAGAGGAATTCAGGGGTTTTTTCCTGGGAACTGCAAAGCAGAGAAGACACTACACCAACTCACTAAGAGCAGTTCTGCAGAACACCGAGCGACACTCTGAGGGTGGATTATAAAAAAATATAGAGAAATCGGCCCAGAAGCACAGTTTCGGAATTGTTCCATGTACTTTAATCACAAACAAAATACTAAAATATTACTATGTTGATTATTTGCGCTGTGTGAGGTGTGTAATGGGTGTTTGTGTCAGTAAGGTGTTCCTTAAACAGCTTTGGGATTCCAAACCAGATGAACCGCATACACTGAGAACTGACCTTCCCTCAGAACCCCCTCTGCCCACCCCAACTGAGACCCCCATGAGCCAGATGGAAGTTCCGCTGTCTCTTTAGCCCCTCTACAGTATGAACATTGCTGGGGCGTGTGTGTGCGCTCGCATTAGGCTCGATGGGGGCCCCGGTGCCAGTACTGGAGGGCAGCGTCAGCCGCCACTGAAACGATTATTATTTAGAAATGTCACAGCGGCACTTCTGAACATGGCTGCCAGTTTCCCACAGCTCCAGCTTCCTGTGCTGGAGGAAAGAGAGAGAGAGTGTGAGAGAGAGTCTCATTTTCTCCCAGTGTCTCTCTCTCATTCTCCCTTTCGCTTTACAGCCCACCGAGTCATTTATATCCCTGCTGTTAGCCTTGCGCCTGAATCTGGGTCTCCACCATCCAAATAAATCTGTTCCCTGCTCCACTTTACAAAGATGGGGAGAGTGAGAGTGAGAGAGACTATTAGCCATCACATCTGGGATGTGTGTGTGTGTGCACCCGTGCACCAGAGAGAGATCTCCAGATGTCTGGCCAGTACTGATGAAGGCTAAAAGTGGAAGCAGCAGGAAATACTTGTATTTAGTGAAAATCAGGCTTTGCTGTACCACCATTAAAGGCATCTGATAGACAGGTACACTTAAAGGAGCAGTTCGGCATTAAAAAAAAAAAAAAAAAAAAGTAATTGATGCTTGATCACACAAGACATGTTTGGCATCTAACAGCTTATTTAGTTTAGAATGGGTGCGGACACATGCTCAGCCAGGGCACGTAGTTTTAGAGTCAGGTACTTGCAGGAACACAAATTTGTGCATTCTTCACTCTTCCACGTGAGGATAAAGTCACAAAGCAGTAGTACATCACCAGTATAAGCTAAGGTATATACACACAATAAATTATCACCATTAGCAACAAAGTAATAGTTGCATCCTTGCATGCGGCACTTTATTAGGCCAAAAGACAAGAATCTCCACTCACCTGTTCTGTTCGCTCGTATCCGGTGTCCGGTTTCTCTAACTTCACCCCACCCATTTTAACGCCTTCCGTCTTAATCTCGCCCGGTTCCATCTTCACACCTTTGTCCTTCAACATGTTATCGTCTTTGTCCAGCAGGTAGCGCAGAAGGGCGTTGTCCTTCTTCTTGGGGCTAACTGGCTCCTGTTTGGTGACTAGTTCGGCCACATTAGCGCCCCCTCCTGAGGCATCCTGGCATAGCTCCTTCCCCGTGGCTTCTGCCGTGAGCTTGGCCAGGTCCACCGGGGACGTGCTGTTTTGGAGGAGTCGGTGGAGGATCTTGTGCTTCTCCTTTAGGGAGGTGGCATGGGTGCCAGGAGCGCCAGACTGAACTCCTGGGCCCCCAGGTTGCTCCTTGCATCCAAGTTCTCCGCCTACTGGAGGTGGCGAGGTGGAGTCTATGGGCTCGGTTTTAGTGGTCAGAAGCTGAAGGAGCTTAGTGTGCCCTTTATTGTCAGCTAGCCTGTTTTGCAAATCCCCAGAATCGGGGTTACTTTTGTCGTCTCTTGGTTCTTCGCTGCCATCTCCCTGAACGTTTCCGCCGTGCTCCACTTGAGCCTGCTCTGCGTACGACTCCGAACCCCCCAGCTTGTGCAGGAGGTGAGCGTTGACCCCTGCTGGGTTAGCTGGCGATGCCAATTTTCTGTCTGGTGAGCCCAGAGCTGGACCCAGGCTGATGCTGTGGCATTCACTGAGCGCTTGAAGGGCGTTGAGCGAGCTGCTTGTGTACCCATGCGCACCACCCACATTGCCACTGCTGGGGCACATGGGCACAGGTGAATGGAGGGTGTTTGCGGGCGAGAACTGAGGCGGAGGCATACGAGGAGACCCCGCTATGCCAGGACTTGCACGATGCCTGGGAGAAAGCATGCCAGGGCTACCCTGAGACGGGCTGTTCATTTTCAATGGGTACCCGCTGCCCTGTGGTGTGGCCCCCTGCATAGGTGCAGCGTGGCTCAGGGTGCCGGGGCAGCCAAATCTGTAACCCTGCACTGGACCCACGGCCGGCGAATCTTTAGGGGCTCCAGGAGACGGGAAGGTGGAGGTGTTGCTGCTGATGGTGCTGTCTTGACCTTGCGAGGAACCAGCGTTGGGAGAGGTCATGGAGGTCATCGGGTTCATGGGTTTGCCAATAGATTGGGCAGCACTCATGTCAGGGGTCATACCACATACAGTCTGCTCCCTGGGAAAAAAAAGGACACCAGCACAGGAAACGTTACAAACCTGAGGTTACATCATGTGTTCATGTGTCAATATATCTCATCTACCATTCTGACATTATGATGGCCAGAGGGGCCTGGGCATCTTGTTAAAACTAAAGGGCGAATGAAGCAAACCACGGCTGGACAACCTCCTGCTAACTGAAGCTTGGGAGGAACCTTTCAGCAGGACAATGATTCCAAGCACAAAAACCAAACAGTACAGGAGAGGCTTAAAAAAAAAAAAAAAAAAAAGGTTCTACAATGGTCAAATCAAAATCTTTTATCAAGAATCTGTGACGCTTTTTGAAAGCGAACCAGCCAACCAACCTGAAAAACCTGAAGCAGATCTTTAGGAAGAATGGGAGACAATTCAATGAGCAAAGCTGGTAGAAACTCACTTCAACACAAATGTGCTTCTAACAAGGATCAGTTTGACAAGATCAGATTTTGACTGGACAAATGTGCTTTACAGGTTATATTATAGGTTTGCAATAAAAATACTGGCTGGAACAATCTGTGCAAGTCTCACTAGTAAACCACATCTGATTAATTAACGGGGTCAAAGTCTACTGAAAGACACTTTATTCAAATAAAAAAAGTGATTATAATAATTAAAAACTGATTAATTATTATAATCAAACACATTCTAAAATCAATGCAGTTGAATAAACTGCCTTCAGATTGATGCATCGCAGTGGGGTTAAAGGAAACAACTCATCTGAAAACTTCAGAGTCGAACGCTTAAAGCTACACACACAGCATGTTGATTGAGACCACTGCAGATATTAACACACAAAGAGCCCTTTGTTGGTAGTGTGAAAGGGTAATCTGGAGGGAGAAGTTACACTGTCTGTAAAAGCTGTGTTTTAAAAGCTGAACGTTCCCCCCTAAGAAACACTCCGGGTTTAATGTAGATTTGTATGGTACGCCTTCCAAACACTGCTGCTATTGTTCCACTTCACGCTCCCTCACACTGAGACGGGCTTCAGTGTTTATGGGGAAACTACGTTCAATGATTGGGGGGGGGGGGGGGGGGGGGGGTCAAAACATCTCATATATTAACATTATACCACTTGTAAATAAATAAACTCTACCTATCTATCTATAGCTCTCTAGCTATCTATCTACAGCTCTCAATCTATCCATCTATCTATCTACAGCTATCTATATTATTATGATTATATTATTAAATGAATAATCTTTGTACATCAACTACCATTTAACATTAAGTTCCTATTTTGGAGATACAAGGCTTTTGAGAGACACACACACACACACACACACACACACACACACACACACACACACAGTGTGTATAAACATACCTCTGGAGAATGTGCAGGGACATGTACAGCTGCGGCTCATTGGTGGCTGACGATCGGACCAGTTTACTGCGAGTGTGAGCTGAGACGATGGTGCCGTCGGACAGAGAGAAGCGGTAAACGGGACTGAAGGCCTGACCGTGCCTCAGCACTGCACACAACACAAAATACATTATTAAAAACACACTGCTTAAACGTTCAGCAAAGCGCCCACAAAACCCACAGTAAACTCAGAAGACAGCAACATCTGATCTTTAACAACAGTATAGTTGAATACGAGCTTGTCACTTAGCCAAATAGGCCACTGTTCCCTTTAATGTATGTGCTATAATTGTGTTTTCATTATTTGCAATCTAATGACCTTTTAATAACCTTAAACCATAAACAAACCTTAAATAAAGTACTTATATTTTAGATCTAACCTTCCTGCTGGTGCCGCTTGGCGTAGCTTATGTCTCCATCGTTCTGCAGGTGGAAACGCTGAATACACCTGCGCACCAAATCCTCCCAGCCCGGCTTCATAGACGCTCTCAACAGACTGGTGTCCAGAGAGGTGATCTTCCCTGTGTACACACATGCATGCACGCAAAGGTCACACAAAAACAAATAAATCACATCTATGTGCTTAGCTTATGAATCCCCTCTGACAACTTACTGTAAATCTGAAAATAACGTTTTTAGCCGAAACAAAAAACCTTGACACTTTAACTTTTATTTAAATGTATTACGTACTAACATGTTCACATCATGGTTCGGACCTTGTAGTTTTGATAAAACTTTGATACAGTGTAGGGATGCACTGCTACATCGGACCCGATACTATCAAAAGTAGCCAGATCGGGTATTGGATAATTAGCCTGACCCAAAGGACCGATCCATTCACCGCCGGTATCAGAGTAACTTACAGACATCATACACATACCATAGCATACAGCAAGACCTGCCCTCGACTTGTCATCAACTATCAGTGAGTAATCAAGCTCGTCACGCAAGTCACGCTTTGTTCGACCTAGTGTTGTATAGTTCCCCATGTGGTAGCTGCAGCAAGAGCAACAACTTTTGACTTGTAAGGATTAATGATGGACCCCTGAGCAGTGCTCTGCACTGAAATAGGAAAACACACAAGCAGGCTGAACAGTTATCAAGTGCATGTATGGAAACACTGGTACACTTTATTAGGTGCACCTCATTTTAAGAGAAATCATTGTAGGGGGGTTAAGCTGGTGTACATCACAATCGTCATTACTGAAGCGTTGCTAATATCTTTACACCAACATGTAGATTAGAGCTGGAGTTCCAGTGACAGATGACAAGACAAGAAAACAATGCATCTCTGTTACGCTGGGTTTTTTTTTTTGTATAAATTGCTGCATGTAGGTTACAGTCTACTGATGTAGACCCCCCCCCCCCCCCACTAGTCAGTCCAAATCTGCACCCCATGTCTAAATGACAGTAATAGAGCTGATCAGGCTGAGAGTGGAAGCATCAAAACTTACATCATTCAGTTTTTCATTCTGTTCTTTTATTGACTGGAGGTGCTTGCAGGTTTTCCGCAGCTGAGAAATGATTCAGTGTGGTGTGAGTGAGTGTACAGGGTGTTGTCATGGTTACCTTGGAGATCCTGCCGTGTGGTGAAGCTCTCGTGTGTTGAGAGCATCGGGCGCTCTTTCATGGGAACTCTCCGCGCAACACAGATCAGACAGGACTGCAGATCTACAGAATGCGAGAGAGAGAGCACAGGCAAACAGTGACTTCAGGAGCAAAGCGGTTTCATTTGATTTCTGGAAATGAAGCACATACATAAAACAACTACCACCAGATTGGTAGTCCCTTGCTGATTACTGAGTCATGTGCCATGACTGGTCTTTACTGGCTGTACTGAAACAAGTAGTGTTCAATAAAATTCAATATCAGGGTATATTTCCAATTACATTACACAACCAGGGAGGTTTTCTACACTCCTAAAAAAGGTTCTCCAATGGTTCTTTAGTGAAGACAAGAACCATTACAACTCCATTTGAATGCATAACTGGTTTATGCCTGCCTAAATGATTCACCATACAAGTGCAAGTACACTCACTTGTAGATGGTTACTAGAACATTCATATCTAAAAAAAAAACAAAACAAAAAAACAAACAAAATAAAATAAAAAGATATATAGATAGAATCTATATTGCACTAAAATCGCTGTGTCAAAGAACCCTTATTTCATTACTTACATAATTAAAAATGGATTCGATGTTTTTTTTTACTAAAATGACAAACACTGGTTCCCAGTTACCACAGTTCCCAATACTAGTTTATAGCATAGGCGCCCCTTAAATCAGAGCCACTACATTTAAGTGGCTATAGTGTATAGTAGATGTGTATCCAGTGTGACTTTGCATCATAGGGTTCCTCATTTATCAATGTGACCATGGGGACCTAAAGAGACCCAGTTATTTCTGAATAAACCTCAATCTAATATGAATTGTGAATTCGATCAAGCATATCATTGCTGTCACACAAAAGTCTTCTCTCCATTTTTGCATTTTTTGCTATAATGAAACATGTGAAAGCGAGGGAAGGGGGTCTTTATAAAATACAAAATAGAAGATCGGAGGACATACGTTAGTAGTAAAGGTGTGTTTCTTTATAGAGTGTAAAAAGTTCAGGTGTGTGAAGTCTGACGTGCAATGAAGGTCTTCGCTTACCCTCTCCTTCCTCTCTGATAGACTTTGGCTCAGAAACGGCAAAACACTGCATGGTTTCGTATTTCTGCTGCGCCTCCTGCTCCTGTGCCTCCTCCTCCGGCTCGCTGTGGGGGTTCACCAGCATGCGGCAGTTAAAGGTGTGGCTGTTCCTTCGAGGATTCTCACTGGTCCACGGCACGCCGTTTACTGTCACAGACAGAACAATAACATCATTATTACCATTATCATTGCCATTATTACTAGCACTATTATTACTTAACCATGCTCTGATCAGATCTGAACAACTGACATCACACTTGGGCAAAGTCCACGGCAATGAATCTCAGTGTTAATGAATTAATTCATTTATGCGTAACAAAAATTACTCATCACACTACTAAATTGTTATGACCTCCGTGATAAAACTTAATATTTTGTAGGTTATCATCTGTTCTCAATGAAGTTCATTTCAAGCACTCAATATGATTTAATCTATTTTCTGTTATGATCAGATCGTTTTTAGCTATTTAGTTTGTAGGCTACTAATAAGCTATGTGGACAAGAACAAGCACTTAAAGCTTTCACTTTGTAGTCAAAACTAAATGTACACATTTAAGTGAAATAAATGTAAGATGCCTCATAGGTTCAATATGTGATTTTTATCAAATGCAAGTGTAATTGTTTTTTATAACTGGTAATTACTTTTTCTGATAATTCTTACCTTGTGATACTCCTGGCATAATACTGAGAAAATTGGTAAATTGGGGGTTCAGTTTCTGACTGATGGTAAAGTCAACAAAGAACTACTTAAAACTTGTCTCTAGATCTTACTGCTGCAGTTCCGACAGAGGAGAAACACCACCAGCAAAAGTCCACACATGAAAATGAGAGCTTGGGAGTAAATCTGAGTGAACCAGTCTAGAAGTCTGTTCACTTCCAGCTTCACAAACTGAAACGCATCAGTTCAGACTTCACCAGAAAGATATGGCTGATGGCACTCGCTACAACACTGCCAGTGGTTTACACGTAGCAAACTGAAACACAAACCTGTAGCAGCTGATCTCAATCAATGTTTGTGTTCTAGACCTGCACAATAAATCAATTTATCTTCAATCTGATGCCTGCCTTCATATCACAGTTCATTAATATGGAGTGAAAAAGAAAACGAAAGTTTAAAAAAAAAAAAAAAAAAAAAAAAAAACAAACCTGCTGTGTGTGTGCATGATTTTACAATCCCACATTATTACAGTGTAAATATGGAGCATGTCCAGCTCTGGTCCTTACCCAGCGATTTGGGGAGCAGGTTTTTGATGAACTCTGCGTGGTCTCCTACGTGCAGAATGCTGTAAACACTGGTGTTCATCAGCTCCTCCTGATTATAGCGCAGGTACTGAGACACGTTCTCCGACACAAACACTATGTTACCCTCCATATTCACCACAAAGAAGAACCCGTCCAGGGCCTGGGAGAGAGAGGGGGTGAGAGTTAGAAGAAATCTTACATGCTTGTCAGCTTAATTTACATTTTATTTCTTTAAACTGTTTACTCATTTTAATCTGAAAAGGGAAAACAGAATATCACATATGGATCTGATCACTGTCCTGGTAAAAACACTTCATACACTTCAGTCTAACAGGTTTTAATGAGTTAAAAAGAAAGAAAAGAATTAGAGTGAAATACTACTTAAGAGAACAGGATTCTGGTAACTTTAAAACACTGACTGTTAATATAAAGCAGATCAGATACTGGTCAGACCAGATGCTCTATGATCTTTTCCGTTATATAACGCATCTAAAATGAAAAAGAAAAAAGTAGCATGTAAGCGTCTGACTCGGCACCTCCGCTGGGTTTCATTCTGCTGTGCTCAGCCCTCTGATTTAGGATTTAGTGTGATTTAGTATACCGCAGTTTAATAGTTTACACTTTACTTCCCTAGTCTTTTACTGAAGACTAACAGAACTGTGAAGCAGTACAATCAACCACTGATAGAGTAGAGAGTAATTGTAATTAAATCATTCATTTAAATGTTAGAATATTAAAACATTAGCATCAGTTCATCAATTTTAAATCTGCAAATACTACACTAACAATTTCTCCCTTTTATTATTACCTACTAATAACAAGGCTAAGATTAAACTTATTTTATTAGGAGTGGATCAACAATATCAACATTATTATTATTATTATTACTGATCTTAATTACAATAAAAATGTACAGTTGTAGGTAATCTGTAATCTCTACAGATCTTCCCCCACAGTTCAGGACACGTGATCCACTGCAACACATACAATGTACAGTTTACAGCCACTACACACCATTAGGGTTTGTAATCATTGGGCCATGAGCATGACCACACATCTGCAGCTCCATCACTCTGGTGTGTAAGTGGAGAGCAGAGTTCTATTAGTGTGAGGTGTGGGAGTCTTATATGGACACGGACTGAGTGTGAAAAGGAGAGATCTTCCAAGTCAACTTCAGAACGACAGACTGCACTATCAACTTTCGGTGTGGAGCGAGAGACAGGCTATTCATCCATCAAAAAAAAAAAAAAAAAAAAAAAAAACGCTATATGACAGAGGCCAAAGCAAAATAAAAGTCACCAACACAAACTGACAGACCTTGACGAAAATAAAAAAAAAAGCTCACTAATACACAGTCCTAATGCACTCCTAATCATAATCATCATTATTAGTATAGTACATTCACATTTAAGGCATTTAGCAGACTCTTATCCAAAATGACTTACAAAAGTGCTTTTTTTATTTACCCAAGAATAACCTCAGCTAGTTTGAATAGGCTAAAAAAAACAAAACAAAGATACCTCCAAGTTTAGACTCTACTAAACACAAGTCAGTAAGGTGACCACTCTGCTATTCGCCCAAGTCCTCTCGGAAGAGGTGGGTCTTCAGTCTGCGTTTGAAGACAGCAAGTGACTCTGCCGTTCGGACACCCAGGGGAAGCTCATTCCACCACTTTGGTGCCAGGACAGAAAAAAGCCTGGACACTTGTCCTCTGTGGATTTTGAGGGATGGCGGGTCGATCAGAGCCATACTTGAAGCTCGAAGGGCTCTTGGTGCGGATCGGCTTTTGACCATCGCCATCAAGTACGGAGAGACTAGTCCGTTCTTGGCTTTGTAGGCCAGCATCAATGTTCTGAATCTGATGTGGGCAGCAGCTACAGGAGGCCAGTAAGGAGAACGCAGCAGTGGAGTGACATGGTTTAATTTAGAACTACTATAAACTTTAACAAAATGAGGGAATCCCATTCAGCATTCAGTTGGGAGGGTAGAATAAAGACGTGGATGATTAAGCACAAATACGCCTCCATTAAAACAGAAGGATCACTATAAAAACTGTCAGTAAACACAATTACCAACACCCGTAAACAGACCTCTCACTAAACACAGCCCCCCATCCCTCCCCCGTTTCTGCTCATACAAGATAAAGCCATGTAAAGGCATGTAATAACGGTGTTTATTCATTGAGCAGTCTGAGCATCAGTGGCATGAATGAAATGATCTGCTGTTACATTTGCTCTTCAATTCAGCTCAAACACAATGAAGTAATCAGCTCCGTAAAAACACAGCCTCTTCAGCAGCCGCTTCAGTGACGGGTCTATTTAAACAGCCGGAGTCTGTGTGCGTGTGTGAGTGGGGGGAGAAAGAAAGAAAGAGAGACAGAGAGAGAAGAGAGAGCGCGAGAGCGAGCGAGAGGGAGGAAGAGGCACACTGGAGCAGCTGCTCGCCCTCATTCCCAATGCAGATTACAGGCTACAGCTCCATCAGTACAGCACTGTGCGTTTCTTGTTTGTGGGTTTAAAGAAACGGTAGCAGATACGGTCATGTTTGCAGAGAACAGTGAGTGCAGGGTCAGAAACCACATAAACAAGTCTATTACAGATTACTGAAGAACTCGCGATCTGAGCAGAGCTTTTTGGTTGAAGTCAAAATGACCGCTATGGCCATTCTAGTAGTTATGAGATCCAGGGCTTTCTAGTGTTTAATCATTTCATACACATGAAACAAACCATTTAACTTGATTGAAGTACAATCAAATTTGAATAAAATAAATGTTATTACTTTTTATAATAATTATTTTACCTGATGATACTTTTGTGGCATAATACTGGGAAAATGGGTAAATTGGTGATTCAGTTTCTGACAGAAGTTAACAAAGAACCACTTAAAACACGTCTCTAGATCTTACTGCTACAATTCCGACTGAGGAGAAACACCACCAGCAAAAAAATGATAGAAAACAAACCAGGCCAGCTTTTTGGTTGGCTTTCAATTCACCCAGTCCCCACTTCCATTCACAGATCCTGGCACCTGATGCAGCGGTCACATTTCCGATTTTGCATTCAAAGGGTGCATGAATACTTCCAGCACAGTTTAGAGTAAAGCCACTGAGTCAGTTATGTTGAAAGGGAGGAAAACGTGACTATCTGAAGAAATGTATGGCCATAACCCATCCCACCTCACGGTTCTCTAAACCCTTCCCTAAACACTAATTATCCAATCCCACCACACCTTCTTCTAAACCCCTCCTCTAAATAGTAATTATTCCAATCACAGCTGTAAGAGACAGGAGAAGCAGAAGCTCTACGGAGTTCTGCTGAAATCTGAAATTAGAAACATGCATCCTGTCATTGCTCAGCAGTACAACGGAAGCCTACCTCTGCATTTATCCTCACCCATAACAGATGTTCTAAATATAGCAAAAATATCTACAAGTATTCAATTTACTACAATTACTCCCCTACTTAAAGTACTTTTTACTTGTATTTCAGTCAATTTAAAATGAGTACTTTTGTTCTATAAATGGAGCACTCCTATAGCAATATTTTACACACGTGTCTCCAACAGGTACAGGGGTTTGGTCTCCGGTGTTATAATGCAAGTGCTGCATTATTAAAGGTGGCTTTTTATAGAATTAAGGTTTTGTTAAATCAGTATAAATACTTATAGCAGTAGCTCACAGCAAGAAAAAAAAAATGATAGGAACTGAAGGTTTACAATAGTGCTGTGTGTACAGAACATGGTGTGTGTTGGCTGCAGTATAGAGGAGTGTTTACAAAGGAATGCAGCTTTAATTAGCACCCAAGTGTCAATTAGACCACTGAAACCTCTCACCATCCTGAAGACCCTTTGCATTCACCATTTAGGCCTGTGTGTGTTCCAATGTAAAACTATAGAAGCAAACTTCAAACCTGACTCAGCTGATTGATTTGAGATTGAACAGGCTTGGACGCAGGGTAAATCAGACGTGAACTATTGCTTTAAAGGACACAAACCCAACACTGCTGCTCAAACAACATGAAATAGCAAATTTCTACAGAAACACTGACAGAATAAAGCCAAGAGTGCGTGTGCGCACACGCGCACACGCGCGCACACACACACACACACACACACACACACACACACACACACACACACACACACAGGGCAGAGAGGTGGCCATCTGGTGGGCATATTAAGCAAACATCAGAGAGTAAACAGATAGGAATGCCAAGTCCACCTTTATTAGCCAAACTGGTGCCGCTCAGTGAGAAAAGTGCTGATGGCCTGCGTGTGTGTGGTCGGCTCTGACCCACTTTACTCCTGCTGCCCACCGCAGCACACTTGCATAATTTCCTCTACGGAGGGAGAGCGCACACACACACACACACACACACACACACACACACACACACACACACACACACACAGGCGGTCAAAGCTCATTTACTCAGTGCTCAGGCTGGGCTACAATATAACCTCCTGATCTCCCCATTTGATCAATGCAATTTAATGCTGATTATTCAGATACTGATACAATACCATCCAATCTAATATGACTGGCTAGTATAGTATAGTGAGTATCACCACCTTTTACTGTAGCGGACTAGTGTTAAGTGACACAACTGCAGCCAAAGCGTCTGGGCGAGGAGGCCTTGGACGGATTTGCTTTTCTATGCTAATACCAAAAATAAATGTGACTTCTTCAATCCCGATCTTCTCCACTGTCACCCAGTTATCTATGCACTCACAAAAAATTCCTTTACACGGGTTATAAACCCTACGTTCTTTTTGCTTTGTTCCTGTACCACGTGGGAAAGAGCAGTTTCCAGCTTCATGCTTGAACAAGTTTTCGTTAAGGTGCTACCAGCTCTAGCTTCAAAGAACGCCGTCACCAGGAACGGTGTGCAATGCTGACGATCCGGGTCCACAGTAGGTACGAACCGGCTCGAGAGAATTCTCTGCCAATTGCTATAAACAGAAGAACCTTCATGCAGAATATGGGCAGATACCAACGTGATCAGAGTAAAGTACCTGAATGCCAAGCATCAGCCTGTGCTGATCTGATCACTTATATGGCTGAGTATCAGCTAATACCAGTCTGAGTACCGTAACCCGGAGTATAAGCAGACACTGATCCAGATACAGATTCAGAGTACCTTAATGACGTACTAACCAACACCAACCTGACTATTGTAATGCAGAGGATCAACCGATACAGATCCAAGTGTCTTAATGTGCATCAGTGCGTACCAGCACATGGTCGGTGTTCTGGAAACTCTCCACTGAGAAACATTTATTATTAGGTGGTTCTAAATGCAATACATTGAAAAGAAAATGCAGCTATTTTAGCTTAGCGTCACCTAAACCTTCTGATCTTCTGGACTTCCTACAAACATGTCAAAAATACGTCATAACATCTAAATCTGACACAGATGATCTAAGATGACCAATATGATCACATATTCCTAATAACTAAACATTCATATCGCTCTTGATGATCCTTGCAGATGTTTAATGTTCTAGAAATGCTGGCTGTACTCATCCTAAACCCAAAAACAATGACAAAATAATGAGAACATTAGCAAGGCCTGACATTCTCCGAATAGGCTTTTTTTCCAGCAGGGCTGTGAGGTGCAGCTACCTGCACATATGCTTAGATTGTGTGTGCACGTGTGTGTGTGTGTGTGTTCCCAGGCCACAATAAGGGGTTTTATGGCTATGGGAGGTTTTAATTAGCCGCAGCCGGCAGCGTGTGAACCAGCTGTCCATTACGGTGCCTCAGCAAAGGAACGCACGCTGACGATGTTCCACTATTTTTAGCAGCGCGACAGTGACGTCGGACCTGCGGGGCTATAAATACTCCCAACGCGACTGCATACAGTGTGTGCAGTGTCCTCAACAGCTTGGCTGTGGAGTCACATGACCGTCTGATTTACTACACTTACAGCACTAAATCTACTGCAAGAGCCATGCCTCCACTGTCTTAAAGAGATTTCCCCAAATGTATACAAATCAGCCACATCATGACTGGTGCTACTTTATTTTACACTATGAGGCTAATGTAGCGAACAAGTAATAGAGGCTCATATCCCACCAATTAGCATGGTGCTAACTGCACACTTAAATCTCCACACACTTGCCTCCAACAACCCTAAAATATCATCCTGGGACCCACAGGTAGCTCTTTTCACAGTTGATGTCAAAGTACAGCATCTACCATCAGAAAGAAACTGTACAAGTTGGATTGGCATGGCAAGTGGGCAAGGAGGAAACACTTGCTGTTAAAATAAACAACTGTGCTGAAGACTAAGGTTTGCCATAGACCAGGCCTTGCCCCGTAATGATTATTTGCCATTATTGGTTTCCTATATGCACACCTCCCAAAAACCGCCTGCAGTCTCTTTCCAATGTTAGATGCACGTACTTTGACAATCTACTGTGGCAGGAGATACCGGTCAGGCCTAAAAGTGAATTACACTCCCCAACTGTAGGGGGAGCCCAGGAGCACACTGTTTCAAGTTAAATATAACGCTGTTACAAAAGTCCCACCCAACAAACAACCCTCGAAAAAATTAAGTTACTGCATAGGTTATGTACCATTTTTCACCAAAAAAAAAAAAAAAAAGAAAAGAAAGTATTCTACAAGGACTGCAGAAGCCCTGACCTAACTTAACAGCCTTCTGCTGACTGAATATAACCTACTCTGTGCGTGCACTGCAGGGTCATTCTAACCTACCACACACACACACGAAAAAGACACCCACCTCCAGCATCATTGGTCCGAGGGCATCTTTGTCAATAACACTTTGGCCTGTCGATGAAACATCAGCCTTCTGAACTTCCTCCTCATTGGCTGCAGCGGCTTTTTCTACACACACACACACACACACACAGAGACAGAGACAGAGACAGAGAGAGAGAGAGAGAGAGAGAGAGAGATACAGTCTCAGCATGTACTGACAAAAAGCATCACTAAAATAAGATTAACATTATGCAGATGTAAAGTTTATCATTTAAACCAAGAGTAATAATCTAAAAATACTAAAATGGCAGAGAGCATTCCTAAACACTCACCAAGAACACATTCTTAAAGAAGTACACTTACACTAAATGTCTAAATGCCCCCTTTCCTGTGCCTAGCCAATCAGAGCGCAAGTACACGCACACACACGCCACTGCTCAAAGTCTGACAATAACTTTAGCACTGCTCCTTCACCCTACATACCCTAGAAACCCCTACACCACAACCACCCTAAACAAAAACCCACCTCCACCCCAGAAGATTATCCTACCCCGCTAGTCCCCCACATTTCTTTTCATTCATTTTGAACAGACTGTTAGTGCTAGATACACCTGAGGCAGGTGGTACAGTCTGTAGAGGCTTAGGCAGTCAAATGCAGACAGTAAACATACATTCTCGCATAGGTCGTAGGTGACCAAAAGGTCACAACTGCCTACAAAACTGAAAAGTATCTGCTACAGTAAAAAAAGATAAAAAAAAAAAAAAATTATAATAATTAATAAATCCTGAGCATTAGGAGGAAGGTTTTTATTTATTTTATTTGAATACTCAAAGCCCAACTCTCCTAAAGAAGAGACAGAAAACAGTCTTTCTGATCTGAAGTACGCAGACAGGCGTTGCAGATCTGCGAGTCATCTGAACCTGCCATAGTTAGACACCAACCAGCTTAAGCTAAGCTTAGCATGGCATGTTGCTAACATAAAACAACCTGACCAGAGGAGGCTAAATAACATCAGACAAGAAATAACAACAGAAATGTCATGAAGTCATGTAAAACAGCGAGGTGACCAGGCGTCAGACTGATACCATCCAAGACACTCATATGTTCACGCGATTTTATAAAGAAGCCTGCAAACTTAAAACTAATCACTACGCCCATTCTAGCAGTGTGGGAATCCCAGGCATTCTAGTGTTTCGGGTTGAACTCATGCTTGTGAAATCTCGCACTGCGTTAGGTTCAGCAATCTTTACACACAGGCTACCATGTAATCTCTGGACAGCTGTATGCATCAACCCACTTGTCTGGACTGTGACTGTTCAAGACAAATACGCAGTCACATGTCTCATGTAAAAGATCTTTAAGATCAAATCTGTGTAAATCTGTGGAGACAGCTTTGTAAAAGCTGAAGCTGCCTACTGCATAAATGAGTCAATGCTACTGAGCAGTGGAGTGCAGAAGCAACCTGAAAGAACACACTCAAGTTCAGCAGGAGATTGAAAGCATCTGATCAAAACACTGACTACTCCACAACAGCAGCCACAGCTCCTGCAACCAATAGTCATAAGTATACCAACAGCAGGAGCAACTGCTGCAAAACTGCAACAGCGACGGCCTTCAACAGCCGCGACTCCTGCAACAGCAATAAAAACTATTATAAATGTAAATAAATAAATAAATAAATAAATAAATAAAATCACTTAGTGTTTCCAGTCTGGCTTTGTTTATAAAAGATGTTGGGTCTCAGAAAGAGAGTCCTGGACATGACCTGAGCCTCCACAGGCGCTCCCCTTGTATTGTAGCCTCAGAGTGCTCCAGAAATGTCACGCTTTCTCCAGGGATCTGGACTCTGAACTCGTCACCCAATTCACTGATTAGGAAGTGTTATTTCGGTCAATACTTTTGATAATTGGTGATTGATCGACCCTGCAACTAAATCACACGTCCACCAGTACAGCTTATTGTATTAAAGAGTGAGAGTGTGTGTGGGGTAGACAGCTTTGCATCACATTGCTCACCATTACATAACAGTGAGTTCAGTGAGTCACACACACAGCCAAACAACCCTCAGCATGAGCCTGACTCATCTGCCTGCGTCTGTGAAACACACACACCTGTCTCTTTCAGTGTAACAGAGCAGACAGAGTAATGTAAACACACACACACACACACACACACACACACACACACACACACACACACATACACACACACACACACACCAAAATAATTGGGACAAGAGTATGTCCCCTGCTTCTGCTAGATTTTGGAGCACTGCTGTGAGCATTTGATTGCATTCAGAGAGAAGTGCGTTAGTGAGGTCAGGATGTTCAGATTATCACCATCCAACCTCATCCCGTACTTCATAACTAATATTATAAGCATTAAATGGAGCAAAAGGGATGGTTTTGCAAAAGCTCCACCACCTTCTCAAACTGCCCCCAACCACTGCTGCAAACTATAGCCAAGCAGTTTGTTTGGTACGTCTCTCATTTTACAAAGAAGACACGAGGCTAATATAACTAACTAATAATAGCTCATACCCCACCGCTTAGCATGGTGCCAACTGGTGAGAATTTTTTTTTGTTGTAATTATGTACATATGCAAATGAGCGCTGTCCTGATTGGTTGCTCTGTATTGTGCCTTATTTGGAAAGCAGACCAGATTGATACACTACTCATAGCTTCAGGCTTATCCACACGGATAGTATTGAAATCATGGTTGTTTCTCTGTGTTTTGGCCTTCCGTCCACACAAAGTGTTTTAGGAGACTGCAATCTGAGGTTTCGTTAAAATAAACGTCCTTTAGGGTGGAGATTTTGGAAAACATTTATTTAGGTCTGTTTTGGCCCTTAGACCTGCTTCTTTTCTGACCTTGAAACTGTGAGGTTTGAGTAACCCCTGCTGGGTTTGCATGCACACGTGAGCATTTAGGGCCAAACCTGCATTGTTCTGTTGAAGGAGAGATCTTTAGAAATGTGGATCTTATTTGGGGGCCTAAGTGAATGGGTGGAGCTAAACTGCTGTACGCTGAATGTAATGGGGTTTATACTGGAGAAAATCTATGAGGGAATTTCAGCAATTCATTGTGACACACACACACACACACACACACACACACACACACACGTTTTGAAATATGGAGTTTTGCTATGCACACACAGAGGTGCTAATGTGATGCTGAAGAGTCAGTCTCTTGCAGTGTGTGTTGGCCTGAGGCAGAAGGCTAAGCTAATAATATTAATAGGCTGCCTGTCCTCTCCTCCTTTCTTGAACATCTGCTGAGAGCCATTCCGGACATAGTGACCGATGCGGCAGAGTGTTAATGTAAGAGTGTCTGTGAATTAAAGCCGCAAGTCTACATTTTCAAATCACATCTTGATTGAGGGTGGCGTTCTGGCCCACTATGCAACAGCATAGCAACCATCAGAAACACCCCAGCAACTCATTAGCGAGAAACCATATAAAACAATACAGCAACCATTTTAAACAGCATAGGGACCACAAAGGGACCACCAAAGAGATTCACTAGCAATGACCTACCTACAACCACCGGGGACACCATATAAACCACTGACAGTTGCACAGTCACTGCATTTACTTTTATTATTATTATTCTTAACAGCAGTAAAACATGTCGCTCCATCTAGTCTGCTGAAATGTGAACAGTAGTAAATCTCTTACCTTGCTCTTTAATCTGTCGAATCTGTTTCACAGTTTCTTTCAGGATTGCACATTTATCAGGTTTGACGTTAAAGTTGTCGATGTCATTGAAGTTGGCAAAGATCAGCTCAGCGAGCTCCTCTATGTACTTATTCTCATGCTCCCGGTTTCGCTTCTCCGTGCTCCGCTTGGGGCTGAGAACACACACACAGACACACAAACACAAACAAGTTACCAAATCATGCAGAAAGAGATAAAGAAGCTATATAAAATAAGCAGTGTATCAGTGGAAATAAAGGGGGGGGGAGCGGAGTCCGGGTCTGGCCTCTGATGATCAGAAAGAGAATGCAGCCGTGCTTGGAGTTCTTCCTGTGAGTGAATAAATAATGCACGCCGTTTCCTGTCTCTGTGGGACGTGGGATTGTACAGGAGAGTATGCTACTGTACTGTGGGGATTATTTTAGGTTACAATAGTTCATTTGGTCAGTGGGCAGTGCAGCATCACAGCGAGGACAGAAATCACACAGATGAGGACCTAGGAAACCCCTTACACATCTACGAGCATATTAAGCACAGCATTTCCCTATACAGAACCCTATATATTTTCTTCTGTGTATATTTCTCTCAGAGGATCCAGTGATGTACAGAATTACGAGGTTATTGAAGGGTCAAAATATATGAACATTGTCACATGTAAGCAAATGCTACTGCGCCCTGAACTGACCTCAGACTACAGCATCTTAAACAACCGCACAAATAATAGCACACTTTGTCAGTGTGGTATTTTAGTAGCAGTTGTTTCACACTGGTACATCAATATGAGCAACTTAACCAAACTGCTCAACCACTTTGGTCAAGCTGATGGACCACCTAAACCATCTCAAATGATATAAAACCATATGCTGGGTTTCTCAAGAGCCAAGCTGCTCAACCAGTTAGCTGACCAGCACAGGGTATGTTCTCTCCTGGATGGCATGCTTTTTTTTTAGGTTGCTGCAGCAAGCCCTACAAGTTGAGGTTACACTGCTTAACATGACCAGACTGAAAGTGGTTTTCACAGCTTTGTAATACTTTTAAGGTCATCCACAGCGAAGTATGACAAACCACAACGTGATCTGACCACTATAGCCCGGTTTACTACTAACTGACACACAGTAGCATTAGCTTTAATGTTGCAATAAAAATAATACTGCAACTCTTAAATAACCTCTTCATTAAAATGACCAAGTGATGTATACATTTTTCTCCTATACAGAACATATAGGGTTCTAAACAGGGTTAGTTATCCCAGAACGTGACAGTTTTTTTTTTGCCATTGAAAATTTTGCTTAGACCTGGAGTGCCATATATGTAGGCATAACATGGCGCTGAATACAAAATGACCAGATCGGAATGCAATAACTTTTCCACCAATTCAGCTGAGCTTTTAAATCACAGCTTCGTGCAAGCTGAAGCAGACTCCTTTCAATATCGAAATGCCTGTGTGTCGCATTGCTTGTTTAGCAGGACAAGCTACAGCACAATCGGTGTAAACACAAAGGCACAGTGCTCTCGCTCAGAAAAGGTGCCGTGAATGCTGAGGGAAGAGAAAGAGCTTCCACCACCCCCTACTTCCTACCGGTCAAGGGAATTGAACCAGCAACCTTCTGTTGTTCCAGAACTTGCTTCTCTCAACCACAGCCCCTAATGAAGTCTCTTTACCCAGAATCTGCATTTACTGGCATTCTTCTTCAAGGCAGGTAGCGAAGCTCACCAGGTTTACCCTTTCCTGTAAGGAAAGTACTGTACTGAGCTTGGAGGAAAGCACCAGGAACCTGAAGTGATCTGAAGTGATGTGGGTAGAGAGAGAATGAGCCATCTATCCATCCGGAGAGAGCAAGGCCGATTGTGTTCTTCTGGACTCCAGCTGCTAAGGCCAGGCAGCATGACCCGGGTATCGAAGAAATAGTATGTGTGTGTGTATGTATGTGTGTGTGTGTGTGTGTGTGTGTGTTGTTCAGGGAGGACTGTATAAAAATGCAGGCTGCGCTCTGAGTAGCTTAACATGGGATATAATTCACCACCATGAACAGAATTAATATTTGAAAAAAATGTGTTAGCCTATGAATGTTTGTGTTAATGTAGGATCCCTCCCAGCATGCTTAAATATTCCATTCAGTGTGCACTGGGAACAGCGTACTGATGGTTTACTATGGATTGTGGTCAATACATAAATCAATGAACCAAAGTCATGTTACGGTGAGTACTCAGTTAACAGACACTGGGAACTCACCCTGTTCATCCTATCCTGTTAAATCAGGGTCATTTGTGCTTTAATGGCGTTTCCAGGTGCAGAGGTCAGGTGAGGTTGCTAAAAATAGGAATCAAAAATGGAGCCCAACCCGACACTAAGCCTCATCTAACTCCACTACAAGCCCTGTCTTGTATCACTGCAGCTCAGAAAATCCTGAGAGACTGTAACACAAACAACGCACTCCCTCAATTCATTCCTTTGACGGGTTGAAGTTTACTGTTGGAATTGGGGTGTCTAAACTTTTGACTGGTGCAGTCGAGACAAAGCACTGTCACAATTAATACAGGAACTTATAATGAAAATGAGGATGCGTCTATGGGGAACACTTACCTGGGGCCCAGCAGATCTGAGGAGCACTCCTTGCGTTTCTGAGACTCTACCCTGACAGGGTCTGACGAGTTGTCCCCTACACCACTCATTTTCATTACATATCAGCAACTGCAGAGAAAAACACACACACATACACAGGTTAATGGACCTCAGATACATGGAATGCTGACAGGAAACACATGCAGTCACTGAAATGGATCCATATTTCAGTAGGGGTATTGCTGTACATTTATTCATACCAAACCATCATTAGAGGAAGCGTGTTATTTGCAATAACACAAACCCAAGTGCTTTGTTGCTTTTATACAACAATTCTGACAAAATAAATAACAATAATAAAAATAAGCATTTCATATTGAATATGCTTTAATATGGCCTATTCCTTCTGCCAAAATGTAGTTCTACAACAAATGAGCTGCTAATATTCAATAGTGACAATTCCAAGACCCCAGGGGCAAAACAAATGGACGTCCATTAAGGTACCCGTTGGGCTCTTGCTACTACAAGGCTCACCTTGTAATATATAAATGAGACCAGCCACTGGTTGAAATATGAACACTGATGGGGCTAAACACAACCTGTTAATGGGTAGTCACGGCCTTCAGTGTAATATCAGCATTTTTTTACACGAAAACACACTAAAGGTGTGAGAAAGTTTGTCTCTGAACTCACTGTTTACAGAAGGGAAAAGTGGTGTGAAGGCTCAAACACTACAAAAACTGCTGATACAGCATAATGACCCCCCCCCCCCCCCCCCCGACAAGTGTATTCATACACAGTATAACAATCTTCAAAATCACACCTCAACATAGTTTTGCTTTGGTGTATTTTGTCCTTTTCTATGTTTCTGTGATCCGAGAGTGAAAATTACAGATGGACCAATCTTTTGAACTGCGCAAGCCTGTGTATTCAAAGTGCCGTAAGGGGTCTTCATTAGCTCTGCTGTGGCCGATACTCACTATACTGGGTTGAGTGATGTACTTTCAGTGTGTATCCAGTTAGTTAGAGTTAAAAGTCTTCACTCTGAGGCAACTGAGTTTTACAAGTCCTACAAATGTGTGAGGAAAGAACACGCCTTGAACGAGAAACTGCAGGAACTCAAAATATGGATCATATGATCTGACCAGCATTCATGATTTAGCGATCATGATCAAGCTAAATTATCGCTGAAAAATACAATAGTGGATCGATGCTTCCATCTGCAGTCAAGAACTCTGAGTTAGAACGAAACTTGGGGGAGGGAAAAAAAAAAGGGGGGGGGTGATAAGTCTATAATAATAATTAACAATAATTGAAGGCTGTGGTGGCAAAGCAGGCCTGCACTGTTCTCTGCCCTGAGCTTTATCTGCAGTCTGTAAGCTAAGTAGGTGGAGACAACACGACACACACACACACACGACATTACGTAAGGCGGTGCAGCCTGGCTGTGGGCAGGCGGGGGGAGAGAAAGAGCCGGAACAAGATGAGTGTGTGCGAGTGAGTGAAAGTGTGTGTGTTGCTATCGGATCCCTGCTGGATTGCCGTGTCCTACTTTGACCAAATGACGGCAAAGGAAGCAGCTCTGAGAGGAGAGCAGCCACCAGTCGGTTACTTACACACACACACACACACACACACACACACACACACACACACACACACACACACACTCCAGTCAATCAACATAATCATTATGTACATGACTAACCATTACAGCAACAAATCAAATTCGGTCATGCCAAATGTAGTCAATCAAGAGTCAGGAGTCGTCAGAGTCATGTTTTGAGCTTCTTTAGTTTTACACTGGAGCTACAACGCTAATGTGGCTAACAAGAAAAGGGGGCTCATACCTCACCGATTAGAGCTGGAGCTAACTGTTAATGTCAGGGTCAGAAACTGCACAGTCACGTCTGTTAGGGATTACTGAACAGCACTCCACACGGTTTGAGAGGAGTGTGTGATGATTTAGGCATGCAGTTATCACCATACTAACTGGTGTGGCTTAATCCGCCATTATTTTTTAGCCACGGTAGTCTTGCTGCTCCAGTGTACAACTAAGGCAAAGGCAGATCTGACCTGGCTGCTAGACTACACTTCAAGAAAGGTGGTGAAACCGGGAGAGGTGGGGGGGGTGGTGATTTTTCATCATTACTTTAATCCCTGCCTTGGGGTGATGGTGCAGCGGGATTACAGGCAGCAGACTGATATCAGCCAGTGAAGCTTCAACACTGACAGAAGAAGCACAGAAGTGCAGCAGATTAAAGGTGAGGAAGACGTGGAGTAGAGACAGAACCGGTTTCCTGAAAGGTACTAGATACCCCCCAGAAGCCCTAAACAGAACAGGTTTTAAAGAAGCTGTTGCTAATGGCCCTCACTCTGCAGGCGTCAAATCACTGCAACGATTACTCCTGTAATAAAAAAGGGTGTGAACACTTACAGCAACACAGGATCTGTTGAAAGGGGAATTCTTCCCAATTTCAAAAATTCTCTGCATAGGTAAACGACAGTTATTCAGAGGGGGTTTGGCGTGCAGGTTACATTCAGGGTGTTGTGCATCAAAAAACAGTCTTCAAAGGAAAGATACTTTTCAGATTTGTCCTAGTTTCTAAAACCCTAAATATCATGTATTTGATATTTGGTGAAGTGTCCCTTTAAAGCCTGCAGTCTGTATAGAGCGACAGGCTGGAGGAGAGCATTCATTATTTACAGAGTCAGCGAGCAAGCAGGACAGCCAGGCTCAGACTGAATATGCTGTTGCCACACACACACACACACACACACACACACACACACACACACACACACACACTTCTGTCAGTGTATTGAAGCATTAACCACACCTCCTGCATTACTGTACAGCTGTGTGTTAATGAGGACGTCTGTAGCCCTCCGGTGCTGGAAAGCAGTGGTCTATAGTCATGTGACCAGATGACTGACAAATGCACCGCTGCCACAACCCCAATCAGGCCTGTAGAGACAGGGGGGGGGTGTGACTATAAAGGCACTTCCATACACACACGCACACGCACACGCATTTCACATGTCACTGAACTTCATGCTTTTCAGTTTGTAATCAAACCGGGTTTAAGTGCACACTCGACTCCCAAGTGGTGCAAAAGTCTAAGCATTGACAAAGTCCTCAGGAGGTTGCAGGTTCAATACCTGGTGATGCCATAGCCCTACATGGCCATTAGTCCTAGAGCTTCATTGGTGCAGGTAAAGTGGGGAGTTGTGCTGATGATGATTAAGGAAACCGTTATATGGCTGAGAAAAACTGTCTGAAGAAAGAGAAAACTTACTTAAATTTACTGACCACAAAGGACTGGCAGGCCTCTAGAGCTGAGGACAATTCTTACCGAAATGAATAAAAATGCCAACAGATCAGGGCAGTGAAGACTACACAGCAAAACACAAACTACCACAGCACAGATCCAGATTAACCAAGCTATATATATATATATATATATATATATATATATATATATATATATATATATATATATATATATATATATATATATATATATATATATATATACACACACACACACACACACACCATTATATATATATCATTAGTCATAGTTAAACGCTCTACAACTTGCAAACTGCAGCCCACTTAGAACTGAGACGGGATGTCAGATCGCAGAATGATCAACAGCTGCATCTACAACATAATTTTCTGTCAGTTCATAGTAAATTCATCACAACAGCAATAGATGACAGTTAGAAGGTAAGTATGAAAATGGGGCCTTTAAGATTGTTCATAAAAATGGGGGAAAAAAATAATCAGGGCTATTTTCTAGGAAAGTATAAATGGAATCCAGAAAAGATCAGGTCAAACACACACTAATGTGAGGAGTAAACAGGCCCAGAGACTTCTGTTCTGTCCAAGGAAATCCTCTGGAAATTACCACTGGAAATCGCTGCCGATATCAGCACTGATGAGGTCATGATATGACTAGCACAGTTCAAAACTGTTACAATTATCTGAATGAAATCTGAGAGAAGAAAAAATGACTGTATTCACGTTTCATAAACCCACCTCCAGATTTCCGCTACCACAACGGTACAAGGCTAATCTTGCAAACACCATCAATGAGCACTGGAGTTACAATATGCTGGCAGCTAATAAGTACCAGTTAGCACTGGAACTAACTGCATGGCTAAAGTCACACTTTTCGACTGAGCTTATGCTACGATTTTCTGTTTCACCTTAAATGATGTAGCACTTCCTATTTAAATAGAAATAAATGCATGCATTTGTACTGTACTGAAGTTCCAAACACTCTGACCTAGATCCAGCTGAAACACTAGTTTGTACTCTTCAATAATGTCAGTCATTAATATTAGCAAGTGCCAGCTAGCACATACCATTTAGGTTACACCTATGCTATCTCTTAGCCTTAGCACTTTCGCTTTTGCCTGAACTCTATAAATGTCCCAGGTTCCCCATTTGACTTTGCTGTTTGTTGCTGGAGTCCTTGTCCAGGTTTTGGGTGTCGCCATGGGAGACGGGTTGGCTGGACAGGAGACTGACAGTCTGGGACCAATTAGAAAACAGAAACACCACACCAACTGTGCAGGTATAGATCTTTAAGGTAGGAACTAAAGATCAGAACATCTGGAGGACCTTCATAGAGACCAAAGCTCTGCTGATAGAAGAGAAAGACCAACAACAAACAACCAGCAACTTTAACCACATTTTTGGAGGTTTTGGGTCTGCAAATGCGCACAACGGCCACGGTTACTTGATCCTAAAGGAAAAAATAATAAATCTGCATCTGAGGTCAGTGATGAATCATGTTAACTAGATTGGTCACTAAACTGACCCTTTACCTACCATTTCTGTGTATGTGCACGTATAAAAGAGGCTTTTATATCATTCAGTCTGATACAGAACAAATCTACCATGCAGTGAACTACGAACACAGCTGCTGCACAGTTTACACATTATAACCTCAAACTTGGAGGTAATGTACCGACGTGATGCAATCCGTATATAAATGGACAGTGACGGTTTTATGTGTTTTGGCCCTAAGCTCCAGCACACTGGCTTTAAAATGCAGCTCAGTGTTAATTCATTGGTATTTACAGCTACACTGGACTGGAACACATACTTCCCCTCAGGTTACCCCATGCTGAAGACCGTTAGAACTACTCTAGCAAACATCTTTTATGCATTTGGTCCATGGCAAAATAAGCTGGAGGATGCAGATCTCGGTACACCTGCACAAACCTGAGAGAACAACCAACAGCGCTCAGTACAACAGCAACATTCTCACAGTGACACCTATTCTAGTCCGGAGTTTGGAGCTTTTTCCAGTTTTTCTAGCAACTTTCACTTCTCTTTCCCAAAGTCAAGTGACCAGCGATTTCCTGCCAGCTTGTTTCTGTAGAGCTACAGACTGCTGGGAAACGATATGCTGCATTACGGATTTCTATACAGTGCCGTGCTGAGAGCGGAACACACCTGCAGCAGGTAAACATGCAGCTGCACAACAAGTGAGCTCAGCCAAAGGACATGAATTTTTTTTTTTTTAATTTCTAGATACAACAGTCCACAAAAGGTTTGTGTGCACAACAGGTTTCTATTAAGGATCCATTTAATCAAACATTATATAATTAGCCATTTTAATGCTGAGAAGATGGCGTGCCAACAAGACATGGAACAGGTGGTCTACAGGGAAATCAGGAGCTGATTGTTGAAACATTAAGATCCTTAAAGAAAACCCCCCAGAACAATCAACCTGGTGTCCGGGTGAAGACATCACGATCCACCGTTTGAAGTAGACAAAACAATATAGGTCAAGAGAAGAGCAGCAATATAGGTCATACCACAAGATGCAACCACTCATCAGCAGTATAAAAAGAGAGAGGAGAGCCAAGACTGGAATTTGCAAAGACAAGCCACAAAACTCTGAACGTTTTTTGGACTGATCAGATCAAGACCAGGCGCTACCAATGTGACAAAAAGGCCAAAGTGTGTAGAAAGAAAGGATCTACTCATAATTTAAAACATACAAATTCAGTCAAGCATGATGTGGTAGTGCATGGCTGTGTATGAAGATTGCTCACTAGTCTTCATTAATGAAACTCATGACTGTAACAGAAAAATGAATGCAGAAGTCCACAGAAGCCAATTTGCAGAGAAACGCTTTCGATTTAACAGAGAGGAACGTCATCATGCAACAAGACCCTGACCCAAATCACAGACAATATAACAAAAGGAACAGTGGACAGTTTTAGAGTGCTCAAGTCAATGACCAGATCTTAACCCAAGCAAGCTGCAGAAAAGCATCACAGAAGAACAATGCAATGGTTTGGTGATGTGTGATGCTGGCTTGATGCAGTTACTGCACATAAGGGAAGGACCAACCAAATACGGAGGGTAATTGACTTTTGGACTAAATACTTATTTACATGGATCAAGATTTTTTCAGCAACCTGCATCATGGCAGGATTAGCCACACACATTGTAGGTGAGCATATCAGCACACAAAAGGTGAAATTCAGAGCTAACAAGTTCATCTTTTGAGCTCAAATGCTTTCAGTGTAGCGCTGTTCCAGTACTTCTAGACATATTTAGGAATTAAAAACTGCTGAATGATTTCCCCTTCTAATTTTACACCTCTAAAAACTAACACATCCATATTAAATCTGAAATCTTCTTCCTACTGGAGATTAGCGCGATAAAGCAGAGCACACCATAATCTCAGTGCTGACTGTCTTTCTACTCCTCTTCTTCAAAAACATAACCTTAACAGCAGCACCTGAGAAACAATAAGCCACATGCGGTCGACACACATGCCTGAAACAGACCTGAGAAAATTAGAAAACATGTTTTCCATCAGCAGCCCAGTTTCAGCCTTTCAGAAGAAGAGGAAACGTTTCACAACCTGCAGATATCGCTGGACTTTCACACCACTAAGGTAGCTCAGCTCGCAGACAGCAGGGTCAGTGGCTAATTCTGAGTGACTTTATTAGCTGGGAGTTCACACAGACACAGACAGACAGACACAGACAGACACACACAGTTCCTAAAAGGCGCAGCTAAATCTGAATTCTACCCCTTAGAGCATCACTTAAACCCAAGGAAACTCAAAGAAAACATTCATCTAACAAAATCCAGTTATTACAACATTTAATTACCATTTTAGGTCCAAATCAACCCGTGTACAATAAACTGAACACAGAACAAAATAACGTCAGCTGATCTCAGAGCCATCAGCTTAAAGCTGCAGCGAAGACAGAGGAAACGGCAGAAATGAAAGAGAAAGAAAGAGAGCTCGCCAACAAAAAGTCCCGAGAGAGAGAGAGAGAGAAAAATGGAGGGACACTATAAAAGAAATTACAATCTGGAAAGGAAACATCAACCTCTCAAATACACCTGGTGGTGGAGAGCGGCAAGAAAAATAATATAAGACAGACAAGAGGAGGACAAGAGGTGTGAGGACCCCGTTTACACCTGGTCACTTCGCCAGTCTTCAGTATGCGGATCAAACCATGTCACCAATGCACGCACGCACGCACGCACACGCACACACACACACACACACACACACACACGAGACTAATTTAAACCAGATACAAATCCCATCACTCAAACCACTTCAGGAGGTGCGCAGAGTTTGCATTTGAGCCACGTTGTAGCAGTGTAAACCCCAGCCTCTTCTGACAACCAAAACCCCTCCGACTACACCCGAAACGCCAGCAATAATTGCTGCTTAATGAGCATATTTACATATCCCGTCTCACACAGCAATCAGCTCACAGTCCAACTAACTGGCTACAGAGTGTAAATTCTGGTGGCTGAAAATCTTAATACAATCCAGATACTAGTCACGCAAAGTGAGCAGGTGTAAACGGGGTGTAAAAGTCCTTTACGTGATCACATCTAAAGAAGGGGTGATCCATTTGCACACACATGCACCTGTCATGGTTACAGTATGGAGACCCATCATCGATTTACAGCTCTGCTTCTCTTTAGACCTCATTGCGCAATGACATCTGGACTTTAGCATGAAGTTAAGGCTCTGGCAGGTTCCAGCAGGACAGGGGCAGCTTTAAAAAAAAAAAAAAAAAAAAAAAAAAAAAAAAAACCTAACCTGCAGACACTGACTGAGAACCAGAAACCTGAAATTACTGCACAGCTAATTCTCTCTTTAGATTCCCTCTCTTATGTATGGGATTAGGGCAGTAATCAGACAAGCACTTAATAAAAATAAATAAATAAATAAATAAATAAATAAATAAAAGCTCATTTGTACAGGGAGTATAGTGGACTTAAGCGTGTTGAGTACCCTTAAGGAGGCTTTAGAACATATTAAAGTAGAGGCTGTAGCATAACGTAGATGCAGTGGGTTACTGTACAGTTGTAGCTTTAGAGTATAGTAGAGCTGAGGCTGCAAAGTACGATAGAGCAAGGCTCAGGTATAGTAAAGTGAAGTTTGCAGGGTCAGGTGGTAGGGTGGTAATTGACTCAATTAGCTTTTAGGCTAACATCCTATCGGACAGCCTCACAAACAGCCAACGTGTCTGCTTCACCAGAGCCACAACTACACAAGCTACAACTGACGTTCAAAGCACACTGATCCGTTTGTGTTGTCAGGGAAAGCTGGGTAGCTATACTCTAAACCAGTAGTTTAATCAGGTGTGCTGGGAGCAGAAGACGCACTACAAATGCCTACGGTACGGTGCCTCCAGGACCAGGGTTGAGAAACAATCAGCTCAAGTCCATTTCGAGTTACAGGGGTGTGTCAAAGCAGAGAATCCACCAGGATTAAGAAATGCTCAATAGATTTAAATAAATTTTAAATAGCCTGTGGGAATGTTGGGTTAGCACAGTATGCCATTTCTTGGTCCTTTATGATCAGTGTCTAGATCAAACTGTGGTCACTTTTAATATGATATGAACTGTAAATCGTGAATGTGATTCGATGTGAAATTCTAAACACAAGGGTGGAAGAAAAACTCTTGAAAGTGGATGTGGGTGAATACGGTGTACATACATTGTACATAAAAGGTGCATACACACCATTAATAAATGTATAAACTGTAATGGCACACATATTCGTACCAAACAGTTGCGGTTAAGTGTACACTCTCACAGAGAAAAACACTTCCATGTTATTAAAATATAATATGGTAAATATGGTGATTTCACAAAGTGAGTGTGTGACACCCAGAAAGATGTAAGCCATCACCCCCCCCCCCCCCCCCCCTTGAGTACAACACAGCGAAGACTACACTATACAGCTTCTACTTACTACAGTAGAGACAGTACAGTGTAGTAGAGCTGGGCAATATGGAAAGTTTTTATATCACAATATTTAAAGACATTATTTTACAATATTTATCATATTTTGTCATGTAGACCAAATGCAACAACAGCATATTTTTTTAAAAAACACTCTTTCATACTGAGTACTGTGATTTTGTGTCACAGTGTTTTTTTTACTATTATTAAATGCCAGCTTCATAAATGGTAAGTATTCAGTATAAAGTATAGCTTGGAATTTTATTATTGGGTGAATTAGCTGTGTATTAGCTTGGACTAACGTATTAGCCTGTGGCCAGAGCCTCAGATCGGGACATTATAAAGCACTGCTTTTGTTCCATACATTGAACTTACGTATAAGTCTGAATGTTGTCATAACCAGAAACATTAACCTGTTAACATTTACAGTTATATTCTTAGCTATATTTTACACACATGGCCAAAATTTTGGTGCCCTTCTGTTGAAGAAAGGAAAACCCACAATGGTCACTGAGAACTTAAAATATGCTTTACTCTATTGAATTAAATAAGACTGATTACACTCTTTGTAATGAAACGCAGTTAATCAGTGCTCTTTAAGCACTGACAATATTCACGATACACTCATAAAAGCATAGTGTATCGCGACAAATTTCATTGCGATCAAATAACAGTCATATTGCCCAGCTCTACAGTGCAGTACAGCAGAGGCCGTAGAGCAAAGTAAAGCCTGTATAGTGTAGTACAGCAGACACTGTTGAGTGCCAATGTGTGTGGCAGAAGCAGAGTATAGTTCAGGAGTCCATGTGCAAACAGGCTTTTCCTCTCCCTCATCTGCTGCTAATGACAGCTGACAAACTACCCATGCAAATCTCATCCGAGCGTCTGCAGCGGCACCTCCCCCATCGCTCCTGCCCTGCCCCCCGCAGGGACACACACACACACACACACACACACACACACACACACACACACACACACACACACACACACACACACACACACACAGCACTCGAAAATTCCTCTGGCCTCTGACACTCCACTCAGAGAGCTCTCTCCTTTTGACCAAGATAATAGCCTGCTCTTCAGTCACATGACAGAGAGGAACAACAGCAGAAGGGCAGAAAGAGGCAGAGCAGGTGGTGGTGTGTGTGTGGCTTTTTTTGTTTTGTTTTTTAAATACACATAACTATACATATAAAACCTTCCATTTCCTTTTTTGCTTTGATACATTTTTAATCTGGCATTTTATATTGCGCCAAATTCTGCTGATGAATGGATCAATCGCGATCCTCCCAAATGACTAGAAATAAAATCCTTTTACGTTGACTTGCAGTTAAGTTCCCTTCACTGTGGCCCAAAAGAACAAAAGGTGAAAGTTACTACTGCAGTGAAATGCTTAAGAAAAGTGAGAGTGGAGTGCACAAACATGCCTCAATATGTAAACAAGAGGAAGGAAAAAAAAGAAAGAGGTTCCTCTTTCTGATCTGAAGCCTAGTGCATCAGGAAACGACGTCAGACCTCCCACAAAAACCACGTCAGCTCACACTTTCATTAATTTCTCAGCACGGCACGGGCGTCTCTGTCCTGGTGCTGCCGGCAGGGGTTCTGCCAGACTCAGGCTTTATAAACGCAGCAGACGAGGAACCTGCACTCAAACATGGCTCGAGCTACAGGAACAGCTGTATTAACAGAGATGCACAGAGACATTTCCGGTGCGACATGATAATCTGTAATATTGGCCACAGTGTGGTGTAATTATTGGTTATTAGAGACTGCTTTGGTCTATATTGGCCTTCTAGTCCACAATAGCAGAAGCACTCATATGCTAATTAGCCTACAGAAACCACAAAAAAGTCTATCAACATTAAAAGTGGAATATAAAACACCCATAAGAAGATGGCAAACAAAGTCAAGAGGCAAGTGAGACAAGACTTTGAACTTTGATGTCTTGGCACCATGGTGGGGTACACACCTCAATTACTTAGTTAGCTAATAAACTATATTAATAAAAATAGGGGACATAACTGTCGATTTCTAATAAACCGCAGTGTGTTGAACAGCATGGCTGAGTGATTAATTCTCATTTTATCCTGTACACGCAATATGAAAGCTTCGACTGCAGCATCAATCGATCAACAACACTGTCTCAAGTTTAAAGTGAGGAAACTTAACCTAATAACACTAACTTAACTTAATTGCTTGCTGATGAATTAGACCAACCAGAAGCACAGACGGGACTGCTTTGTTAAATGAGCTGAATTGTTTTTGATTTTGTTAGTTAGCTAATTGTTTACCATATCAAGCTGCGAAATTACTTCATGCACACGTCATTATTGATATGGGAACATATTGCTAGTGGTGTGTTTGTTGTTTAAGGAGTTTCAGGCTTGAGATTAGCACTTTGCTAACTGGTGGGATATATGTCATTACTTGTTGGCTACATTAGCCTTGTAGCTCCACAACAGCAAATCAAATGGGTCTGAAAAGCAGAGTTGCTCGCTGTCTTCCAACGCAGACTGAAGACCCACCTCTTCCGAGAGTACTTGGGTGACGTGCAGAGTACGGTGGTCTCCACACTAACTATTGTGTTAAGTAGTGTCTAAGCTTAGAGGTCTCTTTTGGATCCTAGTCTATGCAAACTAACTACGGGTATTTTCAGAGTCAACAGTGAAGCACTTTTGTAAGTCGCTCAGGAGAAAAGTGTCTGCTAAATGCCTTCAACGTAAATGTTAAACGCCTTGGCTGATCAACTACATCGAGCTGTCTTTCACTAGATCCTCACCTGAACACTTTTGAAGGTTTTCAGGCTACAAAACGATGAGGCTAATAAGACAGAAAGAGAGACTGAGCGACACAGAGGAGAGAGAAAAATAAAATAAATAAATAATAATATTATTAATAATAATAATAAATCATCCCCACATTCACCACATAGACTCACCTCTGCTTCAGTGTAGATGCAGCCTCAGGCCATTCCTGCAGCGGGACAACCAGTGGGAACCTTCGCACATCATCAGCTTCACTGCCTGCGGTCACAAATAAGACATAGGTCAGGACTTTAATGTGAGGTTAACAATGTTAATGATTTATACAGTTTGAGGAACTGTATGAGTAAAATGAGGTGAAAGAAATTATTTAGATCACATTAAAAAAAAAAAGAATTCTGGCATCACTGCTTTATTTTGCAGCAGCATTAAAAAAAAAAAAAAAAAAAAAAAAAAATCACAAATTTAGCAAAACTAGTTTACACTAGTTTTACCAGCAAAAGCATTTAAAATCAGTGAATCATTTTCTGAATCGGTTCAGAGGCTCATAAAGCCTCATTTCTCCATCCCTACTATTCAGACACACAGGCGCACGTTCACACAGATGCTTGGGTAGCCAATCTGAACCTGATGGCAGTGGTGGCTTAGCTTAGAGATCAGACGCTCTGTTTAAAAGTGGGCGGAGCTGCTATGGCAGTGTCCCAAATTGCCAGTGCTAAACCATGTGCAAAAAGAGCAACACTATTAGCTTGAGAATGAGTTACACCACTAATAATTACATGACCCTATCTCCCCATGAACAACTAATCCTGTCCCAACATTGACACCAACTAAATGTTTTAACAGGTTTCGCTGGTTAAAGGGTTCTTCAAATACCTTTTGCAGATGAATGAAGTACTTCCAATAGAATAGGACTCTCTGCCTCTCCAAAATCTAGTAGAAATCAGAAATGAGCAGGTGTCCCAACACTTTCGTCAATATAGAGTAGCTCTAGTGATCATTGTTCAGGTATAAGCTTCCATTAATAGCTTATGAAACTAAAGCAGTACCAAATATGCCTACATTTGGGTTACGGGATATAAAAATCAGCCAACTGTCATTTTACAGACCAAAACAGTGAGCTAAAAACTGCATTTCCAGAAAGTCTGTGAAATAAAACCCCGTCCTGCAGCAGCTGACCACTCCGATTTTTAGGGGAAGCTGCAAACACAGTTCAGCCTCTTTTTCTTCTAGAGAACCAAAACCACAGAAACAGCAGCTAAAAACGGCAGCTCTGCATTTCAGGAATACTCACAGACTTACAGGGCAGAATCTGGGATTACAAATTACAACCACACTAAGAAATTCTAAGTATGCTGCATGTCCAAATGTATGTGGACACATGCACACAAGATTTATAGGGCCAGGGCTACGTTTTCCCTCAACGGTCAGCTATATTAGTGGGATTTATGCTTCCATTACTTGTTAACTATGTTACCTTTTGTAGTTTCCCTGCTTACTGCTGTCATGGGAACCAAAGAGAGCGTGACTTTTGAAGCGCCACAGAGCAAACAGTCCATTGACTGACATGGTGATTCACCAACCACAATAACTTCCTTCAGAGACACCAAGTTTTACCGCAGCATTGTCCCAAAAGTGCCCCAAAAGAGCTATTTTTACTGGCTCTGAGATGACACCACGACTACTGGATCAGAGCAGGACAATCCTGGAGTGGATATCCACAGCATTGCATTTCTGAGCGCATCACGGTAACAATGCAACATTATATTGCCCACCAACAGAGCATCCTCATCCCTAATAAATCATCTCTGAGTACCTTAGGTCTACAGGACCGCTGCACTGGTGGCCAAAACACTTCCACTGAAGACATTGAGTAGCACAAACGTCACCAAATAAAAGAAGTCAATGCAAAACCCCCTCTGACAGCGTAAGCAGGCCAGCCGTCCCTGAGCTATTAACGGAGAAAACGAGATCGTCATTAAAACAGGAAAAAGAAAGAAGGAAAAAAAACAGAAGGCGGAGGGTAGACGACAATCATCCTCAGGTTGGTAACGAGTTTAATCATGTCCTACATGTCTCCAGGGCCGGCTCGTCCACCGGGGAACCAGCTCCAGCTTATTAGATAGTAACATGAAGTACGCCTTTTTAATTACGTTCTGAAAGCAATTAGCAAAAAAAGGTTTAAATCATCTCCCGTTCCAGAATTAGCTCCTGGAAAAAAAAAAAAGCTGCGGCGGCCAACATCCTTCAGCACAGCCAGAAACGACCCGCTACCTCCTCATAACCAACACAAGCTTTTAAAGCAGCCCATATATATATATATATAACTAAATATTAATATTAGTTAATGGTATACTTAAGAATAATGACAGTAATGACAACAGTAGCTATAGTAATTATTATAAGAACAGCTAGAACAACTGAGACTTACATGGACTTACATACATCATTACAATGTTATACAAGCAGTCAAAACACCCCAAAACATCCATACAAGTAAGGAAACGGGAATCGAATCCAGCCCGAGCTCCACTAATAATATCTGTGTGGGTTTATTCAGCAAAACTGTCATAGTCCATTTTCACTTGGCTATTTTACAACAGCTGTAGGCTTGAATGGGCTAAACTGATATTAGCCACAAAGAACAGGCCAAAAAAAAATATATATATATATTTCCATACACTTCTTTTTTTAAAAAGACCATTTTAATAAATAAATAAATGGTTGTGCTATAAAGCAGTCAGTTAAGACTACACTTCTGTGGTTTTGGCCAATGGGACGATATTTATAGTAATACATTACATTAAAATGTTTTTCTGATCGTTTGGAGATTCTGCCAGTTCTTAAATAACACTGTCTGACCAGAAATGCAGAATTAGGGCTGTGTAAGTGGATCTAGTATTGTACTGGGATATTCTCTTAATGCAGCAGTGTTACGTTTATGTTGACATGTCTGGGGTGAACTGAATGTTAGAAAGTCTCCAGCCAGCAGTCCGTAAAGCACAGGCCAGGGAAGATTTCTGTCACATGACTATGTTACTGTGAGCCGACATGACAACACTGACACAGTTATAATCACTCAGGGCTGCAATAAAAGCCCAGCCCGGCCTCCTAAGTGATAACACCGCCAAAACCGAAAGCACACTGAAAGGTCAGACTTCAACGTTACAAAGGGCTTTATGGGGTAAAGGGAAGAAAGAAAAACCAGAAAAAACAAGTGTTTTAACAGGTTTAAACAAATTTACACAGAACCTCTAAACATGTGTGAACAAGGGGAAAAGTCAATTCTACACAGAGCTGATTATTCAAACAGCTTCTGTATTTTCCCTCAGATTACAGCACATGATAAAACTGCTCCCATAGAAAAACACAGATACAGCGATACAACTCAAACAAGCCATTCCTGAAGACACACATTTCACAGCAGACACTAAAAGGACTCTGAACAGCACCCCCCCCCCCCCCACCCCCCACCCCCCCCCCACCACCAACACTCACTGAAATAAGTTATAGTTCTCCACCGTTTTAGGTCACACAAGACCCCAGACACAGTTGATCAGCCAAGACATGTTTGGTATCGGACATGTGCTTCTTTAGTTTACAACAGGAGCTGCTAACAAACACTGGACTTAAACTGCCATCCCTGAAAATATACATGCCCCAAGCATTCAGCCATTTGCTACAAAAAGCAAGATAGAGTTGAACCTTTCTGTTATATTAATAAAACAAAATAAAAAGTCTAATGATAATTATTTTAAAAGGGTTGATTTTTTTTGCAACTGTACAGAAAAAGGTCACTAATTATTATAAGTAAACTCTGATCTGAAAGACATTAAAATTCGATTACACTAAATATTGATTAAATAAATATTAATTGCGCTAAAGACAAAGTATATGAACTCAAACTTCCTCCGTTCAGATGGTTCACTCTGTACCAGGTCAGTTTGACCCAAAACATTAATGCTGTTCCTCACAGCTAAACATAACAGGAGGGTTAAAAGGTCTTGCACGTTGCACTTTCTGCAGTCTGTCCTGTACTGTATTGTTTTTGTTCTGGGTTTGTTCCACGCTGCACCCTTATTCTGAAAAAAACACAGTTTCATTCCACTGTGTACTTGTACAGAGCTAAAACGACAATAAAAGCCTCTTGACTTGACTAGACTAAAACAGCATGAACAGATTTATGAACTACACCATCATCCACATAAAGTGAGACTACACTGTGCTCAGGTGAACGTGGTTCTGGGTGTGCTGTGGAGAAGCGGATTTGTGTCGATGTAGACTGCGGTGTGACACTCCAAATAAACACGGGCAATTTAAAGAGATCTCATCATGCCAAACTGAATTTCACTTGCTTGTTTCAAAATAAAAGCTTCATTTAAAATATTAAAAGTTATATTTTCTAAACACGGCATTTACTCTACAGTCTATATGGTCCAAATGTGAAACCTTAGCTGCAAAACAGAATCATTGTTTTAAGGAGGTCACATCAACTACCAGTTTCACAAATTAACCTAGTTATACCTAGGATAACACAGAAAAAAAGAAAGAAAAAAAAAATATATATATATATATATATATATGGGCCCTCCTAAAATTAGGGCCGAAAACGAAACCGCACTAAATGAAATAAGTGCAAGTGCAAAAAATAAAGACAATCAGTATGTCTAAAAATGATCACTGTTCTCCTTAATGATTTATTTACACACACATCTAGGGTTGTGGGGTTCTAGCCCATGCTGGGATCCCCCAAAATAGGCATCTTTAACTAACACACATATTGCTTTTATATGTTTAATTCAACACAAACATTGTATTCCTTTGGTTATTTACCAATCAGGGGAGCTAGCTGTGGAGTCCGACTTTAGCTTTAAAAATCAGATTTCACACTGGAACAGTAGCGTGTCAGTATTTAGCCTCAGAAGTTGTTCCACGCCTCTCTTCACCTCCCCCCATCCTCTTCCAGGTCTAAAAATGATCACTGTTCTCCTTATTTTTTATTTATTTATTTATTTTTTTATTTTTTTTTATCCGGTCTTAAAGAATAGTGCTGACATGACACACAAATAAACATGCTAGTAGTGCAACAGTAATGAATCTGAAATTTGGGTTTAATCGCAGAAACTGTACTTTTCTACTGTAAAACACACAAGCGCACACATCCAGAAATGCAGAGTGGGCGACTCCTTATGAACCAAACATGTTTCACAAGTTTAACAACTTCCAGCAATACAGCAGCTTCTACTATATTTTTTGGTCTTCTTTCACTCCTTCATTTCTCCTTCCCTCACATTTTTCATTCCAATTGTTAAGACTGCGAAAAACTAAATATCTCCCTAACTAAAGTACCAAGTCAATATTCAGCCCGAGTTCATGTTTCGGCCATCAGCTGCCATAAAAACCAAATGATGAAACACTGTCCTAAGTTTTGAATGAGGAAAACGATCCTAATAACACAGAGCTCATAAACTGCCTGTAGATGAATTCGACCAATCAGAAGAAAAAACAGTTCTCGGTCAAAACAATGGTCTTAATTTCTAGAAAGTAACTGTAATTTAGAGGCAGTAACGACACTATATACATACTCCCTATAATTCTCAGTTAATCTCCATTAGCGGGTTTGTGTCAAGTGAGGGAGTGTGAAGTGTGTGACTGATCTAGTTTAAAAATCTTGCATAACCCTGGTCTTGTGACTGTACTTCCATATGAGGAAACACACTTTCTGCTATATTTACTCCAGCGGAGTGGCAGTACACACTTGCAGCTGCTACGGGGCTGGAGTGTGCCAAACAAACAAATACGTAAACAAAACTGTTTAAAACATGTAGGATTGTGAAACACTTGACACGAAGTAAACAGTGATGCTAAAAGTGAAAGTGTGCAGAGTTCAGCATAGCATACTGAAGGGACTCCGATAAGAATCATCCACACAATCCTTTTACATATACGGTGTATCCAAATGTTGGGCACCCCATCTAATGAATGCATGCAGCTACTTTACGGTCCACCCACTGCTGACACGGATTTGCAAATGTGCACACACACACATACACCTTGTCTAGTCCCTGTAGAGTAACATTGCCAATAGTACAAGACTCTCTCGTGCAGAACCTATTGGCACCACACCCAATGCTAGGCATGGGCTAGAAGGGTATAAAGCCCACCCCCCAGCACTGAGCTGTGAAGCAGTGGAGGAACTGTGTTCTCTGGAATGATGGTGGTGCCGTATCCGATACTTTTGGGAGGAGTTAAGGAGTAGGGGATGGGGGGGGGGGTGATCAGGCAACATCCTGACCTTAATAATGCTCTTGTAGCTGAAAGTAATCAAATCCTCACAGCAGTGTTTCAGAATTCAGTAGAAATCCTTCTTTGGAGAGTAGAGACAGTTGCTCCAACAAAAGAAGGATACTTACGATCACACACATGTAGGGTTGTGGGGTTCTAGCCCATGCTGGGATCCCCCAAAATAGGCATCTTTAACTAACACACATATTGCTTTTATATGTTTAATTCAACACAAACATTGTATTCCTTTGGTTATTTACCAATCAGGGGAGCTAGCTGTGGAGTCCGACTTTAGCTATAAAATCAGATTTCACACTGGAACAGTAGCGTGTCAGTATTTAGCCTCAGAAGTTGTTCCACGCCTCTCTTCACCTCCCCCCATCTTCTTCCAGATGGAAGCCCAACCCGACACTCTGGATCTGTGCCATATGGGCCAGGCTAACTGAAGGAGCTCAGTGTTCTCCGGGCTCGTTGGTACCACTGTGTTTTTAATATTTATGTTTAATACAGACACTGGGGAGGAAGTTCTGGCCCGCCTCCCGCTGGTCAGGTCTCCTGGGGATTGGAGGAAAGGAAAAGGTTCTTCCGAACTGTCTCAGAACCGTTCTCTGTGGTAGTCAAAAAGGCCTAGCTCACGAGCCGCAGCCTGCAAATCCTGCATTACCTGATTAGGAGCGCTGCTTATTCTCCAGCGGGCAACGTAATTGGACGAGACAGCGAGAAGAAAAGAGTCTGAGGAGAACGCCGTCTCAGTCAGCGCAGCGGCCGAAAGACTGTCATCAGCCTGCCAGCGGACATCGTGGCTGTGAAATTATATTACGGCATCCAGCTGTCAAACACCATGATTATCCCAAATTAGAGCTCCGGCCAGCGCCTTTATAAGCCTTTCAAAACAAGCCGGAGTCTATGACTATCTGAGGCCCAGTTACTGTAAGATGACTTTAGAAATAAAAATAAATGTCCATAATATTGGCTAGTGAGGACTAAACTCAGCGGGCTGGTGCCAACAGCCAGCAATAAAAGATTTTTAGCTCAGGATTACCAAACGTTAAAGAGCCCACATCAATGAGGATGATCCAATCAACCTATTTACATTTACATTCACAGCCCTTCAAATTCTTATTTAGACCAACTTACAGTTGAATCATGTTTCACAGATAGACAAATGTCTCATTAGGACCCTTACTGCTATAGGGAATAGGGTAAGTCTGTCTCAGGAAAGGTGGCATACAAACTGTGCTACACTGCTAATGTGAAATTAGTCAATGAAAACAGCGTAAATCAAGATACTCTACATACAGGATCATATACATTACGTCATATTTTATATATATATATATATATATATATATATATATATATATATATATATACACACACACACACACATATATACATATATATACATATACATATATATATATATATATACATATACATATATATATATATATATATATATATATATATATATATATATATATATATATACATATATACATATATACATATACATATATATATATATATATATATATATATATATATATATATATATACACACACACACACACACACACATATACACACATACACATATATATATATATATATATATACTTAAATAACTTGTATAAGTTCTTTAACACTTCCTCCAATTGGTCAGTTTTTCTAAAGCTATTAAAAACAAACCAAACAAAACAAGATTTATTTTAGCGCTGAACCAGCAAACAGCCATGAGGGCAATTTCATTTCACTGCGTTCTCTGTCAGCATGAAGACTGTGAAGCTATTGAGGAGCTGTAAATATGACTCATCACCACAAACAGGAATTTCATTAGTGGAAATTAGTGGAAAGTCCTTAAATCGTATCAAGGATCTCCGTGAGCTTTTCGCATTACATAGCCAAATGTTAGACGACACCAGGCACTACAAAGTCTTATCGGATATAAAAGGAACTCATCCTAAAAGTATTGGATGGAGCTCCATCACCACAGGGAACACAGTTCCACTACTCCACAGTCCCAAGCTGGGGGGTTTTATATCCCTCTAGACTATGTTCAACACTACACTAAAATTAAAAGGTCCCTTCAGCGATTGGATTTTGATACATTTTTGTAATGTGTGAGAATAAAGAACCTTTCCATTTGTAAAGACCCTTCACATCAAGTAAACCAAAAGAAGTTCATCTATGGCATCGCTCAAAGAACCCATCTTTATTTTTAAGATTTACATTTTTTTTGCCCCCACAGGTCAGATTTGTGCAGAACACGGATGCACCAATAACCACTTTTTCCTTTCCGATGCCAGATTTTCAAGTATCTGCCAAAACCAAGTACTGATAACAACTCTGACTTACATACTTAATATAAATAAATCCTGATACTCAACAGCATGTACTGGTTGAGTAACTGCACATTTGAGGTTTCAGAGCTATGAAACAATGGAAATTGCCACAATGCACTAAGCATAAGAATAATCCTGCTAAGCTCGACCAAACAGCTTTTTATTTAGTGTTTAAAATTCACATTTCATTACAAGTATACGTCCCTATGTAAAAATACACCAAACTTCAGTATGTGTGTGGCCTTAAAGCTCCATTAAAGTTCCTTTAAATGTCTGTTTAATGGTAATAACTGGCTGTTTAAATGTTTGGTTTCATAAAGTGGGTAGTACTGATCCAGCATCAGTGCAACACTAGTGCAGAAACTACTACTGAGGATTTCTCAGCTCCAGAGTACTTCAGAGTGTCTGGCTTTCTTCTGAAACACAGCACTGAGGTGTGCAAGATGGTGCTCAGGTGTGCTCTGTTACAGATCTTTCTAGGTGAAGTATGGTGGTGTGGGTGAGCTTTGTCTCTGATCACCTGTGTAGCGCGCACTTGACTAACTGATGAAAGCCGTCCAGTGTCCACTCTGCAAATCCACTAATAAGAAAGGATGTCCGCAAACACGGACATTTAGTGTACGAGTGTACATAAAGTACTTAACCACAGTCTGACCTTGCATTACAGCATATCCTTAGGTTCCACCTTCTTTACGGAGCGAAACAGAAGAAACGCTCTGTCTAAAAGCAGCTCAACCTCCAGTTCACCTCGCGGCCACCTCGGCTTCACCCTCCCTGTACTCAGCATACCCTCCGACTCGGAATTTCCTTCGTCTCCTCAACCCCCAACTTGCCTACCACCCAGACGGAGAGGCCTCCTGAACCGATGCCAGTCCACTTGGTGCCAAGGAGATCACACTGCTGGTCTGCAGCCAAACACACATTTGGATTCCAGGAGAAAATCCAGCAGCCTGCAGTGAAGAACATCATCACACTGCCCAGGGCAGCCCCTCCACTCAACACAGTCACCTATAACTCTGAACCCTTCTGAGACCCAAGCTCCAGCCACACACGCACTGTTGAGCCGGTAGAGCCAGCTTACTGGTGCGAGTACGACTTCTGCGCACCTACAAGACTTCCTGGCCTGAGAGGGAGGGCTTCTTAGTAAGATTGAACACTACACTGAGGTCTGTGCACTCCTGTGTTGGCGATGTTTTGTTTACTGCGGTGAAGCATCCCTCAGTTTGAAAAGGCTGCAAAAAATAAGTCAAACGAATGATAACGTAGAGGCAATGATGTCACATCTCTATGCACCAATATGAACATTGTGGGCCGATGCTGGTATTCTACATTGTTGACTGGGCATATTTGTGGACAGCAATACATAAATGTATCATAAAACCAAAAACACATCACATTTCAGCTTCACATATTACACACATTCAGTCACCTGATACCAAACCTTCACTCAATCGATTATCTGCCAATGCAGATGTGATTGGAATATCATATTATTCCACCACTGTGTTGCTCTTTAAAAGAAGTCATCACTGCCGGGCACAGGAATACACAAACCTTCTCTCTTATTCACAAATAGCAGCAATTCCTTATAATATATTTATTAAAACCCAACCTCAACAGAAGACAAGCGGTAGAGCCAAGCTTTTGCTGAAACAGCATATTCTCACATACACAGCCGATTAGACAGATGTGTATGTGTGTGTGTGTGTGTGTGTGGTAGGGAGTGGGGGGGTTCGAGACATGCTAAGGCAGGTGAAATAAGCTGGGCAGTTCACTCTCAGTTTGTCATGTCACTGCTCCAGTCAATGTACAGCTGCCATCTCCATTCACCCCAAACAACTGTGGGTGACGCAAGTTAACACTACCCTCCCTCCAGCACCACTGACCACCGTCAAGCAGCACTTCGTATTCTAGGTGTTGAGACATGAGATGCTGTTGTAGGTCACATAATCATACTGATCTGCCATAACGTTAACATCATCTGTCTGATCTGACCAAGGTGTTAGCAGCAGATCCTCAAGCTCCAGCTAGTTGTGAGGGGGGCCCTCCATGGATTGCATCAGTGAGCCTAAGGCATCCCCTTCACCAGTTTACCTGTTGTCCTTCTGATACCGAGAACCCCTAAGACCTGTCTGATGTTCTGACACAGCTCTCTACCCATCAACATAGCTCAGATTCTTATGCTTGTCCATTTCTCCTGCTTTTAGAAACATTACCTTCAAGAACTGACCATTTACCGCTGCCAAATATATCCACCCCTTGACACATGCCACTGTAGATGAAGATAATTACCTGTCAGTGGAGCTAAGGTTATGACTGATCAGTGTATATACTGCTTAAAAAATAAATTAAAAAATAAATAAATAACCTTCTTATAAAAAGAAAGAAAGGTAAGAAAACCAAGCCATTCGCTCTATTCTCAGTCCACTACAATTCCCACAATACCATGCAAATCTGGCTTACAGTCCACGTTGAATTTATGAACTTTGGTCCCGCATGATGTTCGTCAACCTTCAACCAACATAAGGATGCATCAGCTTACCGCGTACCACATATTCTCTGTGCAACTGCACTCACCGAACCATGATGTGCATGATGTGGTACAGTGTAAATACACGTATCCTCTCACTCTTATCCAGCACTATATAACACAGACAGGTGGTCACGCGTGGTCTTGAGTCAGAATTCTGTGCGAGGGTATGATCACATTCAGAGTAAACAGTGTACAACTGCTCATGTGTTTTATTCTACACATCAGCAGAAGTTCAGCACACCCAGCCAATGGGATGCAAAACCAACTCAGTTTAAGTGAATTGTGTTTGTGAGCTCACAGAAACCGTGAATTTGCAGGGGGCTGAGCGATACGGCTAAAACATCAGATCATAATCAGACGCATTTGCCACACTATGGGTCACGATATTCTGACCATTAGAGTAAACACACTCGAGTCAGATTTACTGTTTACAGATATGATTGTAGTTTGTGGTGTAAAATACATGTGTTGGTGTTTTGACACAGCAGTCTGATTTCACTGATCACATTTATCTAAATGCAGATAGTTTATGTTGACGGATTTGCACTCACTCGGCTTAACATGAAACATGAAGTCTTTTCATTTAGAAACCACTTCAGTTAAGGTTCCAGTTGAAAAGTGAACCGGGAATCGATTTTTAAAGCTGTAAATATTCCAAGTGTTTATAACAACCATGTAAGAGGTGCTGAAACAGTGGACTTTGAGAAGCACGCTACAGCAGAGCAGGAGTGGCGGTGTAATCCAGGCAGAGTTGCCCTTTGCACCCAGAGTAATCTGAGACATTAACCAAAATCCACACACACAGAGAGAGAGAGCGAGAGAGAGAGAGAGAGAGAGAGAGAGAGAGAGAGATCAGAGCTAATCAAGGCGGATAAAGGAGGTCATCATTTTCCTGCTTTACTCTAATTAGGTCTATTCAGCATAATTTAGTTACGGTCTGAACTGTACTGGATTCTATGGACATGGCAAACGAAGACATTGTTAGCTTGCAGAACTATTTCCCACCTCTCTACACTTCAGAATTAAACTCACTATTCCTTCCTGTGCCTTAAAGAGGAGCAGTGCTGGAGAGGTGGAGAAGTGGTATGGGAAGAGCAACATGGGAAGGGAGAGTGGCTAAGGGAGGAGTGGTGCAGGAAGAGAGGAGTGGCTGGAGAAGTGGTGCAGGAGTAGCGGTGTGGAGGAAGGTGCAGTGAAGAGGGAGAAGCTGTGCATGTGGGAAGGGAGCAGCTGCAGAAGGAGCAGTGTGGGAAGGGAGGAGCAGAGGGACAGGAGAAGCGGCGCGTGTGGGAAGAGAGCAGAGGCTGGGGGAGCAGGGCAGGAAAAGCAGCGTGTGTGTGAATGAAGGAGCAGCCGGGGGAGCCGCGCATGGGGAGAGACGTAGAGGGAGGAGTGGTGGTGCGTGAGGGGACGAAAAGAGCGACTGTGGCAGCGTTGCAGGAGGAGCGGTGTGGTGAGCGTGGGAGGGGAGGAAAGGGAGGAACGGTACAGGAAGAGCCGTGTAGGGAAGGAGCAGTGCAGGTGGGAAGGGAGGAGAAGCTGGGGGAGTGGTGCAGTGTGGAGGTGAGGATGAAGGAAAGGGTGTTCTACAGTTATTCTGCAGTGAGGGTAAAGTTTAAACGTCCACTGTGATGAAATGACTCGGTCAGTGGAGGGAGGCGAAGGTCAGCAGAATCAACACTTCCCTTCCCACTGTCCGCCCGGCCACCAGAAGGTCCCATGACCAGGGAACATACTGGAGGGTCTGCTTGTGTGATCGGACATAAGCCACAGCAACCAGCGTCCGGGGCTATACCATATTTGCCATCAGTGGTATCTCAAAATTTTCTCAAAATAAACTATATGCAGGGAGCAATCTGACCTTAAGTACATTTTCATTTTATTATGTCTTTATGCCTTTTATCCGTAAATGCTGATTTATTAAGGTTATTTTTTTATCATTAGTTCAGAATGCGTTTTACTTTTTGAATTTCTTCATGGTGCCGTTTCTGCACTCAATGTAATTCTGAGAGAAAACACAGGTTGATTGAATCACGGCTGCAGATGAGTCTCTGTTTCTGTAGTGAAAATAACTCTGGCTCTGTCACTGATGTGTTTTGAAAACATTGCAAAACAGACTGGAATGGCAGGACGCAGCAGTGTAACGGCTGCACCAGTAATCAGGCCTGAGTTAAATGTTCTTTACCCACATGGTGAGGACACAGCACTGGCCCAAAGAAACAAAGCCAATAAATCTGGTCTAAAATGTCCCATACACACAGAAACCCACCATCAAGTCCGCTGGCCCACCCGCTCGCCCGCAGCACTGGAATAAATGACACGATTCCTTAAAATAGCTGAGCACCACAAAAGGCCCACGACCGCCTTACAACTGAAAATCAGCTGACCGAGGTCAGCAAAATCCTCTGTTCTCCAACAACCGGCAACCTGCTGTTTACCCACCTCACCAACATGACTAAGCATTTAGACAGCCGAACCCGCCAACGTGGAGCGCTCACACACTCCTGCTGTTTCTATTTTTTTCTGCGGCACTCGCACGCAGTACAACTTTCTAATTAGACTAGCCTTATAAAGAGCTGATCGATGCTTAAATGTCTTTATTAAATGGTTATTAATTTGCTCATGAACCCTAAAATCTTTAGTAAGTAGTTATAACGTGAACAGCAAGGACAGCAGTGACCTGTTGCCTTCCAAACAGCGAGTCCACATGAACCCACACTGGTAAAGCTCAGATGCTGCTGGTTCCTGATCTTACTGTGGGTTCTCCATCAGTCAGCCTCAGCAGAGATCTGTTCATAACGTCCTCCTGTTTAACTCCAACAGCAGCTTCTATTAGTCAGAAGAGGATCATCTGATCTACTTTCACATTCTGAGTGATCTTAGTGATCTTAATGTTAGGAACTCATTAACACAGTGATGTGTTCACACTTTACAAGAAGACCCTCTGTGGATCTTAAAGGTGTTAATACCTTATCAACTTAATAAATGGACACATCAAACTAATCAGGAGAAAATGAAAAGGTCAGACGATCCTATTCTGACTAATAAAAGCTGCTGTTGGAGGTAAACTGTAGGAAGTTATGAACAGATCTCTGCTGAGGCTGACCGGTAGAACACTGACTGACGGAGAACCCACAGTGAGATCAGGAACCAGCAACATCTGAGCTTTACCAGTGTGGAGGAACATGGACTCGCTGTTTAAATAAAAAAAAAAAAAGACAGATCACCGCTGTGTGTGCTAAAGATGCTCATAAATAATCTGTAAGCTGTTCATAACCTGGTTAATAACCATGATTTCAACACCATTTTAGGACATTAACTAAGGAGAGAATACCATTCAATTTGACATTTATTCAAAGATTCTTCCGAAAACGAATGTAATTGTGAACTAACAGAGAAACTGAGCGCTTTTCACATGAATTTCACATCCTCATGTCCACTCAGGTAGTAAGATTGGTCCTTTATAACCACACCAACTCAACTTTAGACTCAGATTAGAACATAAAATTCTGATGAACATTTAGGGCACTTTGTAAGATCCCTGTTGGGGAAAACATTAACTAATGCTAACTGCTCATTAGCTTTCACCATCCTTAAGCTCCTTTAATGCCAATCCATTAGCTTTCTTAATATCAATTTAACTTTTTAATGCTAAAGTGAATTAAGGCTAACAAAACACTGGGTTTCTGAACATCATCATATCACCCATCGGCATGCTGGAGAACACTCCAGGAAGGGGAAACAATGTTAAATGTGCTAATGGCCCTGAAACCGATCATTCTCACATTCTCAGACCCTCCTGATCCAAAACTACAATCTCACCTGGTTCTCAATCTCCATGCTGAATTATTAGGGTTGCACAACATTACCAACATCATATCACTATTAATGACCTGAAAAACGAACCAGAGATCATTTTGGTGGACAGCGGTTCTGAATTACTCTACTACACATGATGACTCCAAAAATCACAAATAAGGTGCACCAAATATTTGGCAATATTTGAATGGCGATATTTCACTGTTATGTACATCACAACACATTTTCCTGGGTGTTTTGTGAATGAATGTCATCAATCTATTCCCAGTATTGATAACATTTTTAGGTAACCTGGCAATTCTAGGACTTCTTGGCCTGTCCCAACTTAACAGAGGACAGAAAATGTTTAAGTAGCATTGCACATCATGAAACTGTCCAGTCTCATTTCCCCCTCCCATATCACCCCCCCATCTGCAACTCCTATGTTACACTTCTTTGTATGTATCAACAGTGTATGTATCATCATCCACAGACAAGTAAAATATGCACAATATGCAGAAACGCACAACATCAGCTCAGAATTCCCGTCTCAGTTCATTCCTACTAGGGGTGCACTGGCACGTGTATTCGTACCGACCCATCACTCTACAGACATCACGGTTTGGTGCATGCAGTCATATGGACTACACACAATACTCACTATTACAGTAAATACAGTCATTTCACCAGTGCACACCACCCTCCCCCCCCCTCCCTGCCGTGCACAGAGAGACATATACGAGCAGCTTTTCCTGTCTTTATTCTTTATCAACTGAAATGAAACAAGTATTTCAGCGGCATTCAGACCTTTGCCATCTTATTTCAACTCATGAAATCATGGCGGATCAGAGGAGGATGGTGTGTCAGTGTTGTTGGACAGCTGTAGAGTGTGTGTGTGTGTGTGTATGTGTGTGTGTGTGTGTATGACGATCACATCAGGTTCCATTTCAGCCAAGAACAGAAAGCTGAGGCTGCAGTGAGCACAGGCTCATCAAACACAGACAAATGCAGCCTGGTCTGAGCAACACACATGGTGTGGTCAGAATATGGCACCAACATCATAAATATATGGTCACGGTTACGGCTGAGATCATGCACAACATCATAAAGCAGAAACGTCTCAAACTGGTTTCATGAGCCTGACAATAAGTTCAGGGTTCCTCGTCGGCCTTCCCAGTCACCAGATCTAACCCCAGTAGAAGATCATTCGGGATGTGGTAGAGCAGGAGCTGAAAAGTGCATGGAAGGGCTCCTGAAGGATCTGCAGAAACTAAGTGACACAATCATGTCAAAACGAAACAGAATATCAAAGAAAATGTTTCCAACGTCTTGTGGAATCCATGCCACGAAGAACTGAAACTGTTCTGCGAGCAGAAAGAGGGCCTAGCAACTATTGGTAAAGTATTCCTACTAAAGCACTTGGGAGCCAAATCGCCACCCAATCCACGACTATCCACAAATAAACGCTCTTTTCTCAGTAATGGTGATCCAGGCCGATTTCTACAGCCCACATTTCCTACATGTTCCCTAAAGTCAAAAGATTTCAACTAAAACATCAGATATCAGCATTTCCTAATCAGTGCACCCCTAACAGTTATGGCTTTAGAGCTGAGCACTGGAGCACCACAACGACCCGTCCATCCCAGGCAAACCGTGCCCTGTCAGTCTGAAGGTCTTGAAGGCCTGAGGTCTTCATTAGGAGAGTGAGTCGGAGGGTGACTGAAACCTCTGCAAAACTTTTTAGAGAGCCGAGCAGCCTGGATGAAGTCTTTACCAGTCCCTGGGCATGCAAGGAGAGCTGTTCAGCTGTTAAAAAGCTGGTAATAGCTCCCCCAAGTCCTCACACTGCGCCTTCAACGGACAGCGACAACACGCCGATGGACTGCCGACGGACTCCGACCGCTAGCCGAGCCGAGCTGAGCCGAGCCGAGCTGAGCTAGCACAACTTTCAGCGTAAAAAGCAACTCGTCTACGCGGCCCAGTGGGAACGGCTCAAGGCTAAAGTGTCTTACACGAGGGCGCCGAAGTGTAAATGCGAGCTAAAGGCTTCATATTCGTGTAGAAAGAGGTTTCAAAAAGCGGCACAAAAGCACAAAACTCCTCCAACTCAAGTTGGCCTCGAATTCGCATTCGACTTTTCCGTTCCACCTTAAATGGCGCAGGAGTTTCATTCTGGCGCATCCTGAGGCATCCTGAATGTAGCCGCTGCGCCATTTAAGGTGGAACGGAAAAGTCGAATAAGAAGACTCGATCCCTTCGTGTTTTGAGGGGGGAGGGAGGGACAAACAAAAAATAAACAAAATACCCTCGCAAAGCGGCCCAAACCGCCCGTGACTTCTCGACGGTGGAATATTACTCACAGTCCGGGGGGTTGGAGAGGTTTGTCCGCGGTTAAATGCTGTGTTTAGGCTCCGGCTCTGACCTTCGCTCTGGGGAAGCAGCAGTTGAGCTCAGCGCCGCCGCCATGTTGCCTTTGGCTGCTGCTGCTCTACTGCGTGTTGTTGATCTGCACGGCAGGCCCCGCCCACTGAGCTCGGACTGGCTAGTACTGCTTACTCACGCACAGTCACGACGTTCTGGAACACGAAAGCCCCGCCCATCCATTGCGGAGATTGGATAAGAGTTCATTCTCACAGACAGTCACGACGTTCTGGAACATCAAAGCCCCGCCCTCTAGCAATGCGATTGGCTGATTGTTCGTTTTCTTTAATTTCGTTTTTTAATTTGCTTTTATGTTTATCTTTTATTTGTTTTTCTCCTCAGGTCCCGCCCTTCTACACAACGATTGGTCCATTAAATTTACCTTTTTTCAGTTCAATTCACTTTTATGTTCATCATTATTTATTTTCCCATTTTATTTATTTCCCAAGTCCCGCCCCTATGGCAATGGGATTGGCCGACAGCTCGTTTACTTTTATTTCATTTTAATTCATTTTTGTTTATTTTACTACAGAGTAAAAAAACACAACCATTTTTGCCAGGCTTGTCTAGTTCAAATGACATAATTTCATTTTATTTATTAATATTTAATATTAATTTAATATTATTAATATAATATGTATTTATTATTTGTAAATAAATATTGTATGAATTTCCATGTATACTCATATCTCACCATTAGTTCCATGTACTTCCTTTACTTCATTTTAAATAGATTTTTATTTACTGACTCATCCATCCTGTGATGAGGAGGATGCCCCCTCTATCTGACACACAATCCACTGTTCCAGAGGCTGAAGCTCCGCCACCATCTGCACTAGAATTGGCTAGTAAAGTTCATAGTAGAACACTTTGCATCTCTGAAGCTCAGATTTATGCACAGTTGAACAAAAGGAGAAATTACCACATTGAAAATAAAAATAAATGAAAAGTAGTTCAGTTAAAATGTGTGCTAAATAATTTAACTTCTTGTTACTGCATAAACTCACTTTAAATTAAGTTAAATTAGAGCTAAATTAGGTGTTCCATATACAAAGCCAAGGTATTTAAGCATCGGTCTGGAGAAGTGGGATTTTTACAGTATCTACAGTCCATATATGGAAAAAAGTGAAAAAAAAGAATGCATCACAAATAACTTCACCTGTTCAGGCTGAACTTATGCAAAGTGTTGACGCTTTATTGCCTGCTTTAAATCATTGAGAGTTCTAAGACTAGGGGAAGAAGAGAACAAACAAAACACAGTTTTGAAATGATCATTTAATATATTAAAGTTTGGGGGTGACCCAGCGGAATGAAACCCTGTCTGTAAGGCCATTGGCACCTGCGGCCCAGAGAGAACACAATTGGCCTTGCTCTCTGTAGGATGGGGGGATGGCACTTTCTCCCCATATCACTCCAGTGCTAAGCTGGCCAGGACTGGTGTCTGCTGGCTGATGCATCAGAGCCGGGTGCACAACGCGAGTTGGTTGCCCAGTGACGCAGCATGGCAGCAGTTTGGAAAAAGACGCTGCACACATGACGGAGGAGGCATGTGTTGGTCTTCACTCTCCCAGTGTTGTGATAGGGGAAGAAGATTGGTATGGGTTGGGTAGCTGGTGACCCAAATTGGGGAGAAAACAGATAAAAATCTCAAATAAAATGGAAATATTAAATATACGTCTATACTGAAGTTAATGAATGCCAATGTGAACTGTGTGAAAAAGTAATTGCCTCCTTAAACTGCTTGCATCATCTTTAGCAGCAACAACCACAACCAAACACTGGTGTTTGCTGGAGATTGGTCTTTCACATCACTGTGGAATTCTGTCCCACATGTCTTTGCAGAATTGCTTCAATTTAGCCATACTGGAAGGCTTTCAAGGCCGTGGAACATAGTATCTTAATGAATGTTCAAGTCAGGATCTGACTAGGCCACCCGAAAATCTTCATTCTGTATCATTTGAGCCGTTCAGAGGAAGTGTTGCTCTTGTGCTTTGGTATGTCGTCAAGCAGCCCTGATGACGGGACATTCTCCTGCAGGACTTTTTGGTCAAGAATAGAATTTTGGGGTCTGTCAGCAAAGCATCTCCACCCCATTACACTTCCTCTGCCACGTTTGACTGGTATGAGGCCAGATGTTCACTGTATGCAGGTATCAGGTCTGAATCAGACCTCTACATACATTAGCTTTAATTTATTCACATTTTTATACACATTCCCACAGCTCTATGTCCTTAGAAGTATTTGGATGGGCTTGTTCTATAGCAGTGTGCTATCTGTTCTCTATCTGCGTCTTGTGACGTGCTGAAGTCTGTAAGGCAGGTGATGGGCGATGTTCAGACAGGCCTTTATAAACTTCAGTTTTTGTGCTATAGTTCGTGCAATTCGGACGCCTCAGGACATCGCTTAGATCCGCTGATGAACTCTGGAAGCCCACGGGTTGTCATGGCAGTGTGTTCCAGGCTGTTCTCCTGCCGCATGATGATGAAGCAGTTGGTCATATCTGAGCAGAAGCTACAGTACTCATCCTGTAACAACTGAGGAAAGTGAGTGTGTGCTAGTGGTGCAGTCGGCTGCTCACACCATCTCTGCTGTTTCTCACAGACTGAGCACTTTGCTTCATCCTTTTTTCCCCTCCATGCTTTCTGCTTTCCGTTATTTTCAGCAAAATATTCAGCGTTCAATCAACACCCGCAGTGTTTTTGTGAGTGCAGCTGGGCAGATATGAACTCTTTCATCAGTAAAGCAGAAAATCTTTATAGTAGTTTTTATTTCCATGCATTGGGGACATTGCATACTGTTTTCCAAATCAAAACATGAAGAAATGTATATAATTGTTAACTACTTTACAGAAAATAACAAAAAAATGAAAATTGAGCTGTTCAAAAAAAAAAAAAAAAAAATAGCAGTGTCTGCATTTGTCTTTACAAACTCAACCACTACAAAATCTTTTTTTAGGATTTAGCATTCAGGATTTCCTGTGAATCACTAACCACAGTTGAATAACCACCGTTTTTTTTAGAACTGCTTCACATCTGTGTTGCATAGTCAACCAACTTCTGGCACCTGTCAACTGGTATTCCAGTCCAGAATGCTTTGACTACATCCCACAATTCATTTGCATTTCTTGGTTTTGCTTCAGAAACGGCATCTTTGATGTCACCCCACAAGTTTTCTATCGGATTAAGGTCCGGGGTTTGGGCTGGTCACTCCATAACCTCTATTTTGTTGGACTGGAACCAAGATTTTGCTCGTTTACTGGTGTGTTCAGGGTCATTGTCTTGTTGAAACACCCATTTCAAGGGCATTTCCTCTTCAGCGTAAGGCAACACAACCTGTTCAAGTATTCTGATATATGCAAAATGGTCCATGATGGTATGCAGTAAATAGGCCCAGCACCATAGTAAGAGAAACATGCCCATATCATGATGCTTGCACCACCATGCTTCACTGTCTTCAGAGTGTACTGTGGCTTGAATTCAGAGTTTGGGGGTCGTCTGACAAACTGTCTGCCGCCCTTGGACCCAAAAAGAACAATTTTACTTTCATCAGTCCACAATATGTTTCTCCGTTTCTCTTTAGGCCAGTGGAGGTGTTCTTTGGCAAATTACATCCCCTTCAGTACATGTCTTTTTGTTAACAGTGGGACTTTGCGGGGACTTTTTGCTAATAGATTAGCTTCACACAGGCGTCTTCTAACTGTCACAGTACTCACAGGTAACTTGAGACTGTCTTTGATCATCCTGGAGCTGACCATTAGTTGAGCCTTTGCCATTCTGGCTATTCTTCGATCCATTCGAATGGTAGTCTTGTGTTTTCTTCCACGTCTCTCTGGTTTTGCTCTCCATTTTAAAGCATTGGAGATCATTTTGGCTGAACAGCCTATTATTGTCTGCACTTCTTTATAAGTTTTACCCTCTCCAATCAACTTTTTAATCAAAGTTCGCTGTTCTTCTGATGTCTCATATGACCCATATTTCTCAGGCTTTCAAGGAGAAATGCATATACAGCATGTGCTGGCTTCACCCTTAAATAAGTGCCGCCTGATTCACACCTGTTTCCTCACAGAATGATTGACCTCACTAATTGAAGTCCACGCTGCTATTATTTTGAACACACCCCTTTCAATTAATTATTCAAATACACAGACTCAAGAGCATGCATATCATGAACGCTGAGTCTGTTGGTTTTCTAAGAATCTACTGCACCAACTGGTACATTGTTTGTCATGTGGTAATATAATTTATACCAAAAACTGGTATAGTCATATTGGACTGCTATTATTTTGAACACTACTGTATAACCATGATATAGCATGTCAATGTTCCAAAATGTACCATCTCATCCCTACAGTCCAGATATGCAAAAGTCCATTTAGGCTTCACGTATTGACCCTAGATGTCATGAAACCAATGCATTTACATATATCTGGCAATGCAGCCTACAGCAGTCAGGCTGAACAAGACACAACAGAGAGTGGCCAATTAAAAAAGAGCTTATTTCCATACATCAGTCTGTAACAGAATGAGCCTGTTTCATTCTGAAGGCTCAGAAATCCACACAAATACTATATGGAGCTCAAAGACAAATACATTATGAGTAGGATATGGGCCCTTAAATTCAAAACTAGACCCATGGAATACTTGAGAGTCTATGAAATTTTACAACAGGTAGGGAGAGGCATAATATAAATATTTACTCATAAATAAACAGTATTTTAGCATTATACAGTACTTTATTATACTATACTATACCAAGCTGTACCTGGTAAGGTCAAATAGTTTTTATTTTTAGTGACCTTCTGTTCAGACGGTGTGTTAAATGTGAAATTCAGTTACTTAACTTAAAAGTTGAAAATAGAGTTTAACTGAAGTGCGCGAAACTCAAGTTAAGTACAACATACCCATGTGGGAGACTGGTGGGCGTCCATAAGCGGGGCCAACATGGAATCCATGAACATAAAATTCTGGTTCCCAACTGACATGTTACCTGGGCTATCAGCACATTTACTACAAAGATACACTAAATGTCTAAATCATCTGTAATGGAAGAATATTGCACCAGCAGCAAATGACAAAACGTTCCCAGAGCCTCATTAAAATGTTTGCATGAACTTTATCTTTAAACGCTCATCTCGCACTAATTAACAAAATGTACATTGGAAGATGAACATGTGCTCAAATCAACGCAAAACACGAACCTGACACACATGTACATGTGTGTCATGTGTATGTACCTGTACAAACATTTGACCAGGGCAGAGCTACAGCCATCGTAGCGAGGCCTTCCTGAGTGCTGTCCTTATTAATCACTCATAGCTATTAACTTTATAACCTGCCTTCTATAACTGAGGCTTCCGGCGCACAGCCAAAAGAACAAATAAACGCCAGTACAGTCGTCCAAACACTTTCGGAGCCCCACACGTCCCACTTCCATTCACTGAGCTGCATGAAACCTCAATACAGCGACCTCCTCTTTCCTGCCAACGAGCCTTAAGCAGATTAAACCTTGAGCTTTAGACAAAACAGAACTTTATCAACAGCTTCTGATAAGAACAGCAGCAACCTCCACCCCCAGAATAACCTCTTAAATCATGGTTCTTCACAGGGTTCTTTCATTAATGCAAGGACTCTATAAAGAACCATGCAGAGATCAGCACGAATGCTTAAATGGTTGTTCACCAGATTCTTTTGTGGGGATTTCTATACAAGATTAATATTTACAAATGCTTCTTTTTTCTTTTTCTTTATATAGAACCCTTCATGTTGAGATTGTAAGAGGATCTTTATGGGTTCTTTCATAAAGGCAAGGGTTCCATGTATATGAATGTTGGAAATGTTGAAAGATAGAATCCTTGCAGTTGGTATACAAAAGAAGAATTTGCCTAGGTAAAAAGTTCCTATATTAAGCTTTTTGGCCTAGAAAGAACCTATAATGGTTCTCTAGTGTACTCTATAGAGTTCAGCCAGAGGTGGACATTTTCTGTCAATGTTCATAAACACAACATACTACTTTTACTGGCTATATTTAATACACAAAAGGGTCAATAAAACAAAATTAATGGTTCATATCGTCACGGTCAGACAAAAACCTTGTATCTCCAAAACAGCAACTTCCTTAATGTCAAAGTGAATTTCTTTTTTTTTTTTTAGTCATTTTGAAGCATTTGTATTGGTCCATTCATCATGAAATGTTGATACAATGTAAAGAACAGATTCAAATTATGTCAAAAAGTAAAAATAAATAAATAAAAAGGAAATCCAAGGTTTTTGTGTGACAATACATATATTACTATAGAAATATTATTAGACATTCATGAGGACATTGGAATCACATCAGAACTGAGTGCTATTCACTTAAAAAAAAAAATAAGATGTGATATCTGAAGCTGATGTGGTCATTGGACTCCAGAGGAGGAGACAGGGAAAGTGATGCTGCACTACTGCAACATCTGCCTCTTCATCTACATACACATTCATTTACTCAATCTGTCTGGAACTCTGATCCAGGTGGGCTTGGTTCAAAGTTATAGATACGCAGAGGAATCTGAGCTGACATCTAAAATCACTGAAGCACTGTATTGATCTTTTGGTTGAAACTTGGTCAACAGCGCCCCCACACGGTCAGATAATTACTGCATGACCATGTCAGAATAAAAGCTTCAGATAAGCAAAGATCAGTCCCCTATTAGATCATTTACAACGAGGGGTCACACTGTATGTAGACCCACTAATCCACTGTTTACAATGATCTTTATCAGAGCACAGGACAGCTAGTGAGTGGGAACAGGATGAGCAGTGTGATATTTAATCGTTATTGGGATAGAGGTCTTAATTTGTGAACACTGACAAACTGCATCTTTTATTAGGTAACCCAGTGTGTCTGCAGTGTGTGAAATGTCAATTAAAAAAAGCTGAATGAAGGGGTTAAATTAAGGACATATGACCCATACCTGAACGGGCACACACTTCAGACAAGAAAAACGAGGCAGATTTTGAGTCGCACTTCATCCACCGTTTATTGTTTTTCTTAGAACAAAATAAATTCTTAAGAAAAGTATGAGCCAGGTTTATCAAACACAAGCTACGAGTGGCCAGATGGATTGGCCCACAGGGGAGAAAAAAGCAAATTAATTATTATAAATTTCTTGGTTATGACAAAACGCAGGTTTGGGCAGTAGAGCAGCAAAAGCACTGCTGTGCAAAAATATTAATCCAATAATAACCAAATCTTTATAACAGCACTTAAGTACAATAAGGACACAAATTAAGCAAAAAAATAAAAAAGCTGCTGCTAAACACTGAATTACCAAAACACACGCGCGCACACACACAGTTGGCCTTGAGCACCTGGATCGTTACGTGTGTTCCTATTTCATACCTGCTTAAACACAGAAAAAACAAAGTTCTGTACAGATTTTGGTCGAGTTAGGCACTTAGTTTATTCACCTTTCCTGCTGGCAGAGGTGAACCATAATTTGTGATGCATGTGGGGAAATGTAGGAAGAAGCTTCAAGCATACAGAAGCATGCAGCGCTTGGACCCCTTTCAGTCTGGGAGGGGAAAAAAAACAAAACAAAAAAAACAAAACAAAAAACAAACACCTCATGCCCACTTCCCTCACCACTTCTTGCAGCTGTAGACATGCAGTGATGTTTGTGTGCTACAGTGATCAGCACCCAGCTCAAGGAAAGGGCTGTCCAGTCACGTACATCCCCAAGATACGCAGGAGTTGTACAGGTGTCTGTCCCAGACTTATGGAGCCCGAGCAATGCACATTTTCCACTTTTTCCTGCTCGCCTCGCAAAGCGAATTAACCGAGGAGTTGAATAGGGGTCTTCTACAGCAAGAACAATCAAACCTGCAGTGCAGGGGCTCTCCTGAAGCAGCTGTGAGGAGCACTGGGCTGGGGAATGATCCAGAAATGGGCTTGGAAAGCAGGGAATGGACAGCAGGGGTTAACTTAGGAGGACTTCTCCTTCTTTGCTCTCGGGGAACCTGCTCCATTGGTGCTGACAGATCCATTTATGCCATTAGCTGCAAAAGACAGAATTATGATTTTTTTAAAAATACATATAAAAACAAAACACATGAACACACGCATATACATTCTAACGAGTGAATTCATCTGTTTTAGCAACACCTGACCTCACTGACTCTCTCAATCTCAAGGCTGAATGCAAACAAATCATCTTTACAGCAATGTTGCAACATCTAGTGCATGGTTCACCAATCTTATCCACAAAGGGCCAGTGTCTACGCACTTCTTGGATCATACCAAGCAGGAGCTGTAACTTATCAGCCGTTTGTACAAATGAGAGCAACAGATGGAATCAGGTCCAGCTTGACTGAACTAAAGCCTGCAGCCACACCTGGCCTTTGTGGGCGTGACATGTGACTGACTCCTGCCCTACTGTAAAGCCTTCTCAGACGGGTGGAGGTTGGTATTGCAGCAATCGTTTACTGTTCAGACACTGCTTAGCTTAGCATGCAGAACATTAAGACTACACAAGAGTTAAGACAAACTGTTCATTTATGAATTTAACATTGTACACAAAAAATAAAACAGAAAATGCACATTTCATTCAATATTTAATTTTTTGTTAAATGTAAAAAGGCAAATACACAGAAATGGTCTAAAATGTGCAGAAAATGAAATGTTTGCCATGTTTGTTTATTAGTGAGGGTTGTTTACTTATTTACTCTTACATCAACATATGTACATTCACCAGGGAGGCCCAAATTTTTGCCTGAAACTGTATATAGTGCACTATTTTTATTCTAGGGACTGATTTCGAATGTAGTCCTGGTGGGTCATGTTTGAATCAAATGACAATCATACTGCATCGTGACACTCGTCACATTTGACACTTCCAAAGTTAAGAGGTTGAAAATGCACTCCTACCTTTCTTAGATTTGCCCTTTGCAGAAAAGGATTTCTTCTTTAAGGAAACGTTCTGAGAGTGCTCTCTCCACCTGCGCAGCTGGAAGTTGATGAATTTCCACATCATGAAAGCTTGAGTAGTGCAAATAGCAGCCAGCACTGTCACCCTGAGCAACAAACACACAGAACATGATTAAATGCGAAACACAACCACCACTCATCTGTCTACCATTTAGCCTTCATACTAGTCTCACACTGCAATTGCTTCATTAAAAGAAGCCTCAGTGATCTGATATAGCTTGTAACGTTTCCCAAAAACAATTTGCAATTTGTGTTTATATACATATAATCTCATGTCACCTGCTAGGGCACATTTAAAGAGCCTATAGCCATTTCTTTTTTTATAGCATGTGTGTTTAGTTGTAACTGCATGAATTCTGACTCCTTTCTGATGTTAATGAACACACTGCAAGTCTGATGTACTACCTTATATTGTCCAAACTGCTGTAGGCTCATAAGATGAATATGTAGTTTTTGAAGAAAAAAAGAATTGTGAAATAAACAAACATTTTTTTTTACTGTGTTTTTTTAATGATGGTGGTTTCTCTGGTCATACAGTGCAATGTTGTCATTAAACGGTCTGTGCTGTTTTACCTGACAAAGAGCACGTTGAAGTTTCCCTCGTTGAGGTTGAGCCCCTGTTGTTCAGCTCCAGCCAGACCAAAGCCCACAGTCAGCACAGACAGAGAAAGGGTCAACAACCGGGCCAGCACAAACAGCACAGCCCACACACTGAACCTGCACACATACACACACACACGTGTAAATTAGTTTATGTAAAGTTAGCCTTTTTGAAAATTGAGCAGGTGGCTCCATCAGAAGTTTGGGGACCTTTTAACGGCAACACCCATGTGCTCCCAGTGTTGTGACATCAGCTCTCATCAGCACTCTAACCTTTCAGGTTTTTAACTCTCTGGACCCTACAGATACAGCCATAATAAGACCAGTTGCAAAAAAAAAAACCACAATTACATCAATATTTAACAATAATTACATTTCAGAGAGCTAGATATTTAAGTTAGTTCGTAACAAACAGTTTTCCCATAATTTTTAAACAACATCCACAGACACAGAGACTTGCAGCATTAAGGAAAGAGTTCAGATCTGCTATTTCAGATAGAGAGACGAAGGGGTCTGAGCGCAGTTTTCTTTATCCGAAAGATATCTATCTGATAGACATATCTATCACAAACAGAACTGCGATCAGACTCCTCCGTCTCTGTAGATCACATACACAGGCAGAGAAGTCAGAGTGGGGCTCTGTTTATCATATAGCCTAAGTGCAGCTGTGTTCTAGAGGTCTGTTGGGTCTAAAGGGTTAAACCACCCTTGAGCCAAAATAGCTTTAATCCATGCTTTTAACAGCAGTTTGGTGTCAAATTAAAGTATGGCTGTTGAGTAACTCACCCTGTCTGTCTCTCCTCATTGCTGAAATAAATGATCCGGGAGACGTGGAAGAGAAGCTCCACAAAGTAATGCAGCACCAACAGCACCAGGCCCAAACGGTTCAGACTGAAAACACACAGTAAACATGTTTATAAACCACAGCTTCTGAAGGAGGTCATGCAAGCATCACCATTTAGCATTTGACAACAATAAAGCTCCAACAAACGTGATTACTGCATTAGCTCCCATGGCTGCTTTAGACCCAGGGCTTGTCTAAAAATGACCAGAGGAACAGACGATGCCATTATCATTTCTGCTAATGAGCCAAAACATCTCCAATGTGCCCAGAAGTAACTGCTGGTGTAATAATTAAATAATACAAAAAAGCAACATTTTTATTCCAGTCATTGAGAGACTCACTGGCATTGAAACTGTGATAGTCAAAGAGCTAAAATCTTGATGTCTGACCAAATTAAAGAACAGGAATAGGTGTGATTGTAGTTTACCAATGATCTTGAACCACAAAGTCAATTTTAAAAACAGACAGAATTGGGAAAAGTAACAAACTAGACTGTCTGAAGCTGCTTAGCTTAGCGTTTCTAAAGCTTTTTTTGTTTGAGGCTTTTTGAACGTACTGCCGATAAACAGGAGCAGAGACAGTTTCACGAATGTGAGACAAAGCTGTTTAGTCCTATGTGTGAACCAACACTAGGTTTGGAGAAAGGCGAGCACCACTGCCCCCGCCCAAACAGTCTTTCTATGGCTAACACAGCACAGCTCATTTGCAGTACACCATTATACATCCCTAAATGAACACTTGAAAAATCAGATAATTGCTGAAATCTAATAACTGTGATACACTGGTGTGCATACATAAAATGATAGTGAGTTCCTTCCCCCCCCCCCCCCTTTTAAACCATCCTTGAAGGCCATTACTGGGGCAACTTGTGAAAATGAAGTTATGAAATGTTGTACGTACTTTAGGATGTAAGCTCCTGCAATGTGGACCAGGTACAAACTGATATAAACCAGCTGACGGGGCATGTCCTCCTGGAAAACAACACACATTCTGTTTAAGTGTGTACACGCGCACACACGCACACACTCTCAAACCCCTCGTTTTCATGTGCACGTTAGGTTTGCAAGGCTATAGGGTGTCCCGTTACTTTAAAATTTCATCAGCGCCCCTATGGGCACTTGATGTGCCCCTTTTGCACATCAGCAGTAGATCACACTTTCACGAAGGCAATTAGCCATGTTCCACTGTAAAGCAGAGTCGTTCCTCACCTAAACCAATTATTTATTTATTTTTGTAATGGCTTGCGTATCATGTGAAAAATCTGAAGTTCTGAAAAAGGTTAAACTTGATTCTCTGCCGCCAACCACTTTATCAGCAGAAGAGCAGAAATAGCAGTGATCGTTAAAGCCAGCACTGTGGCAACTGTGGTATTTGGCATTTAAGGGCATGTGAAGCCAAGTGTGTTTCAATTCTGCCCTAAACTCGCCAATGCCTTGAGCACTCACACTTCCTTCCCCTGCCCTTCAACAACTTTATAACAGTGCACTTCCAGGAGGGACTTGGGGTGGGAATTGGGACAGGGCCATACAACCCTGCTGCATGTGCACAACTTTCAGCTACTGGTTCAGCAAACACCTCAACCCTCCCAAGAGACACGTCCATCCCCGGACAATGATGGGAAGTGAGGATGTTTAATGGTCAGACCGAGACCAAGGGAGGAGTCCAAGTGCAGTTTTGTTTATCAGCTACTTGTTCAGCAAACACCAGCTGTTCAACGATTGGTGCATTCCATATCTCCCAACGAAAAATAAGTCTTAATGGACTTTACACACTCACCTTCTTGATCTTCTGGAAGTAGAGTTCAGGAATGGCGTGGAGCCAGTAGCCGAGCTGACAGATGTAGTAAAACTTCATCTGGAACCTAAATCACAGCACAGCAGTAACAGAGCAGAATCAGAGATCATTGTCTCAAAGCCAAATGTAGTCATGTCATGGTTGGGTGTTTGCTTAGTTTTACACGGGAGCTGTGAGGCTAATGTAGCCAACAAGTAATAAAAACCATAATCCACCAGTTAGACTGGAACTAACTGCATGCCTTAATGGTCACATACTCTTCTCAACATCCAACTTGACAAACTGGCGTTCAAATAAAATTCAAAAGCACCAGTTTCAGCAAGACCAATGTAAGGGTTGCATCATTTAAGGTGGAACGGAAATATCAAAATCACCAGTTTAAGCAATACAAATGTAACAGTTGCACCATTTAAGGGGTGTTTGAGCAGTCTAAGCATAGGTCTGTTTAGTGATTTGAGGTAGAGAAGTCCGAGCTTTTGAATCTTTTAAAAATGTGACCACATGTAAATGTAGTTCCACATGGAAAAGCATCTAACCTTAATAAAATGCCTGCGATCCAGAATAGATTTATGTTGGGGTCTAAAAGGTTAAACCACTTTTAAGCCAAAATAGCTTTAATCTGTGCTTTAATTCAAAAACAACAGTTTCAGCAAGATCAATGTAACAGTTGCACTATTTAAAGTAGAAAATTCTATTGGAGAAATGTTACGCACCCTTATAGTAACCGTTATAGTAAACAGCTGAGTTCAGTCATTCTGACTCACTGTGACTCTGAGGAAAAGCAGAGTGATGAGTGACGGAAATGCTGCTGAAAGATTACGATCTCCTCTTAATCTACTCATCCAGCCTCCACTTCGTCACACTACATTAATCACACACCCACTTAAACACAAGGTCCTATGAACCTTAAAAGCATAAGGGCTCTCCATCCATTCATTAGTGAATCTATTCAACATACACACTGACAGACCTCAAATCACTGTCATTTTATTTTATTTATCACAACATATGAATGATCAAGAGTAACCTCATAATTGAGTTTAACCAAGTAACCATAAAAAAAAAATCCAATACAAAAAATAAGATATGTTGTCTCCTATCTGATAAATGGACAAAGTGTGGGGAATGAAACCATGGATACGTCAAGTGGGAATTTGCTGATAAAAATGAACTGCTTTAAAACATAGTAATAGCATCGAGTGGTCACCACTGAGAAGGTTACTTACGGCATCAGGGTGTGGGGGTAACCTTCCCATAGGCTGACCGGGTTGGACAGGATATTTTCCTACAATAATAATATAAAAAATATTAATGGCACACCAATGACACCAGAACTAGTTTGTAGAGTGAAGCTGAAGTTTGGTAAGTTTATCTTACGGAGAACAGAATGCTGGCTCCCCATGCACACGAAAAGAGGTAGAAAGCACTCAGCTGGCCGGACTCATTAAACTTGCTGTGCTTGGTCTTGGAGAAGTGCATCTTCCTGTTAATTTTCTGTTTTAGAGAAGAAAAAGAAAAGATCAGTAAGGACACTGTTGACCACTACTGGAGCTTCAGTGCAGAAATAAATGCAGACAACAGGAGGATCAGGGCACAAACCTACAACAAATCACAGACAGAACACACACTTAAGGCAGTCTGGCATGTCAAAAAACAACTAAATATACAGACTGACTCATTCAGAACATTAGGATTAGTTTGAGACAGCTGTGGCTTTGTGACATGCTGCATTACCATGCAGGACACCACCATTAGAAGATGGGTAAATTATGAAGGGACGCATATGGTCAGCAACAATACTTAAATAGGCTGTGGAACTGCGAAGCCTTGGAAATGTGCAGAAATTAAAGTAAATATTGCCTTGGTTTGCTTTGACTTAAGGGTTAGCCACACGTTAGAGAAACCCCTCATCTTTTCAAATAAAAACTGAAAAGTATAACGTACCAAATTTCTTTTAGTGCTGACTTAAATAAAATCTGCATAATGAGGTCACTGGCAGCCTGGTTAGTGGGGTTATAACAGCCAACCAGTTATAGCTACTTCTATCGGATAAGTTCTTCCAACACTTACATCAAGAATGTACTCCTGGATTATGGCGTGCATAATAATGGCCACTAGCATGTAGAAGAAGACAGTGGCCACATCCTTTAGCCCATGGTGGAAGTAATTGACAGAGGTTTCCTCCGGGCCTTCTGATGAACAAACAGACACAAACAAGGGTGATGTCCATGATTGCTTCAATCTTCTTCATTAGCCCTCCAAGGTCTGAGACCATTTCTGCCTTTTTTAATAGCCAGCTTTAAACAAAAGTTTGCTAATACAGATTATTATAACTCAACCATGTGGTTTCAGATTTTAGGTTGTCAGCACAAGCAAGGCTGTGCGAGCACTGTAGATTAAACTGAGTCAGGTGACTGCATAAAACAACCTGCAATGGCCTGCAGGCAGGATGGTCCATGACTATTACTGAAACAAGAACACTGGTTTTCCCCCACCCATTCCAATCACTGATGACCTGTAACTGTACTGCTGGATGACTCGACTGATTGGTGTAACTGACTGCTATCTGCATACATAACATATAAAAAAAAAAAAAAAAAAGAACAAAAAAAAAAAAAAAAAAAAAGAACAAACACAAACAGTAACAAATGTATAGAAACGCAGTGTGTTCATTCTTAACCGAACACCCTCATGTTTTTCACAGCTAAACTGTAAAGGCTACGTGGGGATTTGGACCTGTAAAAAAGTCTGGACCTATGCAGTAAACCGTATACAACATGTTATGTAGGGGAAGGTTTTTCACACCACCTGAGACACAGTCAACTTCAGTGAGTAAAGTGTATGTACACAGAACATAAGTGGTCTTTCTGCAAGTAGAACAAACAGGGTTTTTTTAATGACCTTACAGTTCTTTCAGTAACTCGGCTCTACAGACCCCTTATCTAACCCTCCAGGCTGACCTTGTCTGGTTTGGGTTTAGCAGGAAAGCGACACATTAAATGTAACACTTGGAGAAAAAGAAAGAAAAAACTACAAAAAGCAGACAGTCGAGAAATAAAAGATCATTAATATCCAGACTTATTGGTCAGGGTTAAAAGGCACATTAACGAATCTAGAACTCTTATAAAACCTAGAATAATGATCTAACCTGTGTGATCTGATCAAATGTGGATGGCACCAAGTAAAGGTGTGAACAAGGACACAGGGTGGCTCAGCGGTGGCCAGGAAAACATGTTCATTAATTGTACATTAACATCTTCAAAGGTGTTACAAAGGATACACCGTGACTGTTTGTTGACAGCAGGTGGAAAAAGGTGAACATGGCTAGCTTACCGTTGGCTGTTACCGTGACGTTGTACTGGACCGTTATGAACAACACTGCGATCTTTGACGTAATCTGTAACAAGACAGTGGCACAGTCAACACTATCCAAGAGTGGATCAACCGCTACATAATTTAAAATATTTCTACTTTTATTAATAATAATAGTAATAATTTATCTAATTTAATAACATCTCATTCATACTAGTTCTACCTGCACCTTCTAACATTGACATCCTTTCATCTCAAGAGGTATGAACTACTAACAGCTGTCAGAAGCTTATATCTAGAACGTTTATGAAGGGTTATGTCAGGTAACAAAAACCCTTGTGTAAGTGTTAGGGACGCCTTCCAGTAAAACATTCATTATTATCATCATCATCATCATTATCATTTATTATTAATAATAAATTATTAGTTATTACTACTGTTTGCTCCATGAAAACCCTTTCAAAGGGTGGTTCATTAAAAAAGAAAAAAGAAAAAGCATTAAAAAAAGCTGGACACAGCTTAAGCACATGTCTATGATTGGGCTATTTACTATTACAGGTACACATGACTGAAGGGTATTATTAATAATACTTAAAATAATCAACCAAATATACATAAATTGCATTATTACTGTAAGTCGTCTTTGAGTAAGGCTTTAGAAAAAGCACTTGGCAAGCTGAAGAAATGTATTTATTTATTAAGAACCACTTTGGCAACACTTTTTTGAATGTTAAAGATATAGTATCTAAGATCACCTCAAAGAATTGTAAATGATCAAATCATTTCAAATCATTCGTAGCTATATTCGTAAGAATTATTCATATAAAAGAGCAAAACAACGAAGTGCAGATCCCCACAACTGCTCGTTTAATCAGTTGAATGCCACGACAACCGTCCATCTCTCCAACTCCTACAACTCCCATGATGCACTGCGCTCGCTAAATCCTGGCGCTACTTTTTTTTCCAGAAAGAAAGAGGCTAAACTTTGAACGTGTGACTAAAAAGGGCCACGTTAGAGCGCGAAGCCCACGAAATTAAGCCCATCTTGATCAATCGTGCGGTTTAAATAAACGACTGCGCGCTTAAATCAGCCTCTAGACTGTGTGCGCGCACGTGAGTATGTGTGTGTTCTGGGCTCTGAGCGTCCACTGACTGCCACGTAACACTAAAGCTGCACGCACACACACACACACACACACACACATAGCTACACACACACACAGCGGAATCGTGCTGTATAATACCACTAACGTTACTAATTAGTGCGATCGTGCAGTCTAAGATGCGGTACAGTCTAAGGGGTGCGTTTTAAGCACTAACGTGGCTAATATCGCGCAGCGTAACAGCTGTTTTTTGTTTACTGTGAGGTGTTTCCAGTCTGAAACGATGGGACATTGCATATGTCCACCTTACGTCGCGTAGAATTAGTAGTAGGGTGCTAATTTGAGGTTTTACTGTGGGTAAATAAGCTGCCTAAGAGTTATACGCCTGCTCCTTGTTGGAGATTTCGGAATTGTCCGTTCCACCTTAAATGCTGCAGCAGTTACATTCTGACGCCTCAGGCGTCAGAATGTAACTGCTGCAGCATTTAAGGTGGAACGGACAATTCCGAAATCTCCAACAAGGAGCAGGCGTATAAGAAACAAACCCAGCTTATTAAGTTCATGATCACTCCTAACTAAGAGAAAAATCTCAATTACAACAAAATAAGTCCAACTAAGTGAGAAATCGCTCAATCACTGATATGTAGCTAGCGCATGCCGTTTGTGATTTAACTAACTAAAGCTCTTAACGAGAGCCCCCCAAAGCACCACAACACACCGATCGCACTTTAATTAAAAGACCTGGTTGTGAAATACAAAATAAATTTAAAAAATCCCACCTCAAACATGAGCCCCAGCAGGAACAGCATGGCCACACAAGAGACTATGTCTGCATGGTTCTGGATAACAAACTCGTGGCTCAGAACCGCGGGGTTCTTGCTGCTCTTCTTTCTGATCCCCATCCTGCTGAATTCCTGCTGGGAAGCACCTCCAAACTTCTCGACTCCGAGCTGGCGAAGTGAAGAGGATCCGACCGATCTCTGCTCAACTCAACCTGGCTCGCCTCTATTTGCTTCATTCACTGTACAACCGCCGAGCGCCGCCTACGCCGCGGCGCCCCCTGCCGGCCTGGAGGCTGCTGTCGGCGCTTTCAAAGGGAGGAGCGCTTTTAAAGGGCCCATAATCTGGCAAGCGCAGTCCTTCCTTACCTTTTGTCTGGGGTGCAAAAAGACCTTCAACGTGGCAGTGAATTAAGCAGAAAAGCAGCCTGTTTGAAATGCTCTGCTTTTGGGAGGTCAGGGCATGAGTGTGCATTTAAAACAACAGCTGCACTTAGCAGCTTAGCTTAGCAGGGTGGCTGGGTTTGCTTTTCTGTTGGAACAAGAGGTTCAGAGGTTATACATGGCAGTCAGTCAGAAGAGAGGTCATTAGCTGACTAGCTAACATAGTAAACTCAGACAACCCACAGGTAGCTAGCTAGCTAGTTATGTCACAGGAAATGAGTATCTCGGCTCTTAAAAAAACATAAGGGGAAATGTGAATAAAGGGGAACTACACTGTTTAGCTACTTATTTATTCATTTGACACATTTCCTGCAGAAAATGTTCTCAGTTTTCAGATGAACACACTCAGAGGGTGAAACTGTGGTTCCCTGTGGGGAAACGTAGCTAGCTACTGACTTACTGATTTATGGACAGTGGTGATGATGGGTAGCAAAGCGTCACTTCAACACAAACACAGTCATTATACAGTGGTTATTCCTCTCCTTTTTCTCCTTCACGGTTCAAACACCGGCTGCGCTGTATTTCTGGAGTCGATCCGATTGATCATTTTTAAGAAATGAAAAATCTCCATAGAAACGCATTGACGGAATGTTGAGATATGAATTGTAACTGACAGCGTGATGTCACACTCTCACACACCACACAGACTCACGCACGGAGCCCAATGTCTCCCATGCTCACAGCCCAATGCTCAGCAGCAGCAGCAGCAGCAGGAGACACAGTCAGTTCTTTAAGGTGGAACTGTGCTTAAGGTGGAATTGTGCTTAAGTAGCACTGGATTTTAAGGTGGAACTTCTTTTAAGGTACCTCTCAACTCTGAAATAACCTTCCAGATAATGTTCGGGCACAGACTCAATCTTTAAATCTAGGCTGAAAACTCATCTGTTTAGTTTAGCATTTGGTAATTAATGTTTCCCCTTAGATAAAGGTTGCAGGTCCAGGGGTTCACGGACACAGGGAATTGTAGTATGCTGAGATGCTGGAGCTGTCGTCTCACTGCATGCACGCGACCACTCAGGTTTGTGGACGGTGGAGCAGACGGACGCTAGCGTTTCAGGGTGCTCCCGTGTCTGTGTTACCTTCTGGCTCTCTCCTTTTAATTAGGCTGGTATAGTCAGACCTGCTGGAGTCGTCAGACACACTCTGATACTGCTCAACATTCTCTGCTCTCTATTAAATCCATTCAGAACTAACTCTGTCTCTTTAGCTTCTCAGAGTAAATGGTCAGCTACTCAACCCACGCCCGACCTGCTGGAAGACTGCCCGCTGAGGTGCCCTCTACCTGCGTCAGACCTCCTGCCACCTACCAGTCCGACCAGCACTGCAATGACTATATTAAGTTCTACTACACAATGATTCTTATATCATAATTATAATTGTGTTGAACAGCAGAGCGGTCCAACATTATAGATGGTTTGGTAACTTTTATCAACAATAATTTATAAATAGTTCTTATCAGAGGAGGATGGGTCGGGTCCCACCTGTGAGTCTTAGTTCCCCCCAAGGTTTCTTCCTCCAGCTCTGAGGGAGTTTTTCCTTGCCACTGTCGCTGTTGGCTTGCTCTTTTACTAATTGTCTTTTACTAATTACTGATTATGTAAAGCTGTTTTATGACAACGGTTGTAAAAAATCACTATACAAATACATTTGACTTGACTTGACTTGACTACTGACTTTACACTGACACTGAATTTTGAGGTGGAACTTACAGGTAACATGACTAAAATTAAGATGGCACCTGGTACATCATAGCAACTGCCTAGCAACACCATAGCAACTACCTAGCAACACCATAGCAACAACCTGTGACACAACAGCAACAACCAAGCAACTCCATAGCAACCACTTGGGACACAATAACAACCATCTTAACAAGCCACATTTCAAGCACTGTTGTAGTTCCTTCAGGAACTGCACATCTAGTTTTATTTGCTATCTAGAACCACCAGTGAGGCTACACGTGTTCTCTGAGTTTTTACACACCCTGATGCCCGAGACACCGTTTTTACCATCGTTTGATAAGAGTTGTTTTTAAAGTCTCATTTCTTTACAATAAAAATTGTGTGGCAAAAAGAAGTTCCCAAAGAAAATGTGTTTTGTCCGATTTGCCACTATTTTACCATCACCAATATTCCAACCAAACACCTAATTTCTACCATCACCACTGCAAAGAAGCCAGTTAAAAAAATCTGATTCTTGCTTTCGACCAAACCCACTCTAAAACTAAACCGAGGTGAGGCTTGGCTGTGCGAATGCAGAAAGTGCAGCAGCGAGTGAGGGCAGTAGAGATGCCAGCTGTTTATCTGTTTATCTCTGTTTCTGAATGCGGCTGTGGAAGAAGCAGCTAAAGCTCGGGGAACAGTGATAAACAAGCCCTAAGCTGTCTGTGAGTTTCAGTGAACTTTGGACGTACAGGTTTCAGACGTTCAATTAAGCACGCCTGCATTAAACTGGTCCTACTGCATTCGTCTGTTCATTCTTTTCCAGTGTAACGAAAGCAAACATGCATAAATTAGCACCTACAGTGCATACAGATTACCAGTAGATTTTCAGCAGGAATGCAAAACACGAGACATTTCTACTGCAGAAGTACTGGCTAATGTAACTAGCAGTCCCCTGAAGTAAACAATGTGAGACCCCCCCTCTCCTCCCCACCCCATATACATTCACAAGAGCTGGCGTTTGGGACACAGGTTGATCAGGAAGGTTCTGTAGATGTGATGGAAATAAAGTCTAATTGAGTTTGAAGGGGCTGATAGTAGCTGTTCTACTCTGTGGTGCAGAATTAACGGGTCAGTGTTCGCCACAGTGGCCTCTTCTCACTGACCACATTTAGATCATTTAAACAGATAATTTTTAATGTGTTTGGGTTGGAAAGCTTGTCTGCTTTGAACAGAATAGAAGTTGTACTGAATGAACTGAATGTTTGTATATAAGTTGTAGATGAAGGTAGAACTACAGAAACTTTCTCAGAAAGTGTGAACTGCTAAACACCCACACTGTCTGCACTCTCGGCCTCTTTTTTTGCGTATGACCATCAATGCAGTTTCTATTACCACAGCATCTAATACTTGTCATGTTCTTCTGTATTTAGCTAGAAGAGGTATTTATTTGCACGGTTGAGTGCATGAATATTTTTCCTTATTTTAGATTTACAGAACAGCAATCTGCTGGTGGCATAAAAAAACACATTTTCATTAGATAAAATGACTTCCTTTGGAAGGTAGAGGTATTTTTTTACCAGGGTAGAGAATCATTTATGCATGGTTATTTGGGTTGCTGTCACCTGTAGCAACTGACCTTGATAAACTTCCTTCTTACAGGTAAAGGTACATGTATTAGTCACTGTACTATGTACAGCGAAATGTGTCTTCTGCATTTGACCCATCTGTGGTAGTGAACAGACACACACACACACACACACACACATACAAGTGAACTAGGGGCAGTGAGCACACACACACGGAGGGTGAAGGGTCTTGCTCAAGGGCCCAACAGTGACAGCTTGCTGAGCCTGGTTATCGAATCCAGAACCCTGTCATCAATATCCCGGAGCTCTACTCACTCAGCCACCACTGCTAAAAAAGTCTTAAGTGGTATTTTGCATAGCTAGATTGTACCACTTGGGCATGGTTCTTTGAAGAGCTGTAGAGCTAAACTGTGCAATAAACAGTCAAATGGCTTTCACTTTTCTTAGTCAATTTGTTAACTGAGATGACTTACAAAAGAGTTCCTCGACAGTGTTTTAGTAAAGTCAATGGTTCTATACAGATCCACAACAACCTGAATAACTATGTGGATGCCTAAACGTTCTTTGTTTGCCTGATCTTCAGATTGGTGAAGAACCTTTTGTAAATGGTTTCACTTTTGTTATGAGCCTCACACTAAGAGTAATTTTAATGACTATTGTATCAATATACCTTTTTTTTTATTACACTCAGGTTTTTCTGTAAATACATCCAATACATTTTTTAAAGAACCATGTTTATGTATCTAAAGAGCCTTTCTGATAATGACTTATATTGTCTGATGTGTCTGATATGTAAGAGAATATTATGAGATCATGGAACCGGTGGAAGCTTATTTTTTCCCCCCCAGAAGCCAAGAGCTGTGTAGGAACCTTTCATATTTAGAGGAAGATGAGATATGATAGATGCAGACACGCAGCAGTGTGAGGGTGTGTGTGCATGTGTGTTACGTCATACTGACATTGTGACTTTGTGGAAGGAAAGGAGTGGCTTTCTCAGCTGGGTTAAGAGAACACACACACACACATAAAACAAACTGAAAGTGCTCAGAGGTGCTTTTGAATGAAGTGACTATCGGCAGGTCCTGGTGAGTACAGTTTCACTTCCGTTCTTTTTGATCAAAAACCTCAAATATTTACCCCAAGTTCTCTCAAATGAAATCAGTGAGTGATTTAGTATGGTGTAGCACGGATCACAAGGCACTTCATGGGTTCTTTAGTAGAACCATGGCATGCTTATGCCTGGCTAAACTGTTCTTCTCTCTGATTGAGAACCTCTTGTAGATGTTTTAAGAACCAAAGTACTACACACTTTAAAAAGAGAGTTATTGATGGGCTCTTTAGTTAAGGCAATGGTTCCATATAAAATCATGACAAGTCAAAGAACCATTTAAAGAACCATACAGGCATAATTGGATTTTTAGATAGAAGGAAAACATTGTATGGATGTGTTTTATAAAACCTTTTTAATGGTTCTAATTTGCATCTAAAAGCATTCCACTACAGCTAGGAGTCAAAGAAGCCCTATTTTAATTACTATACTATTTTTAATGTATTGGTTCTTTAAGGTTAACAACTCAATAGAATTCAAAGAACTACTTGCATACTAAAATCGTTCTTTGCCGGTTCAATAAAGTATAGTATAGTATAGTAAAAATAAAGAACCTCCTGTAGATGGTTCTTTATTAAAGACAATAGCAACCAGCATCTCAAAGAAACATCGGCGGAAATGTTTCCTCAGATAGGCCTAGCAGGACAAAAAGAATCATATTTGTAAGTACTAGACACTTAAAATGTTTATTTAAAGAGAACATTTCTTTTTAAAACCATGGCAACTAGAAGAACTATTTGAAAGATTAAGTGGTTTAAACATTTAAATAATACACAGACAATAAATCCACTGTTGTGACAGGCTGAAGAACCCCCCGAGGTACACACTTAAAAGTGGGTTCTCAGGAGATTCTTTAGTAAAGGTAACAGTTCTGTACAAAACTAGGGATTTTCAAAGTAAAATAATTGTTATTTTATTTTCATGATATTTAAAAATATTTGTAATAATATATTCAAAGTATATTATAATAACTCTACAAACCCTTTGTCAGTACTATTTAGAATCTATTTTAAATATGACATTGAACCATTTTAACATAACAGTTTTAAAATAACCATATAATAATAATATGTATTTATTGTTTTTTTACATATATATTTATACTGCAGCCACACCTTTGTCACTCATTGGTGCAATCTGTCATTATTGCCTCACCCAGGAGAACCCAGTACAGTTCAGTACAGCACATACAGTTCACTGACCTAATCAGTGATTAGTAGCTCCTGCTGCTGGAGGGGTAAAGTCCACTACACTAACAGATGCACACAGTCAGAGAAATGTGCCAAAGTGTGCTGTAATATAACATCACCACATTCCACATTTTCCCAATTACACAACATGCATCACCTTATCAAGACTTTCTGAGGATAAAATACACCAGCAGAGCAGCAGCATTATTAAAATACAGCTATATCAAACGGCTCTTTTCTATGATGGAAACTCTTTTAACATTTAAAACATTTAAAAATGGTTCCATTTACCACTCAAAAAGGGTTCCACAGTTGTTTAAAGTCAAATAATATTATTTTATCTTCTGCTCATAAGGATGGCAGGTTATGAATTTACTTAAAGTCTGTCTTGGTTAGTCTAGAGCTTGGCACTCATTGGTTGTTTCAGGAGTGTGATGCCACTCCACTGCATTCTCTTTACTGACTTCCTCAGATTGAAAACTCTGACACTGGCCAGCACTTATTAAAGGCAGCACTTATTTATCAGTACTTCCGTCTGTATTTGCCCATATCTCAGGAGGTATCTGTGGATGCTAGCCCATTCACACAAGCTATGGTTTTTAAATGGATGGCTGAGCACTTGTGGAAGTCGCTTTGAATAAGATACACAAGTTCCATAAATGCCTTAATGCCATAAATGTAAATGTAAATCATGGCAAATCAAATAAACCCTAATGGCTCTTCGAATTTAGGGACACTTTAACAAAGCAACAAAAAAACAGCAACTAAACAACTCCTTTTCAGCTCTACACCCTTTTTGCAGTGTGTGGAGTGTATGCAATACTAAAAGGGTGTAGAAGTGTCAATTAAAGACAAATCAAATGGTTCTTTGAGTTGCTCCTAATGATTCGAAATATCCTTCTCTTCACTTAAAGGTTCTATATAGTACTAAGAATGGGTTCCTTGGTTTATTGTGGAATTGAACCTTTTGAAAGTATTTTTAAAGAACCATCTACAAAAGGAATTTTCTTGCATATGCAAAGGATCCAAAGCATCCAAAAGCAAGGGTTCTTTGAGTTGTTATTATTCTGCATAGAACATTTGTCTTAAAAACCTTTATTTAACCCTTAAGACTCTTTAATAAGAGCAGATATTCTACAGCTTTTATTCACTGCCACAGAACACACAACACTCCCCTACACCCTTTAAAACATAAACTATTAGTACAGACATTTCCATATAATACCAAAAGGAGGTTCTATTATATAGGAGGTAACTATATAATAACTATTTAGTGGTGCCAATGGTTTATTAATGTTATCATGATTCTGAGTATAACTGTAGTCATGAATGTGTTTAGTGTAGCATAATGGGGAACAGCACTGCCTCCATTGTGGCAGACAGGGATTTGGGCAAGCACACCTCACCAGACCAATAGGAGTAATTTTTTGTTAGAATCACTCTGCATTCATCTACCTGTGTCTTATGTCTCAAATGTAAGTCGCACTGGATAAGAGCATCAGTCAAATGGCATTAAAAAAGTCTACTATTCAGTCTACTGCAGTCTAGCCTCACCCATTCAGCCTACAGCTGAAAACTATTATGTTAAGTTATGAGGAGAGTTTCAAATCAACCTCATATGTGAAGATGATGTTATCAGAATGGTAGTGTCAATCCGTTTTCATCCGTTTATGTGCAGGTCTTGTCTAAAAGGCTGAAAATGGACCTCCAATCCAGATCCATTACAAAGACGGAGGATCACAAAACAACAAGCAACACAAACGCAGGCCGTCTCTGACCATCTAACACAATCATGGATAACAATGGAATATTTAGCAAGTTCCGGTGGATCTGCACTCTGATTGGGATGCTGTGCTCTGTAGTGGACATTGGGTCTGACGTATTAGTGAGTGTGCAGTATTTTCAGCAAGGGAAATGCGTCTGGTTTGCGCTGACGCTGTCCTTCGTCATCCTTGGGTCTCTGTGCACGCATGTGTTCAGCTACGCCTGGTTTAAAGATGATGCTGAAAGAGAGCCGGCACACACGCCGCTGCCCAGGGCTCATCTGGTTGCGGTGCATCTGCTACAGATGGGCTGCTTTACACGGTAACGTGTCTAGAACACATCACTCACCTTCACCTTTAGGAATGTTACAGCACTCAAATGTGCATGTCTGTTTCACTGGACAGCTGAGATCTTTAACATTCAGTGTCATGTTCAACAAAGCCTTGCCCTCTGTAGGAAGAGCAGGGTTGGCCTAAATCATAGTAATTGGGCTCTTTTGGAGAACTGATGAGGAAAGAAGGAGAGGGATTGGGTAGGTGGTTTTAGGCTGTATTCCCAGAGTAGAGATTTGTCAGCTGCTCATTTAGTCCTATAACTAAGATAACAATAATAATGTTAAGATCTGAATAGCTTTCTATTTATTTTGTTGTCATCTGAGCAAAACAGCTTTACAGATTCTGATACTGTCTTAACTTTCCATTGAAGTCAATGGATATGGCGAGTTACTAAAGTTCCAGCACAGACCACTTTCTCCATCTTCACACAACTAAACTGCACATGATGAGTGATCATACTGACTGGAAAACAGTACTCTATATAAGCTGGCTTCACTTTAAATGGCTAATGAATGGATAGACATGTGCTTATATTTGGTTATTAATTAAGCCTCATTAATAAGCAGTTATAACACATACATAAAAAAGACTGAATTGAAAATGATCTGTCTTTTGCTAAACAGCGAGTCCATGTTCCTCCACACTGGTAAAGCTCAGATGTTGCTGGTTCCTGATCTCACTGTGGGTTCTCCATCAGTCAGTGTTCTACCTGTCAGCCTCAGCAGAGATCTGTTCATAACGCCCTACAGTTTACCTCCAACAGCAGCTTTTATTAGTCAGAAGAGGATCCTCTGATCTACTTTCACATATGAAGAGACTGCATTCACATCAGAAGTGTTAATAACTCATAATACAACTTAATAAATGCACACAGACCATTTGAGATCACAGACACATCAAACTAATCAGGAGAAAAATACAAAATAAAAATACTGAATTTAGCAAGTGACAGTTGCCATTTTTGTAATACATGCTTATAAATGATTTGTAAGCTGTTTGTAACCTAATTTAATGAATATCAAACCATTTATAAACTTCAATAAGGGCCATCTTAAATTAAAATACTAAAGGACAGATGATCATCTGATTGTCAGGGTCACACTTGTCAACTTTTTACTAGTATTTTTTATGGCTGGACAGAAAAAGATAAGTGAAAGCATATCTGCAAACTGATGTTCACTGTTCCTTATCTGTGAACTGATCTTCCCTGTTCCTCCTGATTACTTCTGCAGGCACTTCCAGCTGCTGAAGGACAGTTTTAGGCCCGTTTGGGTCCCAAACTCTGAGCAGAACTCAAGGTCTTGGGAGCTCTTTGGTCAGGCGGCGGATCTAAGCATGCTGCGTATGTTTGAGACATTTCTGGAGAGTGTTCCTCAGCTCGTCTTGCAGCTCTACATTGTCCTCGAGCACCAACATGCTTCGACCTTGCAATGTGAGTTGTCATCACAGGCCTTATCTGTGGGGTGAAGTAGTTCAGGCATGTCTAACAGCATTAACATGCAGCAGGTTCAGCATGTGTGGTGAAGAGTTAAAGGGGGAATCCCAGCAGTGTTTGAGATGAACATTCAGAGTGAGGTTTGGTGTGAACCTGTGCTTTACTGTTGATTTTTGTACAAATTTCGACAAGAAAAATATGGCTATTTTATTTACTGTTATGTCACAACACAGCCCCTAACCACTACAAGCTACCTCACTTTTTAGGTCAGTAGAGTCATCTCTGAAATCACATGTTGTCCACATCCTCATGTCAGCCAATCAGTCATAGTTCCCTTCCATGTTCTGTATCCCAAAATTACTGACTGAGCTAAACCTTAATTGATTTAGCTTCCTTATATTCTACATTACGAGTTGTTTAACAATGCACTTTGTGAAGTACTGCCATCTGTTCTCAGATCATAGCGAGCATTCCTATTATTCTTAATCCATTTTGCCACTGTGTTTTGCTTTTTGGATGACCTTTCGCAGGTTGACCTGGCTTGTCACTCTTATCACTCTGTACTCTTTGCTGAAATTCTCATCACTGACCTTCCTCGGTTTACTGTCCACATTTTTTTAGTTGCCTCATTGTTAATAAAGCATTGTCCCACTTTTTAAGTGGAGATATAGGAAGCAAAAGCATGGATGACATCCAAACCTACTTGCTAGGCTAAAGGGACAACCACATTTGTCTCACCATCTGTGTAACAAGGCAGGTGTCAAGCTCAAGATCTGTAACACTGCTTTTAGGTACAGTGTCAGGGCCCTATAAAGCACTGCAAGAGCTAACCTGAAGAGAGGCATCAGGGTGGCTAAAGCAGCCTACAACAACCTGATGTTTGAATTTTGGCAGGGCATCCAGCACCTTACCAACTACAAGACCAGCAACCGCATGACTGCAGATGGAGATGCCACACTGGCCGAGGCAGTGAATTGTTTCTTTGCTAGCTGTGGGGTAAAAGAAAAGCAGCCTCCAACAGTCACATTCTCACAGTGCAGAAACAGTGGAAACATGCACATGCTCAGAGCTGACAAGAAAATGCAGACCAGCTGGCTGAAGGACTCAGAAAAGACACAACTGGGACATACAGCCTACATGGAGTGTGGTGTTTAAAGAACAATCTCGTCCGGAACATCTCTACTTCCTGAGGATCCTCAAGAAAATCAACCTGCAGGAGAAGCTGTTGGTGTCCTACTCCCGCGGCTCTATCAAGACTGCCCTGACGTACTGCATGTTAGTGTGTATGCCAACTGCTCAGCAGCAGACATAAGACCTTATCAGAGGGTCTGCTAACCAGAAGATCATTGGCTGCTCACTGTCTTTCTTGGAAGACCTTTTCAGTTTAATACTGAACCTGAACACCATGTGTTTAATCTGCTGCCCTCTAGCAGACGCTTCAGGTCTATCACAGCCCAGACAAACAGACCTAAACACAGCTTTCCAGAGGTGTCTATAGTGTGTCTGTGCTAGCATTAGCATTAACCTTCACTCAATTCTGAAGAGCGCTGTTCAGTGCTGGTTTAAAAAGAAAGACAGAAAGGCATGTGGTTCTCCTGATGGTAAAACCTGAAAACAACCTAATGGTAGTTTAATAAAGTTTTAGATATTATATACCTTCTACCTAATGTCCTTACTGCTAACAGCTGGCAATAATGTCCGCTAATGGTGCCTTAAGGACCACCAGATGGCTGTGGTTAAAACAAAGACTTGGATTGAAAACGATGATGCCCAATGCATAAAAATATGCCAGGATTGGCCCCAGGCCCAATCCATGAATTGTCGCTGTCCAATGAAAAACATGTATCTCTGAAATAGTGTGTTTACAGGAGATGGCAAAAATGTTCTTAACTTTAAATGGAGGTTCATGTAAAATAAGTTCATTTAGAGCATTTCTATTGGACTATTCATCCAGAATGATTTACAAAGTGCACAGAGCAGCTACAGGGTTCAAACCATTAAGAAAACTAAAAAACAGACAGAAATGAAGATACATGAAGGCTCTTTCCCCCGCTGAGGTTTTCTGAATTTTGGGAACTACTAAAAAGCCAGCACCCTGAGATCTAAGTATTCTTGATGGTTCATAATAAGATCCTGCAGGTACTCAGGAGCGAGGCCACGTAGGGCTTTGTATGATAATATAAGAATTTTGTAGTCAATATGGAATTGAAGTGGGAGCCAATAAAGAGCTGAAGAACTGGACTAATATGGTCAAATTTTCTAGTTTTAGTAAGGACCCTGGCTGTAGCATTTTGAACCAGCTGAAGTTTATTGAGGTTCCTGCTGGAAAAACCTGACAGTAGTGCATTACAGTAATCTAGCCTTGAGGTATTAAAAGCGTGTACTAGCTTTTCTGCGTCCTGTAGAGATAAGGAGTTTCTTAGTTTGGCAATCCTCCTAAGATGCATAAAGGCTGTCCTACAAATATTAGCTATATGTTGCTCAAATGATAAATCGAATGTGACGCCAAGATTTTTAGCTGCTAGACCAGGAATGATGGAAGCATCAGCCAAGTCTAACATTAAGTCTGATTTTATTTCTAGTGTCTTTTGGACCTAAAAGGAGAACCTCGGTTTTGTCACTGGAAGTTATGTGACATCCAGAGTTTTAGAAAGTCAAAGAAAGTATTTACTGTCTATCTCTTGATCTCTTCAGATGTTCACATGTTAAATATTTAATAATGTGAAAACTTAAGAACCCTAAATAAAAAGCAAACAAACAACAACAACAACAACAATGCATGTTATTACATTGGTCAGACTCTCAGAAATAATTTTCTTACTTAGCTGTTTTGTTGCATAACTCAGTTTACCCTAAATCTTGTCTAATTGACTACACACCTGGAATTTCATTTTAGTGAATTTTTGTTTTTCAGATATCAGCATGGTCATCTCCTTCATTAACATCGCCTGGTCCATGGTAGATTACTGCCGCTGTTTACGCAGATCCTTGCCCGACACCATGGAGATGCCTACTGGATTCCCCTCGGCCGTGTACCTATTCTATAAAGTGTTAACCATATCAGCACGGATACTGAGCCTGACGCTGCTCATCATGCTCAACATCTACAATATTCTGGCTTTCGCCCTCATCTGGCTAGTGGGCACTGTCTGGGCCCACGTGTTAAAGACTGATTTCTGCACGTCGCGGTGTCTGGAGTACTTCTATCGAGCCACTGTCGGATTCATCCTCATTTTCACCTTCTTTAACATAAAAGGAAAGAACACTAAAGTATCAATGACTGTGTATTACATATTCAGCTCGCTGCAGAACTTCTCAGCTCCCATCCTTCTATTTCTGATCAAACCCGAGACTCTGACGGCTGAGTTTTTCTTACCCACCATGACATTCATACTGGTGGCTAACATGATGGGGCTGGTGTTTCTGGTGCTGTACTACACAGCCTTACACCCAAAACTCAAAAGGCAGGCTGATGAGGTGGACGGACCTGAGTGCTGCCCGGTTGTAACACCCTCCGGCGCACAAATACGCCAGAATCAATTTTTAAGCTTGTAAGGCTTTCCAAGCTGATCTGTAGAGGAACATTTGCAAAAGCAATGCCCAGTATGCAGTTTATCATGAACTACAAAATGCCCATGTACATCTCTACGTTCTTGTAAAGGCTTAATTCAGCTCCTTTCATCTCCATGAAAAGCACTGACCAATAAAATGAGATGCTCCTTACAAGTCTAAGGTCACTGTGTCATCACCTAATGCTGAGTGTGGGCTAGAGGAGTATAAAGTCCCCCAGCATTGAGCTGTGGAGCAGTGGAGATGTGTTCTCTGGAGTGATGGTGCTCCATTCAAAACCCTTGGATGTGTTTTAGTGACAGAGCTAATCATCGAACATCAGCACCTGACCTCACTGATGTTCTTATTCTAGAGGTTGAATGCAATCAATCCTCTCCCTGCTGGAATGTAAGTCATATTTTTTTTACACCAGAGGTTAAACAGACTGCTTTGTGCCTCTGAGGCTGTTGTATGTGAATGTGCTCTGTTCTGACTGGCTGCCCGTATTCTAAAAATAGCCACATTTCTTTTAACAGCAGCATCAATGGCTTGGTCAAACCACTGTAAGCTAAATAGATTAGTCTAAAATGCTTCATGCTAAATGGTTGGTGCTAAAGTGCTGCAGGCTGAATGGGTGGGAATAAACGTCTGCAGGTTGAAAAGATAATTACAGAACCTACTCATTTTTAAATGGACAGCTTTTACTGTTCTGTGTTTTTTTTATATATGGACTGTAGCACTGTTTACATACTACACTAAACTCATTATTTCAACGTGTGTCTATTTATTATTACTGTTCATGTGTTTATATTTGTTTTTGAGCTGAATAAAGATTACAGAAAGCTAATGAATTTTGTTGATTATGTGTAGATTCTTTACTTCCATATAAATAAAACATTCTTTACACCAGTCACTGCCAAAACTGAAATACGATACCTGTGTCGATGCAATGTATGTGTACAACATTTTCCAGTTCATCAGTGTCATTCTGCATGTTAATCACTGTGCAATAAAAACCAATAATGTGGTAAATGTAAATGATGCTGGTGATTTCACCTGGTTTATTAGATCTGGCCTGAGCTCACTCTCAAACACAGATTAACAATGGGTAGAGAAACCAGCAGGCGGCGCTGTTGTTCAAATATATCTGATATACTGGTCACTGGAGTCAATTTTATTACTATATTATAGTCAGTGATCTGTAAGTGTGTTTAGTGTAAAACTCTATATAACATTAGAAAAAACCTAATAAACATAAAGTCAGTGGTCAGTGAGTGTGTTTACTGTAAAACTCTATATAACATTAGAATAAACCTAAATAAACATAAAGTCAGTGGTCAGTGAGTGTGTTTACTGTAAAACTCTATATAACATTAGAATAAACCCTAATAAACATAAAGTCAGTGGTCAGTGAGTGTGTTTACTGTAAAACTCTATATAACATTAGAATAAACCCTAATAAACATAAAGTCAGTGGTCAGTGAGTGTGTTTACTGTAAAACTCTATATAACATTAGAATAAACTCTAATAAACATAAAGTCAGTGGTCAGTGAGTGTGTTTACTGTAAAACTCTTTCTGAGAGAGCTTTCTAAAGTCCATGTGTTTCTGAAGCACAGATACTAAATACAAAGATGCTGCTTTTGGCTGCGTGTGCTGGGCTGTGATTTCATAAACATAGAGGCAGTGGGTTCACAGAGCACCTGCAGGGAGGACTAACAGCATATATCTTCATTAAGTAGAGAAAATAAAACGCTCCGCTCTCTACAGAATGGACACTCGGGTGATCTTTTAGTGACTTCACTGCAGTAACGCAACATTAATGCAGTATTAAAAGGATTTTTATTGGCAGTAGATGATGTGTACTTGAAGAGTTAGACAGCTCTCTTTACTCAAGCCGTAAGGCTGATGGGCTTTGAATGCTGTTGTTTTGTTTCTTATTTCACAGCATTATATTACTGAATCACTTTGGTTTCTTCAGCACTGAGAAGCGCACACACACAAATGCACACACTATGCACTATTCCTAGATTTTAGTACTGTGTTAAAACTGGCACATGGGGATGAGATTGGTACTGCAATATCTTTATATCTGAGATTGTAGTTCTTTTTCTACTACTAAACTACTAAAAAACAACAAAATATTGTTTCTTCCACCCTACTCTTTATTGAACAGGCCTGTTATATATGTCTAAGTAGATTAAGAGCCCAGAGTGACCAAATAGGCCTGAGAAGTTTTTTTTACAAATCAATGATGACTTTGCCTGAAGAAAATGTCAAAAAGCAAAACTATAAAAGGTGAGCTTTTCCATGAATGACTGTTTCAGGTCACTGAATATAACAGAAGCACTGCTGGTTGAGCATGAAGATACAGCTGAAGACTGTATGGGGATCAGGTGTGTGTGTGTTTAAAGTTACTTTAGGAGGAGATCACCCATTGCTGACACAGATGTGCAAAAGGATACACAGCTCGTCTAGTCCCCATAGAGAAGCACTGCCAATAGAATAGGACTCTCTGGAGCAGACAAGCATGAAACTATTGGCACCATGCCTAACAGTGCCAGGTGTGGGCTAAAGGGGTAAATTGCCCCCCAGCATTTAGGTGTGGAGCAGTGGAACTGTGTCCTCTGGAATGATGGTGCTGAGTTGGGGATGAGATGCTGACCTCACTAACGCTTTTGTCACTAAGTGCAATACAATTCTTACAGCAATTTGAGGGAGTACAGAGCATCAGTGCGTGGATACATCTCCACCATCAATCACCCAGTTCAGAAGCCACAGCCTATGTGGAAGTGATGCCTCCCACCCTTACTCAACAACTTCTATGCTCAGTTTAAAGCACAGAACAGTGTGATGGTGAGGAAGACCACCCCTCCTCCCAATGACCAGGGACTGATCACAGCTGATGTGAACCCACAGAAGGTTGCTAAACTCTGTGGGCCTCCCTCTGTAACTGGATCCTGGATTTCCTGACTGGGAGACCTCAGGATCAGAAACAGAAACAGTCAGGATCAGAAGCAGCATTTTCAACACCACCCTTCTAAGCACTGGTGCTCCCTGGGGCTGTGTGCTCGGTCCACTGCTGTCCACTCCGCTGACTCACCACTCACCAAAGTACAGCTGAAATCACATCATAAAGTTTGCTGATGACATGACTGTGGTGGGTCTCATCAGATGGAATGACGAGTCAGCACACAGAGATGGAGGTGCAGCGGCTTATGGACTGGTGCAAAACCAACAATCTGTCTCTTAATGTGGACAAACCTAAAGAGGTGGTACTTCAGGAGAGTATGAGGTAATGATCTCCCACTAAACATCAACGGTTCTGCTCATTGGGCCCACGACAGCAGGCCTTCTTGGCTATGTTCTTCAGAGGGATTTTAGAGAGTATCCTGAGTAGCTGTACCAATGTCTTCTTGTTTGGCAATTGCAAGGTCTCTGATTGCAAGACCCTACAGTGAATAGTGAGGACAGCTAAGAGGGCGGTCATCTGAGTCTCTCTCCAATCCATCATGCACATTCAGACCACACACTGTATCTGCAAAACACCACCAGTTTCATAGAAGAACCACCCATCTCTCATACAGACTCTTCTCAGTGATGCTGTCTGGTAGAAGGGACCCGATGCATCTGCACAATCACTACCAGAATTTGCAACAGCTTCTTCCCCTTGGCCACACACTCACACACAACTCAACTGACACACCCCCACACTATCCTCCTTGCACACTTTCTCTGACATTGCTTGCTGTATTAATAGAAGTGTTCTACCTCAGGAAATGCCCCCCCCAGCATGGAGCTATGGAGTGATGGTGGACTTGGGGATGAGGCGGGGTGGTGATCATCCAACATTCTGATCTCACCAACGCTCTTGTCACTGAGTGCAATCAAATCCTCACAGCAATGCTCCAGAATCTAGTAGAAAGTCTTCTCTGGACAGTAGACTCCGGCAAAAGCAGGGAAAATGACTTTTTCATACCCAATGAATGAGCAGGTCTCCCGTCCCAATACTTTTGTCCATTTCATGCATTTATTGTATGCACATTTGCACTGTTTGCAGTCTCATGTAGCATTGTGTTGTTTTACATGGCGCCATGGTCCTGGAAGGACGTTCACTTCACTGTGTTCTTTTACATAGCGCATTTGAACTTGAACTTTGAACACACCACTGCCATGATTGGCCTATAAGTGCTGTATTTGGCCAAGAATCATTTGCTATCTGGGGGCGGGGGGGTGGGGGGGGGGGTGCCGCAGGATGAATCAGTGACAGTGTGTCCATTACCAGCAGCTCCACATTTTGTTTTGTCTGCGATGGAGAGCTACGACAGTTTCCCCAAAACCCACATGACCCCCACCAACACCACCCCCCCAGCCTTATCTCAGCCACTTCCATCAGCGTTTCCTGTAAAAGCCGGTCAGCACCGGGGCATAGGAGCGAAAAGTCTTGCCACAATTTGTCCAGACACAATAAACACAGTGAGCGCAGGCACACGCGGGGCTGTTTTCTATTACAGCTTCAAAGTCCACATAAAGCCTGATTAATGTGGGTTTGTGAGGCAGCGTGTCTTTAATTATTACGGCCTGCCTCGAACACAGATACATTAGCAGCGAGAGTAATCTGTAAACGTCCGAACCACTTCAGCTCTGACGGCCGGGGGGCTTTGCCTCATAGCTGGAGAATTCTGCAGAACGGGGAGGGTGAAGTGAGCGGTCGGTGGGAAAAGTCCTCTAATCACGAACGGAGCGCTAAAAAATGAACTCCGGCAGTGACAGATTGGCAAACGAGGAAATTTTAATTAAAACTTTGTTTCTGATCACAGAGTGGCACAGCGTTCCTCCAGGAGTTCTCTAAATAAGGTCCACATGCAGGGCCATGGCGGGCAGTGCGTAATCACATGCTGTGTTTTCTTATGTCTGCAGATCCAGCTGGCACCCTTTAATCTGCAGGGTTATAAAGCAGGCCTGGATCTGGAGAAAAAGGCAAATAAATGCAGAAGCAGAATGTGACGACACACGATGGAGGACAGATCTGACGTTTTTATCAGCCGGAGAAAGGCCGAGACGGGCCGGATGGAAAACGACGCTGCTTCATTGAGTTTACTTCATTCAGTATTTCCATGTGAATGAATCAGGGTTGGCCACAAACAGATCAATGCAAACTCTTGTCTTAAGCAGTACAGGTTATTACAGTGTGTGCTGCACTCAGATGCAGGCCTAGCTTATCAGGCCTTTTCTACAAACGTCCAAAAGTACTAAGCAGTGAATTATGAAGCTCAGCATGTTGGGAAAAAAGAGTGTAACTGTGGTCTGAATGGGGCACGCCTTTGGCGGTGCAACTGTCAAAGCAAAAAACTACTAATATACAAATTTCTGTGTAGGTTTATTTTAGCAGTGCTATATTTCGGGAATGATTACGTTTTGACTACTGTGTTCATTAATGACTACACGCTTTAGCTTTGGTCCGAAGGCCAATTTGAGCTAGTAATGTATTATTTCAGGCTTGTTTGGGCTTGAAATCACAGCCTAATAAATCTCAGATGTGAACAACGTGGATTTCAGAAAATGCTTTTCCAAGAAAGATGAAGAGAAATGATAGTTCATGTGCAGAAAGAGGCCACAGAGTGCTGCTGAGGTCAGAACCTACCGTGGCATCAGAGAGCAGTGCAACAGTGCAAAGACTATCACAGAGATAAGCAAGCTCATGTTTTAGTAGCTTAGTGGGAGCACTGTATGGGACAGCACCAATTAATGACTGTATTTGGTTTTTGACATTTTTTGCCCTAAATCACCTAACCACTGTGTGTGCTTCTCTGTTCCTCATTGCTGATACAGCTATTATTGTTTAGCTTAATGAAACACTTTTAAGTAATTACCCTAACAGCAGTGAGAACATTCTAAAAAGAAAATGGGAAACACATAACATATTTACATATTTATATCAAATCTTACTGTTGCAGCTATGAGAATTATATTAATTAAAGGACCTGTGTTGTAAAAGCTGCATTTCATTGTTAATAAATCTTGTGCTTCTACTCACTGGCCACTTTAATAGGAACACCTACTTTGTACTTTAACGTACGAGCATCTTTTTTAGAACCCCCTGCCTTGTGCTTCCACTAACTGGCCACTTTATTAGAAACACAAATCTTGTGGTTCTATTCACTGGCCACTTTATTAGAAACACCAATCTTGTGGTTCTATTCACTGGTCACTTTATTAGAAACACCAATCTTGTGCTTCCACTCACTGGCCACTTTAATAGGAACACCTACCTTGTGCTTCCACTAACTGGCCACTTTATTAATCTTGTGGTTCTACTCACTGGCCACTTTATTAGAAACACCAATCTTGTGTCTCCGCGGACTGGCCACTTACTTACAGAAACAAGGTTTACTGTGAATTTACTGAGAAGTGGATCATTCAGATAAAGCACTTTTACTGAGAAGTAGATCAGACAGATAAAACACTCTTTACCATACCTGAGCAGGTATACACTTCCACCTGCAGCACCTCGTAACACCTACAACACACATCAATTCCACATCTATCAGAAAGCGAGTTTAAATGGCAAATGAAAAGCGCCTGTGCAACACAAACAGCCATGTAAACAATGTAAACATGAGTGGAGAATGCTGACAGATGCAGTCTCAGAGAAACTGAAAGACTGAAATAGCTTGAAGCTAATAGTGTAGAACTCTTGGAGAGGATGCAGGAACTTACAAGACCAGCTGAACAGCACTCATACATAGAGTATATATACACAATAAATCTATAATTAATACATAATTACGTCCCTTTCAAACATAGATTTCCTTCAATGAACACAGAACATAAGAGAGAAGAGAGAGAGAGGAGGAGAAAGAGACTGTGATGTGACAGGGAGAGAGAGGCTGAGAGAGAATGAGAGACACACAGACAGGAAAAGGAAGAAGGCTTGATTAAGCTGGATGCTGCGCTTGTTTCTGTGTTTTCATTCTGACGCCATCATCATTCCTAAAGATCCATGGTCATGGAAGCTGTCAGAGCCTTTAGTTTTGGGCCGGTTACAGGTTAAAGTGATGTTGAACTGAGACTTCAGGCTGTGTGTATTTCTCTCTCTGTGTAAGTCCGCAGGAGGAGACTGATGATGTGAATCCATGATAAAAACACTAAGTATAGGTTAAGCAGCAGTTTTGTTAATTATCTTACCTCAAATGTATGCAATCATCTTTGATGCTTCTTTAATTTTACACTGGAGCTACAAGGCTAATGAGCAAACGTGATAGAAGTGTATACCCCACCAATTAGCACTGGAGCCACAAGGCTAATGTCTATTTGTTGTTATCTAGGGTGTAGTCTCTGTGTTTATGTGCTGCTGTCTTGGCCAGGGCTCACTTGTATATTTTTATAGTTAATCTGAGTGTGACTACCCTGGTTAAATAAAGTTTAAATAATAAAGAAAAAAAAAAGCAAACAAACAAAAAAAAATATATATATAAGTGTGATGTGATCATAAGTGATGGAAGCTTGTAACCAACCAACTTACTTATGAGCCATTATCAGCCAGGGTGAATCTCTTACCCTTACATGTTGGAGGAACTGTCAGTTAAATCAGTCAGTGTTTCAGTGTGTGTAAAACACTGTGTATTAAAGGTCAGGTTCAGTTTCAGCTTTGTACTATTTGTTTTAAGCTAATCCACCTCAAATCACAAGTCAAGTATACTCAAACTTTCTGCTTTCTTTAAATGATATAGCAAAATAGCAAAACATTAAGTACATGTACAGGCACATATACTTTTCAGCATATTTGTCAGTACAGGTCTACTATACTTTGACTTGTATAGTTAGTATATCTGTAATAGACACTTGGAAAAGTACACTTAAAGCACACTGACTTGTTTTTTTGTTTGTTTAACCCTTTAACCTTAAAAAGCCTATGGCTCACCAGCGATCCATTAACATATTAATACATGAGAATAGTATTAATTTAGAATTTGTACAGATGTCCCTGTAGATACTGAGTAATAAACTATATTGTGTAATAAGCCTTGGAGTGTTAAGAGGTTAAAGGAAGTACATTATTAGCATCCTTAAATAAACTTCACTTTCACGCACAGAGCAGAGGCAGAGCGTTCTCCATTAATATGCATGAGCTCATTAATGAGGACTTTGATTGGCTATCACTGAAAAGCAAAGCATTGATCAGAATGGACATTTAACTAGTTTCCCCTCTGATTTCATCGTCCTGTTTCCTAAAGAGCCATGGTCATGGAAGCTGCCAGAGTGTTTAATTTTGAGTTTACTGTCCAGCTCAGAGATTAATCACCTCTTTAACCACCATGATGAATCCATGCCTCTGATTCTGAAACTTTCAGTTCACTTTCACACACAGAGGCAGAGTGTTTATCATTAACATGCATCAGGACACACACAAAATAACTGCAACATTAAAAAGACAGAGCTGTGCTCAGCATCGGCACGGTGCCTTTATGAATAAGGAGATGGAATCCGACAATGGCATTTTTCCAAGAACAGGGTTATCTATGTCTTCTTCTAATGACTAAAGGAGAAGAGTGGGTGGTTGGATGATGGCATTCTCTTGCATCAACCCCCCTCTACCCCCCCTTTCAAATCGAGCCCTGGTTGTAACCCCCTGCCCCCCAGGGAGTGAAATTCAAGGTTTGGCACAACCACGAATCATCCAGAACAGCCATCCTGGCGCCGCTACTGACTGCCTGCTACTGTGTTTAGCTCTGCTCCGTGCTTCAATCCATGTTAATAGACAACAGTAAATCATACAGTGTCCGAAACCACATAATCAGGTCTACTAGAGATTACTGAACAGCAAGGGAGATGTGGCTGAATTTGGTGATAATTCTAGTTTTCCAGCTTAAGCGGTGCAGTATTACATTCTGGTGCCAGAGACAAAGTTTTAAGGGAAGCGTGCAATGATTCAGGCATGCATTTAACACCATGGACCATTTAAGGTGGAATGGAAAATATAACTACAGTTTAGTTCTAAAGGACACAAGTACTTAACCTACTAAAGGAATAAAAGGACCATTTAAGGAGGAACAGGAAATATAACCGAATTGAAGTACCAAAGTGAAGTAATAAACTATTACATTGTAGTACTGTAAGACTAAAGGGATTTTTTTATTTAAGGTGGAATAGGAAATATAACTAAATTATAATACCAAACAAATAAAGTACTGAAGTAATTGACTACTAAAGTGTTGAGCAAATAGATCATTTGGATTGGAAAGCTTTTTTAGTCAAAAGTTGAGTTCTAAATGAAGAAACATTAGGTTAAATGGACACTAGTACTTAAGTACTCATAGTAAACGATTTAAAATATTGAAAAAATGAAAAAATGGTGTCTGCACTTCAGTCTATGTTTATAGACGAAAGTGCGTCATACAGTAGAGAAACCACATAATCAAGTCTACTAGAGATTACTGAAACCCTTCACATGGTTTAAGGAGAGTGTGTGATGACTTAAGGATGCAGTTAGCACCATGCTAATTGCTGACTGTAAACTTCAATTACCATTGAGCTACATTAGCTTTGTAGCTCCAGTGAGTCTATCTCTAACAGAATGAGCGTAAACACTGAGTTATGATAAAGCATGTGTGTGTGTGTGTGTGACAGTGCTTTGATGTTGGCTTGTGTGAAATTTGTTCTACATGAAACCAGCGCTAATCTGATTATGGACTATGATCCGTCCGGCCTACTGTACAAACTGTAAAAACGAGCAGCAGTTTTAAACTTGATCCTGCAGCCGAAACTCAAGACATGCAGTAAAACATTAAAGCTGCTTTGATCTGATATGAGCCCATCTGCACAGGCGAGAGGGACAGAACACAGGCTTTAGATGCCCGAGTGTTACTGTTCCTCACCTCACACTGAGAATGGCACTGGCGGCAACCTGCGACAGAACCCTCCGAAATATACCTTGAACACAGACCAATCTCCTTTGGTCATGGTTCTCCAAGTGGAGTCCGGGGACCTCCAGAGGTCCCTGAAATACAGCCATGGGGTCTGTGTTTTTTTTTGAGCCAATGTAAACTTTAACGTGAGCCAAAAGAAACATGGTAAGATCGGCCAGTATGTCCCTGCGCTCATCACTCTGTACTTCCTCTATATCAGCTACAGAATTTTAGTACAGTGATGATATGTTCTAGTCTGGTTTTAGTAAGAACCCTGACAGCAGCCCCAACGCCAATCTGTCGCAGAGTTCTAGCTAATGAGCCCAAGGAGCTGCTAGAACAATCTTCAGAGATAGCAAATAGCTTGCGGACGTTGTTAGCAGGTCAGCGGAGGGATCAAAGCCACAAGCCGCTCATCACAGCTTCAGTCTAATAAATATGATTTCCTAAAATTTCAACAGTTGGATTATATTAATCTATGGGGGTCATCTGATTTCTCACACAAGAAGGTTCCCCTGGCTGCTTCCCATCTTTTGTTCTTTCTTTCCTCCTTGTTCCTCAAATGTGTGTAAGCAGCCGAGACATGTTTGTTTCTTTTTTTAGTTATACACTGAAGCTAAGAGGCTAATGTAGCCAAATAATAGATACGGAATAACTATTAAAAAATGAATTATCTAATAAATAATTCATTGTGACTACTAAACGATTAATAGTGGATATTAAATAATTAAAACTAGATACAGAATAATTCATAGTACATGCTCAAAAATGAATAGTGGATACTGAATAATTTATAGTAGATTTGGAATAATTAAAAGTGGATACTGAATAATTCATAGTAGATATGGAATAATTAAAAGTGGATACTGAATAATTCATAGTAGATATGGAATAATTAAAAGTGGATACTGAATAATTCATAGTAGATATGGAATAATTCACAAAAGATACTGAATAATTCATAGTATATCCTGAATCATTTATACCAGCTGTGAAATTAAAAGTAGATACTAAATAATTCATAGTAGATATTAAATCATTCGTAGTAGATATGGAATAATTTGTAGTAGAGACTGAGTAATTCATAGTAGATATAGAATAAATCACAGTAGATAACAAATAGTTTTTGGTAGATACTGAAAAAAATCATTGTAGATATTAAATAATGCATAGTATATGCTGCATACTTTATAGCAGACACTGATTACTGCATAGTAGTTCAATTAGAAAGACTTTAAGGGTTTACTTTCAAAGTCTTGAGGTACTCTTAGCAATAGACTCGGTTTAAATAATCTCAATTTGAATTTGAATCAAATCAATTAAAATGATTATTTACTTAATATGGTAATGCAGTTATATAATTACTCCATGTTATGTAATTCATTACATTTGCATTCCATTTACACTCTACATCCATCATTTGCTGAATCTCAGAGCTTGCCAATGCTTTCATAGGCTCTGTGACAGAGTGTCAGAATGCTGTGCGATTTTTCTTTTAGAGGTGATCTCAGATTACTGTTGAAGCTTTCATGCTCCGATATGGGACTTATTATGCTGTCTGACGGCCGATAGGTTTCTAAAGGCTGGGCACTGGTCTCTCTGGGACGCCTGTGAGGCAATGCCACTCAGAAATATAATGCAACCAAGATGTAGAGCCCCCAAAACTCTCCCACATAACCTACATAATAACACATCAGTGACAAACAGATTTGCCCACATTTTGAGATCACCTCAGATATAGTTGATTCAGTACTTTTCTAGTTTTATACTAGAGCCACAAGGTAGCTGAAAGTAATGGGATCATATACCTCACCAATTAACACAGCGCAAATTGCCTGTCTGAATGATCACATACCTGCCATAAACTTCAAGGTTTTGGACACTGTAGGACACGCTGTTATCTACAGACACGGACAAAAGCACAATACATGCTCAAATGAACGCTCACATGTGCTCCTCTCAACGTTTATTTTTCTTAAATCAAGGGTATCAACAGGTAGTGCTCATTACAGTAGCTGCAGGCACTCGTTAGAAAGGTTGTCTGTATATTTTTGGACACATTATGCAAATCCTGAAACTTGAACTTTGAAATCTTCTCTGTTCTCATCCATTATCTAGGTTTCTGGACAGGAAATGCTGTGGCATGTTGCCATGGAGAGACCGTCTTACAGCATGACATCATCAGAACCTCAGGAACCCACACAGCTCCTAATTAGTGTGTGATTCGATGTGGGCGAGCTGAATAATAACGTGTTTTCTCTCCAGCAGCAGCAGAACAGGACACCGTCCACCGCCAATGTAAATAACACTGAGCAAAGGGGAGAGAGAGAGAGAGAGAGAGAACTAATCCAACTGGACCAAACGAGTGGAAAGTTTTTGTTTCCTCTGCAGAGATGGATAGAGCCATAAGGAACATGGTAGATAGATGGATTTAGGTGTTGGAAAAATGGACATCGCACTTTGACAAGGGACAAATTGATGTCCAAAACAGCAGGCAGGTCTTGTTGGGGTGTTTCTGATATGCTGTGGTTAGTATCCACCAAAATTGGACCTCTAAATTCCACAAATCTTGATGTAATGGAGCATCTATGCGATGTTTAGATGTTTATGCGATCTGCTGACAAATAATACATTTTGACATTAAAAATGCTCATATGGTCAGACGCACCCACTGGAAATCAGAAAGTGATGGAGTGAACTGGTGGTTGATCTAAAGCGCTAGGCCTTCAATTCTACCGGTGAAGTCCTGACCAATGAAAAAAGCTTGTTTTACTGCATCAGCTCAGATAGCGCTGAAAACACAATGCTGATTGGACAATTTTCCATTTATGGATTCACAAATTTAACTTAATAAACAAGTGTAGAGCTGTAGGAAATGCATCATTCTTTATTCTTCATTCTTCAATGCATCTAGATAAAATGGCAGTGTGTGTTACAAAGCTCTGGGCTTTTCTCTAAGGACCAGTATCCTCACACTAGATCACACTGTAAGCTGTGATAATGTATCATTTATACACTGTGTGAATCTGCCGCATCACGAATGCCCCTCCCCCCGGGTCTCCTCACAGCCTAATGGAGGCCCTGTTCCTGCAAATCACGCGCAAATAATACACACCTCAGGGCCCACAGGAACTGGACCGGTTCCAGCCTGCAGGATCATTACTGCTGTCCCACAGCACCTGTATACAAACCCCACAGCTTTTACAGGTGTTTATACAGTGTGCAGCACTGACTTCAGCTTTTTATGTACAGTACCTCTGGGCTTCAGTGCTTCAGCTCACAGGCTTTGAGCTGCAAAACCATTCTACGTTTGATAATAGGTTTAAATTAGACAGCAGCACAAGCAAAGACTACACAGAATAAAGCTCACAACTAAAGCACTGGAGACCCAGCAATCTATCTATCTATCTATCTATCTATCTATCTATCTATCTATCTATCTATCTATCTATCTATCTACAGCTCTCTATCTATCTACAGGGACTTAAACAGATGTGTTTAAAGAATGTGTGGTGACATTCTGTGGAAACAAACACAGATGTCAAATCAATGCGAAACTTTTTACACAATTTAGAAAGAAAGACGATATGTCCAGAAGAGAACATCTGGACACCCTACTGTAAAGTGCATACACCTCTACTGATCCAGAAGCACAAGAAAAGTTGTCTTCAACCTGCTTAAAACCAAATAAATGAGCCACAGAAGTCTTTGCATTCTGTTCTGTGAAGCAATTAAACGTTGGATGTTTGGATCAGCGGTATGTCTGGAGGAGTAGAATGAAGCTTGTGCTGCAAAGAAAACCCTGCCGACAGTGAAGCATGCCAGTGGATCGGTGATGCTCTGGGGCTGCTTTGCCTCCTCTGGCACTGCAAAACCTCCAGAATGTGGAGGGCAAGAATTCAATCAGGAAATCCTACGAGAAAATGTCACACCTTTCTGTGTGGAAGCTGGAGCTTGGGCATCATTGGACCTTCCAACAGGACAATGATCCCAAGCATTCCCCACCAAGGCCTGGTTTCAAAAGAGGTCCTATAAGATTCTGGAGTGGTCGTCACAGACACCTGACCTGAACCCCATAGAAACTCTTTTTTTGAAGAAGAAGAAGGGGAGTGAAGCAGCAAACCCCAAAATTTTAGTAAATTGGATGCCACTGTCTATGAGGAATGGGCTATGATTCCTCAACAGTGGTGACAGAAGCTGGTGTCAGGCTTTGCGTCATGTTTGCAACAGGTCATAACAGCAGAAGGGTGCTCTACTAAGTTCTAAAGACATTTGTTATATCAGTATGTGTTATATCAGTTGTGTTGAGCTACACTGTTTGATTGGATTTACTGTAAAATCTCATTTGTAATTGGGGTTATATTGCTACTGTATGTGACCAAAACTGTACCACTTTCTCTTTTACTGAACTCCCCTATAAACTTGATTATTATTATTATTATTATTATTATTATTAGTAGTAGTAGTAGTAGTGGTAGTACCTATCCTGTGTAAAGGTGTAAATAGCTGTTTAGTTCATTGGGTGTAATTGCTTCATTCTTCATTCTTCATTCTGCATTCTTCGCCTGCAGGTGTCAGTGTTTAACCGTCGCTCGGAGTTTTACTCACTACGCTGCAGCTCTAACACACACACACACACACACACACACACACACTCACAGCCCCAAAATCCCCCTATGAAACCCCTCAGACTCTTAGAATGTTGTATTGAGCCGCAGGATCTTCAGGGTTTTTTAGGGTCTGAACTTTAAGCTGATCTAAATGTTAAGGTCTGAATGTGCACCCGCTGCTCTACTGTATTCTTATATTCTTCTACAGTATGTGGGTTCATTCAACATCAGTAATGTCCTTCATTAAAGGTGAAGTAAAAAGTAAAGGCTAGGTATTTTAATATTTAATACATTAACACCATTCATTCATGTACTACTACTACTACTACTACTACTACTACTAATAATAATAATAATAATGATAATTATAACATCAACAATAATACAAATGGTAAATTATTTGAATAATAAATGCTACTAAAATGACTTGCACATTCAATTGAAGTATTATTATTATTAGTTGTTTTATTGTTATTATTATTATTATTATTATTATTATTATATTTGTATTATTTTATATTATTATAAGCCCTAGAGTCCTAGTAGTATTCGATTTTCCAAATTAGATTTGACTACATTTACTTTAGAACAGATCCATTTATTTTTGACTATTTGATATTTCTAGAGAATGTAGTTATTGAAGGTGGTAATTTTTGCACTATTATATTTGACTTGTATTATACTATATTATCAACTCCACTTAACTGAAAACTATATACATACGAGCAATGAAAGAGGCTGAAATGCTTCAAATATGATTCATTATTGACACTAAAATATAATAATCAATAATTACATTTACTTTTTTGTCAAGCACAAACCTGGAAAGTACACAGTTTAAATATTATCTGTTTAAATATTATCTAAATGTTACAGATAAATGAGTAGATCATAGCACCTCAAAACATGTGGCTTGATATTATTATATTATTATAGATTATTCTGCAATATTAATGTAAAGGTTTATTATAATGAGGTTATACTTTTGTTTAGGGTGTTAGTGACCTGTAGTGACCCCAGGAGTCATCCAATCACCCACAACCCACAGGATTACACACAAACTTGACTTGATGATTAGATGATTATGTTTTATAAACTCTGCAGCACATTTACATTAATTGACATTCATATTTTCTATTGATTACTATATTTTATGTAGTTGAATTTGTATTAATATTGTAGCCTATCTTACTGTTTTTGTGCATTTCTTCATATTATTGTAGCATATTTGTACTGTTTTCGTATGATATGATCTTATTTATGTTGCTTCGCTCTTTGAACTTTCTGTGAAGAATTTGGAGCTGCATTTTTGTAGGTGATTGTGCTCAAATAATAAATAACAATAATAAATGATAATAATAATATAGCTGTATGCAACTTTTACAGGAAACAAACCTAAATATGCAATTTGTATCTCTAGATTAGTACTAACCTTAATAACAGACAAAAATGTGGAAAATGTGACAAACCTTTATAATATAAATATTTATGTACATATAGCCCTTGACAAAACAAACCTTGTATCTCCACAGTAAAAGCAACTTTACAAAAGAAAGAAAAGAACTTTGTTTACTCTCAATGGATGTCAGTGTAAAAAAATATATTATTCCAAGTCATTTTGGATCATTTCTATTAATCCATTCATTATGAAACTTTGACACAATGCACAGAAGAGCTGGTGTTTACAAAACACACACTCTTTAGGCAGACATCCATATAATACTATACTTTGCTTTTATAAATTAAATTTTCTTATTAAAAAACTTGTATCCAGGAAAAGAACCATTTAAATGACTGCACTACTGTAAGAAGTCTTGAGGAACCTCTTTTTAATATATGTATATGCATATATTTACTGTATAGACTTCATATATGATAATGATGAAAAATAGGGTATTGAAGTGGAGCTGTGGATTCAATTCATTTGAAATGTATTTGTACAGCCGCTCTACAGAGACTGAAGTCAGATCCCTTTTTTGAGAGCCAGAAGCAACGGTGCCAAAAAAAAAAAACCCTCCTCAGAGCAAGAGGAAGAACTGTTGAGAGGAACCCAGACTCAAAAGGAGAACTCATCCTCCTCTGAGGTTAGACTAGTCATTAAATCAGCTCTAAATCATAAAATATCCCAGACGTGTCTCTACTGGTTCTCTCAGGAGCAGGTCTGAGAGACCACTGAGCAGATGAGCTTCATTTCCACACCAGGAGAGCAACCTCAGGTATAGGTGAATTACACTGAAACCTCTGATCATACCTGTACCCCCTCACACACACAGGCCTGCAGCTCTGCTGATCTGTATGGGGGGTTATTTGATTTCACCAGCTACTGAAAGTGAACATCACACAATAGGTTCATGGCTGTAATCCTGCAGGACATGTTCTGTTAACTTACTAACAGAAGTTCAACCCCTTAAACAGCCTATGACCCGCGAGCAGGAAGAAAGTGTGATCACAAACTTCTATTACCAAAGAATCGCCCCACCCGAGCGTACAGAAGTCCCTGTAGTTACTGAATAATACACCTTAGTGTATGTTCATCTGGCTGTGTTAAGCTGGGTTAATAAAAAAACACCACGACTATAAATGTATATAATAAATGTGAGTATTAATGTCAGGAACGTCTTCTAAACAGCTGCAGATTTCAAAATGACCAGCTCAAGCAGCTGTATGTAAGGACGGTACGTTATTGGTAGGTGTAGCCACTTTTTCAAAGGTCTGGAAGAAGACCCAAACTGTCACCCTCAGCTGAGAGGACATTGGTTCGGATGGTCAGGAACTACCCAAGAACCAACAAGGAACACTGGAAACTGCTGGATCCTCAGTGTCTCTGTCTACGGTCTAGTGAGTTATACATCACCATGGACTGAGAGGCTGCCGTCCAAGAGAGAAGCTTCACCTAGGCTTGACCAAAGTTTGCAGCTGACCACGTGGACGAAGAAAAAGAACTACACAAGCTGAACCTCTTGATGAAGCTCCATGATGGCTACCAAAAGCATCTGGCCAGGTGTAGCGAATGCCAACTTCCAACCATAACTGAATATGTATATCTTCGCTGTCCAATGAAAACCATGTATCTCCTCAATAGTGACCTTACAGGAGAAGGCAAAAATGGTCTTTACCATGAATGGAAGTTACTGTAAAATTTAGAGTTTATTCCAAGTAATTTAGAGCATTTCTATTGGTCCATTCATCCAGAATTATTTACACAGTGTACAGAAGCAGCTACAGGGTTCAACCCATGGAGAAAACAAAAAACTGACAAAAATGGAGTTACATGGTTTTCATTGGACAGCAGTGGTATGTGTATTTGTATGTGTAAGTATTTCTGTTAGTGTGTATAAGTGTGTATTGGTGTGTATATGGATGTATGTGTACTGTTCAGCCTCTGAGATTTCTCAGTCAGTGTGGATCTGCACACACCGCCTCACTTCTCCACCTTTTGCTCCATAAACTTCACTATTATACTGACTAAACATGGTTTTAAGGGTTATGTTTCTTCCAGTTCTCATTCTGCCGTGATCAAAAACACAAATGGTGACACACACCCCTGCAATTTGCCTGAAAAGGTGTATGTTTTAGAGAGAGCATGATGGAGGCAGTGGAGGGGGTGAGACAGAAAAACACACAGAGTAAAACTCCTATAAAAACATGGGTTACTAAAACTGAAATTGCATTAAATGACACTTTGGCCTAAAGTGCTTGTAATGATGTAATGACCCTCAGAGAAGAAGTGGCCATTGATGAGCCTGCATTATGGGTGGTTCTAAAGATATCACACCAGTACACGTTTACAATTTACCATTAATAGTTTAACAGTTTAATAATTTAGTAATTGTTAGCAAAAAACGTACCAAGAAAATATACAGTTATGATCTGTGCAGTAAATGTTTATATATCTGGCTATTATTGTGTCTATAAAAGTGTATAAATGTGTGTGAGCATTTGTGTGTAGAAATGAGTATATTTGTGTATTGTGTAAATGAACGTCATGGCAGCATTGTGTTAAAGACCCAAACAGTCAGTAAGATAGTAACTGATTAAAATCTCAGCCCATGTGATTCATACATGTGTAATTGTTTGTTTGGAATAGTGAAATCCTTTTGGAAATTGTGGAACCCTTTTTTTGGAACAGGGGAATCCTTTTTGAAACCATGGAACCCATGTCTGGAATAGTTTAATCCTTTTTTGAAGTAGCAGAACCCTTTTTTTGGAATAGTGGAATCCGTTGTAGGGGTACCCTTTTTTGGAACAGGGGAATTCTTTTCTGAACAGTGGAACCCTTGTCTGGAATAGTGTAATCCTCTTTGAAACGGTGGAACCCTTGTCTGGATTAGTGGAACCCTTGTCTGGAATAGTAGAATCCTTTTTGAAGTAGTGGAACCCTCTTTGAAATAAGCTTTTTATAAAGAACCATCTTCAACAGGCTTTACATGTGTCTCAAGAAACATTTGAAAAGTGTGGTGAACCAGGTGAAAACCTATTTGAGCATCTAATTGGTTCTTTAAGTTGTCATGGTCCTATACAGACGCACTGCCTTTCCCTAAGAACCCTTAAAGAACCCCATGTGTTTCAGTGCTTATTGTAGCATTAGCAGTATATTTTATCGATACTTCAATGATATCAAAAGAATGATCCTTTTAGTTCTGAAATGTTCATTTTATTCCACCCCTACGCTCTAAGCAACAAGGTTCTCTATAGAACTGAAAAGGGTTCCCTGAAACATAATAATAGTGGAATCATTTCTGGTGCTATATTAAAGCACCATTGTTAAAGGCTTCCTTAAAGAACCATCTGCAAGTCTTCCTGTACAGCTGGGCAGAGAACCTTGTTAAGATTCGGTTCTATGAGTTGTAACAGAACCATTGGCTTTACTAAAGAACCTTTTAGTGTATTATTAGCGCTTCCTGAAACACTCTCAGCACATTTCAAAAACAATTTAATAACATTCAGTTAAGTTTGTACATCGCACCATCCCGAGTGGTTAAGCCGGCCCCTAGCTTTAGCTTGCTGCGGTGCGACTCGCCGCGCGTTTCTGCACATGAACCACACCAGCTGGACCCAGACGGAAGCTACTGAGGTGGAAAATGCAGGAGAGGTCCTGACAAGATAAAGATATCAGGAGCAGACAAGGGCAAAGTAACATATCGATGCAGCGGGCCTCGGCAGGCCGACACCAGATACCTGCTATTTAAAAACAGTGGTTTAGCTTGCTCATGGATTTGCCTCTCTCTCTTTCTCTCTCTGCTTCTTTCTCGGCCTGTTCCGCCGTGCCTTATTAAAGCACTTCTGGAACTTTATGTCCCCCCATTGTGTAGAGCTGCGACCTCTCTTTTCTGGCGTGTCAAAGAGACGAACACGGTCACCCCTATAACTGTTTATGTAGCGCACTTTCCTAGCTTCATGGAAAAAAAATCCTCCTGTCCAACTAATGGAATTCCAGGCTGCACCAGATTGTGAGCGTACAAAAGAATATTTGTTTGTCCGATTCGCTTTCAAGCGTCGGGGTTCAGCGGAGCATGAGCTAGCGAAGCCCCAGATAACTCCCGCTGGCCGAGTGCCACATTTGCTTTGTGGCGATAGCTGAGGGGAATTCAGCCGGCGTCTCAGCGCCTGTTCAAACTGACAGTGAGGCCTATGTAACAGCTGAGGAGTTCAGCTATTAAGGGACGCTAATTTATGGCATTAAATACCATTCATTTATTCCCTAAGCTAAGCTAACTCCGGATAAAGGGCAAGCACACTACAGTTTTTTTTTAATCGATAGAATGCTGAAAGCAAACATTTGGTTAAAGAAAAAAGATACACAAGATCTCCCTTAGCCCAAAATGTAGTTACGCAGCCCACATACTGTGTGTTCCTTTGGTTTTACAGCAGAGCTAAAATGCTAACACAGCAACATGCAATGGTATCTAATAGCTACTGGGTTAACACAGTGCTAGCTTTATGTCTACATCATCAAACACTTGCCTCAGTGAAGCTTAAATTGACCTCTCATTCACATTTTCCATTCCACCTTAAGTGCTGCAGCAGTTATGTCTATGCACGTAGGTGCCAGAATACACCTACTGCCCCATTTAAGGTGGAATAAGAAACTGCAACAAAAAAAGAGCCAATTTTAATGGACTCTTCTTAATCATTGCTCAGTAATCTGTAGTAGAATTGCTTATGTGGTTTCTGACAATGTATCTATAAACATGGACTAAAGTACAGACATACTTTAAGCTTCTACGTTAATGCTGCTGAAACTGATAGCTAAGCAGCACAAGCTTTTATAATAGATAGGCAATTTGGTGCAAACTTTTCAAACCAGGCACTTAAAGCCCCTCATCTGTCACTCAAAACCCAAGCCCCACCCCTGGCTGTCTGTGACTGGCTCCCCTGTCAGGGCGTCCAGTTCCTGATGGATGGTCGAGGTCAGTGGTTCAGCTGTGGGTTCAAACCCGCGGGCCTGCAGCCTCTAGCTCTGCGCTGCCAGATCAAAACAACAGCCAGAAACCCAAGCACTGCTCTCAGCTGAGAAAACTCATAACTCTCCCCTCGCCGGCCCTCAGCGTTAACACTTTCATTCCTCACCCGGCCCTCAAATAGCCCCGGCTCACTGGCCCACATAAATCAACAAAAGGTTAGCAAGAGGCACAGGGCGACACCTCCGCTTCATATAGAAACTCCATTATTGGAGTTGTCACTGTCTCCAGTGCTGAATAATGATGTTCCAGTGGCTGTTTTTGTATTGGCCAAGCACTTCCTAATGCAACTACAAGGCCTGAACATGCCCACAGACAAGAAGTGGCCTGATTTATAAAAGAATGCTGTTGGTGTAACACCTTCAATTCTAAAGGGCCAATATGTGGGTCTCTATAAGTGGGTCTCAGTACACTAGCTGTGTTTAACATTAGCATGAATGATTCATAGTAGATACTGAATAGGGCATACTGAATGCTGACTAATTGATAAGGTATACCGAATAATTAAAAAAAGGGAAAGAATAATGAAAATACTGAACAATAATAAATAAATACTGAACAATTCATAGTAGATACTGAATCATTCATAGTGCTAATGGCTGCTAAATATTTCAAATATTTCAATATTTTAAGTCAAAACTAATAAATTACAGTGAATACTGAATAATTAATGATGGATACTTAACAGTTTCTTTTTGAACTTTTGCTGGATAATTTAAGGCAGATACTGAATAATTTAAAGTAGATGGCAATGATAAATAGTGGGAGCTAAATACGATGTAGTAGATGCTAAATAAATAATAGCAGACATTGAATCATTCATGGTGGATGCTTAATGTTGCATGAAATGCTAAATAATTCATAATGGATGTTAAATAAATCATAGTAGATGCTGCAAAATTCATAGTGGATGTTAAATAAATCATAGTAGATGCTGCATAATTCATAGTGGATATTAAATAAATCATAGTAAATGCTACATAATTCAAAGTGAATATTAAATAAATCATAGTAGATGCTGCATAATTCAAAGTGGATATTAAATAAATCATAGTAGATGCTGCATAATTCAAAGTGGATATTAAATAAATCATAGTAGATGCTGCATAATTCAAAGTGGATACTGAATAAGTTGCAGTATATACTGAATAATTCATTTGTAGATGCTGATTAATATTTTAGTGGGTGTGGATTAATTTATGCTAGATATTAAATATTTCACAATATATACTAAATAATTTTTAGAAGATGGTCAGTAATTTACAACAGATGACGAATGAGTTACATTAGATACTGGGTGATTCACAGTGGGTACAGAGCAATAAGTCTGAGTGCTAAACTTGCAGCGTAAAGAGGAAACAGAACGATGGTGAGATTGGGGAAGGTGATACAGAGGAGAAAGGAGGAGAGAAATGAAATAGAGAGACTGAGAAGTGTGTGAACATGAGCAGCGTTTGATGTCTTTTGAGGACTTCCAAATGCAGAGTAAAGAGACAGGAGTGGCAGCAATCAGGAGAGAACGTTGAGCTGGACACACATCCTAGAGCCGTTCTTTGCCTTAGGGGAACAAGAGGAAAAAAAGAAAAGAGGAAAACCCATCATCTCCCCTCCGACAGATGGAGGCAGGATGACCTGGGCCCGCAACAATGTTGCCAAAACTGTGCCTGGATCGTCTACCAATTAAAATATCAAAAGAGATCACTGTAGCTTACTGACAGCTGTTTCAATTGTTTGCACCTGCTTCTTTGGCGTTACACATGCGTCTGGAGCGGATTATTCGCACTCGTGCTGGCCACGTTTCACCTTTCTACAAGTGATTTACCGATTTACCCCAGCGGACCATCCCCTCCACTCCTGCTCCCAACCCAAGAGCATATCTCAGCTAATTGTGTTGTCCACTGTTCTTTCTCTAAGAGCCCTGATCTGCCTCTTATTTACCCTTAGAAACCTTGAGTTATTGATGTCAATTAGGGTCAGATTTGACTTGCATTACATAATTACTAAATCCTCACATTAAATAAATCATTACATTCAATAAATCATGTATCTGTTGATGTCTTCTGTTTGTCTTGACGTCAAAAAAAATCAAAGAGCGTGGAGACTGTACCTACAACTTTAGCCTAATTCATATCATCATAAAATATCTTCTATTTACAGGCATCTGGCTTGAACGTGTAGAGTCTGCTGATTACAATTAGATGGACTACATATTTAGTCTTTTAAATGATATGAACCTCTGGGATACTGACTGTGCCATAGCAACAACCCTGATAAAGCAGATGGGTTCATTATCAGCACAAGAAACTTAGTAGAACAGAGCTGGTCAAACAGCCCCTTTTCAGGTAGTAAGCTTCCATACAGTTGAGATGCTTTACTGCTCACTGTTAGTGAAACTGATTAATTGGTGTTTCCTTTCAGTACAAAATGCTGTACACTGTACTTGCACTGGCTGTTGATGTGACTGGTAGGATTAGCTACTGTTAGCATCCTGAAGCTACGCCTGTTTCCACTGGCTCATAGCTGCAATTTATTTAATTATATTTGTCAATTTATAGCTGAAAATGTAACGATTTGTAAGTAGGTATTAAATATATGCTACTTTATTAATAGCATTGTTTTTTATGCAATATAATTTATTATTATTATTATTATTATTATTATTATTTTTACTATTATTATATAGTTTATCAGTATTTCTTTGTTCGATAGTTTTTGCCCAGTCATTTCTATTCCCTTACTAATAGTATAGTAACTTCTGTACATAACATTCTGTACATAGTAACATCTTTTAAAAATGATTTAAAAGATAAATGCTATAATGATCTTATGATCTTGTTTATGCACCTCTATTTGTCTTCTGTAAAGCATTTGGAGCTGCATTTACATAGGAGGATGCACCACAAATAAATCTCATTAACACTATTATTAACACTTGTTATTGTAATGAAAAATTGATGTTGTCATTGTTGAGCAGTTAGACTAATATGTCGCGATTCAATTTTTTAAGGAGAAATGTGTTCATTAAAAAAAGAAAAACAATCTATAATAAATAAAAACAAACAAACGGAAAAATAACACATGAGTTAAAAACAGTCCAGTGCTGGCTCAAAGTAATTGTGTATGACCCAGCATGTCAGCTTATACTGACAGTCAGTTTAACCCAGTGTGAGTTCTGTTCCTTGGTGACCCAGTGTTGGGGTGTAAAATGATCTAAATTGGGTTGTTTTTAGCCCAGCACTCCACGTTTCTGACTGAAAAACAAACACTAATTTAACGTGTGTTGGTTTGAAAGTGTTCAGACATAAATGTGCCCTTAGAAGCAGATCCTAGGTGTGGCCTACTGCACCGTGAGTACTGTTAGGGTCAGAAATGGCTCACCATTTCCGCTTCAAGCCCTCGCTGCCTCTGGTCGCAGATCGCGGGCCATGGTCGTGAGTGGGAAAAGGACGCGGGTGCGCCGAAGTGCAGCTCCGTCGGAGCGGAGAGGGTCCGGGCTGTATGTAAAGAGTAAAAGCAGAGGAAAAGGTGGCTGAATCCCAGGGGTGTTTTTTTACATTTGTGATTGACTTTTCAGCACACTTGCGGAGGATCTTGATAAGCCTGTGAAAGCTGAACTCTCAGACAGGGCCGAGCAGATAAAGGGGCTTTTGTCCCCCCCTTCCCCCAGCCCTCCCTCCGCCTCCCCCGCCTCCCCGGCTGCCGGTGCCCAATCCCTCTGGAAACCCGTCTGGTTCCTGGATGGATAGAGAAGAAACAAAGTCGCCCTAATAGAGCAATCCAAAGCCCAGCACAACAAACCTGTTATTCTCCCCTGCCTTTTCTTTTTTTTCCCTCCACACAGCGCTAAAGAAGCCCGGCCAGGTTCCAGTGCTCACACTGTTATTCAGCAAAACTTACAACGTGGTCATCCAGCGTTCACCGGCTTTGGGAGGAGAGCGGCAGTAAGGCAGAGTTGGGACTGGCCTATACTGGGAGGCCGGGCGGGGAATTCCAGCTCAGTAACCGCTCTTAGGTTTCCTCCGAGTGTGTCAGGAGAGTGCTAATGAAGTGAAGGCGAGACTGTCCGGGCAGTGCGTGTGTGTGTGTGTGTGTTCGTGGACAGGTGGTGAGCATCCTGGACCCTTTGTCCGGAGGCATCTGTCCACAGGGGGACATCAGCTCCAGCTGGCCAGAGCAGCACCTGGATGTGAAACACTGACTGGAGATCAGTCTTCATTTCTCTTGTTCTTTCTCTCTCTTACTCTATCTCTCTCTCTCTTTCACACACACACACACACACACACACACACACACACACACACACACACACATCCCCAGCAGCTGCAACCTAACACACAGCATCTGGCCCTCTCCTGTGTGTGTGTGTGTATGTGTGTGTTTATTACAGGAGGGAGAGCCAAAGAGGTCGTAACACCCTGTAGAACACAATCTAACAATATTTCAAGATGTAGCCCCACCCACACAATCTGATTGGTTGAACAGGTTTCTGCGTGATACCAGATTTGACCACCTTTTGAATGGTCCGTATAGAATCAGTCAGAGACTGGAGGAGGTGTGCTATTACACCTCACATGACCTACTGCAAACTGAATCACTGCCATGAAAACAGTCATAGCACATAACACACCACCTCCAGGGTTCTACAGGGAAGTGGAACTAGTGGGTTCAGCTCTCCAGCAGCTCTACCTAAAAAGCTGGAAACCAGGAAACACCTAAACCTTATCCATTCCGTACTGGTGTGCAGTCAGAATTACAGCCCCAAACCAATCTGTCCTTCTTTCTTCCTGTCCTTCTGTCTTCAGATCTGTCTTTCTTTCTCTCTCTCTGTCTTACAGGCCTATAATTGAACTTGGGTACAGCTGCTGCCAAGTGAATTGTTTGTAGCTGAGCTAGCTAGATTAGGTAATGTAGCACATTTCAATGCAGCACACCGCTGGACTCTGCACCATGCCTGTCCCTCACGCTTCACTACCGCCCAGTAAACAGTGAAAGCATTACCATGCATGTGTGTGTGTGTTTTTTGTGTGTGTGTGAGAGAGAGAGAGTATCTCCGTCCCAGCTTTTTCTGGTCTGAACCAGGGCCAAGAGTCAGAGGGTTAGCTTCCTGAGACTGAGAACTTCCTGTGGGCAGCTAATACCTGCGTACACCCCAGAGAGAGACAGAGAGAGACAGACAGACAGAGAGAGAGAGAGAGAGAGAGAGAGAGAGAGAGAGAGAGAGAGAGAGGTATTGGCAGTGCCAGTGTTAGCGCTGGCAGAATGCTGTTGTGTGGTGTGTGTGTGTTTGTGCGCTGTGCCAGCTTGTGTGTGTTTCTGTATTTTTACCCAGGTTCCCTCTGGACCATGTGGATCAGATGTTTTTTTGACCATTGTCGGAAGGCCTGATGCGAAACTCTACCTGCCACTCTGACGGTGTGGCGGCGCAGGTGTCTCCCTCGTGGCCCAGATTAAGAGCAGTCTGTGTAAACACTGATGCTAATCTGGGGAGAGATTTTGTTTGGATATTTGTGAAAGTTCACACAACAGAGACACGTATCGTATCGGTTGGCTCTGATAAGGCAGTTTGAGTGAGATGAGATGCAACTGCTCTGAAACCGTTGGTTCTTTGCATCTCATGGAGAACCAAATTTCTCACTTTTCCCACAGTATGTTTGATGTGCTGTATTTCCAGCCTCGGCCCATTCAGTACATATATGGGGATGTAGAGGCTGTTTTCCAGTCATTTTGTGTAACAAGACTGAGCACATTTGCACTGTTTCCTCTGAAAGAAATGGAACAGACCTATTCAAATGCAGCATTCTCCTTAAAACAGGCTTTTCCACTGAAGCAAAAGCAGACATGCAAGCCACGCAAGCCAAGTCATGGTAGTGCATCCACAATGCTTGACTGGTTAGCTTGTATGTATTGGATCATGAGCATGTCCTTTCATTTTCCACACTTTGGCATTTTCATCACTTTGTCAGAGGCTGATCTTGGTCTCACCAAGTCCATAAAACCTTTCAGAACTCTTACAATCTGGCCTTCTGATTCTTACAGTTGATGATAATGGTTCAACTCTGACCTGTAGAAGGTGTTTTGGATCTCACTGATTCTTGTTTCTGGGATCTTCTTTAGAACTCTTAAAATATAAATATAAAAAATATCTTTCATCAACTGCTGTTGTTTTCCTTGGTCAGTGTTCAGTGTAGGGTTGTGGGTACACCAGTTGTTTCTTCCAAATTCCAGTTTTTAGTATAGGTTGCTGCAATATTTTTCAAGGGGACTGTACACTCACCTCCTAAAATAAGTCTGGAGGTTTTTAAAATGAAGGCTATCTAAAGCACAACATATGACAGCCAATCAGAACAGAGTTCATTTGCATCTATTAGCGCATTCTGTATTAAAGTCACAGTGTCAAAAGCAGCCTGTTTGATTCCAAGGGATAAAGAGGGAACAAATGAAAAGGACTTTGTATAGAAATTTGTAGTAAAAGTTTTTCCTTTTTACTCCCAATTTGGTACTGCCAATTAACCCACCTGTTTGTAGCTCCGTCTAGCATTAACAATGCTCCTGATACTAGGAAGTAAGGACTTAACAAATGTCTCCTTCAATACATTCGAAGCCAGACTTGCTACCGTTGTGGCATCGCTGGGTAGCAAACATGCTGGGATCCCCAGCCCCACTGCACCAGCTAACAGACAACTGTATCATGCAAGAGAGCATCATTGTGCTCTCTCTGACTCTGGCCACTGACTTGGGATTCAAACTTACAACCCCCAGGCCATGGTGGCAGCGCATTAGACTGATGGGCTGCTTGGAGCCCAAATGAAAGTCAATTATGGCCGTTTTTGGTTCATAAACTCACAAATGTATATGTACAGGAATAAATATAATGAAGATATATATTACAGTATACCTTATATGGATGTCTGGCATTACAGTGTCAATATGTCAATGTATTCCCTTTTTCTTTTGACCTTATGGACAGAACCAGAAAATACAAATGTACCAATATTTCATACTATTTAATTACATATAAGTAAGTAAGTAAGTAAGTAAGTAAATAAGGATTACCTTACCTTGTAAGTCCTTGAATTCTTTTGCTTTTTTAAAATTTAAATCTATTCAGGAACTAATTATCCAACATATACATTATTCAGCAGCTGTATGAAACCAAGGTGTTGTTTAAGAAAGAGGAACTGAGGCATGGGCCCTCATACAGGGCTTTAGGGTTTGAAGGGTCTAGAAAGGGCCATCATTTTCAGACTGTTTCCATTGTGCTATATGTCATGTGAGAGCAGAAGTCGCTCTTTACATATTAATAGCATTAATGACAAGGTGGCCTCCTCAGCAGCCTTCTACTGGATAATTGATTGCATCATGACACACAAAGTGGTTCAGGTTCGGGTGCAGGATGCTTCTGCTAAAAGCCGACTAACTGAACAGAGCTGCAGTTTCTCGCAACCTGCCTGAAGAATATTTAATTAATTAGATTGGCGACGTCACTTATGCCGCTGACCAGAAACGGCGCCTCGGCTCTGCTGGAACTGTCTGGAAAGTCCGGATAAACATGCTATACCTCCTAAAGCCTTACTACAGTAATTGTAAACACTAGTATCAGTGGAAAACCAGGCAGAGACATAACACATTCAAGATAATAACTGGGGAAGTAGAGAAACAAACAACGTTAAAGTGTGGCGATCTGCTAAACGAGAAGCCTAACAGGCATTTCTCTCCAGCATGGCCGTGTTTACAGGAGTGCAGCTCATGCATGTGAGGAGAGTGGGATGGAAGTGCTTTCCGACTTGGAATAAAGTCGTTAAGGAGCACGAGAAACTGAAATTCCTCCAGCTTTTCCACAGACTGTGATCGCCCGTCAGCGGGCAGCTTGACATCATGACCCTCTCCAGCGTTTAATTTATTGATCTTCATTTTATTCGAATGCGAGGGAGTTGTGGTGCTCCCTTAAATTAATCCCGGTTAATTTCCATCCCACCCAGTATGAATGAGGGCTCTGTTGCCCTGGGCCGCGCTTGGCCACCCAGTTTTATGAGAATCTGCAGTGAATTAGAAAATCTGTCAGTGCGGCAGGGCCGGGGCGCGCGGATATGCCCTGTCATTCCACCTGTAAAAGAAAATGCTCTTTGTCTATTATCTCCCAGGCTTACCTGACATGAGTTAACCCACAGGTCAATAACATCTGTGGAGCGTTGCCGGAGTCGCTGGGCTGGAGAGGAAGGAGCTGAGAGGAAGCTTTGTTACCGAACGCACCCGATTCAAAGATCCTGCTCAATGCACAAGAGATGGTCTAGAAACAGACTTACCTTTAAATAAATCAACAACAAATAACTCCAGATCTGTGCCACACTGCCAACCGCACTTTCTGTGTATTCATAGTTTAACCCTCCTAAATAAACAGGTTTATCAAACCCTGGGGCTTGGAAGTTATTCCTTCAGTTAACGGAGGTCTGCTCCTGGTAGGTTACAGACTTAGCTGTTTAAAGTGAATGACAATATGATGTTATTAACTGCACTAGCAAATTATCTCTTCTTTTGCTAGCAGACACTGAAGCGGTGCGGTCTGCACTTTCCACACAGCTTCTCCACCTGCTTCAGTGAAACTACCAGTCACAAAGACTTCAGAATAAACTACACTGTAGTTACACTGTACACATGTGGTGATAACTGCATGTTCTGAGGGTTAACTTAGCCAGAAACAGTGTAGCTGTGTCCTAACTGCTCTGTGTGGTGAGTTTTTCAAAAGGGTTCACTAGCGATTAAGATTAAGACAGTTTTAGACAAAATTATGCCTTTTTTATTTGTTTTCCCCATACTCATCATTTCAGGATAAATCTGTACCATTCTTTTCAACTGACTCTAAACAAAGTTCTGCTTTTGCCATAAGCTTGCTTACCATATCAGAGACATTGTGAATCTGTCTATTCACCACCTGTTTTCACCTGGAGTAGCTCGTTAGAGCGAGTAATGATAATGAGTAGCACTTCATTATCATACAAGCAAAAGAGCTGTAGTTTATTTCAGTAAACTTCAGCAGGGTGCTGCCACTATATTGAGCCAGTGAATATTCTAATTTAAGTTTAGTTTGAAAAGCAGAAAATATTATATTCAACATGTGTCTCTATATTTACACTTCAGAACCTAGCACCATACCATAACCTACCCAGAAGCCCCTTACAACTCAGGCTATGACAGGATGGACTGGATGCCTAATTGCAATTTAAGGCACTTTTGATTCCCTCAGTCATTTCCTCTCTGTGTCAGAATTATAAAATGGAACTCCAAGGTGATTTTGAGACACTACAATTTCCCATAATGCACTGGTGACTTCTAGTGCACACCGTAGGTCACTGCAGCAGCCGAATGTGGACCAGAGTGCACTTTAAGTCTCTCATAACTAAGCAATAGACGTTCCAGTAATGGTGGACCCTCCAGACAAACAGCAGCAATGTTAACCTCACAATGGAAATGCTACCCTGACAGTGCTAACCTGACAGTGCCAACCTGGCAGTGCCAACCTGGCAGTGCTAACCTGGCAATATTAATGCTCTTTGTAGACCATTCCTGCTGTTATTCAGCTCTGCTAGTCACAAAAACTCTTCCGGCTCCAATCACTCATCTATAGAGGAATGCCAGTGAGAGGTCATGGGAACATGTGCTTGATGTGTGTGTGTGTGTGTGTGTGTGTGTGTGTGTGTCATTCAGCAGTCCGGCACTGTGATAATAAAATGGTAATTAAAGCACTGGTACAGTCCTTCTCACTAATAATTGTTCTTCACTGTCACTGCTAATGCTAAATAAACTCCAAAATCAGGTAATCAGAGCAACAGCTCTAACTTCAACAGCGCTTCTAATTGTGGGAGATAATGGCAACATAGGTAGATGGATATTAAAGGGGCAATATTATTTTTTGTACAAAAAGATTGAAGCAAGTCAGTGTACCTTATGGACATTAAACCAATTCTGAAACATACTTAGACTGGATATATTGCTTTGTGGGGCATAAATATTATAATATATAAAAAGTTCAGCTGTGATTCCTACATAGTAGTCAAATTAAATAATATATAATATATATAATACATAAAATCAGCTAATCCTGTGGATTAGTCCAAAATTTCTATATTTGTGTATTTGTACGCTTAGCCTATGCTAAAGTTGTGTATAATGTTGTAGTTGGTATATACCATTGTATATACCATCCAGCATTCGGACCTCACTGATGCTCCTGTCATTAAATGCAATCAAATCCTCACAGCAATGCTCCAAAGTAGAAGTGCAAAGTAGAGTGGGTTACTCCAACAAAAGCAGGATAAACTCTTTTAAATACCCTTGATTTCAGAAGAAACAATGAATGAGCATGTGTCCCAATACTTTTGTCCATATAATGTAGCTTAAGAAATAAGAGACACTTTTACACTTTATCTGATTCTGTTCAAATAATATAATTTATTTTGGTGCATAGCACCATTCACTTCCCCAATGACTTTCAAACCTAAGGAGCTAACGCAGACTGTGCTAACGTAGGTTCTTTAAGGTGGTCAGTTTAAGCTTCATATGTATAGATAAAATATGTGTATTTGGTAGTGGATAACTATATGGCTAACTGGTTGTGCTTTTATTCACATTCTGTAGATGCTCACCCTCAATATAAACGTAGTATCAGTGTGACTAGCTATCTTAGCTAACAGTACATTGTATTGTTGTAGCTGGAACTGTAAAACTGTTAAATTGGCCAAATGCAGCCTGTATAACAATGGGCGGCTGTAGGAATAAGCCTTCATATGTCAGTTGTCATGAAAGGCTTATGTAGGTGTTATGTAACCTCATGGATGCTTCCCTACAGTAAAGTAGTACAGTATACGTGTTTTTCTTTTCTTTGAAAAGGTTTTGGAGAGACAGAATTTTAAGCAGAAAAGGCAGAAAAGGGATATTTTCTCACTTCCATTTCAATTTGTAACACTGTTGGTTTTGTTCCATTTCCTTACCAGGCCCATCAGAAATAAACAAATGACGGTGTAAGCCGTGTGCACGCCGCATGTTTTCTTTCGTCCTGAGGCTTTTTGTTTGGTTAATGCTTGGCTTTGGCGCTGTTGATTTGAATAGTAATAGACATGCATGTAAATGGAGTCTTATGTGCACACAGAACACACAGTCTGCCTCGCAGGTGCTCTATTCATGCATAGGAAAAATACAAGTGTGTATGTGCCTGTGTGTGTGTGTGTGTGTAAGAGAGAGAGAGATAGGGCCTAAGACAGAGACAGAGAGAGAGAGAGAGAGAGAGAGAAAGAAAGAAATCCCAGTAAAAAATGTTTATTTTTAATTTCCCTGTAATCAATAAAGCTCCACTTTCGACTCTGTATTCCCTCCCCCTCTTCCCTTTCAGAGAGTTAGCCAGTGGAACAGGCTGCAGAGGTGAAAGGATTTGCCTAATTTAAGTGGATATTTACAAGTCATTCATGCGTTTTTCAACAATGCCACCCAGCCGAGACAGACAGCTCTGCATTCATTCAGCTGTACGCAATGCGGCCAGGAATCAAACAGCTTCACTGTAATCACCCCGCGCTGCTCTGATCTCCCACAGACAAGTGCCTCGAATCAGAGTGCTGAAGGAAAACAGCGTTGTTGTTTAACCCAGACGTGCACACACGCCGCTAATCATGCTCTGTGGCACCGCCCCTTTGGCCTTTTCTAGGAAAGCACTGTGTTCGTTTACTGCGGAGAGAGCGCAGCCTGCCAGAACCGTCACCTGTTCACCAACCAGAATAGGACTCAACTTCACATTCAGTTTTAGCAGCTCGGGCTGAGTGTATGTGTGTGTGTGTGCATGTGTGTGTGTGTGTGTGTGTGTGTGTGTGTGTGTGTGTGTGTGTATGTGGCTTGGAGACATGTGTGGAGGGGGTAATGGGGACATTCAGTAACAACTCTCACTGAGTGACAGTCACAAGCTTTCCCACAAATCCCTGCTTCTTCTGGCCCTGTTTACTGTGACATGCCCGCTGATGGGTCAGTGAGTTTAATTAAATTCACCAATTAGATTACCATTATAAATTACCATTATATATTTGTATTATAGATAACTATTATTGATCACTATTATACATTACCATTATAGATCACTGTTATAGGTCAACAATATAGGTCACCATTATCGATCACCATTATGGATTACAATTATAGATCACCATTATAGATCACTATTGTAGATCACATTATAGATCATCATTATGGGTTACCATTATAGATCACTATTGTAGATCACCATTATAGATTACCATTATAGATTACTATTATAGATCACCTTTGTAGATCACTATTATAGATCACCATTATCGATCACCATTATGGATTACCATTATAGATCACCATTGTAGATCACCATTATAGATCACTGTTATAGAACACCTTTATAGATCACCATTATAGATCACTATTGTAGATCACATTATAGATCACCATTATGGGTTACCATTATAGATCACTATTGTAGATCACCATTATAGATTACCATTATAGATTACTATTATAGATCACCTTTGTAGATCACTATTATAGATTACTATTATAGATCACCATTATAGATTACCATTATAGATCACCATTGTAGATCACATTATGGACCATTATTATAGATCATCATCATAGATCACCATTATAGATCCCCCATAAATATTACTATTACAGATCAACATTATGGATCTCTATTATGGACCACCATGATAGACCATTATAAATCACAATTATATATCACAATTATAGCTCACGTTATAGATGACACTATTGATCATTATTGAAATCACAATTATAGATCACAATTATAGATGACACTATAGATCACAATTATAGATGACACTATATATCACTATTATAGATCACTTTTATAGATGACACTATAGATCATTTATAGATCGCAACTATAGATCACAACTATAGATCACAATTATAGCTCACATTATTGATAACACTATAGATCACTACTATAGCTCACAATCATAGATCACCAGGAAGTAGGTGCAGGAGATTGAAGGCACCTAACCTCCAAAAGTTCGATACTGTGCTTACAATGTGCAGAGAAATGTCCTTTTAAATTGAATTTTGTTGACATACTTTACACTTTATTGTGTGAACAGGGGTGCACAACAATTTGATACATATCATACATACATAGTTTCTCAAAACGTAAAATATTTCAGTTCATTTTCCTGCGGAAATGTAATGTAAACAATGCTCCTCTCCTATAAGAGAAACATTACACTGTCAGTCTCTGGCTCTATTGTTGTTATATTTGGGAACTTCAACTAAATACACTGTAAAAGACCTTCCACACTCTATAAGGGAGTATTTAACAGACAACCCCTTTAACTGTTCCACACAATGCCCCCCTCCCTGCATCCCACCCTGCCCAAAGCAGCTGAGAGTCACAGGTATGTCTTAATGGATTCCTTATTAAATTCCTCATTGTGCTAAAAGGTCATGGCCTGCGTGCACAGCCTTTCTGTCCCAGGTGCATTCACAGCCTGCAGCTTTTCTGACACTGATAGTGGAGGTGCTGCTGTTTAGATGGCTCTCCAGTGTCACCATTGCTTTTGTTCAGTCGTGGGGTCTCCACCTTTCCCCCTGCGGGCCATTTCCCAGAGTTTCACACCCACCTGCTGTCCCAAAACAGAGACAATAGAGCCCGGTACTCCACTTATTTCACTCATACACAGTTCTATGCAAACCTTTGGATACACCTGCTTATAGTTTTTTATTATTATTATAATTTCCCACATTTTTGAAAAATGGCCAATATGTTTTTATTGAAGAATCAGACAAGTTAGAGCACAGTTAATAGAGAATGGACATAAGGAAAAGTGGGACAAAACCTGATGATATTTGATGTAGTTAAATGTTCTCATAGCGATACTGTGTACCAGTTTCCACAGCTGTGTGACAGAAATTTCTTCAGATTCTCCCTGAACACAGTTTCCATGTCATAAATGCCACGTTTCTGATGTAAATATTATTAAGACCAAGCTCACACGCTAGACTTATGCTATAGAACGACTTACTTTGATAGGAAAGAGCTATCTGACTGACAACAGTCCAAACACAAACCAGAATAGGAAACCTTTTCTAAAAAGATTGTTTACCATCAGATTGAGTAAACTTTGTTTACCATCAGATAGATTAAATGAAATGACTAAATTCTAATAGCTGTGAGCAGCTTAATGCACAATATACAGTCAGAGACTGAGACTAATCTAAGACTGTGCTGACAGGCACTTAACCATCTGTGGGACAATATATATAAGTCAGAAAATCTGAGTGAGAAAACAACAGAAGCCTCCCTCTGATTTCAGACAGGACTTAGACTAATGTCTGGCCAACATTACAGAATAAATTGCAAGATTATGAGTCTAATTCACTTCTCCAACAATAACAGAGGGTGTCATGATTTTAGGCCCCTCAAATGATTATCCCTTAAATGATTATCTTCAGAGATTATCCTGTGACTGTGGGGGAGGAAGGGTCATTTTTTCAGTCTTTACTGCTCTGATCTACTCACAGTTCAGCTATGACCAGTATTATCAGTAATACAGTTCATAATATTTTAACAGCCCTTTGCCACTTCGACTGGGACATGCATCACTCTTATGTTACATTATGTAGAGTGATAAGGGGCAACTTGCAGGGAGTGGGAAAGGGGCTGGAATGAGGACTACCACTTTCAATTGGAACACTGTTGCCCTGAGCTACCCTCAATCAGCTACCCAGATAACTATGTTCCTAATACAGCTGAGGTAAGATGTATTGTAAACCAATCCTGGCCCAGTTGTAGACACCAAATGTAAGGTTGTCATGGCCGTTGAATTCTGGGCCAAATGTGGGCCACGTCCAACTTACTTTAAAAAGGTTTGTGCAGCAGAGTACTGCCCTTATTTGTGCTGTTGTTAGCTGTGTATCCTTAAGCTTGATAACCAGCAAATTTGGAAAGTGAAGTAATGAAGCTGTATTAGCGTCACATTACAGAGTAAAATTTACAGTCTAAAACTTGATAACTCCACATATCTGGTTAGTTGTAATGTCTGCACTCACTCTGCCTTCAGCTAAACTGTTCATAAATGGTTGAAGCTAAAACGCAATTTATGTTTTCACTTCTAGTAGAGATATTCAGCTGCTTGTACAAAATATAGTATAGTTTTAAAAAAGCAATAGTTCTATTTAGAACCATGACAACTCCTTGACAAACCACCTGGATGTTAAAAATGACTCTTGGGCCGGTTTAGAGGTTCTTCAAATTTGTGGAAAAGATTTGTAGATGCTTTTATGTAGCACCAAAAAGTCAAAGAACTTTTCCCCAGTACAATCCAGATCTAGTTTGGTTTAGAGTGTAGAGTAGTTCTCCATCATTGAGAAAAACCATGGTTATCTAAGTAGCACTGCCTTTACATTGCCTTTCGGCAGGCCAAAAGTGTCATTACAAACTTCTGTTACCAAAGAATAGCCCCACCAGTTTGTACAAAAGTCCCTGTAGTTACTGAGTAATACACCTTACTGTGCAATAAGACTTGGAGTGTTAAGAGGTTAATGTGTATATATTCTGTATTTTCATTTTGTATGTGTTTATGTTTTTACTACCATGACAAGCTTTCCTCCTACATTTTTTTACTTACTCTTACACCTGTGTTCATTTGATGTAACAATAAACCTGATTTGATTTGATTTGAGAAGAACTCTTCATGCTGTTAAAGAATCATGTTGTATATAGAACTATTTCCCTTGCTTAATCTTATTTTGAAATTGTCTCCAATGGAAAAGTAATGAAAAAAACAAAAAAAAACCCAATATATATATATATATATATATATATATATATATATATATATATATATATATATATAAACTGGGTTAAACTGTTGTTACTAGTAAAAGAACCCTTTTTTCATTCCGGCTGATCCTCAGTTGAAGAGGTAAAGGCCAGAAATGCCATTTTTTGCCTAACTATGCACTAACACTTTTTGCTTAGATTGTTTATTATTTGTCCATCATGGAGAAAAAAAAACCCCAAACATTTAACCAAGTGAGTAACCGTGTAAGCATTTATTTGAATGATCATGGTTTCGTTATAGAAGCATTTCCTTTACAAAATAACCTTTGTAGAACCTTCTCTTTTAAAGCTGGTTAAGGAAGGTTAAATGGTACTTCTCTACGATGGAAAACCTTTTTTAAAAAGCAGTTCTATATAGAACTAAAAGGTTATATCTCTTTAATACAACCCTTTTTATTTCAGTGTATATTTTCTTCTATGTATTGACACAATATGTAGTATTCAACAGGCAGTTTTATGTAGGAGGTACAGCAAAAATCTCATTAGATGAAAGACCAAATGACCAAATTACGCCACTCTAACATATGTTCCAAATGAAATAAGAGTACATTCATCTCATCAGGCGTATTGTTTATATTAGTCATTGATTGTCTAGTGTAATCAGTGATGTCCTAATAATAATTGCTTCTTGTGTAGTGTATCTAAACTGGCTTAAAGACAGTAAAGCTCAGTCTCACACTGAACAAGTGGTTTACATTTTCTCTCCACAGTCCGAGCGCCTGGGATTTATTCTTAAGCTCCACCTGTATCAGACATTACCCACAGTCAGAACTACGAAGCTCAAGCTGGTAGGCTAACATGCTAATGCTTCTTCTGGAATGTTCAGACTCTATGAAACATGCACACACAACATACACATACATACATCTGGTCTTAATTACACACTGGCCCAATTTATTTGGCCTGGTAGAGACTCACTGCTAATCCGCCTTCTCCCCCCCTCCCAATAACAACTGCTATGCGCTATTAGATGGAATCCACTGTGTAGTTTGTGCTTATAGAAAAGCACTGCAATGTTTACAGGACTTTTATATGATTGGACTGTGGAAAATGATGGCATCTCCGGCCTTTACCACTTCAGCTGAGGATCAGCCGGGATCAGATCGGCGTAAACACATTCCAAACACAAGAAAAATACAGAGAAACGACAAGAGGACAAAGAGCTCTGCCTCTACAAAACCCTCAGATTTGTTTGGATTACAAATGACGAACTTTTGTGTCATTTTATTTTAAAGGACTAGCCCTGAAAATGAAGTCAATACAAGTCAAGACAATATTATGTGACAGAAATCTTTAGCTTAAAATAGTGCAAAAGTATTCAACCCTTGTATTAAGGTACTTACTGTAAGCTTCCAGTTGAAACCGATGAAAGATATCACCATAACAAGGATAAAGCTGGCTAATCCACCCTCTAACTGTGAATCATTAAAAAAGTTCACTGCTTCTGGATTAAAGACCCCCATAATTCCAGCTTTCCTGAAGGAAAGCTGTTAAAATGGAGAATTTAAAGAATTAAAGTAAAAAATTGACATGAGGTTACAAAAAAGCTTGGATATCCTAATAAGTGCCTATTGGCTTCTCTGACCAAAACTGTGGCGCAAACCTTACCTCAACAAACACCATCCTGAATGTAAAGTATGGTGGTGGCAGCGCCATGTTGTGGCAAAGCTTTTCCTCAGTGGGGCCTGGACATCTTAAAAGTAAAAACTGAAGGATGACGGACGGATGGTGCAAGAAACAGAGAGAAACTGCACCTTTCAACAGGAGCATAATCCCAAACACAAGACCAAACAGCACTGGTGTGTCTGAACAAAAACAAAGTGAATGTCCAGACCCACACTTCAGTACAATCAAGAATTGTTAGAACATTTCTGAGCTGTTATCCATAACTTTAAAGTATTGGGGGCTAACTTTACACACATGCCATTTTGGCATTATTAGAGAACTAAAAAGAGTTCATTCAAGTGTAATTAATAATCAGAATGGCTGTGACTGGACAGGCCATACAGGGCCTTCAAATAAGCAGCAGCCCGCTGTGTGGATACAAGGGCATATCCTTTCTTCCTCCTGTGCAGACTGTCTCAGCAGAGATGTGATTTGTGTTTTTGTAAATCAGCCTGATCCACAGAGAGGGAGAAGTGCTCTGAGGGAATGAGCATGACAATGGCTAAAGAAAACAGAAGCGAACTGTTGATTTAAGGTATTTAAATATGGCACAGCTTGCAAAAGACACTCTACAACTGCTCTGCTGCCTGACGAGAGAAGCATACAGGATGGATAAAGTGCACACACACACACACACACACACATATGCACACTCTGTAACTTCACCCCGTGACAGTTACTCTCATCAGTCAGCTCAGGAACTCAGGAGAAAGGGTCGAGGGTAACACTTTATTTAAGGTTATGCGTCTTAATCATTACTGTCCAGAATTGATTAAGAAATATTGAATTTCTAAGAAAGCTTTCTGTGATTTATTAACATGTCTTTGACTCTTCTGAAGCTGTTTTAGTAACATGTGTAAGCACAAAATACTTACAGTACTTTGATGATTGCCCAACACTAATAGCCTGATTATTGTCTGATTAAATCCTGGGTCTTATTAGTCTTCTTCTCACTTGAATTGTTTTAAATAGCCTATGTGAGGCCAGTGAACATGAGTAGGCTTGGTCTTACTCTGATTAGTCACAGGCCTGCCCAGTCCAATAGGGGACTTTAATTTGAAGAGAATTAAACTGGATGTTTTCTCTGTGTGTTGATCATTTTATGGTCAACAAAACCATTACAGTCACCTCTTTATTCATGAACCTGTACATTATGTGCTTTGGCTGCGGTTAGCTTCTTATTTGCCAGCTTCTTATTAGTACTTTTTGGTCCACCCAAACTTCAGTGGCAGTTAAAGCAGCATTATACAGCATTTTTACCTTAAAATACCAGATTCAAAGCACCATTGACCTCTAACAAGGAGAACAGTGCATCTACTCTTGCGACTCCAGGCTTGACACGCTGCCAACTGCACTATGCAACTGGCTGGAGAAAGCTCGCCAGAACTGTGTAACGCTGCAAGTCATATGTGTGTGCACTCCGGTAATATCCCTCTGCCACCTCAGTCCACATGCTTCTTTCACTTTCAGTGATGGTTCTGAATCTCTCAGCTTGTTCAAAAAAGCATGTTCTTAAGGGGCGTCTCAAAGTGGCGGCTGAAATTGCACCTTCTGACTGTAGGGGGAGCCCTGGAGCAAGAAATGCCAATTCTTGCATAATGCTGCTTTAAGGTGGAAGGAAAAGGTGAAAAAGAAGCTAACTTTAACCTTGGCGTTTTATGCCGGTTTCATTCGCAGACATCATTAGTGGTCTGTGAAGTCTATGTTGAGTGATCAAGGATATCACATAAACGGTTCCTAAAGACTTTTCCAGCTGGTGAGGAAGTGACTGTTGCTTGACACTTTAGGTTTTGCTGTGTTGCTGTCCGATCTAAACTCTGTCATGTCGTCCACCTTGAGCGAAAGGTCTGTGTCCATTCTGGTTTCTTTTATTGTACTTACTGTACACAGTTGTACTCAGTCATTTATCACATTGATTGATTGTGCGAAAAAAATCAATGTTGCTCAAATGTTTTAGTGTCATTAAGCATAAAGTAAAATATGTCAGGTTGTCCTGCTCTCCCATCTGCAGACTTTGTTCCCTTATTTTACTCATATTACGATATTTTCACAGTTGAATATTATGTCATAATACCAGTTTATTAGTGCAGCAGCCCATGCTGGTTCACTGCTGGAAAGGTTCTGGGGGCTGAGCAGCAGCAGGAGCTGGTCAGTAGCTGATAGAGTCAGTGTGTGGAGGCTGCAGCTCAGGCATTAATTGATGTAGACGTGTAAATGCAGCTACACATGGAAACACTTAGAACATTAGAGACCTCCTGGCTGCTGCATCAGTGTATGTGTGTGTATGTGTGTGTGTGTGTGTCTGAGGGGGAGAGAGAGAGATGGAGTCTGTCTTTTATCAGTCTCCATTTAAAAGGACAGCAGGCTGGCCTCTGATGGCTCATTTGTGTTGGTCACATTAATCTGTGTGAGTGCGCAGCAGCAGGTGGGAATTCCTGCTCGTTTTAATCATGCAACAACAGAGTATACACACCTGGACACACACATACACACACTCACACACACACACACTCACACATACACCTGGGGCTCTTCTGCTTCTGTCTTTCCAACGATCACAATCCTCTGCCGTGCTGTTTTTGTCCTGCTCTTCTTCAGACACAGCTACTGAGCATGAACATCAGCACCATACTGAACCTCAAAACTCCCACCGTCTGTTTTTACACCATTCATAAACCTCAGTTGTTCAGGTTAAGAATGGATGAGAATTTCTTATTTACGTGTTAAAGTTAAGAGTGTCTTTAATGCTTCTTCTGTACAGTTCATTTCAGAGTTCTGTACACTTGTACACATGTGCACACTTTTTGGCCAGACCAGTTGTTGTCTTCCTGTGAGCCATAGATTAGTCTAGACAGTTTACCTGACTAGACCATCGTAAACTGCAACACTAAGGAAGCTAAGATTCTGATGTTTTCGGGATGGCATAAGGATATTTTGGAATGGGTTTGAAGATTTAGGGTGTTAAGGGTAATGTTTGGGATGGGTTGGGTTTGGGAATGATTCTAGGGATGTATTGGAGGTATTTTGGGGTGGGCCAGGGGATGAGTTGAGGCTGATTGTAGAGTTTGTTTGGAAAATGTTTGGAAATGCATTAAAAGATGGTTTGGAGATGAGTTGCGGTTAGTTGGGGAAGAGTTTGAAGTCGAGGCAGGTTTGCATTTAGCAAAGAGCCTGAGGGGTTAGGGGTGTGCTGGGAATGGGTTTTGGGGACTAATTGGGAATGTCTCTTAAGATGGCTTGGGGATGATTTTAGGGATTTGAGGTTTGGTTCGGGGATTACTTTAGGATGAGTCTGAGAATGAAGCCTCTTTCAGAAGAGTGAGATAATCTTGTAATTAACAATTTACTGTACTATGTCTTTCTAATTTCTTGTGTTTAATGCTTTGCCAATAATGTAACTTTCATGCCGTCTGTTGAACTGTACTGCAGACTGGTGGTGTTTATGTCTGGCCTGAGGCTGGAGTTGGGAGTTTTTCTGTTCAGCGTGGAGCTCTAACCTGCAGCAGCACTTTTTCTTTGAGTTTTTCTCCCTGGAGGTTCTGGCTGGTCGGGCTGTCATCCTCCTAATGATTTCTTTATTTTGCAGGAAAAGCTTCTCGCCAGGGGAAAGTGGCGCTTCCGGCCCGTTTCTGGGGAAACTGCCTCGGCTCCAGCGCCGCCCTTAGGGACCCGTGGCTGGGCTTTCATCCCGACTGCCCTGCGCCTGGCCCACGCCCAACCCGTGCCCTTCAGCCATCAATATCACCTCTCACACTGCCTCTCGAGACTGCACTTTACTCACCCCGCAAAAAAAAACAAACCATATTTTCCTTCCACTCATATATGAAACAGGGAGTATTTGTTATTTTCAGCCCCACTAGAGTAAGACGTCTTACAAAGATGATGCTTATCTGGCAATCTGGAACTTACGCATTAGTAGGTACTGATTATTGCATAGTAGAAACATAATCCCTCACAGTGCAGTTGATACTGAATCATTCATAGCTGATACTAAACCAATCAATATAGAAACTGAATAATATGTAGTACATGCAGGATAATTGATTGTGGATATTGAAGAAAGCATATTAGCGTTTGGATTAGCGTAGAGTCACTTTAAACGATATGTTCAGTTTGTGCTGAACAGAAGCCTCAGTAGCGCTTTAGGATCGATGCTTTTCAAAATGTCAAGGCATGTCACACAACCTCAGAAGTGGTTAAGAGGCTCCAGAGGGTTAAGAGGGTGTCTTTGACCAATGCATGCAGGTTATCAGTGCGTTCAATGCAGGATTATCAAATTGTGTTTAGTTTGCTTGACTATAGCGCACTCCAGCGTGGATGAATATTAGATTTAACTGAGCTTTGCCAGGGGGCACATTTGAGCAGTCTCAGCTGGCATGTGGTGTGTGTGAGTGATTGTGTGTGTGTGTGTGTGTGTGTGTGTGTGTGTGTGTAACCATCCCAAACAGGGCTGTGTTAATATCCCCATGCTGAGGGAACCTCTCTAAAGTGTAGCACAGATCCAGCAAGTCCAGCAGAACGGCAACAAGGCCGCACAGAAAAGCAAAACATTTTTTTTCCTCCCGAGCTGAGGCTAATCAAAAGCAGCTTCCAATCATGCAACACAAGCTGAGCGCAACTTACAGCAATCCTCTTTTGTTTCTCTCCCAGCGCAGCTGATTGTTCCATAAAAGACAGATGGAAATTATGAGCACAAACATGTAAATATTTCAGGAGTCCCTGCTGCATATTAACAGATGAGTCCTGCGTTTCGGAGGGCATTTAACCATCACACAGCAGGCTTTGTGTGGGATCACATGAGGCCCGTCATCATACAAAGAAAACAAGCTTTCTCAGAGGCTTGCATGAGCTCAAAGGCATGGAATACGCATGCAGCAATAATCAGGCTTTACATTTAGTGTGTTCTATTACGGTTTGTGTTTATATTCAATAATGAATAGCGCCATGCAGGTCATGCATCAAATGTAATGGACATCATCATATACATATTATATATGTAATACACATGAATACACTAAATGATATAGGTAATGTACATTATTTGACTGGATTGTAAATGGAACAAACATTATCACACTATAGCATATATGTAATAGACATGATAACACTAAATTACATATGTAATGGACATTATTACATTATGTTATATAGGCAATGGACATGATTACACTATATTATATAAGTAATGTACATTATTACACTATATTATATAGATAATGTACATTATTTGACTGTATTGTAAATGGAACAAACATTATCACACTATAGCATATATGTAATAGACATGATAACACTAAATTACATATGTAATGGACATTATTACATTATATTATATAGATAATGTACATTATTACACTGTATTATATAAGTAATGTAGATTATTACACTGTATTGTATATGGAACAGACAATATCACACTATAGGACTTGTGTAATAGACATGATTACACTCAATTATATATGTAGCATACATCATTACACTATATTATGTAAATAACGGGCATTATTATGTTGTATTGCATACGGAACAGACATTATCAGACAATATAATATACAGTATGTAATAGACATGATTACACTAAATTATATATGTAACAGACATCATTACACTATATTATGTAAATAACAGGCATTATTATGTTGTGTTGTATGTGGAACAGGCATTATCAGACTATATAATATATGTAATAGACATGATTACACTAAATTATATATGTAGCAGACATCATTACACTATATTATGTATGTAATAGACATTATCGCACTATAGAAATAATTTCACTACATCACATAGGTAACATACTTTACATTAAGAGGATCCTATACACTTAAGGAAATATTGCAATTCATAGACACTAATGTGTGCATTATATCCTAGGTCATGTTTATATACATCATGCTCTTGCATGGAATATCATATGGTGACATATAGATCATGCATTAATGCACATTATGCACAGTTTATGTAGAAAGTCTTTCCTGGTAAAGGTACGGGTGCAACTGGATTTCAGTGCAGACTCTGGCCTCCAGCTTGTCCGGGTGCTGCTCTCTGTCTAAACAATAGGACCTCGCCTGTCAGGCGGGTGGTGTGTGTGATTGGCTTAGGAGCCAGGGCTTTGATTGTGCACAGTTAGCAGAGGGGGTCCTGTCATAACGGAGCACAAGTTCTGGCTAAGATCAGCCGCTATCCGCTGCTCTGGCCTGACACTGCCCACTTCCACTGCAGCCCTTTTCCTCCGTCTGATTGCTGCAATATGACACAAACCATCGGCGTAATCATCGGGAGTAAATCTCAACAAACCTCATTTAGACCATTCAGAGTTCAGGGCATACGGAGCGACTGCTGTGTTTAAAAAAAGAGAAGAAGGAAAACGTTCCTGATGGTTCCTGATGGTTCATCCTGAGTCATGTTGCTTGCAGGCAGCACAACAGTGAGAGTAATCATTCATAAAGATTTCCGAAAGCTGCAGTTCTCTAAAACAATAAACACTTTTCAGCACTGTTTGCTATCACTTTTCACTTTGTTTTTATTTTTATACACAATAATAACTTACATTTACTATAATTAACTATTAATAATAACATATTGTAGCCAAATTATTTTTTATAGACATGTAAAACATCAGTTTTAAAACCCACACCATTGTGGATAATATATGTTTTGGGGGTTTCACTCTGGATATTCATGTTTTTAGGATTTTATTCTGGATATTCATGTTATTAGATCTTTATGGATATTAATGTAACTAAACTATATTGAGAAACTCAGAAAACTGAGGAAACGTTCTACAAACTATCGCTTTAATGTGCAGGTCAATAACGAATGGTGAGGGAGTGTAATTGGCAGGTGTGTGATGGCTGTGATTTAATCCTGGCCGCGTTATTGTTGCGGGATTCCCCCAGTCCCTCGCCTCCGCATTCTCTGTCACCGTCTGTCATGCCAGGGATGGGGGCAGTGCCAGCAAAAGGGGGTGGGAGTGTACACACACACACACACTCACACAGCCCCATATAGAGCCCATATGAGCCCATATCGTTAGTGGCTGTTTTCACAGCATATTTGTCACTCGTAGGGGAATAGAGCTCAGTGGAGCTGGGCAACAGCCAAGGTCGAGTCAGGTTTATGTATTGCTGTAATAGTGTATGTGTGTGTGTTGCCGGAAGAAGTGATCACTGCTGGACATTTGGGACATGTGCTGTTGGAGTGTGTGTGTGTGTGTGTGTGAACAGACAAAGCTGACACATGCACGCTAAAATCTACTGGATTACTGCCACTGTTCTGGGTAGTGTTTGTGCAGACCAGCCCCCGAGATACTGACTGTGTCAAGGCAACAACCCAGCCGATGGGTTCATCATCAGGGTTCATTATCAACACCTGAAGAAGCCTCAGCGCAGAGTCACGACTGACAGAAACCGCTCAGTAAACTTCCACACAGTTTGGACGCTTTACTGCTCATTGGGTGGGGGGTGGAGGTGGGTGTGGTAGCCCTGGCACATGTTAAATGTACATCATCACCCCGGCGGTCAGTTGTATAATAAGCAGCATGCCAGGAATGAGTCAATATTATGAAGCGTGTCAGTGGTGCGGCTGTTTGATCGCCTGTTTGGTGACCGTTATGCGGCCCAGCTGTAAAGATGCCCATTGATTCCACTGGCTAGGCCTATTGTGAGTGGACTGTAATGGTAAGACTTGAAGCTGTAGTGATGTAGAAGGGGTTAGGTGGGGAGGGTGATTACAGGCTGGATTTAAACTGCAGTCGTGATTTCACATTCCTTTAGTTTTTATACGGAGCAGCAGATCTGCAGTGATGAGTATTTATTTATGTACAAAACCACGGCAGCCATGAGGCACCAAAACACGCCTTCCACAAATCTGGAACTGGCAGTGGAGAGTACAAACACACACAGAGAAAAACTGACTGTCTAATAAACTCGGGTCTGGAGCTCAGAGATCATGAGATCTGAGAGCATACTTTTGTTCACTAAAGAAAAAGGAATGAGAGCAAGACAGAAACAGAGAAAAATTAGAGAGACAAATTGAGCGACCAAAAAGATGAGAGAGTTAAGAAGAAGAGGAGAGAAAAGGAAAGCACAGGAAAGGAGAAAAGATAAGGTGAGAAAGCTGGAGAAAATGAGTAGGATGAGAGGAGAAGAGGAGAGGAGAGAAAGGATGCAGGAAATTAAATGAGAAAGAAGAATGAAAGGAAAAGAGAGGGAGAAAGCAGCTAGAGAGAGAGAGAGAGAGAGAGAGAGAGAGAGAGAGCAAGAGAGAGAGAGAGAGAGAGAGAGAGAGAGAGAGAGAGAGAGAGAGAGGGAGAGAGAATGGTGATGAATGAGTGAGGGATTCGTTCATGTCTGCTGAACCGCATCATTTACTGAGGAGAGAGAAATTTTCCATCACTCTGAGTGTGTGTGTGTGGATTTTTAAGAATGTATCCAAACCCACCGTACTGCAACAGTGCTTACACAGACACACACACATGCCAAAACACACACACCGGAGTCCCAAGCGGGCAGCATGGAGACCCAACACAGCTGCCAATAACCCCCACAGACCCCCCAAAAATCTTCTGCCTGTTATATTGGAATAAGCTCCAGTCAGGCAGCTTCACTCTTAGCAGGTTTAGGTAACTGAACAGTCGGTTCTCATGGTCAACATGTTGGATGTGGGAGAAATGGGCAGCATGAAGACCTGAGCCACTGGCTTGGAGCGTCTCCCAAACAGCAAGGCTTGCAGGGGCTCTCAGTCAGAATCTGTGAAGACCAACCAATGGTGGTCCAAGAAGGCACAGATCACCTGGTGACAACTAATTATGTGACCTGAGCCCAACTGTGTGTTTAGAAATGTTTAAGGAAGGTTACAGGAGGAATGTGTCACAACACACAGTGTAGTGCCCCCTGCTGTGTATGGAGAGTGTCCATGCTGACCCATGTCCACCTGTGAACTGTCAGTGGACAGTAACGGTCTGAGTTGAGAGCTATAGTGAAATAGAAGGGGGGTTGGGGGTTGCGGTGTGGGATTACAGACTGGATTTGAAAGCTTTTACAGTGGGCATATGTGCATCAAAACTGCGATGAAGGAAGGTGGCCTTGTTTCCATCATGTGGGCGATCGGGTACTTATGCACTGCTTGCCTGTGGGAGATGCTGGAACAAGTCTAATACATAGACACCAACTTTGGAGGCCTTGAAGAAGAAGCTATTTTAGCAGCACACTGAGGACTTCATTCTTAAAAGATTTCTAATGTCACTTGTTAATACCATATGCAGACCGTTCTGCATTCTTGTCCCGCAATCTGATCTCATTAAGGATTTGTAGAGATTATGAGCATAAGTGACTTAATTGACTTATCTGTGTTCCACCCTCAAGTATGTTCTTTCATACCAACTTTTGTTGGGCTGGTCAAGCTTTACAGCACACCAGCAAAGTATCTATAAAATGAGACTGAAAAGGAGAAGATGAGGAAGAACCAAGGGGACTCAAATGGAGAATCCACAATCAAGAATCACTGAAATGAACTTAGACTTAAAAGAAGAACCTGCCTAGAAGCATAAGACAGAACCACAGATACGATTTAAGACCAAAAAGGAGAACCTTCCTAAAAGGGGTTGAATATTAACACTCTAAATGTGGGAATTGTGATATAAACTGAGGTGTGTGTTACAGTCGCTCATTAGGGTTGAATATTAATATCACTCTAAATGTAGGTATTGTGATATAAACCGAGTTGTGAGTTGCAGTCTCTCATTAGGGAATATTAATAACACTCTGTTCTGTAAAGCTTGTCTAACTGAGCAACAGTTGCTATGGAAGAACACATTAGTGGGTGGAGCTTATAGAGGGGGGTTATATTTCATCTATGCAGTTAAGACTGGATTGTATTAAATACCCAGCCCACACGAGATTTCCTCTGTGCAGGACATTAAAATAAGCTCATTAACCATCAGCTGTGTGATTTATTGACTCATGAAAGGTTCCGTTTTAAAGTCTGCTCACGTGTGGTTCCCTCAAATCTCTCCTGAATGGGTTCTACTCGTCCCTCTGCGTAAAGACCGCATTACAGCAGGCCTCTGTTATTCCTCCTTCTGCACTGCTAGACTCATCAGTTATCTTCTCCGGTCTCCAGCATGTCTGCTCTACCTTTCCCCACTGTTTGTTTTAACAAAAACCCCAGTCATGGCTCTCGAATCCAGAACTTACAGCGAGGTAAAAATACCCCTTTCATCTCCAAATAAATCTGACAAGAAAAAAATACTATATGAACTGCCACCTTACGCTCCGTACCGAGCAGCCGGCCAAGAGCAGAATGGTAATAACATTTAATCCAATTGACTTTCTCATCGCAAAACCTTCTTAGCAGATGGACGATGTAATATGAAAGTTATCCGCCCACTCGCCACGGCTAAGTCTATTATATCCCCGCCTCTCTGTTATTCTTTATGGCTTCAACAGGTATTAAGGAGGAGAGAAGCTATTTTCTTTTCATTACTTATTCCTCTCGGGGAACTGGGCGACTTCTGTCCAACGACTTTCGCTCGGGCCAAGATTCTTTTCAATTAAGGATCCATCCGAGCAGCTGGAAGTGGCATTAAAGCTCATGGAGAACGGACATACCCTCAGTGCACGACCTGTTCAGACAATATGGCATTGTGTGTTCGGAGCAGCCAAAAGTTTGGGCACGTCTACGCTCTTAAAAATAATGCTTCCTCAAAAGGTTCTTGACTTAAATGCAAAAACCTTTAACGGGTGTAGAACCTTTAAATTATGTGGATGTCCTTTAAAAAATTTCTTTGCATGTCTCGTTTACAATAAAGGCTTTTTGAAGAGCCGTTCAGTGAAAGTGGTTCTTTATAGCACATTTATTTATAGGAGGGTACTAATGATGGATTTTGGAATAACAGGGAAGAAATCAAAACTATGAAATAACAAAAGAAACTAGAAGATGGCATCTCATGAAGAAAATGCAGAGTGATTGTGACACTCTAAAGAATTGCACTCTTAAGCAATTCTTCGATGGTTGCTATGGTGTTGCTAAGCAATTGCTATTGCTATTGCAGGTGGTGGTTATGGGTTCTAGGCATTTGTTGTGTTTTTTAAGTGTTTGCTATGGTGGTCCTAACCAGTTTTTCTTGATATCCTAGGTGATAAGTGGTTGCTACAAAGTGCTTAGCAGAGCAGTTGCTATGCTGGTGATATGGTATATCAGTGTGGTGTTGCTAAGCAGTTGTTCTGATCTCCATATAATGCCATGTTCAGTATCTCTATGATAAAGACATTCCATATGTTGTATCTGATATTGGCATGTATGTAAGCTTGTATGTAGCAGCTGTACAGCAACCGCTCACCTTCTCAGCCTATCTAGAACCTCCTGAAAGATTCGATTTGCAGTTTTAGTCATGGTTCTGCCTTGTTGTGAATCAGAATGTGATTGGTTTAGTCTTACTTGTTACATATTGGTGGCTAATCTGATGTGTAAGATCTTCAGGCCAGTGGGAATGTTTGATTGGCTGAATCTGCATAGATACCACAGAGAAAACTATCCTGATTGGATCATTTTCCACTGGGTGTTTCAAGAACCCATTTATTTCCATCCAAGACAATGAACTGAGAATAAGAGCAACAATGCTTTAAATCCAAATGTCTAAAAAAACAACACATGCAGGTGGCTGCAAAAGCTAGACTGGTGTTTTAACCACACCATAGAAATGTGTCTATTAATGCAGGACCTCGCACATACGTGTCTTCCGCAGAGCTGTGAAGGGACAGATCAATTAAAAGGATTGCAGCCTGGGGCGGTTGGAGGGGTGGATGTGGAAGGGGGGGTGGTTTTGTAAAATGGATGTCCTCCAAGAAAGCCGGGCAGAGTGTGTTCAAAGCGTGAATAATTTATCTCGTAACTCTATCATAGAGTTGTATCAGTTTCCATCATAAAGCTTGGCGGCGGGGGTGTTGGGGAGAATGGTGGGGGGTGGGGGTGATGGGGCATCTGTGTGACAAGCCTCCGGTGAAAAGGAGAAGGCTTTTTAGGCAGCGGTGGCAAAGCAAAGAAAAAAAAAGAAAAAGATGCTCATAAATTCATTCAGCGACAGGCCTGAGAGAGGCTGAGGAATGACAGCATATGGCCCGTTACCTCTGTACAGGGAACAGACGGCAAACACGCGTGAGCACACACACGCTTGTGTCTTTGTGGAGGATTTAATTTACAGAAAACATGGCGACACTTATCTATAAAAATGGGAAACCTTCAGCCTTCAAGCTGCCGCTGTGTTCAACTCTGCTCCGCACTTCAGTCCATGTTTATAGAGAACCGTGAGTCAGGCAGTGTCAGATACCACATAATCAAGTCTAGTAGAGCTCCACACAGTCTGAGGAGAGTGTGTGATGATTCATTCTAATTGGTGGGGTATAACACTACGTTCCATTTACCTCGGAAGTCGAATGTCGGCTGGGAATGACGTCACACAGAGTTGACCGCGATGCAGTTAAAATTCAGATAATTAAACACTATTTTAAAAATGAAATAAAAAATGATAAGCTAAAGACTTTGGTTAGGTAAATGTGTTTTAGCACAAACCAAACTAAAATTTGTCCCATTTTTATGTCCCAGGTAAGCATTGTTAGCGATACCGGTGATAAGAACACATCAATGAACAGTATTTTGAATCTAGTTGGACAGTACTGTGTGTATGACTGATTTAATGAGGCACAGACAGTCTCTCCCAACTTTTCACGTAAGAAATCCGACTTGTGGGGGCATTCCAGTTGATATACTTCTGACATCCCAATTCAAATGGAACGCAGCATAAGCTTCCATTACTTAGTTGCATTAGCCTCATAGCTTTCATTCAGCTTCTTCCTGTGAATCATTAAACAGGTTCACCTGCTCTGGATAAAAGACCCCCTTAATTCAACATCTCTAGTTAATGAGACCAATAGCTTTAGAAGGACATTCAAGATAAAGTTCTAGACGTGCACAAGATCTGAAAAGACTAGAGAATGTGCCACTGAAGTCATGGCGTCCTTCTGTGGACAGCACCATGCAGTCATGACCACATTTGGAACTTTGGGTCTAAAAGGACTTTCTAAGAGGGAAAATGAAGGGAGGGTAATAAAAATAGTTAAAAACTGATACATTGTGTCCTATGGACATTTAATGGACATATGGACAGTTGAAGTATGAATATTGCGACATGTAAGCCAATGCTACTGTAGATACTGCAGCCTCTTAAACAACCGCACTAACAATAGCACGCTTTGCCAGTGTGGTAGTCGAGTGGTATTAGCAAGGTCAATTTAAGTAGCAGTTGTTTGTCACACTGATCCATCAATATAAACAGCTTGACCATGACTGATAGACCATGTAAACCATCAAACTGAAATGAAATCCTATGCTGTACTGGTCAACCAGCTTAACCAGCTTGCTTACCAACATAGGGCATGTTTCCCTCTGAATGAGAAGATTTTTAACCACCTTGACAATTTCACTCCCAAACTTAAAAACTCAGGACTTGCTGTGTGTATTTATAGGCATAAATGTTCATCAGTGCACTGCAGTTGAGAATTCAAAGTGAATCTCCAGAGGTCAAAAATGATGAGCCCAAAAAAAAAAGTTAAATAAGCAATGTTTTCTCTCTCTCACACACTTCCTCTCTGATAAACAAACATAAATATTTGCAGTTTTTAAGGCCTTCATGATTTCAAATGTTGTTAAATTTAGTTCTGTGGTGAATTCTACACAAGAACAATGCTGTATTTAGAGTACTGTTCAATCTGCAGCAGCAGAGGTGATATTCAGAATGGAGTAAGATGAATAATCCATGCATGCAGTCAATGTGAACATAAGAGCTCCAAAAGAATCCAAATTCGAATCTTTATAATTCACTTATTTCTATAGTCACCATCAGAAGGGGAAGTTTGGTACAATATTGGAATACTGTTATTATTACTATACTACTATACTACTATATCACTATAAATCACTTATTACTAACAGCAGTATTTGTCTGTATTTGCTCAGCAACCAATAAATCAGTGTTTGCTCCCTTTTGATACTGCAAGTTTAGAAAGGTCATGTTTTCCTCTCATTGTGGGGACATTCTGTTTGCCATCATGAGAAATTAGAACACACACACACACATACACATACACACACACACACACAGTATCGCTGACTGTCCTGTCTGGACCTCCAGTCTAGACTTCTCTGTGAGCCAGCAGAACAAAAAGAAGAAAAGAAAAAGGACTCAGAGTTCAGTTGTGTCTCGCTGGCTCAGTCTCACAGCATTACTTCGCCTCCAGCACCGTTTGTAAAATATCATTTTGGATTTGGGAGTGAATCCACTATGAAGCAGCGTCTGAGGCCATAATGGCCTTTACAGGCTCTGATTGCTTATCAAACTGAAAATGGTGAAAACGGCACAGCACAATGCAGCAGTGCTGTCCAAGTCTCAGAGAAGCTTTTCCTTCCTCTCTTTTGGAAATCTGAGAGCGCAGAGAGGGCAGCACTGTTCTCCGCGCACACAACTAATGCAATGTATAGAATGACAACTGACTGTGAAAGTACAGCAAACACAAACACACTGCTTTCCCAACCCTCTCGGAGCAGTATTGCTGAACATCAGCCCTGACATGGAAGAAAGTGTAGGCAGAACCAACAAGAGAAGACCACACTTCAGAGTTACACACTTCAGCTCCTGTGATAGAGATGCTGGGTGTACTGACAAGTAGCCATCTCAGTTTGGCTCTTGTGAAAATGGTTCAGATTCTTATGCTTTCCCATTTGTCCTGCCTCACCTTTAAGAACTGACTGTCCACTTTCCACTGTAAATGAAGATAATCAATGTGTTTATTACTAATGTTATAGCTGATGGTGTATGCACATAGTGAAACCACAAAACTTGTATCTCTGAAATTTAGAGATGTAAAGAGATGTTATTCCAGTAAAAGGTTTGTATTCCAGTTCGGTGCCTTTGTCAATATTTGATTTTATGTACATTAAGAAATGTGTTAAACATATTAAAACAAGTGCCAAAGTTCGTTCATCTTCAAAAATACAAGTGTTGTGAATGTTCATCTACAGAATACTTCAATATGGCAGTTTTCTGGACAAATTAGAATTTCTATTTATTCTAATTTCCATAAAAAATAACAATAATGTCATAATCTTTGCTCACCACAAAAACACAAAATAGCAACTTTACAGGAAAGGAATATCAATATTTCCATAGAAATCAATGTAAAAAGATTGTATTTTGCACTCACTCCTCAAGAAAATTTCGACACACTTTACAGACTGAAAAAAAAGTAAAAAAAATGGCAAAAGAAAATTGTGTGTGTGTGTGTGCGTGTTTGCATGCCAAAGCGGGCCTGTTCCCTGCAGACGCTGTGCTGATCGTTGTGAAGGGGGTGGGAGAGCGTTTCTAACGTGAAGACTTCCATCTGTTGGTAGCTAATTGTGTCTGAGTCCTGAGTTCAGTTTGCAGCCCAAAATCACAGCACCATCATTTCCATCTGTTCAGAACTCTGCTCCTGTTCTCTCTCTCTCTCTCTCTCTCTCTCTCTCTCTCGCTCTCCCTTTCCCCCCCCCCCCTAACTTTTGAACTCACTGCCAAAGAGCAGTGCTCCCAGCGGAAGGTGCGATTTTTTTTTTTGCCTGAATGTCTCGTTTCAGCTCCGAAATTAAAAATACCAGCTTGTTGGAGCGATTCTGTCCGAGCTGTAGGAAGCAGGGTGTAATTTTGCCGTCTCCTGGTGCAATCCACACAGTTGGGGTTTGGGTTCCTCTAATGCACTCACAACATGCACAGAGTTCAGCATGCCTGCACACTACACAGGGCTGTGAGACTAGAGTATGTCTTTGTGGAGGTGTTCATTGCTTTTAATGGAATTTCAGGGGATTCATGTTTATTGCAAACCACAAATAATTTGTAATCTGAGGCGAAAGCATTATTTCAACACCCAGCAAAAACCTCAAATTCACTGTCATGCTCTAAAATACTGATATAGCCTGAAATGACTTCTTAATTCATACATCACACACAAGATCAGCTCTAACACCATCCATGCTAAAACTGCACTGCGGCCTAACGGCTCGCTGCGTAGCGGTTAAACTGCTAAAGATCCACCGTGAGTTCAGATCTTTGCACTTTCAAGGATACTATTTTTGTCGCTAATGAGAGTTTGTGGAATGCTATGTTATCATTATCTCAGATAAAATCATTTCTCTGCAAAGACAGACCCGACTGTCAGGCTGCAGTGGGTGAAAAACCACTATCTGTTACCACTATCCATTACTGTGTGTGTGTGTCTGCTCCCCCTCATGAGTGCAGCTCACCTGTGAAGTGACTGAGGTTTGCCCTCACCTTTACCTGCATTAAAGGTACAGGAAGTATGCAAAGACTGTAGCCTCGGGCCTTGAATGTTCGTTCAGAGGAACATGCCGAGCTTCCTTCTGAAATGCCATCCTCACCCAGCGATGTGCTAAAACACATAAATACAAACAAACAAATGCACTGACTACTGATACACTCTTTAAAGAAGAGGTTGTTAGGGCCAATGGCTCCATATAGTACCATGGCAACTCTGAGAACCATGTGGATGCTTATGTGATACTGTGCTTAGCTAAAATGTTCTGTAGACAGTGTAAAGAACCCCTTTTCCATACTATACAAAAGCCTTTTTGCTTGGGGGTATAGCATTACTGACTAAAGGGACAGGTAATTCAGCTACATAATTAAATAACTAATTTAGGGCTTATAATATAGCGTTATATTAACTAGTATATTACCAAATATAGCACTGATCATCAACAAAATTTTGTCTACAAGCTAGCATAATATGGCTAATTTACACTAATAACTATGAAAGCAGTGATACACAAAGCACTGCTAGCTCATATAACACTTAAGTACTATATAACGTTGATGGCACATAAAGTGCTGATAGACTGAGCATAGCATTGCTAACTACTACTGTGTTGGTAACTTATGAAACACTGTAAACAGCATTGATATACAACATAATTAACTAATATAGCACTGAGAACTTGTAGTGCTGACAAGTTATATAGCAGCGACAACTAATATAGTACTGGTAGCTCTGATAATGTAGCACTGATAGTTAATATAAGGCTGTTAGTATTATTCGAATTACTGCATAACTATATGAATTTAATGCTGTTTAATGCTCTGAAAACTAGTATGATCGTTTATGGGTGACTATACATCCTGTTATTCCTGGACATGTTAAAAAATGGTGTAATATGTCCAGGATTTCATGTTGATTTAAGTCCCTCCCTCTTACCACCACTATTGGTCTACATGTATCTGCATCTGCATCAACCATTGGTTAAACTTTTTCCCACCACAGACGATCGGCCACAGCTTTAAAATGCCTGAGTGCAAATGTAAATAAACACAAATCATTTCTAGCGAAAAATGTTGTGGTTTAGTCTTGGAGGAGCCAGGTGGACTAAATATTTTAAAAGATCTGAAGCATTGAGTTTCAAATGGAGTAAAGCAAGCTTTAGAAGGACTGAACAATGTCCAGTGAAACAATGAACTTTCAGCTTTCCACTTTTATTTGATTCATGTATTGTTTGCTGTTATTTTATGTTGAAAATAATAAAGTGATAAAAGTTTTTTAACTTTTTTGACTTGTCAGGGACACTAGTTTAAATGAAGGGAGATTATTTGGACATATCGACTTTATAATTAGTTTTAGTAAATGAATAAATGTATGTAATAAATGTGTTAATGTTCATTATTTTTAACTGGGGGCCTACTCGAAGCCACCCAGCCACACCATCCTAAATACCACCAGTGTCCTCCTTTGGTCACCCTAAATATTGCTGATATGAAACTGATAAGGCATTGACAGCTAATATAGCGCTGATAGCTACTATAGCACGGGCTCTCTGAGCTTAGCCTGCAGTCATAAGCCCATTGTTCCCATGCTCTTTTGAAGCCTGGGAAGAATATCAAAGTGTTACGGGCTGACAAAGCTTTGAACACTTAGGTACTGGCCCCAAGACAAAAAAGAAAAACCCTTAGACAACAGAGCGAGTGAGAGAGCGAGAGAGAGAGAGTCTTTTTTCCCCTGCGTCACGCTGGCCCACAGCATTTCTCCAGTTTCAGGCCTGGTCTTGTTTGTCTGGGGGTTATGTGAACGGCGTGCTCTCAGCAATGAGATGCAGGCGCTGCAGCCGCAGGTAAATCTGTCCCAAGACATGACAGCTTGACAAGTGAGCTTCCATTTACACACCGTCAGGAAGTGAAGGGACCAGAGCGGCTCACAGGTTCTGGCACATTAGAGCTGGACTCAGACAACTGAAATCACTCTGTCTCTCTCTCTCTCTCTCTCTCTCTCTCTCCCACTGTATAGTACCTCTACTGTCTCACAGTAATATACAACATTTCAATCTCACTTGCTCATATAAGTGTGCACACACAGATACACACGTACAGGCATGTATGTGTCTTTATGTGAGATTTCTATTTTACAATCCCAAATATGAACATAGCACCATATAAACCATATAAAGAACAATATTGGTTCTATTTTACCACTGAATACTCTTTAATGTTTTCTAAAGGTAAGAGAACACACGTTGAGAAATGTTTAGACAATGAACTGATCTTATTGTAGATTGTATCAGGAGGACACTTTATGGGAGCGTGAATGTGGTGGACAATCTACAATAGTCTCAATTTGGAGAAGATTCTACAACAGCGTGAATGAGAGAACATTCTAGAACAGTGTGAATGAGAGAACATTCTAGAACAGCACAGATGAGAGAAATTTGTAGAACAGCATGGATGTGAGAACATTCTAGAACAGTGTGAATAAGAGAAAATTCTAAAACAGTGTGAATGAGAGAACATTCTAGAACAGTGTGAATAAGAGAACATTCTAGAACAGTGTGAATGAGATGATCTTTGAACAGTGTGAATGAGAGAACATTCTAGAACAGTGTGAATGAGATGATCTTTGAACAGTGTGAATGAGAGAACATTCTAGAACAGTGTGAATGAGAGAGGATTCTAGAACAGCATGGATGAGAGAACATTCTAGAACAGTGTGAATGAGAGAACATTCTAGAACAGCATGGATGAGAGAACATTCTAGAACAGTGTGAATGAGAGAACATTCTAGAACAGCACGGATGAGAGAACATTCTAGAACAGTGTGAAAGAGAGAAGATTCTAGAACAGGGAGCTGGTTCTAGAGCACTGTGACTGGGATGGCATTATATAGATGTTCATGTTTTCATCATCCAGGGGTTTTCAAGTCCACTCAAAGTGATAAATGCACCCTCAACCCACACACACACACACACACACACAGGATTTTTTGTGTAGGAAGCGTCCCGGTGTGTGTGTATGTGTGTGTGTGTGTCGCTCTGAAACAGCAGGGATGCCAAAAACTCCCAATCATCCCATTTCCACACGGAATGAGTCTGTCAAGCTGCTATCCTCCATCTGACAAGCTGAGAGAGAGAGAGAGTGTGAGAGAGAAAGAAAGAGAAAGCAAGAGCAAGTGCAAGAGAGAGAGAGAGAGAGAGAAAGAGAGAGAGAGAGAGAGAGAGAGAGAGAGAGAAAGAGGGAGAGAGAATAAGCAGTCCCTCACGTTGAAGCCAGTGCAGGAAATGAAGAAATAGGATCACATCAAAATATGCAGAGCCCATCTCCTCACCCCGCCGCTCTATAGAAACCCAGCTTCTACACATTTCACAGGAACGCTCTTTAGACAGACTAGGGTTCAACTCCTTGACTGGGAAAGCACATCACGCTACACCAATTACAGTCCTTGAGCAAGACTCCAAACACTGCATTTCCCCTACCTGTGAAACCTGATTTAAATGTACACTATATGTCCAAATGTTTGTGGACACCCCTTCTAGTAAATGCACCTAGTGAGTAAGCAATGAAATGAAAGCAATTAATGCCTTCAAGTTGCACCCATTGCTGACACAGATGTGCAAATACACACACACACAGCTTGTCTAGTCCCTGTAGAGAAGCACTGCCAATAGAATAGGAATCTCTGGAGCAGATCAGCATGAACCTACTGGCACCATGCTGCCTAATGCCAGGCGTGGGCTAGAGGACTAGAGGGGTATAAAGCCCTCCAGCATTGAGCTGTGGAGCAGTGCCACTGTGTTCTCTGGAATGATGGTGCTCTATCCAATACTGTAGGTAGGTTGGGAGTTGTAGGGAGCTGTGATCACCCAACATCCTGATCTCATTAACGCTCTTGTCGCTGAATGCAATCACATCACATCCTCACAGCAATGCTCCAAAATCTAGTCGAAAGTCTTATGGCCATCTTATGGCGTTAGAAAACAGCACTGACGGATCTCAACATTTCTGTTCTGTTGTAATTGAAGCATAAAGGCATCCCTGAGATATCAGGCCTGGCGTTGCTGCTCCCACTGAAGGGTCGTGATCAGCTTTCCAGTGTATTAGGTATGTTATCATGCAGCAAACTGTGAAGCGATGAACTCACTTGATAAGTAGAATGCGAGCTCATGCGGAAAGCATCCGGCACTGCATGTTTACTGTGAGAAAGGAGGGCAGCGGTGAGGAGAAGAAGTTGTTTAAAGAGAGTTGTTTGGCTACAGCGGGGGTTCCCTTCGTAATATCGGAGATTGATTATGCTTGGCCGAGCTCCAGCGCTCCTTCCGGCAAGTCAAACATTATCAGCTATCTGTAAACTCGGCTTCATGCGAAAATTTCCAAGGGGAATTCCACTCAACCCCACTTTCCTTCCACACACTCGTGTTCCCTTTATACACAGAACCGTCTTTAGCTTGGTCTTCAGTCATGCCTCATTGTTCAGTTCCCCTGGTGTGTGTACATGGTGCTGTAGGACTGGTTTGAATAATGTTGCTATAAATCTTGCGCTGCTTCCAAACACCGGGCCCAGTGTAGAGCTCCAAAGCGTAAATGCAGGCCCAGCCTGTCGACCGCCGGCAGAGTAATTATGCCACATTCGGCTCCCCTGCTGTTTAAGAGTCCAATAACAAACATGGTGTTTTACACCCTGGCACCGAATCAAACACGCCTGTATTAAAAACACTCTCCAAACCACACACACACGCACACACTAATTGTATCAGAACGTGTAACTCCACTGTGACCTGGAAACGTTGCCTTTTTACCTTGTAATCCAACTTCTGGCTTCTGACACATAATGGAGGGGTTTCTGATTCCTCAATCAGATCAGTTTTTTGAGCGCTGAACGCTCGTTTCTCTCTTTTCCCTGCTTTTCCAAAGAGGCTGAAATCTCATAAAGGCGAGAGAGCCACGCAGGGCCGGCTGATGTAATGCACTCTTGGCGTCGGAGAACAGAAGAACAGAGCTCTGATTTACTGAACGCAGAGAGAAGACATGACAGAGACTAATTGCGCCCATTCATCACGTTTGCGCGAGAGCATTCCGACGCTAAACTAATCGAAATCCTCTTACCTGTCAACCTGTTAGGCAGGAAAGAGAGAGAGAAAGAGAGAGAGAGAGAGCGAGAAAGAGGGAGAGAAGGATTAGAGAAAAAGAAAATTGAGTGGGAGAAAATACATAACAAGAAAAAGAGAATGTAAGTGAAAGAGAAGAGAGAGTGAGAGAGAGAGAGGGGGGGCAAGAGAGGAAAATAAGAAGGAGTGTAAGAAAGCGAACAAGAGGATGCAAGAGAGGGGAAAAGGGTAAAAAAGAGAAAAACAAGAAAATGGAGAGAGAGAGAGAGAGAGAGAGAGGGAGAGAGAGAGAGAGAGAGAGAGAGAGAGAGAGAGAGTATGGGGTAGAGAAAGTAAGAAAGAGTCGGAAGAGAAAGCTTTAAAGCAAGCATGGGGGAAAAGAACACGAGAGGGCAAAGATAGAAACAAGCGATAAGATGAAGAAAGAATAAAGAGGGAATATGAAAACAGAGAGGAATGGAAAAAGCAAAAAAGAAGGAAAGGAAGGGAGAGAGACTATGAAAGAAAAGAGGGAGATGAACGAGAGAGAGAGAGAGACAAGAGCATAAAAAGAAGAGGGTGTAAAAGAGTGAGAAAAAGAGTAAGAATGAGAAAGAAAAGAAGAGGGAAGAGAGGGAAAGAAAGGAGAGAGAGAGAGAGAGAGAGAGAGAGAGGGTAGAGAGAGTAAAGACAATGAGATGGAGAAAGAATAGAGTGAGCGAATAAAAAAAGGAATCAAAAGAAGAGCAAAAGAACAAAAGAGAAAAGTGAGAAGAAGAAACAGAGACAGAGAAACGGGAGAGAGTGAGTGAGCGAGAGTAAGTAAGAAAGACGAAAGTGAGAGAGAGAGCAATTAAACTCTCTGATGTACTTGTGAGAAGAGAGAGAGAAAACAGAGAGAGGAAATGAAGCTTAAATTGTAAATAAACCGTGTCTTTGTGCAGACTGTGTGTGTGTGTGTGAAAAGTAATGCTCTCTGAAAACGCGGAGAGTGTGTTAATGTCATGTGCAGTGTGTGAGCGCGGCGCAGGGAAGAAAGGCTCTTTTCCGGCAAATCAGATTATTCAGTCCAGCAACAGCTGCGGCGGTCAGAGCGAGGTGGGGAAGGGGGGTGGTGGTGCTGTAATATCCCTGTGTGACAGGAGCCATTAAAAAGCCCTTAACCGAGGGAACAGAGACATCAACACGGACATACACACACACACACACACACACACACACACACACACTGCTTCAGCATTACACTGTTACTCTTACTACAATTTCTATGCCCAGTAATATCTAAACCCAGGCAGCCATTCTCCTGCTGTATTAAACAGTAGGGCTGTAATGATACACACACTCTCAGGTTCAATACCACTTCTGGTTCTAAGGTCAAAGTCTAATTCTACTCTTGATACTTTGTCTTAAAATGTTCCTAATTCTACACACCTCAGATTCTACTTCCTGCCTAGATGCAGGGATGGGTCATGGCCTCATGAGGAGCCTGAGCAGAAGCATCCTCTGGAGCATTTGAAGACATTGTGTACTGTTACTGTAGATGCTGAGGGGTTCGATGTTTACTGTATATTTGCTGGAGCTGGCATTGAGGGGCTTTTATTTTACAGATAATGGACACTGGCATGGTCAGCAATCAATGATCAGGTTAGTATTAACAGATACTCAAACATTTAGATACTCGGGTCAGATCAGTATTAGCAATAATCAACAATAAGGTACTCGGTTTGGATCTGCATTCAGCAATAAGTCATTCAGATCAGATCGATATCAGCCAGTACTCAACATTAGGATACTTGGATCAGTTTGGTCATCAGCATTATGGTCCTCAGATTGGATCGCTGTCAGGCGATATTGGATCAGATCAATACTCAACATTAATGTTGAATATTGGCCTGTTCCAATCTACCTTAATATTGAGTATCAGCTAATACAAATGGGAGTACCTTAATGTTGAGTATTGGAAGGAAATATTCCCATCTAAATAAAGTCTCATCTCAGCATCTGAGTAAGGTTTTTGGATCAGATCTTCTGATTGGAATCTGATTGGATCTGTATAGATAATACTTATCATTAAGATACTAGAATTTGGATCCATATAGGTGATACTTCTACATTAAGGTACTCTGATTGGATCAATATCAACTGATACCCTACGTTAACGTAGTCTGATTGGATCAGTATCAACCTACACCCTACATTAAAGTAGTCTGATTGGATCGTACTCTCATACAGCATGTCTTCCTTCTCTAACTGGAATTGTAATATCAGTACTTTGCCATATTAGATCATTGCCATATTACTTTAGTTTAATGTTTTATGGTTTACACCAAACATGACAAACTGATATAGCCCGATCTGAACCCGAATCGCCCTGCTGCTGGAGTGCCTCCTGACACGCCAGTCGCTGTAATTCTACCCCCGCTTTGTTTTCTGAATGAGGGGAAGGGTCTTTTCCCCCGAAAGGAGAAGAAAAGTGTGAAGAAAAGAGAGGAATAAGGCAAAAAAATGTTAATCCCATTCCACCCTCCATGTCATCCATCAAAACCTGCCTTTTGTTTTCTCGCCAACGCTGTAATTACACTGAATGGGTACAAACACGCAGGAGAGAGAGAGAGAGAGAGAGAGAGAGAGAGAGAGAGTCATGAGGATTTAATTTTATCCTCCTAAACATAAAACCTACCCAAAACCCTTCCAGAAAAACAGAAGGAGAGGTCATTTGTTTGTTGTTGTTGGTTACGTGGTCAGTGTCTGAGTGGAGATGCAGGGGGACAGACTTCACAGTGATGTTGGTGTGTGTGAGAAAGGAAAGCCTCCAGCCTTTAGAGAACAGATCGAGTTACGAGGTCACAGACAATAAGAGAGAGAGGATGGGACCTGGCTGCTGTTGTCATGGCGCCTGGACGGCTCTCTGCGCACACACACACACACACTAGTGTGTGTTGGTGTGCATGTGTGGAGTTTCCATGTGTTTTATGTAAATGACCAGCGGTGTTAAGTCACTGTACTTGCTACTGTCACTGTCCTTCGATGTTTCTCTAGTACTCAGTTACTCTTAGCATAGTGTCCTGTCATGAAACAGTTTCCCCAAGACCTCAGGTATACACCAATCAGCCATAACATTAAAAACACCTGCCAAATATTGTGTAGGTCCCCCTCATGCTGACTTCTGAGGGTCGTCCTGTGAATTTTGAGGTGTGGTCTCTGTGGATTGCATCAATGGACCTTGGATGCCCATGACCTTTTGATCTTTCATGGACAATGTTTGGTAGATACTGACTGCTGCATACTGGCAACACCCCACATGACCATACTAGTGTTTTGGAGATGTACTGACAAGTCTTTTAGCCATCACAATTGGGCTCAGCTCAGTGGCAATTCTAGAGTCTGTTGGGTCCCTTGGCAAAAATTCACCTGCACTGGCTACCTAGATTTTTATATACTAAAAATACACTGTTTCCAAAATCATAGCCCTACACTACCCAACACTACCCTACACTACTACAAATACAGTAGAATATACACACCACACTGCACAGAAAATTACACCAATATACCTTAGTAATTTAGAGTACACTTGTCCAAATTTCTTTGCTTCTAAATTTCAGAACAGCATTCATCACTGCCAGCAGGCCTGGACACAGAAGCTGCTCTGCTAGCTAGGTTAACTAATGTTAAACGTCAAAGAGTTTCGTTATTTAGCACTGTATTTAATCCACGGCCAGCAGGTTCAGTTTAGTCAGTGCTTGCTATTGGCCGCAGCAGTTGAACGAACTGGGTGTTGATTTCTCTGGAATGCTGAAAGCTTAGTGTGGCAGTTGGACAGTTAGTCCAACAATAGTCATTCTGTTTCGCGATGCAGAATTACTTGTTTAGCCAGCTAGCATTTACCTAAGTACCTTCTAATGGAGGCGGACACCTTCCCCCCTACACGGTGTGTGGGGTCAAATCAAATGAGCTTTTCAGCAGAGGACACAAAATCACAGTACAAGATAACAAGAACATAAAGCTGTGTTTGTCAAAGGGCCTATTTCCCACATTTTTATGGGTTTATTACCCAAAACCCTACAATGATATGCTGCCACCATCAGTCGCATGGTGGCAACTCCTGGCACACTCGGATGTAAACACTGTATTAGGATAAGTTTTATCCTGGTTCTTTTTAATTAAAGCTGAAAGAATCAATTTCCTTATACAGACCAAATGTCCCCACAACCTTACGCTGTTCATGTTTATCATCCTGGGGGGATTTGGACCCCACATTGAGATAAATGCATGCTCACACCCTCCCTTTACCCTCCTCTCACCTTCCTCACCGAGGTGAACAGGCTTGGGGCTACGAGACCGAACATATTAGGCTGTAATTTAAGGTGCGAGTGTAATCTAAGGTGCAGGTATGAGTATGTTTCACTTTAAAGGCTGAACACCAGTCGCTTGACGGATGCTGGCTGCTTCCTGAGCACCACTGTCACCGGGCCTGTGTGTTGTGCGTGGAGGCCTGTGAGGATGGAGCAAGTTCAGATGCTGTCACTGCTTTATATCTTCTAAATTGCAACATTAAAAAAAAAAAAATGATCTCTTTATAAATGCTGTGACTCCAAATGTTGGTGCTCTTGGACATGTATTGTGAACATGTACAGCAAGCTGTGAGCTTGTGGGGCATGCACTGCAACTGTACTGATATAACAAGTTTATGCTGCATCTTTCTGCACAATTTATGAGAGTAAATATGCATAAATGCATAGTTGCAATGTCCAAACTGCCTTTTTGTTGATAAAAAAACTCTTCATGTAACATCACCATTCCTGCTGGAGATTGTTTAAGTTGGGTTGATGGATAGAAAATTGGTTTGAAGTGTTTCCATCTCTTTGACTTCCTGTGTGTGGTACATTCTATACCCTCAGCTTCCCTGAAATCTGCTTATTAAACATTGTAATACAAATGATCAGTATTTCTTGATCTTCTGTTCTGAGAAACTTACTATTCAGAAATGAGAGTTCCACTTTTTCCTGCATTGTGCATTGGTTGAGATGAACACATTCAGAGCGGGTTTGGTGTGAAATGGTTCAGTGCAGACCTTCTCAGAGCTATGGTAAAACAGTGTCTCAGGTATCAGACAGTGTATTCATAACCATATGGTGTAATACCTTTCTGTGAAGGAGCTTCTAGAGGCATTCAACTTTGAATGACTTAGTTCCCAACTATTAACCATTTGATGAAGTCAGCCTAATCAGGTTTATTTAGAAGAGGACAGAATTGTGGGTAAATATCAGTGACAGTTTTAGTGTCGGTGCTGGTAGATGAAAAAGCTCCACTGCAGTTCTTGAAGGTAATCAATACTTGAATAGCTTTGAAGAACCTGAAGAACTGATCCCAAATGTTGTGTAGAGGAGGCAGGACAGGGTTTGATTTCACTACAGGGTTTTCTGACCTCTTTCTTGATCCTGCAGACCTCTACATGATCTCCACTGTTCCTGTAAACTTCCATTTCATAATTACAATACAAACTGAGGACATGGCCACCTGTAAATACCTCTTTATCCTCTTACAGCCTTCTCCTTATTGTTCCTTCCTTACCTTCCAGCAACCTGTCTCTTCTCTTCTGTAGTTTCTACATGCATTTTTCCTTGTAAAGCAAGTTTGAAAGATACTTCACTAGAATGCATGCATGAGTAAAGAACATCAGACTTTTCCATAAGGAGACTTCAACTATGAAAAAAATTATAATTCTAATTAATTATTCAGAATTGTTCACAGTGGTGGTGAATGCCTTTAAAAGCTCCCTCACAGAAACTATTACACTAAATGGTTATGAATACTCTGTCGGATGCCTGAGACACTGTTTTACCATAGTTTTGAGAAGACTGTGGTCTAAATTGTGCTTTTAAAATGGACAGATACATGCAGGGCAGGGCACAAAAACTAGTCCCCAAAGAAAACATATTTGTTCAGACGTGCCACTATTTTACCATCATCAGCATTCCATATAAACCTCAAATGCAGGTTCGCTTGTGCTTCTGGGTGGTAAATAAAATGCCTATATGTGTGTTGTAGACATGGTGACTACATGACTAAATGGCTATGGTGATTTCTAGCCCTACCACATCAAACCCCACTCCGAGTCTGTTGATCACAAACTGGTGGAATTCTCCTGTAAACTGAGGTAGCCGTGCTTATGTGTGATGAATATTGATACTATAACTGTACTCAACCTTCAGGGGAAAAGGCCTTCCTCTAATCCTGAAGAGCCTGTATTCATTTCACACAGTGAACTCTGGAGATGAACTGCAATGCTTTAAGGTGATGACTTGGTCAATGGATAAATAGCCAGCATGAATTATTGAGTAAGGTCTAATGGACGGCCGTCTCTTTACCCTGAGATATAATACTCCTCATCCTCAACTCATTACAAACTAATGTATGCACTTTAAACATCTCTGTGGCTCTAAAACTGGGTCAGAAGCATCTGCAGATTAAATAATGATAATGAAAAGCTGATGGCACGCTGTGCTAACTCTGACTCGCCAGTGCCATCTCTTATGCTCAGTACTGCATTTCTATTTCCTCTGTATGCCATAATAATACAGGATCTACAGCTGTGTTTATTAAGGTGCAATATATGATTGTAAATATATGCTGTAAACAGCGTCTGTATCTTTCAGTTTGTCAGTGTGTGTGTGTATGTGTGTGTAATGCAGAGCTGTGTATACCATGCTGAGGGATGTTCAGTAGTCATGGTAACTGAGTGGATCAGTAATTGGTGTGTTAAGGTGAGTGTACTTGGAGGTGAGGTCCAGTGTGTGAGTAGTGAGTTAGACCGCTCTCTCAGCTCCACACTCTGATTACACAAGGACACTTGCCTGGTCCTGCCCCATAGTGCCCTATGACCTTTGACCCCACCTTGACTCTCACCAGCTTCCTGTGTCATCCAGAGAAGAAGAAAACAGAAAGATACAGAAAGTAAGAGATCGGAAGTGGGAGAGAGAAAGAGAGATAAAGAAGAAGGAGAGAGAGTAAAAGAGAGAGAATGGAGAAAAAAGGAGAGATAGGGAAGAGGGATAGAGAGAGAATGGATAGAGCAGAGAGAGAGAACGAGAGAGAGATTGGGGAAGGGGTGTAGTTTCCTGCCTCTTTCCCAGCTCCTGTCCAGTGCAGGTACACAAAGCCTCCCTTCAGGCCGGGTCCAGATGAAACGTAGCCGCTGATGGCTAACAGATCAGTCCCTCAAGACCCCCAAAATCCCCCCCTCCCCCCCAACAACACTGCGTTTGTTTACACTCCGCCCGGCCGGGCCTTTTTAGCAATCTCTTTAGCCGCGGCCCTGAGCTTGGCAGCCGTCCACGCTGCTGTCGGCCGCATTCCCACACCAGAAATGTCACTTACCACCTCGCCTTCCTTCATCCGCCGCTTTAAAGCCTGTGTAATCCCTCGGCCGGGGAACCCACCTCAGAGCTCCAATAGGTTCTGCCTTTTGCTTTGCTTTACCCCCCAACCCTCCCCCCCAGCGCCAGCAAAAGAGACGATTTCCATCCGACTGGAACAGGACATTAACATTCCAGCTACAGAGAGAGAGACACACGCAGAAAAAGAGAGAGAGCGAGCGAGCAGAGAATTCTTATGAAAATAAACTGTAGACTCTGACCGCATGGCTGATTGGGAGATAATGACGCAGGGATGTGCCGAATGGGGGACAGGTGTGTTAAACCCGCGCTGATGGCATGGGAAACACATCACCATCCCTCTGAAATGCACACACACTCACGCTTCAGATGGAGCCAGAATAACGAAGAGAAATCTGTCGTCTGGCCTTCGGTGGAACCTCCAGAACGACTCCGTCCTGCTCAGACGGATCTGTCAACACAAGCTGGCTGTGCGCTTCGGCGAGCCTGTTCCATTAGAGAACACATAAACGACTTTTTGCTAATGCTAATGATGTGCAACACAGGTTTGCTCCGTTAACCCTGTTAACCCCGCCCTGGGACAGGTCAAAACAGCTCTGTTTCTCATGATTTTAAAAATAGTTCCGATTTTAAACAGTTAATAGCAAGTCATGTTCCCTTCATCCATTTGCATCTCTAACCAGTAGTTTCATTTTGTTGACCTTTGATGGGCAGATCTTCGGATAGTATATAAACAAAGCATACCACAGAAATACAGGATACCACATAAACACAAGATACCACATAAACACAGGATACCACAGAAACACTGGATACCACAGAAACACAGAATACCACATAAACACAGGATACCACAGAAACACTGGATACCACAGAAACACAGGATACCACAGAAACACTGGATAACACAGAAACACAGAATATCACATAAACACTGGATACCACAGAAACACAGAATACCACAGAAACACTGGATACCACAGAAACACTGGATACCACAGAAACACAGAATACCACAGAAACACAGGATACCACAGAAACATAGGATACCACATAAATACAGAATACCACATAAACATAAGATACCACAGAAATACAGGGTACCACAGAAACACTGGATAACACAGAAACACAGAATACCACATAAACACTGGATACCACAGAAACACAGAATACCACAGAAACACTGGATACCACAGAAACACTGGGTACCACAGAAACACTGGATACCACAGAAACATATGATACCACAGAAACGAAAAATACCACAGAAACACTGGATACCACAAAAACACAGGATACCACATGAACACTGGATACCACAGAAACACAGGATATAGCAGAAACACTGGATACCACAGAAACACTGGATACCACGGAAACATAGGATACCACAGAAACACACAGTATCACATAAACACAGGGTACCACACAAACACCGTATAACACTGAAACACAGGATACCACAGGAATACTAGGAATTCCATCAGAGCCGTTGGGCGAGGGAACCTGTCTCTCCGAGCTGCTTGAGAACTTTCCATTTAGAGCATCTGCAGCTTTATCTGAACATCTCTATCTGGAGGAGCTGAAGAATGGCAGTGTCCAAACACACTCTGTGCTCCTCCTCTTTCCATCTCCATCTCTCTGCTGTTTGACACCATTTTAGTTTTGATTAACAAAAACCCAAAGGACAAGTACAATTAATCATCAACATCAATGATTGAATACTGATTATATATTTATTTGTATTAGTATTGATTACCATAACCCACATTAGCACATGCTGGGAATCTGAGTTAGCTAATCCAGTCACACTCGCAAGAAAACTAGAAATTCCATTAGTTTTAATAGGGTTTTTTTCCTAGGCTTGGTTCCTCTCAGTGGTTTTAAGACTTGTTTTGAGGGACCTTTTCCTGCCACTCAAACTTCTAGCTCACTCATTTGGGGCTTGGACCCAGATGCTTGGACCAGGATCTTTGTGTAGCTGCTTTGTGACAATGCCCACTGTTAAAGCACTATAAAGCAACACAAACAGTCCAGAATGGAGCAAGCATGGATTTGGGTGACACTTATGGGGCTGCAGCACCACCTTATTTCAGGGTGGATTGACTGCAGCTATTAAACATGTAACTTAAAAATGTTTCAGGTTGGAGTTGCTTGCTGCGGCCTTAATGGGATGGCCTAACTGCTAACTGTTGTTCAGTAATCTCATGGGATTTCTGACGGTGTAAGACTTACTGTTATCTATAAACCTGGTCTGAAGTACATTACTGAGCTAAACACAACAGCAGCATCCTAAAGTCCAGATTCTGCCCATACTTTAGTTCAATTTAAGGCTGTTTCTCTAATATAGGGTCCAAAGTGATGAGAAATAAAAGGTAAAATTCACAAATTCTGATTTACATGCTCTGTATTTGCAGAAAGAGAGAAAATATAAGAGTGGGAAGAAAAAGCCTCTTGACTTATTGAGGGGAAAACAAGCCAAGGTGGGACACAAGCGTTGTTTTATTAACCGGATGACATAAAGTTTATGAAACTTGTGGAGAGGCCGGAGCTGGGGCCAGCTGAGAAGGGTCCTGGAGCAGGTCCGAGTCATAACGGGAGAAAGTCGGACCAATTAACGGCAGGCAGGGAGGTCCGGGCAGTCCAGGCGGGTAAATGAACCCCCTTGGGAACAGGAGCTCACGACTCAGAGTGGGAAAAAAGCCGGTGTCAGGGACTGAGCCGTGCCGAAACGAGTCCTGGGCCGACCGTATAACTCACCGCCACTCACTGCTCGCTCTCACTGACTGTGCAGGCTGACCGCAAGCGCAGGTGGAGGCTTTTTTTGCGGGTGGAAAACCGATCCTCCCTCTCACACATCTCCCAGCTTAATCATGGGCCATGTTTTCCCGGGCCCACTCCGGCTCCTGCTGTAAAATAAGGATCGTTCTGTGACAGGCCTCATTCAGTGTTTACTTAGCACAAGCAACTCCCAGCAAAGAGCCACTTGGGTTCTTTCCGCCCTCTCAGGATTGTTTAATCGAGGAGTTACCGTTTGGCCCAATAAATCAAGCCAGACGTTTGATTGAAGTGATTCAGAGACGAGCGTTTGCTTCCCCGTCGAGCGGCCGAGATGGTTAAGCCCCAGTGTCGTAAATTGTGAAGATCTATCCAGCATAATGTGATGGATTAACGGGCCGGAGTTAAGGTCTTCATAGCTTGTAAATAAAGTCGAGTGTGACCGCAGCCATTCATTTCTCCCCCGCAGCCTCTCTTGGTGTCAGTGTTAAACCCTGCTGACCTCTACATGACAGTGTCTTCCCTACAGCTCCATTAACACACACTTCAGGCCCCACTTAAAGGAATACTCAGCCAAAACATTACACACTCTTATTTAAAAGAATGGACCAGAGTATGGACAAAACAGCTGCTACTGTTTTTAGCAATGCTAAAAAAAAACATACCATGATACGTACATGTTTGTAGAGAACAGTGAGTCACACAGTGCCAGAATCCATGTAATCAAATCTATTAGAAATTACTGAACACCTCCACAAGGTATTAGAAGAGTATGTGCCGGCATGCAGTTAGCACCATACTAATTGGTCAATGCCAAGTAAACAAATGACTATGATTACTTGATTAAACTTGAGTACTCTTTGAAAAGAGTCGATTAGTATTTTTTTTCCCTTTTTGTCAACATATGTTATATGATTTTATGAAGTGCACTTGTTCTTGAGTGTGTACACAGATCGTTTTGCTACATTTTAATATTTGACTGTTAATTCATATTCAAAGACCAGTGTTGTTCTTGATATATATATATATATGTATATATATATATATATATATATATATATATATATATATAATTATATACTTATGATTAAGTAAGAAATAAGTAAACTGTAAATTCTACTTCATATGCAATGAGCCAGCTTAATGAATAATTGAAAGGTTGAATGATATAAGGGTATAGTTTTTGTGCTCATTACTGAAATGAGAACCAAGTCAGAAAAGCAGAATCTCAGAAATGGTAAATGTGCTGTAGTAGAAGTGAAAGGAACTGTCTGCTGTTTGCACATATGAAGTTAAAGTAACATACAGAGTAATGAAAAGTCCACTTTAGTGTCTGATAAAGCATCTGTGTTTATGTAGGACTGGCTAAAGTAGCCTTATCCCTTTCTGCCTACCTGTAATGGTAAATTCTCTTAGTACGTGCGCAGTTCTGCATCAATCTGTAACGTCCACGAACAGAGGATTCCTGTGTTTTTTGGATGCGCTGTATGTTGTGGGACTATACTTGTGAAAGGGTCAAATGCCATGTGAGAAGTGACTGTACACCACTGTTAGCATAGCACAGAAGTGCTAACAAAAAGTAGCATTGCTTAGTAGTAGTGGTGGCACTCGTTCCACTCATTCTACTGATAAAGAGAAAGTTTTTAGGTATTTAACACAGCTACACAATTATGTAGTTGAGGATGCAGAGTATGTATGCTGTTACTCAAAGTCAAAGTAGCATTACAGAGCTCACAATGTGGTATTATTATTATTATTATTACCGGCATTTAATGATGCCTGCAGACACCCTGATAAGTTCTACCAGAAGACTGTGGGGAGGGCAGTAGGAGTGGAGGATGAAAGGCGACACTGCTTTAAAGTTTCCTGGTAGAACTTTTGCCAGAGCTTTTATTTCGCCTACTGCTCTGTCTTGTGGTAAGAAAGAAAACCTGCTGCACTTTTATACTTTTTGTATCATAAAATCTTTTGAAATCTTTGGTAATTTCAGCATTGTAAATTATTGGTCATCCAAGCCCATTTTACAGTATTATAAAAACATCATCACTCAATTGATCAGCAAAGTAATTGATTGATTACTTGAATACTTAAATGAGAATGTTTGATTCTGATTTACACACACCACCAAAGGTCAGGTATAGAACGCCCAGAACATCAGGGTCCCTCTGTTCTTGATTGCTCCTCACACGGGGCACCAAATAGTCCTGTCCAAAACTCTCCATGAAAAGAGACAACAATAACTTTAAATGTATTTTCCTTCCCTGAAAGCCAAACACCATCATTATGGCCAATGGCAGGAAAAGGACAGGCCCAGCTGACTTATGTAGTTTCATAATGTTACTGTTGGAGAGTGTCTAGTTTACCACTTTCACACTCTCTCTCTTTCCTTCTCATTTTCCCCCTCTCTCTCACTCGTTCCTCTGTAGGCAGCCCAGTAGAGAGAATGAAGCACATTAGCTACCACATCTGGGGGGGAAGACGGTCCTATTAATAGCCCCCATGGCCATAGAGAAACTCGGGCAGGTTGGGTTGGGTTTTTTACGTTTGATATGTGTGTAATACAATATTAGTTCAATAGGATGCACTGTGAGGGGCTCCTTCTGTACCAATCCGCATGAAATCACTGTCTGGACCCGAGCACTAAATCACACCACTGCTGTTTGTTATGCTTTGGTCCTTTATGGGTGCTGGGGGCAGGAGATACCAGCTGGGGACTAGTGGATGGTCAGCTAATGGACTCTAATTCCACTGTAGGGGTGTAATCTAGTGGGGATGTTGTGTTGGGGAGGGTGTTCGGTATTGAAATGAAGTGCCCAGTGTGAGGCTACAATATAAATAATAAAACATTAAGATAACACGGGTCTCTTAAAATTAATTAGCATGGTCCTCCACTGTAAAACACCTCTGTAGCCTACACCTACAGAGGGCAGCAGTGAGGAATGTTTGTTTACTTATTTTGTTTTATTTTGTTTAGTTGTCTTTGTCAACGCTTGCATTCTTATTTATAGCTAATATTTTTCATAAGGCGTCAGACTTTAGGTGATGATGAAGTCACCAAGAACAAGTTATATCACCACGACCCTGCGTTCACACTAGCAAAGTCGCTCATGTTGCCCCAAGTTTATCTCTGGTGGGTGTGTTTGAGGCCACTCATATTGCTGCGTGTGAGCATGTATAATGGCCAGCTTCCAACAAGAGAATGTAATAGCCAAAACAAATACTATATATATACTATATATATACTATATACTATATATACTATATACTATAAGTATTACTATATTTTTTTTGCTATAAAATATGTTTGATAACTAAATTGAAAATGAATTAAAACATTTAAATAAATTAATTTAAATTAGATGTGGCTAACAGTCTAAAAGATGTTTTACAGTTTATTAAACATTCCCCATCCAGCCACTTCTACTTTCTACATTTCCTTTTTCTTCAAATGGTCTCTATATATGCAAAGATGTGTCATTTAAAATGGGAAACGAAGAGACAGTGGTTATGAGCCTCTCTTCCCTGTTTAGCACCACACTGTTGAGAACAGGAATGAAATGCAGACAGGAACAAAAACTTTTAAGCAGAAGCTTAACTTTTTAAAAAATAATAATAGATAAATTTGATAATAATGGTGGTTGGTGTGGCGCAACAGATAACACCACTACCTGCCACTGAGCTACCACACCATGTGGGAGACTGGGGTTTGATTCCCGGTCTGGGTGACTGTGCTGCGCTACACCAATAAGAGTCCTTGGGCAAGACTCCTAACACTCCATTGGCCCACTTCTGTAATACGAGTAACCATGTAAGTCGCTCTGGATAAGAGCGTCAGCTAAATGCTGTAAATGTAAATGTAATAAATAATAATACATTTAATAATAACAATTTGTTGCTTGTCGATCTGTCAGCTTGTTGCTAAACCTTGGCTACAAACAGTATACTCCCATAAGAAATGACTGTTCGCTTGCCAGACTTTCACAGTATTACTTTAGCACTTGATCGCAGCTACAAAATGCAAGTCGAAATAAAGCAAATTTGGAGGAATTAAAAATTTCACAAATTTCACTTCAAAAATTCTGTCTGCTCAGAGAGAAAAAAATAGGACCTCCTGAAAACCTTTAAACATCCAGACCTTTAATCTTCAAATGAAAAATATTGTTAAATGAAAGTTAAGAATTCAACTTAATTTTGGGAGACGTACCATACCCCTATCCTCTTCTTCTCCAGGTCCTTACTCCCTTTATATACCCAAACCCCACAGTTTATCCCCATTCGAACAAACTTTGCGCGTTCTTTTACTCAGCGGCTTCGACCATACTGAGTACTCTGCTCACTCATTTAGAATCATTGCAGCCTCCACTGCCTCTTATCAAGGCCTTTCTGACCATACCATCCATTGGTTCTCCCAAACATACCATATTAGTACTCATTCCCGAGACCTCTGTTTAGCTCACAAGCGGCCGGCATGGAAACCGGTTTAGGTGTTTAGGTGTTATCTGGCAAACCCTGTATTTTTCACCTTACATGCTTATTATATCTCTTATATGTTTATTACCTTGATTGCTCCAGTATCAATAAAGTATTCTTATATTACTATATTATACACAGATGTTTTTACTATTATTTAATAAAGATATCCTTCAGTTTTATGTGTTTGGTTATATTACCTTCGTCTCTCACTATTGTTCAGATAAAGATCAAATGTGCAGATGTTTAAATGTGTAAACAAAGAAAAGGTTTTCACATATTTATTAATTTTAAATATTGGTGAAATATTCTTTAGATCAATTGTTGTATGGTTCTACAAAACCTTAAACTTGAAACACAAATGACAGCTGGACGCAGAACTGCTGAGTTGTTGTTCACAGTTGAAAAGTCTTAATACTGACCAGTTGTGACACGGTTGCTTTGAGCAAGATCAAGCTGCCTCCCAGCTACAGTAATCCTCCTGAAGAAGAAGAAATGCTACAGAAAAAAAGATAAACGTGGCATCAGACAGACTCCGCTCGTTTGCATCCGTGCAGCGCAGACGGGAAATATATCAAAGCAATGGCGACCTGTTGAGCGAGGGAGTGTGTGTGTCCCGCTGGGGTCAGGGCCTCAGCCACTATTTTGTCTTTCAGCTGTTCGGAAGTGGAAAAGCACATTATAAGGCCGTTGTTCTGACGCATTCCAACCATAACAGTCTGATCACCGACTCCGGAGCAGTCTGGGCGATCGCTCAGACGCCATCTGAAATCATAATTGATTTCAATATTAAAGAGTAAGAAAAGGGTCAAAATGAAATTCCATGGACAGCTTAATCTTCCTATGTGGTTTCGCGCCGAGAAGCCTTTCTTCCATAGCCAGTCTTGTGTTACACGCCGGACCGTCTTCGCTTTGACCACCTCATAAAATCAGGCTCATAAATATTATTCGTGTGTTATTTAAACTAACTCAGCGCCCCGCCGGCACACGGGGTCTTAAGTGTTTTTAGAAATACACAAAGAGGCTTGAAGAAGCGTTCATGGAGAAGGAGAGCTATGAGAAATGCTTGGCCATGCAGTAAAGAGAAATCTCAATTAGCAGAGAGGCTCACCTTCAAACGGCCCCAAAAATAACAAGATGTGTCCAGCTGGCAGGTCCGTAGCGTCTCTCTCAGCCTGATTTCTCAGGGGAGGACGACTTCAACTCCATTTTTCCACATCAAAACAAAGCAAATTTGATGGAACTAAAAATCTATTTGAAACTTCTGCTTATTAGAAACACGTCTGTGACAATAAACAGGAGTTTTCATAATTCATATTAGGCAAATGTTGGCTAATCTGAAGCAAACCAGTGGATCTTTAAGAACAGTACTGCTGAGCTCCCACAACAGAAATGAACGGCATATTATTGTTTATTTTATATGAATTTTAAGGTTGACAACATTACTGAAACTTAACACTTTACCTACAACTGTGTATTCACCAGCGTTTCTTCTGAAATCAAGTGTATTAACTGGGCCTTTGCTACTCTTCTGAGAAAGCTTTATACTAGATGCTGGAGGATTCATTTGCATTCAGCCCTGAGAGAAAGAGCATCAGTGAGGTCAGGTACTGACGTTGAATAGTTAGCTTTGCCACTCCAGCTCATCCCGAAAGTATTGGATGGAGCTCCATCACGCTAGGGAACACAGTTGCATAGTTTCACAGCTCAATGCAGGGGGGGCTCTATACCCTTCTAGCCCACGCTTAGGCTCTTGTGTTCACGGCTGCTCCAGAGCGTCCTGTTCTATTGGTCAGTTCTTTTTTAATGAATATTATATGAGCTGTGTGTGAACGTCTGTTTAAGTAATGGGTGCAGGTTTACATCAGGGTTGTCCAAATACTTCTGGTCAGTGCATTTTTCACAATTCACACACTTGACCAAAGAACCTAAGCAGATATTTTACAGCTTCAAGTATTGCTTTTCAGTAGAACCCTTTTTGCTCAGAGCACACAATATAGGAAAACGCCAAACATCTTACATAGCAGCTCATTTTTTTTTAGTTTTATGATTATTATGAATCTGGGCTTCTGAGAAATGAATCTGATTTGGTTCTTTGATCCACTGGTCAAACAGATGACTTGTTGCACTAAACAGTGCTGTGCATGGAGGTAAGGCGTTTCACAGGGGAGTCAGTCCACAGCGGAGCAGCATGTGTGTAACAGTTCACAAATCAATGTTTTATTAATTTAAACACAATCAAATAATAATGTCAAAAACATCTGTACATATCTTTTTTTTTGCAGACACAACAAACTGTGTGTGTTCACAATGAGGCCCACGTCTTGTAAATTATTTCCAGTTTGCATTATGATTGCAACATTTATTAATTCATTTATTTATTAAAAAAAAACCTTGCTGTATAAAACATTTCCCCTGTCTACTGTGACCAAGAACTAGCAGCAATATGTGTTTTCCCGGAGTGTGTGTATGTATGTGTGTGTATGTGTGTATATGTGTGTGTGTGTGTGTATGTGTGTGTTTGGGGCAGAGAGGAGAAGCAGAACACACACTTCACCTGCAGGAACAGCAACACTGGACCATACGGCGGTCAGGAATTACAAACAGATTAAAGTCCTGCTGAGGAAATTCACAGTCAAAAGAGCACGTGCCCCCTGTGAGTGTGTGGGTGTTTGTTTATATATGTGTGTGTATGTGCGCAAAAGTGAGGAAGCAATCACACTGCAAAAACGATATCTTGTAAATCTAGTCTAAATATGTAATATTTCTCATTACAGCGTTATTTGGTTTAGGACTTTCTATCCTCATAAAGTTTCCATTTATTTTTTCTTTCAAACAAGCATAAGGCCAAAATCATCAGAAGGACACAATCAGTGGATTGCTCTGTAAAGATCTCGCTGAAGAAGCTTTGTGACAGAAAGTGTTAGAAGTGGCACATGAATGAAGCTGACATGTCTAAAATGTCTCATAATGGTCTAGGTCATCATAGACTAAATTTACACTGGGTTAAGGTATCATTTTAGCAGTGTGTCGATTTCTTTGTCTTTTTTGTCAATTTATCAATAACAAACACAAACAACACAACATTTACCCAAAGCTGTTACCCAGTCTGTTCCAGAGTATTCTGTTCTGGCTACATAAACACATTGGAGCACAATAGATCTGAATTCATTTTTAGTTGTTTGGGTTTTTTTTTGCTTCCAAACATTTGTCTTTTTGTGAATGTGTGTATATATATGTGTGTGTGTGTGTGTGTGATTGTGTGTAGTGGCTTTCTTACAGTCCAACAGCTTGAGTTTCCCAGTCCACAGATATTTCTAAAGCACTATGAATTAGCACAATTATTTCTTCCAACTACAGCGATTCTTTTTCAAAGTGGACACAAGAACACGTTTCCAAAATCAAAATAAAAAGACTACTTCATACAAAATTACACTTAATGTACAAGAGTTTCTGTCCTAGTGCCGGTACAAAAGATAATAAAACTTTCAATCCCCTGCTGCCCGTTTAGCGGAGGTTGTGGTTGAACGTCCAGGCAGAGACAGTGGTGCGGACGTTTTACACTCAGACTGAAGCTTAACATTCATGTGATTATTCATAACTCTTACCCAGTATGTACTATATTGTGTCTACTGCTTGGTGGCGTTATAGATACACATGTTCTGGGATGGGCTTGACCAAAAGAGTCAAATTTGTTACGAAGAGTGGATTTCCTGTAATTAAATAGAGAAAAAAAGCACTTTCACTGACTTTAGGAGAGGGTAGTGTACAAGGGGGACAAGCAAGGAAACATCAGTGAACAAAATATGAAGTCATTGACACTTGACATCCGTGCTTTTTTGGTCATGACAAAACAATGATCACAGAAATCCCTTATCTACGTTTCTCAGCCCAATGAAACCAATAACACATCAACACTTTCAGATCTTGCACAAATGTTGTTTTTTTTTGTGCACTTATGCCTTTGTGTGCTTCCGACTCTGCCGAACTGTACCTAAAGCAACAGAATAAGAAGGAAGTCCAGTGATGATTAAAACACACAAAAAAGAATGTTTTTCTGTACACGATTGTCTGAGCGAATGCAAATAAAGTTCTCCTTAAATTATTAGAAAATCCTTTTGTTTTCATCTCCATAAACAACTTCTTCTCGGAATCAAAGTACTTTGCAAGGCGGGGGGAGAAAAGGCACAGAGTCTGACGGAGTGGTGCCCTCAACAACAAAGTCTCGGATTATAAATAAAGAAGTGTAGGACGTCCAGCTCAGTGGTTTTTCTTTCTTTTCTTTTCTTCGAACCAGGGCTGGCCGAGCTGCCCCGCTGTCTCTGTACCGAGGAGAGAAAAGGAGACAGAATAAAAGAGAGGAGAGCAGAGGGGTGCAGGAAGGGAGCCGGGGGGGTGAGGGGGTGGTTAGGCCGATTCTCAGTGGGGTCGGAGTCTTGCGAAGTTCCGAAAGCTCCGGTAGCTCTGGTTTCTTCACAGGTGTGAACTCTCGCGCGGGCCGGGCCGTAAAACATTTTGACGGCTTTAGAAAAGAAGCTCATTCACAGTAACCGTGGCCAGCAGCTGCAGCCTCGTAAATTCATTCTCCTCCAACTTTGAGGACGTGGGTTTTCGGGGTTAAGACGGATCGCAGGCCGACATCAACTCACTGACCAGGTCGCGCAGGTTTTATTCTCTCTGAACGTGTGGATTTCCTTTTACGGTGGACACTAGGCTGACCCAGCAGTGATGTTCTGGTAGAGTTCGGAGTGTGAAACAAGGCTGGAGATGGCCGGGCAGGTGTGTGTGTTTCTGTCCCAGTGCTACAAATACTCCAGGTCCAGCGCATGGTGCAGGGCCATGAGGTCTGAGTGACTGGAAATCCTCCAGAAGGGCATATTGTGCTGAGGAGAGAGAAGGAAAGGCAAGACAATCAGAAACTCCACCTGCAAACACACTAATTTTTTTTTTTTCATGTAAAGAGAAATGAGATGTAAACAGCTTTCTGATTTATACATCAGTTATTTTGAGAAGCTTTATTTTGTCTTAATAATGTTACATCTTTTTTTCTAAAAGATGCCACTTATTTACTTCTAACTCACAAAACTGTCATGAAGGTCTTAGTGCAAAGCTTTCTGAATTAGTGCAGCTTCCCATAGTGTGATGCTACCTGTGATTTGAACAACTTGCTACCTTGCAAGTTCTGTCAAGTAACAACTACATGTGCAGATCCAGTTCTCCGGCTATTCTACACACAGTCATTTGTAAGTGGTCCTTTTATTTTTTTTCTCTCAATCAGAGATTTAATTCATCCTTTAACAAAGTGTTAAAGTTACAAAAAGAAAAGCACTGTCACAATTTGAATATTCTTAATGCTCTTAGGAGCGCCTTTTAAAACCCTGCTGGGAAATAGGTATGAATGCACTGTACGGCACCTCCACCCAACCTGCCCCGGACACAACGCTGCAAATGAGGCTTTGTTCCCAGAGAGAGGCCGGGGGAAATATGAGTCTGCGAGAATGAAAGAAGCTTGTCAGCTCGGACTCCTCGCTCCCTCCACACAGAGGCCATTACTGAGCCTTATCAAAGGTATAGCTTCTCTCAGGCATATGTTCCGCTTAGAGAAGCTTGCACTGACCCTTAAAAGACTCTTTTCTTTTTGTTTTGTAAATTGTCTTTGCTTTTAAGTTTAAAAGGCAGGAGATGTTATCTCTTTTCGCCTAGGCCGAGTTATTAACTGGGGGGGGGGATTCTTTCAGAAGGACAGAAAGCTGCAGAAAAAAAGTTTGACTTTAGATCCGCAGTGTCACCTCTGACATCCATCTCCTATCTCGCAGTATTATTACATTTCATTTCATATCAGGCCAGACCTGCCGACAGTATCCGTCTCTCTTCTACACTTGTCTTGCGTTGCCACAGGCTTGTGAGATCCAAACACTGCCGAACAGAGACTGAGATTCAACTGTGGAGACTTTTTTACCCTCCACTAACTTCCTCTGCGTGCATTCCTTGCATGATTAATTGACAATGTGGAACTGAATACTTGGCACAGTACAATAAAGAACTGTGTCGACACCCAACATTGCATTTCTTTTTTCTGCTCCAGGGTCTCTTACCTGTCAAGGAAACATGTTTGTTCCCTGCTGTAATTAATTAGCTAATGAATATCCCCATCCTTGTGTGGTTTATGGTCAGAGCATTGGGTTTTACATGAAAACCTGGCAGACACTCTGGGCACAAAGGCCTTGTCAACAGTCAGCAGGTAACATAAATCTGCTCCTTTGAACAGCAGAGATGAGAGCAAATACGACACTCTACGAGTAGAGGTGCTTCAACACGACTACTCCACCATGTTCAACAACACATCAAAAGGCTTTGCCAGCCGAGCCCCCCCCCCAATAATTTCTTCATCCTCCGCAGTTGCTTGTCGCTGCAGCAAATATCCTAAATTCATCAAACAAAGATTTAAGCTTCTTAAACGCATGCTCTCCGTTTATGGGCAGGTCCCTTAAACATGCCTGAAAGGACTTGTCTAGCGTTACACGCTCAGGCTCAGGACAGAAATGTGTAATTATGCCATTTACACTTGAGCTGTCAGGAGAACGGTGCTGATTCAATGCTGACGGCCGTTTTGTTGTTCGACCAGTATGCTTTGATTGAGGATAAACTGATGAAAGCGAAATGAGGGAGGAGGAAAACAAGGTCAACAAAAAAAGGTCATACCTTCTTAGAGCTCTGCTCCTCTTCTACTCCATCCCCCACAACCACGTAAACAACCTTTCTCCCAAACCTCTGAATTACTCTCTCGAAGCAGCTCTCCTTGCCTGTAGAGAATAGAAACAGGTTTTAGTGCTGCAAAATGCAAGGGAGCTGCATTCAAGAGCCAGCCTTTGTGAGAGCTCTCTAAATGCGCAATAAGTTACACAAAATTACACAGTGTAAACACTTAGCCTTAGCTGGGGGATTCGATAAGATCAATGCCCAGATAAAAGCAGTCTGAAAAGCATTAAGTGTGTCTTTCTCCTCCCCAAACCTGGGACAAATGGAGTTTAACAAGCTAAATCAGCCTCACATGCTAATGCCAGAGGTAGGGAGGCATGCAGCTCACAACCAGAGGATCCCGGCACTAGCCCCGCTGATCTGGTTGACGATGGCCCAAAAGTGAAGGTTGGTGTTTATTTTGCATTTGAAAAAAAGGGGGAGGCAAAGAATTGGTGGGGGGGATGTCCATGTGGAATGACATAAATTTGCCGAAGTGGTTTCATATGCAGGGCTGAAAAGGAGAGGCCCAGTCAGGCTGAGCTCCAAGAAAATAATCCCAGCCTGATTAGACCTCTTCCTTAGAACCGAACATCAACCCTCTCGTGTGTCCGCCCCCTTCTGCAGCCTAACCCAATCACAAGCCATGTGTTTACACATAATATCACACTTGGTGCAGCCACATGACATCAGAAACCCTTGGTGCACACATGCATGCTCACAGGTAGACAGCATTCAAGCACATTTACCTATTTTTGTGGCGCTATAGATATTTTCGATAGGAAAGACTACTCCCAGTCCATAGAGCAGGACCTTGGCAAGGGCAGGTATAAGCTGTGTTGTGGTCACCAAGATGTTCACACAATTAGACCTGTAATTGAAGAAAGAAAAGAAAATCAAGGCTTTTATGAAGATCAGATGTTGCCGTTTGGTCTGGTAAAAACCCTGGCTTGTCTCGTAAAGTTTGTTGACTCTTTTAACTGCTTGCAAATGATATAATGCTAAAATTGCTAGCATGTTAATATGCTATTTCTTAAAATAAAGAGAAAGACTGTAACTTCAATAAAAATACTGAATTCCTGACTTAGAGTTCAGGGTTTTAAAATGTAGACTATTGAACCGTTCTTTATACTTTGATTTATGTGTACTCGGGACAGCACTCCTATATAATTTTCCTGTGCAAAGGCTTACCTTGAGTGGATTAATGTTAGTGCTTTCAGTGCCAGTGTTAACCAGGAGTCCGTCAAAGCTTCAATTTCTGCTCTCAATTGCAACCAGGCTTCCCTTTTGGCTGGGCCAAGCAGTCCTGCAATGAACAGAAACCTTGTTTGAGTTGGCCCATCCTGCAAATAACTTCAGAATTTTTAAAATTTAGTCTGACCAAGTGGTTCTGCATTGGGCTGTTTGAAAAAAACTCAGTGTGTTTGTTGACACACCCATCTCCCCCCCACACCCCTCCACCGTGCAATTTGACCAAAGCACTTTATTGGGGAACTACCTCCGACGTTGTTTTTGTAGGTGGTGTAAATTTCTTTTACTCGTCTGTAGCGGAAGGCCAGTTTTCTCATCCAGTCCACTCCTCCTCTCACACCCGTGGCCAGACAGAGGTTGGCACTGGTGGCAGCAGCATGGAAACCATCCGTACTGAAGTTATAAGTGCTGGGCAGACAGGGAGAAAGAATGGCACACATGAGTCCCTTCAGGCCCAGTCCATGTTAAGTCTGTGCTTGAAGTACTTGAAGTCTTTACCAGTTACACTAGTTCGTTTTAAATGGTTGCTTTGCCTAATTCAGCTGCAGCACCAATCCAACTATTGTGTGCTGTCACTTTAACCTCACCATAGCAAGCTCACAATCAATCAGTAAACATGTTGCCATGGATACAAATGTGTAGATGTCTGTGCCTCTGCTGAATCTCACTGGGCTAAGTTTCCAGATTAGAACTGAAGGTAAAACCACAGTGCTCAGTGTTTGCATTCACTAAATAATGTTATTTGTGTAGTTCTGAGCAATTGAGGTAGCCTTTTCTAGTAAGCTCATGTTTTTGTCCTTAATGCATTGCTTTTGATGTGGTTCAGTCAGCATGCTTCAGTATAGCCTACATTTGAACTTACACACAACTGGCGCAACCATTTTCACAACTTGAAAACAACATCCGAACATCTTAGATTTACCTCAAATCCTGACCATTGTCATCAGAGGAGACGTCGTCGATGTGGACCTGATCACACTCCTGCAGAAAGAGAAGAAAACAGAGGATGGACACACTGAGCTGGGCTGAATCAAACTACAGCGATTTGATTAATGGTTTTCATGTGTAAAATTGGGTGCCATTTGGCAGCTTGAATCCATGAAGTGAGTAATGTCAACAACTGCGGAATTCCCATTTGAAGCCTAAGCTGTGCATTGGAAAGCTGAAATCGGCCCCGTCAACCACTTCTAGCCTTGAGCCCCCCACCTGCTCAATCTTAATAAAAATAAACACCATCATCAGGGGACCGGGGAGGTGGGGGGGGGAGGGGGCAGCCCAATTCATCACCACCACTAGGGGGATCCCTAGATATACACATCCACTGCTACCTAAAATCAACTTGGACAGGATGAGTGTCAGCCGTCGTTAGATGTTACCGTGTTGGCGTGAAGTCTGCCCGTCTGCAGGCCAGTGCTTGACCGAACAGATAGTTTGGAGATAATGAGCGCATCTGCGCTCCCTCTGGGCCTCTGCTTTCTTGGACAGTCCAAGCAGTTCCTCAGCTTCAAGCTGATTCAGACAGTGTACACAGTAACACAAACCAGACTCTCTGCTAAATGTAACATACTAGAAAAATTGAACCTGATGCTAACCGCCAATGAAATTATGACCTCTGATTGCTGCCGAGCCACACACCAGCACAGCCCCAGGCTTTCTGGAGAGCAGACTGAAAATCTGTTATTAGTTTTCCATTTATAGGCATCCCAGCCCACCCCCCCTTCACCACTTTCCCCTCTGAAAGAGGCATGAATGCTATGGAGTCCTGCCTGAGATTCCAAGTAGAAAGAGAGGTGGGATTGCAAAATCCAGCTGCATAAAAAAATTATACATCTAAGCAGAATCTGAAAGTAGAGCAGTGATGAAGTAAACTGAGTGTATGCTTTTCTGTGTGTGTATAGTCTTCACATGTCATTTCATGCAATTAGCTAAACAATCTGTGTTACTAATCAGATGAACTTGGTTAACGGTTCAACAGACAATTGTTAGCACTTTTCTACCGGAGGTTCACAAATTCTTTTTGCCAGTGGTGTAAAATTTCCTCTAAGCTTTTAATTAAGTTTCAAGTGCCTGTTAAGACACCAACAACACAAAAAGGACTTCCTTGTTTTAACTCAATCTAACCCTGGCCAAATGCTGACGTTATTGCATTCCTGTCTAATGCTACGGCAGGGTAAGGGTAAGGGGGCTTTAGACCGTAAACCTTTTTTATTTTACTGGTTCCCCTCTGAACAAATTTTTCATCTCCCTGGATTTGTGGGGAGAGGGAGGGGAGAGCGACGTGAGGAGAAACTCAAACCAGCTGTTCTTTAACAGAATTAAAATCTTGACCCCCAACCTCTGCTCTAATGCAGGCATTCTCTCGCCAAACCTCTCCCAGCAAGCCTCGAGATCCAAAGAGGAAAAGACTTTGACCTGGTGGCCTGCTCCTCCTCTCTAGGGCTCCACACACTCAGATAAGGGGGTGGGAGGTGGAAAGGGGGGCAGTGTGTGTGTGTGTGTGTGTGGGGGGGGGGGTTTGGGTGACCGCACATGGAGAGCTGAGCCTTACGGAGCCAGAAGATGGACTGCCAGTTGGAGCTTCTCAAGCTGTTTGTGTAATCTGTTTTTAGACGGTCAGCGATGGACCCTTAATACTTGCGAAGTACCAATTTGTCATTGGGAGAAGACCTCTGGACAGGCAAAAATCATTACAGAAGAAACGAGGCTGCCCCAAAACATTTAACCTTGACTCTTTCACTCTTTTCCAAAGAGTTAATCATTATAATGTCAAAGTGTGTAGCGCCAGAAGACATGATGGACTCTAGAGAGGTTAGGCTACTCAGAATGCCCATTGCTGCTGTGGCTGATGTGGTTTTATAAGCATTACCCTCAACTAATTCTAAAAATTCTGAATTAGACCTCATTTCAGAAAACGGACCAATCACCTAATCCCTTAAAAGTAAACATCACCTCAACAAAGTTGACGTGAAGTAAATGTTAAGATTTTGCAGATATCACTCAAACTGTTCTGCTTAGTTAGAAATCAACAGCTTTATGAGTTCCAAACAGTTGCTAATTTGAGAAAATAAACTAACCTCTGTTTATTCCGTTTCCAAATGCATTAAAATTTTAAGCAGCTGATTTGTCTTGCTGCCTTTGCAGAGTCCTAAATTTTACTTGTATGATTAGACGTTATTAACTGGCCCACCAGTGCAAGCTGCAAAATAAGGCCACTATTTGCTTGCTATCATAAGATTACCTGTAAATTGTGTTCATTCTTGTTATTTACATTTACATTTACATTTACGGCATTTAGCAGACGCTCTTATCCAGAGCGACTTACAAAGTGCTTTGCTATTTACCCAAGAAAAGCCTTAGCTAGTTAGAATAGACTAATAATACAAAAGATACCTCCAAGCTTAGACATTACTAAACACAATACAATAAGGCGACCATAGAACTATTCGTCCAAGTACTCTCTGAAGAGGTGGGTCTTCAGTCTGCGTTTGAAGACGGCGAGCAACTCAGCCGTTCGGACACCCAGGGGCAGCTCGTTCCACCACTTTGGTGCCAGGACAGAAAAAAGCCTGGACGCTTGTCTTCCGCGGATTTTGAGGGATGGTGGGTCGAGCCGAGCCGTACTTGAAGCTCGAAGGGCTCTTATGTTATGCAATGTAATATGTAATGTGTCAGTGTCAGCTTTATGCCCATATTTATTCCGGATGTCTTAGTCTTAAAATAATACAGGTACTTTATCCATAACTAAATGACATCTTTGTAAATCACAGCATAAGCATGAGTTGTGTGTTGGGATTTTGTGACATTAATGGAGCCTACAATCCTGTAAAACGCTACATTCCATCTTTGCAACAAAGACAACATACTGTATCATTTGTCATTTATACTATGTATGGTATGTCAAACTCAATATCACCAACAGCGATGTATTGAAAACACAGTTACAGTACACAGCAACATGCCCTTGACGCTGGTCCAGCTGGCTCACTCTCGCTAGCATTTTTATCCTTTCTTTGCCAGGCTTTTTCCAAGTCACCGAATGTTTACATGGCCTTTTAATTCAACCTTTATTACGACACACAATTATCGGTTGCACTGCGGACCGCCAGACCTCCGGGATGAAGGTCAGAGCGGAGAAAGAATGCGGCAACCTCTGAACAATTACAGCACGCAGCGGGAGTGCTTATAAACCACTTGACTGCCACTCTGGTAGCTGCCGAGTGACTCTAATGGAGACGATGTCTTACAGTAACGTACCAGACTCATAAGGCCTCCTTCTTAAGCACTCGTAAACACCGTTAGGCCTAATGACCAGGGATGGGCCAGCGTGAAGTTTTTCAGCAAGCTGCAGAATGTGGTTGATGCTGTGGGATGACTGAAGGTGCCTTATTCAAGAAGACGTCTTAAACAGGGCCATGATTATCAACTTCTAGAATTTGATAGACAGTGAGACAGTGGCAGAGGCAACATTCAAGCAAATGTAATCAGCACACCCGTCCCTTTTTCTGCCATTCTCCTGCAAAGTCCTCCAACTCTTCCTTCACTGAAGCAGCAGCCTTTACCAAACCTACAATCACCACTAACTCACTCCAGATGTTCCTACTGTAGACTGTACAAAGATCCTCCTCTACCATCCATACGTAATTACTTCCTATGCAAACAATTTGTCTTTCTGTTTAATTCGTCACATTTTCCCCTCGTCTCCTTCACTGGACTGTCTGAAAGTCCTCGTCCGAATAGAAAGAACAGACTTTAGATAAAAAAGAGAAAGAGCAGGGGAACTTGAGAGAACTGGACAAACTATAAAATAAACACCTGAAATTCACCTTCGCTCCCGAACGAACTGAAAGAGAGAGAGAGATTTCCCCCTCCCTTCGGCAGTCCTCTGTCTGCGCAGGCCCATAGAAAGCTTTTCATTCGGGCTGAGCTATCAGAGGCTCCTTTGTTCGCTGACGTCTGTCATTAAGCAATCAGCCTGGACTGCCCGATTCTTCCTGTTGGCCAGAGGAAGGGCTTTTGCCGCTGACTTTTAGAGGAGAGCTGCAGTACGTCAAAAAAGAAAATGATTATTTCAATCTACAAACCCCGCTTTTCCCCCTCGTCCTACTGACCGAGCTAGAAACATCCGTATTGCATTACTCTTCTCTCTGGCTGCCTCTGTTTCTCTTTCCAGCTTTCCTCCCCCCCTTCTCTCGGCAGACGCGAGACTGGAGCCTCAGCTTGTGCTCTATTTTATACAGTACACTGTCTTATATTATTGCATGCATCGTTCTTGTTTTATGTACCGTTATGTGCCTTAGTAGTTCCATGCTTTTCCAAGAACTATGGTTAAAACTGAGCCAAGGAAATATTTGGCTTTGGCAACTGCCCATTGAACATTTTCACACTTTGTCAAAGACACAAATATTTGATTGAATGCGCTTCAGATGCATACAAATGCACAAAATAACTGTTACTAATGCTTTAAAATGCAGTAAAATACATTGCTATGGCTTGAAAAAAAATGCCTGGGTTTACTTCAGTGTATTTTATGCATTTGTAAGCATGCACATTTCCCCATTCATGTTTAATATCAGCTTTTTTTATTGATATTTAATGTTTTTGGTTGTGTGTTAATGGTTGAATGTGTGGGTTATTAACACATGACCTCAGGGACTATAGATGACTATAGGGACTATATATCAATATATCGTATTGTATTGATATGTATCATTCCTAGCTTATTAGTATGTGGCTTGAGTGCTTGTTGAAGACCGTAATAAACTGAAAGTGGAAACTACATATTATCAGGAGGCACATTTTGAGTTTATATATATATATATATATATATATATATATATATATATATATATATATATAATTCTGACACAATGTAAAGCATAACTATAATAATGTTAAAACGTTTGTACAAGAATATGTCTATCTAGTTGCTGATGGAAACAAAATTTTGTATCTCAGAACAAGTAACTTTACAGAAGAAGGAGAAACATCATTAACTTTGAATGGAAGTCAATGTAAAAAGTCATTCCTATTGGTCTGTAAATTTTTGACACAATAATTGTGATTAAAACTGAACTAAAAATATAGACGTAGGGTTTAGTTCTGACTGCAATGATATGTGAAAAATATGTTATTCAATCAGATGTTAGATTGGTGTCATTAGCTTCTACTGTAAGTGAGTGCTCTGTTGTGCTCTGAGTTCAGGAAAAGGTGTTGTAATGCCCAGCGCTGGTTACACTGTACGGTAATAAGCTGTACGCTACAGATGCAGCAGATACAGGGTAGGGTGGAAATCACAGAGTATTGTAACTTTAATGCATCCATGTTGGTCTTACTGGAGTAAAGTCAAGAGGTCCACTGTTGGCGTCTCTTGCTCAGGTGAGTGAGCCGAGTAACAATGGCACAGTGTGAGCGATTACAGCCATCATCACAGCATTCCACACACACTACACGCTCAGGCCATGTGAAAAAGCCTCAGCCACGGTTCGCAGGTTCTCAATGCTGGACTCCATTCGCAAAGTCTGTCATCTGTAAGGGGGGGGTCGTGACCCCAACATTTAACTCAACCCCCCCTCAAACCTCATTCTCTTCCCACCGCCCAGGGCCCTGCTGGGGGGCGAGAGAGAGAGAGAGAGAGAGAGAGAGAGAGAGTGCTTACCTGTGGGTCAGACACAGGATATCAAGAACAAAGAACGTTCTTCAGACCCACTTCATTCCAATCCACAGTTTGTGCTTGAACAGTTGTGGAATTCAAACACAGACAGGTAACCGCGAGCGGAAAGCTTTCACGCTTTAAACACCTCCCCGCCAAAGACTTGAATACTTCAGTCGAGTAGTCACCAGGAGCCGGCTGCTCCGCAGCACTTCAGATGCATGAAAGTGCATTAAAAAGCTATTTTCATCGCTCTGAAAGGCTGTTTCTAATGCTTTAAATGCATAAAACATCAAAATACCAGTTAGCAATGCTTTAAAAGCAGAAAATGCTTTAAAAATGTTTTAAAAGCATGAAATTAAGTTAAGATGACAGCTTATTTTGAGAAAAAATGAGGCTCGTTCAAAGCCGATTATTACGGTTATACGCAATCGCTGTCCACTTCAACAGGATGAAGATGCAAGAACAACCTGCTCCCATCACACAGCACACTATCACACACAATATTACACAGTTATTAGAATTATTCTAAGGAGTTTTATTATTAGCTTTAGGATAACAAAGCTAAGGAAGGAGGAAACTCATACATACAGCCCCTAAATATTCACCCCTTTGGTTTTCCCCTTTGCTTTGGTAAATGGAATCATGATCAATATAATTTGTTTGTTTGTTTGTTTGTTTTTTAACAAGAATTAAAAAAAAAAAATCTTCCATGTCAAAAAGTATTTAGTAAATGTACCTTTACTGGATTCTGTACTCTACTGGATTGAAGTCTGGGCTTTGACTGTGGCACTCCAAAACATTCATTCTGTTGTCCTTACAACAATTCTGCTTAGCTTTTGCTGTATGCTTCAGGTCAATCCCCCAAATCGTAGGTCTCTTGCAGACAATCCTCTAAGATTTCCCCATTTCTGCTGCACATTTTGCCCTTACAGGTCCTGCTGCAGAAAAGCGTCCCCACAGCATGATGCTGCCACCACCACGCTTCAAAGTGGGGATGGTGTGTTTGTAGTGATGTGTGGAGTCTTCCACATGTCTTTGGGCGAACTGTAGTAGAGATATACTTTTCTTTACCACTCTCCCATAAATATTTGACTAGTGAAGAGTCTCTCCCATCTCAGCTGCTGAAGCTTTGAACTCCTTCAGAGTAGCCATAGGTGTCTTGGTGGCCTCCCTCAAGAGTCTCCTTCCTGCACTGTAACTCAGTTTGTGAAGACAGCATTCTCTAGGCAGATGTGCCATAATCCCTCTATTTCTTACTGCACCAAGATGCTCTCTATTTCACTAATTGTGAGACTACTAGCACCTGAACATCTGCTGAATTAGGTCAGACAGTTATTTATTTCTGCAGTCACCTATTATGTATTAAAATATATATATATATATATATATATATATATATATATATATATATATATATATATATATATATATATATTCAATTAGAAATCTGTTTTCACTCTGACATACATTTAATTTGTAAATGCTTATAAAAAAAAGCCAAATAGTATTAGCCATGATTGCATTTCTAAAAGCAATAAAAAGGGTAAACATCACTTTTGTAATGGCACTGTACTATATTCTGTATATACTTTAACACTGCATATACTATAATTGTATATACTATAACACTGTATGTACTATAATTGTATATACTATAACACTGTATATACTATAACTGTATATACTATAACACTGTATGTACTATAATTGTATATACTATAACACTGCATATACTATAACACTGTATATACTTTATGCTGTATACACTACTGTTCCAAAAACACATACACACATATTACATACAGTATATATTATATATATATTGTCTCATATATAATGCGTCTACTTATGAGGGCGTGAGTGTAAAAAAAAAAAAAAGGCCATTCACCTCACTAACCAATCATATGTGAGATGAGTTTAGAGAGTATCTGTGCAGATTCCTTAATGCCATCATTTGTTATGGTTTTGTCAGTAATGTTATATTTTCTGCAGCCCCAGAGCCTTGTGCTTTATTCAGCCGTGTGTGCGTGTGTGTGTGTGTGCTGAGAGAAGATAGACAGGCTGGCTCTGAAAGCAGGACTTTCTCTCTTTAGTCTTTCCAAAACACATCAGGGCTCCAGCCTGGGGACACTACCTGCGTCTGAGCGTCTAGACCAGAAACACACTGACACACACACTTTCAAGCCACTGCCTAAACACACACACACACACCGCCCGCGCATGTACAGGGGGCATGTACAGAGCAATGATAATCACTTATTTCACTTTCAAAAGAGTCGCTTCTCCCGAATCCATTCAGCACTGTCCTCATAACAACAACCCTCTCATACTGTCGGTTTCAACACACTACTACACAACTACACAATCTACAACTCAACTACACAGTTTTACTCTGTATGCTGAGAGGCTGAATGAAATCCTGATTAAAGACAGCCGTGTGATCACAGCGGTGTCAACATGTTGCTTAGGTTGTCGTGAAGTCGCTCAGGTCTCTGGAGTTTGTAGTTGGTTGTAAATTAATAGGTGAAGTCCATCGCTGCGCGGGCGCTAAAAAGAGCCCCGGCTTTGCAGTGTCTTCGGTTTGGCCACAGGTATGTGTGTGTGAGAGAGAGAGTGTGTGTGTGTGTATGGGACTAATTCAAACCGTTCCCGGCTCTGCAGCCTCGTGTTGTTTTTTCTCCGGCTGGTTTGGGTCCTTCCCCACAGAGACACACACGCACACACACACACACACACACACTCACACTCACACACACATTCTTACACACTGGAATGCTTTCATCCCCAACACTCAGGTACCGCATGCTGTTTACCACACACACACACACACACACACACACACACACACACTCCAACAATAACAGGGAATTTACTAAAAAGGGAGATTTTGTAAAATAGGTTAACAGATATCAACTCATAGAAAGGTGTAATATGTGTGTAATAACACTGTATGTGGTGTATAATAAATATGATATAAAGTTCTATATGGTGTGTAATAAAGCTGTATTTCAGGGTGCAATACGGCTGTATATATGGTACAGGAGCACTCAGCTTCAGCAGTCCGATTTCTTTGAATCAGACGTTCGACTTCTTTTTCTTTCCTCAAGAGCAGCCAGTATTGTTCTATCCCACACCTGGTCAATACGGGGATCAGATTGCTGGCGAGGGTTTATGGGATATGTCCTGCTACTGTAAAATATCAATAATTAAGTGGCTGGAAAACAGAGCAGTGTGTATCTGTTTCACTGCACACATTTATATCTTTATCTAAAAGTGGATTTAATGTTTCTGTTGATCAGCTTCAGACACACTGAGCTAAGCCGGTGGACTGTGTGTGTGTGTAGTGTGTAAAGGATTCAACCTGGCAGGCTCTTGTCTTTTAATTCACCTGTGTAATCACATGTGCATTCACCAATACATACAGAGAGCTAAAATACCAGCTACGTCAAACAGCCCAGCACCAAATTAAATCACCTCATATGTATTGATATTTCACTGTTTCTCAGCAAATTTCAACAAAAAGAAAAAAAGCCAGATTCAAATTATGAAGAAAAACTACAAAAATGGACAATTATGGTTTTTGTGAGACATTTATCAGAGCTAAAACTCCAATCAGAGCTGTGCCATCTTATAAGCTTTAAATGAAATTATATGAAGTCTTACAAACGCTGAATATCATGGAGCTTGCGTTTCTATATTTAATGTTAATACTGATATGGAAAGAAAAAAAATTTATAATGGTTTGAAACTTATTTTTTTGCCTTTATTTTTATTAATAAATATATATATTTTTTTAATTATTTAATAAATTGTTTTTTTTATCATATTAATCTTTTCTCCTGATCAAAATTGATGGTATTCCCCACAGAGAGAACATTAATACATCATCTTGACATAAAAACCTAATTTCTTTAAGGTGGATGAAGATGACGAAAAGGGTACAGACAGCCTGACTGTCTTTTATTTTATGTTTATTTTACATTTATTATATTTACATTTATGCACAAAATTAAAGATGATATCTGTAATAAGCATAAGTCCAGGAGCCATGCATTTAAACATACTGTGCTGAAAGCTGAATTTTACCTCTACAGGCAAATATAATATATATTTGTATTAAAAAACAATTACTAATGATTTGCTGCTATTTCTGCTTTGTAGAACATAAACAGACATAGAAATGAAATTTATGGTCGGTTAATGCTGCAAATGTATCTTTAGAGCATTTGTACATTTTAAGAATATGTGACGTGTGTTTGTCTATGTGAGAAATCAGTGGGGTGTCCCTTTATAGCTTTGACTAAATTAGATGTAGCATTTCTACAGAGCCATAAACATGGAGCTGCCGGTGTTGTTTACACTGACAGAGTGTGTTTAGCTGCCTTATGATGAAGTCTGTAAATAATCAGAGAAAAAACGTAACTGCTGAAGACGCGCAGCGCTGCAATTAACTCCCAAATCAAGCAAAAACCTGCTTTCTCTCTCCTGTCAGCCTAATTTGAGTGTAAGTGAGGGGTTTCTGTGGCCTCAGCAGGGAAAAAAGCTGCAGTGCTCCGGTGTCGCACGCCAGTCTCAGAGTTTTAAGAGCAAAAAAGCCCTCGGCTTTAAAGTGTCAGAATGAAACGTAATAATTCCGTTACTGAGACAGAGCAGGCTGTGCAACTCGCAATCAAATCATTTTACAAGAGGTCTGAACTGCCAATTCGTCCGCGAGCAGTTTCATCACACATGAAACTGGGATCGAAAACGCGGGACAGATGTTGTGAAACAAAAAAAAAACTGCCATTTCACTTCTCTCTCTCTGCTCTGACGGGGACATGTCCATTAAAGCCGGCCTGATCTGACGTGGCCAAAACATGCGGGAATATTTAACAGCCAATTGCTGCCCATTAACTTTGATCACGGCCACTGCGATTGGGATCTGGCCGTCACTCGGGCCGTCTCGGGAAAGCACAAACATTTTCTTTCTCCCCAGTTCTCCCGGGCGAGAGAGCCGAGCCGGGCCGCGCTGTGCCGGTGACTAATGAAAGTTGGCAGCCTCGCTGCAGCTCTCTTCACACTTAAGTATCAAACAAAACATTTCCTCTCCTGCGAGGTCAGCCGCGAGCAGGACGCGGAGGAAAAACAGTGGGTCAGCGGTGTCGGATTATAGGGGGGGTGAGCGAGGGAGGGATGCAGAGAGAGAGGCGGGGTCTATCTGTCCTAACGTCGGCCAGGGTGACTCTGGCCCTGGCGTTGGCTGGGCTCGGTGCTACACACACGCTGCTGTGATATACCAACCGCCCAGCTCTGCTCATTTAGACCAGGGGTCCTGGAGGGCTGGATACCTGTTCGGTTTGGTGACCTTCCTGCATAAACACACCTGATTCCACTCACCTGTTTATTTCCAGGGTTAGCTGTTGTGTCAGAACCCCACCCCTGATTGAGTGCGATGTCTATGATCCCTGATGGTAATATACCTACCATATAATTACTAGCTGGGCTCTGATATTACTACACTGCTCTGGAGTTTCATCATTATTGATGAATTTATCAGTAAATATTTACTATTTCAATACTATTACTTGTATTGTCTGTTATGTAAAGGGTTGCTTGTGCACTAACTGTATTTAAAAAGAGCTTGAGAGGGAATTGGTTCATATTTATAATTAATCTGATGTCGACCCTTAACAATAAAGGTGCTACAAAGGGGTCTTTGACTAATGTCATAGAAGATCTTGGGTTTGAAAAGAATCATTTTTGTAAAAAAGCAGTGGGAGTAAAGGACCATTAAATTGGTAAATCCCTTTACATTAAACTGTTTAAGCTTTCTCCATGAATATGTCTCTTCTAGTAAAATGGTTCTTAATGGCATCTCTCAGAGAACCTTTTGTAGCACCTTCATTTTTAAGTATAGTGTGCAACTCAGAAACCATGTGGCCCCTTGTATACTTTAAATGTGAGTGGAATGACAGTAGCAAGTGATTACTATACTGTTACTATTACTACAGCATCCTCCAGTGAAAGTGTTGCTCCTGCAGTGAAATCACAACAGCAGTAAACCCCCCCCCCAAAAAACAAAAAAACAACAACGTTAGTATAAGAATAAAAGTATAAGCTCAGCGACTTAAGTACTGAGTGACCACTGTACAACCGCCAACATCTATCAGCACCAGACCTACAAGGCTGAAACTGGCTTATTATTTAAGTTTTCCATTTCACCTTAAATGGTGTGGCTGTTCCTCTCCAGCACCATTTAAGGTGGAATGGAAAATTCGAGTCAGAAGCAGGTGAAAAAGAATCATCACAGGAGCTAAAGTGTGTTGGACTCCTCTTATTTTGGGGTGAAAAAAACACTGCAGCTCTAAAGCGAGAGGTGTGAGCCATAGTAAAGCGTGAAGAGATTACTATTAATGACTCCAATGGAGAAAGCATACAGAACCAGAGCTCATACTCCTGCACGCTTCGTACTACCCCGGCCGTCCCATGTGAATGTGACCCAGCCAGCCTCAGGTTCACCCCTCACCGGGCAAGGCAGACACACACCCGCTCAGTAAGTGCCCCTGGGGGCAGATTTTACACTGATCCGCATGAATCAGGCTGCGCTGGAGGACGGGGACCGTGACTGAGCGGCTGGAGCGGAGCACACAGACACCAACACACAGCACGACACACAGACAGCCAGAGACCATACAGAAACACTAGAAGCTGACAAATTGGGCTGGCCAGAGGGGGGGCAGGGGCTGGAGGTGGGCAAAGGCCGGGGAGAATGACAGCGCATGTAAAATTCATAGTGTCCCCTGGGCTCGGAGGTAATACTTCACCAGCGAGGAACATTGCGGAGAAACAGGCACCCTGCCATTAAATGACTGCTGATGGTAAAGCTAAAGCTTTAATGGGCTGCCCACTTGTTCATAATGTAATGTATACACTGTGTAGTGACTTATCTTCATCTCAGCCTGGTGGGCCTTTGGTATTACGAATAAGAAGAAAACACACCATTAGCCTTATCACAAAATTAAAGGGGGGGGTGAGCAACAACAAACCATTTTCGCTGTCACGCAACGTGAACTTAGCTACCGAGAGCAAAAGAAACAGCAGTAAAAAACGCCCCACCAAACCGCAGCCCACTTACTTCCAAGTCGTTGAAGAATAAATGTGTATCCGCCAAGTTGAAAATCATCTCTTCCATCCTCAGTCCCAGAGACACTGACGTCGGAGGATCCTGGAGAACACAAAACAAGCGATTTAGCAAATCATCCCTGATTAAATGTGACAGAAATAGAACAAAATGTATTCCAAAGAATCTGCAATTTAACCCAATGCCCACAAAACACTGATTAAAAACAATAACACAGAATCTGATCAACATTAAAATAGTCTCCAAAGCATCCAGCTTGGATGCAACAACAGAGAACCTTAGAGAGAAATAAAATAATAAAAAAAATACATATTTTCCAAGCAATCCATCATCAAACTCACTACCCACAGAGCTCTGATCCCTAATACAACCTAAAGCTTAATTTGGACATGGAGACACGGAAATCTCCCTGAACTCTGTCAAGGTTGACTATGTCACTGTGTGAGGGGTGATGAACAAAGAAGAGCCGAGCTCACAGTAATCGCAGGCATCGTAAACACACCATTTGCTCTACACCATTCTCCACATGCTTCAGCTTCTGCACCATCTTGCCTCACCACTTTCCCAGGCCCTCATCTCACCTCACACAGCTTTCACAGGATGCAGTTTTCTGTTGCTCTGAACTGGAAAACTTTAACAGTACACTTCGAGAAATATCTATGAGCTACTGTACCAGTCAAAAGTTTGGACATACCTGCTTGAATGTGTGCCAATCACCCTCTTAAAAAAAAAATATATATATCGAAATGCTCAGGTGGACACACAGGTATCTACTGCAGTTAGGATATCTTGGCTGGGGGGGGGTTCAAGTAGGCCTCAGCTGTAGGACCGTGGCAATGTGTATATGTAAATGTACATTACTACATACACATTTACTCATTTAGTAAGATAATAAAACATAAAAAAGCCCCAACAGTCAACATTGCAACGTCAGCTCTTTTGGGTTCAATGTGCATTATGCAATGAAGAGAAAATATGATAATTTTGGACCATTTCTATTGGCCTGTTCGTCATGGACTATTCAATGCCATAACAACATTAAAGTGGAGTGTTGACAGTGATGTTTACTGCTGAAATCCAAGGTGTCCATTTGAGTGTCCAGCCAAACTCCAGCGTTAAAGAAATTACAACACTTATTAAGTGTGGAGTCATACATTAGTCGATTACTTCCTTTTAGAGCTTATTCTGTAATCTCCTTCCCCCCCATGGGCTCATGTTTCTAATCAAAGAGCATTCCCCCGTTCTTCATTAAAATGGGGAAGGGGGAGGGTTGGAGGGCAGGTGAAGGAGAGGATTTGTTCTTGTGTGTGTGTGTGTGCTGAGTCAGAGCGTTCAGCTTCAGGGATTAGTCTTAAAGCCACCTGAAGACACACCTGAGCTCTCTCCTGATTGCAAGTCGTGCTCAAAAATGAAAATGTTTGAACTTCTCGGTGGGGAAAACCACACACACCGCTTTACATTTCTCTTTTGCAGATAAACAGGACAGAACAATGTACCTGTATGCAGACAGACCACCTAATCAGATGTCATTTCTTGTACCCACCATTGCAATAAGTCAGTTAGTGAAATTTCCTCCCTCCTACATAAACCACAATTAACTGGGAATGGTATTACTGAAAGGTGTAAGTGTTTTTAAGAACCACAGCAACTCGAAGCCGCGAAGGCATAATTGGGTGAGTTTGGTGTGGAAGAACTTGACTGGCCCACACAGAGCCCTGACCTCAAACCCAATGAACATCTTTGGGATGAACTAGAATTTGGATCCTGTTGTCCAACATCAGTGTCTGACCTCCATAATTGGCCATAATTGGGCACATCAATATCTATGGGTTTAGAATGGGATGTCATAAATTCTCCAGTAGGTGTAATGTGTTGGTGTCCCAATATTTTTGTCCATATAGTACATATGTTAGTGTCTATTATAATCTTTAAAACAAGCTAAAATAGCCAGGACAGAGCTTTGCACTAAAATATTACTAGAATCCCATTGGAGGAACTGTAGAAATTATTGTTCAGGTGGGCTTTTCAATCTTTTTTGGACTTTGGACTATGGTTTGGCTTTGACATCTGAAGGCTGAGCTCTAATAGTCACGGTTCTCCAATGTTAAAAGCACAAGCACCTCAAAGACAGTCTATCTTTAGTATCTGCCAACTGAGAAAGAAAACATCTCCATATAAATGTATGTTATTTTTAATTTAATTTAATATTTTGCAATGCTCAGTGTCCCCAACCATGTAAGGGGCACATCCAGAGTATAGACGCTACTGTGTATAACCCTCCTCTATCGTCCTACTGTTTAAACACTGTAACCCTAACCATGTGTATGGCTAAAATGGCGTGCCAGGATATGCCTATGCTGCTGTAATAATCTATTCTGAGCTGCGCGGTCAACGCTCTCATTATAAACGCCTGCGGACGCATCCGATGGTTAATTAAGGCAGGTTTGGTGGCGAGAGGAATGTAAAGTGCAGTCTGAATCCTCTCCAATTAAATCTAAACAATCATTCAGCGAGGGAGTTAAGAATACAAGCGGTCAGAAGGCCAGAGGCCACACTGCTGTCACTGCTGCCGCAGCACCTGTTCACTTCTGTCAGAGCGATCCGCAGGGCGCCACAGCAACCCCCACAAAACTCTACACTCATTCAAACCTCCCCCCAAACGTACACACACCAAACTTGCCCCACCCCCAAAGATATAAGGGTCCAAAGATCTGTCACCGAAGACGACAGGGTCAGGAGAAACTCTCTAAGAGCACAAGGAAGAATCACTGAGAGGAGCCGAGACTGCCCGGCCCTGCGTTCGCCCAGCTGGCCTGAGTCGTCAACTTTATGGAAGCTTTACGGCGCTGAGGAGGGAAACTGATCACCTCAGCAGGGCCGCCAATACGCATCTATTTATAGAGCCCACTCTACAGCTACTCCGCAAATACACACCTTCAGGAGATTTTCCAGCAACACAATGAATATGTATCACAACATCAGTCAGATTCATATGCATGTGTGTGAAGAAACCTGTTTAATCCAGAGTTACATTGGCTACACATCTATCTGCCTAATTGTCCAACTGACTGTGGATCTGCCAGTCCATCTCTCTAACTACATGTCTGTCTATCTGTGCTGGGTGTAAACAGAGTGGTTTGGTTTTTGATTGGGGTTTATGGAGCTTGGATATGACTACAGTGGTTTTACTAGCTTTTATAGTGGAAAAAAGGTTTGCAGAACCTCAACATGATGGTTCTGTTGCAGTTTGGATGTTTGATAGGAAAATTGGTTCAGATTATAAGAGCTGTGTCCATCTTCATGGCTGTGGCAGTCAAAGTGTGTGTGTGTGTGAGAGAGAGAGATTGTGTGTTTGAGGCCCCAAGGCTTAGAGCCTCATTTTTTTTTTTTACCCAGCATGCTCAGCCAAAGACAAAGTAAATAAACAGAGCCGGGTCGAGGGGCAGGGCTCTCTCACCCCAAAAACAAAACACCATCGCCATCAAACACCCTGTGCAGGGAACAAAGCGAACACACCGGCCGCTCCTACAACACACACACCCCTCACGCACACACACACACTCTCTCTCTGACATCCACACCTAACACAAAGAAAACCCAGAGAAGCTCTGCTCCTGAAGCCCCTGAGTTCCTTCTGAAAAGCAGAGCCCTGCAGAACTCAGTAACTCCACACTCAAAGACTTAAGCATATTACTGAAGATATAATCCACCGATTTCACTGAACCCTCATCCAACTTAAACAAACCTATGAGATCATAGCCAAGGCCTGAGAATTTCAGATCGCACAATTTCCCAAATTGTTTGTTTTTGAAAGTTTAAATATAGATCGGGACAGTTTATCAAATAACAAATACGATGACCTCGAAAAGTAAACCTCGCTCACTGATTCACAACCTGCTCACAGTGCTCCCATATACCCCCATACACTCTCATATACTCCAACCTACTGCCATATACCCCCATACACTCTCATATACTCCCACCCATTGCCATATACCCCATACACTCTTATATACTCCAACCTACTGCCATATACCCCATACACTCTCATATAGTCCCACCTACTGCCATATACCCCATACACTCTCATATACTCCCACCCACGGCCATATATCCCATACACTCTCATATACTCCAACCTACTGCCATATACCCCATACACTCTCATATACTCCAACCTACTGCCATATACCCCCATACACTCTCATATACTCCCACATACTGCCATATACCCCCATATACTCTCATATACTCCCACCTACTGCCAAATACCCCATACACTCTCATATAATCCCACATGCTGCCATATACCCCCATACACTCTCATATACTTCCACCTACTGCCATATACCCCACTCACTCTCATATATTCCCACATACTGCCATATACCCCCATATACTCTCATATACTCGCACCTACTGCCATAAACCACCATATACTCTCATATACTCCCACCTACTGACATATACCCCCAAACACTCTCATATACTCGCACCTACTGACATATACCTCCATACACTCTCATATACTCCCACATACTGCCATATACCCCCATACACTCTCATGTACTCCCACTTACTGCCATGTACCCCCATATACTCCTATATACCCCCATACATTCTAATATACTCTCAACCACATACAGCCATAGATCCCCATACACCATATATATCCCTTTACTTTCATATATTATCATGCACTCTCATCTACTCTATATATTCCCATATGTCTCATATAATCTCACTTACTCCCATTCACTCTCTCACATACACTCCCACATACTCCCGCAGTATATTTTCTTTCAATCTAGCAATTTTTAAATTAATAATAAAAACATTATCTGTTGCTTAATTATGTAACAATCAGCTTTTAAATTCACTGTTTTTCCCTTCCCCTAAAATAAAACACAAAATTCAATTAGTCATTGTGCTCCTATCTCCTAAATGCTCCTACCTATTCCTTTACACTCCAATGTGTAAGAGAACATGTGGGATATATGTACACCACTATTGTTACATGTCAAAGAATGTCTTTGCAGTATTGCATAAAGTCATTTTTGCTTAAAGTGTAAAATCCCATAAATATCCTAAAAATAAGGGTGTTTGAATGTAAGGTGAATGTAAGGTAAAACCCTATAATCCTTTAAAAACCATCCACTGATAAGTTCTTTAGGAAACCATACCTTATTTTAAAGGTATTTCCAAAAACAAGCAGTTTGTTTTGTACTTTTAAGTGTTTTATTTTTTTTTTTAACACGATTCCTGAGTGAACTGAGCGCTGCCTGTTTCCCTCAGTGTGCAGTTGGGCGGACTGCTCTGGGGATTCCACGGGCTAATCTGACTGAGTGAGTTCGGTTTAGAAAGCACTTAATTAAACTAACAGTGAAGTATTTCTGAAGGACAGAGAAAAAACCCTTAAGGAGTGTCAACGGACATTCGCAGTACAACTGTCTGTCGGCCCACGCCTGTACCGGCCGTGTTGCGGGGACAGCTGCAGGCCAAGCTGAATGCCTGGAAGGCCTCATCAGGCCTATTAAAAAAAGAAACAATTATCTGGATGTAGCGTCCAAAGCAGAGAGATAGCAAGAAGCCAAATCTGTCCTTCTTTCTGTATGTTTTTCTAAGCAAAATCCAATTTTTTACAGTTAACCCTATAATGCCCAGGGAAAGCCTGTCTGTTCTTGTGTTTAATCAGCTTCAAAGTGATGTCTCAGCACTACTGTTTTAAATCACTGCTTTTGTGTATTCATAGATTTTATGTATCTATGTACAAAAATTACTCTTTTAATTAATTATATTCATTTTATTATAACTTTTTAATTATAACTCAGTTAAAGTTATTCATACTGCTCATAATTCTGGACACATATTTCTTTATCACAGTTTCTTCAGTGCTGTTTTAGATAGAAATAATTCTACATGGGGACAAGGGGTATATGACTCCTAGGGAGAGGCTACGTGACTGACTGACACTAGCTTTACAACAAAGTTACATAACAACAACTCATCAGAGTATTCAGGCAGATTGTGAACAAACTATCTGGTGAAATAGTGTTAAGTGTTAAGTGGGTTCGAATCTGGATACGGGTTAGGTTTAAATTTTGGTTTGAGACAAAGGATTGGGTTAGGGTTAAATATGATAGAGCACAGCTTGAAAACCACATGGCTGGTTAAACAAAAGGATGAAAAAAACAAAGGAACAGACGAAGACGAATGGGTGAACGATGGATGGGTGAATGAATGAACAGGCAAATGTGTGAATGAGCAAATGTACAAACAGAACAATAGATGGACTGACAATAGCTTTTGTTTATGCTGGTTAATTTAGCTTTAGCTTGCTAGTTAGGTTTTGTTTGCTAAGTCTCTCTGACTGTCTGGAGACGGTTCTGGCTAGTTCAGTAGAATCATTTTGCATATTTACCTCCCACTGATTTAGTTTCATATAAAAAAAACAGTGATTCCAGTCCAAAGAACTTGATCTAAAAAAGGCACTTCCAAACTGACTCGAAATTAAACACATGAACAGCACGATACTGGCATGTGATACACATGTGACTGGCCTTTTATTGTCCGTCTGTTGAACCAGTTAAACAACAGTAAGCATTTCCATAACGATCTGATCGGTCAGATACATTATCCAACAATAAAGGCAGCACTGAGCTGCTTTTATACAGTGGTAAAAACATGGCAGCACACACAGAGCTCCACTTCCACATGCTGAACCATTTTACTGACAGCAACCTGGACATGCAGCTCACGCACTACTCTTTTAAAGGGCCCATATTGTGACATATAAATTAAAAAAGGTGTAAATAAAAATTGGAAAATTCCAGTACATGAATCATACAGGATATGGGCCCCTTAATCAGTTGAAAAATGCACACACAAGGGAACTGACGGATCTCCCAGCGTACAGTAGATAAGAGAGGGTTAAATCACGTCACTCACCCGTCCGTATCTGTTGGCGTAAGACCCCGTGAGTAAGGAATGGAAAACAATGATTGTTTCATCCAAATCCCAGATGAACACGCGCTGGAGAAAGAGAAAGCTAAATCAATGCTGAACTCTGTAGCATGCAAACCGAGCCGCATGTCAATATCTGCAGGACGCAGGGGTTTGGAAGCCTAGGGAACGCATGGCTCGTCCTGCTGGATGGACGCGCGGTCACTACTACCCACAACCACCATGACTGCCCATCGACTGCATTAACACGATCAATACCGACAAACTAATTAACAGGATATGTTAACATGCCCTGATGTCAGCATGCTAATGGCTGCAATTAGCTGGACCTTTCAGGTCATGTTTTTTGAAAAGGGGTAGGCATTTCAAACTTATTTATTCATATTCTTATTTATGTAACTTAAATGAAACATATACTATATATTATATTATATTATGATTTGTTTATGCACCTACAACTAACTCCAAGGACCCATATATAGGGGCGCATTTCCATACCTCACTCTCATAACTACAGAACTTTCTCTTTGGTTTTAGTAAATTGCTAGAGTAATTGATAGTGGATAGTAAATAATTTATAACCACTAATAAACAACGTCTGATCATTTATTAGTAAAAATATGAATCTATGTATGTGTGCCTATTAAAGCTGATTAATAAGATCAATAACTAGATAAATGAGACCGCTGTGTGTGTGTGTGTGTATGTTGCTATGTAATTCTGGCTGCATTTCAGTACCTCAAGGTCAGAGTCTGGAGGTGGAGACGGGTTGTTATTCCTTCTCCCTCGACCACGTGACTTTCCATCTGAAGCCCGACGCAATCGATCTGAATCTGAATCTTTAATGGGGGTTGATGGACTGTGGATTGTACTGTACTCTCCTGCAGGAAAAAAAAAGACAAACGGCAGCGAATCAAAAGAGGGGAATAAAAAAAGGCTTTCACCTTCAGAACTGAACACTGCAGCTGGATCCGTTTACCTCACCCAAAGCCCAGGGCTGGAGCTACTGTAGATGCTAATATTCTGTTTATCTGATCCCCTTACACCCCTGATACCGTTTAGGCTGCAGTAATGGCTGTGGGGAGCGTGCCGCGCTGGGTTTTCGCTATCTGCGTCGTGTTCGTTAATTACTCCACACAACTACATAGCCAAGCGGCTTCTGCTTTTTCTTTTTCTTTTTTTTAAAACTGGAAACACAAGTGTGAACGAAAGAGTGGAAGCAGCGTGTAGAAGCAAAATAAACAGCTCATTTGCAGGCTGTGGTCGGCAGGAGTCTGTTCAGAGAGCATGCCAGGAGCTGTGTTTACGGCCAGCGAAATGAAGCCCAAACAAACAGGCCTCTTTTATCAACTGCACTGATCAGCCGACAACCACCACCAGAACGATTGAAATGAAAATGATTTGAGTGATTTGTAGTCTGCGGCTATTTTTAGAGATATTACACAGGGCTACATTTGACAGCCAAATTCGTTGGCAGCTAATTTAATAGTTGATTAGTTGGCAATGTGATCACATTTTTCTCGCTCTAACTAGGAGCGGTTTGGGACGCACGTGAACCGCTGATTAATCACCAGAATGGTGTGGAATGCAGTTTTCCTGCCGCTGTTACTTTTTACTGTACTAATGCCCTCAATCTGCAGTGACACCAGTCTGGTGTGAGTGGAAAGCAGAGTTCTATTAGTGTGAGGTGTGGGAGTCTCATATGGACAGACACAGGCTGAGTGTAAAAGGGAAGTCATCTTCACAATAAAAGCAAAAATCACTACGAACTTTTACTGTGGAGCTTAAAAGAAAGTGAGAGAGAGAGAGAGAGATGCTCCACATGTAAGCATCTATAAAGCACAATAAGTAAGTAAAAAATAATGTGATTATTGGACTACAGCTAAGCAATTATCTTTGAGTGAATCTGGCTCATTTTAATAGCAATAGCTGCATTATTGCCTTTATGACAATGCATTCATTAAATCCACGTCCGCAGTGTTTATTCTGGCTCTGTTGGAAAAAAAAAGGCAGCTCAACCCAGAACAGCCAATAGCAGCATAGGTGCACACTTACAGAGTCTTAGCCTGCCTTCATTTCTCTAAGCTAATTTGATTTTAATTCTTCATAACTGACAGTAGTATTCCGACGTTAGTCAGCCGAGTGGTTGGAGAAGGAATGCGTGGCATGGACATTTCTCTGCCAACAGCATTCATGAGCTGGACTAGCAGGCAGGCAGGCAGGCAGGCAGGCATGCTGCTGTCCAACAATGAATGGCAATGTTTTCCATTCAAGTGTATGACCTCCAGAATAGTGCCGTGCATGCAGAAACAATAACACTGTTATACACTTCTAAAAGAAAGAGCTCTAGTTTTTAGACTGAATTAGTTTTGTGTTCAAAATTCACTTCACATTCAATCAACCTTTATTACTATTCAACATTTGCACCACAAGTTTAACTACTATTAAACTTTTGCACCAAAATCCTACCTGCAGTAAAATAATTGCACCAAAACTTTAGCACTAAAACTCTTTCAGTAAATCTTTTACTTTAACTACAATTGTGATCGCAAGGTCCCAGTTACACCCAAAGAGCAATTACTGAATAAATTAAACAAATAAATATAATAAAATATGGAAAAGTAGAGAAATTGAAAAAAGGTAGCAGCAATATGAATACAACTTTTGCACCAAAATATTTACTACTATTGAACTTTTGCACCACAATTTTAACTACTATTCAACTTTTGCACTAAAACTACAGTCCAGCTCCTCCACCGAAACCCTTTCTGTAGTAAAACATCAAAATAAAGGTTTTACTTCAAATGCTTGAAAGTGACACACACTCCTATTCAGACACTAACACTTGGATTCTTCCTACATTTTACACAGTCTGTTAGAGTTTTTCTTGGAAAACGTTCAGGTGAAGAAGTTTAGTTTTAGTTACGTGCCAGAGGACAATCTCTCTCTCATTCTCATAAGACCTAAAATGCCTGAAATTGCTTAAAAAAAAACATTAAGAACAGATGATCACTAAAACTGTGGTAATAGTCTGCTTGTGTGTGTGTGTGTGTGTGTGTGTGTGTGAGAGGGGGGTATGTAGACAGACTGCAGTTTTGAAACACAATACAATAAGAATATACAGTATAATCACACCTAAAACACTGCAGTAATCTTTTATTCTGCTGTTTTACTCTGAATTCCTCATCATTACTCCTAAAACATGGCCTGATCTGCCTGTTGAGCTTTTAGCAGTAGTTTGGTTTGGCAACAGCTGTAAACTGTTTAAACCATCTCTGGGCCAAAGGAGCTTCAATGTGTGACTTGGGTTGGAAGAGAAAACTGCAATGGTGCAGGTTTAGGTAGGGGTATGTCTTCTTGATTACATCACATTCTTTATTATTGAGGTGTTGCAAGAGTGACAAACAATAGAAAACTGCCATTAAATCTGCCAAAAATCTCTGGACTAAGGACGGATCAAAAAATGCATGCTGTTATTACTCCTGACAACAACACTGATGTTTATTGCCACATGAAGCATTAGATTTTATGAGGCCTGTTCTCTTCCTTTTACATACACTTGTCAAGCCATATCTGCACCCATTCTGCGCCTGCACCCATGCATGCTGCTGTGCCTGTTGCTTTAATCTTTTTCCATAGGACACCATGATCCGCAACAATGCTTGCTGCATTTATTTGAAGAATTCTAACAAAGCATTCACAGATTTGTATCTGTTAGTGCAAGAAATGCTCATTCTGAGAGAAAACACATGAATAGGAATATACGTCACATTTCTTTGCTATTTATCTTTTCTCTGATGGATTAAAAAAAAGCTCTTACTGATCCAAACTCATGCTCACTCAGGAAATACACAGCACATCCAACAAGAATGAGAACACCTCCATCTTTCATACAGCAATAAAAACATGGTAGGTCTTAGAAAGCGCTGAAAAAAGACACTGATCTATTCTACACACTGATCTATTTTATTGTGTGCACAAAAAGGGCAGTGTATGCAAATTAGGCAAGGAACCAGTAGCAATGTGCTGGTATATGTGTTGTTTCATATATTGGTGAGCGTGGTACCTGCGGACTGGTCGGTGAGCGCTTGACTGGTGATGCCGGACGGCGGCTCCTGCAGGGTGTAGGTGGCAGTGGTGGACGGTGTGGTGGGGCTGGTGTTGTTGCTGGTCATGTAGGGTGATGTGTAAGGGCTGCTGTTGTAATACTGCGCATACTGGCCCTGTCCAAATGCCGGGTAGGAGGGGTAGTCCTGCACCAAAAAAAACATCCTGGATCGTCAGAAACTCATATAGGGTGTATGATTTCACTGGATAAAATTATCTGAAAAATGTACATAATTAAAAAATGACATGAATAAAATATGTTATGTCAACACAACTGCTCTCTCCAAGGTTTATATTCTGAGTGAGAATTGTTATTCATTTAAATTCAAATTAAACATCATCCTACCGAGGGTTACTATGTATGTGCACTCTTGTATATAAAAAAAATTATATTATATTTTAGATTTTTCCTGTGATTTTCATGCTAATTTTGCTGTTTTCAAGCATGTTACTTACCCCAGCTTTACTGTTAGTACTGCGTTTTCCAAAAGCATGCCCAAGGAATAACTTACTGTTCACCATGACCTCCATCATCATAGCTTTATCCTCTTATTTAAAAATATCATTTTCAGAAAAATATAAATTTTAATATTAAGAGCATTGATTTACTCTATTAGTAATGCATGCAATCAAACTATCCTACCTGCACTTCTGCTGGGATCATTTTCTAATATGCTGCTTTTATCCTATAGGAATATTCTTCATTTACATCCTACTTTTATTTTGTTTTAGGCAGCTGTACCTGGCTCCAAAAACGTAAAGGCCAACACGTGTCTCCAGAGGGCTACATCTGGAGACCGTGATCTGTCTTCTCTTCTCTTTTCCCCGCTCTTCTCTGCTCGTGGCATAACTCATACTGTATGTGTGAAGAGCGAGAGGTAATCCATGTCTACAGCGGTCAGGACACTTGGAGTGATTCATATCATGTGGGGTAATACACACAAGTGTACACATGTCCTCCTCTAAGGGCTTCCAGAAACCCAGAGGAGAGTCCAGCAGGTATCAGACGGCTGTGTGTGAGTGTGTGTGTGTGTGTGTGTGTGTGTGTGTGTGTGTGTGTGTAGGCTACAGTTAAAAACCGGAGGAAATACAGTTTACAGTTTACGTTGTTTATGGACGAGATAACCCAAAGTAAGAAAATGAGATTAGGGCTACCTGTTGTGTGCTATTGAATCCAGTGGAGTTTGTGAGCGAGTTGCTTCCTGTGTACAGTCCGGACGTTGTTGTAAAACTGCCTCCTGGGAGAAAAGAAACATAACTGTGAGTTGACGCGTGCAAATGCAGCGCAGCATGATGCACACATACTGAAGCACATGTAAAGTCGGTGATATCATACAGTCGTATCCAAAAATGTGTTCCAAGTGTGCATAAGCCAACAAATCTCCTACAGGACTTCAATCTAAATAGTTTCTGCACAGTTTGGACAAAAAACGCTTTACGTATATTTATCCAAAACCCATCAGTGACGCGACCCTGTGTTTTCTTTGGGGACTACTTTTGCAGCACAATGCTCTGTATGTATCCCTCCACCACTGTAATGTTTTAACCCAACACCAGACAGCATATTCTTAATCATTTGGTGTAACATCTTTCTGTGAGTGAACAATTCTGACTGGCTGAATGGAGCATTTCACCCCAAACCACTCATATTCATTTATTGATTTTTACCTAACCATTTAATTCTGAACAATGGTTTAAAATCTGCCTCAAGAACCAAAAGCAGTTGTAGAAATTGTGTAATGTTGCAAGGACATTAAGAGTACAGCTTCCAACAGTGGAACAGGCTACACTACATGCACGTATAGTCTTGAATGAAGCATGTCTGCATTAGAAAGACATCAAACAGCATTACAGATGGACGTGACAGACAGGAAATGATTCCTGGGGTGAAGTGGAGGTGAAACCCTGTGTATAAACCCGCTCCACAGCCAAAGCGCTCGCAGGTAAAATGGGGGCATGAAGGGTGTTTGCGGTTTAAGGGAGATGAATAACAGCGGCTTTATCTCTCCTCTGTCCTTATCAGGGATTTCATCTGGGCTGATGGTTAGGAAGAAAAGGGGCTGGTGGGTGGAAAGGAGGGGGGCATACGGGGAGGGGGGGGGGGTGTTTTATCCATTGCTATCTCCACAATGGCTGAAACAGTGCCACTGTTGTGTGTAAACCACTGAAGGGTGGTGAAGGAGGGGCGGATTCAGCCTAATTTCCTGCCCCCAAATGATATACATGTCCATCTTCACTGCTCAAAAGAAGCACCTCCAGGCTGATGAAATCTCTTCCAGGCTCTGGATCATAGAGGTAGCACGACTCAGAATCTAATTCCCACAGTCCCACAGGTTTGGTGTTTCAGTGGTTTTACACCAGAGCTGAACGACTAACATAGCTAACAAGTATCAGAAGCTTATACCCCACTGATTAGCATGGCAGTTATGATGCTAATGCAGCTGCCAGGTAATAAAAGCTAAAACCCTACCAATTTAGCAATGTTGTTTTTAATTGGCTCTGTCTTTGGGAGGTCACAGGTTTTGATCCTCGACTACGCAACATCCATCCGTGACTGGGATTGCCAGAAAGCATAACTGGCCTCACACTCTCTGGGTGGGTAGGTGGCCCTCCCTCTCCCCCATCACTGCTTGCCAGTGGGGGCGTCTGTTGGCTGATGTAACAGAATGAGCAGTTAGCGTTGTCCTTGGAACGTGTTAAGCTTCAGTGGTGTTTGAAAAAATGAAGCACAGGCCAGATTTCTAAACCTGAGGGTTTCGAGCAGTTGTGTGTTTTCCAGCACTATATAACACAACAGTTGGTCAATGAGATGTTGACTGAGCATGGATTCAGTCTGAGAGAGTGTGTGATTGCATTCAGAGCGCTGTTAAGCTAGCTAAGGTTTTAAGTCAGGCCCAGTAGGTTAAAACCGTTTACGTTTTGACTTCCTAGGCATTCTGAAGGCCCTGCGATGCGATGGAATGCTACATCTGAGCACATGCTTGCTGTTCGGGCACGGTGTTAGGCTAAGCTGATATGCTAAACACAGCAAGGCTTAGAGTAGAGCTTTGAAATGATTAACAAACTGAAAATAAGAGCTTACTGAAAACATATAACGAGTCTCGCTAACATTTCCATTTCAGCGATGTGTCACCGTGAAAGTATTTTCCCAGAAGTTTGTTCCCGCTTTGGTTGGTTAACTAATATCAACAGCCTCTAAGCTAATGAACAGCTGCACTCTCTCTCGCTCTCTCTCTTTCTTTCTCTCTCTCGCTCTCTCTCTTTTCTTCATAAAGTCTGCCAGGTCTACTTCACAGGCGCCCAGAGCGCTAACCGGCCCCTCCATGAGAAACGCACAAGAGATTAATTTACTGAGCTTAAATAAAAGAGAGTAATTACACCTTTGTTCAGGGAAACAAACAGAAGGAGAGTCTTTCATCCTGTGGTCATCAGCGAGTGCTCCCACCGTTCCCCCACCCTCTCAGCCCACCTCCCTTTCCGAAACCGTAACAAACGCGAAGCAGCTTTGCTAGCATGCCAGTGTGTGGCCCAGTGCGCCAGTACGGCCGCTTTAATGACCCTGCACAAATCCCATGATTAAAGAGACCTCTTATTTACCAGATCATACCGGACGTCTCAACAATAACGCGTGGTCAAACGCCTCTGCTTTGTCTCTCTCTGTGTTTCTTTGTTAATGTGCTAAAGAAGGTCAAGGGGCAAAGAAAACGTGCTCACATAAAGAGCAACACATCAAACTCCCATTGCACACCAAATTAGCTAAACCTACAGTTCAAAAAGTCATAAAAGCAGGGGGCTGCGAGACGGCCGTTGACTCTGGAAAGAGCGCGGAGCCACATGAAAGCCCAGCGAGACCCCCTCCTGTCCATGAAGAATGACTCCATGCTGGGGAAAGGCCTGGTCATTCCCTGGGGCCACAAAAAAAAGAAAAAGAATCCCCCTGCTCTGTCGTGCTCCACTTAGTTCACTCAGGACGAGACACCGACTCTCCAATTGCGAGTCCATTTGCTGTGCTTGATCAGTCTTCTTGCCATGGGCTACGTCTATCATCAGCGCACAATATTTGTAGCAGAAGTTTCGTACGTCTCTCCGGGGAGCAGGCGATCAAGTCCAGATGGACTTTTTTTTGTTGTTTTTTTTTTTTTCCTGCTAACCCTTCACGTTGTGTGAGGAGTACAGGCCTGTTGCTACACCGTTGCCATCATCCTGAATTAAAATCACTCAGTCCTACTTTTTAGACTCTTTTGTGTACTCTGTAAAAGTGTTGCATTACTAAGCAGCTTTATATTTTTGGTGCTTGAATCATTTACAGTTAGCAGTTAAGTGTATGTGTGTGTGTGTTTAATACATAACTCTGAATGCTGCACATGCATATGTAATAATTACAATATATGTTAAACTCTTGACTCCTCCAAAAGGAGAGCCAGGCATGTCCTGTTCCCTCACACTTCTCAATCACAGCAGTATAACAGAGTGGAATGCTGCTGGATATGAGAACGCAGAGCAAAAGCATTAATCTAATAGTATTCCCTTGGACAGCTGCAGGCTGGCCACACTGAGGGTGTCTGACACTGGGGTAGGTATCGAATGGATGTGGGGGTTGGGATCAAGTCATGACCATTGTGTCCAGGACTTTTCGTCTACAGCAGCAGTTGGTCCAGCCCTGGTCAGTCCTATAGCAGTGCTCCAAATGATCCTAACTAAGTCCTGCTGTAGTTTCTTATGAATGGTTTCTGACTGGTAGTTTTACTGAAACAGGTGGAGAAACTGAATGGAAAGTTGGCTGTAAACTTTTACATCCGTGTCTGTAAGTAAAAGAGGAGATCGTTTATGATAATCTGAGCCTGTCGGAAAGTTTCTGTTGACTCGCTTTGCAGAAACAAAAACTTCCTTTGTAATTTTGCGAAAAATAAAACGAAAGAAATCAGGTGTACACATCATTTCATCATGTAGGGGTTAGCAGGTTTCACAGGCACATTTGGGCATGAAAAGAGATTCAACCTGTGCTGGACTAAAGCCTTTCAGAGACCAGAGCTCAGCACTCTTCCTCTGCCAGATCGATACAGGGCTGAGAGCTAAACGGAGATGACCAGTCTGGCTGGTTAATGGTCATCTGTCATTTGTGCAGTCAGTGGCTAATGTGTTTATCGGTGAGTGTGTGTGTGTGTAGAGGGAGGGGGGGACTGTCAGGCGCCTAGAGTAAATCAAACTGACCCATTCCAACTCTAACTAAGCAGCACTGCACGGACAAACACTCGCTAAACATGGTGCAATAAAATCACAGGTAAATGTCCTGAATATTCTGAACAGATCCCAAAATTATTATTTTTTTTAATACAATATATTAACTACAGTTAAATGACACATTAGTACATGCTACGTTTTCTGTTTTCTTTCCCCCAATATGTGAAATTAGGGCAAACATAGGGTGATTATGCTTAAGAATAAGCATGTCTCTGTTCAGAATGTGACTTATTTTTATGTGACCTCTTTTGAATAAGACTATATATGCATGTCTGAATAAATCACATGGAATAATGACCAGCATAGGGTACATTTTTTTCTGGTATGATGAAGCTGGCTGATCGGTAGGACCAAATTGGTATAGTTACACATTTAGTCCAGCTTGGCCAAAGTGTACAGCTGTACACTGACATTTTACATGGAACTACAATGTAACTACTAACCTGTAATATGACACTATAAGTGTACCTTGATAGCTGTAACAGCTTATGTTCTCTTACGAAGTACAACATAAGTGTGGGTAATTAGATTTGTGTGAACTACATTATACCTAAAGTATGAGAGTAATTACAGTCTACATGTAGGATTTAGCTTGCTGTAGTAGTGTGTAGAGAGTCCAAGCAAGGCCTAGAACTGTCCTGTAAAGTGGTAGTGTGTATAATTACTCTCACACTGTAGGCCTACTGTTCCTTGGGCAAGCAGTTATTATACAAATGCAATTACCCTCACTCTACTGCATCAAACCTATCGAGCTCCAGTGGAGTTGTGTTAGTGGTAGTTTTTAAAAAGATACGGTGGAGCTTCTTCCAAGCTAGTGGGGGAACTGGAAATGAGTAAAAATGTTGAATAAGTAAAAAAAAAAGTAGTAAACAAGTGCATTTAAATAAGCTATACCTCTGTAATCCACCTGTAACCTGAATGTATGCAACTCACAGGTGCATGGGTTTTTCATGTGTAACTACACAGTTATTACAGATGTTTAATATGACCCAGGATTTGATGTCATCTCAATGTATTCAAAACACATCTAAGAAATAAACTGATGAAATAAATGATCTCTGACCAAACCCTTGACAATCCACCACACAAACCTGCCACACTCACCAGCAACAGCAGAGTCTATTAAACTAAGCGGGGGAAAAAGAGAAGAGAAGCGTCCACATCTGCCGCTGTGCCGCGTTATTTATTGTGAGATGCTCTGGAGAGTTTTCAAAAACATGTGGAGATGTTTCTACTGTCACACATTATTTGGCACCACCACTAACTGTGTGTGTCTGTTTGTGTGTGTGTGTGTGAGAGTCCAGAAGAGAAGTGCTTCAGGCAAAGAAAGTGGGAGAAAGAGAGAGAGAGAGAGAGAGAGAGAGAGAGTCCCTAACAAACACTGGGTGGCAGGCAGTCTGCCTGGCTTTCTCTCAGATCCCTGAAGGAGTATGTAACTTCCAAGAGAGCCTGGTGTTCCCTCTTAAACAAACACACTTAAGAACATCCATGGCCAAGCACTGAGCCAAGCAGTGGAAAAAAAGAGACTGGTCTATCCCTAAATAGTAAAAGCAGCTATTTTTTCCATCTGTGTTGATTTCTCTGAAAGTCTCTAGAAAAAAAGTCTGGCTATGTGCCCATTAATTGGCTGCCATCTTTAAAGGGGCCCAGAGAGAAAGCACAGCTTAAATTGGAAGAAGAAGAAGAAGAAAAAGAAGGAGAAAAATAAGAAGGTAAAGTAGAAGGGAATGGGGAAGAAGATGTAAAAGAAGAAGAAGGGAATGGGGAAAAAGAACAACAAGACAAAGGAGAGAATGATAAGAAGGAGAAGAGGAAGGTGAAGAAGAAGAAATAAAAAAAGAAGGAGATGGTTTCTCTTAATATTATTTCCTCATGCTCTTAAGAAGATTTTCCTCCTGAGTCTATGTTTCTCTCAGGGGTTGTTTCTCATGTTCTTATGGGCATTATTTCCATTTCACTCCAGGTTCCTCTCTGATTTGTTTAGTGTCTAAGTAAAACAGCTGAAATGTGTTGGAATTTACATTGAAAAAAAAAACATAGACATCCTTAATCTGTACTTGGACCAACATAGACACTATCCTTTAACAATGACAGCTCTATATAGAAAGCAGTATACGAATCATTTGTATGTATAATAGAAGAAGCTGTTATTTTGAAACAGAAGCAGTAAAAAAGAAGGAAGAGGAGAAGCTACAGAGAAAGAAGAGATGAGAAGGAGGAAGCAGAAGAAGATGAAGACTGTACTACCAGTTTCACTGCATAGGTGTGATTTCAGTCGGATTTGTGGGAAGCTGCTTGGTTTACCGTTGTGCCCTCCCTGTGGCAAACTGGACTCTCACTGCTGTATCTCACACCTCTGGTGCGTCTGTCAAAAAGGCTGTAAATCTAAAAAAAAAGAAGAAGCTGCAGAAGAAGAAACTGTAGAAGACTAATAAGACCCTTACCTTGCATTTGGTAGCTGTAGGGTGCCTGTCCCGTCTGCGGCGTGGAGAAGCTGGAGCTGTAGCTCAGGAAGCCGCTTTGGCCCGGAGACTGGGCCTGGCTCAGCCCGCTTTCTGTCTTGATGCCTGCCCACAATGGACCTAAATCAGTTAGTGACATCATAGCCGTGATGCACTGTCCTCAGTGTCGCTTCCTCCACAACAAACAACACCAACATCTGGTCGATTTACAGGGCCATGGTTCAAGCTAGCAGTGAAACATGTGGAGAAACACCCTAAAAGCTGAGAAGCTTTGCATTAACCCTGAAGCTACAGTTACAACAAACGCCAAGTCTTGAATTTTACAGAAATGATTAAACGCATAGTTCTTTGAAACAAGCAGAGAATTTATAACAATAATATTAGTAATAATAAGTATTATTATATTGTAATAATCATTGTATAATTAAGAATTTATTATAAAGCTGCCAGAAATTTTTCAGTTTCCATTTTTTCACACTGCCATAAGGCACAAGGCTCTACTCAGAAACATCCAATGGGTGTTAGAGTTTACAACTGATGTTTTTTAGTAAAGAACTTGTTCTTCAAATACAAGTGAGGAAGTGAGGTCAGGGTGTTGGATGATCACCACCCCACCTCGGCCCCATCTCCCCAACTTATCCCAAAAGTATTGAATAAAGCTTAATCATTCAATGACTGGGATTAATAATAAAAGTATATAAATATATTTAACTAGTGACTAATAAGGGTTAACTGGGATTGCTTGCAGTGCTGAAAGTGGAACAATAAAGACCCCTCCACACCTTTTTGGTCTTAGTTGAGGTGGAACGTTCTTGTGATTAGATTGAATCAGGCCCGGTGCAGGTTTATAGTTTGCTTCCACTCAAACAAACATCTAAATTCTTCAGCATGTTTCAGATAATTTGGCTCTAAACTGCTTTATTTCTCAGCATACTTTCAGCACTTTTTAAGTTCGGTCAATCCCAAGATCCAACAAGAAAACCTGTACAGCCTGTGTTCGGCACTCTCTGTGGCTGTGTGAACTGTTTTTGTTTTGGTATCCTTTCGTCTAATCTTTGACATCTGTCTGACCAGCACAAAAGGAGAAACACGTTAGCAAGGATCATGGGCTGGCAGGTGAAAAACAAGACCTCAGCACAGTTCTTCACAGTTTAGGAACTACGGTTTCCTACCCGGAACACAAATCTCAGCAATTGGTTGTGAACAAACTGGAACGAGGAGCAAATGTCAGCGTGAGTTTAGTCGAGTTTCTGACTAGAAGCAGTGGAATTTAGGACTGTGCACAAACCACAATTAAAAAAGAACGTCTCTGGAAAATTCACAGCCCTGTGTAATGCAGTAATTTCATGTGCAGTTCTTAGACCAACCACTGGGGTCTTAGACCCCACCCTGTTACTATACCATTTCCTTTTAATGTCACTTATTCATCATTTGCAACACAAATGGTCTTCTGCAAACATACTACTATCATATAATCATGCCTTATGAGTTAGAGGACTAAAACAGTAAAGCATGATATATTTGTTGGATAGCATTCCAACAAACATGATGTAAGAGAAGCGAAACACTGTCAAATTATGATGAATGATAATGAATCTATCCAAAGTAGAAACAGGAAACATGTCAAACTCATCAAGCTTCAGCTCATTGACTTCTAGATTGTGGTTCTGCTTTCTTTCACATTTCACAGCTGCACTGTTTTGGACTCCTTTCTCCGTAACCCCTCAAAGACTCTGAATCGTTCACATACTATTAGGATACAGAAGAATTCAGAGAATATACAGAATTATTAGTGAATAATAGTGACATAATGAATAATGAATAATTCTGAGACTTTAACCATTCATAGTACATTCATAGAATCATTCATATTAGATACTGACTAATTCATAGTAGACATTGAATCATTCTTAATACATATTGGATACTGGATTCATAGTACAAAGATTCACACTGGATAATGAATATTATAATAATGACTTTTTAAAATAGTACAGAACCGCAATGTTTATTTATATAACCAGCCAACCAATACTGTTCCGGTGCTGTAACTGTGGTGTTGTAACTACAGTCATCCTGAAGTTTTCTATGTGTGGTATTATACTTATGGATGTTATTTTGTCTTAAAATTCATCAGTTTAGCTTAAATTTGTCTGAAATAATTGACGTGGCAGCAAATAATTGAAGCTTTTTTAGGAGCAAATCTTCAAGCTTTTTTGATCAATATTATCAGCTCAACGATATATCAGCCAGGCTGTAATTCAAAACCCCATTTTTATTTTTTTTGGCTCCATAGACAATTATCAGTTCATTATCAGTGACAGATATAGATACTGTAAAAACTGTAGGACAGCAATATCAATCAATATATTAATCACTAAATAATCTATAGCATCTGGATTCTAAATCAAAGTACAGTTTTCTGTCTGGCTGTGTTCGAGTGAGAAGTACAGCCAAAACCAGTCTATGGATCTGAGATTAACAAAAGAAGCCTGAGGAGAGGCCAGCCTTCTTACCGTAGGCCGGAATACCGTAGTGCTGGCCTGGCTGAGGGTACGTGGCGTAGGCTGCGGCCTGCTGCATTCCTGTGGTGTACTGCGTCTGTCCATACGCAGCCATGTTCTGAGATGAAGGAGTCGGAAGAATATGAGGGTACGGTCGGCTGCTGGGGAAAAAAAGCATAACGTGCAAAAAATGAGGCGCATACTTTCAATCACTGACAAATTCTGTAAGATTCTGCCACTCGTAATGAAATAAATGCTGCTGTAACGAAGTCGAAAAAGAAGGGGGGAAAAAAAACGGAAAACAAAAAGGATGGTCCGGTTGATACACATTGTGAAAGAACAATAAATCAGGCAGGAAATTTTTGCAAGATAATAATTACAACAGATTTGAGGGAATGCGAGCTGCAGACATGAGTGAAAACAAGACGTGCAGATCTGGCAGCAGGATCTAATTAAAGGCCCGAGTGAAGCTGGATGCTGCTTATTTTTTAAAGAAAAATAAAAGTAGCCTTACTTGGAAGGGTAGATCTGTGGAGAGAACTGGTGCGTTTGTCTTGGGCTGAAGCCACTGCTTCCAATGGCTGCACAGAGTCAAAAAAGAAAAGAGGCAAGCACATATTTAAGCATTAAAAAATAAGATAAATATTGGTTCTCGCCAACGGAGCTGCTGGAATCCAGGGAAACAGTAATTACACCCAGTTACTCCATTTGTTTCACTAACTTTATTCCAGGTTAAGCAATAATGAGGGAAAATAATCAGGTGATGTTTTCTGCTGACTGCATGTAACACTTTAAAAGACAGTGTTCACGCACACACAGCAGTGGTCAGTAGTGACTTTAAAGAGGTGCTTACTGAGAAAGTGCCAGGTTTAATTACAGGTACATATTAAATCTTTCATTAAACATACACACAGTCTTTAATGACCGTGTGGAGGAGCATTCCACCACACACACACCACTGTGTGACATGACATCATATTGTAGCAATGTGGACTGATTTTTAAGTGTTATAAAATTGCATGGCAAATGTTTTGGTCAATAATAATAATAATTAAATAATAATAATAATAATAATGTTATGATAATGTTTTGTTTTAAGAAACATACTGGGGTTTATTAAGGCCTATGTTCAGTGAAGACATTTTTAATCCATTCTGCTTTACGCTTGATCCATAACAACCTGTATTGGTACAGTATTACAGGTCTGTTGTGAATGAATTAATAAACATCATTATTAATTAATATTACTAGTAATTATGCACCATTTAAAAAAATGCTTATTCCAGCAAGTGTCAAAAAGGCTGCCTCTGTAATTTTTTCATATTACTTCATTCCCTAGAGAGTGGTTAATTTGTTGTAATAAGCCTTTATAAATTCATGTCAGCTGTCATTTAAAATGCCCTATAGTAAAGAGTTACCAATAATCGCTTTAGGTTGTGAAGTGCGGGGTGATGTGGAGAAGCTGTACGAAACCGCTTGCTTTTAGCTCCTGTATTAACACTGAACACTTTTCCCCCTCACTTCAGCACCTGCCTCTACAAAGCCCTCCCCAGAGCTTGAAGGGGCTCTAACATTACTATATTTCATTAGTGCTGTCAGAGACACGCGTCAAGGCCATGATTTATGTGCGTCTAACATTAAGGTATCAAATACTGAGTCAAATGGTTGTAGGGAAATATGACAAATTAGCAGCAACGCTATACTCCACAGTGAGCACTTACATTTGCTTAGTAAGCGGTGTGAGGAGGCGCTAACACTTATCTAAACATGTTTGCTTAGCTTTGAAACTAATAGCATTCAGAAACTGAAGCTATTCCTGCGGCTCTGCTTAAAACAGTCATCCAGTCAAAACAGCTACACAGCATCAGAATTCCACACTGAACACCATCATGCGAATGATGTTAATTCACATATGTATATATGTGTAACACTGTAACATTTCTACATTATACATGTACATTATACAAGTACAGTGGCATGCCAAAGCCAAAATGGTCACAATTTCGGTTACTGTGAATAGCTAACTGAGCAAAGGATGACCTGATCTCCAAAAGGCCAAACGGAAAAGATGAAACTTTAGTATATTAGTGTATTATTTTTGTTTTGTACAAATTTAGAGTGAAAAAAGGAAATAAGTAGCATGCAAAAGTATTTAGGCATGTTTGTCAGTGCCATGGCTTGTTCACAATCATCGTTAAGAAAGGTCTGGTGATGCAAATGTGAAAGCTTTAAAAAAAATATATTAAAAATACTCTGACTCTCCTAATCTTGTTCAAACATTGGCTTCTCTAAGCAACTGCCTGGCACTCGATTAAGATAAGTGAATCTCACAGAGGACTATAAAAAGGTTATAAAAAGCTTCCCTTTTACTGCAAAAGTAAGATTGAGCAGACTCAAGTGTAGTGGTGCACTGTTCTACTGTGCAGCAACACTGTGACCTTCATTGAAAAGTCTCCAGAAGAAAACCTTTTCCCTCATCCTCAACACAAAATTCAGCTTCAGATGTTTTCCAGGGAACATCGACACAAGGCTGATGCTAAACATCACTGCAAAATCTGTGGATTGACCTTAAAAGAGAGCCCAAGTATCTCACAGAACTAGAAGCCTTTTGTAAGGACTTTCAGGTGGTGGTGACCTCGGATCCTTTTCCTTTCTTGTTATTTTGAAACTGCAAAAGACTTAACTTTTGGAAACTGGGTCATCTTTTAACAGTACCTACATGCAACAGTAATATTATATGACCTATATATATATATATATATATATATATGTGTGTGTGTGTGTGTGTGTGTTCATTTACCTGATCCTGAGAAGCTGTCTAATGAGCCGTCGGCTACAGAGGTGGTGATGTCACTGCTGCTCATTGGCTCTGTTTTAACTGGAAATGCAAAAGAGGACATAGACTTTTTAGAGAGAGAGAAAGAGAGAGAAAGAGAGAGAGAAAGAGAGGGAGAGAGAGAGAGAGAGAGAGAGAGAGAGAGAGAGAGAGAGAGAGAGAGAGAGAGAGAGAGAGCACACACCACATTCATCCACACAGCGTCTGTTTTAGCGTGCTTATTTCCCCAATTTAAGGGAATGCAGTACCAGAAACCACAAACACATGAAAATCCATGTGTTGGCGGGTTTCAGCGTAAGATCAACATTTACAGTGTTTCATAAGATCAGAAGCTGAATTATAAGAAAGTGAGACTACACTGTAATAACCTCATGACCACCTACTTCACCATCCACTACTGATTCATCAGCTCAATGACTCAATACTGAAGCTGATTTTGCATTTAGCATAAAGGACACACCACTGATTTATCAGTATATGTATTTATTCATTCATTACAATCTAGGGTATTCAGTTTAATTGATCAATAATAATCTATGAATTTCCCAGTTGATTATCAATCCAGCATGATTTATTAATAACATCTATCCCAGTTGATTATTAATTAAGTTTACTTTCTTGACTTATCAGTTTTTTATAATTTTAAAGAGTTGCTTTACTGATGGCTAGTTATTGATTAATCAGAGTATTATAAATTTGAGTGGCTTTAATGATGACAAGTTGTTTATTGCATGCCATTATACAAATCTGAGTCACTGTACTGATTAGGCTTTAGATTTATTACTTTATTATTTTGTTGCTCTAATAAATCTCAGTTATGGATTCATCCATTTGATTCATCAATTTGATTAATCACTTAGAAATTTGAATTGCTTTAAAGATGATTATTATTATGATGATTATTATTGTTCTTATTATATTGATTAGTTTTTTATATTACTACGTAGTAAATATTAATTATTGAATCAAGTAGATTGTATAAAAGTAGATCAAATATCATTGATCAGGTCAGTTCTTCTTTTCTTCACTATAGTTATCATTCAGCAAAAAAAGAGAGAATCACGGGCAGCAGTGTGTGTGTGTGTGTGGAATGCATGGACGTACGGTATAATTGAGTTGTCAAGGCTATGTAGTGTGTATAAAATAGTTATGAGTTTGACCCAACTGCTCAGTGTTACAGTGAGGTGATTTCACACAGAGAGGGAGAGAGAGAGAGGGAGAGGCAGAGAGAGGCTCTTTATGAAAGCAGAATTTTAGAGTGTGGGTATTTCAGCCATGCCCAGTGAAACCCCTCACACTCGACACGCCTCGGGCTCATTCATGTCGAACATGATTCAAACACGTGTCTCTACAGAGCGGATGGAAGACACACACACACACACACACACACACACACACCAACGCACTTCAGCTCTTTTCCCCTGTCTGAGTTAAAAAAAAGGGAAAACAGTAGTCCGGTTGCCCGGCTGCATGCACTGACGTGCTAAAGCCTAGCTGCATACCAGAAACAACCATGAACGATTGCAGGAATACAAAATAAATAAATAAATAAATAAATAATGAAAAAGTGGAAAGCGCATCAGTCAGTCCTGCTGATGAGACTTCTTCACTCACTCACATACAGAATCTCAGATCATGCTGTCAGAGCAAACACAGCACAAACACAATCCTAATGAAAGGCACAATAGTTGAAGCAAAACACAATCAGATCCAATTACAGGCACTGAAAATGCGGAACCAATCAGGGAATGGATTGATTATCAATAATCACACCAATTATTGTCCTTTCATTGTTTTCAACCGGAACTGCACAAACCTGCAGCGGACTGTGAACTAGAACTTAACAACCAGTCAGCTGTGGTAAGCATAGTGATGTTATCACCTAGAGAGAGACACAAAAGCGGCACATGATAGTCTACCCCACCAACCACCCCCCCAAACCCCACTAACCACCCCATCACCACCACTGGGGGCTTCTCAATGCACAAACGCAACAAAACCACACATGAGATTACGTTTTGTAAACTGAGCTTCCTGAGGAACAGATTAAGATTCCCAGCAGGAGTGAACGTGAGCGCTTACAGGAACGATGTGTGGCACGCTCACTTCTAACTTCACATAAAGCTCACATCAAGTTTTACGGGCTTTTAGACAGTTAACGGCATTCACATTACTCTGCATTTTTAAAATATAGCACTGTGTGTGTATATATATATATATATATATATATATATATATATATATACACACACACACATATATATATATAAACTGTAAGTTTATTAAGTGTGCCTATAACATTAATTCTTTCACATATATATATTATATATATAAAAAATACATATAAATATATTAATATAAAATGCAAAAACATCCTTTATTTACAAATAAATCTACTAATGTCTTTACATACATTGACTTTACCATAAACAATGCCTTTATATACAATAATAAATAAAATAAATAAATAATAAATAACAATAAATTCAATATACAATATACAATGAAATTTTACTTTAATTTCCTTATACACTATATATATATACACTAAAATGTAATGTTAATTCACTCCATACAATATAATGGAAAATGTACATACAACATTTTTGCAAATACAATTTTTGTTTTATATAAAAAATTATTATTTTAATTTTTTTGGTGCAAAGCACCTATTCACTTTACAATATAAGACTATTCTTATATACAGAGAAATGTTATGTTAATGTAACATTAATTGTAACTGTATACAACAAAACATTAGTATTGTTATATAAGGAAATTAATATTACATTTTATTGTATAAAGTTCAAATTAACCTACAATTTGTAACTTTAAGTTATAGAGACCTATTTATTAGTGTAATAAATGCAGTATTCATTTCTTCATTTAAATTGAAATTTAATGTTAATTCTTTTTATATCTGTAACAAAGCAGAAAACAAAACCTCTCTATAAACATCAGCCCTGTGTAGGAAACTATACCTACAGGAGGACATCAGAAGGAGCATGTAGAAAAAGACGCCTGGGAGTCCACCTGAACTCTATCCAGTACCAATGTATTAAACAGGCGGTCTTACCTTCAGTGCCATTTGGTGTCATGGAATTATTGTTGATGTGTGTGTTATCGAGGTTTGGGCCGTTTGGGGATTCGCTGCTGCCACTGACTCGACTGTGCGGACTGGCTAGATCCTGCATTTCCATAGACCTACAACCATACACACACATACACACACACACACGACACAGCCTTCATTTTACTTGAATACACATGCTGGAATACGTACGCAACTTTCATAGATTAAAACATTAAGGAATCAGCCAATGATTTATCATTGTATCTTGATATTTACAGTGTAATCATCATTACCACCCACAACTCTGAAAACTGTCATGATTGTGTTGCTCATGCTACAATTGCCAATAACCAAAAAATATATATTAATATATTTATATAACTATTCATATAAACCAATATTACAGGCTAATGCATTTTTCCATTTTTTAATAAACCTGTTCAAATACTGGCCATTATCACAGCAGCAGCATTATCTCCAGCATTTACAGCATTTATTTCTCTCCTTTAATAAATTAATCCAATTAACAAAATGCTACAACATGACAAACAACCAATTACAACAATAAGAACCAGTCTTCTAGAACCATTAAAGAACCATTTCAGTGTTCCATAAACACTATGGTTACTGTCAAATCATCATTTTCCAAGATTGTACTTTTTAAAAAAGTTCTTTAAGGGCTTTATATAGAACCCAGACTACTCAGAGAACCATTTGAATGCAGAACCTTTAAAAATAGTTCTACACAGAACCTAAATAACACTGTTATGTAGAACCATATGGTGGATGCTCAAATGATTCTTTACATTGATGGCAATGGATCTTTTGTGAATGTTTTTTTTATAGCACCAAAAGGGGTTCCACTGTCATTATAGGTCAAACAACCCCTTTTCAATACGATACAGAACCCTTTCCACTATCGTTACGGTTTTAATACAATGCAGAACCCCTGTCGCTGTTAGAAGTGAACGAGGGTGTCTCGCACCAACCCCCCCCTCCCCCCACCTCCGAGATGCAGCCAGGGACACCTGACCCAGACTTAGCAATTAATGAGACACCTGATGATTGACTTTAAGCTCATTTTAAACATCAATAATGGAACAGCAGCTCTGCTGAGCAGCGTGCAGTTTTCATCCAGATTTACACACCGTCGGCCTTCATGAACACACACACACACACACAAAATGTGACTTTATGACAAGAATACTGCTTCTAACTAAGTCCAGCTCTACACACACCCTCATCACCAATATCCCCTTTTATAGTGAACAGTGAGGAGTGTGTAGTAGTATGACCTTTCTCCTTTTAACAAACACTACTCATCACTATACAGAACCATACAGAGCCACTAAACACCCACGTCTAAAACAAGCGAGTAGGCAGACGTGTGTGAACAGCTCATCTCTATGAAGTGAGCAGAGCAGGAGAGCGTGAGTGTAGAAGAGCACGCTGTAATGAGGAGCTCTGAGACGGCTCAGTCTAACATAAACACAGTCAAACTACCATTCAAATACACTTATTATCTCCCTCTCTTTCTCGCTCTCCTCTCACTCATTCATTTTTTTTCTCTTCTGCCAATATCTCTCTGTCTCTCTCTCTTTTTTTCTCTCATTCTTCCTTATTCTCTTCTTTCAATTGCGTCCTTCTTTTTCTCTGTATCTCGTTTCTCCTTCTTTCTGTCTCTAACTCTGCCTTTCTTTCTTTCTCGATCGCTCTCTCACTCTCGCGTCAGTTCTATACTACAGAGTTACCATACGTTTCTAGAGCACTGTTCTAGATACAGTGAAGCACCACTGTAAGAAGACTGAAGGTGTTCAGAGGTTTAAACTGAATGAGTGATGTCGTTGGGAATGGCAGGGAAGAAGTTGAACTCAGAATAAACTTCATTAACAATTATTCAAGCATTATTCAGCCTTAATTAAGCATTAATAAAGCCTTCCCAAACCGTTATTACAGAGACAGGTGATCAGAAATCCTCCTTTCTTTCCCTTTCATTCACAGAGCAGTTGAGGAAATAGTTTATACTAGGTTTCTAAAGGCTTCTAGATTTAGACATATTGTAGGTTCTAGGGAAAAGCTTTTAACTGGTAGAGAACCTCAAGAATGTTCCTCACACAATTTATATGCAAAACTGCTCTGCTTGTCTTTAAAGAATCATCTCTATTTGCTAAATGGTTCTTTAGGTACCCAAAAGTTGTTCTTCTGCAGCATCGCTCTAGATAGTGTACTAGAGCTGACCTGACTTCAGCTCAATAAGAGTCTCAGTGATGCTGCTAGAATTAGCCCATTCTCTCTCTCTCTCTCTCTCTCTCTCTCTCTCTCTCTCTCTCTCTCTCTTACCTGAAACTGGATGGGGCTCAACCATTTGACTCAGATATCCTCTTTTCCCCTTTTCTTCCCTCTATTCCCTCCTCAAGTCTTTTTTTTTTCCACCTGCTGATCCCTCTGAAACAATGTCTGTCCTTGTTATTCCAGCCCGGTGTCACTGTCCAGACCCATCCGTCACACAATAGCCGTTGTCTGAGAAAACATTATTGTTATGGTGGAGAAGCCCGAGCCGGACGAACAGAGACACATTGTGAGCAGAGTTTTTTTTTTCTAGTTTCTTTTTTTCCGGGCCCTCTGCTTCCTCCTGCAGGTCCAGCCTTCTCCCTCCTACCGGAGGTGGACTGACGGATGGAAAGGTGATTCATCATTGGAGGAGGACAGCTGCAGACTGGATTAGCTCTCAGCCAATCAACACGCAAACACGGCTTAGCCAAGGTAAGCAGGAAGAGGAGGGGCCGGGGGGGGCAAAGGGGGGGGGCATGGGTAACTACTGCTAATACCCCTACAGCAGGGGGTAGGTGAGTGAGAAAGAATTAATTATTGCTATTGCTTTTATTCACTACTGTTGTCACTTATTCTGTAATTATTGTTACTTTTATTGAGCTGTAATTTTGTTGTTTTTGTTGTTATTTTTGTAATGCTTTGGCAATATTGTTGCCATTACAGTCCTGCCAATAAAGCTTCTTTGAATCTTGAATCTTTGAATCTTGAGAGAGAGATGGACTGTTCATTTGACCTGTGATCTTTGATCATTTCTTGTTAAAATTTTCTTGAGATTAAAATGTAGAATTTTTGAAATTTCTATTCTATTTAAAGACATGTTCATGACAATAATAATGTATCTTATACAGGTACGTTACAATAACACAACTTCAGAATGTAACAACAGCGTAACGTGTATCTAAAGTTGTAATAGTGTAACTTATGTACGTAGCAACTGTAACTTTATAATATGTATATAATGTAATACTTTATAATTAGGGCTGCACAAAACTGGAGAAAACTGACACTGCGAAATGAGTTATTTCTGCTATATCTGGTGCTATATTAAAAAATACAGGAATTTTCACCAGATTTCCCCAAAGTCAATGATCCAAAGTGTAGTGATATTAATAATGCACTATGTGTATCCATGTGTATCCAATCCAAAAGACTGGAAACAAATTAATGAAATAAACAATATTGGCCAGATAAAATCAACCTCCGGTAAATTTCCTTGCATATCAAACAGCAAAAAAGATTTCAACTTGACATTGCATGTCCGTCTTCCGATGTGACTACAGCACCTGTGCATAGTGCGTTAACAATGCTGAAACCATATACTGTGCAGCGCTAGTCACACGTAACGACTTCGCTGTCACAAAAAAAGCTTGTATGTCTAAAACATTACATTTACAGGATCAGTAAAAAACCTAAACTAAACTTTGGACATCAAAGTAAATGTTTTTACTTCAGATCATTTTGGAGCATTTCTATTGGTCCATTCAGTATGATGCTTTGGCACAATAAAAAGAACAATCATCAGATTCAAATTATGTCAAAAAGTAAAAAAAAAACTAAACAAAACAGCAAACCTGGAGAGAGATTTACCGTTTACGCAACTTGTGCACTGTACTTCAGTGTAGGAACGTTTCAGTCCTGTTTCAGCAATACTGTATCTAAATATGGTCAACTTACTGAACAGAGACAGAGGGAGTGAGAGAGAGAGAGAGAGAGAGAGAGGTGTTGAACAGAAGCAGTGGAGTGTGACCCCCCGCAGCATCCTCGGCACATCTTTCATCTGCAATCGACGCTTATCTGAAATTTATCTGCACTCCCTCTGCCTTCACACTGACAGGCACTAACGACCATCAGCCCCGAGGCTGCGGGAGGGAAAGAGAGAGAGAGAGAGAGAGGGGTGGGGGAGAGCACTGTGGTGCATCTTTGCTAGAAACAGTAAGATGGTGAACATACGGAGCCGCATGTGTTTCTTATGACTCTACAAATGCTGCTATTACTCTTCCACTTGGCAGACACACTCTCGCTGCGCTGTCCACTCTGACTCCGGCCACGGCCTTTACACTCCTCAAAAACGCTGCCCTACACACACATACACACACACTCCTCCAGCACAGATCAGCCTTACCCACATTGAACAACAAGCCACATGAACTGTTCTTCTGACTCTCCACCTACTTGCTCAGTTCAGCTACAGTATTCAAACAGTACACATACAGAATCCAAGTCTCCATACAAGTTCCAATATCAGTATCAGTTCATTATTACGTATAATATCTACATAATCGTATGTTAGCATAATAAATAAGAACTAATAGGTCCAAACATCTTAGCATAATTCTTGAATGATTCAGTAGATTCTGAATCATTCATAGTAGACTTTGAATCATTTATAGTAATTACCGAGACATTCACAGTAGATAATTCATTATTTATAGTAGATAGTTAACCATGCATATAGATATTGAATAATTCAGGGTAGATTCTGAATCATTCATATTAGATACTAAATCATTCAGAGTAAATACTGAATTAATTACAGTAGATTCTAAATCATTCAATATTTCATAGTGGATAATGAATAATTCACAATATATACTGAATTATTTATATTAGATTCTGAATCATTTATAGTAGCTACTGAATTATTTAGAGTAAATACTGAATCATTTGTAGTAGATACTGAGTAGTAAATTTGTAGTGTAGTATATAGTCATAGTAGATACTTCCAACCATGCACTGAATAGCTCAATGTAGATTCGAAATCCTTCAAAGTAGATTTGTATTTATTTATTGTAGGTACTGAATAATTAAGGTTTTCAGATTTTACGCTTACGTACGCTTACGAAGCAATTAAGTAAAATGCCTCTGGATTCAAACGTGAAATTCCGCATAAATAAATAAACTACTAAAATAAATGGCACCATATATATAATTAATGAACTAAAAAACAGCAATCTTTTTGACGTTACATATTTATTTCTTTATGACATATGTGTGTGAATCCTCAGTGAAACTGAGGCTGAAGCTTTTTCGACAGCAGATGATGAGGAATGGCGTGAAGAAGGCGAGGACTCAAAAATAAAAGGGCAGAAGTGGTGGTAGATTGAGATTAGTCTGTGTATGAAGTGGAGAGCTTGTTGGTTTTGGCTGTCTCTCTACCAGCAGGTGATTCTCTCCAGGTGAGGGGGGTGGGTGTGGGGGCGGGGCTTATAAAAGCAAAAACAAGCCCTTCTCCCACACCGCTGAATATTTACTGTTTAAGAAAAAGGGAAAAAGGGAGCGCATTCAGCATCTTTGATGTTCGTCTGAATTGAACCTGAACCGAGCTGCCTTTGATGCTGCAGAACAAAGCCAAGCGTCCTAAAAAAAAAAAAAGCCAAAAAGCCGAGCGCACGTCACTCAGGAGTGTTTGCTCAGGGTTTTGTCTCGCTTTGCTTGTTTCTAGCTCTGCGTTTCCACAGGCAAACACACGGCCCAGTTTTTAACATGCACACATACACACACACACACACACACACTCTGACACTGACCAAGTGGAACTAAACACTTTCTGAAGAATCTCAGGAAGTGGATTGAGATGGTTGTCAGTGATTCTCTTCAGAGCAGACAGTGGATACAGAGTGAATTTCTAACTGATTTAACCTTAAATACATGCTAATTAGTGCTGAATTGAAAAAAAATAGCAATAACTCAAGAAATGCAACCCTTGACCCCGAAATCTCCCCATTTATCCACCTCTACTTCCCGCATTACTGTAGTTTAACTGTACAGGCTCATGCACGTCACAAGTTTTTAAAAACAATGCTTTAATCAAAATAACTTAAAAACAACTAATCCCCACTTAAGATGGTCAGCTGAGTCCACATGGTGGCCCAGGAAAAATAAATCTATTCGCAGAGAATGTCGATGTAGACAACAATTGGACACAGATGTGAGTTGAATTAGACACAGTATACAAAAACGCTACACTGCACTTGTCTCTGAGCGCTCATACCATATAGCAGTAAAAACACCGGAGAAGGGAACGTTGTTGAGGGATAAAACAGTAAAAAGTGCTTAGTCTAGAGTAAATCAGCTGACCATTCTATATAAAACAAGGTAAATAATAATGTGTTTGATAATATGAACGTGTAAGCAGATCTTTACTCAGCACTAAATGATTATTAGATATTATTAGACATATAATATTGCACAGCATTATTAGACTGCACTCAAAACCAAGCCTCGCTATCACCAACCAGGATTCACCAAAAAAAAAAAAAAAAACTTCACACACACACACACACACACACACACTCATTAACGGCGTAGCAGGAGCTTTTCCATTGTTTCCCGTGCAGATTATACCGATTAAAGCCTGATATGTAATTAAAACGTTAATTCCTGGCAGATGTGTCTCGTCTTGGTGACATGCAATTTGTCTCTCTGCGTTTTATTCGCTCTGACACGCTGCCCGGCAATCCGGTGAATAGCTACACGAAAATCTGCTAATGCTGCGCTACTCAGGCTCTGAAATGATTTCCAGAAGGCCGCTTCATTTTTGAACGGACCTCCAACATGATACACTGGCTATCCCCCGCTCGGCCTACCGCAGCGTAATCACAACAACCCCCACAATCCCAACGAGATGCACAAAAAAACTGCCCTGAAGAAAACAACCTTAAAAATAAGAAACTAAAACATTAAATGTATTCACTTCTGTAAAAAAATCTAATAAATTAAATGAAATGTAAAAATTTTTATATTTTACTTTATTCCTTTCAAGCTCATTTCAATATAAAATCTGAATAATAATCCTAATTCTAATCCACACACATCACTAACCATCCCATCATGCACCATTAATAACTGCCAGCTATTTGCATACACAATTAACACGATCTGTAAAGGTCAAGAGGTCAGAAAGCGATCATTGCCCGTTGTTTACAATCTTCACCCCGTAGCTTCCTCGCGTAAACAAACTGGCCGATTACACGTCAACATAAACAGCGGGAGTGGGAGAATCGGGGTCCGCTTCCTGTTCCTGAGCTGACCGACGGGGTGTGAATATAATGGTACCCTGTTATATTTACCAAACAGGGCCGAGTGGCGGCTCTGCTCTCCAGCCTCCGCTCCCCTCTCTGCCCCTCATAAACAGGATCAATTAACCCTCTGCGTCTTTCAGCATGCACCATTTGCAGCACGCACACACACACACAGACACACACACACACACAGATAGAAAGACAGATGCAAAACACTGGGCTTTCAGCAAACAGCACTACCGACTGCCACTCGGTGCATGACAGCTTAGCAATTCGCTCAAACATTGGCCTTATTAAAGCAAATACAGCGGGTCAACAGCCTCAATCAGACGGCTCGTTAGCAAATAATTAGATAAACAAGCGCACATGAAAAGAACGGAGAGCCGTTTCATCATCACACCAGACACTGAGAGAACGCCCTAATGTTAGTTTATTTTTCCTGGAAAAAAAATCATTTGAACCTTAATTTAATTGAGAAATTGCAAATTTTGTGGTTTTAAACACTAATTTAAATCCAGTGTCTGGTTTTAAACACTCCTTTTAATAAAGTGTCTGGTTTTAAACACTCATTTAAGTCCAGTTTCTTTTTTTAACACTCATTTAAGTCCAGTTTCTTTTTTTTTACAGTAATTTAAGTCCAGTTTCTTTCTAAAACACTCATTTGAAGCTGGTGTCTACTTTAAAATGCTAATAAACTGAATCTATTTCTAAAGGGTTTAATATTAAAATATTCACTTAAAAAATACCCAAATGTTGTTTAATCGACAGATTCAACTGTTTTGTTTTTCTGTCTGAACAAAAACCTGTACATTTTATTTTACAGGAGAAGCACATAATAAACTCCTGGCAGTAAATGTAGCTTTAACTGCTCTTATTCTAAGTAAGTCTAAGTAATGGAGTCTGTTCATAATGAAATGGGGTAAAGAGCAGCTGCTGTTTTCAAATCGAGCAATAAAATAAAATAACGTTCAGAAAGGAAAAATTCTGCCTAAACACAAACAGTATTTTTGTGAACTGAACGGAAACGTCCACTAAAATGAAATCCTACAGTAGTTTGTGCTGAAGTGTGTTTAAGAAGAGGGTCACGTTCTAGACATACAGATAAGTGTAAGGAACAAGAACATTAGCAGTTGTTTCAGAGGTTGAAGCCGCGCATTCCTGCCGCTGCAGATGGCACCGGACGTCAAACTGGCTGAACTCGGACTGTGCTGGTGTTGTATACTGTGCCGGAGAGGCTGCGCCCTTACAAACAACATGGTTCTGCAAGGGTTCCTGGCTTCCACCCATCACTCTGTCCTTGGTACAGAATCTTTACATTGTGTGTAGGCTCTTCAAACTATTTTATCATTTGTCTTTTTTTTATTTTAAAAAAGCAGTTCTACACAAAACATCCACTTATAGATTCATTCAATTGAATTTTAGCGTGGAACATACAGACCCTTTAAATTATGTGTAGGTTCTGTAGCCTTAAAACAGGCCCTGCACAGTCACGTCTCTATTTTATACAGAAAAACTGTTACATAACAAATAGCCACTGAAAGGGTCTTCCCTGATTCTTAGCTTGAACTTTGCAATACATCTTTAAATGATGCACATTTGCGCATCTATATAAAAAAAAAATAAGGTTCTCAAATAGTTTTCGGCGTGGGTATTCAGTTCTATAATAGATACAGAGGTCCTTTAATCATTTTAAAAGGTTCTTCAGCCTGGCACATCTCTCAATATCACCAAAAAGCAATTCTATAACCAAGCATCCACTAAAAGGGACCTATTTTAACTGGTGTAGATAGTCTTTAGCCTTAGACATGCTGTTGTCTAGTTGCTGTAGTACTGTTACACAACATGGAGGTTCTTGAAAGTTTCTCAAAATGCTTTGAGTTTTTTTTCAAAAGTGATTATGGTTTGGTGTTTTTATTTAAGCATCGCTCCAAACAGAGGTATTTTAGTTTTTGAGGGGTCTTTTAGTCTAATTTTGAAGAGCGCAAGCAAATAAAAGATAAAGATATTAAAATGCAGTGGTTCTAAAAGAAAAATAATAAAACTAATACATACATACACACACATTATATATATATATATATATATATATATATATATATATATATATATATATATATATAAAATACATAAAAGCTATTTTACATCACCTCTAATTAATCTACACCTGTGTACAGGTCCGTCCTCACCTGCGGAGAGCTAAAACAGGAATAGGAGTTTGTATCCAGTACCAAAAAGGAATTGGTAATAGTCTTAAAAATGTTTTAGTTTGTTTTAACAAAATAATTAATATAATATATGCTCATGATACTGGCTCAACTAACAGTCGAGGCGCATTTGGGAGCTCTGCTGTGTAAAGTGACCCGTGGCGTGTGCTGCACACACATTTCTAACTGGTTTCTTTATTTGTACACTTTTTGTTCATTTACTGAGATATTATATTTTTTTAAATGTGGGATATTTTGATTATAGCACATTACTTTTATGATTCCTTCTCAATTTCCCTTTGATTTCTGCATGTATTTTGCCTGTATTTCAAAATATTATATGTTCCTATTTGTGTAGAGCATTTTGTGCTGCTTTAAACATGCTTATAAATAATCAGAGCTCCACTGCAGTTTTTAGTAACTGTATAATAACTGGACTTATTAGTGCAGAAATGAGTGCAGTTATTACACAACAGCGTGTGTAATAAGCGGGTTCTACGGGTGCTGTGAGAGATTAGTGATGAAATTTGTCCTAAATGTTAAAGTAAGGTAGACATGTGGAAATATTTCATACAGATCATTTCACATGCTGCTCTAAATGTATTCTAAAAGTCTAGAAATGGCTTCAGTTGATTACAATTCTGTAAATGAACTGTTTGCAGACCGGACTGACACACAAGCTGATTTTAAATGATAAAGCAACGCAGCACTTACACACACACACACATACACACACACACTCACAGGCGTAGAGTGGTAAAAGAGTACTCACTGCACTTCGGGATGAATCCGTACACTTTGTTATCCCGACTTTTCCTGCTGTTTTCTGCGGAGCAAGCGCGAGTTCCGGAGTCACACAGTGTGTGTGTGTGCGCGCTTCGCAGAAACTCTGCTTCGGGATCAACTCAAAAACACACAGATCACACACGCGGAGAGAGAGATTTTTTCTTTTTCATTTTAGGTGTGAGAGAGCCATGGGGTCCGACGCTGATCTCTAGAGACTCCCGGTGTGTGTGAGTGTGTGTGTGTGTGCGAGAGTGTGAGAGTGTGTGAAGGAGAGCAGTCCGCTTTACTGCTGCGGGCAGTGGCCAGCCGGAGTCTGAGGAAGAGAGAAAAAAAAGTAAGGGAGAGAGAGAGTGTGTGTGTGTGTGTGAGAGAGAGAGAGAGAGAGAGAGAGAGAGAGAGAGCTGGTAGAGAGAGGGAGGGAGTGGGAGGGAAGTTTTGAAAAGACAAAGTTTCTCTCTCTCTCTTTATCTCTCTCACTCACTCACTCACTCCATCCTCTCTCTATCTCTCCCTTTTCTTTCCCCTCATGTCTATTTTCCTCTTTCTTTTCTCCCTCTCTCTCTGCCACATTTTCTTTCCCTCTGTACCGATCTGTCTCTTGGTCTCTGTTCCTCTCTCCTTATCTCTTTTCCTTCTGTCTCCTTTTCTTTCTTCACTCTTTCTCTTCTTCTCTTTCCTTATCTTTATTCCCTTCCTACCTCTTTTTCTCTACAGACTGCTCTCCTTTTTGCTCTCCTTCTCATCCCTCTTCTCTTTATTTGTATCCTGTCCGCCTCCTTTATTTCTCTCAATCCTTCTTTTCTCTTTTTTCTCTCAATTTCCATCTCTCTCTCTCTCTCTCTCTCTCTTCTTACCCTTCATATCTTTATATATATATTTTTCTCTCTCTCCCTCTCTGTTTTTGTCTCTCACTCCGTCAGTGTCTGTATGTCATTCATTCACAGCTTTAAGGACTGTAGGCTTCTCTAGATTTTATCACTAATTCAAAGACAATGAAGATGCAGATCCTTCATACATCTTCACACACACACACACACACACACACACACAAACACACACACACACACAGTGTCCTGGGGCAAGGCCTCCCGCTCTTCTGTTGTTTTTATTTTCTTTTCTTGCCGGCCGTAGAGCTGCAGAGCAGCAGTGCTGGTGGGTCAGTCAGGCTGCTGCAGGTAGAAATTAGGGGAAATCTTGGCAGTTTCAGCTCTGAGGGTTTTTTTTATTATAGTTTTATTGGGACTGGCTGGATTATCCAATCAGCAGTGTTAGTGCAAATTCATCCTCGGCGAGAGAACAGCCTCTGCAGTGTGTTAAAGGTAAAGCCTGACGTATCACACCCTCACTGTTCACTAAACTCACACCTAACACAACTACACTTACTCTACCATATTTCTTTTGTTTGCACATTTTGCAGTTTTGATGTTATATATCAAAAAAAAAAAAAAAAAAAAAAATCAAAATGTCATACAATTTTTTTGCGATAAATCACATTTTTGCACAATTAATCACAATTAATCACATTATGTCATACAATTTGTTGTGATTAGTCACATTATTTTGTGCAGGTAATCGTGATAAATCACATTATTTGGTGCAGGTAATTGTGATAAATTATTCTCTTATTTGTTGAACGCTGTGTGCTGTGCTCTTGTCATGAGTTCTTGGTGGCTCTCGAGGGGAACTGGAGCACCACTCTCTAAAACAGGAGAATGCAGAAACGGCTTAAGAAACATTAATGTTGTTTTTTTTCAGTTTAGTCATTTACATTTCCATTACTAGCTAAGACCCCAACGACATGATGCTACCAGCACAGGGTGGGCGAAGGCTCAACTGCGGCTAGCATCACGCTGAGTGATGGGCAAGAGTTAGAACTATCATACCCAAGAGTGAGGCCAGTTTTGTATGTATATATATATATATATACACAAGAATATAAGAATGCATGTACATACACACACACACGTTGCTTTACAAATGGCACACTGATTTAAAAACTTGAATATGAAGCATAAATATGAATTTAATGTGCCATTACTCTTTCATAGATCACATTGGATGTTATTTTTCAATACATTAATATTAAGTAAATAATAATTCTGCTTTAGAATGTGCAGAAGAGAGCTCTCAGAAGAAGATGTAAACTTCTTAATATAACAACATCTAGGTTACATGTGGGTGGGCAAACAAACACCCAGACACAATGCGTGTGTGTGTGTGTGTGAGAGAACAGGCGTAAACCACCCCAGTATAAATAACCCACTCTGCGCTCCTGCCAGTGGGCCAGTGCTGTGCTGCTGATGCGGTCACGATGCGCGTGCAGTCTCTGCGGGTAAAGCCTGTGCCTACAGGTAAACCAGCCGTTTCACATTTCAGCCTCAGAAAATTAAATATATTGCAGCTTAAAGAGGTTCTTGATAACTCAATAGGCTAATAAATGCTAGGGGACTCTCAAGTAACTATTTTCAATAGCTGTGGGGTAAAACCGGCCAATCGAGTTACGCCGCTCGCCCGCTCTCCTTCAGCAGCTGTATGAAATTAGCTTTCAATGTAATTTCGCAAGTGAGTTATTTTCCAATTGCACAGCGTAATTACCAGCAGTCTGTTTATGTCTCCCAAGCAAACACGCTCATATTCTCCTCCCTAACTCGCCACGAATCTAATTCACGCCGCAGTTAGAGAAAGTTAGATCTGAGTTTGAGTAAGATACTATATGAGCGACATAATGATGAATAACACTGTAGGAGCAGGAAAGGCACTGGAACGGCAAATTACAAACACGCTTAAAGAAAATGAACACAGGATGTTGGCATATGATGAGCAATATGTTGACACAACACTATAAGAGAAAGGACTTTATGCATGAGAACTGTATTAAGGTTAAACCTCTACAACATTAAACCTTTATGCCGGACACAGCTTGTACGGAAACTGATTAAACAGAGGACCGCTTCATCTAGAGCATCAAGTCAAATTTAAATTTGTACATTACAAATGTACATATTACATATTCATATATATATTTGACTATATTTATACTTCAGCTGACTCCAGCTTTTTATTTTATTCTGTTTTTATTAATTTATTACAATTTGTAATTGTAAGTGCACGCTTTTATGAAAACGCAATATGGAAAGAAATATCTTGAGTAGTGTATTTAATATTCTAATTTATATGAATCAATAACATTCACATTGTGTGCGTTACATACAGAACTTTGATGGAAATGACATTTCGATTGTAATATTTCTATGATTCAAACTGTTGATCACTTTTTATAAAGGTAACTTAAGCACCTGAGAAATATGAAATATACTAACACAGTATGAGAAAGGATATAGGAATATAAGAATATATTTAAGCTACCAATCAATATAAAATCAAAATTAAGAGAAAACTTATGCAATATAACATTTTAAACTAGAGTATTTCTAATAATTAACACTGTGGACCACTACAGAGATAACTTCAGCACTTAGAACATTAAGCAATATGAATGTACAGCTGTTTGGAGAAACGTGTTTTATTTGCTGATATTTTAACCCCTTAAACTGCCGGAGCGCTAATTTCTTCCCCACGAGTTCCTGAATGACTTTCAGCAGCTATTAAATAACAGGTCTCATAATTCATATGTGATTTTTATTTATAATTCATATCTGGGTTTGTTTATTTACTTCTTTATTTGTCCATCTATCTGAGTTTTTAAAAAGCTTTGGAACGTCGGTGCGCCCGCGCTGATTACACGAGCCTCCGTTGGACTTTAACAAAGATGCATTGATGCTGTGAGACTGACATCAGCGCTAAAACGCTACTTGCCAAGAACTATATCAAGCAAGAAACATGAGAAGTGGAGCGAGATTAAAAGTGAAGCCGTTCTTTATTAAGGATTATCCTGATGGTACCCTGCGGTCGTTGCTGCGAGGCAGTGGTGGGGGTGTAGGGAGGTCTGCTGCGTGGAGCTTATCAACAAATTATGTCACAAATGCATAATTATGCTGTGATTCATGCTTTGCCTACAGCCGAGCCACCAAACCTGCTGCCTACTCACAGCTCATAAAGTGATTCAGCTGTAAACATGGGCTGTTTGGAGTCGTCCGGGACCCGCCGGTGCAGCGTTATTACTGACGTCTGTGCTGAAGGCATTGTTCGTAACGCTAATTATACCTGCAGTAAACACTTCTAACAACTTCTAACTGAATGAAGGTAGTTAGTGAAAGTTAGAGGTGTAGAAGTTAACAGATCTAAAACAAGCAACATTAGAATTTCACATTTTAGCATCATCAAATCATCCAATGTTAACATATCGACTGTAGTGAAAATAAAAGCACCTTTCCAAGAAACAACCAAAATAGGAAAAAAAGAAAAAGTGGGCCAAAAGTATTGGGACCTGCTCATTCATTATTTCTTCTGAAATTAAGAGTAATTAAAAAAGAGTTTAAGAACAGTTTTTTATTCTATCGATAATCACCAGCCCACCTCATCCCCATATCAGCCAAAAGTACTGGATGGCGCATCATCATTCCAGAGAACACAGTTCCACTGCTCCACAGCTCAATGCTAGGGGATTTTTACCCCTCTAGCCCACGCCTGGCATTAGGAATGGTGCCAATAGCTCCATAGAGCCCTATTCTATTGGCACTAGACAAGCTGTGCATGTGCATTTGCACATGGGTGCAACGTAAAGAAGCTGAATGTATTCAGTTTTCAGTATTTAGACATATATCTAGGCTCACATGGGAGGTTCAAAGTCGTAGAAAGTTATTCAGAGTGGGTTGGCGTAGTAATGCTCCGGTCTACAGAACCGTAACAAACTAGTGAATGGAAACGGACATCTGAACCCCTAAAAGCTCCCTCACAGAAATTATTATTATTAGTATTAAATTAAATGGGTATGGATAGGCTGCCTATTGCCTGAGGGATTTTGTATATTTCAAAAGGTGGGATACATGCATGACGTTGCATGGCAAAATGATCCACATCAAAAAGATTTGTTATTTTACCATTATTAACATTCCACATAAACCTCAAAAGACACCTGTAGATTCACTGGTGGTTTTCGAAGGTAAATAAAACGGCTACATTTGCAATTAACTGTCGTTCTCACAAAATGATCAAAATAAAGGCTCCTTATATGAGGAGGCCATTGAAAGTGGAATGCAGAAATCAAATAAGTAGCTGGAAAAATGAGAATGAGCACAGAAACTAAAGTGTGTGCGAGACTCTAATCTTGGCTGCAAAGTGAGAGGTGTGAGCTACAGTAAAGCAGCCCAGGAGCCCAATCAACACAACAGAATCAAACTAAACCCAGAAAAGACATGAATGTTAATGACTAAAATGGACCTGAGGAGAAAGTCCTCACTGATTAAAAAGTAAAAGTACTGAAAACACTCAGATGGCAATACGATAGCATATCTGCAACATTTATATTTTCATATCCATAAGGCGCATGCTTATTTAGGGCCACTGCAATGTTTACATAACGTCACAGTTTGGACGTTGGGGGTCAGAGGGATTGAGTTTCTTCTTCTGCCACCGGTCCCTGAACGTAACACTGCAAACCCCACGGACAAGAAATCTGAACTCAGGCCTTTAAAAACAACATATTTTACATATTTATCCAAACACCAGCAGCTGAAGTGTTTCCCTGCTGACCAGGGCCCATGTCCGCCATGCCTGGATGACGGTAGAAGTTGAATTTGTCAGTCAGCTCCTCACAGAAAAAAATAAATAAAATAATAATAACAATATAATATATAAAAAATCTGAAAAAAAAAATTTGATTACAATACAACCATTCCAAAGGACTGCACTGAAAGGACTACTTCCATCAAGGTCTACTTTACAACGCTAATATTAATAATTACTATGTAAAACTATGCAGTGAGTCAAACTGAATCCAATCATCCGAGTCTAAATGGTTTTGCTCATTATGAGGTCTGCAGGTTAGTATGGGGGATTTTAGCAATATGTAAATGTGACCATGCCAACCTATCATGTCTGTTTTTCTTTATGGCCCTTTAATGACACAGGTTTCCAACAAGTTTAGCTCTATTTAAAACTAGTGCTTTCTGCACTGTGGTAGGAAACAACTGGCCATTCTTTAGGACAGAGGTCCTTATCTGCTAAATGAAAATACCTGAAATCTGATTCTGATTAAAAAAGAACGAAGCACGAGCAGCAGTATGACTCAGAGGCATGCAGCTCTGGCTGGTCATTCTTCTCCCTTTTGCTTTTCTATTAATCTGCACAGCCTCATTTGATGATGCAGCTTTTCTTGTGCAGAGCTTCAATCCAACAACACACAGTCTGAATAAACCAGCCCAGCTCCAGTCTCTACCCAAACACAGCCTGCCTGCGACTCCAGGCTGATCTTTGATGACGATGACAAGCTGTCACCACAATAAAGACTTTGACAGCACAGACAGATCATTTTAAAGCCCCCGAAGGTAAATTAGTAGCAAGTAAAGAGCTTTCAAGTGGTGAATGAAAGTTGCAGTGAAGCCGCATTTCTCCATAAACAAACATCAGGTTTGGCCGTCTGTGAGGCTGATGGGAAAATCGGTGGACCTCCTACTCAGAAACATGACTGTTTTTTTTTCATCTTTATTGACCAGAGGAATGAATATGATGGTTATGGAAGGACAACATGTGCCAGTTACCAAAAGTACAGTGAGGTGTCTCGACATTCCTGAAATATATGTGAAAACCGTTATTTTCCACACTTCGTTCATTTCTGTACAATGAAAACCTGTATATACCTAAACTATGATGTGTGTAAATGTCTTCATCCATCTGAAAGTAACTGTTTATTTGATAAAACATTACAATAAAGACAAATAATCAGTCCTTTGTGCACGAGTGTGTTTGCTTAACCATTTCCAGTGCTTTCCTGGAGGGTTACAAGCCCCAGTTCCCATCCAATCCCTGACTGTCTGAATCGTGCAGTGGAATTCGAGCATGATTTTGAGGGCGCTACAATTTCTCACAATGCTCTCGGAATTTCTACTGAAGAGCGTAACTCATTACATGAGCTGAATGTGGACCGAAATGTCTTTGGACGTTGTGAACTTCAGATATTTTTCCATGAACTTTGTTAATGGGATTCTTATGTTTCTAAGCCACATAACAGTCAAAGATTATTCCTTGAACAGCACAATTCAGAATTCAGTTGTGTGAGTGTATATGGACCAATGATGTATTGGTCCATTCTGGTCACAGGCCTAGTTTACATAACCCGTCCATCATTACAGTACATCAGGTGATCTGCTGGTGGACCTAAATGAAGTCATATCATGTCTGCAGTGTCTACAGAGAAGTCGGTAACCAAAAGTCTGTTCTTCTGCCTGTGTTCTGACTGCTCTATGCACTTCTAGGTTGCTAGGTTGAGCTGTTGGGTCACAGTGCTAAGTAGTGTTTAGGTAGTGTTTGTGCAGCCCAACTGCTGGGCTACTGACTGTGACAGCAACAACCAAGCTGATGGGTTAATCAGCATGAATTATTAGCACCTAAAGAAGCTGATCAGAGAACTGATTAGCGGCGAGTCACGACTGTCAGTACCTTTCATTCGGTGCAATGAATGGCACATGAAACAGAAAAGCATAAATAGTGCAAGAAAATGCCACATTTAAATTTGCTGTCAAAGTTTCACTTTCAGTATCGCTGTCGTGTGTCAGTCACTCTAACGCCGTCATGCAGAGAGCAGAGACAAGAGTATTTTGTCGCACACGTCTAGAGGTCCGTCAAGGCTCGTCTTTATTAGCGCTTCAGCACACCTGGGGAAGCTCTGCGGGCCTCATGATCCTACAGCAGTAACTTTACAGCTCCCCATGGCTCCAAAAAAAAGCAAAACAAGCACACTACCGAGACTTATTACTCACTGAGAGACATCAGGAAGGAACCCGGCGGCGTTTATACGTCTCCCACAAGACAATATTCACTTAAAGAGGGCTCTCCATTCAGCTGTGAATGTGGCTGTGTTTTAAACACTAGTGTGATTTTTATTATTAGTAGTAGTATTTTTCAGTTTTGCAGATTCAGATAAATCCAGAATTAAATGACCAAAGTTTAAACCCATCTTTAAAAGTACATTTTATCCTTACCTTGATTTAAGCACAGCTGAAGTGAAGGTAATTGAGAACTTACTTACTTAGGTATGGGTTTAGGATACATCAGAAAAAACTGATTAGGGAAAGTCAAATACTACCAGTTCACAGAGAGCACACAGAAAAGAAGTCATGAGAATTCCTGCTTATGGATGGTAAATGTTAAGTACATCACTCATGTTGTAAATGTTTTAATATCTACATTTACAATATGCTTTATGATTTTGAATGCATTATAGAGGCTGGTCATTGTGACCTGACTAGCTAAAGACGTCTAATAATTGTCCTTAGCGAAACATAAAAAGGAACATGATACGTAAAAATAATTCATTCTTTTATATAATTCATTCATTCTCAATATTCACTGCTGATTTCCGTTTCATGTTAAAATCGATATGTCTTTACTACCAATTGTCAGTATCTATATTTTCTGTTGTTGTTTCCTTTTTTGTCATAATTGAACAAAATTTCATGATGAACGGTTTAATAGAAATGCCCAAAAAAAAAAAAAGATACAATATTTCTGCATGACATCAATGAACTATATTTGTACACACATACACACCTGCACTTATTGAATTTCTTAAATTGGGAAAAAAAACGAGGCATGAAAAGGTTATGGCACATTTGTAGGTTTTACTCGTTTTCTTTTAACTTTCATAAATAAATAACAATTATGTTTAAATGTGCAATTCAAGTTTGATTTTTGTGTCGTTCATTTGTGTACACTTTAAGAGGTAATTTGACCAGGGGTCTCGACTGCACATACACACACACAGCCACAAACAACATTAACAATACTGCATATTGTATTATGGTATTTGGAGGTAAACAAAATGCACATAGTCTGTGTGCTCGAGATTAAATTAGGAAAAAACAGCAACACACTGCAGTCGAGTCGCAGTTAAGTGTCTATTATCTTATTAAGCCTCTCAGTCTGAAATATGCTTTAAAGCAGACGCAGAGCGCAGACGGAAGAGTGGATAATTTGTTGACCCTTTCCATCGAGGCAGCCTTTCAGAGCTGGGATTCCTGAAAGAGAAAGAGTCGCTGCTCTAAACTCAGATCGGCTGCGCCCTAAAATACCAATATGTTCAGCAATAAATTTTCAGGCCTCATTTCTATAGACTGCTTCGCCGGGAGAACATTTGTCGGAGCTGGACTGCTCGCTGGCCGTCCACGTCCAGAAATGTGGACATTCCCAGCCTGCACAGCTGCCTCCCGCAGTTGGGTCAGAAAGCTGTGGTCAGGCTGCCACTCCCCGGCCCCCTGGTGCGGAGGGGGGGGGGGTCCGGATTAGTTTCAGCCCAGCACAATTCCCAGCGGAGGATAGAGCACTGAAACTGCAGAGGTTAACCCCCCCACCCAGAAAACCCCCAAACTCCCCCTGGCCCGGCCGCCGGACGCTCGCGAAGCCAGGAGCCCACATAACAAAAACACATTAGGCAAATGTCTGGTCCGGGATGTCTGTTTAAATTGGCCAGATGAAAGCCACTTTGATTGGGGCGCAGTGCCGTTCTGCACAATAGCTGTGGGCAGTTAGTTAGAGCTGGGGGGGGTGGGGGAGGAGGGGAGGTTGGTTAGGCCAAAAGGAAGGAATGCAGAGTAGGAGAGTGTTCCTCTGTCCCAGTGTGTGAGAGAGAATGGGATTAGAGTGTGTTTCAGCAGCAGCCGGTGCAAATGTGCTAGACGACACCGGAGCTTGGAAAAAAAAGGGGGAAAATAATGTGGCCCTCCTGGATAGGTGGGCAACCATGCAGCCTTTCAGCCAGTGTGAAATGCTGAGAAAATACCTGACAAGGTGAACGAAAGGACATCACAGCAGAAAAAACACTTAAATTCTATTTAATTAACCATGAAACTTTCAAGCAAAAAGCATGTCTAATTCTAAACCAAATATATACATATTTGACCCAAACTAAACAGAATTGGTCTGAACTGAACTGTACTGACCTTAAATTTAAATGTACAGATAAAACTTGAATGGAATTTAATTGAACTGATATGAATTGCACTGAACCGAACTGAACTCAACTGCACTGTACTGAAATTAGATGAATTGAATTGAACAGTATTGAACTGCACCAAATTCAGGATCATAATAAAACAGTTCTTCAATTACCTATAACTTACGGACACTGAAGCGGGACTAACCAAAAGTTGAAAATCTGTATTTTACACACAGTGAATTATAAACACTGCAACTTCTAAATATTCCCTGAAACTAATATCTGATTATTCTTCATCACCCTTCTAAAAGATCTGGACAATAACTCTAGACTGCTAGAAACAATCTGTACTAAAAATATTCCACACTTGTTCTTCTGGGGGCTATTTGGGATGCATAATTCAATCACTCAGCGAATGTTGTTTACCATATATAATGTCAGGGTGTGTCGCTATCTGATGCCACATTTCAGGTCATTTTTAACTGTGTTAGATCTGTAACAGCTGAAATTTCCTGCCCTGATTTCCTCGCATGTGCTTAAGAACAGCGACGCTCGGATCACCCGAGTGTGGAATGCTGTGCGTTTTGCAGGACGTGGGAAGATGCTGAGCCAAACGATTTCCTCTCAGCAGCTTGACAGCGCCAACCGTTGCCTCCCATCACACCAGCGTCACATAAAGTTCAGAAATAACCAGAGGTTAATAAGCATTTAAGTGAACAGCAAGAACATCTCAGCAGCCTATCTGCAGACAATCCAAACAAAACGCAGTTACAGGAAAATATTAAACTAGTACCTCGACTAACAAACATTTAATTTCAGCATAAGCCTCAAAACCTCATATGCAGCACAAGAATCAGAAGTTTATAATTTACATAATATGTATTCATTAATGAATACTAAACAGTATATCCTGAAGGATGTCTTAATCACTACTGTTCACACTTCTAGTTCTTGTTCCAGATTTGAGATTTACAGCATGCTAATGGAACTTTTTATGCATAATCGCTAAATTAAACTGAAATGAACTGAATTGAATTGGATTCAATTTAATCAAATTGGACTGGAATTGATTGAAATGACAAAAGTGGACTGAACTGAAGTAAATTAAATTGAACTACATTAGGTTGATGTGGGCTGAGCAGAACTCTTTTAAACTGAACTAAAAAATGAAATAAAAAAAAACATCTCAACAATACGTCAAACTGTTCATAAGGGTTTAAGTTTAACTTAAGACTGAACTGAATTGGATTGGACTGAACTAAACTGAGTTGAAATGGACTGAACTGAATTGGATTGGACTGAACTGAATTGGATTGAACAGAAGTAAACTGAAGTAAAATTAACTAAACTGAGTTGAAATGGACTGAACTGAATTAGATTAGACTAAACTGAGGTGAAATGGACTGATCTGAATTAGATTGGACTGATCTAAACTGAGGTGAAATGAACTAAACTGAGGTGAAATGAATGGAACTGAATTGGACTGAACTGAATTGGACTGAATTCAACTGAGTTGAAATGGACTAAACTGAATTGGATTGAACTAAACTGAGTTGAATTGGACTGAACTAAACTCAGGTGGAATGGACTGAACTGAATTGGACTGGATTGAACTAAACTGAGTTGAAATGGACTGAACTGAATTGGATTAAACTAAACTGAGGTGAAATGGACTGAACTGAATTGGACTGAACTAAACTGAGGTGAAATGGACTGAACTGAATTAGATTGAACTAAACTGAGGTGAAATGGACTGAACTGAATTAGATTGAACTAAACTGAGGTGAAATGGACTGAACTGAATTGGATTGAACTAAACTGAGGTGAAGTGGGCTGAACTGAAATAAACTGGATTAGACTGAACTGTGTGTTAAATTGAACTGGTTGAATGGTTTTCATTTCAACTGAACTAAACTGAATTAAACCAAATTGCTTAGTTTTCTAAATCTCAAATACCATCCCGCCACCCCTTTCATTATTAAAGATTAACGTCTGAGTAAGTACATAAAGTATAAAACTAGCTGGAACAGTAGAAAATTCAAACCTTTTTTCACTTTTTTGGGATGCTGCACTGATTTTAAGTGCATTCGTCTTGTTTGCATGTTCTAAATATGATTTCCTCCCTGAGGAAACAGAAACTGCTTTATATTTCTAAAATAATAAGTATGTATAAGTATGTAATAAGTGTGTATATACCATGGGGAAAAAAAGTATTTAGTCAGTCACCAATTGTGCAAGTTCTCCCACTTAAAAAGATGAGAGAGGCCTGTAATTGACATCATAGGTAGACCTCAACTATGAGAGACAAAATGAGAAAAAAATTTCAGAAAATCACATTGTCTGATTTTGAAAGAATTTATTTGCAAATAATGGTGGAAAATAAGCATTTGGTCACCTACAAACAAGCAAGATTTCTGGCTGTCACAGACCTGTAACTACTTCTTTATGAGGCTTCTCTGTCCTCCACTCATTACCTGTATTAATGGCACCTGTTTGAACTCGTTTACAGTATAAAAGACACCTGCCCACAACCTCAAACAGTCACACTCCAAACTCCACTATGGTGAAGACCAAAGAGCTGTCGAAGGACACCAGAAACAAAATTGTAGACCTGCACCAGTCTGGGAAGACTGAATCTGCAATAGGCAAGCAGCTTGGAGTGAAGAAATCTACTGTGGGAGCAATAACCAGAAAATGGGAGACCTACAAGACCACTGCTAATCTCCCTCGATCAGGGGCTTCACGCAAGATCTCAGCCTGTAGGGTCAAAATGATCACAAGAACGGTGAGCAAAAATCCCAGAACCACACAGGGGGACCTAGTGAATGACCTGCAGAAAGCTGGGACCAACGTTACAAAGGCTACCGTCAGTTACACACTACGCCGCCAGGGACTCAGATCTTGCAGTGCCAGACGTGTTCCCCTGCTTAAGCCAGTACATATCCGGGCATGTCTGAAGTTTGCTAGAGAGCATTTGGATGTTCCGGAAGAGTATTGGGAGAATGTCTTATGGTCAGATGAAACCAAAGTAGAACTGTTTGGTACAAACACAACTCGTTGTGTTTGAAGGAGAGTGAATGCTGAGTTGCATCCAAAGAACACCATACCAACTGTGAAGCATGGGGGTGGCAACATCATGCTTTGGGGCTGTTTCTCTGCAAAGGGACTAGGACTGGTCTGTGTACATGAAAGAATGAATGGGGCCATGTATTGTGAGATTTTGAGTGCAAACCTCCTTCCATCAGTAAGGGCATTGAAGACGAAACGTGGCTGGGTCTTTCAGCATGACAATGATCCCAAGCACACTGCCAGGGCAAGAAAGGAGTGGCTTCGTAAGAAGCATTTCAAGGTCCTGGAGTGGCCTAGCCAGTCTCCAGATCTCAATCCCATAGAAAACCTTTGGAGGGAGTTGAAGGTCCATGTTGCCCACCGACAGCCCCAAAACATCAGTGCTCTAGAGGAGATCTGCATGGAGGAATGGGCCAACATACCAGCAACGGTGTGTGCCAACCTTGTGAAGACTTACAGAAAACTTCTGACCTTTTTGATATATATTGAGTATTGAGATGAACTTTTGTTATTGACCAAATACTTATATTCCACCATTATTTGCAAATAAATTCTTTAAAAATCAGACAATGTGATTTTCTGATTTTTTTTTCTAATTTTGTCTCTCATAGTTGAAGTCTACCTATGATGTCAATTACAGGCCTCATTTTTTAAGTGGGAGAATTTGCACAATTGGTGACTAAATACGTTTTTCCCCCACTGTACGCACACACTTTTCAAACATTATTTTTTATGAATTTGTTTTTAAACAATCACACCCTTATTAAGGCAGGCAGGAGCTTAATCCCTAAACTCCTGGAAACCACTGGTGGAGAAAGTTCACTGTCAAAGATCTTAAACGTCTCTCAGAAAAAAAATTAACTCTTTAAATCAGAGTAAACATTTGGAAATGCATAAACCTTTAGAGTATTTAATCATTTTGCTATATTACTTTTCTATTTCCCTACTTTCCAGTGAAAGTTCTTGTTTTCCAGTGGAGCAGTAGACTCATTCCATGACTTCACTGGAATGCCGCAGGTTTGTGAATGGGATGTTCCTGAGGAATTCCTGGTAATGGATACGGCAAAGAGGAACACTGTATCAGAAATGGTATTCGAAGTTCACCTGATGACGCATCCACTCCACCAGGCCTCCTGACCTTCTGCCATGGAAAAATGACAACAGATCCTCTGAGGAAACGCTCGCAAGGGCAGAGTGTGGACAGAACGTGACGGGTGACACATGAATTACAGGTTCCACTGAGAGCAACGTGATATAAAAACAAAAGCATAAAAACTCCTCTTTCACTTTTTTCCTTTGTAGATTTTATGTTTACACTTTAAAGTATTCTACTAGTTTCCATGTTATTTTAAATAGTTGATCTATACCTTTAACTCTACTTTAATCTAACTAAAAGAGAAACATTTATTTTCTTTATAAACAAAAACACCACAAACACCCCTTTTGATTTTTGAATTTGTGCCATGCACAAAAATCCCTCCCACCTTAAACCACAAGTCAAGTACCAATAAAATAAAAATGCCAATAAAAATGAATCATACCTTTTAACCTATATCTAGAGCACAATATCAAGTACAAGCATAGGTCAAATATACTTCAACGTCTCTATATGATTAAGTATAATTTTGGTTAGTAGATCACCAACTAAGCTAATAGCATACTTGAATAAAAAAGTACCTGTCGAAACTCATCTAGTTACTAAACCGTACAGTGAAGGTTCTTGAATCTAAACCCAATCAAAATAGTGCTGAGCTCTGCTGATGAGTACACTTGGTAACAGATGAAACTATACCCTGGCAAAATGAGCAAAGTTCAGCTTTAAACCATCTGACTGTTAGAGATGCAGTCGACTGAAGCAGTATATTCACATCTACAGAAACAATGTAGTTAATAGTAATAATAATAATAATATGTGACACGTAAGGCTCTGTATTTTACTGACTGCACTGGATTACATTGTTTAAGATGTTGAAATGAAGTCATCATGCTACTACCTTTAATTGCAAAGTTTCTACAGTGTAGTCTGTACAGGACTGTCCTCTGTTGAGTTTCATCCCTCTGAAAACCAAACCCTTTTCATTTAAACGACCAACACACATTCTTTTTTGGAATTAAATCGCTGGTAAGATGTTGCAATATTGCAGTTTTGAATTTAAAAAAAGCCCTCGAGACACTGATTTTCCAAAACCCCAAAAACTTATGTTGATGAACAATCCTGTCTGTGTCATTTTCAGATATTTTATGTATTCTGCATTCATAAAAGAGGGTTCTTTAAGGGTTCCTTAGCAAGGGTAATTGTTCTATAAAGACCCATGACAACATGAAGGTTAAATGGTATAAACCCTTTTGTTGTGGTTCTACACACCACCAAAAAAGAACCATTACAACTTGGGGTGCAGAGGTGTCAAGTACAAATACTTTGTTACCTTACTTAAGTAGAAATAGTAATTGTTTTTCAGCTTTTATCTTCTACTCCTTACATTTTCATACAATTATCTGTACTTTCTACTCCTTATATTTTAAAAATAGCCTCGTTACTCCTATTTCATTTCCACTTGTTTTCATTCTGCTTGTCATCGTTCAAAAAAATATATATCCAGATAAATTGCACCATCTGGAAAGTGCGAATTTGACTGTGATTGGACGAGAAGTATAAACATATACCATTTTGACACCCTATTGGTTTGTAAGCAATCCACTGTACTTTTACACTTTTACTTGAGTAAAAAGCTTTAGCTGACCCTTCAACTTCTAAAGAAGTCTTTTTAAACCCTAGTATCTACACTTCCACCTGAGTAACGAATATGAATACTTCATATACTTCTTACATACTACACCTTTCTTGGGATTTAACAGTATATCTGTATATTTATTTGTACCAAATGGTCATGGTATGGATGTCACGGTTGGTTGCTTATTTCGCGGATAGTACCAAACTTAAATCATGCAAAGAACCATTTGGATTCCTTAATGGTTCTTTGTATGTTTAAATCATTTTTTGTACAAGGAAAACATCTTGTTGAGGACTCTTTATAGAACCTTTTTCAATTTGTTCTATACCACATGAAAAAGAGTTCCACCCTTATTTCAAACCACCCTCACAGAGAAGAACCATTTAACCAGGCAAAGAACCGTTTCAACATTAAGACACACTTTCAACAGAAAATGTTTAAATAGAACAAGTTAACTAACTTTTCTAAGCATCTTACAATGCATCAACAGTAATGATAAGACTTTCTAAGGATCTGTGGGTACCCTGAGATAAGAGGAAAGTTGCTTTATTTTATTATTATTATTATTGAAATAATCAGTACAGAGTACTGTCTAAGCATTTGTACACTCAACCATTTATTCTTTCACATCCAAATTAATTCCACTCTCTAAATGACACTGCTCTTGAGCGACTGTTGGTCTCTGGTCGCACCCATCTCCTAATCGGAGTGGACATTTTCTGCATTGTGAGGCTGGGGAGAAAGTTTCAGAACGGTACCTTGGTTCTCCCAGCTACACCCGTCTATAAATAGAGAAAAGGACACACACTCCCTGCCAGTCTTCAGTTATACGACTCGCAACTTTTTATAGGTCACAAAACTTCCTGTTGCTGTGGATACAGCGCAGAGCAACAGTGCAGCTGGTCTTGGACGTGAAACAGGTAGGACTGGTCAGGCCAATTAGAGCGGCCATTTAGTTGAATGGGAGCCATCAGGGAGATGGTAGGGATGATTGGAGGGGGTTTGTTCATTCACTGAGCTTGAATTGTTCTTCCTCTCAGCTGCACCTGGGTCATGCCAGCCAGAACAATGAGAGACACACTGCGTTTAACCGAGCGTTCAGAATGTACTGCTGTTGTATTTTTTCCCTACTCACACATCTACTCTTCTGCTAGTCTACAAATCTCTCACTGCTTTGTGGCCCAGAGTACATTTTTGATCCGCTTAAAAATCAAAACCCTGCAGATCACTTAGATCATTGAATCCAGCTTAAGGAATTGAGCCTAGAATCAGAACTAAACATGGTGAAAGGTTTTAGTTTCTATGCTACACACAACTGGAACTCCCAGAAGACCTTACATTAGATCTAGATCTTTGTTTATTTCATTTTGTATTTTATTTATTTATTATGTGAATCACATTAAAGGACTTGGAGACTGGCCTACGAATAGGAAAACCATTTTCATGTTACTTTTTTATGCGATTTTAAGTCATAAACTATTATATATTATATAATATTTAATATTTTTTTAAATATTTTTATTTATATATAACTATATATAATTATTTTATATTTACACATAGCAACTGTTGATACAGTGGACCTTAAATCGAACATGCTTACTTAAAAGTTTCTTCATCATTATTTACTGACAGCCCACAACATATAACTGATAGTTTTTGATTTTCAGGTTTTCATGGGTTTTTTAATTCAATTAAAATAATATGATGAATAAACTGAAATCATATTGACTTATAGACTTTCACCCTTACTAACTGAAGAAAAACTTTTAACAGAGAAAGAAAAACTCTTTTCAGATATTTACTACAGCATACTGTCCTTTTGTGTATCATTTATTGACATGTAAATATCCAACTAGTGCTTTGTTGAGATAATCTGATGCAATCTAACAAGCACAGTTCATGGACGAAATAAGGGTTTAAACAGGAGTTAACTTTTAATATGTGAATGTTGACTCAACTTAAATCTTAAATCATCATTTAAAAATAAAAGGGTGTATATAACAACATATTTCAAATTCATCCACACTGGGCACAGGTTGGTGATTTACTGAAATACTGAAGTATCAATAAGAATTAAAAAGAAAAGATTCAAACTGTTGTTCTGTTGCAATCCAATACTCAAGTAGGAATGGTACAAAGATTTGTTTTGGAAAATGCTACTCACTTGATATACAGTTTTATACATTTTATTACTATATTCATGAAGTGTTACCAAGTGTTTAATCACATTGTTCTGGATCTTTTCTGTTTGTCTATTAGTAATTAAAGGTTTACAGAGTGTGCAAAGCAGCTGGTGTTTTAAAATAGTGTAAACTAAAAAGCTGTGATATGCTGTACATAAAAATGATACAAATATGAAATAATTTGCTGGTAGATATGCAGCCTGATTAAGTTCACAGTCCCAGCTCTTCCTGCACTGCATCCCCTCAGCTCCCCTGCTGTTCAACTCAGTGAGGAATGACCCATCACATGATGACGGTGCAATTTCCAAAATTACAAGTTAGCTGAAACTCTGTCTCACTGAACACCCAGTCCAAGTCTGAATAATTGATCAGTTATTGATGAGCTCTCATAAAGGAGCCCTGCTGGACTGTCTTCTCTTCAGGATCATTCTTTATACACACAAGAGCCACTTCAAGACGAGAGGGGTTTTTATCCACGCTTTAAACTACATTAACTGCAAAACAATCTGCACATATTTACATCCACTGCAGTGTAATCTACATATATTCACACCCAGATTACACTGCAGTGGATGTAAATATGTGCAACTTACACTGCAGTGTGATATGCACATATATACATCCACTGTAAATCTGTACAAATTTACATTTACATCTGCCTATATGTGTGTGTATATATATATATATATATATATATATATATATATATATATATTCCTCTTCTGCAGTGTAATTCATTCCTATTTACATACACTGCACTGTAATCTACTTTTATGTATATTCTCTGCACTGTTACCTACATATTCATATTAATAATACTATTATCATATAATGCAAAATCTGTTTAGAGCAGTGTAATATGTAGAGCATTGCTGTCATGCAAAAATCTTCAGTACAGTATAAAGTGTGCACATTACCACCTGCATAATAATCTGTGTAATCTGCATATTTTAATGTGTATTGTAGCATAATCTGCATATTAATAAAAAAGCAACAAAATTCAAGATAAAAAATATGAAGTACTATAAATAAAGAAAATGTTTGTAGAGTTACAATTACAGGGCTACAAGAGTCTCCTAAGTCAGTTACTGACCCTGCTAAAGTATGGCTTGTCTGTATCTCTGACCCCATCACCAGTCCCATCACTGTACAACCGCTGTGCTCTTAATAAATTGCACCTTTCACAAAAGGAGAAGGTGATGAATTGAAAAATGTTTAGCAGCCACATGCATTATTAAGGGCTTCTCTTGCTCAAATCGTCCACTGATGAATAATTAAAATTAATCTCATTATAGGAGATTTCATTATGGGATAATTTAATTAAATGAAAGCCCAGGGACCCGAGGGGCCTGCGAGACTGCAGTGCTGCAGCTAATGGGCCGAGAGGATGCGGAAGTGGAGGTTAATGCACACGGGCCCATACATTATTTAATGGCTCCTTCTAAGTAAGGACAGATCAATGATAAGTTGTCATCTCATCAATGAGCTGAAAGCATTCCACAGTCAGAGGAACCAAACTCGCAGCGACCCCCCCTCCCTACCTGCACACAAGAACAACGGAACAAAAGGGAAAGGAATAAAGAACACTGTGGCAAAGTCACCTGCCTGTCATTTACTATGCGTACAAGTTTTACACTTAACTACTCAAAATAAAGCTCTCGCAAAGGGTTCTTAATAGCTCTTCATTATAAAAAGAAATGAAGAAATTTAATGTTAAAGAACCAACCTCCAAATAATGCAAAGGTTCTATAAAAATGAACAGGACAATATTGAATGATGCCACAGAAGAACCAATTTAGGTTCCCTAAAGAACTTCCCCATTCTTTTTTTCCTACAACCCTTTTAAACGTTCAAACAACCTTCACATACTGAAAAGAGTCCATAGGTTCAGAGCAAATTAGTTTACCACACTTTTTAAATGCCATGCTGTAGTAGAACCCCTTTTAGTACTCTAAAGAACCTTCCAGTGGATGAGCCATTCGTATAAACGGGAGCCATTACTGCAATGGGAGTGATTACTGTGAAGAAACTTGTTAAGGGTTAAGTGAAACACAGGAAGGCTTTTTGATGATGCTGAAGAGCTTTAAATAAAGGTCCCAAATGGAGTCAAAAAGGTATTTGTTGATGCAATGTTGTAGGACCGCCTTAGGTTCCTTAACAGAAACCTTCAGTAAAGAAGTGCTGTTAATGATACCTGTGTGTGTAAGGAAGATTTTTAACATTTAGAGAACCTGTAACTACATCAATCTACATCAATCAGTCTGTCATAGACTGTTGTGCAACACATGTAACACAATTCAACTGTGTCCAAGTTAGCATTTGGAACCTTAACTTGAGTAAAATTAAGATGTTTTTATTCAACATTTATCATGAGATGTGAGTTAGGATACACCATACGCTAAAGGATTCTATATAGTACTGAAAAAGGGGTCCTTTCACTCGTAATGAACTCTCTCAACTTTTTCTGGTGCTTTGTAGAACCCTTTTAGTTCTACATTAGTTGTCATCTACAAAAGTCAAATCAAATACAATACATTACAAAATTTGTATTGTATTATTTGTATAGCCATTTTACAACTGGTGTTCTCATAAAGAAGCTTTATACAATCAGTAATTAGCAAAATGACAAGAAATCAACAATATAAGAAGACATGAAACCTAAGTCAAAGGCCAAGGGTTTCTGCCAATGCATCCAGATGTATTGGGGGTTTTATAGTTCCATACTGTACTGTACTGTGCCTTTATTAAAAAAAAAAAAAAATTCTAAAATCAAAGTCAACTTTATTTTAAAAACTGCAATATGTGCAGGACATACACATGATTCAAATTACATCAACACTTAAATAAATGTAAATAACAATAAGCATATATATAGTCATTTGTGGGAATGTAAATGTAATGTAAAGTGTTTCTACAAATAAACAGACAGAGGTCCCGGACAGAAGGGGCATATGCAGCAATGTACTTATAAAGTGTATGAATAAATTATATGTTTAGAGGTCCCTGAAATGACATAACAGTGTCATAACAGTAAGTAACATATGCAGCAGATTGACAATCTGGGTACTGTTAGTGCAAATATGAACAGTAGTGCAAATTGTAGCTTCTAGACTGTTAAAGTGACGTGTACATAACCAGGATCTTACTGATGCAGAGTCCTAAAAAAACTTACAATGGATAGTTGTGTGAAGAAACAAATATTTGTATTTTAGAAACCTCCCCATAACGTAAAGCCCAGAACCATTCAGGAACTGTTTGTGTTGAAGACTGAGATAAAAGCTGACGCGTAAGACCTGAGATAGCGAGGTGAAGGTTCTCTGTGCTTCTGCGCTGAGGTCAGAAGTTGCTGTGTGAGAATAACGAAGGGTAAAACTTGTAAATCTGATCTGAAGAATAAATGATATCACGGTCCTGCGGGAGCCATTAGGAAGCTTTCTTTGAGGGGAGCTTTCTGCACGTCTTGTCTTCAGAAGCACTTAAGCAGCTGAAGTATTCCTCAGAGTCTCTGATACACATCTAGGTAATGCGCATCTGAAGCCACTTTGCGCCAGCCGCATATCGAGTGTTAGGAGTTTTTCACACACTCACTATAATGAAGTTACACCGGAACGCAGGTAGCTTTAAGAAGAGCCGTGCTGAGGAATGTTGTGTACACAGTTACAGGAATATTTTGAGGGTAACATCTCCATGCTAAAAATATTACATATTCATACTATATATACACACATACTGATCTGCCATAACATTAAAACCACTGACGATTGAAGTGATTAGCTGGGTGGGATACACATTTAAGGCAGCGAGTGAACAGTCAGTTCTTGAAGGTGAAATTGACAAGCGTAAAAATCTGAGCCACTCTCACAAGGACCTGATGACTAGACGACTGGGTCAGAGCATCTCCAAAACAGCAGGTCTTGTGAGGTATTCCCGGGAGTGGTCAGTACCTAGAGAAGGACAAGCAGTGAACCAGAGACAGGGTCATGGACACCCAAGGCTCCTTAATATGATCTATTGAGGCCTCACTTCACCACTTGCAGGAATCAAAGAATGCTGCTACCGTCTTGGCGCCAGATACCACACAACACCTTCAGATGTCTTGGAGATGCTTCCATGGCTCAGAGCTGTTTTGTAGGCAGGTGGTTTCAATATCATAACAGATTGGTGAACAAATGTGTCTAGTGGTATGGTGTGTGAATAGGAGCTACATTCTAAGCACAACATGTTCCTTACAGTACTAAAAAGAGGTTCTTTGATAAATTGTGGAACACTTCATAGTGATGGGTAGAACCTTTTTTTAAAGGTACAATTCTTTGAGTTGTCATGGTTTCATACAGAACTTAAATGGTTCTCCAACTCGGTATACTTAATTACTAAAGAGATTATCACTGGTCTAACCATGTTGTGTTAACGAGGAGTAAAATAAACGTATATTGTCGGTGTCTGAACAAAACATCACAAAATGCCTCCTTCACAGTTCAAGCAAAACACAGTGTAAGCTTTAATGGAAGTCAAAATATGAAACGATTTTCACTCATTCAAGTCATTCTGGACTATTCCTGTTGGTCAGTTTTGCATGAAAACATCCCCCAATATAAGACAACTAGTTTTTTTTTTTTTAAATTAAAGGACAAATCTGTGTTACATTACAATAACATCACAAACTTTGCACCAATTTAACCAAAATACCTTCAGTGATTAAATAATAAAATACTGAGACAGTGAGCAGCTCTAAAGATTCACAGTTTTTACCTATGAAATGGCTGAAATGAGCACACCTGATGTTACACTTTCCCTCTACTGCTTTTGGAAGCTGGCAAGTGGGAAATACCTAAACCCAGTCTGTTCTTAGTTATGTGGTACAAGGTGAAATACATGTTAAATGTGTGTTAATCTCAAACTTCGACTCAAACTTTAGGTGTTTAATCTAGAACTGCAAAAACACATTCATATGCATTGCTGTTAGCTTAGCGTTAACATACTACTGGAATCCCATAGGGGGGCTAGCAGAAATAAGCAAACCTCTTTTTTGACAGTTTTCATTAGTGGACTGAAGTGAGGATCACTGAGAATTTCAGTCTCCTCTGAGGTGGCTGCAAACCATATACCTGCACATACCACTAAACTATCGATTGTGTCAATTTGCACAGGCCAATACAGTACACTGTAACAATAACAATGTAACTTCTTAATGTGCTGAGAGATGAAGAGATGTTGAACCATGTCAACAGGGTTTATCTTTTAGTTAATGCCTGCAATGCTTGGCAGAGTGGCACTTCCCCAAATGTTGCATTCCCTGGCGGAGCTTGCCTAAGCCTATGGTTCTTTAGCAATTGTTTTTAAAACAATGACAACTCAATGAACCACATGGATGCTTAAATGATTATTTGCCTGGTTTAACAGTTCTTCAGAATAATGGAAAAAAAAACATTTATAAATTATTAGTCAAATAACCCTTTAACTCTTGTCAGTACCATGCAGAACCCTTGTTGCTTTAGAATGTAAACTGAACCCGCTGTTATTGCCACAAACCTGCTAATGCCTTTAAAAACCACTGTCAGAATATGAAGGGCGAAGGACAACAACCTGCCCCAGAATCATCTTTAGCCTTAATGCAAATGCAGGCAAAGTTCCCCCATTTCAAAAAGGAAATCACAAGCATAAACATTAGCATTTTGTGCAAACAACTGGCTAATTTATTTATCCTCATAATAAGCTGGAGATGGCACACAATGAAAGAAAGCCTTTAGGTTTTAAAATGAATAAGAATTGATTGCATCCCAATAAAAAGCGAATTGGCAGAGTGTTAACTGGATTCCACTCAAACGTCTGTAGCAGTCCCTGGTTGCTTTATTGTGTGTTAATGCAATAGAGCACACTTAGCAATAAATGCATCTTTCTGATGAGCTCGGAGAGGTTTTCCAAAATGGCCTGATGAAATTGTCCAAATTGGATTAGGCTAAGCTGCTAATGACTCCTAAAACAAAGGAAAATCTCCAAATAAAATTAGCCCAGCCTCTTGTTCTCTAAATAAATCATATGTAAATTACTGTCAGAGGAAAAAAGATGCCTGCCTGCAGGGTAAATGCTTTATTATCTCAATCGCTTTGGAGCGCTAATAAGGACGATTTCCAGAGATGATTAAAAATAGAATAAGACCAGATAGAATAGATTAACTCAAGTAAAAATGTTAAATTTTGGCATCATATTTTTACGGTCAGGCTGCTTTTGAAAAGATGATGAGCTACAGGGACACTGAGCTCATGCTGTTTGACTAATATCAGACATTAGGGGGGTTTTATCAGTTTACATTTATTGCATTAGAATGAATGTTTGTGCAAAACGGCAGCCAAAACGGCCTCAGTTAGGGCTTGTTTACCTGCAAAACTATATATGTTAGAATAAGCACTAGAATAAACAAAAATAAATAAAGGTACGGTCAGTGGTTAGTGGTCAGAATGAGTTGTTGGGTTAGTAAAGCTATTGATATGTTAGGTAAAAGAGTACAGTTAGTCTGTACTGTATAGGTGTGTATGTTTCACACTGTATAGGGGTTGTTCAGTTCCACCAGCAGCTCACCTGGTTTACTTCAGCTCACTGTTAATAAAGTGAGGCAGTACGTAAAAGCTCAGTTTAGGTTAAGTTGGTATTTCTATCAACTGATAATGACAGTTGCTTGAGATAATGACAGTGCCATTTAGTTGCACATCATTTTTTAAAATTAAAATAAAAAAGGAGACTTACAGTTTGTTGTAAAGTAAGCAAATAACATTTACATTTTCTCTCGTGTCATTGTCCTTTTTTTGTTTGTTTGCTTGTTTTTTATTAAACATTTATGTTTAGGTTTAACAGTTCTTCAGAATAATGGAAAAAAAAACATTTATAAATTATTAGTCAAATACAAAAACAAAAACATTTATGTCTTGGATTGTTTAAATTGTAAATGCATTATCAAAAGTATAGGTTGCACCCATGTATATTCTGCATTATATTTTCTACTATAATTCTATATTTCACTTCACAGTACTATACTGTCACATTATACTACACTATGCAGTACTAAATAGTACTGTACAGCAGTTTACTGTATTACAACAACGGTATTGCATAATTCTATACCATACTACAGTATGATAGTATGGTACACTATACTATACTTGACAGTACTATACAGTACAGTACTGTATTATAGTATACGGCACTACAGTACTGTTCTACGGTATACTGTACGATACCATGCAGTTCTACAGTATACTATACAGCATTTTATGATTTCTGTACTACACTATACAGTACTATTGTATACAGTGTTAAAGTATACTATAGATTACTGTACTGTACTATATTATACATCATTGCACTCTACTACACTTTACCGTGCTATGTTATACTAATACTAAGCTAATGTACTGTAACTGTAAAAGCTAGGCCTTCAATTCGTGTCAGCAATATCACAAATATTAAAAAACAAAAAAGCTCTTCAATTCTGGCCTGTTCTACATAAAACATGGACGTTTGTAGCTTGTAATAGGCATTAGCTTATGAGTAAGCTTGTATACCACCCACTAGAAAGCAAAACGCCCTCTTTGCCTTTATAAATACATTTGTGGTAAAAGAAGTGACTGGTTGCAGAGCTCACTAGGTTGTATTACACTAGATTTTTGGGGTGTTTTAAAATCTTACTTTTTGTTAACTGCAAAATAAGAGTATTAATATATTTCGGCAGAGTTTAAACACGATCATTCAAAAAACATGTTGATTAAACCAAAAAATAACAGATGTGTATTGTTCTAGTTTCCAGGAATCATCAGGTTCTCTGCACATCTACAAGACCCTAAGGGGTTCCCCACTGACATACGGGATAAAAATAGCAGCTGTTTGGCAAATAGGCTGTGCAGTTATTGTGCTATCATACAAATCCAACATAAGCGCAATGCACAGAAACAAGCTCCCATGGCAATAACCCCCACCAACAATGCTAATGACACTACATCTGCTTGTGCTTCTATATTTGTTATTGCAACTTATATAAATGTATGTGATCACCTGAAGGGGAAGTTAAGTGCTCTGTCTAAACAATCCACTTCCAAAACAGACCCAGAGTACACAACAGCCCTGCACAATTACACACCAATCAGACTGGATGAAGAGTGTTTGTAAAGCAGCTTTAACGTCTCCAGTACAAACACTCAGAGGCCAGTTGCCTGGTAGCTGAAGTGAAAGCTCTTGTGTGTTCCTCCCATGCAGGTAATTCATTTATCTGCCCATTGTTCTTAGCCCATTCCTGTTTGAGCTGCTGGATTTGCTGGAAGATTTGCTGAGGCTTGTTGGGGCCACAAAAGCCCCCCCAGAGTGAGCACAGTGCCGTGACGTGAATACAGCTGGTGCTTAAATAAGCTGGACACTGCTGGGCAATTTAACTGTGATGAACATGATTTAACTGCATGCAGTTGGATACTAGAGTATAATTTACTGTAGTTTTACTATTCAGTTACTGATCATAACCTGCTAATGTCTGTATGTTCCTGTATTTCATTTGGTCGGTTTAATCCCTAAATCTGAGCATTAATAAAGTAAAATTTATCCAAATATTTGTCTAGTGAGGTTTCCTCATTCAATTGATCAATAACTCTATATTTAGGACGGTATATAACTTAATAATATTTTCATGCTGGACATTAATATCATTAGTAGTACTTCATTTTGTATATTAATGAATGAAGGGCCCCAAAGCCCAACTGTGGTTCATCAATCTGACTTGTTTTGTTTATTTTTTTAGGATGCTGCTAATGATCTGAAAGCTGGGAAAGTGAACAGAGCACACAGTCACAATCATTTTCAATCATTTACTGAAAACGGTGCCTTCAAAGTTTTGAAAGACAGAATTAGTACATTTGATTTAAATGCTGACCTTAACAGACCTGAGCATGTTGGTCCAGACATGCTGTTAGCAAAAGGCCATGGTTCAAAGAGCCTTTTTTAAAGAGAGTGTACTCAGTCATGGCATAGAACCATTTTTAAGCATTCAAATGTTATATTTTAGGCATGCAGAAGTGATTCCAAACTTTTGAGCAGCAGTATTTATTACATTTGATGTTAACGCAGACCTTAATTGGCCCGAGTGTTCTTGAAGGAGCTAAGCTGTGCATTACCGTAATTGAAAGTCCATCCTGCGACAAAAAAAGTAGCCACTGCCCTACTGGGCCAGACCTGCTGGTGCCTTTTGCTGTCTGTTGGCAAGAACTAAATATATTTTCTGCATTCTAAACGGCATTCCACTTCCAAAGCATACGTGCCAGTAGTTAACAGCGTACGGGCATAAATAGCTTCTTCTGCCAAAGCATTTTCAGGAATGAGACGGGCTCGGACGCCCAAGGAGGAAGCACTGGCTTTAAAAATAAGAAGAAAAATGACTAATAATCTAATAAGAGCAGAACAGGTGATTTCATCTGCATTCTAAGCACGTATTAGCCAATGTTCCCGTCGCAGAGCGTTCACGTATATTGACGGGATAATTACTTTTCTGGCAGCCGACCGCATTGTAATATGTCAGCGTCTCAGACCGGGCCAATATTATGTCACTTGCAGCAGCACCTGTCCCTGAAAGACGTCACCACCCTTAAGTAGTTCCGGCTGGCGTCCAAACGGTGAACTCCTGAACCGCTGCCTTTACTCTGCTCTTCTGTGAGTAAGCAGGAGGAGAAGCAGGCTGTAGCAACAGCCACTCTAATTTAGCGAGGGGGTGGTGGGTAGGGGAGAAGGGGGTTATATGAGGCTTTGCACATGTCACTCAATGTCAGGCCACAGTAAACGGCCCTCAGCGACAGACGCTCTGCCCATTTAAGAGCTGATGAGATCCCTAAAGCTTGCGGTTAACAGAGATGTGTAGAGAACATTCTTAGCAAAAACATACTGTTAAAAAGGAGGGGGGTCGAAGGTTATAGGTAAATGCAGCAGTTATTTCAACTGTACAAATGGGGTTCATGAACCTAAAAACTAATTCTTACTTCAGATCAGCAAAAGCAACGTTTGAGCACCTCATTAAATTTCCTGTTTAAGTGTAATAAAGTTCACATCCATCCACAGAAACACACTTCTGCACAGTATAAAGCATAATTACTGTTTATTTACTCATATTTAACCTTAAATGTTTGCCCAAAAGTAACTGCACATTATGTTATTTATTTTCCATGCTAAACTCAGTAAATAAATATGAAGTGTGTATAAATTGCGCAGAGAAGGTTTTTTTACTCATCAGAGGAGTTCTCTTATTATACTTAGAGCATACTGTAAAAACTGTATTCCTCCTTAAACATTGTAGCACCAAAAATGTTCCACTATAGTTACAAATGAACAAAGAGAGTTTACATTAGAGTAATGTAAGTCATGGTCAAGAACCTGAGCATTGAAATGACATTCAAACGCATGAATAAAAAACTTGTAATAAAGCTATTTAGCCAAACTCAAGTAAGAGTGTTGATACTTAATCAGTAAACAAACACTAGCAGCAGTTAAATACCTTCTTAAGTACTGAGTAACTTCTAGAACCACTGAAGAACCTTAAAAGGCTCCTTAAAGAGATCCATAAAGACGCTTTCAGTGGAAGTTTGAAATTTTAACCCTTTCACTGCACAATGTGGGAAGTTCTTTAATTTGACCAATACTCAGCAAGTCAGCTGTGCGTCATCTGTAGAAATGCATGTGGAATTAACAGTGAGTAAATGTGGAGACTAGTTTAGACCAGGGATCCAGTGGTTATTTTATTATTATAGCCGGTTTCTGGGTGGTGGCACTTCATTACTTCGATTCATGTATTCACCCGAGCTACCTGATATAAAACATTTGAAAAAATGACGCTTATTACAACATGAAGCTGATATTCCACCTTATAATAGTGCCACTGTTACATTCTGGCTACCGTAGCTTCTGTCACATTTTAGATGGAACTAGGCCTGTCACGTTTGTTGAACGACAAACCAGATATAATAGTGATAAATGATATTGTAATATTGTAATTATGACTATTGTATATTGTAATTATAATTATGACTATTTTATAGTACTGATTACACTGATAATATAAATCATAATAAAGCAATTACACCCTTTTAAACAGCAATGAACATTTCATTATTAAGAATATGTAGAGTTGTAATATAAAAATGTTTTGATATCGTAAATCAATAAAACAAATAAAATAAAACCACTGTTTTAAAACAATACGACATTCAGGCCTGTTCACGTTAAAGGGCTCTGCTCGCCCATTCAGCTTAAAGCCAAAATGTTCCCACACCAGAACTATGGAATGTGACTTTAAAACCAAAAGTGTCACACTGAGGTTAAGTGATGACACAGTTACATTATGAGACGTAAATGGGAAATGTATTTAGGCAGTGTTTTAGGGACACACTGTGTGCTGGGTCCGGTTAGAAGAACATGGAACTGTTTGCGTCAAGTTCCAAGCTGAACAGTTTTGTCCATGGGTTCCATGTTGGCCACACGTATAGATGTCCACCTGGGTCCCACTAGGGTGAGTGATGGGACTAGAAAGGGTTAAACGTTGGGCCCATCTGGGTTGTACGCTGCACATGGGTCCTAGATGGTACCCATGTGAGATTAGGGTGGGCTGTTACAATGGGGCCCCTTTTAGAAGCTCAACTGGGTCCCAGTAACAACACATGTCCAAACCTACTCAGAGCCCATGCCTACCTTGAACCCGAAGTCTTGCTACCTTTAAAGTAGAGCTGGGCAATATGACAATATTTTATAACATCAACATAAATGTTGTTATTGTGATTACAATATGCTTGTCTAAGCAAATCGAGGATATTGTTAGCACTAATAAACACTGATCAGATGCAAGTTTCATTACAAATAGTGTAATTAGACTGGTTTAATTAGATGAAGAGCAGCAGATGTTGAATAAAAATCACTGTGCTCAGTCTGGGAGAGTATCTGAATAGCAGTTTATAAGAATCTGTGTATTGTACATGTATTGTAATAAATATTGTGTATTGCAAAAAGAGCCTTTAAATATTGTGATATAATATTTTTACCATATCGCCCAGCTCTACTTTAAAGATATGTAATCAGTTAGATCTATGTAGAGCATTGTATAGTAAAAAAAACAGGTTACTAAGTAACTAAAGTGGAACAACAACAGCACAATCTTTGCCAGGAGCTGAAGAGCGTAAAGACTGTACTCTTCATTCTTTCTGCAGATCCAAAGCGAGAGATGTGAGCTACAGTAAAGCCAACCCAGAAAAGCTATTAGATTAATGTCAACAACTAACAATACACAATAAGGACAATAAAGAATATCCATATGAGATGGTGATATGAGATGAAGGTTTCTGGAGGGGGGTTCAGTCCTTTATAGGTTCTTTAATAGATCCCTTTAAAAAAATGTTTCCGTTGTATTTTACACTTTAACCAGGCAAGGAAGTATTTAAGCATCCAGAACCACTGACCTTCTAAAAAAATAAATAATAAATAAATAAATAAAAAATGAAGAGTGTACAAGGAAGTAAAATATAACATTATTGGTAAATATTTGGTCTCACCCACTGGTGCAAAAAAAAAACAGAAGTCATTGTAGAGGTGGCAAAAGCCGTTTAACATTTAGATGGAGAAAGAATTTAGTCTTTCAAATGATATGATTTGTTGAATGGCAGCAACACTAACAAAGCAAAAGAGATCAGTGTTCATTTCAGATTGACCTTTAGTTAGTAGTTAGTAAGTAAACATTACTGCTGGATGATATGGACAATGTATGTGATGTATGGACAATGTATGTGATGCATTATGCAATATATTAAATACATCTGGATATTATCTTTAAAGGTCACCCTGCATTATTTCAACTAAACATTACTGATAGTGATGCCAAATCACTGAATGATTTTAAGGGGCTCACATTATGGAAAACCCAGTCCCTACAGTCCATGCATGCAAACTAATATGCAAAAAATTGATGTCACAGATACATACATAACTCCCCTTATTCAGCCTAGCACAGGTTCAGCCTCGCCCTTTCATACTGCAGTTTTCAAGAGTATTTCAGCTTATTTTGCATCAATCTTAAAGGCACAGTAGGGAAAACAATTTGTTTAATTATTGTGTAAAAATAAACTTATATGGCTCTATGCATACCTGTTGACTTTGCTAAAGACCCCCCAAAAGTCCCCTTTTTATAAACACTGTTAATAAAATGAGTTCTATATAGTGGCAAAAAAGTTTTTAGGTAGAACTGCTTAGGTGCTATACAGAACCATTGAAAAAAGACAAGAAGACGTCAAAGAAAATATTAACGAAGATGTTATATTAAAAAAAGAAATCCCCATGAAAAATGGGATTTGTAATAGGGTTCATTTGTACATCACAATTTCAAAGACATACTAAAGACATACTAAACATACAGCCAAAACAATGAAAAAGCAACACAGGAGTTGATTTGCAGGATCAAGCTTTATGAGTTTTGTGGTGAAGACAGTGTTTAAAATGGTGTTGTACCACTGGGCGCTTATATAAGCCATTTAAATAGAAAACAATCACCTCCACAATAAGTGCATTAATACTTTGTCGCGAACAGTAATAATATCCGCCTTGCGTTGCAGGAATAATAGCCCTAATCCTTTGTCAATCAGAGGGAAATGCAAAATGCTCAAGGACTTACAGTGTCTGTCTTCGCGATGAAGTCACACTGCATCTGCTCCACAAATACACCGTTCATTTTCCCCTTTGGACAAGCGTTAAAAAAAGCCCAGCACACATGAGGACAGTTAGTGAGGAACTGATCCTTCTAACTGGCTCCAGTCCTGACAAACGTCCACAGCATTAATGCCCAAATTCATTCCTGCACAGTTCCACGCCACTTTATACAACCGATGAACAATCGCTGTGTGCTAAAGCAGTTAAAATGTACAATTTAAGACTTTTGGGCTTTCTTTCCTTCTTGTTCCATTTTTTCACTCCTTTGTGCAGCTGTGTTTATTAACCTAAATCAATACATTTAAAAGGGAATTCTAATGATTTTTCTAAATTAAATGAAATGAATTTATAGTGGGTTCTCTGGTAGATGCTCCATTATAGAGAAACTAATTGAGTCAGAATTATTCACTGTGGTGGTGAATGGGCCTAAAACATGCTGTCGAAACGCTGTGAAACAATGCATGCTGTCGAAACGCTCCTATCAAAATCAAGCATAATTAAATTGAGAGTGCAACCACAGAGTTCCACAGGAATGCTCAGAAAGACTCACTCTCTCTCCAGCATGGTTAACCTTGCACAGCCCGAACTCTACCTCTAAACTCAGTCCTAGCTGAAAAAGCCTTCTACTTCACTGTAGGTGGAAAACGACTTCTCTTTACTCTACTGAGCTCCTGTTTTACAAGCCCAAACCGAGAGCAGAAAAGCAGCAGTTTCCAGCTGAGCGAGGGCTTGATGAAATCACCTCACACACACCGCAGGAGGCGCTGACAGTGGGGATCAGCAGTGTGTAAGAGTGTGTAAGTTATTCCAGGGGTCACAGCGGGATGACTGCTTATATGACCAATACAAGAGCCGATAAGCCTGGGACATCTCTCTGAACCATGTCTATAAGAGCACAAGCAGAAGGGGGCAGTATGGACCTCAATACTGACCGCTATATTATTATTTTTTTTACTACTGCGCATTACTATTTACTGACCTCCAATCCAGGTTCCACATTCAAGATACTCCTGTTATTAGAGCTTCATTCTGGATATTAATGTTATCAGAGCTTCATTCTGGATATTAATGTTATAAGAGCTTCATTCTGGATAATAATGTTATTAGAGCTTCATTCTGGATATTAATGGTATTAGAGCTTCATTCTGGATATTAATGTTATAAGAGCTTCATTCTGGATAATAATGTTATTAGAGCTTCATTCTGGATATTAATGGTATTAGAGCTTCATTCTGGATATTAATGTTATAAGAGCTTCATTCTGGATAATAATGTTATTAGAGCTTCATTCTGGATATTAATGTTATTAGAGCCTCATTCTGGATATTAATGTTATAAGAGCTTCATTCTGGACAATAATGTTATTAGAGCTTCATTCTGGATATTCAAGTTATAAGAGCTTCATTCTGGATATTAATGTTATTAGAATTTCATTCTTGATATTAATGTTTAGTTATTAGAGCGTCATTCTAGATATTAATGTTTAGTTATTAGAGCTTCATTCTGGATATTAAAGTTATTAGAGCTTCATTCTGGATATTAAAGTTATAATAGCTTAATTCTGGATATTAATGTTATTAGAGCTTCATTCTGGATATTAATGTTATTAGAACTTCATTCTGGATAATAAAGTTATTAGAGCTTCATTCTGGATATTAATGTTATTAGAACTTCATTCTGGATAATAAAGTTATTAGAGCTTCATTCTGGATATTAATGTTATTAGAACTTCATTCTGGATAATAAATGTTATTATAATTTAATTCTGGATATGAATGTTATTAGATTTTCATTCTGGATATTAATGTTCATTCTGGGTGCATGACATCAGGCCCTTCAGCTGATCCAGAATGCAGCGGTGCATGTGACTCGTCTTCAATATTCCTAAACTTAGTCATATCATTACTTTAATGCGTTCTCATCACAGGCTTCATTTAGCTGCCCTAATCAGATTTAAAACTCTTGTGAACTTGTGATTGCAATTAAATATCTTACTTCGATTTTTTTTGACATTCAGACATAGTGTAGGGTATGTATTTAGCTGTTAAGGATTGTGCATATGGGTATTTATACTGAATATCGTATTTGACCTAAGCTTAGTGGTACACTATATGGACAAAGGCATTGGGACATCTACACATTACACCCACAAAAGCATCAAATTCTAAATCCATAAGCATTAATATGGAGTTGTTTCCCAATTTGCAGCTTTAACAGCAGGTCTGGAACTGCACAGTTATTGAGTCAGCAGAGCACTGGCAACTTTTATACACTATGCACCTCAGCACGCTGCAACCCCACTCTGTAACTGTACGTAGTCTGACACTTCTTGATTGAGTTGCTGTGGTTCCTAAACACTTCCACTTTTCATTAATACCACTCACAGTTCATAGTGGAATATCTAAGAGGAAAGAAATTTCACCCACTGACTTGTTGCAATCCTATTACAGCACCATGCTGGAATTCAGTGAGCTCTTTAGAACCACCCGTTCGCCACTAATGTGTGTAAAGGCAGACTGCATGGCTAGGTGCTGGATTTTATACACCTGTGGCAATAGGACTGAATGAAACACTTCATTTCAATGACTAAGAGGTGTCCCAATACTTTTGTCCATTCAGTGCATCTTTGCATCTTGCCTATCCACATTGGATCGGATATTTTGGATACAAGCATCTGCCATTAATGTACATGTACATGTCAACTGGTGAACAGGAGTAGTAGCAGAAATCGAGGCTAAATTTGGTCTATTGCACAGTTAAACTCAAAATCCAGCAGCACTGAAAAAGAGCAGCCACCTTGACACTCACTCATGACATAATGTGTGAATGACTTAAGACTGCTGGGATTTTGTCCACATTTACTTTCTGCAGCCGTTTAAAAACAGCAGCGTTTCGCACCAAGTTCAACAGGAAGAGCCCATAAAAGCAAATGGCCAAAAAACCCTACAGTATTTCATAATTAATAGGTAGCAGAGAGGGAGGGAGGGAGGTCCAAGGTGACGTAAAAAGGTCAACAACATATAAAAGCCATCAATCTCTCTTTATAAATAATGCAGGATAATTATGAACTGGGGAACAGAAATCAATAACAACAACAAACGTGATGTATAGGCGTTGGGAGGCTGAGCGGGGAGCTATAATTACCCTGCTGCAGATTTGTAAAAGGACTGTTAATAGCTAATAGTTTCACTAGTTTCTGAGGTGGTCCCTCGCTCAGTAGGAGGCCACACCTGCGTATGGGACATTAAAATTATTTCCCAGAATTCCCCAGGCCAATTTGACTGTTGCGCTACCACAGCTCTGCGCTAACTCCAGTGTCAACTCCGTAATCACCGCTGGGAGATTTATTCCTCTCTGCTCGCTCACAGTGATGACCTCAGCACGGCTGTGTGTGCACGCTCTGCTCTGAGCAGGCCGACTTCAGTTCTGCTCACTTATATTGATTTTAGCCATATCACACTAATTAACACATTAAAAGGGGAGTTTTCTGAATCAGGGCTTCAAACAGCTGAAATGTGAAAAACATCCTTCAGAGTGGGTTTGGTGAGAAACACTCTAGAGAAACTTACACAGTCAGATTGTTCACAGAATTGAGCAACAGAATTGTTGTATATGGAACCAGACGCCTGATGAATTTAAAGAAAAAAAAGAGGGAGAGAGAGAGAGAGAGAGAGGGAAACAGAGGAGCGCACAAGAAAGAAGAGAAGAGAGAGAAACAGGAGAAAGAGCGATGGAGAGAGCGAGAGAGGAGCGCACAAGAGAGAAAAGAGGAGCGAGAGAGATAGAGAGAGAGAGAAAGTGAGAGAGAGAGAAAAAAGCGCACAAGAGAGAAGAGAGGAGCGAGATAGAGATAGAGAGAGAGACAGAGAGAGAGAGAAACAAGAGAGATGGAGATAGAGAAATGAGGAAACAGAGATAGAGAGAGAAAGAGAGAGTGAGAGAAAAAAGTGCACAAGAGAAAAAAGAGGAGTGAGATAGAGAGAGAGATGGAGATAGAGAAATGAGGAAACAGAGAGAGAGAGAAGGAGATGAAGATAGAGAGAGAGAGGAACGCACAAGAAAGAAGAGAAGAGAGTAAGAGAGAGAGAAACAGGAGAAACAGAGATGAGAGAGAAATTAGGAGAGAGAGAGAGAGAGAGAGAGAGAGAGAGAGAGAGAGAGAGATGGAGATAGAGAAATGAGGAAACAGAGAGAGAGAGACACAGAGAGAGAGAGAGAGAGAGAAACAGGAGAGAGATGGAGATAGAGAAATGAGGAAACAGAGAGAGAGAGAGAGAGAGAGAGAGAGAGAGAGAGAGAGTAAAAGTGAGAGAAAAAAGCGCACAAGAGAGAAAAGAGGAGTGAGATAGAGATAGAGAGAGAGAAACAGGAGAGAGATGGAAATAGAGAAATGAAGAGAGAGAGAGGGAGAGAGAGAGAGAGAAAAGCGCACAAGAGAGAAAAGAGGAGCGAGATAGAGAGAGAGAGAGAGAGAGAGAGAGAGAGATGGAGATAGAGAAAAGAGGAGACAGACAGAGAGAGAGAGGCGCACAAGAGAGAAAAGAGGAGCGATATATATATATATATATATATATATAGAGAGAGAGAGAGAGAGAGAGAGAGAAAGAAACAGGAGAAAGAGAGATGGAGATAGAGAAAAGAGGAGAGCGAGCGAGAGAGGTGTGGTTAGTGTAGAGATGTCAGGACTGTAATGGCTCGCTGAGTCACAGGTTATAAAAAGCGGTCAGTGGGGACTTGAGCGCTGCAGAAGGACAGCACAGCACTGAATTATTTATTGAGGTGGAAATTTAAGTGGCCCTGACTCGGACCGGCCGGTTTCTCCGGGTTACTACATTTCTGCTGGCGTCTTTAAACTACACTAGCCTTAATTATCACCCCGGAGGTTTAATACCACTGATTTAATAACACACACTTTTACTGCTGCTTTATTAAACCAACTGAGTGTGTCATTCAGAACAGAGCTGGAGTTCATAAAGCCTAAAGTGTTGATTAAGTGAAATCGCTCACAGCAGCTGAAGCGGCAAACTACCGTCATTTACAGTATCCATAAAAATAGAATGAGAAATACTGTGTACTCTTATTTGTATCTTTCTACACACTTACACTACACTTTTGACTCTTTGTGGCCACAACACTGTCTGTTACCTTTGTTCTGTATGCCCAACCGTTACCACGACCACGTTAGAATTAGGAAGTGACCTGATTCGATCCAGTGACTCAGAATCAGGGACAGGTCGAGGCATTTTTAATGAATCGGGTATCGTCCGATTCACTTCTGATGCTTTTGCTGTAGCAGGGTGCAATCTGCTGTCCTCTAGGCGCCATTAATAGACATTATCCTTAGCTGCTGTAGACAAACTACTAATTTTTTAGAAAGCTACCCCAGACAGACCTTATTCTGGTAAAGAAAACTAAACAGAGCTTTATTTGAACTGATACGTGTGGCAGTTAGCAGCCAAAACAAAAGCTCAACTCTGCATTCCACCTTAAATAGTGCCGCAGTTTCATTGAGTCCATTTCAACAGCAGAGCGTAACTGCTGCATTATTTAGGATGGAACAGAAGTTCGAGGAAGAGAGAAAACTTCAGTCCACGCTGCCAAAAAGCACCCAGTCTGTTGCAGTCACAGATACATTATCCCATTAGATCCATTTAGAAAGATCTGAGCGTAAGAGGGCGTGTACCAGGAGGAAGAAGCAGCTACATGGAGTGTAGTAGTGTAATGAAGACATTAGAAAAAGGTCATTAAAAGTCAGATAAAAGAGATGTCAGTGGAGTGCGTCACATCACACATGCTGAAAACAGGGTGCTTTTACAGCAGAAACAAAGTATTAACATAAGTAGACATGAAGGATCCAAGACCCCCAGTGAGAAAGCCAACAGCAACAGAAGAAACCTTGGGAGGAACCAAGACTCACAAGGGGGACCCGACCCATCCTCCTCTGATCAGAACTATTTATAAATTATTGTTGATAAAAGTTACCAAACCATCTATACTGTTGGACCGCTCTGATCATAATCAAAATATAATAATCATGGTGTAGTAGAACTTAGTATAGTCATGGCAGTGCTGGTCAGAGGAATGATAGTTCATAGTGGTGATATTAATAGTGGCAGATAGGTATGGTATGTATATTTTTATCTTCTGTTCAATTTATTAATTAATTAATGTATTCTTTATTTCATTTATTCATTTCAGTTAGTTTTTCTTCCTGTTCCCATTAAAATGGAGCAATATATGTATTTTGAGCTACAATGTAAAAGTATGACTGTCAAATTATGTGACTGTAGGCAACACTGTTCTGTCATCTCTGTTTACACACATGCTTCAGCTTCTCGTTATATTTGGTTCTCAACATGCCTAATAGCGAGAAACTCCCATTTTATGTGATCTTTAAATGACGAGGGATTCATTCACAGTTTTTAACAAATGGAAACTCCAGGAAGGCACTAACGCTTCCTACTTGAATCGACAACTTTCTCTCTCTGGTCTTGATTGCTAAAAAAATTAATAAATTAATAAATAAATCAAACAAAAGTTAATATCCATTCAGAAAAAAATATAAATGAATACAGGCATTCATGAAAAATACAAAAATAAATTCAATAAATATAGAAATGTAGAAATGAAATGAATAAAGTAAATAAATATAATAAATATAAATAAATATAAATAACTTATTAAAAAGCAATATACAATTATTAACATTTTATTTCTTTATTTATAGCCTGCATTTCGCTGTTCGTTTATGGTTTATGTCCCAAATTAAACCAATATATTTTTTACATTTATCCACAAATGTATTTATTTGTGTAGGCTGAGTGGGTGGTGCTAAACTGCTATAAGCTGAATGGGTGGGGCTAAACTGTTGTAGGCTTAATAGGCAAAGCTAAACTTCTGTAGGCTATAAAAAAAGGCTAACCTGCTGTAGGGTCAAGAGTGTAACTATGAACAGATGGAGCTAAATTGCTGTATGCTGATTGATCAGTCTATTCCAGCCTGCTGCCACTAGGGTGCCTGCAGGAACAGGCTAAGGTAAGTTACTTTACAGCGTATTAAAGTTACTCAGATACAGGGATTACAGGGACCTAGTGAACTGTTCCCCAAAAAGCTGTGTAATGTCGAAACAATTTAACATAGATTTTTTTTTATTAATGATGCAGGAGTTTTTAACTGGTATCTACATCACTGATGTTGGAACAAAATCTACAACTACAATCAACCAAAACCCCACCCACTGAACTTAAAATCAGCCATTCCTTTATTTATTAGTTGTTGTTTGGGTTTTTTTTGCTTTGTCTGATTGCTCAGTCAGCCAAGGCATTTAGCCTTTGTTTTCTTCCTCTAGTATGAAAATGGTTAAAAATCCCGCGGGTCAGTGAAAGTGATCCGCTCGGTCCAGTCGCCTGTTTTAAGTCAGTCAAAACATTCCAGACTTCAAAAGGAGGCTCTGCCCAGTCCGGCCACTTTAGCGCCCCTGCTACGCTCGCCCATGGGCTCAGTTATTTGGATAAATTAATTTCTGGAGTCTGCCGGCTTTTGTGAATGTGCCCCACGTCTGACAGCAAATTAGTCTCAGCGAAAACACTGGAACTTTAAAAGCAGAGGAAGGAAAACACCAGAGGGGCTGGACATGCAAACTATATTAGCCTGTTTGGTTCCAGTAATGCTCCATAGAAAAGGCTAAACAGCAATGGTTTACTCCCTCTGCACGTAAATCTAGTGTTATATAGTAAATACAGACTGATAGCACTCTGCAAATATCCACAAATAGTTATTATATTTCTGTGTGGAGGATGAATTTAGGTGGCCAAGTTATATTGCATGTCCAAAATGCATGTGGACACCTGCTATTCCAGATTTTTCCTTGAAATCAAGAATATTCTTTGGACCTTTAGTGCAGTAATAGCCTCTACTCTTCTAGGAAGGCTTCACACTACATGTACTATACTATACGCTCTATTCTATGAACACTGCTGTGAAATAAACAGAATTGCATTCAGCTTTAAGAGCAAGAGCATCAGTGAGGCCAGGTCCTGATGTTAGATGAGGAGTTCGGTCACTCCACCTCATCCTAGAGTTACTGGATGGAAATCCATCACTACAGGGAACACAGCTCCACTATTCCACAGCTGGAGGGCTTTATACCCCACTAGCCCACACTCAGCTTTGGGTACAGTGACCTTTGGCCTATGTGCTTAAGGCTGCACCAGAGTGTCATGTTCTATTAGCCAGTGCTTTTCTATGGAAGTTTCAAAACCAGTGTGTGAAGCCTATGATGGCTTCTCGGACATTATGATGCTTAAATTCTGAATGTACGTATATCAGTGTAATGTACAATGTCAATGTAATTCAACAGAACACTCAACAGAATAAAAAACGGGCAACCAAAGCCTTCCTTACACACAGAAACACAGACACTCGCACACTTAACCACATACTGAGTCTGAGCCGAGGGGACGAATAATCCCAAACCAGCACATGAAGACAATTCCAGATAAATGGAGCATGCTATTTTCACAGTACATGAAAGGCTGTCCAAGGACATAGAACTGCAGTGGAGAAAGCAGGGCGCCAGGAAAAGATGGGGAGGGGAAAAAAGACATCAAAGTAGCAAGAAAAACACATTTTGATTTAGAATAATTCATTTGATGAAATGTTTAGTGGCTCTTGGATGTGAAACAGTGGTGCTTAAAGCATTCAAGACTCCGCAGCGAAGACATTCGCCAAAACCCTGATAATGCGTTACACTTTCAAAGGTTTTTCAAAAGCACAATGTTAGCATGTGTATCTACTCGACAAACAATTTTTGATCTGTTTGGGGTCATTGTCCTGTTTACACCCAATTATGTTAAGTTTCAACTATGTACTATGTCCCTACGCTCAGTCACACTGAACCCACAAGACTTGTACACATGTATTCACATCTTATCCAGTGTCTAAATGTAAATAGTAATGTAATTTTAGATTATATATTAAACCTGTACATTTTAAACAGTGCAATAGTGTACATGGAGAGTATGTGTAGCGTATGTATAGTGTGTGTATAGAGTGTATGGAGAGTATGTGTAGTGTGTATAGTGTATGTATAATGTTAATGTATAATGTATAATGTTTATTTTGCAAATATGTGTTTTACTACTGTGAGGGACAATGCTCCTTCACTTACCTTTACAACAAATCTGATTAGATTTGATGTCATGGTTTGAGGATGTGCTGAAGGATTCTCAGATACTCCTCACTCTTCATTATTGCAACCACTTTGTGCACCAGTTTCTCTAGCAGCAATACAGCTCATATTGGCTACACTTTCCAAATAAATAAATTGTACTTATTTACAATTGTTTGAACTGGCAATCTTGAAATATATAAATGTTCGAGTCCACGGCTCCAAGAGGCAATCTATGATCATTCTTCTCAGACCTGCACTGAGCTTGGACTTTTCCATTGTACTGTGTGTTGGTCAATCCAAGTGCTGTATGTATATTGGGTTTACTAAATAATCTTTGAAGTATCCTTTTTTAAGCAGAGACCCTCCAGACTATTACATAATGCAAAAGTTCTGTTCTAGTTAAAAGAGTTTTTTTTTCCTAGAATTACAACAGCAACTAAAGATGTATAAACATTACTGCACACATAAAATCATTATGAGGTGAGTTTAGATCCAACCACTTTCTACAAACTATACACAAACATTCAGAAACCTTCAGAGTGTGATCTCTGTTGCAGCTGAGGATAACAACACTGGCGGGGTAATGAGACAACCAAAACTTTATAACATGCTCTTTAACCAGAAAGACAGCTAGGGTATCAACCACACTTCATTATGCTTAAACCCAAGAGAAACCACTACTGTTACACAACCAAACTGCAGGGTACCTTTAACACAGATGAAACAGTCTTCCAAGGATAATTTGACCTTAAATATCCAGGAGCTGCCGGCCAGACTTCTATTTCTCGATCCTACAACAGGAGAATAGCAAACATTAGTATGTATTACGCCTGGTGATTTAAAGCCTTTTAAAATTGAGTATAAACCAAATAAAGCTCAATGACGTTGATTAATATTATTGGCAACTAGGGCAATAAGGAGATATTTTATCATAGCATGATCAATTTTGTTATCTTATTCTTCAAAGAATATCGTGGGTAACAATCAGCACATGTAATACTATCATGCTACTTGGTATCATGGTACTTGGTGACTACTGGTAGTAGATCAGAGTACATAAGAAGTAAAGATCTCCTGAAGTAAATTTTCAGTCTACACTAAAAAGGTTAGTTGAATTATTTGACTCTCTACCACATGAACATTTAAACCAAATATACACAGATATGTAGTTGGTGAATATGTTAGGTGTCAAGGATTCTTAATTGGCCAGTCAGGGGATTAAACCTAAGTCAGTCACAGGGAGGGCAGTGTTGAAACAAACCACACTACATCAACCACTATGCTCCCTTGTTTGGCTCAAACTCTCTTTCTGAACACACATATTTACATACTACTACTACTACTAATAATAATGTGAAAATGATGCTGATAAATAAAAACAAAAATAAGTGTGGGTGTGTACACAGCTGTTATTATATGGAACATTAACAGAGTTTGTTCATATCCATGTGGACATAAGTGTAAATATTATTCAGTTTAGAACAATAATTAACACGTGCACAAGTGTTTTGTTTGTTTTTTATTTTTAGTTACTGATATCACTTATGTTGACCATAATGTTCATTATGGAACTACCAATTAGGTCTTTTTCTGGTCGTTAAACACATTCACATTTACACAGAGACAAGTTTAATCGCACAGATCTTACAGCCAAAGATGAAAGTTATGAATCAACAAAAGTGTGGAATATCCATATGCACACGTTACGATTATATTTAATGGACGATTTGCTGAACAAGCCTAAACCTCTGGACAGCACCTTATTAGCATCTGAATGGCCAAACTCTGTCCAGACTGTACTCATGGCTTCTTATTGGACATAATGTGCCCCCTAGAGGTTCTCCATAACACACATACAGTATTTGACATTATTGAATATTACTCTGTAATTTCATTTCATAAACACTACCAAAATAAACTGAAACTCACTGGAAATGGCCAAAACATTGATTGAGAACTTCCAAAAAGCGTGTTTTACTTTAATTCAGTGCAACCATTAACCGGTTAACAGAATAGCACATAATATATATTCTTCTTCCAAAACAGCTTATATGTATACAAATAGGTTTACTGTTTATTGCTGAAACTAAAATCATAGACATTTATCCACATGTACAATAAAATCTATTTGTATCACACTTTGTTTATTAGGGTTTATTCTAATGTTATATAGAGTTTTACAGTAAACACACTCACTGACCACTGACTTTATGTTTATTTGGGTTTATTCTAATGTTATATAGAGTTTTACAGTAAACACACTCACTGACCACTGACTTTATGTTTATTAGGGTTTATTCTAATGTTATATAGAGTTTTACAGTAAACACACTCACTGACCACTGACTTTATGTTTATTAGGGTTTATTAGGGTACACTTCCTGGGAGATTAGTGGAAGAACCAAAACCAATACGTCGGCAGGAATCATATTAAGGTCCCAGCCGACTGAGTGTTTAGTTTAGTGTTGGGAATTAAAATGTGTGAATTTAGTTCATAATTCCAGAGAAAAGGAGGAAAACGTACGCAGTAGTGCAGGTAGCGAAGCAGAGTGACTGTGTTCTGCTTTTGTTTTTCCAGTGGAGTTTCAGTCTTCAGAAAAGAAACACTGCAGGATTGAATTAAGTGCACGTTCAAAAAGAAAGGAGCAGTCAGCTGTTAATGCCGGATACGCCATATCCTGTTTAAAAAAACTGTAAATGTGAATGTGTGTCCTGCTAAAATACAGTTTTAGAACTGCGTATGTAAATGTAACCTGGTGATGTCCCTTCTTTAGAGAGTGGAAAGGGCTGTACAGCAGGGGAGATGTATTAATGAATATCTGTTACTCTGTTAAATGGATAATGACTCTGAAAGGATATAAACAATGTGTCCATCCTATTACCCTCAAACTTTCACCACATCAGTCAGGTGAAAGTGCATGTTTATGGTGTGTGAAGGCAGAGACTGACCCCGTAGCGGCAGCAGCAGAAGTCGAGGGGCAGCAGGAGCTGTTTGTCCTTAGCTGGAGTGCGTTCTTCATGTCTTTATGCTCCATCTGTTGAAATGATAAAGTGCTGCTATAATGGAACACAACGAGATTAGATTAATTAGGTTTGTCCATTACGCTGCCAGCCATCCAACAGATGATTGCAATTTTCTCAGTGAGGGCCATTACTGTGAGATCTGTTTAGTGGCTGATGCAATTAAAATGGACTTAATGTAAATGTAACAATACAAATAACACTTTCCCTGCGTGCGTGTGTGCGTGTGTGTGTTTGAGTGGGCGGCTGGTGCTGAAGTCTAAAAGTGGAGCGGATTAACACCGGCGTAAAGCGCTTTTAACTTCAAACAAACCAGCAGCCGATTGGATTAGCCCGGACTCTCTCTGATCAATAACTGTGTTATTGATGTGATCAATGGAGATGTTTTCATGGTCAGGGTGATGTCCAGAGATCAGATTGCTGCACTGGACTAACGTGCAGACGAACACCCGGCGAGCTACCGCCTCTGAAACACTAGATTAACACTTTATATCAGACATTACAACCCTCATAAATTACCATTATATTAGACTAAGGAGCAGCAGCTTTAATAGAGGATAAGGTGTGTGAGGGGCAGGAGTGCTTCTGAGCAAAGAAAAAGAACAAGAGAAAAATGGAAGAATGGACAGAAATAGAAGAAATGATCGAAAGAAAAAAAGAAAAATAGAATGGAGGAAAAAAAGTTGAAGGAATGGAAGGATATTTTAAAAAGAATGAATGAACTAGTAAATGTATTTATATATGGAGTTGTCCTAAAGTTTCTATCAAAATGCTCTATTTACAGACATTTGTAAATACAGTGTTGTTCATATCTTACTGCAGCGTGTTTTCTTCAGGCTATAAAGGACACATCTGTTTTGTATGGTTTTGTTTGGATGTACTGTTCACTCTCCACAGTCATTGTGTCCAAATGAAATGATTACCAGAACCAATCAGACAAAACACACTTCTAATATTTTTATGCTGCATTTAATTTGCAGAGCAGGTGTTCCACGTTAGCGTCCGATCGCATTACTGCCAACGTCAAACGACACACACCTGCAGAAAAGTTCACATTTTTCTCTAAAAACACAAAAGCAGGAGGGGGGATATTAATGTCATTTTTTTGTTGTTGGTTCTTGTGATTTTTGTCCCTCCCTGCCCTGCTTTTTTTTCTCTCCATCAGACGGACATTTATCACACCTGGATACCTGCCAGCGTAACCTGAGGAGGTGAGAGCCGGCGCACCTTTCGGTTATGCTTTCACACGAAGCGCGTTCCACAGGCCCGGGCCAAACGACCAGCCAATACATCACCGCTGGAGCACACTCTCATAACACATTACAGTCTCTCCTCATACCGGTGTCACATTGGGAGTGAACCAACACTGTTCTGTTTACTAAATCAGCAGATAAAACTTTTTTATGGAGCAAATTCCACCCAATCTTTTACACTAAAGAGTCCATATCATGAAAAACCAAATGCTCCTTACTTTAACACAAGCGCACTGTTCACTCCCCAACCAATGCAGTTCAGATATGGAAACTAGGTAGATATAACAGCCCACTATCTATTTACTGTTTTTTGTGATGTCACAAAACCTGATGCATTTACATATATCCACTTACTGAAATTACAGTAATTTAGCCCCACCCATTCACAATAAAGTTATAAGGAGTCTTTCACAAGCCTGTGCAGCTTTACCCAGATATACTGATACTGATTATCCAATCACGTCACATCTTTCTCTAAACCCCACCCATTAAGACTCATTATCCAATCATACCATCTGTCTTACCATCATTTGTGTAGTAAATTCCCTACCTTGACATCCCTATAAACTAGTGACTACTTTGTCCTGTTAGTTTGATTTGAGCTGTTTTAGAACTTTTGATTTAGAGAAACTGCAGCCTTTTCTGGACAGCTCTCTCAGTAAAAACTGTGGCAGCATTTCATTTAAACACACTCTGGTCTCTTTTTTAGCTCCAGCTCTCCCTCGCTGATGTGCTGGGTTGTTTAGTTCTGCTGTGTCCCAAACTGCATACTTTCCTTCTAACTGCACTAACAAGTTTTTTTGGTGTGGGAAAACTATTTGGTGTGGGAGTGTAGTTTGTGACACAGCATTTGTTAGGGGGAAACCTGTCTCTACATATACAGGAAATTGTGTTTATTTGTAATAAATAATAGTAATTATTAAAAAAGTAATTAACAAAAAGATTTTTAAAGTATTAAAACATTTCTCATACAAAAATGCTTTGGGTACTACTAGTGACAGCAAAATACTAAGATACAACAATGTACAGTATAATATTTTTCCTTGTCACTAAACTGTTTTGAAAGTTGTGTTAGATCCACAGCACCACCAATCCAAAAAAATCTTTAACCACACAAAGACCTGTTTAAGCATATGCATGTTCTTTGAGTTGTAATGGTTTTATATACACTACATGGACAAAAGTATTGGGACATACCTCTTAATGATTGTTTTATTCAGTCTCATTACCAAAAATGTATAAAATGTATAAATGTATAAAACGTTCTGCCGACTCAATAACTGCAGCGTTTAAAACCTGCTGCTAGAGATGCAAATGGGCGACCAACTCCACACTAATGCCTATGAATTCCGAATGGATGTCATAAAAGACTCTGTAGGTGTAACGTGTGGGTGTCCCAATACTTTTGTCCATATAGTGCAGTACCATTGCCTTTAAAATGTGGTTAAGAATTTGCAAAACAGTGCAATATGTTCACTTACAAATGACTTAAAAAAAAAAAAGTTACTCTAACTCACTATTGCGCAGATCTGAAAAATTATCAACTCAATGGTTCAAAAAGTCACACTAATCATTTCGCAGGTGAAACTAAATACACTAAAGTTGGACATTCAGGACATTCCTTGCTGTTGCAACAGTATTTTTGGTGTAATCAAACACCGCAGCAGATTTTATCAAACAGTGCTGTATTAATCTGAAGTTGGTTATGTGCCTACATGCTGATTTTTACCACTGAAATATGTATGACTTACACTTCTCATCTCATCAGATGTCTCATTTCGTATCTGCTCGCACTGTGTTTGTGTGTGTGTATGCAGTTTTGGAAAACCAGAGTGACATGATTCATCATGGATGAAAAACTTTAATTAATGTGTTCGTCTGCTAATAATTCACACCTTAAACGTTCATTTACTTATCTTAAAAGCAACACAGTGCAGTTGGACCCTCTGAACACTTTGAAGGGCCCATATCATAGAAACTTAAACTTAATTTGATGTAGCATGTAAACTTTTTTTAGTTCATAAATGAAAACTATGTTTCAATTCATTTTGTGTGATGTCAGAAAACAAGTCATTTCCATATCTCCACCTTTTTAACCTATACCCGCAAAGTAAGTGCACAAAGAATACACATTGACTCTGCCTCGCTACCTCCTCCTCTCTCCAACCCTCATCACTGTCACACATAGCAAAAAGATTGCATACGCCTGGTTTTCATTCAGTTCTCTCACTGTTCTGCTTACAAGTGAAACTAAATCATGGTGGATCATTGTTTATCAGTTGTAGGATTAGTGTGTGGAAACACATCCAACATGCAAAGGTTTACATTTTACTGCTTAGCTAATTAATAACCTACAGGCTGTAGTGTTATAACACACTAGGTGGAATAAACTGTAACTTGCACGACTTAAAATAAACAAAAAAAACCTAGCATAATGCATTTGTGGGTTTTGTTGCTTTTTTCCTGCTGTACTGAACTTGTACAGAACAAACCACGGAGTGAACAGAACCGTGACTTCTGTGTACTGTTAGACTCCTAATATATATACAGTCATGGCCAAATATTGGCACTCCCACACTTCTTTCAGAAAATGCACCACTTCTCCCAGAACATTGTTGCCATTACAAATGCTTTGGTTTTCATGTGTTTATCTCTTCTGTTTGCATTGGAACAACACAAAAAGCAGAGAAAAAAGTCAAATCACTCCACTCAGAAGTCAGAAATGGACTGGGCAAAAGTATTGGTACCCTCAACATAATATTTGGTAGCACAACCTTTGGATACAATAAGTGAAATCAATGTTTAGCTAATTAATCTGCATGTCTCTCAGAATTAAAGGATGTCCCTTCCAACTGCTGTTTTGAGATCTTTTAAAGTTTTTATAGTATTTAGACCTGGACTCATGCTGGCCACTTTAGAAATCTCCAGAGCTTTGTCTTAAACTATTTCTGGGCTTTTTGAAGTATGATTTGGATTATTGTCTTACTAGAAGAACAACAGAGAACTTTCAGACACTGGGCTCTACACTGCACTCCAAAATTCTTTGGTCATTTTTGGATTTCATAATGCCATGCACACAGTCAAGGCATACAGTGCCAGAAGCAGCAAAACAACCCCAAAACATTTCTGAACCTCCACTATGTTTGACCATAGGGGCAGTGTTCTTTTTCCTTGAATACCTCATTTTGTTTTCTGTAAATGGTCTCATCTGCCCATAGGATTTTATCCCAAAAAAAGGATTGTGGGTTCCTTGGGTAAGTTGCCTCCTACCATAGCATCCCATTTTATTCAGATGGCAACAAACAGTGTGATCTTTTCTCCATGCATGCTGTGTTGTACACAGACACAAAGACTGACCTTTCCCTATTTAAACTGGCTGAATGTGTGATTGCTGTATTTTATCTTACTTGCCACAAATGCAAAGCATTTGTAACTGCAACATTGTTCTGGGAGATGTGGTGCATTTTTTAAAAGTGCAAGGGTGCCAATATTTTGATCATGAAAGTGTTTTTACCCCAGTGATAGACATTTTCATTTTCAGAGTGAATGAGAGAATAACAGAGGAGAAGGAATAACAAAGTGGGAGCAAGAAAGATAATAACAGAGCTAGTGAGAAAGTGAGAAAGAAAGAAAGAAAGAAAGAAAGAGAGCAATAGAGATAATAATGACAGAGTGAGAGTAAATATGAATGAGAAAGAGAGTGAAGTAGTTAATGACAGAAAAACAGCAGTGAGAGAGTAAAAATCAGAAAAAATACAGAGATAATAACAGTAAGTGAGAGGGTAAGAAAGGAGAAACGAATTATAACATAGAGAGAGAGAGAGAGAGAGAGAGAGAGAGAGAGAGAGAGAGAGAAAGAGAGAGAGAGAACAGTAGTCCCTTGGCTGCTCTCTTACTGAATCCATATGTGACCTTGCAGACAGGAAACTACCTCCGCTCACAGTAATCAGACTGGAGGTTCCATCGAACAGAACCTGGTGGAACTAATTGGACACAATTAAACCCACCAATCCTCGATATGCAGGGCATACAGACACCCGTTTTAGGTAATTAGAGAAATTATCATCTTAACCAGCTCAAATCAGGAGCTGTCTAAGTGAAACATGTAATCTGACATAAATAAAATAAAAAAAATGAATTCCATTTCAGTCAAAGCATATTCCTAATTAAGTTAAAGGGTGACACATTTATTTACACAAGTCAGAAATACATCATAAACAACATAATGCATTATGAACAATTTTAACACTAATGCAAGTAAAACAGCAATAAGAGTGAGAGAGCAGGCGAGAGAGAGTGAGAGATAATAACTGAGTAAAAGAATTAGAAAGAGTATAAAAAGACGAGTGAGAGAAATAGCAGTTTGAGAGAGCACACTATGGAAATTGCATGATTTGTGCAGAATAATACACAGATGGCTTGTTTCTTGGCCTGGAGGTGTTCGGTGTGCTGTGGTTCGAATTGGCAAAAAGACCAGCTCTAAGACCAGTGTGCAAAATGTATTTAAAGTTCCTATGAACTGCGTACCTTTGGGAATTTGGAGACCACAATGTGTGTAACCACGGACGGGTTTCCTATTTCCTATTTTCCTATTTCTCTCATTATATCAAAAAATACCTAAACGTTAAGGGCGCTCCTGAGTCCTTATTGCATGGAAGTGAGTGGAGCTAAAACTGTTAATTAAATATGTTTCCAGTTTCTAATAAATTTATGAAATTACATTTTCTACATAAAAGCATCACTAAACACGTTTTCTTTCTTACGCTTTCTACATTAAACAGGTAAAGGGCAGAAAGATCTTACCTTAACACTACTGAGTGCTAATTGCCTGGAATTCTGACTACTGAGTGTTGAGTGGGTGTCATTTTGACCACTGAGTGCTGACTGACTGGCTTTCTGGCTCCTGCGTGCTGATTGGCTAGCTGTCTGACTACTGAGCACTGATATGTTGGTGAGCTTCTGCCCCAGAAACGGAACAGTTAAGTTTCTAAACATGAACTGAACCTACTGAGCCCAATATTGCTCAGCTTGACTAAAAATATTGCCATGACATTCATGTCCATGTGGAGTGTATGTAAACTTACCACCACAAATACAGATACCTTATGTTTCCTGGCGTAGCCATTATAAGTATCTGATATTGATTGATTCCTAACAAAACCTTCATTAATAACTGGATATGTTTTTATTTTTTAGAGAACAATTGAGACAAGCATGAAACTCTAGTTTGCTTCCAAAGGATGGAAAAAGCTTAATTATGTGTGTGTATACTTTTGTCTCTGTCATCATCATGTACCATCAGTTTAGTCTTTTTTTTTTAGCTTGAATGCTAATTTAAACCACCATAGCATTAACATGTTATAATTAAAATACACTATTTTACTGTTACCATCATTCTAGGAGCCCAGTGTTTAAATGGCATAAAGGTTGCTGAAGAATGCAAACTGACTTGCCAAGAGCTTGAAACTTGTCTGTACTACAACTTCACTTAAGGCTTAAGGGTGAAGACTTGACTCTTGGCTTGCAACCTCTACCTCTAATGAAGGGCGCACAATCACAATTGGACACTTCTTGCTCCAATTGAGCAACTGAAAATCAGCCAGTCTACTTTTTATTAATTCTAATGAGGCAACTGATTTGGCCATTGGCCTATTAAACAACAAGTGGCAGTATTTATTTTTTAAATAAACAAAGACCACACAGTGACTACACAACAGACATTATTTAATGGCGGCTGCTGAAAACTAAACTGACTGGGCTCTCCTATTTGTAGCAACAACAGCAGCTCAGTGTCCTCTAGTGTAAAACCTATGCTATGTTTACTGTTGCTAATCATACAGTAGAAACAGCAACTACAGGTTAATGCAGTCATGGACCAAGAAGTAAACGTGAAACTTCTGTCTCAGTCAACTGCTTAGATGAGGTTAGAAATCTGGCTGATCATGAGAATGTGTCAGAATTTAGTTATTGCTTCAAACCTTTTACTGCAATTTAGTCATCTAAACAGTTCAGCCCTACCCGTGCACTAATGAGGGTGTAGGGATCTGTGTAGAAGCTATTTAAACATTATTAAGATATGTATATGTATTTCCAGTGCGATATCAGCTTGACTAAACGCCATATTCCCACTAGGATAACTGACAAGTTAGTAATGAGTCTCACGGGTCACACAACCGGTCAGAGACTTCGGGTGAGAGACATCTCTCTATGAAACAAAACACAAACATGAGGTAAACTGATCAAAACATACACTTAATACCACAGGTTTACTAATGTACTCATTTATCCTGAAAATGTGTTGATCAGCTTAATGTGTGAAGTTAAAACTGGCAAATAGTAGCTATTTAGGTTGACTGCAGTTTTGTTATACTTCCTTTTAACTTACTACCCAAATGTGGCATCACACAGTCACTATCCCTGAAGCTGCTGAGCTCAAACAGGCTCATGAGGCCTGCGGTGGAGCCACAGCCTCCCACTGTGCGGTCAAGCAACATCTGACTTAGCTAGCTAACATGCTAACCAAGCAGCCTTAAGCTATAAGCTAACGTTGTAGGAAATTACCTGACAGACTGAACCATAGCTATTATTACTAACTTTAACTAAACCTATTTAATGTTATTTGGTTTTTCCTCACCTGTTATAAGCGGGATGTGAAGTAGCGCTAGTCACACTAGCTAGCTAGCTAACTCACTCCTCCCAGAGGCGTCTCCAGGCACACTACACCACACCTCAGTACCGACTTCTACAAATGACTTTGACTATACTAGCACTAGTTAGTACATTATGGGTAAATGTGGTATTTAAAAACATGTTATTAATAATTTAACATTAATTATGCGAGTATTTTATTAACAGCTTATCTCTGGAGTGAGCTAGAGCTGTAGAAACGTCTGGTGGGCGGGGCCAGAGAGTGCTGGTTCATGCCGGTTTCTTAGTGGCCGAAAGCGTCTGCCAGTCACCAGTCAAACCTTAAAATAAAATAAAATGTATTTTAGTTTAATGAAATCACCTAAAATAAAATAACATAATATAATATAACTTAAAATAAATTAATATAATATAACATAAATACAATAAAATAAATATATATATTGATCAGTATATATGTGACAATCTTTATATAGATTATATCTGGTACTAAAATATTTGAGGATTATCTGTGATTTAATCTTAAATTGTTAAAGAACATCATAATTGAAGTCTGTATTGAATGTCTAAATGTCTAAACATTTAGAAGGCATCTTACCCAAGGGGATAAATGTTCAAGCTAGTCAAATATTACTCTACATCTTTTGATAGATTAAAGCAGGTAAGCAGATCTGTTGTGACTGACAGTGATGGGGATGTTCAAATATAAATGAATGGGAAATAAATAAGTAATATGCATTACAAATGTTATATAAAGGCATTAAGTAAATGAGTTGAAAGAATTCTACTTAACCCTGAAACAAAGTATCAGTGCATTTGTTAAGGGCATAATAACCATTACTACTGGTGCAGTTTTTATAGTATGTCATGATTTAAAGAAAATTTAAAAACTAACCATAAAATGCCACAGTAAAATTAGCGGTGTCAAACATGTCCAATATGTTAACAACATGGTTACCAAAGGGCAGCTAAGTAGTTCATGAGATAATATTGGTGAACTGTACATTAACTGTAGTTACTAGGAACAACCACAGTGAAAGCATTGCTTCCATAAACTACCACGGCAAAATAATGTCAGTATCACAGTATGAACAGGTACCACAGGGACCATAGTAGTCCAGTGAAGCATTTACTCTGAAAACGTTGTGAATATTCATGAGTTCAAAATGAAATTACATATTTTTATAAATTCTTTTGAAATAAAGAAATGTTTTGCCAATATATTTTTTTGCAGTGTAAAATTGACTGGACTTCACACAAAATCAACATATTGACTTTAGACCTTAGTGAGTGATGTGTAGCAGCAGCCAGCTTACTGTTTTTTAACAGTGGTCATGTTTATTTAACTCTAATACATGTTAATTTCTAATACATGCACGGCTTTAAGAAGCAGCAGCTACACTGTGTGCTAACATCCACACCAGAAAGTGAATGCTGGCGGTCTTAAAACGTTGATTTGTACCTCTCACTCCCCCAGAATCCCACAAGAGCCCCTCTAACCCCTCCACACAACTCCCACACAGTCCCAGCTCAACTCAACACTCAATACAGGGCTACGCTGGTCTACAGTGACAGCATATGGTTATCCACTCAGGCCGCCTGTAGAGCACAGTGTATTGTATTTGTCTCATGGACAATGGCGCAGGTTCAGAGTCCACCGGGCTGTGGGCCATTTGAATGGGTGGATGCGTAGGTGCCGTTGTTTTTTTTACTAAACGAAAGGGACATGACCTTGGCAATGAGCGAAACCAGAGCGGTTAGCGTTGCGTAGGGCTCTCGCCGCCGATCTCGGCTTTCTTAAAACGAGCGCAATCAGCGCGGAGTGAACGCTCTGCAAAACAGACACACGGCGCACGTAAGCCAACCGCAAGTATGTGCGATTGCAGGGCTGCGTCATCTTTTACATGTCCTTGTGTGACAGGTTTTGAACACAGTTCGTTATTTTCCCTAAACAGCATTGAAAGAACTTCTGCTTATTTTAAAGTTTGCTTTGCTCTGCTGACCCTAGGGTTCAAAGGGCCCATATTTTATTTAATGTTGTTTTTTATTTTATTTTAGTAATACCCACTTATTACATTCTATTTGTTCCTTAGAACTAAGCAGACTGTTTCTGTTGTTGTGTCATTTGGGCAGACACGATACTACACAAAAAATCATGATATTTTGGTGTAACCCTTTCTCTTTCTCTAAACACCACCTTCCACTGGCATTGCTGTGCCGATCTGCTCTGCTTTTGGCCTCATGCCTGCAAACTCTGCTCACAGTATCGCATGACTTCAAATGTTTAATTGCGATTATACCAGTTACCCAGTTAGCCAAACCTGGCTGGTATTTTTAGCAGCTTCTTGGCTGTTGATAGGTTAAGTGCAAATATGGCTTACTGATACTTCATTGAAGAGCCATTACATTGTAATACTGGCACTCATAGAATACCTCCTGAGTAGACCTGAGAGCTGGGGTATGAATGGGTGGGGCTGCTAAAGGCTAAGAAGGTGGAGGTACACAATATTGCCAAAAGTATTCACTCACCCATTGTTCACTCACCCAACCCACCAAATTTTTGAATTCAGGTGTTGCAATTAATTCCATAGCTGCAGGTGTATAAAACCAAGCACCTAGGCATGCAGACTGCTGTGAAAGAATGGGTCGCTCTCAGGAGCTCAGTGAATTCCAGCGTGGTACCGTGATAGGATGCCACCTGTGCAACAAGTCTAGTTGTGAAATTCCCTCGCTACTAAATATTCCACAGTCATCTGTCAGTCGTATTATAACAAAGTGGAAGCGATTGGGAAGGACAGCAACTAGTAAAATGACAGAGCGGGGTCAGCGAATGCTGAGGTGCATTGTGCGAAGAGGTTGCCAACTTTCTGCTGAGTCAATCGCTACAGACCTCCAAACTTCATGTGGCCTTTAGATTAGCTCAAGAACAGTGCATAGAGAGCTTCATGAAATGGGTTTCTACGGTCGAGCAGCTGCATCCAAACCTTACATTACCAAGCACAACACAAAGCATCTGATGCAGTGGTGTACAGCACGCCACCACTGGACATAGAGACGTGTTCTCTGGAGTGACGAATCACGCTTCTCCATCTGGCAATCCGATGGATGAGTCTGGGTTTGGCGGTTGCCAAGAAAACTGTACTTGTCTGACTGCATTGTGCCAAGCGTAAAGTTTGGTGAAGGGGGGATTATGGGGAGGGGTTGTTTTTCAGGACTTGGGTTCAGCCTCTTAAATCTAGTGAAAGGAACTCTTAATGTTCCAACATGTCTGCACGCCACTTCAAAAAGCAAGGTCCATAAAGACATGGATGATCCTCAAAGTCCTGACCTCAACCCAATCTAACACCTTACACTGCGAGCCAGGCCTTTTCATCCAACATCAGTGTCTGACCTCACAAATGCACTTCTGGAAGAATGGTCAAAATTCCCATTAACACACTCCTAAACCTTATGGAAAGCCTTTCCAGACATGTTGAAGCTGTTATGGCAGCAAAGGGTGTTCCGACATCATATTAAACCCTATGGATTAAGAATAGGATGTCACTCAAGTTCATATGCGTGTGAAGGCAGGCAAGCAAATACTTTTGGCAATATTTGTGATATCCAAAAAACAGTGAATTTAAAACAGGCTGAGCAGCTCAGACTATATATGTGGGCATGTAACTTTCGTTTACATGTTAGCCATGCTAAAATAGCTCATTTCCACTTGCCTGTTAGAGTTTAGGTGTACACTAAGAGCTGGCCTTTAGCTGCTTTCATGAAGAGAGCAGAGGAAAGGGATTAAATTCCTGGACAGAGTAACTCACACACTTCAACCATTTCCAGTGTATAAGCACTGGACCCAGTCCTCCCACTCTTTTCAGTGAGGACTGTCTGTTAACACACACCATTGAATAATTCAGGACATTTTCACCACATTTTAGTTTATCATTACCCTTTACAGAACACACACAACACAGGAAAAACAAATAGCCTCCGCTAAACAAAGGTGTATATTAAAACAATGACATATTATTATTAATATAAATAAATAAATAAATAAACAATCTGTAAAAATTTTTTTTTTTAAATAAGTACATTTTAAACAAATGTTACAAAAATGATTTTAGCTTTTATGTTAACTGTCAAATGTCTGTAAGGCTGAAAATAAAATTGTTTTTAAATGGATATCAATCTTATTTGATTAATATTTTCATTGTAGTTGGCTGACATTAGCCCAACTAACTTGGTTACTGACTTTTTTTTTTTATCACTGTTCACTTTTAAATACTTATTATATATTTCTTTATATTTTCTCTTAATGTTTGGTTCATTACTCTGGATAAGGTGTGTGACTGTTTAATTATTCATGTTTTTAGTCTGTAAAAGTTAAGTTTATTTTATAACTTGGAATACGTGGAAACAAACATTCTAGAATATCAGCAGCAGAGAAGAAGCATTAATAAAAATGTCATAAAAATAATAATATCTTATGATAAAATCAAATCCTAAAAGAATTGCCAGTTTGTTATCACTGACCAGTGAGTCTGTTAGGCATCCTATTAGACAAATAAGTATTTTTTAGGAATAGGAAAATAATATATAATATAAAAACCCAGTTCAGGGTCAAAGTAACAGCAGTGTAACTTTTATTCCCACTCTGTTATTCGTATCACCCAGTAATGCTGGGTCAGTTTACCCCAGTGCATGTCAAGGCTGCAGCTGAGGGAGGAGAGGCCTTGCTAGCATTGACATACAAAGGCTCCCCCTCACGACTGCTATACTGAGGAGTTGTAGGTAGGAGTGTAGGATTTGGGATGCAGTTAAATGTCCAATCTAAAATTCTACTTTTCTCTAAACTTAAAGACTTGCATACTTTACATGCCTGTTATTAAGAAAGTCCACAGGGTTGTAGGATTTGTCCTGCTTCTCCTCTCAGCTCGATTAATAAATGCACAATAACATAAACATGAGATATAGCACTGTTTATCTCACTTTCGGCACCAATAGTAATCATGGAGAAAGTTCCTTCTCACTGGCCCTTGTTATACAATGCTGAGCTCTTTACTGAATGTCATAGCATGCAAGTCTGTGAGGCCAGAGGCCACAGGTTGTGTTTTTAACCCCACATTGTATTGGGTGCGACTTCACAGTGATAATGTACAGTCAGTGCCATGAGACTGCACTGAATAAGTTGTGTTGCAGATATTAACCTGCTGCCCACAAGACTCTAAAATGAATGCAGTGCCAGAAGCTTAACATCACATACTGTATACAAGTGCATGTGTGCACACACACAGACACACACACACAGAGACACACACATATGAGCAGACAGAGGGCGACAGGATGGCAGCACTGGATGGAGACTGAACACACTGATAGCATCTTTAAAGGATCCCATGAGAGAGCGAGAGAGAGAGAGAGAGAGAGAGAGAGAGAGAGAAATAGAGAAAGAGAGAGAGAGAGAGAGAGAGAGATAGAGAAAAATAGAGAGAGAGAGGGAGAGAGAGAGGGAGAGAGAGAAATAGAGAGAGAGAGAGAGAGAGAGAGAGAGAGAGAGAGAGAAAGAGAGAGAGAGGTTATCTTATTAGATCTCTGTGTTCTTGGTGAGTGCCCATCAGGGTTTGGTGTCTGCAGGAAGGGTAAAAAGCTAATCAATCTCTTTCCTCTCTCACTCCCTGTCTTTCTCTTTCTCTTCCTTCATCTCTCTCTCTTTCCTTTCATCTCTCTTTCTCTCTCTTTTACCCTCTCTTCATCTCTCATACCCCCCCTCCTTTCTAATTGATTCTGTGGATCAATACCTGCTCTTAAAATTTCCTCTTCAACACATCAGCACATTAATCAGCCCCACAGTCAGTAGACGAACGAGAAGGACACCCCAGAGAGAGAAAGTGACAGTGAAGTTTTGACCTCCCCCTCCCCAGCACAGGTGAAGAGAGTTTGTCACACACTCTTCATCATCATTTTACCTCGGTGGGCACATATATTTGTTTATTATTATTTAATTAGCTAGTTATTTTTTCATGAAACACCTGAACTGTTGACGTCTGCCTAGGTTGTTTTCAGTCTGTGGCGCACCTGTGTTTTGCGTTGCCAAGATAGCAATACGCCAGAAATTTACCTGAACACACCTCATTTCGAGACCACCCATCAGCGTAGATATATTCGCAAGCACTGTTGGTGGGGTGTAAGAGGGTGTAAGATAGAGGCCTATGACTGTGAGCTATGAACATTAACATTAGCTTCACAATGTAGCTAAACCATTTAAAACACTATGAAGGTTTGTTCAGTGTTGTGGCTCACAGTAAGTCGTACAGTGTCCTAAAGTCTAATGAAGAGCTGGATACAGCGTCCTAAAGTGTGTGAGTGTATTTACAGAAAGGATGTTGGTGATTATTGACTATTGGTGTTTGAGAGCAACAATAGCTGCTGTGCTAGACTACAGTGGACACCAACCTTTTACATGGTGTAAACTTGGCTTCTCATTGAACCATAACTTTCTTCTTACTAGTGGTGTTGGGTTAGATTTCATAGAATTCATACATCTTTTTGCCTACCAAATTACTCCACAAATGACAGGGTCGACAGGGTCATAGGCATCCAAGGCTAGGTGATGCAATCCAATGAGGCCCACTTCACAGTATTGATGAGCAGTATCACCCTTGAGTAGTCCATGTCTTGATGCGTCACAGCTGTTTTGGCAGCGCAAGGGTGACCTATACAGTGTTAGGCAGGTGGATTTCATGTAATAGCTGATCAGCATATATATATATATATATATATATATATATATATATATATATTGTTTTATAATAAAAAAAGAACTAAATGATAAATATTCAATATCAACCGAATTTGATTTACAAAGAGTCCATTTTTGCAATGTATACATTTAGAAACAAGTCAACCCTATCACCAGTGTCACCTTAGTGTCACAAGATGCTAGCCTACCTGCCTATCAACATGCTTCTGTTAAACATAGTAGGGCTTGTGTCACTCAACAACATTTAGCATTATATTAAATGTTATACTAATAATCATGATTTAACAATTTACCTTCCCAGTGCTAAGAGCATTGTGTCATTGGGGGGGTGGGGGGTTCGCTAGCGGAGCAATTGGAAATGATTAAAATGGGAAAATGCAAAATAAACAATACTATAAGAAAAGTGTGGGCTACAGTGTGGGCTTCTTTAAGAATGATAGATTTTTAGTTGCAAATCAAATCCTAGCAAAATATTGCTAGTTCAGAGCTATTTTAGGCAATTTTGGAGCTGTTGTATCTTGTCCTGCAGATCTTTGCTGCACTACACTCATTAAAAAAAAGTGTTCTTCAGTTGAGGCAATGATTCTATGTAGAACTGTGCTCAAACAAGGAGAACATCTCATTCATTTTACCTTACAGAATCTTTAAAAAGGGTTCTATATAGCACCGAATAGGGTTCCACGACTGTTATGAGTCAAAGAACCCTTTCCAGTACTATATAGAACCTGTCTTGCTCAGTGTGTACAAGATCTGCTTCCGCTGCTTCTAAATGAAAGCAGACTACAAGGATTTTGTGAACAACAGTTGCTATAGAAATTTGCCTCTATCCATCCATAAACTGTACCTTCCAGTTCTTTAGGACTCGCCTTTGCAGCACCAAGAGAATTCAGGAACTGAGGCCCCTTGAAGTGTGTCTGAGTGTGTATGAGTGTGTGTGAGTGATGAGCCCCTCAGTAGCCATTCCTCTTTAACCACCCACCGGTGAGCAAAGCTGGAGGAGAGATCATGAAGACAGAGCCATTCTTGAACTGTAATTTACGAAAAACGGGTTTCACCCTCTCAAACGGAACAATAACGGAAAGGTGAAGGGTGTGTAAAACATCCCCTAAAGGTCCTGCGTGTGACTGCCGGCCTGCTCGGAGGCCATCCCAACGGAGCTGGACTCAACAGCGATTAAGGATAGCGCTCCAACATCCCGGCAGCATCAAAGGCCTTATGGAGGAGGTTGCCGACCCCTAGAAGGGGGCAGCTGATGTATGAGCCAAAAGAGAAGAGAATATAGGGACAATATGAGGCTATTCACAGACCAACTGCTGTGTTACTACAGCAACAGTCAACACAGTGCAATGGCAAGGGGGTGTGGCCTGTATTAGTTAAAAGAGAGAAGAATAGAGTCTAACACACTTTCCTTGGCTAATTCTTAATAACCAACCTTTGAGATGGAATTTTGGAATTAAGAATTTGAACATTATAAATCATTTCTGGCCTAAAAAATCTTTACTTGAATAGTTATACCTCTTAATACCCCAGATAAAACACTACATACACCACTGATGCTTCACATCTATCTTTAAATATGTAATTGTTTGGGCATGCATCTTCACCACCCCAGTCCTTCAGAACAGCTTCAGAACAGGTTATGCATTATGCAGTTGTGTTCTTATCTTACTGTACAGTGATCCTGTAGTTTGACCTCTCAATGACCTAATTGTCCTATTAGATTTATTTTCCTCAGCAGATAAGACATACCGTTCTGTACAAAAGCTTTAGGCTGTTGGACAGCTGTTGTTTCTTTGTTGGAAAGCTATAATCCTGTACACTTTAAGCAAAAAGATTATATCAAGTACTGAAAAGGAGTTCTTTCATAACAATAGTGGAACCTGTTTCAAGGCTATACAGAACTACATGAGGTTTACAAGCAAAGAACCATTTCAACATCCTAATGTTTTTGGACTGTGAGTGTGTTTACGGTAAAACTCTATATAACATTAGAATAAACTCTAATAAACATAAAGTCAGTGGTCAGTGAGTGTGTTTACTGTAAAACTCTATATAACATTAGAATAAACCCTAATAAACATAAAGTCAGTGGTCAGTGAGTGTGTTTACTGTAAAACTCTATATAACATTAGAATAAACCCAAATAAACATAAAGTCAGTGGTCAGTGAGTGTGTTTACTGTAAAACTCTATATAACATTAGAATAAACCCAAATAAACATAAAGTCAGTGGTCAGTGAGTGTGTTTACTGTAAAACTCTATATAACATTAGAATAAATTCTAATAAACATAAAGTCAGTGGTCAGTGAGTGTGTTTACTGTAAAACTCTATATAACATTAGAATAAACCCTAATAAACATAAAGTCAGTGGTCAGTGAGTGTGTTTACTGTAAAACTCTATATAACATTAGAATAAATTCTAATAAACATAAAGTCAGTGGTCAGTGAGTGTGTTTACTGTAAAACTCTATATAACATTAGAATAAACCCTAATTAACATAAAGTCAGTGGTCAGTGAGTGTGTTTACTGTAAAACTCTATATAACATTAGAATAAACCCTAATAAACATAAAGTCAGTGGTCAGTGAGTGTGTTTACTGTAAAACTCTATATAACATTAGAATGAACCCAAATAAACACAAAGTCAGTGGTCAGAATGTGCTTTTGGTCAGTAAAGATATTGATATGTGGTTAGAAGAACACAGGTAGAAGAACACAGTCAGAAAAGCACAGGTTTGGTTGCTAACTCCTCTGTGAACTCAATGCATAGTATGTATTTGTCCATTTCCACCAGCAGCTCACCTGATTTACTTTATTTAAGGATTGGTAGGAGAAACAAAAAGTGTTGGATGGGAGCTGGAAATACTGGGTTTCCTCCTGGAGAGCACTGGGAATTATTTATTTATTTATTTATTCAAATGTCGTCCACATAAGCAGCTTTATAGAACCATTTTCTGAAATGACCTTTGCACAGGACCGTTTGTCATTAAATAAACATAAATTCATGTAGAGGCATTTTTCCATCCATAAATGTTTTTTTCAGAATCCCTTTACTTTTTCGGAGCTCTAAAATCATAGGCAGCACGTGCACAATATTAAAGGTTAATAGCATATTTTATGCTGATTTTCCATTTTGTCAGAATGATTTCTGATCTTCAGATTGCCTTTAACTTAAATGATGCACACAATATACCTCTTTAGATTTTACTGTCTCAGTCAATTTCCTGCAGTGGGGGAGTTTTACCAGTGAGAGCGACACACACACACACATACAGCCTGCACAAGGCTGGATCAGGCCGTCTGAATCTACCAAGTAAAGATTTACTTTGTAAAGCCCAAGATTTTTCTGCAGAAACCCTGCAGCTCCAGCGCTCCAGCTAATAACTCTGATTTACTCCAGTGACACTTTTCATTTCACATCAGCTGAAGCACAATCATCCCAGAAACAGCCTAAACACTGAGTTATATAGGGTCAAAAGAAACACTCCTGTATGTGCAGGTCAGTATAAAGTCCTCAGAATGCACCTCATTTATTTACTGGTTTCGAAACTAGCCAAGCTTAAACTCTGGCTTTCTGACCTACATAAGTTAAATGGATCAATAAGCATTAAAGGTTTCTTATTTTATTTCATTTTAATTAGTTTACAAGCATAATAATCGGTGGTGCCCCATCACCATTAGAGCTTGGTCTTCAGTCCAGGCTCCAAATGTTGAAACTAAATGACAAAAAGAGGGAAAACACCTGTAATATATTGCTTATTTCTGCCATCCCACTATGGCAGCTTCAGAGCTGAAGCTTGTATTTTACCTCATCTGTTGCAGTGTTTGTTTCAGTAAAGAATTTTGGCTCAGAGCTGCTGCCCCTGTTCTCCATTTCTAACAACTGACTAAACTTTTATTAAGAAAAATATATAAATCTTATTTTATTATTAAGTGAAATGTTGGCATATTTGAGTATCCAGTATCAATAAATCAATAGTTAAGCAACACTAAGTTATCTTTAAGCAACTTGGTGAAACATTTTTGCCTTAAAATTATAAATTTTAATATTGGTATTTCACTGACTTGTAATATTAAGAATAACAATATTAGATTATCTAAATAATTAGAATATTGTTGTTACTGCGGGCTCGGTTCAACAACAACTGCACTATATAACTGTTGGGATTATATGTATTAAATGTCACTTGAGTCATGTTTGTGTAAAATTCGGTGATATACTGTGCAGTGTCAGTGCACTTGGTTCTTTCACTTTCTGTGACGGTTCTCAGCAAATGACTTTCAGACTGTAGGGATAGCCCAGGAGCAAGCAGTACCCATCCTTGTAAAATATTTGAATTAGACAGGAGAAATCAAATGGCAATTCTAATGATGTTGTTGTTTTATCATAAATTAAGAATTCTCGCCTTACTTTTATTTAGATTAAAATATAATAATTAATTGAACATCAGATAGCAACTTTACACAACAATAATCTGTCTTACACCCTGTTAACCCATTTGTTTCTGGATGATTTTTGGTTCACCTGTTTCAATTTGCACAAACCTGAAGGAAATTTACAAATAGATCAAGACACAGCATACAGCATTTTTATCACAATTAATTTTATCACTTTCAATATCAGTTCATTATTAAAATCAGTCTCTTGGACGCTAATGCTAATGCTTAACAAAACGATAGGAACTGGATAACTAAACACAATTTAATCACTTTAAAGTACTTTTTAACTACATGTATCTGTAAGATATTATTTTATATAATTTTAAGCTTGTCAGGTTACACACTTTCTCATAGCCATAACATTAAATCCTTGTACAGTGTGTTTAGAAATTAATTGGACCAAGTATTGGCTGAGTGTGCTGAAGTTAGTGTTTTTTCAGTTGTCTAAGCACACTGGCTGTGCTTTGGTGAATGTTGTCTTTATTTAGCACAAATAAGGGGAAAGGTTTCCTTACCTAATTTATCAAGAGTTTTGGTCACAGGGGTAAGAAAACAATGAAAACACTAATATTCAAACATAAAAAAAGTAGTAACAATTACACACACAAGGTGTTACTGAACATAAAATATACATAATTTAATAACCATAGATCAGTCGGAAACTTTTTGTTTTAAATTTAGTTTCATTACATTACGCAATAAAATAATTTATTAGCTACAAGTTACTACAAGTTGTTTAATTTGAAAATGAGGTAAAATTCAGTCATCATGATTTTAACTATTTTATTGTTTACTGGAATATAGACGAATACGCTGTATAAGGAGCAGCTCACCTACAGTCAATGGCCTGTTTTTTTTAATGCTACCAGATTCATCTATCAGGCCTCGTCTTTCATTATCGAGTTTCCACCGTTCATCTCTGGGGCGGCCTTATCGTGACCAGCTCTCAATAGCGGGGGTCTTTGCTAAAATTTCAGGTGCAGTGGTCTTGGTAACCTGGGAAACAGGTGTTCCCTGTGTTACCTGCATGGGTCCCCCAACGGAGGCATGGGAAAGGCCATTCAGCGCCGTAGTTCCACATCAATGGGTTGCTAACAGTGAGCCATTGATGTGATGAGTTCATCTAAATTGGTATACTTAAGGAGACGCTATAAGTAGTTGTGGAGGAAGGAGCAGAACATAAAGGAGAATTCAGCCATCGGGAGCTTCAGGAAGTGTACGTTACTCTTAATGACATGCCGGAGTTTGAGTGAGAGCATTAGCCACGGCCTTTTCCTCTTCAGCCTCTTTCTGAAAACAACAGCATGAATATACTCTGTGTGACTAAACCCAGTTTATACAGGCGGGAATGTCCTCACTCATTAAGGGAACAGTCTGATTAATTCTAGAAATTTAGAGAAGGCCTAATCATTTAGGGGTATTAAACAATACACGTCTATAATTTAGTGAATTTTACTTAGTAAAATTATGTTTGCATTTTAACTCTGCAGTATAACAGCACTAGTCTTATTCCATTTGTAGGTTCTGATGGCAACAGAAGGGTTATATTTTTGTGAACTGCTACTGGAAATGTCCAACCAGGATAGCTCTCTCAGTGGTAAACAGGGCCGACACAGCTAAACAAGCTTTAATCACCAATACAATTACGAATCAACCAATCGACCAATGTCACTCTAGACTTTCTGGAGGTTCTAGATAGGTTGTCTGTTGATATAAAAAAAACTTGTAAGAATAACAGCAGCAGCAGCAGCTCTGTGCCAGATTCTTTAATGAAAGAGACACTGTTTCACTGCAACAGTGAAATTAGCATTATTGTACTGCTGAGTTTTTGGTTGATTCTTGACCCTTTATAGCCTGAACTAAAGGCTGAGAGCTAATAGGCAAGACAAAAAGGCCCTTGAAAGTAAAAGATTACATTACTGCAGGTTTATATCAGTGAGAAGCTTAAGGAGCAAAAGTGACACTAAACCAAAGTCAATGCTGAGGTGGCTTTGATGGAGATCTCAGGCTGTAACAGCCCAAGGCTGGCCCTGTGGAGCTGCTAGTCGGCACGGAGAGATCAAACAGAGTGTCCATCATCCCAGACCAGCGCTGTCAAAGAATGATCAATGGGACAGGTGTAAAGGTGGGAAGATATGAAGGTAAGCTAGAGTTAAAGGGGTGAAAGAAAACCTCATGCAAACATACTGTCACTTTTGGTAACTTTTGGAAAAAAAATACTAACTTATACAATGTGTCACATAGAATTAGTCTTTTTTAAATAAAAATAATGTTACACTACCCTTTCAGTCAATTTACAGACCCAGTATTTTACAACAGCCTGCTGTGAATGCATTGTCTTTGTGCTGTCACACTCACATATGTATATCCACCCATTTGGACTACAGCAGATTAGCACAGTTCTGAAAAGGGTTCTATTAATCATAACAATTGCTGTAGAGAACAAAGTTTTCCTATTTGAGGAATCATTTAACCAGGCAACACTCAAATGGTTTGAGTTTGAGTAGTCGTAGTTAGAACCCTTGAGGAACCCTCTTGTACCTTCAAGGCGAAAGGGTTCTATATGCTAAAAGGGGTTCTTTACTTCATAGCAACATTGGAACCCTTTTTGGTGCTATGTACAACCATCTACAAGAGGTTTTCTATTGTAATGAAGAACCATTTAACCAGAGAAAAAACTATTTATACCATTCAAATGGTTCCTCAAGTTGTCATGGTTCTGTTGTTCCATTGTTCAGTTATGTTACAGAGTGCAGTGCATCGTCGTTAACCTCCTAATGAATCCACTCTGCATATGTTCATTTATGTATAATGAAAGCAGTGTTATGCAACGATTTATCTTACAGCTTCAGTTGAACACATTTAAGAGCTTCTTTCATTGGAAAAACTGCAATTTATATTCTTTGTTAATGTCAAATGTAACTTGTGCACATTAATAGCTTGAAAATCTAGCCCATGCATAGAAACTAAGCTGCAAAAACACCATATGTTCCATTCAAATGTCACAAAACTTTACTAATTACTTATTAATTAACTTATTATATACAGTATCCACATGTTCAGCTTACAGCCACCAATTCACAACAAAGTTATCCATAGTTTTTCACTCTCTATGGCTTTCTGAGGCAGCCAATCAGAACAGAGCTCATTGATATATGCCAGGCTTACAGGCACAGTCTGTTTAATTACTTTGCATAAAGAGAGGTTGGAGTGGAGCTCATCTGGAATTATTATTTATTATTTTTTTAATGTTCTTGAAAAAAAAAATTCTCTGGATGGTGTAACTTGTTTTTGCCTATTTCTATTGGTCAATTCAGTCTTTTCAGTATTTTTTGACCTTATGATGGCCTCACACTCATCTGAGACTGTAGGTCAAAAGGTCAGCCTGTAAACCAATCAAAGTTTAAATAGTTTCATTCCTAGAATGACTGGTTACTTTAACAAGGTTAAAAGTGGAGGCAGTGATTTAATCTCTTTCTCTCTCAACTGCCTTCTTTTTAACAGTAGGTTTTATGTTGGCCTGTTTCTTTTTAACCGCTTGAGTGTCTCTTGTAGATGACATGACGGTGGACGCTGCCTCTGCTCCACTCACCAGTCTTCAACTACTGTTTTTCTGACATTGTGCCACAGTTATTACTTTACAAGAAAGTTTCCGTATGGCCGCATCCTCCATCATCAGCTCAGGTTTAACTCAGTTTTAAAAATGAACTACTTATGAACTACTAAATAATTATCTTAAGATGATCCAAAAGTTTTTTTTGTAAAAATACCCCCTGGTTCACACCAGAGAAATAATATATGGACGGCACCATTGTCAGGAATGCTTTCGGGCTCCTTGCGGATTCATTTGCGCTGACCCACGCTGCAGTATTTTCTTAACACTCACAGCGGGCGACTTTGATGTTAGCTGCCTCTCTAAACACGCCAGCCCACGCTGCCCCGTGGCCGCTGGGCCACACTGGACAGAGAACCTGTATTAATCATCCTGAAGGCTCAGAGAGAACGGCCATCAATATCCCCCTTTACCCCTCCCGTTTCCCTGACGAAAAGAGACCCTCGAGCTCCGCCTCATTTATCAACACACTCCGGCTCCGGATGGGGAGTAAATAAAGCACCGCAGGAGTCTGAGAGTGGGACTGAATGACTTTATTCCCTCAGTGACATGTTTTAGCCCTGTTTTTAAAACAATGGTTAAATTCTTAAAAAACATGTTATCCCACATAGCTTATAAAGGTTACATCTAGTCTAAATATTTAATACTTCACATTTTAAGGTTGTTATAAAGATATTATGAGGCTGGTTAACTCATTACTAAACATTTTTACTCATTTTTAGCGACATTTTTTTAACAGGTTTTATGGACTAATTAGACCCAGATTAACCCCCCGTGATGGAAAGGCCAAAGTGTGAAGAAAGAACGGATCTACTCAAAGCATATTTTCATCAGTTAATCCTGGTGGAGGTACTGTCATAGTTTGAGCTTTCATTGCTGCTTCTGGAACAGGCGCAGTGATCTTTATTATTGTAGCAGAATGAATTCAGATGACCATAAAGATCAGTTTATAGAGACATGTATTAATGAAGAACTTCATCAAACAGCAAAACAATAAAACAACTTTTTATAATATAACATTAGAAGAAACCCAAATAAACATAAAGTCAGTGGTCAGTGAGTGTGTTTACTGTAAAACTCTATATAACATTAGAATAAACCCAAATAAACATAAAGTCAGTGGTCAGTGAGCGTGTTTACTGTAAAACTCTATATAACATTAGAAGAAACCCAAATAAACATAAAGTCAGTGGTCAGTGAGTGTGTTTACTGTAAAACTCTATATAACATTAGAATAAACCCTAATAAACATAAAGTCAGTGGTCAGTGAGTGTGTTTACTGTAAAACTCTATATAACATTAGAATAAACCCAAATAAACATAAAGTCAGTGGTCAGTGAGTGAGTTTACTGTAAAACTCTATATAACATTAGAATAAACTCTAATAAACATAAAGTCAGTGGTCAGTGAGTGTGTTTACTGTAAAACTCTATATAACATTAAAATAAACCCTAATAAACATAAAGTCAGTGGTCAGTGAGTGTGTTTACTGTAAATCTCTATATAACATTAGAATAATTTATAGTAAGTCAGTGGTGTCAGTATGCACTGTTGGTTAGTGAGGTAATTGAAATTTTGGTTTAAAGAAGATAAAAATATATATATCAGTGTTGGACCCTTTGAATTTATGTGGGTTTCTCTATTGATTACTAAGTTGTTGAAGATTGGATGAAGATAAAGATTGGCAACAAATGACCAACAAAAGACTCTAAAAACATCAAAATCCTTCCACCCTGTTTTCACTATTAGAACATTACTGAAAAAGATGGAGGGACACCAAAAAGGAAGCTGCTTCTTTCCAAACAAACCAAACAAACTAACAAACAAAAAACATTGTTTGCCAAGTTTGCCTGAGACCAGCTTGACATTCCACAGTGTTCCACGGACAGATGAGACAAAAGTACAACTTCCACACCAAAACTTTTCTCTAGTTGTGAAGCATGGTGGAAGGAGCATCATGATTTGGGTCTGATTTGCTGCCTCAGGTCCTGGAAGCCTTGAGATCATAGAGAAAGCAAAAGTTTTAAATGTGCATTAAAACATTTTATAGGAGAATGCAAGTCTGTGAGCTCAAGCTGAAGAGACGTCGAGTGACGCAACAAAACAATGACCAAAGCACACAAGTAAATCAACTGAAGTGGTTGAAAAAGAAAATGATTTGTATTTTGGTATGGCTGACTTTAACCCTATCAGGATGCTACATGGCCATGCTCTGATTACGGCTCAGCAAAGAGTCCGTGTCCACCTTTGTCCTGAGGGAGATTAATTCACTGACCCCTTTCCACTCCAGCTCAGTGTTCCGTGTCCATGGCTCAATCTTTGAATGTTCCGCTCATTATTAGAGGCGACTGATGTTTACAGCAGCGATGGGCCTCCAGAGTAAGTGTGGGTCAGACCTGTCAGCATGCAAACTGGACACACAACTAAGCTCCAACTAAGCTCCACACACTTCCTCTTTCCCTGTGATTTCATATCTGAACATTGTTATATAAAGTCATTCAGAAATGTATGGGCACACTCTCTACAGAGAAACTTACACATTTTAGCTCACAATTACTTACCTTATGTTTACTTCCTGAAATAAGAGACTGGAAAACTATCAAATCTAAAATGTGGCATGAGCAAAGACTTGGGGTCTATGGTTATGCTGTATTTTTGTCAAATTCTGAAAATAAATTAAAACGTATGTCTAAAATATGCAGAAAAATGTCCTATTCAAGTTTCCTGTAGAGACTTTGTTTACTTATTTACAATTAGAACATCAACATGTCATTTGAACAAAGATGCCCAAGCTTTTGCACTTACTAAAACATTTACATCATTTACAGTATTAACTAAAGAACTCTTAGAAAATCACTTTCTTAAGTGTTTAACTAACTAATAATATTATAATTGTATAAAATATTTCTAAATACTGACACTGTCAGTTTTACTGCAGTATTATCACCAGGCAAGTTCCATTTTAGTCATGAAAATGTACTTTCTAATTGGTTAGCAGATTCTGTTGTGTTGGTTGGGCTCCTAGACAGCATTCCTGTAGCTTGTTTTTCCTCTCACTTTGAGTCTAGCACACTTCAGTTCATGTGCTGTAGCTTGTGAAACTGACTTTCAAACAAACAGGTCACACATACTACATATTTACTGTGTAATGCGTTGGCTAACTGGGTCAGAGTGGGTTTAGTGTGAAACACTCCATTCTGAAGAAACTTACCTATGAAGTGGTCAAACTATTGCCCACACACTGCTAAAAAGGTCTAGCCAAATGTATAGATTTATTCCATTAGAGTACAAAAGTGTCTCACTATCATCAGCACTCATAAAACAACTCTGCTTCAACCTACTACTTTTTTTAAAACACAAACAAATTGCTGTCACCTGTGTAGGAACTTTGAGAATTAAATGTCTAGAAGCTCCTCACTGAAAATGATTCAACCAAATGGTTATAAATGCACTGATGTCTGATGCCAAGACATTGTTTAACCACAGTTAAAAAGTAACCAAGAATGTTTGGTCTGAGATGTCATATTACATGTCAAAAGGTGCATAGGTATATGCAGGACATTGTGCAACATATAGACAAATTGTCCCCAAATAATCTTTAGATTTGCTACTTTATCATGAAGCCTCATAAGACATCGGTTCACTAGTGGTTTTGGAAAGAAAAAATAAACTGTTTATATTGTGCTGTGGTCATGGCGGGCAAGTTTCTCTACAGTTTCACAAACTGAATGATGCATCAACTTGTATAAATTTGAATGTTTAACTAAAACAGTACATTCATTCTAATGTTCAAGTAAACAAAGGTAATATTTGCTACAAATGTAATTGTCCCTTAAAAAGTACCTTATTAGAAGTACTTCTGTACTTATCATACTGAAGACTAGTTCAAAAGCCTATGTTTAATTGTGTGACATGTTTTTAACTGTACTAAACTGTGCTAAACTTCCATAGTGTGGAAGTATTTTAGTTTTTTGTTTTAAATATACTTAGGTTGACTTTAAGCGTACTACTGCACATGTATTTGAATCCATATTCTACATAAAATTAGAGTGAAACTGAAACACACTGAATAAGAATTACAACTTCATTACTATTATGCACATTAAATATATTTATACTGGCAGTTAATCCAGTTCCCAGTCCTGTATTTAGTTCTCGCTGGATGTTAAGGGGACAGTTAATGTAATTGATTGGCCATGTAATGTCACACCTACCCAGAGTTACAAAGTCCAGGAGCGAAAGATAAATTCAAGGTCAAGGTCAACTAACATATTAACAATTACTCACAAACACAAATACCATCATTTTGTATCACCACACTCAGCAGCAGAGAAAGTGATAACATGCTCTAACCGTCTTCAACACTGAGGCCAGGCAGCTATAACACTACACTGATTACACATAGGGAGAGGTAGAATGGGGGAATGACTACACACTGACAGTGAGTCAAGGGGGGTAGACACACCCAGTATGCAAATAGGTGGTGCCAGGAGCCAATGGAAAAAATGTGGGTTTTAATCAAATCTGTTGTATTCCACACACACACACACACACACACACACACACACACACACACACACACACTGTATATTAATAAAGCAGCACAGCTGACTCAATTACTGGACTTGTTGAGAAACATCAATATGGGAGAATCCAGCATCAGTGCAGTTTCTGTTTTTGTGTGCTGTTCTTAAACTGGAAAGGGCCAATCACTGTCCATTTTCCAATGGCCACCAGATAAACTCAATTAATATAAGCTGATTCAACTCAAAGCTCTGTAAAATAATGACAAATGTTCCCCTAACTCAAAACAGTTGAGTAACATAAGGGATATATCCAGTTTTGCATACAACGGAACACTTTATTTATCTGAGCAAAAACAAGTTTTGTGATTACAGTATACTTCATCATTATGATGATTATGTGTTTTTTGGTAAAATGTACAAACGTCCATTTTGACATAAGCATTTAAGAAATATTTCATTATTCATCATATTAATGTATTTATAAAATATTTTTAACAGTGTGTTCAAAGTTTACTTGCCCACATTTGATAAAAACATAATACTAATGTACTTTTACCATATTCAAAATAAGTACATACATTTGCTAGTATATTAGAAACATTCTTTTAAATCCATGTAATCCTTTAGTTAAGTTTAGTTAAGTTTCAATCACTCTTTTTCATCAATAGTGACAACGCTAACTCTTCATCACATCCAAATCCCAATAACAGTTGTCCTCTTCTACTTACAGACTCTAACATGTTTAAGACTTTCGCCTGAGCTGCGAGAGGAACAATATTTGACGCTGACTGCGACTGTTGAGAGTTAAACGGCGTCAGGGTGAGCCAAGAGGCTCTGAACAGACCATGGGACTCTGCAATGGAAAAAAACATAGCCATTGTTTGGTTGGAGCTCCAGAACAAACGCAGTGAAGTTTACAGTTGGTGGTCGGTTGCTCTTTATCCACCAAGCAGCGCCTGCAAGCGAGCGCCACGAGCCGAGCCGCAAAGTGAAGCAGACAGACTTAATTGGTGTTCCAGACTTGAGGAAACAGGACTAAAATATTTGCATAATTTCACGGAAGACTGAGGAAATTACTAAAACATGTGAGCTGGACAACATTAACACACACTCTCACACATACACACGGCTCTGTGGTGCCACCCAGTGCCCACTGAGAGAGAGAGAGAGAGAGAGAGAGAGAGAGAGAGAGAGAGAGAGAGAAACAGAGAAAGAAAGAAAGAGAGAAAGAGAGAGAGAGAAAAAAAGGAAGGTAAAGAGAGGTAGAGAAAAAGTTGAAAAATATATAAATAGAGAGAGAGAGAGAGAGAGAGAGAGAGAGAGCGAGAGAGAGAGTTGAGGGACAGAGAGACAAATTTGTAATGATATGAAGATGTAAAGATAAGAGAGAGAGTAAAATAGAAGAAGAAAGAAAGAATGAAAAAAAGGTAAATTGAGAAGAGGGAGAGAGAGAGAGAGAGAGAGAGAGAGAGAGAGCAAGAAGCAGGGCCAGTGGGAGGTCAAAGGTCACAAGCTGATCTTATCTCAGCATCTCACCTTGTTTTTCCCACAATCCCAAGCGAGTGAGTATGACAGAGGTGAGCGCTAACAGCTCTGTATCGAGTGAACAGAGCAGCAGCTCAAGCGCAGAGTGCTCTTTCAGCCAGTGTGTGTGTGTGTGTGTGTGTGTTTGAGGGATGGGGTGGGGGTTGGGTGAGTGGGGCACAAACTGATGTGAGTAAAATGTAACACTGATATTTCTGTACTTTAACTGATTCCAGTAGAACATGTTTTAAGTCATCTTCTCATGTCCCTACAGAGGAATGTCTAATTTGCTAAGCAGTGGGCAGCTATTTCTCCAGATTGCCCCTAAAGACTCTGTATCATCAGAGCTTTTTTATCATGGTAAGTGTGTTTGATGACTGTATGATTGTGTGTAGGTCACAGAATTTACTCCTCTATTATTTAATCTCCCTCTTGGTGTCTGTAACAGAGCACCGTTTGGAGGCAGAAGTCACAGTCATGCCAGGCAAGTACAGCCCCCACACTGCGGGGTTAGTATAGTTTAGGTTAGTAGAGCCTCAAAGCAAACAACGAAAGCAAAGCATTTAGTCATTGTCTGATTAGCTGACAATGACTAAATAAATTGCTGGGCAACTATCACCTACTGTAAACAAACTACATTGCATTTCCAAAGCTTTGTCAATATTAATAAATTAAACTAGAAAAAAATATTTCTTGAAAAAAATGAAAAGTTATTACACAGCCTAAGCAATTGACATGTGGTTGTTATGGTGTTGCTAAGCAGTTGCTATGGTGTCCCAGGTGGTTGCTTTGGGGTCGCTAGGTTGCTCCTTTGCTGTTCCAGGTAGTTGCTAAGATGATGCAAAGAAGTTGCTATGACATCCCAGGTGGTTGCTTTGAGGTTGCTAGGTTGCTGGTTTGCTGTTCCAGGTAGTTGCTATGGTGATGCAAAGAAGTTTGCTATGCTATGACATCCCAGGTGGTTGCTTTGGGGTCTCTATGTTGCTACTTTACTGTTCCAGGTAGTTGCTAAGATGATGCCAAAAATTTGCTATGACATCCTAGGTGGTTGCTTTGGGGTCGCTAGGCAGTTGCTATAATGTAAAGCTAGCTAGGTTTGCTATGCTATGGTGTCCCTGGTGGTTGTTAAGATGGTAGGTGGTTGCAATGGAATTTCTTCCGGTTGCTAAGGTGTTGCTTGCTGGTTACAATGTTATCCCAGGTGGTTTTGAACACTGCAGAATGACATTGGACAAACATGCATTAGAAAACAGAGGAGGGGGATGAATATACATTGAATAGCTAATCATACACTTAACACTGATGCAGTTCATCAGGCTTTAAGTGACTGTAGGTTGTGTGCTGCTGTAATTTGAATGTCTTTCACATTAACTACATCCCCTACACTATGGGAACACATTGCTTTAGAGTGTGATTAGCACCAGAGTGGAGCATGTTTCTCTAACTTCTTAAGCGATCAAGCATTTTTAACTCAACAATGTATTTTCCAGAACTGCCCTAAAGAGACAAATTGACGTTGGCTTAATGAGGAACGTGGACGAAAAACAAAGCAAACAGGACAGCTCCCATTCACAATCAATCACATTAATGATCATTAACTCCATAAACAGCTATTACAGCCTCATATGAGCAGGGAATAGATGTGTGGCTGCAGGCCCGGTGCACGGCGCTGGTTCCCACACACTCGGACGCAGACGGCCGTGGGTGGATGCACAGCTGAGCGGGGTAATTAAAGCGGCCCACGGCATGTGGAAAAGCCATACACACACTCACCGGAGAGCGCATGACGTCCATATAGTCCTACAGGGACACAGTACGATGCCAGCTGTGCTCACAGCCGGGGTTCTGCCACCTTGTAAAAGGAAGAGGGGAGAGAAAACGATGGAATGAAGAGAGGAGTAGAGTGTCCATTTTTCCACCGCTGGAATAATACTGACCGCAGTAACTCCTGAATCAGTGCGGTGATGAGTGGCTGTTGGGAAGCTGATGAAACCTGAGGCGAGAACCTGCTCAAGCTCAGCTGGAGAGATTGGGGTTTTTAAACCTCCTACTGTCACGGAAACGTCTTGAGTCTGTTTGTGTGTGTGCTGTATTTACACACTAAGTCTAATACGTCTAATATACTGTTGTTACTCTGTGTGCCGGCAAATCAGCTCCCTCTACAAGACCTGTGAAGATGGTATCTGTGGTATCTGACACCAATACGTCCCAGCAGATCTGTAAAGTCTGTACATTTTAAGGTGGAGTCACCACAGATTTGCTGGTCCAGTGCATCAGGTAAATGTACACCATCCAGCCATCCACATGATTAAAAACAAAACAGGACTCATCAGGCCAGGCCACCTTCTTCCACATTTGCGTGTCTGGCATTTTTGCCAATGGAAAGGGGTCAGCATGAGCGTTCTGACCAGTCTGCTGCTCTGCAGTTCCATACGCAGCAGGGGGCACTTCACTGTGTGACACATTGCCCCTGTAACTTCCATTAAACATTTCTAAACACAGTAATCTTTCTGTCAGTCCAGCTCAGACAAGATCATCTTTGTCGCCCTGGTTGCAATGATGAGCCTCAGGTGTCCGATACCCTGCTTCCTGTTCATGCCAAACCTTGCAGTTTGGCGACACTTCAACCCAACCAAGTCATCTTTTGGCCATAATGAATTTTTTTCTCATCAAAGTGGCTCAGATCTCTACATGGCCCATTTGTCCCACATACAACTGTCAAACAAGCAATCTGCAAACTCTGTGGAAAAACAGTTACCAATAAAGACAGCTTGACAAATAACCTACCACACAGAATATGAACACTATGAAGGGCTTCAGAAGTCAAAAACACATTTAGCAAACTTTAGTGGACTCAGTGGGGGGAATGGGGTTAAGGGGTTAGCATGCATAGCATAGCATTTAGCTTCCTAGATAGCTAGCAATCCTTGTATGAAGTGGAAAAATCCTGAATGTGAGTAAATACTGGATGAATTTCTTAGGAACGTTAGCGTCTACAGTTAGTGACCTCAAGGTGTCTTAGACAGTGAAGAATTTCCATTTCTCTGCTCTTACAGAAACACCTGTGTAATTACAGTGTTGTGCTGTGGCACGCCATGAATGTGCAAAATCAATGCCCCCCATAATGAGAATTAGTGTAATTCTCTTGTAAATGAGTGTACTTGCTTTTACTTCCTCATGCTATAATTCAAACTTGGCGCCCTTAATGTAAGCTAATTCCTGGATTAACCTGGACAACTCATTTTTCGATCACAATGGAGCTTATGACGAGTCTAGCATTCAGCATGGGGAATTGTTTTCATATTTCATTTAAATAATTATGCAGTTAAATATATCCCAAAGTCCCGCTTTGGAACCGGCACAAAAACACACTTAGCAAACTTTAGCGAAATCATTCAGAAAAAAAGTGCCTTTTGATAAAGAAATTGAACAGATGGCAAGACATGACAAGCAATAATTCAAGTCATACATCCCCAGGGCCCTGTATTTCACACCTTTTTTCTAAAATCTCAAATTGCCAGGAAAAAGAATCTGCTAAAAAACTACCAGGCCAGCTCAAGCTACCAAGCTGGTTAAGCTGAAGGAACGGGGCACTGGTCAACCAGCTTGGCCAAGTCGGTCATGCTGAAAAACCAGCTAAACCATCAAGCTGAACCAGCTTGCTTAGCAGCTTAGGGTATGTTTTTGCTTGGATACCCAGCCTTTCAACTACCTTGCCCATCAAGGACAAGTTCAAACAATCTGAAGCCAGTCTTGAGATGGATTTTTAGGAGGGTAGAAAAGACCTTAAATAATCACCTGATAATAAAAATAACACAAATAATCAACACACACAAACCAAATTCCAAACTTATTTCCCATCACTGACAGAACAAACAAAATGTGTATGCTGTGTGTTTATGGCACATTATGCATAAGATGTGTATATTAAATGTGTATATTATCTATAGCTAATTAACTCTGTGTATTAGCGTTATGTGCGCAGTGTGTATAGCTTTGCATTAGCTGTGCGTGTATGTTACTTGTGTGGATGTGTAGCTATGTGTGTCAGCTACACAGTACATCAGCTGTATCAGCTAGAATATTTTCTGAGAGTTAGCTGTGTGTATGTTAGCCTTGTGTTGGAGGTGGTCCTACAGTTCTCCGTGTGTGTATGAGTATGTGTGTGTGTGAGTCAGTGTCTTAGTGCCACTGGCTGGGTAAACACACTCCGTTCCACTCACTCATCCATGGGCTTTGATCTGTGTGGCCCCAGAGGGTCATTGTGGAGGTCAGGAGCCCCCGTCCATCCTGCCATGACACAGCCATCACACACGCTACCACTGAGCAAACACAGCACAGCTACTGTTAACACACACACACACACTCCACAATATACACACATTTTCACAGTACAGCTACTGTTAACACACACACACTTAAGCCACTAGACACAAAAGGTCACCGTAAGTCTCGCTTGTAGAGACACAAACTCTCACACACTCACACAAACCTCCACTTCCACATGTCTTGATGTGCATCTGGCTGATCTATCTGGCGACAGGTGTTTATCTGATGAAGATCGACGACTTTATTGACATCAGTGATTCATGGCAAGTTGCTGTTGTGCTGACAGTCCACTTCAGATGACCGCTCCTCACCCACGCACTATGACTCACTGGCCAGAATTGGAATGGGTGGTGGGGGGGGGGTAGCATGCATGCTAAAAACATAGCATTTAACTTCCAAGATAGCTAGCAATCCTTGTATGAAATATATATATATATATATATATATATATATATATATATATATATATATATATATATATATATATATAAACGTGGCTTCATTTGAAATCCCATATTTCCCAAAAATGGTTACACTATAGTGTTATCAGACAGATGCACTTGAACTAAAAAAGGCTAACATTGTGAATAATCCTACTCAGCTATCTGGACTGATTCCGACAAGAGCAGCTAACACAAAAATAACTAAATACTGTACAACTGTACAAACTTTACACTGATGCCACCACTGGTGACAGAATTTCTCTAGTTGCTGGGTAATACAGATAAACAGAGATCACTAATGTTACCAGCTGGCATTACAGCAATGTAAAGCAGTACAAACGACTCAGTTATGGTACTTATGTTATTTTAACAGCTGGAAAAAATGATTATGTTAGGAATTTACCTGTGGGGCTGTTGAGTCCTAAAGCGTTCAAGCTCAGGTTCAATTGTAATTCACCTTGAAGAATCCAACTTTATCCATATGGGGTAATGGGAAGATGGGGTGTGGATCGTGTTGGGGAATGGGGGGAATGGGGTGAGGACAGTATTGGGGAATGGGGTGTGGATGGCATTGGGTAATGGGGTGTGGACAGTATTGGGTAATGGGGTGTGAATCGCATTGGGTAATGGGGTGTGGATGGTGCTGGAAAATGGGGGAATTGGGTGAAGACAGTATTGAGGAATGGAGGAATGGGTTGTGGATGGTGTTGGGGAATGGGTGATTGGGGTAAGGGCAGTATTGGGGAATACAGAATATAGGGGCGGTGTTGGTAATAGAAGACGGGGTGGTGAAGGTGTTGGGTAGTTAATAAGTAATCATAGGTACTCATAAAACAAAAAAATTACAGAAGTGATGACATAAGGGCTCTAATAAAGACTGAGAGTCACTGCATCCGACTAGTTCTATGGGTGCCAGAGCTATTGCCAAGCATACACTGCTAATATTGATACCACTGGTGAAGTGATTGAGAGTGGTCACCTGTGGTCAGGTTTCGATAGCAGGAAAACAGCAGAAAAAGCCTGAGGGAAAAACACAGAGTAAGCAGGATAAGCAGGATAATCCACAAGAGCAGCATCTTGAGCACCTCTACACACTTCGTCCAGACAGTATAGAGCTCACTGGGACAGACACACACACGTGTGCACGCGAACACCAGCGGCTGCTCGTTTGAAGTCAGGATAATTAACAGGCCATTCGATACACTACAGCCTGAGAGGCTTTTGGTTCCAAAGACACGCAGGGTATCCATCAGTGGGTGCTAACTGGACACACTGCTGACAGTCCAGCACATTTGTGGCCCAACACACACTACAGACCTCCAGTGTTAACTTCAGGACCAGCACACACACACAGACTATATATATATATATATATATATACAGACTATATATATATATATATATATGTTTTAACAGAACAATATGAGGTCAAGAGGTTGGCGCTGTAGTTTGGCCCTTTAAACAGACACACACGCCACACAAGCCATGTTAAGTTATTAATGGTAGCATGTGAATAAAGGATGATGGCCTGCGTGCTGGACACAGTTAATGAGTTAAAGTGAATGAAGGAGGCTGATGGGTCAGTAGATGCATTATGGACGACCATGGCGAGGTAAGCTGAGGTAAGCTGGAGGATTTGAGTATGTGTCCAATTTCAGTGTTTCGGTGTTTCAGTGTTTTAGAGGTTAAATAAAGAAAAATAAACCCTAATAAAAATTATGCAATGTACACATGACACATCTCTGCTCAACATTATTACAGTGTCCCAATGTTTAACTGGCATACTCCTGTTCACCCTGACATCAGCTCCTCAAAGCTTATACCTAAGTGCTTCACTTTTATTTGATGCTGAATTGCTGAATTTCTTCCTAAAACAGCAGTTTTTTTTCTAAGTTAAATGTAACAAAAATAAAATTCTAAGTTTTTATTTAGGGTGTAATTTAGAGTCGGAATACGTTGGAGCTCAATCATTCTACTGCCTTCATCAATTAAAAGTTAATTAGCAAAATGTGTCTTCGTTAATCAGGTTTGTTGTTGGTTGGTAGCGTCTAAAAACGACTCAACTTAAAATACAGTATATTTTGCAGATAATTTTACAGACCATTTTATCTCATTATTACAGCACACTGAAGGTTAATGGGATGTTTTGGTGTCTTAAACATTAGAAATAAATAGATTAACAGTTAGATTAACAGATTCACAAAGGTAAACATATCAGTAATGAGAAACAGATGTGCCGTAATGCTGCAATGGTGAGAATTAGACCAAAAAACCCAAAAAGAAATAATGTACCTTTGTGCTGCCTCGCATAAAGCTCTCATTCGTCTACTGAATTAAAAGAATATTGTGTATCAATGTAGGTTTTGACACTCAGATATTCAAATTCATGATATCCATGATCATAGCTTCATGTATTCACTATTGTTATTAAATGTGTACTGCAACTCTTCATTTTTAAGGGTGTTCAATGATCCAGTGGTTCAGTAACTTTGCTCATTTGACCACTTAAAGCCAATAAACAGAGCAGAGAAGGAGTAAGTCTGGTTCCTGAGTGCACACGCACACTTCACATTTTAGACGACGTCCGTGAAATCTTTGTGATGCGGTCAGTGAAAGTTCAGAAGGCCAGAGCAGAGGTGGCATTAGTGCTGTAGCTGCTTAGACATCTCCATCAGACATCCTGTCAGACTTTCTCCTTACTTTCAGGGCAAAGTTCACATCTTACTTGTCAAAATAAGATGGATGATTAGTCCAGAAATTACCAGAACATTTGTTTTCATTCTTCAAGATGGATTTTGTGTAAGAACCTGAAATGCCTTCAGAGGAGGAGTTGAATGCTATTAAATAAAGCCAATTCATTCTCCCTGGTGTTCTTTACCTGCCCAGATCCCAGATACTGTAGAAACAGGGTAGCAAAGCCAGAACTACAGATGCAAGAGATTTTTATATTTTTCACAAATTGTTACCATTAAATCTGTTTCATAACCAGCAAATAACAGAACACAACATGCCTATTACCATCTAGCTTTGCGAAATGCACAGAGATGTCAGAGACCAACCAACTGTGTTAAAATCCATACTTCTTTCAATGGAAGCAAGGCATCCAGGTCCTGATGACCTGAGGCCTTGAGTTTTCTGGATGTTGTTCATTGATTATTTTGTAATTTCTTACTTAAGATATTATAGGAGAGCATGAACACTTTGGACGATTGACTACTCCTCCAACCTTTTTTCCATTTGTCCTTTGGTGAGGAGCCTTAGAAATGACTGTCTAACCTTCACCAAGCTGATGAGTGTCCACAGCCTGAAGTCTTCTCTTCTCTATGGAATGATGTTACTTACTGGACAACCTGTGTCCTGAAATGTACACTTCGAAATTTAAATTCTGGTCAGTTTAAATTGGGCTCAAATTAAGGCTGGTGGTTAATTAAAGTGCTCTGGTTACTGGTTACTGATCACTGAGCCTAACTAACTCTTCAATTGGGTTGCATTATGGGGGGAAGGGGGAATTAAATATTTGATAGCTTGTACACCAGAGACAAAGAATATATATATATATATATATATATATATATATATATATATATATATATGGTAGCATGCAATAAGCCCTTTTTGACACATTTATTTTTGCAATTGTAGAAGAAAAAAGAAAAATATGGACTGCATAAAATAGAAACATCATTATAATCATTCATAATACAATGCGCAGTATAATTAAATACTATAGTATATGTCCATGTGTTTGTTTGGCAGCTTTAGGAACAGAATCATTCATTTCTCTATCAGTTTAAAACTTAAGCATTAAATATAAAACTGCAGGATTTGATGTAGTATTAACTCATTAATGGTGAGTGTGGGGTTATTTGAGTAACGCTACAGGAAAAGGCTCTGAGGAATTTCCATTTGATGTGGTTGAATCTGCCAAAGGCTGTGACTCAGTAAAAGGCAGCGAAAGGTTTGATGAACAGTCGCAGGTGTGTTACACCTTTGTTATCCTCTCCAGTCTTCTCTTCAGGCTCCAGCACAAAGGAGAAAGCTCCATGTGGCCATTGTGGCCCGGAGAACAATGCAGCGCTGTGAATGGCTAATCCCTGTGGACTGAGCACGGGCAGCTCAGGCCTTAAGCTACGCCCGCCCTGAAAACCAGAGTGATGGGAGCCGAACAGGATGAGCCCAGACCCCTGAGAGAGAGAGAGAGAGAGAGAGAGAGAGAGAGAGAAAATATTATCCTCATATTATCCCCATTGTCAACCTGTAGCCTCCTCTGTAGTGTTCTGTGATGAATGTGTTTATACACGCCCCGAGGGCCAGCAGGACACTAACGGCACCAAAACCTTTATGACAGGTTCACAGAGGGGTTTAGAAGGAAATAGAGACCAAGAAATGGAGAAAGAAAGAAAGAAAAAAGAAGTAAAGTAAACTGTAAAGTAAAAAGTAAAGTAAGTTTTATACCAATAAAAGTTGTTTAGAAACCTTACAACCAATCCAAGAACCATTAAGGAACCTTTATGTTTAAGAGTTCTAGTCCACCACTCCGACTGGAAGCACACATTGCTCAGAAATATGGCTAAACCTGAGAGACAAACAAAAGTGCACAGAACTGAGGACAACAATATCTTTTACGTAAACTCTATTGTGTTGGAGAGACAATAGCAACAGGTCACTCCCTATAGCTGGAATGGAGGCGTTCACACCCTGCAAGGAAATACCTGTGGCCTGAATAACACCAGCAACTAAACCAACCCAACACACCTGCACACCCTGCAGAGAGGTGGAGAGAGGAGAGGAGAGGAGAGGAGAGGAGAGGAGAGGAGAAGGCAAGAGAGGGTTAGAGAAGAACAGAGAAGAGAGAGAAAAGAGAATAAGATGATAGTGAAAATAGATTAGAAGAGAAAAACAAGAGAGGAGAGAAGAGAGAAGGAGAGATGATAATACAAGTAAAGGGAAAAAAAGAAAACCAAAGAGAAAAAATGGAAAACAGAAAAAAGCTAAGAAAATAAAAAATGAAAATGGAATAGAAGAGAAGAGAAGAGAAGAGAAGAGAAGAGAAGAAAAGGATGAAGAGAGGAGAAAGACGAAAAAAGAGAGGAGAAAAGAAGAGGAGATGAGAAAGGAGAAGAGAAGAGAAGAGAAGAGAAGAGAGGAGAAGAGAAGAGAACAGAAGAGAAGAGAAGAGAAGAGAAGAGAAGAGAAGAGAAGAGAAGAGAAAATAATAGAAGAGAAGAGAAGAGAAAATAATAGAAGAGAAGAGAAGAGAAGAGAAGAGAAAATAATAGAAGAGAAGAGAAGAGAAGAGAAGAAAAAATAATAGAAGAGAAGAGAAGAGAAGAGAAGAGAAGAGAAGAGAAGAGAAGAGAAAATAATAATAGAGAAGAGAAGAGAAGAGAAAATAATAGAAGAGAAGAGAAGAGAAGAGAAGAGAAAATAATAATAGAGAAGAGAAGAGAAGAGAAAATAATAGAAGAGAAGAGAGGAGAAGAAATGAGAAGAGAAAAGAAAAGAAAAGAAAGATGAAGAGAGGAGAAAGACGAAAAAAGAGAGGAGAAAAGAAGAGGAGATGAGAAAGGAGAAGAGAAGAGAAGAAAGGAGAAGAGAAACAAGAGAAGAGAAAAAAGAGAAGAGAAGAGAATAGAAGAGAAAATAATAGAAGAGAAGAGAAGAGAAGAGGAGAGAAGGAGAAGAGAAGAGAAGAGGAAAGAGAGGTGAGAGAGGTGAGAGATGTGAAAGTAGAGGATAAATTGAATGAGACTGAAGGACAGAAGAGAAAAGGAAGAGGAAAGTCTTTACTGGCCATCTTGTCAATCTACAACAATCCCCCACCCACACTCCTCCACCTTATCCCACCACAAAGAGGCTCCATTTTCATCAGAGCGCGCAAGAGAGAGAGAGAGAGAGCGAGAGAGAGAGAGACTTACTCCAGCTCTCTGTAACTCTATCACCTGCCTAAAAGAAAACTGTGTCATCTCCCCCCTTGGCCCAGCAGGAAGTCTCCCACTGAGCAGATCACACACTCATCACACACTCAACACACACTCGCTAATATTCAAAGTGACCTTCAGAGAGCCAAACTTTCTCACAGTCTCTCTCTCTCTTTCTCTCTCTCTCTCTCTCTCTCTCTCTCTCTCTCTCTCTCACACACACACACACACACACAGGCTAGGACTGAACCTGTAACACAATAGAAACTCATAAGCTCAAATACTATTATACTCTGATACCTTAATACTCAATACTTAATATTCACATTCTACAGTAGTCAAACACTTCAAACCTGGAATACTCGAAAACTCAAATATTCTATCATATGATATTACTCCAACACTGCAATACTTACTCTTACTACAGTGTAGTAGCTAATTAGTCTAATACCTGCATACAGTAATGTTCTAATAATCTAATTCTGGAGAATTTTAATACTCTAATTTAATACTCTAATTTAATACTCTAATTTTAATACTTGACTACTGAAGTGCTGAAATACTCTAACACTCATCTTTCCTATACATTCACATGGCATGAACAATGATTTCAGATCTGTTTACATTAACCTGTGGCATACAGAAACGAAACCTATCATGTGGAATACACAGGGGTGTTGGAATTCCTGTATGTGAGGCATGCACTTTGTAATATTTCTTTGCCTACTTACTAAAACACAGTCACTTGGTTACAACCAAGACAGAGAGAGATGAGGTGTGTGTGTTTCTGTGTAAATACAGAATATAGAGTCATTTGTACAGCATAACATATTCCAACACACATGCCTGGGTAACCGAAACACAAATAAACAAAGACACACAGCAAATGATGTGTATGGTCGTGTGTAATATAACATTAGGATGGTTTATTCATTTGATGAACTGTTTTTGGCAAACGAATTACAGAAGATCACCTTGTTTAAATGAAAAGAAAATAAATCATGTTAAATTGGTAATAGTTGAATAATTGAAGTAACATGTGACTTTTAAACAAGGATTTTTTCCACTTGAGTTGCACTGGGCGAATGGATATTAGATAACAAATAAGACCAGAATGTCTTTCATAAGCTAAGCGGCCGCTCTGGATTTTGGCCGGCCCTGAGCCGGCAGTTAGTGCTTTTTGGTTAAACTACAAAGAAATCCTCAGAGAAATCCACTGTTGGCTTTGGAGCCTCAGTTCCTTCCTGTTCATGGAGATTTCGTCTTCGAAGTGTGTTTTGGTCCGCAACAACAAAAAAAAAAGTTGGATTTCCTTTTGGGGTAATGCTTGAAAACACACTAGAATAATAATGAAAATATGTTCCACCTGAGTAAAAGGAAGGCCAAACTCCGAGCATTTCAAGAATTTAATTAACTCAGCCAGACATTTTTGAACTAAAGACAAAAAAGCAAAGCAGAGAAAGAGGAAGTGTGCCTGATTTAGGGTGCGCTAAAATAACTTTACACCGGTTAATGTTCATTCCCAAACAGCCAGAGTGTAAATTAACTGGTCCTTGAGACATGAAGTGTCAGGATGAAAAGGCAGCTGGTGTCCCTCAAGGCGGAGGAGCGAGCCCCATGCACTTTATGGTGAAACAACACTGTCCTCTGCTGGCTGGACAAAGTTAGCAAAAAAATAAAATAGCATCAGAAATAAAGAAATCAATGTGTCTAATAATACATTTTAGAAAGTAAAAAAATTAAACACACTGATATATAAATTTTTTTAGCTGTTATGTTTTACTGTTATGTGCTATTAAGTGCTGATATGTTTTATTACATGATGTGGAGATAAAGATTAATACTACTAATAATAAAAATAAGAACAGGATCAAAAACTGAATCCAACTTTTGTGTCTATTAATTTAAAAATAATAATAATAATTTGGAAAGTTAAGCTGTGAATTCTACACTGTAATTTTACTATGAACTGAACTTGGTATTTTGATTTTTTTTCCCCTTGTTTTCCAACATACACTCCTGTCACTCATCATTTACTAAAACAGCATGGAGACGCTCTGTTTTGTCTTGTGTGCTTCTGGAAATTTGAACCATCTCATCACATAATCGCAGTGTAATAGTTTTGCCTTTAAATTCACAACCTGGTGTGTATTTATGTAAACAAACATGGCTGTATTGATGAGGCTGGAGCTATTCTCCAGCATCTTACTGATTTCTTTTTTATTTTGCCTTAAATGGTGCAGAACTTGCAGGAAGAATAATGTAATTGCAACGCTGTTTAAAGATGGAATTTCAACTTTGGAAGCTGCGATATATATACGCATGTATAGATAGATAGATAGATAGAAAGATAGATAGATAGAAAGATGGATAGATAGATAGATAAACAGAGAGCTGTAGATAGATGATAATAGGTTACTCAAAATAAATAAACTTACTTAAGATTTGTAATATGGCATGTTGTTACTATTAATCATGTCGATTCAATTAAATAAATGTTTTTTAGAACTCCTCCCAATACATGACCTTTGTTAATTATGAGATGATTCATCTTATTTAAACATAAGTATGTTCTTTTGCCCTTTTTTAGCTAATTAATTTCAATATACTGAACAGATTAGAGTATATCTATTAAGTTTACCTGTTCATTTAGTTAAAAACAGTCAGAAATGCAGACAATCTGCCGGTTTGCACAATTAACATAACTCTGGTGAGATCAGATTTAAGTGGCAATTACCTGCCATATGTTCATTAGCGACCTTTCCGTCAGGAGTCTTTCAGTGTCAATCTTGTGTAAACAGACAGATTCAAGAACCCAGTTGAATAAGAATAAGCCAGGCAACTCAACACACAAGGCCTTGCATAAATAAAAGTAATCAAATTTGTCTAGAACTACAGATTTGATTAACTGCCATTTTTAACTAAAGACAAAAAGCAAAGCAGAGGAAGTGTGCCTGATAAATAACTTTACACCATTTGCGTTCATTCCTGAACAGTCAGAGTGTAAATTAACTGTAAACCCTTGAGACATGAAGCGTCAGAATGAAAAGCAGCTGGTGTCCCTCAAGGTGGAGGAACAAGCCTCATGTACTTTATGGTAAAGTTCCGGACCAGTTGCAGTATTTCTTATTGCAAATCAATATGCTTTAAAGCACACAAAGTTAACCACTTTACTAGTACTTGGTAGAAGCATCTTTAGAGTCTGTTGAGGGGAGTCTCTCACCTCATTGTTTGAGGGGGGATGTTCATCTGTTGTTCCTGCAGATCTGCTCTGGGTTGTTCAGGTTGGTTGGATAATACTTAAAGAATGTAAACCTGAAAAAGCGCCACAGATTTAACTGTGATCTGCACTTTACCTTGATCACTGTAGAACATTCACCTTTTTGATGTTCAGCCATTTCTTTTGGATGTTTGAGATCTCCCAGTTTTCATCCACTCTTCAGTTTTAATAGTATTACATAGTAATAGATAGTAATAGATGCCAGTTATCCCAGCATTATGATGCTGCCGCTACCATGCTGTCGGGATAATGTTTGTTAAGGAATGGACAGTATTAGTTTTGTGCCACACAGTGTTCTGGTTACAAAACCTTTCATGTGTTTTTCTTTTTTCTAGCCAACCTCTCATACAATCCAGTTCACTCCAGTCTTAGCCACTGAACCCTGCACCTTTTTTACAGTGATTGTTGATCTCTCTGTGACTTTCCCCACAAGCCATCTTCTTACTCTGTTGCTGAGGGTCTATCAGAGCCAGTTTATAGAGAGCCTGGCCACGTCCTATTTCCCTCGTTTTATTTAAAAAAAGACTGCAGAACACCAGAGGGAGCCTGGGAGCGATTCCTCAATGAATGGGGTGAATGGAGCTAAATGGCTAAAAGCTCAAAGATAAAATGGTGTCTAACCACTTGTCCAGCATCTTCCTTTAATTTTGTAAAGTAGAATGATGTATATTTCCATTAAATTTTCTACAGAAATATTGCAATATTGAGTGCTGACTAGCTGGTCAGCTGATGCTGAAATTATGGCCGGTTATGACGCAACTTTGTTTGGTGGTAACTATGGCTGGCAGTTAAGCAGTGAGTCTCTTAGCTAGCCAGCTAATGCTATGTTAGTGTTTAATGTGACTACCTTTGCAGTGTTAAACATGTACATTTATTACAGTAAATACAAATAATAATAATAATAATAATAATAATAATAATAATAAAGAGGTATTTAATCAGTCTACACTCCCCTGTTTGCTCATGGCAGCAGCCATAAAGTGATTCATACTTAGGAACGTCATCACTACAAATGAGTCTAGTCTTATAACTAGAGTTGTAAAGCTTTTTACTGTATGCCTTAATCTGTCTGCGGTGCTGAATCATTAGATGCTGTTCTATGTTGAGAAAATGAGGACATTTCTTTTTTTTGAAATCATTAAGAAACTTGTTTGACTACTAGAATTCATTTTGTACTCACCCGGGAGCGCCCTCTACTGTCTGTCTGAATTTTGCCACTTGAGACTATTCTCCTTATTACAGATCAGTAGAGTCTGTGAGACTGCTATTCGAGGATAGAAATGCTACATAGTGTTCCTGTAAGGATGTTACAGATACTCTGCAGTTGAACTAAAAGGACTTGCTGTTACGATCCTCATAGAGTCTCGTAAGATGTCCCTGTACTTCTCTTTTCCATCATTTAAAAAGCAATGTGTGTTATTAATAATGTTCCATTAGAGACATATGAGGAGTGCAATTAACACAATTCTTATTAAGTCAGTAACAGCAATGTGAGAATTTAGACTCCATGGCCTTGCCTGATCAATGCACAGTTTTTTATTTAATAATAATTATTATAATAATAATTTGTGATTAAATTAATATTTAAGACACTGTTTTGTGAATAAAAGTAGCCAAATAATAAAATCACATTGTTAGATTTTTCCAGACTATTACTGTACATCACATTAGACCTATTAAAACATGCATTAACTTTCCTCATCATAATAAAGTAGCTGTTGGACATGAGCCCATCTGTCTATGAGCCCATCTGAGCACAAATAAGTATAATTTTGGAAAATTATCAAACAATAAGACAAAACCAAAGAGTGTTTTTATAACTTGTAGTTATAGAAGAGTGCTGATTAATGATTAGTAATTAAACAAATCTCAAATGGATACTTTTACACAGATACTCCACTCTTTATCTACAGCTCTTCTGGAGCTGAGCTTGGGAAAAAAAACTGTGCTTGATAATTAAAATGTGTGCAGTTTAAAGAGGGAATCCGACTTTTCATCACGTCTGCGCAGGACCGCAGCTGTCGAGCTGTTAGTTTCCCACAAAACTGAAGGGGTCCCATGAGACACACTGAGAGGAGATGAAGCTTTTCAAGGCAAGGACAGCTCAAACACTTTCCATCAGCGCAGAACTCCCCCAACTGACTGTCTAGAGGTGATTTCACACAGCCTGTCGACTTCAAACCTGTCCCTTACCAAACACAACAACAACTGACCAAACCAAATATCAGCTGAGCTGCAGATCCCCAAATACAAGCACTTTAGTGAAAAACCACAGCACATTCCCACATTCTGCACAGTTTTCATATTGCAGGATTTAAGATTAGCACAAATCTGTGGTAACAATATTAGTACTGAAAGAAGAATTTGTTTTGAAATGTATTTGGATAAGACACCTCAGATGCTTCATACCTACTTAACCTTTAATTCACATTCAACTAAATGTCTATGAAATTCACTTTCTTTTGATTTAAACCTCAGCCTATCCCATTCTCTGGTTCACTGTTAACAGAGACAGTTTGTTAAAAATTTGAACATCTGTCCATTCTGAAGAATAAAGGTGCTTCAAAGGGTTCTTTGAGCGATGCTGTAGAAGAACCACTATACTTTACATAAAAAAATGTAATGGAGATGTGAACCCTTAACTTGGTAAAATAACCTTTATATCAACTTCATTTAACTTGTTAAAATGTTCTTCACACATAGATCTCCCACAAAAATTATACCTTTATGAAACCAAAAATGGTTCTTCTGTGACATCGCTCAAAGAACCCTTTGAAGCACACAAAGTATAATAAATAAATAGGGGTATAATGTGTACTATCTAAATAAAGTGAGATCGCTCTTGATTATAATCAAGTGTAATGCAGATGGGGAATAATGAGATTTAGCACATAAGAACGGATTATGGAAGAATAAACAACTTTTAATACACATTCCTTATCAAAAGAGTATAAAATTCATCAAATCCTTCAAAGCAATTATAAATAAATACAAACTTTACTAACAGTGAGAAATCATGCATGTTACATTTATGGCCATTTATTTTTTTACAGCAAATTAGATTTATATCATGTTACACAGGTAGGAAAACATGTAGGAAAACGTGTAGGAAAACGTGGGGCTAGGAGTCTTGCCCAAGGACTCTTACTGGTGAATATTGTTACCTACTACACTTCACCAGCTACATTCAAATTCCATTTATTTATAGTAACCAGATCATTAATTTCAAAGCAAATGAATTTAATGACAAAAAAATAGATTTAATCCATGTTCATAGCTTATTACCTAGCCATACAATTTTAAAAGTGGCTGCAAGGAATATGCAGATATGCAGACTGTTCAGATTCTGCAATTGTGCTTTGCTCTAAAAACAGTCCAGGCTGACCTCTTTGGCAACTTCTTTAAATTGAATTGGTGGATGTATATAAACGTGTTGGTTTTGGCTGCATAAAAACCACTAATTTCTGAGAAATTAACACTGTTTACATGCTACATTGCACTCTTATACATTTTTTAAGGAAAGAAAACTCAGTTTTCCAAGATATGGGTCCAATAAAGTTTGCTAGTTAAGCCACAAGTCCTGCTGTGTTGAGACAGACCCAAGTGTAATTTATGAATGAAATGAAAGAAAGAAGTAGGCTGAGAAGATGTGAGAGCGTGACAGGCAGCAAGAGGGAGAATAGATGTATGGCTATGCTGTAGCTCCACAAAGTCTAAGTGCTGCTGAAATCTCTTTGGTTTCATCTGGTCTTCCTGACACCATAAATGGCCAACTCTGTGGAAGACAAACAAACACACAGCATTAGAACACACTGACTAGCTATAGCTGTAGCTACACCTCTTGGTCATTTGATCAGAAACACCTACCAACACCTACCAACACCTAGCTCATCTGTTACTGCACAGTTTATCATCTACCCCCTACCCTACTCTCTTAATCAGTGGAAAGGGACCAGCATAGAACCGCCAGCTCCACCACTTAGTTAGAGATTGTATCACATCTGCTGATGCACAGTTTCTGTTAGTCCTCCTCTAGATCTTTGTCAGTGGTCAGTTTCTGACCATAGAGCTGCTCTTGACTGGGTGTTTTTGAGTGGTGGACCCACTTTCAACCTAGCAGTGTGTGTCAACACCTCTGTGCCTGATACACTCGCACCAGCACCATACACGCTACCATAGTATCAGACTTTGCGGGGGAGAGGGAGGGCCAACCTACCCACCCAGAGAGAGTAAGGACAGTTTTGAGATGCCTGTACTCCATAATCCACTCCACCAGAGGGCAGTATAGAACCTATGTCTTACGTTGTAGTTCAAGACGAAAGTGTAGAGCTGAGGGCTGATGTCCAGAGGTTTTCCTGATCTGACACACCAAACAAATCATCAGCCAGATGCTGTGTTGAGTCTAATGAATCTAATTGAAGTTATACCAAACTGCTGGAATCCAGCTACCTGTTCAGAATAGATTCCTGTTCAGGAATAAAATATTTGGTATTATTTAGTGTGTTGGTGTCAGTCAACTAACTCCACACACACAATTGCTGTTCTTCAGCTCCAAGGTATGTTATGTTGTGATGTGACTAGACTAGGAAATCAGGTGACCCGCATGTGTCTGTTTATCTTACAATTTGCTACCTTTCTGTCATTTTCAGGCCATGTCATCTGCTATTAGTGTTTGTGGCCTGTAGCAGAGGTCATTGTATGCAGATGATACAAACCATTATAACCACCTGTCTAATGTTCCTCTGTTTGTCAACAAAACACCTCCCTCTTAAATACCTCTGTGGCATCTGACACCAAGACATTCCAGCAAATACTCTGACTCCTGTAAGTTGCGAGGTGCGAGGTGTTTCAGCCACTCCCACAGGTAAACATGGCTGTCCACAAGGACTCATTAGATCAAACCACCTTTTCCCATCATTCCAAGGTCCAGTTCTGATGCTTGAGTGTCTCCTGTGTTTTTAATGCTAGGCAGCATGGCCACTCTGACCACCCTGCAGCTACACAGCCCCACATCGCAGGGGGTGCTGCACTGAGTAGTGTAATACATTCCCCTCATAACCATAATTAACATGTAACTTATGAAACTTAAAAAATGCCTTTAATAATTGAAAATCATATTTTTCAGGCAGATTTATTTGCAGTTGCCATATCCTCCCCACAGCCACCAATGCTCACAATCCCCAAATGACCTTTTTTAACCCTCCCACGCAGCCCCATCCCTTACCAGTGCAGCAGGGTGCAGCGTGCTGGTGTGTGTGTCCTCCTGCAGCAGCTGGCGGAGGTGTGTGATGTAGCTGGCCGCGAGCCGGAGTGTGTCGAGTTTGGATAGTTTGGTGTCCGGGGGTACCCAGGGCAGGGTGGTCCGCAGGCGGGTAAACGCCCGGCCTAGTACTCGCATACGGGCACGTTCGCGCGCATTGGCTGCACTGCGCTGCACACGGCGTGATGGACCCTTCACACCTTCACACACACCGCCACTGATGTCATCATCCTCAGAGTTATCCACAGAACGGCACAGTGGGTGGGCGAGGGGTCTGGAACTTTCCACACGCCCAGAACACACTTCATCCTCTGGGTCACTGACTGAACCGGTGGACATCTCGACTCGAGGAGAAGTCTCTCTCTCTCACTTTCTGTTTCTCTGTATCTTCTCGCTATGAGTTCTTGCTGAATCTCCACAGTGAACAACAGCTGCAACCTACAAATCAACACAGGAATAGAAGTAAAGTGCAGGAAAGTCCTTATGCTCTGTCCAAAACTGTGTTATGTAGACACATTAGATCACACCTAGGATCAGTATCAGACCAGTTTCAGACTAAACATATTTATATATAATTTATTTATTTATTTATTTTCAATAATAGTCATAAGATGTCTGGGTCCCACATTATATTACGTTGATATCTCTAATAACTGTGTAGTTGCACTGTTCACTGTTACAAATAGATTACAGTGGAACAGACTGTGGATCAAGCTCTCTTTTGACTCATGTAATGACAAGTGTATCTCAACAGCTGTAGCAGAATGATTTCTATTATGTGGTTATACATTGCTAATAAGGCCAGGCTAATTGTATTTATACACTGCTTTTCCTGTTACAACGCTCTATTCTGGAGAAACTGTCTGTTTCTATGGGTTCTTTGCTCTTGCTTAGTGTCTAACTCAGTAGCCATTCTGTACTGTGTGCATTGCCCAATGCCCCAGTCCACAAAGTTTCACAAATTTGGAGCCTGTGGCTCACGTTCTAGCTCGCCTTGGAGATTATTTTTGTGTTCTTTATTTGTGTCCGCGTTTGGTTGGACACTGAACTAGCTTTATTTCGTTCAGATTCTGTGGGAACTCAGTAACTTAGTCATGGTGATGGCTCATGTGATGGTACGATAGTATTGATGATGCCTATGGGATTATAGATGCTATTCCACTGGCTGAAGTTATATATTGCCCTGTGAAGAAAGGTCTAAACTGTGGTCAGAGCATCCATATGTGTAAGCGTGATGTGCTCACATATAAGGACAAATGCTGTCTAAAATTCTTTTTTACTGCTGGATCTTTGAGCAGCTCATCACTGTCCACAATCTACTGCCTAAACATCTAAACACAAAATAGGCAAGAATGAAATAAACAAAATAGAAGGTTTTGTTCTAACAGAGACAAACAGAATGCATTACAGTCCAGTTCAGAACCCAAACACTTACTGTATCTCTCTTGGAACTTGCAGAAGTTCTTCACTGTTCGTCACTCTTCTGGATTTTTAGGGTTTTATGCCTAAACATCCACACAGAGGTAGAAAAAGCATCAGTGTCCAAAATGTAGCATTGCAGCAAGTGGAAAGTCTTGAAAAAAAGAGCTATAGTTAACGCAAAAGCCAAGCACTCTCTCACTCTCTCTCTCTCTTTCTGTCCTTTGCTTATGCACTCCTTCTCTTTCAGAGCTCATTTAAACTCTGGGGGCTTGGCATTGCACGCCAAACAAGGGGGCTTCACAACACCCCCTTCCACTCCGCCCTCTACGCCCTAACCCTAACATCGCACTTTGGCATGGCCCAGGGGTCTGATGGCAGTGTTAACACTGAGGAGGAGTACCAGTATATTTCTTTAGGGCGGTCAAATTAATTTTTTGCATTATTTTGTGCTGTTAATTACAACTACAACCATAACCATAAGATAGGCTGCATGTAAAAGTAGTGCTGCGTGAGTGACCACTGTCCTTAAACAGAACGTGTTATTTTCAGAGATAGGATGGAAAGATCTTGAAAAATGTGGTACCAGTGTTATAAAAATACAGTGGATCAGGTTAACTTATTAACATGTTAACTCTGACATGCCTAGTACACCACTGCTGTTCAAAACATCAACACTGGTGACTTTACATAAGAAAGAAAAAAAACATTACCTGAAGAAAATTTATCACATATGCACACAATATTGGAGTTCATTTATGATTTATCTAAAGAGGGTCAGCTGACATTTACACCTGGACTTTAAACAGAAATGCATGCTGTTTGCTATACTGTATACTACTACATTATATACTATATACTGATCTATAGTACTATATCCTGTACTGATCATTCTTCTTGACCACTGCAGGAATACGCTAAATATCCTCACTTTATATGTGCAGCTCATATGTGTCCAATGAATTATTCTAGATATTCTACCACCATAAGCCTCACCAAAACTGTTCAGTACAAAGGTACAACAGTAGTGACTAGCACAGTCGAACCTGTGCCCTCAACACATGTAACTGCATCTACATCTCATCTGCAAACTAGCTGTGAGATACTGTTTGAGCTAATACACATTTCCTTTATTCATCTTTATTTAATATAATATATCAAATATTTTTTCATGGATCTTAGACCACCAGTGCTTTTAAATCCTTGTGAAGAACTGAGCAAAACTAGCTTGTTTCTATTGCTACCTATGATGCAGCACCTCTGATGTGTGAAGGGTACTACTGTTCAAACCTCTGGGTGGGATGGGTAAAACATGCTCTGCTACACCATTACTTTACTAAATGTGTTTCCATCACCTTTCTTTGCATTTCTGCTGTGTTGATAAATGATGTACATGTTTTCTTCAATATTTTGTTTTTGTTTTGTTAAGTTTTTTTTAAATTAAGTTTTTGTTATTTTATTTCATATTTATTGTGGATGTTTGTTTTTATTTACCAAGTAGTAAAAGCCTACTTCAGTTTAAAAGTACTACCAAGACATGACTATCAAGATTATGTTAGACACAACTAGCGAGCTACTAACTGACTAACTATAACTAACTTGAAGCCTGCATTTCACAGAAATACTTATTAAATTATTAACTAATTTAGCTAGCAGCTAGTTAATGCTAGCTAACCGTTCACACAATACAAATGCCTGCAAATTACCCTAGACTTTAGTTACTTTTCAAACTAATTATTTTAGTTTAATAAAAGTTTTTTATTAAAAAAATATAATAACTTGCAGGTTTATTTACAATGGCTTCCTGATGAGTATTTGATTGGTCCTGGTGTAGCACAGAAATTATTAGCTACAGAAATTTAACAGCAACACAGTACATATGTGCACTTATGTTTTTGTGGTTTTACTGTGCAGACAATGTTACTTGTACTTACAAACAGACATTCCAATTAAATTGCCAAAACAGAGATGCCCTGGTGCCCTGAATGGTCCCTTTTGTCTGGTGTTGTCAATCATCAGTGCTGCCATATGTGTGTATATGTTTGGATTATACAGTAGTATGAATATAAAGTAAGAGGCATGTTTGAAGGTTTTATGTATTTATTTATCTATCTTAGTGCTCATTCCCTCTGGCTGAAAAATGAATGTTAACGCCATCTGAACTGTGTACATGCTGTGCATTTTCCACAGATGCTCTTCAGCTAATAGAAATGTCTGAAAGCCTGATCAGAAGTTCCTAATCCACCAGCCTTTTCACAGAGGGGTCAGGTTTCCGCCCATCCAGAACGCTTCACACACGGCCGGTCTGAATTGGCCACAGCTGTCAGCACCTCGCTTCACATCTGCAGGATGGCAGAGATGAAGAAATGACTGGGGGTGTACAAGTGCTATACAACATGATCATATATAATAATAATAATAATAAGAAGAAGAAGAAGAATATAACATGTCCATACAAAAACTCTAACATTCCACATATGAAATATCTACAAACCCCATAATCCTATTAATGTGTTTTTGAAAGAGATTGTAAAAAGCTGTCAGATTTTGTGAAATTAGAGGTATATTTATCACCTTGCATGTTGTTAAAGTACATTACACCAGTGGTTGCCACCCAATCCGATCTTCTGAAATGCAGACAAATCTAACACAATTAATATCCAATTTCCTATTCTGGAGTGAACTCCATATGATCAAGAAGAAATTTGTTTTTATTTTGACTCTAAATTCCAAACAGAACTGGGTTGGCTTTGCCAGACCTCATCTTAATTTATTATCCTGCAAATAATTCTTATAGTAACAACATTTGAAATACTTAAAGCTATATTTCATTAAATATTTACTGTAATAAAGTATTGTGGTAGTACCACCATAAGCCACTGGGGGCCCACAGGTTCAAAAGCATAGTTTTATACAGTACAATGTAGTCCTATTTACAGATTTCAATACAAGTACAGCTGGCATAGAGTGACATTATGCTAGCTTGTTAGCTCTGTAGCAATGGTTAAACTACTGCAAGCATTTCAGATTGCAAAATTCATCATTGTCAAATCAAAGTTAAATCATTGTAATGCTAATCATTTTCAAAGCATGTCTACGATATTCATCTGCTCAGAGAGAGTCATAAGGCTAATGGTGAAATTCCCAGCAGTGAAATATTCCCAGGCCCCCGTGGCATTCCCACTGAACCTGATATCTTCAAGTGGAGATCCCGGACTGATGAGTGTGAAATTCAGATTTGATATTACAATGGCAATCCTCAGCCAAGCATTATCTAACACACAGCTGACGGGCACACTGCAACTGTGCCCGTCAGGGTGGAGGAGGTTCGGGGGTGGATTTCTGTGGACTGATTTTGCTCCTCTTACACATCTGTGCTCATTATAATCTCAGATATTCGCTTTGCTTCAGGATGTTAGCTGTGTCAAATATGTCACTCAGTTTCTCACATCTGACCAGAGTTAAACTTTCTCTTATAGTACAGTATGTGCACATGGTAAAAATCATATCTTAAAGACATCCTCCAATAAGTGTTTTTGCAGCTGTGAAATAACAAAGAGAAAGTATGTTCTAAGCATAAAAAGGGTTCTATATACTGTACTGAATAAACTGTGTTTTGGATATATAGTGACTTTTACAGCTCACCTTTGGGCTATTACAGTTGACTCTACTTATGGGGTAAGTTGTAACGTTTGCAGTCACACTTACAACTTTACATAAATAGTAAATTTACTTTACATCAATAGTCTGAACTTTACATCAATAGAAAATGTACTTTACATCAATAGTCTGAACTTTACATCAATAGTAAATTTACTTTACATCAATAGTAAATGGAGCTTTATGAAAAAGCAAAAAAACTAAGCTGTGGTAAGATCAAGTGGTTATGAGAACTGTAGTGTAAAAACTATAGTAGCAGTGGTGATGGTAATATGGTAAAGTTGTAGCACGGCTGTGTATTTTATGGAGAAAGACTGTTGTTTATTCTTGAAATGTGTGTTTGCTTTTACAGTATCATGGTTGCATTATTGCTGTAACTGAACAAAGTTATGTGCATATTATGGTAAATTCTGGTTGCCAGATATTTACCATGTACAAAGCAGTGGAGTCCAGTTTTATCCACCTTGTTGCAGGTTTTCATTACAACTCAACAGTGGCTTATCTTATTTATATGTAGACATATAGTATTTAAACAGCAACATGTATACAGTTTTCAGTTATACAAATAGTTACTGTAGAAATAGCAGTTTTGAAGTTGTTACATTTTCCAATGTTTTAATGTTTTAATGGAATTGGTATTTACAGCATTAAGTGGAAAAGATATTCTTAGTTTCTGTATTGGTTTTGTTGTTGTTGTTGTTTCTTTGAAATCTTTCTAGTCTTGTGGGGTTTTTTTTGCATATTTTCTTTTAGAATATGAGGGATTTGGGCTTTTTGTAGCAGGTGTTTGATTGTGAAAAAGGGAAGAAAAGCAGAATACAAGAAACAAATCACACACACACAGTTCCCAGTCCTAGCTCATGGGTCAATGAGCCAAACTGCTGCCTCAGTGAAAATATGAATGTGTTGCCCTGTTATTATCTGCTAGCTAGCTAACTTTAGGGTATAGTGCTGAGTCAGCTGTTTTACATATTAATCTGAGCCTCACATTCTTGTACATTCATATTTAATCAAGTACAGTGTGTTACAGAACACATGCAGGAGGATGGAGAGAAAGAAGCTGAAGGAGCAAGTCTGATTAGGTATAGGTACAGTGAGTGAAAACACTTGTTGGACCCAGACAAAGTAAAGAGCACTGCAGTGCTTTTTGATATGTGTGTCTTGAACGTTAAAGGAGAACATTTGTAAGTCATATGAAGTGATGTATTCCTGTTACTGTTCTTGATGAACAGACATGTTTGGGGGTTCTTTATTTACCCCAAGACTATCCTAGAACAGGGTTAGCCCCCATGTCTAGCATAAATCTTTGCACATTTTTTTGCCACTTTAATAGTACAAAAAAGTAATAGTACATCTAATTTGGATAATAAGTCTTAAAGTCAACAATAGAAAGAACCAGTTTTCTGATTCCAGGCAACGGTTGGATTTGATTCAACAACAACAAAAAAATCCACAATATAGGCCCTTTCAATTTCAATGCCATTTTCAGTGCCACTGTTGCATACTTCAGAGAGGAGGTGACCCGGCAAGCTCCAATTTCTTCCATTTCTCTCTTTCTCATGGGTCAGGAATGCTCCCTAATCCAAGGACACATTCCTATGAAGCCCTTAATCCAGCACTTCTAACCCGTTTCACATGAAAACTCTACATTAGCTGCACTTGCTGTAGAAATGTCAAACTAACTCAGATGGTTTATATTGAACTCCAGTGCAGTTACTGGACTGAAATATCTAGTGTAATTGAAATGATGCTGGACAGAATAAAATATCTAAAACAAAATGTGAATTAGGGTTGTGTCTGATCTGAAAGAGGTGATTTAACTGTCAATGAGATTTAATACAGTACACAGTCAATTCCTGATCAGAATAAAATTCCAGCACATTTGTGTATTTTGTAATAATTCAAAATTGCACCAAAATAGTTACCTCAAACTGAAACACAAGAGAGTCATGCTACACTGGGTCATTTATAACATCATAATGCAGTGAATCATTTCCTAAACAAAGATACTTTATCATGCCTTAATGAATGAATTTGAGATTTCAAGGTGTATTAGATAGTTTTAATATGTTAAGTTACATATTTCACTTTTCATGTAGCTTTAAATCGCAAATTTCTATTGCTAAAATTGATCAAATGTGAGATTTATTGGTTTACTGAATTATTTCTTAAAAATCATGAAAAAAAAGAAAATTGCGATTTCACATTGTGTTGAATCAATTTGTCTAAATAATCACAATATTATTATTCAGATGTGAGATTTCAATCATGAAGGAATTAAATAGAAAACCCACTGTGTGTGCAGTCTTATTTGTATGGAGGTCAGAGATGTCCAGATCTGCTGTGAGGGCACTGTGAGATGTTTGGTGTTTCTGAGAGATGTTAGAAGCGAGCAGCAGGTGGATCTACTTTGTTTTACGAGCATTCCCAGTGCTAATCATCGGATTAAACAGCAGCACATGGAGATAATTCCAGTGTTTCCACGTAACTGTTAATTACATGGGAACAGAGCTGCCGAAGGCCTTCATGAGAAACACCACAACTGTCTGTCAGTGAGCACGTTAACAGCTCATACACTGACTACTACTCTCTCTCTCTCTCACACACACACTCTCTCTCTCTGATTTTCTCACATCTATCTATTTTCTATTTTTTTTTCACTCTTTGTCATTCTTTCTCTATGTCTCTCCCTCTTTTCTCTCTTGTTCTATGTGAATCTCTCTAATTTACTCTTGTTTCTTTGCTTTTTGCTCTCTCTTGTTTCTGTCATGTTCTTTCTTCTCTCTCTCTCTCTCTCTCTCTCTCTCTCTCTCTCTCTCTCTCTCTCTCTCTCTCCCCCCTCCACCCCCTCTCTCTGTGACAGGTGCGAGTGTCTGACATCATCGTTCTCGTCCTGGTTCCCATGGTCACCGTGATCTCACAGCTGCGGCATAAAACAAATGCATCAAAAAACGGCCCTGAGAAAAATGAGGGGGAGCCGCTTCAGCAGAGCGTCCGCTCAGCAAGAAAACGAAAAGACTAACTTCTTAAGCAGTGTAAGCATGTCCTTACTGATTGAAACAAAAGGGTGTAATGTCATGTGTAAACACTCTAACTTGCACTGATTAAGCCCAATTACAGAAAAATAGCCATCAACTCATAGCAATTAATCCCTATTCACATATGCTGAGGTTTAGTCTGAGCATCAACACCTGAAATATCTGCAGGTGTTTTGTAAAGTTTGAAGAAGCAGTCTTTCCTCCAGAAACACAGGCTAACGTTAAAGTGTGCATTAGAAAATCAATCACCAGCACTATAAAACAGTCATTACACAAAAACAGCTCACAAACAACAGATATAAATTTAGAACCACACACACTAATTTCCCTATAGTTCAAACAACCTATGGCTCACCAAAAGTGTTATGATAAACTTCTATTACGAAAGAATAGCCTCACCAGTTTGTACAGAAGTTGTCCCTGTAGTTAATGAATAATACACTGTAGTGTGTAATAAGCCTTTAATTAAAGTAACTGGGGCCTGAATAAAGGATCTTTGAGAGAAAGGGTGCAACGCCATGTGTAAACACTGATTATGCTGATAAAGTCAATTTACAGAAAATAACAGCCTTCCAAACCATAGCAAAACATTCACTGTGTTTGTGATGTTACAAAAATACTGCATATTTAGCCACCAACTCAGCCCATAGCAACTTATCCCTGTCCACATAAGCTGAGGTCTATGTCTGAACATACATCTGTCTGAACTGTTCTCTGACAGTTCACAATACATCATCAGAAAACCCAATGATAATGAGAATTTGGAAGAGTAATATACAATGAATTATGGCTCTTAACCTCATACAAACCTTATAAATGGAGCTCAGGGCAAATACAAATCTACTAAGATATATATACAATATATACAATATTTATATATATAAATAAAGTTTCTAGAAATGTACACTATATGCTGCCTCTCCAGCATCTCCTCAACAGTCAAGGGTATTATTCCCCATTTGTGGCTGTAACAGCCTCTTCTATTCTGGGAAGGATTGACACAAGATGCTGGAAACAATTTATGTGGACAATTTGATTGCATTCAGCCCTGTGAAGCCAAGTACCAATCATATTGGATGATTAGTTCTTCCTCTCCAACTCATCCCAAATGATTGATTGTGATCATGATTGTGTTGCAATCAGTCGCACAGGGAACTGTTCAGTGGATGGATTGAATGAACCCCTTTTAAAAGCCTATGGTTCGCCGGTGGGTCGAAAGTGTTATAACAAACTTCTATTACTGAAGAATAGCCCCACCAGTTTGTATAGATGTCTCTGAAGTTACTGAGTATGTAAGAAGCCTTGGAGTGTTAAGGGGTTAAATGCCTACAAGTTCAAGCAAACATTACACCATCTGTAAAAAGAAGAAGGTGAAAAGAGGATGGCTTCTACTAGGGTTTAGGATAATAATCCTAAATATACTTCAAAACTCAAGCGACAGCTCAAGGGGAACGCAGGGTGCCCTAGATCCTGTCTGGTCATTTACCTTCTTTGTCATTTTGAAAGTGTAAACAAAATGAAATGAAAATAAATGAACATATCTTACTCACCTAAGCTATTCACAGTAACAGATACTGTGTTTTGACTTGGGGTGCACAAACATTTGCATGCCACTATTTTCACAGTTGAGTGTGGACAGTATATGGACTGTACAGACTGGGGAGTGAGTGGAACACTTTGAAACTTTAACAAGGGCAGAAAAATGTTTTTCCTCAGTGCTCTCCCTTTCACACAAGCATCAGTAAAAATCCTACCTAATCGACCTAATCAGGTTTGTCACGTCTCATCATGCACGGGCAAATTGCACCAAGCATTTTTATGGCCGTTCTTTAGTGCAGGTGCAGATGAGAGGAGCTTTAATGTAGTCTGTGAAATCAGTATTTACAGCCTGAACGGCAAGTCCATTCAGTCTAATGCTCTGCTTCATGAGAACTACATCACTGTGTTATAAACAGAGTGGTGAATTACACTCAGTGTGACATAAATCTCAGACATGCTCACTTCAGTCACCATGAATTTACCATAAAGCCTCCAAAGGCTGTGAAGTGTGGGACTGCGGCCAGCGGGGAGTCCAGGAAGTTGCAGGCCTGTGAAAACCTCCTGGGTTTCTGGTGAGATGAAAATAATTGCTATTAGGGGATTGTTATTTTTTTTTAAACAAACTTTTTACATTTTTATTGTAGGAAAGTGTTAGTGCCAAATCGCTTTGCTTGTTTTAAGTATGGATCCAGTGGAGGACAATGCAAGCAATTCCGTGCTGCTGTGTTAGAGCTCCATACCTGGACATTATTCCCAGGCTGCAGCAGTGAGGAGCCTTCCCAGAAGACAACAGAGCAGTTTAGATTCTGCAGTGTGGAACCGTTCCACAGTGAAACCTAAAATATCTGGGGGTCTAATGTTTAAGGAAGCAATCTTATCTCTAGACCAGGGATGGGCAACAGGGGCCGGAGTCCAGCACTCCAGTTTGCTAATTTCCCAGCTCTAACAAGCTTACTAAACCTGGCAATCAACAGGTGAGTTGAATCAGGTGTGCCTATAAATAAATGTAATTTCTGCCGAACTCATATTTCTGCAATGTTATTTACATATAGATCACAAACCTTTCTATGAAACATACTTGCCATATAGTGGTCATTTCCAGGAGACACTAGGCTACTCTGATGTTAAAATTTGAGAGAGATAGATAGTTATGATAGAACCCAAGTCTAGTCTTTAAATCTGGGCCTTAAATTCAGGTTTTAGTCCTGGCCTTTGTTCAGTTAAAGTTATTAATTAGCCTCCTAGTGTCACACCTACAGAGTATAATAAAATCCAGGATTGGAAACTGGAGCCATGGTCCAGATTTGAAGGCCTTCAGTGTGGTCAGATGAATAAATGGATGGACAACAAATAACACGAGCAAGAGGAAACAACCAATCCAAACCTATCCCATTAAAAATAGTGAAGGTCTGTCTCTACATGCCACCAGCTGGAGAGCACAGATTTCAACAGATAGCCCATTTCTGTGTTGGAAATGTCACACTGATGTTCCACCTTAACAAAAGCACTGTGGTGAAGGCAAACATCTTCAATCAGAGCATGGTTAAGCTCCTGAAACATGGGAGAGGAGAACAAATATCAGGACTATCAGAACTGTGGTATCATCACAACATTTAACTCATGCTCATGCCGTACTGTGGATATTTGCTCAGATGTGCTGATTTCACCTGATGTTACACATTTACTGAATTGCTGTGCTGTGGCATAATGCAGAACAATAAATATGATAACATATAAAATGTATCTAACAGCTGAGACATACAGCATCTATGCAATGTATCAGCTGCTAATTACATGTTAAAGGAATAGAACATTTAATCCCACAAATGATCGTGAAATTTTACAATAACACACAACCTTGATTGTTTTATTGCCTTTATTCAACAGTTAGAAAAATAAAAAAGTGACAAATTATATCATTTAAATGTAGCATTTTATATGTTTTAATGTTAGCATTTCCTCCCACCAAATTATAGTTCCTTAACAAGCAGCTTGTTGCTAGTTTCATTTTAGCTAATTCTTGTTGGTTTAACAGCGTTCAGCGGAGTGATATAGTGCTTGTGAAAAAGACATGCTGTTATGGCATCAGGCAAACAGCTTGTGTGGCCGAAACAAACTGTTGCATAAAATGTGATAATAATAATAAGAACAATAGTATATAATAGTATTAATAAAAGAAGAAGACAATCGTCTGAACAGTGACATACTTGGGTTCATATTGCTCACCCTGACAACACCTTATGTAAAACAAAGACTAATGCATAACATTGAACAATGACTAGATCTGTGTAAATATGGGATACATAACATGTTATATAGCTTCTGTAAGCTCACACATACATAACAAATGCATAAACAGCATCATTATCAATAACAAAAATGCAAAGACAGTTAACATAAATCAGAAACAAACATTAAATGAAACCCACAAAACCATGAAGGTCCTGCTACTATTTCTAAATAAAAAAGGCTACAGTTGAAACTTGGACAGATTGAACATGCTTTAGTCATTCTTATATACAGTATCAGTACCTACCCCAGAGGCACTCGATCACCCAAGACCCAAGTTTGGTATCTCATGTGTTCTTCTTTAATGTTTGGCTAGCATGGCTAACAAACACTGGACTTGTCACTGCACCAATCTCATCTCTGTAAACCCACACCCAAAAACACTTGTCTCTCAGCATGTCTCTGAAAACGCATCCAGATCTTCATCTGCTTGACGAATAAGTGTGGTTTAGAAATACACTTCTTCATGCAAGACCCCCAAAGATTTTTGTAGCTTGACTATCTTCACTTGGCTAACTGTCTCATAGATATGTAGACAACAAACAATGTAAGGGTGTTCTGAAGTCCACAGAGCCCCATGTCATCCAGTTTGGAAAAAAGGAATAGTGGAGGGTTACTTTTAAATGTTTTTTATTTCTTTTTAATACATTTCTGGAGCAAATAATTGAGGCCATCCTCTGTGTATTTACTGGAGATAACAGTGGCGACAGTCAGTGCAGTGTTAAATTAGGGTACATAGTGTGAGAAAGCGAGGTCCCTGACAGCATAGACCTGATTACTAAACAGGGCACAACATTGACTACAGACTCCAAAGGTTAATTTCTACAGACTACAGACCAACGTTTCAGCATCACTTCTTGACCCTGAGCGCCCGGATCAGTGGGTCCCATCTGGATCTTCGGTGGGTGGATGAGGGCATAGCGGAGGTGATGGCTCTGAAATCCTGAGGGCCATCATGTTCATCAGCCTCTGATGTTATCTCCATCTTCTGGATGATGAGCTTCAGCAGAGTGTGCTGCTTCTCCAGCACAGAGGAAATCTCCTTCAACCTAAATTTACATACACACACATACAATTTGTCAAAGTTGAGTAAAACAAGCTCAGATGTGATTTTCCATGCATGGAAACAACTCCGCCCACGACTTCCTCATTAACATATAATTTGTAGATGGCATGCCTCACCCTGTTTATTGGAGAAATTTCAACAGTGAGCCAGTAAAAAGAAAGCATTCAGCAGATCATGAGCCAATTATTGTGCTCGTAGGCGGAGTTTGGAGTTGAGGAGTGAGTCCACAGCTCCCCCTGCAGGCCAGAGCTTTAACAGATTTACACTGTAAAAATTATATAAGTAAGTTATATCAAAGTCTGATCACTCGGCAGCCATCTTTGCAACGCCAGCAGTTATTTCCAGTCACATGAGACCAGGCTCCCATCCCCCAAGGGTAGAAACCAAAATACTGGAAACTGAAGGTCAATATAACAATTGTGTTTCAACACATTTTATTTTCACTGACAAATTCTGACACAAGCATCAGGAGTAGCTTGTAGAGTTTGACTCAATAACTCACAAAAAATGTGATTTTTCTGCTTTTCAGTAGATCCCTACATCGAGGGGGCTTTCTCCCCAGCACGTCGGCCCCTTCTTTGTTTGCAGCATGACTGACCAGCAAGCTGATTGGCTCTTTTTGATGAAGGGCAGGACTTTATCCGTAAACAGATGCCATGTTAAGTTTCATGAGAACTCCCATTCATATTTGAACGTCTCTGGTTATACTACTCTAGTATATGATATGTTACTCCGGGTAATCTGTGTGTGTCCTCAAAGTTTGAAACTGATGAATAACAAAACTTTTTTGCAATTTGCAAACTGTCATGATTATATGCAACATATATGAATAAGGGATAAAGTATATATATATATATATATATATATATATATTTTTTTTTTTTTTTTTTATTATTATTTTATTTTTTTTTTTTATTATTGTTAACTGAATTGTGAATTTCATTTCCAATCTGATATTTGACTTGTAGTCTTCAAAATACATGACAATTCTGCAGTTCAGCATACTTGAAAACCTTTTTCAGAGTTAAAGTTCAAAAAGTGTTTTGTCTACTTTTTCAAGTCAAAGTACATTTCTTTCAATGACTTTTTTTCTTTAAGTTGTTAATTACAAATGTAGAACTGTGGATTCAGCAAAGTGTGTGCATCTTACAGATAAACCCTTATGCAGCCACACACACACACACACACATGCACGCACACAGCACAATCAATACTGTAATTACACACACTGCCTACACACTCCACCATGCGTTCATTAGAAATGCATAACAGGCCTGTGCACATTAATGAATGGAATTATCTCTGCCTCACTCTGGCTGAACGTGTCAATAAGAACCGAAGAAACTGCCTACATACTCAATAATACACAGGCACTCACACACACATTTATCTTTCAAACTATAATGTCAGTTATTGGCTTTGGTTTGGTTTGTTGTGGTGAAAGGGTTTGAGTGGTCAAATAATCTCCAGGGCCAGGTCACTAGAAGCTGCACACACCTGGTTCGGTCTCTCAAGGCAAACAGGCTGGGTTTGAATATCTTGACAAAGATAATTCTTGATACAAAAACTGAAAGAGCATACAAGGAGGTTAAGTAACCTGTCCGAAATAATGGTGAAGCTCTTAGTCGAGGATTTTGTTGGGTGCTCAAAGAAACACTTTTAAAAAAAGAATCCATTTCTCTGGCCAAAGTCCCTAAGGTGGTTGGAAAGCTCCACAGTGACAAGGCACCAGGAGTGGATGAGAATTGCTGGAGGTTCTGGATGTAATGGGGCTGTCTTAGTTGACACACGTCTGCAATGTTTCATGAACCCTAGGAACAATGCCTCTGAATTGGCAAACCAAGGTGGTAGGGGACTATTTTCATGAATGAAGAATGGAATGTGCAAGCTACTCAAGACCTCACACTTCTCAGCATCCCAGAAAACTTTGCGTAGTCCATCCTGGCCATGGAATGGTGGACCAGCGCTTCACCTTCTGTGACATTACTGAGAGGACATGAGAGTTTGCCACCCAAATCTACATGCTCTGGAAGTATGGGTTGCAAGCTGTGTTTTCATATTTATTACACAAGCTTGTTCAGTGTTAGAATTGGTATCTGTCTTTGTGATGGACAAGATGGCAATGCATAGTAAGAGGCAGGAGGGCTAATGCCGGGGAGAACAGGGATTGTGTCTTTGCTGTGTTTGGATGATGTTGTCCTGCTGGCGTCTTTATGCAGGGGCCTCCAGCATGCAATGTAAAATATGAGAGTTTGACAATTGCTACACCTAATTGCTAATGACCACAGTGGCACAGAGAGAGCTAAGCCAAAAAGCAAGTACCAGTCTGTCTGCCTGTGTTTATTCTCACCTAGGGTCAGAAACTCTGAGTAATGAGAGAAAGAATGAGATCACAGATACAAATCCCCAAGCTTATCTTTTACACAGGGCTATGTCATTATCTCATATGAAGCACTAGATGGTGCTCTAACACAATTCTACAGACAGACGAGAAAAACACTACCATACAGTTCCCTAATGTCCAAACCTTTATACTGACTGGACCCATTTGTTGTGTAATTCATTAACATATTATGTAAGCATTTACACTATCATTAAAGGTTGCTGTAAGAACAAGCTATTTCCCATAGTTTACACACTCAACTTCAGGAGGAGAACACCTAAAATGCTTTTCCAGTACATTTACATTTATGGCATTTAGCTGACGCTCTTATCCAGAGCGACTTACAAGGTTACTCGTATTACAGAGGTGGGCCAATGTAGTGTTAGGAGTCTTGCCCAAGGACTCTTATTGGTGCAGCGCAGCATAGTCACCCAGACCGGGAATCGAACCCCAGTCTCCCACATGGTGTGGTAGCTCAGTGGCAGGTCAGTGGCAGGTCTGTTGCGCCACACCAACCACCACAGTACAACTAAGGAAAGTTTTAGTTGATATGCAAATATGTTGATATGCTTAGCAATTGGTCTTATAAACAAATGTCAGCTTTTTTATTTTTTTTATTTTTCAAGGGTGTATATTGCTCATATGGTGTACCCATAAAAACCTTTACAAACCTCATAAAAAATTATTTGTAAAATGTAATTAACTAAAAAGTTAGAATGCCCCCCACATTTATTACTACTCCAAATGCCTAACATTAGAATCTGGTGCAGCACATCAGTTGCAGATGATTAGAAAATCATTAGAGGGGATTTTGAAGGAGCCTGTCTTATTTAAACCTCAGAAATTTAGTTTGATTTGCTCTTGAGTGTTGAAGTGATTGGTATCACCATGGTGACATTCAAAGGGCCTTCATAAAGAAGGTTGTGGATGCAGACGGGTCTGGAAAAAGATTTTAAAAGATGTGAACTGTCATCACCTACAGGTGCTCTGGGCAGTTGATGACAAAGTACAGAAAGATATCAATCTACCATTAGAAAGATACCAAACACGTTTTTGGAACAAGAGCCTCACACCAACTGCAAAGCATGGAGGTGAACATGTCATGGTTTGGGGATGCTCAGAGCTCTCAATCAGAGAATCCACTAGGAATTCTTTATTGTATCAGATGGTACTTAAGGAAATATTAGTCCATCTGTTCATAAACTGATGCTGAGGTAAAGGTGGACCATGCAACATGACAATGACCAAAAAATGCCAGTAAACCCATCAAGGAATGACTCAAAAGAGAGGTATGGAGACTTCTGGAATAGCCAAGTCAGTATCCAGATCCTATTATGTTGGGTGATTTTAAGCTCTGAATGCAAAAACCCTCTAACACAGCTGAAAGAATTATGCACAGAGGAGTGGGAAAACTCTCCCAGGCAGTGTCAAAGACTGGTAGACAATTAAAGACACAAATAATTGAGGTTATTTCAGCCAAAGGGGTCAATGCAATTGGGGCTTAGGGGTTTCTAACTTTTTCATTAGTCCTTTAAGTTTTTTTGTTAAATTAAATTTTCATTAGTTTTGCAAAGGTATTGCAATTACCCCACCTTTATTATTTGAAAGAAGGTCAGAAGGTATTTCTTAATAATGAACTACATATTTAATAAGGTGTCCTCATTTTGTACATGACTGCATATTGTTAGTATGGTGTATCTTGTTACTATTGCGCTCACACCTGTATTTCTGCTTCATTATCTCTCTCTCCAGTGGGCTGCTGTGGTGTGAGTTCGTGTTCAGACGGACCCGGACTTCATTTTCTCCTGCGAAATTCCAGAACTGCTGAACCATCCCCTGCATGACAGGATTAAATCACCCATTACTGCTTCAAGTAAGAAGGATGGTAATATTATTAGCCACTTAATTAGAATACAGGTGTGTTATTTCCTGCTGGACACAAACTGGCATCTGCTAAAAATAGTAACTTCTTGTTTAGCAGTTTTCATAAAATCATGATGACAAAAGTATACTTAAGGTTAACAGTTTGTGATATTTCTAATTCATTACTAGTGTTGAATTATTGATGGTGTAGGAAGTTTTGGTTAAGTATAGATTCTGAAAATAACGAGTGTTACTGACATAAACTTTGGCACACTTCCTGTTGGGGTAGATTGTAAAGCTGGGCTTGTCCACTCTCTTCATGTACCAGTACGGTAGCTTTTCCTCCAAGTTAGTATGAAGATTAATCTGCGAGACAACAGCATAACTGGTGTTCACAATCAACCGTAATGAAAATTTGGCTTAAATAAGCCATTTTTTTATTGCTTTGCTTTTGTAATAGTAAATGTTAAATGTAGGCTCGTTAGTGAACCACCTGCATGGCAATCCTCTTCAGTGTTGCGTTCCTCTGCACCTCTGCTATATCTCCTACAGCCAAACCAATCTAACACAGCCATATTGAAACAAATAAGTCCAATTTAACCACACACCACTAACAAGCAGATGCGATTTATAACAAACAGACTGTGCTATTGGTTACAGCCACTGAATTTGTAAACACATATAATTCAGGTAGTAATTAGATGCAAAGCAACTGGAAGGGGATTATTACCATCAAGTTCATGAGGAGGATGGGCATCAGGAGAACAAAAAGCACAAAGATAAAGTAGCTGATTTCAGGAAAGACCAGCAGATCCTGCTCATATGCCTCCAGCAGAGTGTTCTGATAGTTTAGTTCTCCCACTGTCATCACAAACGTCTGAGCCAGAGACAGGCTGATGGAGTTAAACTCCACCTGAGGACAAAAAGAAACTGTAAATATCCTCCCAGACCAACAATATCAGTAATTTACTACATTCAAGTGTTCTAATCTGTAAGTAAAGCAAATTACATGATTACACAGTACACAGTTATTGCCAAAAAGAAAGCAAACCAAAACTAGTAAGATACAGAAGTGAGTTACAGTATAATATACTGTATTGTATGCATAAATATAGTTTATTTCAGTGTACTTAGACATTGAGGTAACTAAAGTGTGTGTGTGTGTGTGTGTTTGGGAATTAATCTGTATATCAGGACTTACTCGATGAAGCATCAGAGCATGAAAGGACAAACCAAATGCCAGCAGGAGGAAGACGAACAGGACAATGGTGCTGATCAGCGTTTTTATAATTTCCCCAAACATCACCACGTAAATGCCAAAACGCTCAAACCTGTCAAAAACAGATCACATGCACACTATATCCATACCACTCAGTTTATTTCTCACTTGCATGTTATTATTTGTCGTTCCTATAATTTGTCCATATGTTTTACAGCTACTATTTCCCCCCCCCTTATATTGTGTATATATGTTTATGTTATTCCAAACCTTTGCCCACAAATGCTTTTCTGTGAGGTTGGTCAACTGATGTGCACCTGCTGTTCTCATGTGTTTGCCAAAAGTGTTTTTATTTTCATTTTCTTCAAAAACACAACTGTACCTCTGGAAGTAGAGTAGAAAGTTGATCCAGGCGAACAGAATAGCCAAAGCTCCAGCCTCCCAGTGCCATTTATTGTTCACATCGAAGAACATGGGGATAACAAACACCAGAGAGGAGATTGCTGTGGCCCAATCCGACACATTAGAGCAGTCCATGAAATAACTCAGACGCTGCAGGGGAGACAAAAAAAAATCCTAGTACCAAAAAAAAGCATGCTGTAATTTTATATGAATAATTTCAGACAAATTTTATTGAAACAGGGGGAGAAACCGTGTGGAACGTGTAGATTCTCAAAAGTGGTCTAAAATAACACTAAAGTAATAAGTCAAAATTGTTATTTACTGTTTTCTGTCATTTTAATTTAGTCAGCAATTCTGATTAAATGTTTTGCTCATTAGGTAGAATGAAATGAGCATGACTGATATGCTCATTTTTAAGCACAGAACAACATGATGGTGAGGAAGACCACACCTGCTTCCTAAAAACAAGTACTGTTTCTGTCCACAGCTGATGAGCAGAGAACTCTACACAGAATCAACCCACAAAATCTTTATCTTCAGCATCTCTCTATACACTGCAGTCATCCCTACATGCTTACCGTCATCCCTGTGCTGAAGAACTTCCTAGTGTCCTGCCTCAACGACTACAGTCCTATTGTCCTATTTACACCCATCATCATGAAGTGCTTTGAGAGGCTTGTCATGAGGCACATCAAAAACCAGCTCCCCTACTTACTGGACTTACTACTGTTAGCATATCGTCCAAACCGTTCTACAGATGAGCCATCTCCACCACAGTCCACCTAGCTCTCACCCAGCTGGACAAAAAAGACTCCTGTGTCCTATGTTCATTACATTCAGTTCAGCATGCTGTGTCTGCAAAACCACCAACATTGTGGACGACCCTACCCATCCCTCATCTTCTTTTCACTATTGCAGTCTGACGAAAGGTACCAGAGAATCTGAGCCATCACTGCCAGACTCTGCAACAGCTTCTACCTCCAAGCCATCAGACTTCTCAACACTTAAGCACTGAGCTGAGACCCTCTTGCCTCATGCCCACACATAATGCACCCTCCCACTTCATTCACATACACATCTCTATTGATACTCCTACCATGTGACTACATGCACACCTATCAGGTAACTTGCTGCTAATACTATATACAAAAGAGCAACTACTGTGTTCACATATGATGACCAAGTTTAGCTATATGTCATAGCACATTACATACCTCTACACCTTATCCCCATCACACACATTTAATGTTTAGATTAGAACATCATTTCACTCTACTGAGCTCTACTCAGATGGAATGGCGACATGACACAAAAATCAGTGTGCCTTTAAGACTGATATTTGTGAATGGAGTCGGAGTTTCAGTGGGTGGAGCATAACTACTGCAGGCTGATTAGGTAGACACTTGTAAAAGTGTTTGTTTTCATAACATTACAAAGCAATGAAAATAAAACAGGCTCATTTTGTAGTTTAGTTTTCAGAAATGTCAAACTGGGGAATCACCTGTATGTCTTGAAACATTAACAAGGCTTACCTCCCCTTATGACACATACTTTAAAAAATGTCATATTTTAAAACCACATTATTGTTCCCTAAGTGACACACACTGGCATTGCCCAGTATAGTGCTCAATGCTGTGCAGTAAATCAGAGAGAGTGTCTTATGCTGTGTATGATGATGGCTCAGTTGTCCTTTGCAGGGCTCGGGTTTAAATGGCTCTTTTGCACTGAGGGGAATTTATAGCCAAGGCCAGTAAGGGAGCGATGATGTGGCTCTTACCTGCTGAGCCAGCTGCACCAGCTCTTTACAAATGGCATACACGTTCATGACAAGGACCATGACAATGCAGACAAAGGTCAAGTAGCTTTGCTAAGAGAGAGAGAGGGAGAGCGAGAGAGAGAGAGAAAGAGACAAGGAAAACTAGTTTTATCTTTTTTATGACAACTTTGACACCTGTAGGAAATACAGTTATGAATGAAACTGTAACTGATATTTGCATACAATAAATAGTAGAAAAAAAAATTGTACTTACCTCTCTATCGACTTAAATATGTAGCAAACTATCTATACACATACTTACCAACATTCCTATCTATTTACCTATTTATCAACCCACTTACATAAATACACTGTGTGCAGAATTATTAGGCAAATGAGTATTTTGATCACATCATCCTTTTTATACATGTTGTCCTACTCCAAGCTCTATAGGCTTGAAAGCCAACTACCAATCAAGTAAATCAGGTGATGTGCATCTTTGTAATGAGAAGGGGTGTGGTCTAATGACATCAACACCCTATATAAGGTGTGCTTAATTATTAGGCGACTTCCTTTCCTTTGGCAAAATGGGTCAGAAGAGAGATTTGACGGACTCTGAAAAGTCAAAAATTGTGAGATGTCTTGCTGAGGGATGCAGCAGTCTTGAAATTGCCAAACTTTTGAAGCGTGATCACCGAACAATCAAGCCTTTCATGGCAAATAGCCAACAGGGTCACAAGAAACGTGTTGGAAAAAAAAGGCGCAAAATAACTGCCCATGAATTGAGGAAAATTAAGAGTGAAGCTGCCAAGATGCCATTTGCCACCAGTTTTGCCATATTTCAGAGCTGCAACGTTATTGGAGTATCCAAAAGCACAAGGTGTGCGATACTCAAGGACATGGCCATGGTAAGGAAGGCTGAAAAACGACCACCTTTGAACAAGAAACATAAGATAAAACGTCAAGACTGGGCCAAGAAATATCTTAAGACTAATTTTTCTAAGGTTTTATGGACTGATGAAATGCGAGTGACTCTTGATGGGCCAGAAGGATGGGCCAGAGGCTGGATCAATAAAGGGCAGAGAGCTCCACTCCGACTCAGATGCCAGCAAGGTGGAGGTGGGGTACTGGTATGGGCTGGTATCTTCAAAGATGAACTTGTGGGACCTTTTCAGGTTGAGGATGGAGTAAAGCTCAACTCCCAGACCTACTGCCAGTTTCTGGAAGACACCTTCTTCAAGCAGTGGTACAGAAAGAAGTCGGTATCGTTCAAGAAAAACATGATTTTCATGCAGGACAATGCTCCATCACATGCATCCAAATACTCCACAGCGTGGCTGGCCAGTAAGGGTCTAAAAGAAGAAAAAATGATGACATGGCCCCCTTGTTCACCTGTTCTGAACCCCATAGAGAACCTGTGGTCCCTCATGAAATGTGAGATCTACAGGGGAGGAAAACAGTACACCTCTCTGAACAGTGTCTGGGAGGCTGTGGTGTCTGCTGCACACAATGTTGATCGTAAACAGATCAAGCAACTGACAGGATCTATGGATGGAAGGCTTTTGAGTGTCATCGTAAAGAAAGGTGGCTATATTGGTCACTGATTTGTTTTTGGTTTTGTTTTTGAATGTCAATGTTTATTTCTAAATTTAGTGTTGTTATATTGGTTTACCTGGTGAAAATAAACAAGTGAGATGGGTATATAGTTGTTTTTTATTAAGTTGCCTAATAATTCTGCACAGTAATAGTTACCTGCACAAACAGATATCCTCCTAAGATAGCCACATCTAAAAAAACCCACTCCAACTTCCAAAAATATTAAGCTTTGATATTTATGAGTCTTTTGGGTTGATTGAGAACATAGTTGTTGTTCAATAATAAAAATAATCCTCTCAAATACAACTTGCCTAATAATTCTGCACACACTGTACACGTCTAGCTGTCTATGTACCTACATACCTTCAGCTGTGGTCTGAAATGTACATACACTAATCATAGACATGAATGTCATAACACTATTGGGCTTTTAAAGATTTATTTGAACTGTTTATTAATAATGAGTGCTGTTTGTAGGTGATCATAAATACTAATAACTGGATTATTAATCTAAGTGGATTTATGTACAAAACATGTGCACCAAATCCATGTTATATATTAAATAGATATGTTATACACTGTATTTTCCCATAGAAAAATAACAGATAAAAGAATTCACAGAGAGTCTAATATACATATTTATCTACTTACTTACCTATCTGCCGATCTACCTCCCTATCTATCAATTTACCTACTAATCTACCTACCTACTCATACCTTCTGACTGATGTACCTGTCTATCCATAAACTCACCTATTTATACATCTACCTACCTACCTACACCCCTATCTATCAAACTACCTACTTATCTATCCCCATAAATCTTTATACCAACTGATTGATGTACTTACCTACCTATTGATCGACCCACCTATTATATCTACCTTGTGATCTACCTACTTACCACACTATCCATCTACCTACACATAAATCCACCTAGCTTTACCTACTTACCAACCTATCTACTTAACTATCTGCATGGCAGCCTATCTATCAACCTACCTACCCATCTACTTATATACCTACTTATCTACTAAGTGTTTAAACCACCTTTGGTTTTAACATTAGCTTGGAACAGAACTTTCAGGTCATTATGTACGTAAAGCCTCTTCATATGTTCATCATACCAAGGAAGACACTTTGATAAACATGAAGTTGAGTGGTAATCAATATATGCAAATCGTTAGCATACAGCTGCTTTATCAGCACTAAACCACCAGAATGTATATACTGAATAAATCACATAACTCTCATTTAGCAGTTTAGGAGTACAGGTTGATTGCAGGACTAAAAACAGCCTTAGTGTAAAATAAATAACTGGATAAGTAAATTAGAAAGCAGGTTTGGCTAGCAACATGGTCACTGTACCCTTGAGAGTGAAAGGCTGATGAATGGGGCTCAGATCATAATGAAAGTGACCACACAAAGTAATTGGACAAGGACGAGGTCACACATACCAAGGTATAGGTGATGATGATGATGCTGAGTGCTATGAATAATAGCACATTAAATGGACTTGTCAAAGTAAAAAACATTGGGTCAACAAGGCCAAGTGAATTATGAGTCATCCTGAGCCATCAGTTGTGGGAAATGAGACACACGTGAATGGTGAATGGTGAACAGGTGACATCACGGACACACTTTTAGCAGCAGTTGCACCTTTACCTCTTATGTGTTTGTCAGATAAAGAGAAATGAGAATGTCACATGAAGAGAAATACATGGATGTGCATATATATATATATATATATATATATATATATATATATATATATATGAAGATTATCCAGTTTAGTGCAAACGCTTTCACATCTTGTAGTTGGCCACTTGTTGGCCATTTTATCAAATACAGCTACAATGTAGAAACACTCTGTAGGTGCATACCTCTTACTATACAGTTTATCAGCCCCCATTTACCCCATTTATCAGTGGAAAGGGGCCGCCCTAGAACTACCACTGAACAGGGTGGTGATTTGTTCTGCAAGTGTATCATATGAGAAATAGGCCAAATCCTTCTACTAGTGGACCACTATTGTTTAATGGTATATATGTAAGGTAGGTTAGTATATAGTACAAGTATATTTTAGTTTTTTTATTAATATAAAATTTTGCCTGGATTATATAAAACATATTTTGGTATTATTGAACATTGTACATTATAATGATGATTGCATATCCTAACAGGCTTACTTTAATTTAAATCAATTTTGCTGATATCCGCAGATACTCTGACAATGCATTAGACTACCTTTTGCCACAGCTCTATATTAAAGTAAAAAATAGAGCACTTAATTATATACATTGTTTTGTTCTCTGCTTTTTTAATTTCAAAATGTTTATATCCTGTATGCAGAATGTTTTATTGTTCAGTAAACTATTGTTTGAGATTGTCCAAACAATTGTCCATCAGCAGATAATTTGGCATTCCCCATGACAGATTTCCTGGCCAGACAAGCATTACAGACTACTCCAATAAAACTGTGTCACAGGATTCATTTGTAAATCGCCCTGGAGAAGAGCGTCAACCAAATACCATAAATGTAAATGGTTCTTTACCTATGGAACATACACTTCTGTGTTTTCATATTTGTAAAGTATCTTTGATCTAAACTCCCCTAAACCAGCCAACGAAATGAAACACTTAAATTGCCCCATTCATTTTTTATCAATAAGCATCACAGGCTGTTATTTCTCAGCCAAAATCACACCAGTCAGCATCTATATTGCCTCACACAAACACTCTTTCTCTTTACTGAGTGAATAATGTATGATTTAGTTGCTTTTCTTCTTACAGAGCCCAAAGAAAGTGGTGTGTACAGAGTGCGTGCCATACTGTGTGTTGGGACGTACCATTCTGAGGGATACAGACGGCATGGTCACAGTTGTGCCGTTGACGGAGGAAGTCTGAATTGGTTTGAGGCTGATGATGAGGTACGTCAGGGGCAGGAGGCCGAGCAAATACACGGCCAAATTAAGTAAATGAACTTTACTGCCGTATGCTTTCCTGACAGGGGAGAAAACACACACACAGTTTTGCATCGTGCTGTAATGTGAAAATCAAATGAACATGATTGATCACTGATGCCAGACGCTTTCGAGTAGTCAAGACAGGTTTGATGTCTTGAATAAATAAACACATGGGCCAAAAAGAGTTGGATGATGGTTTCAACATTTCAACTGAGAAGTGGGCTTTTACAGAACCACATATTGACATATTATCTGCTCCAAAGAACCACTAGGGAGCCAAAATGGCACAGAAAATCCTTAGGAGTTAAAAGCGATTCTTCTATTGCATTGTTTAAAAAAAAACACAAATCAGGAGTGGTTCTCCTATGGCTTTGCTCAAAAGAACTCCAGAGGAACCAATATTAATTCCTCTAAAGTTCTTTAAAGCAACGCCAAAGGAAAATGCTTTCGGTTTCTCAGGAGTTCTGTATCGGCGCAATACCTGGTGGAACCCCTCTTGGTTCCTTTACAGTTCTTCAAAGCAATGCTATAGGAGAAAACACCATTTGGTTCCTTGGGGGTTCTTTGGAGAAGTAGAAGACCTAATTAGCCTTAGAAGAGCTAATTCTTAGTGGCAGCTGTTTCTTCAAGAGTGCAGTGAAGAGTGTACAGTAATTACGGGGTAGTCACGACCCACCACTGATTATAAGTGCTCATAAATGCTTTAATTAGGGAAGTAAGGTTCCACTGTTATGTCTTAGAGAAAGTTGGTGGAGTGTTTTCAGCTTACCATTTCATCTCTAAGTATTTCTGACACACTGGATGGGTGAGGAGCTCGAGCCTGTTATACTGCACCATGGCCTGGAGACATGAGAGAATTCAGTCAATAGCACAGAAAATAAACAAGTCTTTGTGCAGACAGCTCCAGGGTGTATTTGACTTGCCATGATTAGGCTGCTTTACTCTTTAAGGACACAAAAAACCCTTCATGTGCTCAAGGCCTGAGTATTTCTTTTTTTCCTCCCGTTTACTGAATGATTTATGAGATTCACTTTTTTTCCAACTTTTTCCTTCAAAAATAAATAAAAACATGTGGAGTTGAGTGCTGAGATGTGTGTGTTATTTTGATGACTTGTTTGGAGACTGTTGGTGCCTACCATATGATTTTGGAAAGTCAAATCATCTAATTCCCCTCAAAAAACCTTATATTTCACATTATGAGATTGGTGTAATACCATTCAACTTAGTGAAACAATTTTTTTATTTAGGTTCATTTTAAAAGACAAGATCATCAAGAATATAAAATGACCAAAAAACTGTACATGTAGCTCAAAGTTAATCATTTTATAACACTCTTATAATAACCTAAAAAATGAGATATGTTATATGTGTATTGTAGGGTACTAGATACCATGGAGAAACAAACATATTTGGGTACATACCACAAAGCCGAAAATGTAACCAATTTTTCCACATATTTACTGATGAACAGAGTACAGATGCTGTGAAACAGTTCATTAGAGAAGTAGTAGTAGTAGTAGTAGCAGTAGAGAAACTATAGTGGTGGTAATAGGCCCCAGTGGTCACCATGGCAACAATGCAAATATAGCCCTTCTACTCAGAGTTTTATATGTAATGTTGATGATAGTAAAAATAGCGCAAAATGTGTTTTCTTTAGAGACTATTTTTTGGTGATTCATAACCATTTGGTGTAGCTACTTACTGTAATGTAGCTTTTAGAGGCATTAAACTCTTCAGACATTAAATTCAGACACTCTTCAGAACAATTGGTCACATTTTATTCTACAACATTTAGCTAAAATGGGTGGAATTCTATTTTAAGATATAAAATCCTAATGTGGTCATAGTCTGTTTATATGTTGCCTGTATGTATATATGTATATGTATACATATATGTATGTATATGTTTCCTTTTAATGAATAATTTATAGCATTCACTTGAACATTTCTATTTAAAGTATGATAAAAGGGGTTTTCCAGTGCCTTTTTTGACTAATAAGCAAAAGAAGCTTATTAGAGGCTTCACCTGTGCTGCTCTGAGGCTAATGAGGAGGAATGTAAGGGGTAGAGGGCTGGGCACATATACAGCCAGATTGAGTAAATGAACTTTACTGCCGTATGCTTTCCTGCCAGGGGGTAAAACACACAACCATCAATACTGCACTGTGCTTTAGTGTGGAGAACACCAGCTTTTTTCAACGTGATCTCTAGTTTTGATGCTTCTGCAGCATATGGACAGAGATCAACAATTCAGGTATGTTAAGAAACCAAGAGAAACCTCACTCTGAATCACTCTAAAACTCACTCTAATAAGAATGTGTTCTCAACGTTTATTTTCCCAGTTTCTTTATAAGTATCTCAATTTATAAACATATCTGGATCTGAAAATACTCATAATGTTGCCTTCGCATATTTAAGGAAATCTGTGCGTAAACAAAACTGCAGCTGTAACTCACGTTTAGTGCTGCCAGAGGCTGAAAATTCATTGTTTTGTCTGTCTTAGCAACCTTCTTTAGCAGAATCGGAGCTTGAAGCCACATAAAATTGTAAGTGATCTGTGAATAAAGATTGTAATATGAGAGCATGTGGTTATAAACAATGTCAGCAATAATAAGATCACTATGAGAGCGATGTTCAGAACTGCAGTTTTCTCTTTTTCTGTGTTGGATGTTGTGTTTTGTAAGGAGTTTTGCTCAGGGCTTACATGGTAGTTGATGTTGTTTGGGTCATGTTCTGACTCTATCATACACAAGTCCAGGAGGTGCTGTAAAGTGACAAATAGAGTTTCATCAGCTTCTTAATGTGGTGCTAGAGCAGGGCTATCCAAGCCTATCATCAAAGAGCGTATCTGCATAAAGTCACTGTGCTGGTGCTCAGCTTGGCACTGTCTTTTTAATGTTGGAGTCTTTTTTATATGTGACCTCAATAACAACCAATGAAAATCCTCAATTTTTCGGCCTATTAGGTGTCAAAATCGGCAAAATGTCTTACAAACCAAGTCTCAGATTTTAAAGAAGCCATAGTGCTCTTTGGAATAAAAATACAGCACCAAATAAACAATGAAAATACAAATCTTCAGTAAACAAACAGTATGAGCATGAAATTTGCCATTTATATTGGCAAAAATATATACCTTCACTGTATATGTAGTATTTCTTAGCGTATTTAAGCTTGCTCCTAAGAACGTGTTTCAATGGAACAATAAATTATATACAAATATATGCTGTGTATATATACACAAATATTCAGTGTATATAAATGCATACCTTAGTCGACTCTGGGAGGAACTCAATTAAGTCCAAAACAACACAGCGCCCTATGCCTTTTTTAAACAGACGTAAGGCCTCATTGGATCTGAAATGAATCAATAAGACAGCTGGGAGATACGTTTAGAGAAATATTAAAATTTTAAGGGCATAAAAGTTCTAATAATTAATTAGAGCATGGCATTTTACATTTCTATGTCAGGTATCCATTTTATATCTGGGTAGTAATTGTGTTTTACTGACTGTAATGATGATCCTTTTCTTAGTGGTCACACTTCTAAACTCTTCAAACCCTGAAGGCCTGAATCTGGGCCCATACTTTGATTCCTTACCTTAATTGATATGTTACATATTAGTTTGAAAACAATTACTGATTAATACATAGTACTTATTGAATAATAACTTAGTTGATTTACTAATATACTAATATAGATCAAAATCAAAATACTAGCAGGGTTCAAGGGGGTTCAACTCAGGTCAACCTGAAATGAAAGCTGACATTTCTAACCTTGGACGTTCACGTATCTGTCTATAATTATTATAATTGACAAGAATTGACAAATTTTAAAGAAAACATTTAGCCAGCTCAGAGAACGTCCTTGATAACAAGCTTACCATACTAAAGAAGGATTGCTTTATAATGTCTTATTCACATTTTTGGAATCACAGGTTTGAATTCCAATGATGGGCAACCTAAAAAGTTAATTGTCCATCACTTGCAATAACACAAAAGCATAATCATCAATATCAGCTCATATTAATGGCCAGGTATTGTTCATGCTCTACCGTAAGGACTTCAAGAAGGACTCTGCCACAATAAAAAAGTTTACTTTCACAAAATATTCATTAAATAAAGCAGTTATTTCAGACTACACTGTCTGGTTGGTTGGAAGGAGCTCTACTGCTGTATCTGGTAGACAAACATACATTAGATGAGATCAGAACCAGAAAAGCAACATTCACAATAAAAAACATTCACAGTCAATAAAAATGGGTTCTTCAAGGGTAGTACAGGTAATATTTCTATAGAATCATGTCAACTAAAAGGATCATTTGGATGCTCAAATGATTCTTTGACTTGTTAAAGGGTTTTTGCATTGACAGAGGGCTTTTAATAGAACTTTCCAAAAAAAAAATTCTATATATCACCAAAAAGGGGTTTCCATCATTGTCATGAGTACAAGAAGCAATTTTTGTCATGCTCAAATTAGTCAATGCATGAATTATTGATGCTGTGTGTTTGTTGTCAAGTCATTTTGGTGTTTTCCTGCATCTTGAGAGTTAGTGTAGATGTATGAGTGAGAAATCTGGGGAGTTTTAGATTGATATCATGATCAATGTTGTATATTGACCATTTCCCCAATTAAAAATAATAAGCAGTCCTGTGTGCAGCTGTTCTATATAAGAGCAGTGGAGTGTTTGAGTATATAATCGTGACTAAACGGTGAAGTTAGTCATTGCTACACAACCTCTATGGGTGTACCGCTTAATCTAATTAAAAAATATCTTCTGCATTTCATTTAGTATTAATCTTTACCTCTCATTCTCAATAGCAGCATTAGCTACGTCTTTCTTGCCATTGCGCACAGCCTCGTGCAGGAAGGAGGTGCCATTTTTATTGAGAAGGAACAGAGCGCCTTTATTCATTAGCAGCTTCACCGCCGCAACATGGCCTTCTTTCGCTGCTATGTGCAAAGCTGTGTTCTGTTATAGCACAAACAAACACACACACACACATACGGGACAATTAACACAGCAAACTGCAAAATTTTAGCATAGAACAATTTACTAAAGAATTTAGCTTGTTTTTAATTCCTTTGCTGACAGTGGCTAAAATGAGTAACAGCGTTGAGCTTTTTAGCATAGCATAGCAAGTACAAAAATTGTGATAAGTACTGTCCACTTAAAAAATGACACAAAAGAATTAAGGACTAATTATTTACTTTATTTACTTTTCTTTCAATCCATAATTTGGATGACAGGGTTGTACTTTCAAGTGATCTTGTCAGCTAACATCCCAATATAATTGAAAATAAGAGAAAAATGACATATACATATATAAAAAGACAAATAAAGATTGGCCTGAAGAGTTTTCACCACTGTATGATTGTTGCAAATGTAATGCAGTACATTGCTATGTATAATGTATGTCATCACTGCAGAGCGGTTATGAACTGTTTAATAACGCACCCCCTCCTCGTCTGTGTTATCCAGCAGTTTGACGTTAGCTGCCAGGAGGATTACCATCGTTTGAGTGTATCCTTCAACCGCAGCATGATGTAAACATGACCAGCCTTTATAATCACTGCAGATTACAGAAACAGACTTCAAAAACAATCATCCAACTTGATTCATACCACCGTCACCAACTGCTGCCCACCAGCTTGTCTTTTTCTAGTTTATCTCAGAATGCAGCTGTGCTGTCAGTGTGTGTAGGGCCGGGGTCACCTCTGACATAAAGCAAGCAATAAAACAACAAAGACTGAGGATTTCTTTAGCACTGTTACTCACTTGACTGTTACTCACTCATTTTTTAACCTCAACTGTGACAAAACCACTTGTGAAAACAAATAGTTGTTTTAACAATATTTAACTAATTTTAAATAGCCTAAAATATTGAGTGAACTTCCAATATTTAGAATATTGTAATAATACAAATTGTAAATATTCTGAAAATTCAAGTGTGACTAAACTAACCAGTCAAATTAGACTTCTATACAAAATAGAAGATAAATGTGTGCAATGAATACAGTATGATAGTCTGTACTTCTGATGGCTGTACTTCAGCCATAATAAATAAGAAATATTAAATATGTTGTACAATGAACAAAGCTGTAGATGATTCTAAAGGCAATATCCAGAATGAAGGTGTAATGAAAAGATGATATCCTAAATTAAGTTCTAATAAAATTCATATTAAGAATTTTTAAAAATATTTTAAAAGAGGTTATCAAATTTCAGATTAATTAACATAAAAAGTCTAGAATAAGTCAAAAGCTTATGCTATATTGATCTAAAAAATATCTTTTGGTGTCAAATTTATTTACATTTGTATATTATACATTATTGTTGTATTTTAAATCACAAATTGTAAATTTGTAAAAATATTTAAACTGTAGTGTAAAACATAATAAAAACAATAAAACAATATTTGTTGTTGTTTTAACTTGAAAAATAGGCTGAGACTTTTATTTTGGACTATATTTCACTCTATACTACAGATTATGATTAGGGTATAATGACTTAAAACATTTTAGAATCAGTGCAGCTACATCACTGCAGTCGACTGAATGCATTTAGACTCATCAATACATTTTTGCACTGTTATGGCAAACAGAAGCATGTTCGGTTCTGACCACACTGCTAGTCTAGTGCCTGCAGATGATATGACTCTCACAACTCTAATCACAGAGGGTAATGGAAAAGGGTAGACAGATGCCATGTTTGTTGTGGTAATATAATGTGAACTCACCACTCAAACTTTCAAAATGTCATTTGGTTTCAGAGAATACAGCACGAAATCTGAGGGACAGCTGCTGATTAGTCTGTCCTTCAGATTCCTGGAGCCTGTGTAATGCTCTAAGAGACAAAAACGTTTTCATAATAAAGCAAACCAAGGCTTTTTCTGTGGCATCTTTAAATGCCCCTGTCCATTACAGCTGCATTCTCCTCATCCTTCTTTTCAACCAGAAGTAATCCACTCAGCTCCCACCATCAGTACTGTGCCTTCTTTAGCCCCAGCTGCAGGTCAGCAGTGACGCAGGCCATAGTGTGCATGTTTATATAATATAATTACATACAGGCATCGCTTAGTATACTTTACAGTGCACCATCTATATACATTATATGGGCTAGAGGAGTATAAAAAAACCCGGCACTGGGCTCCACATGGCAGGGATGAAGGTATCACAACACAGCCAAAATATAGAAGCCAGGCCACAGTATACAAACCACTCTTTTATTATTATTATTATTATTATTATTATTATTATTATTATTATTATCTTTATTTGATGTGACTCATCAGCAGTAAGAATCGGAAGGCCAGATTGGAATTTGTAGGAATGGGCCACAAAGCATCTGCTCACAATCCGAAACCTACAAACTAACCAGTCAAGCATGGTGGAGGTAGTGTCATGACTTGGGCTTACATAGCTGCATATTAGAAGGGCTCACTAGTCTTCATGAATGTGACTCATGCAGAGAAAAGCATCCAATCTAATCTGGAGAAACGGTTTTACCTTTGAAACAGTGCCCCCTTCCTGAGCAGCAAGTCCACCACTTTAGTGTGTCCCCCCCTGGAGGCCAGATGGAGCGGGGTCAGTCCATTCTCATCTCCCTCGTTCAGCAGTCTGGAGTCGCTAATGGTCTCCAGCAGCCTGATGCAGGTGTTCAGACGCCCATACCTGTGAGAAAATCATACAGACTCATCGGTGCAGAATCAGGGGTCCTACTTAATAAAACAGTTGTGTGTGTGGGTTTAAAATGACTGTGAAAATTTACATTTAAGTAATGATTTATGTGTGTAGATCAATGTATATACTGATATATCTCATATATAATATAATACAACCTACTCTGCAGCAAAGTGAAGTCCAGATTTCTTTTCCTTTGACTTGCGACCCAGGCTGATTTTGAAGCCCAGCATGTTTTTGACAGAGTCATGGATGCCCAGCTTGCAGGCATAATGCAGTGGGGTGCAGCCATCAAAATCTTCATCACTCATCAGCTCCCTCACTGCTTTACTCTGGAGAGGAAAGTGACTCAGCCTTAGTAATAAGTACTATAACTGCCACATATGAGTAAATGGTTCATCAATAATCTATCCTGAATTAAAGCAACACTATACTCAATACAATGAAGGAAATTAGCCCTTTAAATCAACACTATTCTCAGTAAGGCTTTTAAAGCTACACTGTTTCTAACACTGTGTAGGAAAATGGGTCCTTTAAAATAACACCATCCTGAAAACAATGTCAGATATTGGTCCTTTAAAAAACACCTTTCTTAAACCAATATAGGAAATAGGCCCTTTAAAACAACACAATCCACAAAACAATGTCAGATATTGGCCCTTTTAAACAACACCATCCTACAATGTAGGATATGGGCACTTTAAACTGATGCTCTCCTGCATTTTCCTGCAGTGTACATTATCGTACCTGTAAGATGTGCTCAGGGAGATTTTTCAGTCCTTTTGGCTGGAAGATGACGAGGTGGAGGAAGTTGCGTCCCGCTTTGTCTTTGATTCTAAAATCTGTACCTGAAGCGACACAGCGGGAGCACGTTACGCTGCTTTCTTTTCACACTGATCATTAGTGAAAATGATAGGTAGCAAATCTGTACATCAATAAGAGTCTGATTTCATTCAGAAGAAATCCTAGTGTACCTTTCAACAGTAGAAATGAAACCGTTTTCCAGGCGCTGCATGTTGTCGCCAGCAGCAGTGGAGACAGACCCTTACAATCAATGCAATCGATATCTGCTCCCTTTCCAAAAACGCAGAATAAAACGAGAATGTATGAGATTTGATGGCATACAGTGTACAGAGTCTGAACAATTTAAAACTCAACTTAGTTTAAGGTTCTCCTACATCTTCTACATATTTAGTTGTCATTCAAAAACATCATTAGCCAACATGTCATTAGTAAATAATGAAAATATTATGTTTGAATATGTTTTACATGTTAAATGTTTTACAGTGTACAGTGCTATGAGAACAAACCACCCGGTGCGGTTAATATCCTTCCCTATCAAAACACTTGGTCATCATGGAAATTATTCTGTAGTGTTTACCTTTGAAACGAGATATTCAGCCAGCTCGACGTGATCAAATAATGTGGCCCTGTCATTTGAACAGAAATAAATGAGAAATAAAACCTGACTGTATAATTCCCTGATTGTTATATTATAAAAAATAAAGTACTATGCTGTATGTTACAGTGATTACTGAGACTACTACTACTGACAACAAAGTGCACTAAAACATAAAAACACCAATATTAAATTAGTGAATCATTTGATATGAATAAATAATTGGATCACAGTAAACTATTTTTGTGCAGTTTCACCACCTCAGGAGGTGTGTTATCTTACTATTGTGAGAATTCAATTGAGTAATTCTGTTTTTTAGATAATTCGCAGTTTGGTTCATTGGCTGCATTATTTCCACAGTTAAAGCAACACTATGTAGCGTTTTACCTTAAAATAACAGCTTCAAAGTCAAAATATCTTCTGTTTGGCTACCCAACTCTACAGCAACTACATTTATCAATTCTAAAACTCACTGTTTCAAGGTAGCATGTATTATTTCTATTACATAATTTTTTACATAAAACATTGTCCATGTTCAGACGTTTATTGCTAGTGGCGGTGGCTTAAAGCAGAAATGAGTATGAGGTGCTGAGAAAGAGGCGTGGTTTAAAGAAGAAAACAGACAGAACAATGATCCCAAGCTCACCAGCAAATCTACAACAGAATTTTTGAAAAAGAAAATAATCAAGGTGTTGCAATGGCCTAGTCAAGTCTAGACCTCAACCCAATTGAAATGCTGTGGCAGGGCCTAAGAGAGTTGTGGATAAATGAATCCCCCCAGCTATTGATTCGTAGGATGTACATAGTTTTTCACACATGGCTTTTTCAAATGTTTTTTTTTAGTGTTCTGATATGTAAAAACATAGAATTAGTAGAATTAGAACAGGGTGTACTTTGTTTTTAACATGACTGTATCTATATCCACTAACTTATTCACATGCTATTATTCAGTTACATCTGTCATATTGGCAAACTCATAAACATGCCATGGAACATCCATCTGTGCTATGTTTCCTCTTTGACTTCCTATAATATTATCGAATTTAGCCCCTTAAAATCTGTATCAGAATCAGTATTATAGCTTTAACATCAGCCTGGCCCTTAACGCTTACTCGTTCTGCACTCATGGCACCAAAAGCTTTTAACCTGCATATGGAAGCATCTAGAAGTTGCCTGAGTCAGAAAGTCTTGTTCGCGGACAGATTTAATAAACCATGTGAACTTCCTCAGACGTGGCATTCGCTTAGTGCTTTGAGAAAGAGTGTTAAAGTTATGAAGCCACTCACTCTGATCGGATTAATGAGCGCTGAAGTACTGACCCAGGTCAAATCTGCTGTAAAATGCACTGTCCATCAAAAGTTTGAGGACACAGAGCTTTCCACTGTGCGTTATTTGAATGACATTGATTTTGGGTTAATGCTTTATTTTAAGGAGCACTTATTGCTAAGTTTGACTTAGACTTACATAAAGACTTATTTATTATTACAAATATTTTGGGGGCATCTAATTATAGAATATTCCCAATTCTGAGATAATTCTAAAAGAGTATAGGATTAAAATTTTAATAATATATGATTTCTGGATATTATGATTTCTGGATCACTTATTTCTGGATATTGCTACTTATTTAAAGTCATTTTATCTACTAAAATGTTTATTGGCAGATTATTTTACTTTTAATATAAATGTTACATTCACCTTACAAAAGTCTTACAAGAATCTCAAAATGATAAAAAAATAGATATTTGGATTAGACTTTTTATGTGGTTTGGTTAGATATGTATGTTTTATGTCGCTGTCATAAACCCATGCTGCATTTCAGTTGACTGTGTACTCTTTATGTAGTGCAGATTTATAGATTAATAGTACAGTAATGTAGATTTCAAGACTCCCTAGTGCTTCACACAGAGAGCAGGAAGTCGTTTGAGATTCTAATTACGTGTGGGATGCATATTTTCATAAAATTATATTGAAAATCTTTTAAGTTGAGTGTTTGTTATCAACGTTAGCCTAGCATCTCATTGTCAGATGCCAAACATGTCTTGGCTGATCAACTGCATCCAGAGTCTGTGATCATTTATGATAATTTTGGATCTTTAAGATTTTTTTTATAATTTGTTAAGCATAGTGAATATATATATATATATATATATATATATATATATATATATATATATATATATATATATATATATATATATATATCCCAACTAACCTGTGCAGGGGCGTCTGATTGGCCCCATCTCTGATGTTGATTATTTCTTCCATTTGTACGTAGGGCAGGAGCATAATTTTGACTGCTTCGATAGCTCCCTGAGTGCAGGCGAAGTGCAGGGCCGTGGATTTGTCGCACTGTTAAATGACAGAGATGAAACGCAGACACACACAAACACACACACACACACACACACACACACACACACACACACATACACAGAGACATGGAGACTGCTATTAGCCGGAGATAAGTGAGAACAGAGGGTCATGTGGATGGGTCATCTCTCAGCTGCTCTTTCGAGCAGCACCGCAAACCATCTGACCACTAATGAGAAAACACTCTGGACAGCAGTGGAGGGAAAAGGAAAAGGCTGCGGTCAGTTCAATTGTAAGAGCTCACAATCCGTATCACTTTACCTCCTGCTTCTGAGCCTATTACTGCTACACTCACTGCACTGATGGGGGCTCTGAGAGTGCAGAAGACACAAGGGAGTGCCTCTATTCAGAAAGCCTGCTTGCTTTACATATGTGCTAACTCATTGGGTATGATGTAAAAGTGTATATTTCTGCTGTTATAATGACTGCTGTTGTAACACATGAACAGTAGTACACTTCATTAATGACGCTGTATCATTACTTTGATTCAAAAGAATAATAATAAGCTCTCACTGATCCAAACAGAATGTGACTATACACTCACACAGAATTCACACTCAGCTGTCTGTGTTATATAGTGCTGGAGAACAGTTTCCATACTCTGGAAAAGTGCTGTCACTATGGCAAACGCAGACGCATGTGACACTATAGCTTGGCTGAAAGCTGGAATGCTAGCTAGCTAGTTAATTAGTTTAGCATGTAAGTACTTAGAATTAGGCTAGCCATCGGCAGCCTTGATTTACAGGTAGGCTCAAGCTAGTTAGCCAGCTGGCTAAGCATCTCCCACCAGGCTTTGAACTAGAGGAAAGACTGGACCCGACCAATTCTCCTGCAAGTTTAAGACTTGACCCAAATGGTACTGGTCAGTTTGAAACCCGAGACTGATGCGGCATGTGCAAAATCATCCCAAACCCAAGCTGTCATTATGCTGTCATCAGGCATCAGATTTGATGTGTTTTGTGTTTTTTTGTCATTTCAGTTGATGATGTCAAATGTGCCATGCCTGCTGGAACCACAAGGAAGAAAAGCCATTTTTGTGGTGTTGACGCCCCATCACTTGTTCATGGATTATGTGACTATTATGTGGATTGTAGCCTGATAAGATTTTACCCGCATGCATTTACACACAATGGTCAAAAGCATTTAATTTAAATAAGCTTCTTGGTGTGGCACAACAGATAAAACCACTAGCTGCCAGTGAGCTATTACACCATGTGGGAGACTGAGGTTCGATTCCCAGTCTGGGTGACTGTATGCTGTGTCACACCAATAAGAGTCCCTGGGCAAGACTCCTAACACAACATTGGCCCTTCTCTGTAATACAAGTTACCTTAGTAAGTCGCTCTGGATAAGAGTATCAGCTAAATGCTGTAAATGTAAATGTCATCACTGTCCCACAAAAATGTATCGCAATTTTTACTAGTTTTTACATTTTGACATAATGTAAATCATTATGTGACTTTCATGCTCCAAAATGACTAATAAAGTCTTTTCACATTAAGAAGATTGTTTTTCGTCGTCTAGTTGGAGACAATACAAAAGCGAATCATCAGTGTTTCGCAATGACTAGTCATCAAAAACAACACGGCAGACCAACCATGTTGATGCTTTATGTAGGCGAACTAGCTTGACACAAAGTTCAGCAAAGTAGCTACCAAATTATCTTGTCATGTCAGGTGCTGAACTGAAGGATCAGCAATTCTCCTGTCAAGGAGCGGCGGTCCAGCAGGTGGAAGCACCATCACAGTACCGGACAGGAGGGATTTTGGTTGTGCTAGGAGGGGGTTGGTTGTAGAATCTAGCTTGGAGGAGCAGAAGCATTTACAATGGCATAAAATCTGGCATGGTCCGCTGACCTACAGACACTAACAGACACGAACAGACAGACAGTCAAACCCAGCAGGAGAACCAATTGAAGTCAAAGTTATTTCAGCTGGGGGGTGGGCCATTTCCTAAACAGAAACCTGCAGGATTGTCTGTCCGTGAGACAGCTCACTAATCCGCTAGTGGTTAAACATAAAATTTATAAACGTCCAGCCGCCAAATATGCCAAGATGCAGCAAAACTTTGTGCACCCCTTTATTGGCTGAACTATTACTTTAAAGAACCTATCAGTCACCTGTTGCTGGTCGACTTTCGCTCCTTTAGTGATGCAGAGCTTGATTACTTCAGTGTTTCCTCCTCGCACGGCCAGGTGAAGAGGTGAGCTTTTAGACTTATCTAGATAGTTTATATGTCCTGAGGTGGTGATACCCAACTCCTCACCTGAGAGAGAGAGAGAGAGAGAGAGAGAGAGAGAGAGAAAAGGTAGAAAAAAGAGAGTTGAATATGACAGGGGTTTAGTCAGCTCCAGAGTGTGCCGCCCTCATCCATCATTTGTTTAACTCCAAAACCACAGATTTGCAAATAAAAGCCGGACGGTGAAGGATGTAAACCACATTTTGACTGACTGAGTATTTGTTATTCTTATCCAGCTCCTTAAGCTGAGCTGACTCACCTGCATGTATAGACTGTAATCGCATTTGTAAATCAGGGGATTTTCCATTTACTCAGAAGAGGAGACTGTGTGTGTTTTTGGAGCTGCAGACATTGTGCAAACAGTACAGTAAACAAGCTGGAAATGCAGAAATAGTAGAGCTGGTTTACCTTTCTGCAGAATCACTTCCATGGCCTCTTTTGCACCAGCGAACGCCACTGTGTGGATGGCGAAGTGTCCCAGCTTGTTCTGATGGCACAGCTTTGCGCTGTATTTGAACTGGATGAGGTAGATAAAAGATGAGAGTTAGTGCTGAAAGTGAGTTTGGAAAATAAAAACATATACATCATACCCAGGGAGTTGATGATTGATTGTTTAAATATTAAAATTTACACATCATGCTTGAAGTATCTCAACAGTATTATATCTTGCCCTAAGTATTGTGATAATGTATCACGATTCAAGTATCTTAATAATATCGTGCCTGAAATATTGTGGTCTCATATGGTGCCTCAGGTATTGCAATAATGTCAAATCATGTCTCAGGTATTGTTAGAATGTAATTTAATGCTGCATGTCTCATATCATAACTGCATTCAAGTATTTCGATGATATCGTATTGTGCCTTAATTATTGCAGTAATATCATATTGTGCTTCTAGTATGGGGGTGTAACAGTACGTGTATTCGTACTGAACTGTTACAGTACATGGGTCATGGTTCAGTGTGCATGGTATTCTCTCACTGAGAATACACAATAGCTTCTGTGAATTTCCCCACTGCGGGACTAATAAAGGACTATCTTATCTTATCTTATCTTCTAGGTTTGTGAAAAGATGGGGAAACCAATACTGACATCAGATACAGAGAATCAGAGATTGCTCTACAGCTTCATAGCATTAAGATCATCTTAAATAGTAGAGAGTGTTTCATGTGATGCTCGCTTTACCATTTCACACTGAACTTTAATTCATGCTTAGTGGGAAATCCAATCCTGTAGCTGACACCACAGGTTTTAACTAGTTTAAAACAAAACACATCAGGCCTGGGTGGTCCAGAGAACTAACGCGCTGTCACTGTGATCAGAGGATTGCTGGTTTCTATCCCGATCATGCTGCTAGCCATTGGCAGCCAGGGCCTTGAGAAAGCGCAATTGGCTGAAAACGAAATGTAGCTGGCTGCACACGTGTTGGAGGGGGCGTGTGTTTGTCTCGCCCTCACTAGTGTCAGGAGTGTTGCGTGTGATGGGGGGAGGGAGAGAATACGTACAGGTTGGGTAATTGGCAATCTAAATTGGGGAGAAAACGGGTAAAAAACAATTCTGAAAAAAAATTCTAAAAAAAAAAACATATCTAAATATGACTGGCCTGTAAGAGGGTTCATACTGTAGATTAGAGGAGAAAACAGAATAAGTAAAACTCAATATTTAAGAGTCTAATGTTAATAAAAGAGCAGTATACTGAGTAAAAGTGGGTGCAGGTGGGTCTTGTCATGTAAAGGTTTGGAAACCCCTGCCATTAGCTGTAAGCTGTTAGCAACATGCAATAGCATAAGCTGTGTAAAGTGTCTAAAATGGAAAAAACTAACACAAAATAATATCAAATCATGCCTCAAATACAGGCTGCAGAGAAGTGGCGTTTGCAGCAACCGTCCAAACCCATAAGCCGAATGTTAACTAGTCTGTGTAAGGTCTGAGAGTAAATAGAAGATAGTTTGTGTGTTTGCACTCACCAGTGTGTGTAGAGCCTGACAGTTATTGTAGGAGCACGCCACCATCACTGGAGTGTTTCCCAAATCACCCTCCAAATTCACATCCGTTCTGCTGCATGACAGCAGCAGCTGGACAAGGACACACACATAAACACACCCACACCCACACAGCTAAACAGTGTGTTCACTATTTACTCTATGTTCTTGCTTTTTGTTTACAAAGACTGTCTAAAGTAGTGTTTCTCCACCCTGGTCCTGCACAGCTTAGAGGATTCCCTGCTTTAACACACCCCCTGCAACTCTAACAGAACCTCTTCATTAACTAATTAGTTAAATCAGGTGTGTTGGGGGAAGGGGAAGGAACCAATGTGCAGGGCAATGAGCCTCCAAGACCAGGGTTGAGTAAGTTTCTAGTAATGCATGAACACATATAGAGCACTAAACAGACGTTTCAGAGTCTTTCACTGCTGTAACACTCTTGTTCTATCTATCCTTTTACTAGGCCCAGAGCATGAAGGCTAAAGATTCACTGAAATAGGGTTGCTCCAGTTTTTAAGGCTAGAGGAGAGCATGAACTGTTTCCATCCAAGACCAAGACCCAGCATTTATACTTAGTGTGTACCTGATGTTACTTAGGTTCATGCTCTAAAATAGGGCACAGTGCTCTAGTCATTCGTAGTTTAATTCGACCCTAACTGGTTGTTTTGGCTTCTTGTTGTTTTTGGGCATTAGTGCTCCCCTAAAGCCATTTTCCTTCTTACTATAACTTAATCAGGAGATTGCATGCTTTTCTCTTTCCTGCTATGTCTTACTACATTGCATTTAAATGAATAGCAATTAAAGTTTGTTTAACAATCAAATAAATGACAACATTTTTCTATCTAGACAAAGAGCATAATGTCTTTGTCTGGCGGTTGTGTCTTGCTCTGGTGGTTGGGTTGGCAGTGGTCTTTTTTTAAACCACTAGACCTAATGAAGTTGTACTATTATTACAGAGACATGTCTTGGTATCCATGGAAATTTTTGAATTTATCTATTTAATGGTACATGACCACACTACAAGCAGAAAGTCTGGAGCTTTATAAAAACATACACTAAACTGACAGTTAGTGTCTGCAGTCCTGTTCAAATTAGAGTTCTGCCTCATTAAACACCTGATGCAATTCACCAGTTAATTAGCAAAGCCTTAGGGGGTGGATTTCAGAGTATTGAGGAAAAAAACAGAGTTTGGATATAACGAAATATTAAGATCCATGTTCAGAATACTTTTTTTTTTTTTACATTTTAGTAGACCTTTAATTTAAAATGAACACACTAAACAACCTCCACAGAGCTTTGCTCTGTTGGTAACATCCGGCTTTAAGGGGTCACAATACCTACATTTAGAGTGTTATTAATATTCAACCCTAATGAGAGACTGTAACTCACACCTCAGTTTATATCACAATACCTACATTTAGAGTGTTATTAATATTCAACCCTAATGAGAGACTGTAACTCACACCTCAGTTTATATCACAATACCTACATTTAGAGTGATATTATTATTCAATCCTAATGAGAGACTGTACCTCACACCTCAGTTTATATCTCAATACCTACATTTAGAGTGTTATTAATATTCAACCCTAATGAGAGACTGTAACTCACACCTCAGTTTATATCACAATACCTACATTTAGAGTGTTATTAATATTCAACCCTAATGAGAGACTGTAACACACACCTCAGTTTATATCACAATATCTACATTTAGAGTGTTATTAATATTCAAGCCTAATGAGAGACTGTAACTTTATTCATTAAAAGTATATTTTTAGGAAAACTGCATGTTGTGATGTTTCTTATTTTTAATAATTAGGAATCATTAAGGTGGCGTAACATCTGAACTAACAGCACTGTTCTGTCTGTGCAGAATTACCTTTTTATGTACCAGTAATGTGTGTCTCACCTGTACCATATTGTTGTGTTCAAGACTGATAGCTAGGTGCAGTGGGGCCATAAGGGCCATGCTAAGAATGTTAGGATCAGCCCCCAACTCCAGCAGCATTGAGCAGCTCTCCTCCTGATTCTTCTCCACAGCCCAGTGCAAAGGGGTTCGGCCATAGTCATCCTGAGCATTCAGCTCTGCAAAATATGTTACAGAATATGTTAACACCCAACTGACCATTCAACCCTTTGTCACCCTACTGATCAACTCTTCTAAAACTCCAAACTGATCATTCAACTCTACCCAAACACAAAACTGATCCCTCAACTCTATTCAAACATCAAACTGATCATTCAACTCTACTAAAACTCCAAACTGAACTCTAAATTCTCTACTGTCATTACACTGATACACAGTTGTATTAGTCTCTGGTGCAGAATAGGTATGACATGGTGCAATAGTGCAAGGACAACAGACAGAACACTGTCTAGACCCTTTTCACTTTCATAACTACCATACCCCATCATAATTAACACTAGTTTCATTGGCCCTACAATAAAACCCTGTGGGACTCCACAAGATATGCTAAACCAAACAGTTACCAAACAAATCAATACTTTCAACATTAGGATTAATTAATCTACAGTTAGGATAATAAACCTAGAGTTCAAGGGATTGTAGAACCAAAGGTGTTTCATTATGCGGGAGAACTAGACAAAGAATTATTAAAGCTTTCAATGGTTCTTTGCATTGTCAGCGTTCTGTATGGTACAATAGTTCTTCACAACACAACACAGACAAACTGTCCAGTAGCATAATGCTCCAGTTTGAAAAGTTCAAATCAACTAGCACATTTCTATAGGAAGCACATATCTGACACACTGTCTATATGACTTTATTAATATTTAGACTCTTTTTAACACTCAGCTTCTTCCTGTTTCTGCAGGGCTTTCCTGATTTGATCTGGAGAACTGTAATTATGATGGCTCTGAAACCATCTCACATTACCCTTTAATGACCTGGTGGAGTGCTGACAGACACTTGGCGAGTGCAGTGTGAAATGATGTTAGCATTAATGTGTTTTTACTGTAAAGCTGTCATTTCAGACCGCCTCACCCTCAGGACCCACAGTGGTCACTATGAGCTGGATGACCACTAGATTGGAACTGGCTGTGGCATGATGGATCGGGCCAGCGCCACACTCATCTCTAGACTTCAGCAGGTCTGGATTCTTCCGGCTCAGAAACTCCAGAGATGAAATGTTTCCTTTCATAGCCCACTAGATGGGATGGATGAAAAAACAATGTAAATAGCGTGAAAAAGTAGTCAGACACAGGTAACCTCTGCCTTTTCTGAGGTCACTGGGAACTGAGAAAAGCAGGCTTTCCTTGGCTGCGCAACACTACAAGTGGATTAGAGTATTTTAAATGCATATATACAGTATATCATCACTGTTAGACATTAACAGATTTTTACCTTTTGATATAATGTATAACTGGAAGTTTTTTACATTGTGTCAAAATTTCATGATTAATGGAACTATATATATATATATATATATATATATATATATATATATATATATACAGTATATATATACAGTATATTACTACAGAAAATGTACAAAAACAAACGTCACACCCACAGTCCATATTTGTATACAATGTGCCTCCCCCAGAATCCTCATTTCCTAAAACCACAAATTTAAACACACACACACACACAAACACATTGCTTCTTAAGCTCACCTCAAACACACTCATGGTGGCCAGCGCCAAGTCATCATCCTCTATCACACAACTGTATGAGCTGTTCTTCTTCATTAGTTTCTTGCTGAAGTGTATTCAGGAGGTCCAGCAAGAATAACCTGTTCAGTGGTCAACAGACAGCAGCTGAAACTACAGGGTTGTCATATCGAACATTGCGGTTAGATTTTAAAATCATCATCACAAAGGGTTTTAAAGTCATATCTAATCACAGGGTGTTACAGAGTGTTGTGATATTTGATTGGGACCTTTTCACTTACTTCAGTACTTCAGTGTTTGTTGAATATAATATCTTTCTGCTAGAGCTGTAGTTTACAGTCAGTGACCACTGATAATGCATTTCCCTGAACTACAAGAAGATCATTATAACAAGTCAATGGACAGATATTGAATTCTTGGTAATTTTCATAAAACATTTTCAATTGTACTTCATTCAGATTTTTAAAATGTATTCCTGTCTGTCTAATCCCAGCATCTGTACTATTGTAGTGCAAATTTAGATGAGATAATCACATATTTCAAATGTATGTATTGTATGTATTCATTATATTCATATAATTCAGCAACTGCCCCTTGATCTATAAGTGTGTTTTGAGTCATCATGTTTTCTGCTCTTTTCTAAGTGCAAGCAAATGTGTTGAAATTACTGTATATGGTAATTGATCGTATACTATAGATGCAGCAGATTCTGGAAAATTCTGGGGTGCTCCTTTAAATCGACTGCCATTTGACTTCTATTATACGTGACTTCTGAGTCTTTTGAGCACATGTTTTGTTCTTTTCCAAAATTATTTTGAAATAACAGTATGCTGTAATCGATCATATGCTACATATCGAGCAGACAGAAAATATGCAAAAATATGATTTTAAAGGATTGCTCTTGTAGAGAGAGCTGTTTGAGTCTTCGGGGAACTAAAGGACGTTGGGACACTGGTTATTTCATTACAAGGTGAAAAGGACAGCATGGATGTTGCAGCAGTTTGCACAGGGCTAAATCCCCCCCTTCAGTTCACAAAAAAGCAATTAAAGCAGCCCCAGCAGGGGGACCGCAGCACACGTCTAACGGGAATTCACCTTCACGGAAAGTCAGGGAAGGACTTACAAAGGGCGGCCACAGTCTAATCCAGAACTCAATGAGCAGAACATGCTGAATAACCAATGATACAGTACAAATTTAAGGATTAAATAAAACAGTTGCATCAGCATCTGCTGACTGCCTTCTATTGTATGTGTGCCTTAAGTTCATAGGTGTGTGGAATTTATTGTCTGCGGTAATTGAGGATATGCTACACAGGGAGCACACAATAATTAGCAAGGCTGATAGATAGCCATGCATAGAACAACTTTTCAGTTTTCTTCAGTTAAAAGCAGTCTGATTACTTTATTCCTTAACATAAATATTTCATATATTTTGCTTAGTCATAAATGAAGAAGTTCTATTAAACCCACCACCGAAATCTCTAAATATAATACATAGGCTCTGCTAAAAGCGATGGCTTATTAATACTGGCTTCTACACTGTGCAGGACCTGTTATTAAGCTCCACTGCTACTGTTATTTATAACTGCCCTCCTGTTCATTACTCAGAATAATTGCTGCTCCCTACATCACAGAATTGGAGAAATGAAATTATGAAATTAATCAAATAGAGGAAATATGAGTGTAAAGTGAAAGACAAATGGAAGTAAATTAAAGCAGAAGTAAAAGCAAGTCAGCAAGTCAGCTGCATTGAATTTAGCTCTGTTCATTCAGATCCTTTTTTTATAATAAGACAGGAGCTTTAAAGCTGTTTGAGTTGCAGCTGTGTTTGTATTTACTCTGTGTGAATCACTTTACAGCTCTGAGACTTTCCAAGTTGCAATAATACTTTCCAAGTTGTGAGTTCTACACCATTAATAGTATTAATCAATTCACTGTTTAAAATCTCTGAGCTGCACAGATTTCTGAATGTATGAACCCATAAATGTATCATAAAAGTAGTATTTGAGTTTTGATGATGGTAAAGTAGTGGCAAATCTAAAAAAAAAAGTTGATGGTCTTCTCAAGTTCATGATCTTCTCAAAACTATAAAAATAATGAAAATATATGCTGATGATTCTGGCTTTGTAGTGCAGTTACACGAGTGTGACCAGCAGGTGGTGACAGTGAGCACTCTGATACAGTGATTAATCAGTGAATTGATCAGTTTAGTGTGTTCAAAGTCTCAGAAAACCTGAGCTGTGTCTAAAACTGTACCCTAGTCACTATATAGTGCATTACTTTGGGGTTCCGCCATTTATTTATTTATTCATTTATTTTTGTAGTGCCAACTTTTCAGTACAGTGTAACAATCCCACAATGCACCCTTATTGCACTTTAAGGTCTAATTCCAGCAGACACTGATACTGTATTCAGGAATCAGGTGCAGTGTTGTGTTTGTATCTGGCTGTTGAGTATTGTGTATATTTTGTATCGAGGTATCCACCCTGACTTTTGTGTATTTGGCAGTATTTACACTTAGAGGTATCTTTGGACTCCGGCCTATTAACACTAGCTAGAGATATTATTTGGGAGGAGAGAGAAACACCTTTTGTAAGTTGCACTGAATCAGAGCATTTAATTAATGTGACATATGTAAATGTATTACATTTGTTTAAACATTAAACATTGTTTCTATTGTTGTACAGAAAAAAATCCATTTTTTATACAGTGTATCATTGGTGTTCAGTGGTCACATCAAGGGCAAGGTTTATCTCCTGCTGATATTGTCTGGTAGGTATTTGTGTTTTCAGACCAGGTTGTAAGATACTGAACTACTAAGTGAGATTTCATTTTATACAGAACATTTTTACTAATATTAAGAGCCCTTTGAGCTTCAGGTACGGCTTGGCTTGACCCGCTATCCCTTAAAATCCACGGAAGACAAGCGTCCAGGCTTTTTCTGTCCTGCATCGGAGTGGTGGAACGAGCTTCCCCTGGGTTTCTGATCAGGAGAGTCGCTCACTCTCTTCAAATGCAGACTGAAGACCCACCTCTTCCGAGAGTACTTGGGTGAAGTAAGGGTGTCGAGTATTGTGGTCTCCACACCGACTTTTGTGTTTAGTAGTATATAAGCTTAGAGGTATCTTTTGGATCCTAGCCAATACAAACTAGCTAATTATATTTCTGAGTAAACAGTGAAGCAGTTGGGAACAGTGAAGTGGGTAGGAGCGTCTGCTAAATGCCATCAATGTAAATGTGAATGTAATTTCTTTACTTATATATTTTTCTTATATTATTTTACATTTTTCAGGGACATATTAGTGCAATTCGTCCGTATAAAAGTAAATGTGACAGAAGGCTCATGATGTTATTCCAAATAATGGGCAAACATTGGATGCAAACACAAGTAAACTTTTATAAAATAAACCATTAATAATAGTTGTATTTTATTTCTCTCTTCCAGTCTGAGCACACCGTGTGTGTTCACGCAAACAGCAACAGCTCGTGAATCAGTAAGCGCAGTGCACACAGCAGTTCATTACAATCAGTTATTATCAGTTAATCAGACATTAACAAACAGTCGCAATATCCCACACAGCTCAACAACTGCACACAAAACACCAATAAACAATGTTTTAATCAACTTCTTGTGTGCCATGTTGTGTTATTTTGATCAGAGTGACCTCTGTCAGCCCAGTGCAGCAGATAGTTGTGTGTATATAGTGTATGGAAGGGACAGATGAGTCAGGATGTGCACCTGGCTGTCTGACACTGAGCAAACAGAAGTAATTAGACTATAGCGTATACACGCTGCCTAATACACACTCCACACTGCGATACACACAGTCCTGCTGGCACATTTTCAAGCCAATATCTGCCCTTAACTAATTACAAATACACAGTTATACAGCAGACGTGTGCGATTTCATCTGATCATGTTACGATCATGTTACTCAATAGACAGAGCAAGGCGTCTTATACTGAATTAAACTAATAACATCAGCTAAACTCTGAAGGATGCATTACAGAAATAAATAAAGGCTTGCCATTTTTATATATCTATATAAATAATGTATTAAACATTTATTTTTCTTTTTGTGTTTTTTGAATATTCTGAACACACTTTTATTCTATACAAATTTATACACATTAGTATAGTTTAGTATAGTACTTGTATAGTAGAGTATAGTATAGTATAGTATAGTATAGTATAGTGTAGTGTAGTATAGTTCTAAATAGTACCGTATACAAGATTTTATTGCATGCATGCAAGTATACAGCAGGTTCTCTATGTGGGGACATATACATAATAATATGTGTTATTATTATTATTATTATTATTATTATTATTATTATTATTATTATTATTGTTGTTGTTGTTGTTGTTGTTATTGTTATTATAACATTAACAATAGTGAATACAATATAGAATAACTAGCATTATTGCCAATTTTCCATAAGAACCATTCCACATTCCAGGAACCATGCTTTTATTAGTGTGAATTGAATTTCCCTTTATTTGATTTCATCATGTCTTATTAGTGCAATGCTTTTTCCAGTGTGAAAGTGAAAAGCAGCAGAACAGACAATGTGTCCAACAGAACAACAAGAAGTCACCGGCGCTAGTGAAACTCTACACTACAACAACAAATATTGCTTTTTCCACCACAGATATAAATCCCTCACCAATAAAATGCATGCTGTAAGTGAAAGTTCTAAACAGAGCAGAATTTCATACCTGTTTTGTGGTCCAGATGCTGAGCAGTGGCCAGCTGCGTGTGCTTCTCACTCCGCCAGCATGAGGAGGTTATATAGTGCCTCAGATCCTATTACAGCTCTTAGTTGGAGCTAATTTCCTCTGATGCAATCATAAAGCCCTCAACAATATGACATAAAGTCCAGATAAAACAATTTAAAAAGACAACGGCACCACTTAATGCAGTGTTACACTAAAAAAGAGTGCTTCTATACATCAACACAATTATTAATTATGTTAGATTGTACAGCAATATATTCTGATATATATGTGCAAAACATTCATACATGTGTTTATAACAGCTTCATACTTTATTCTGTGGTACAACAGACAACATCAAAAACTCAAGCACACTCTTAGAAAAGTTTGATTTTAGTTAATTCTTCAAATTTGGAAAAGTATCAGTGAACGTTCTATAAAACTATACAAAGGTTTATGATCCTCAGAACTCTCATTCACAAACTGCTGAAAGGTTCTTTAAGGAACCAAAGGTGGTTCTTTTATGGAACCGCTTCAAAGATAATTCAGATTTATTTTAATTGCAAGGTTGCAGGAAACAGGGGTGCAACAGGTGGGTGGTTCTGGCCATACTAATGAACAATGAAAAATTAAAAATAAAGCTACAGATGAACTCACTTTTAACCAAGATGTGAGAACAAAGTCTATCTGAGCTAGGGAGCTTTAGAGAGAAATACAGAATGGTCATGTAATCAAGTCAAGTAATAGTCAAGTAATAATGGCCACACTTTAAATGTAGGTATTGTGATATAAACTGAGGTGTGAGTTACAGTCTCTCATTAGGGTTGAATATTAATAACACTCTAAATGTAGGTATTGTGATGTAAACTGAGGTGTGTGTTACAGTCTCTCATTAGGGTTGAATATTAATAACACTCTAAATGTAGGTATTGTGATATAAACTGAGGTGTGTGTTACAGTCTCTCATTAGGGTTGAATATTAATAACACTCTAAATGTAGGTATTGTGATATAAACTGAGGTGTGAGTTACAGTCTCTCATTAGGGTTGAATATTAATAACACTTTAAATGTATGTATTGTGATATAAACTGAGGTGTGAGTTACAGTCTCTCATTAGGGTTGAATAATAATAACGCTCTAAATGTAGGTATTGTGATATAAACTGAGGTGTGTGTTACAGTCTCTCATTAGGGTTGAATATTAACACTCTAAATGTAGGTATTGTGATATAAACTGAGGTGTGTTACAGTCTCTCATTAGGGTTGAATATTAATATCACTCTAAATGTAGGTATTGTGATATAAACTGAGGTGTGAGTTACAGTCTCTCATTAGGGTTGAATATTAATAACACTCTAAATGTACGTATTGTGATATAAACCGAGGTGTGAGTTACAGTCTCTCATTAGGGTTGAATATATATTAAATGTAAGTTAATGTAAATATGAACATCCTAAAACTGTTTTTTATTATTTAAGCATTGCCTGGCTACACAGTAGTGTCAGGCAGAAGAGAAGTGTCCTTGTGTGTCTGATGAGCGTTATTGAATATTCCTCCAGGATAGAGATAAAGTGGAAAATGGTTGAAATTAGAGGAAGAGATATTGTTTATGAAAATGGATTAGCAGATAAGGTCTATCATTAACTCGGGATTAGACTGCATTATACAGAAAGCTCACCACTCAAGCTTTCATCAAGAGACTGTCACTTGTTTACTGGACGTCACTGGACAAAAAAGCTTAATTGCCCACTAAGCTGAAATACAGAAAGCAGATTGCTAAAATCAAATAAAAACCTCTCTTTACGCTGGCTTTGGAACTCTTGTCCTAGAGAGAAATGCCAAGAGGACTCAAACTGTTGTCCTAGTGACTGCAAGCAGTATTAAAATCACCACTAATTAAGCACCTACAGCTGCTTAATGAGAGACAGATATGATGCGCCAGAAAGGACACAAGAGCTACAGTAAGTCAGAATGGACACTCACCATTTCTATTATGGGAAAGAGACTTGCTTTCTGCTACAATCATGGATGAGAGCAACACATATACACATATACACATATGCCCTTGTATAATGCTCCTGCCCCTTATTGGGTGAAAACAGATGTTCTTATTTCACTGGCCGTAGATCTTTGACAATAGAGAATAGCATAAATTAAGAATTCCCTGCTGACTTTCAGCTACTAGGCGTCCAAAAGGAGTCCAAAACCTATGGCCTGCCAGACAAACAATAGGCCCTTTTAATAAAAAATGGAAATACATAGATCCGGGGTAAAACAAATTCCAATACTCCAATACTGGGATATCAATAACAATCATGTTGTTGCCAATAAACAATCTGTGTTGTTTATAAAATATGAAATGTAAAATATAATAAATAAAAAACTATAATAATAAGAGTCTGACAAGTGTCCTTTCAGTATGCCTCTGTCAAAGTGGATGAACAACACTACATTTTACATCAATAAATGAATAATTAAATCCATGTTTCACCAAATCCAGCTGGCTGCAGTCAGTGCTGGCAAGTGGGCTGTTAGCTGGCTGTAACAACATTAAGCTGGGATCTTCTTGGCTTTTCAGTGTGTTCCATGTTCTGCTCTTTCAGTGTGGCATCAACGTTCAGTACACTGACTTTTAACAACTGCTGTCTTTTGCATCATTACCTGCCCAATACCGTTATGATTCTGATATCCTCATGTATTACTAAACTTCAGCTGTGTCTTATATCAAAGAACAAACACTATGGTAGGCAGACATGCACCACCATGACTATAAAAATTAAAGTGGACATGTTGTCATACATGTTCAAAGGACACAGGCCAAAAAAAACACAGTAAATGAATGAGCAGTGTGATTTATTAAGGTGGAATGTTGTTTCCTTTGAGACACAATTTCTGTTTTTTAAGCCCAATATTATCTCAGAACAGCAGAGGTGCTGACTTTTATATATGTACATTTTGATGGACAGGGATTTTACTCAATATTTTGGCCAGCAACTGCACCTGCTCTATTTGTAAGGTAGACCTTTGCTCTTAAAAATGTTGATTTAAAGGCCTGAGTGCTGCATGCAGAGCTAAGATCACTCTGCTGTACAGCAGGGTGGTGTTTTGGCTGCCAAAGGCGTGTTATAGATGCTGAATCAATGTTTGAAGTGATGTCCAATCATGATAAGGCTGATAAGCAGCAAACCGAGGGATGGCGGGTCGAGCCGAGCTGTACTCGCTGCTCGAAGGGCTCTTGGTGCGGCTCTTGGCTTTTGACCATTGCCATCAAGTACGGAGGGGCTGGTCCGTTCTTGGCTTTTTGGCTCCCCACTGAGGCCAGCAGAGAGAGACATTACAAGAACAAGGTGATTGGAATGCTGTGATGGTGTTTATTTTCCCCAGCCAATGAAAGGTGCACAGTGCAATAACTCAATTCAATTAAATTAACCAAAGACAAAATAAGGAGGAATGGGAAAAGGAAAGGCCAAGTCTAAGCAGAACTGAATAAAACTACCTACACAGCCAGCCACTCACAAATTGGGGGCAGTGGGCTTAAATACCCCACATTAATTAAGAACCATACCATTTAAAGGTAGCATCCTAATTTAAACAATCAACAATATACCTATTTCCTTATTAATTATGCAGAATATATTAGCCATTTTCACCCAACTTCACTCCACTTTCATTATCAGGAGGAGAAAATGACATCTCATCAGCCCTTGTGGTTCAGGTCTTTTGACTCTCAGATTGGCTTCCTACACTACACTACTAAAATTCACACTAGACCATTCAAGTTCTTTCAGTTAAAATTAATATTGAACTGTAAACATAACATTGCACCTTATCCACATTCAGTTGGACACACTAAACTCAAATTTAAATTTGTATTGTATTGTTTGTTTTCCAGAGTGCATGCCAATGTATTTGCAGCCGCAGTCTGTGATGGGGTGCTGGAACTGTAATAAAAAGGTTAAAACGGTTTGTGCCATGGAACAGACATACAGTCATGCTGGAAAGTCACAACCATCTACACACATTCAACAATAATTACAAAGAGAAAACTAAGGTTGTTGTTCTTATTAAAAGAGAAAAATAGGTTATTTAGGGGTTACATATCTGTACACACTCTTAGCCTAATATATGGTTGATGCACCTTCGGGAGATATAACATAGCTTCTTCTGGGGAAAGAAGCTATGAGCTTGGCACACTGGTTTCTGGACATTTTTGCCCATTCCTTTTGCCATATCGTTGCAAGCTCCATCAGGTTGGACTTCCACAGACAATTGGATTTAGGTCTGGGCTCTGGCTCTCCATTCACAAAGTCCCTGCTCTATATCCTTAGGCACTGCTCCATCCCTGCATGTTTAGCATACATTTACATTTACGGCATTTAGCAGACGCTCTTATCCAGAGAGACTTACAAAGTGCTTTGCTATTTACCCAAGAAGAGCCTTAGCTAGTTTGAATAGACTAATAATTCAAAAGATACCTCTAAGAGGTGGGTCTTCAGTTTGCGTTTGAAGACAGCGAGCAACTCGGCCGTTCGGACACCCAGGGGCAGCTCGTTCCACCACTTTGGTGCCAGGACAGAAAAAAGCCTGGGCGCTTGTCTTCCGCGGATTTTGAGGGATGGTGGGTCGAGCCGAGCCGTACTTGAAGCTCGAAGGGCTCTTGGTGCAGACCGGCTTTTGACCATTGCCATCAGATACTGAGGGGCTGGTCCGTTCTTGGCTTTGTAGGCCAGTGTCAGGGTTTTAAATCTGATGCGGGCAGCTACAGGAAGCCAGTGAAGAGAACGCAGCAGTGGAGTGACATGGCTAAATTTTGGGACATTGAAGACAACCCGTGCCGCTGCATTCTGGATGAGTTGCAGGGGCCTGATGGTGCGCAGAGGGAGACCAGCCAGAAGAGAGTTGCAGTAGTCAAGTCTGGAAGTGACGAGAGACTGAACAAGCACCTGGGCGGCCTCTCTGGAGAGGAAGGGTCGAATTCTCCAGATGTTGTATAGAAGAAATCTGCAGGACCGAGTTACGTTTGCAACATGACTTGAGAACGATAACTAATCATCCATCACTACACCAAGGCTTCGAGCTTCTGTACCACTTATGCACACAGTATTAGAGGCCTGGACTGGTTTTGTGTGAATGTTCTTGGGTTTGTGTGTAGAGACTTTATATACACTAGCTATAGTTTTACTAAATTCAGCTTAACAACCAATGGTGGAGTCCTGTTTCAGGGGAATAGTTTACTTTTTGTTAACCAGCACGTATACAACGATGACCCAGAACATAGTGTCCATCTGCTTAATATGCTGTTGTTAATCTGCAGGCCACCACAACAGCTCCCTCCAAAAGACCTCTGAAGGTGGTCTCCATGGTATCTGACACTAGGATGTTCCGGTTTTGTAAGATGCAAGGTGGAGCCATTGCAGATCAGACTTCTAGCGCATCTTACAGATAAACAGCACATGTACTTAGCTGCCATGTGATGCAAATGTGTTTGTCTCATGTGTTTTTCCTCTTTGTGCTTTTTGTGTGGGTTTCTTCAAATTTCACATCTGCTCTGGAAGGAGGATATAAATATTTAGTAATTACTAAGCTCTGTGTAAAAACGAGTGCAACCTGCATGTTTTAGTGAAGTGTAAACCTGCACTAAGTAATCATGTATGGATATAACTAGCCTACATTTGAACTCATGACTTCCTCATATATACAAAAAACGGAAGTCACTTTGACCCTTTTTAACACTTTTGAGTTAAATGAAAGCATTGAGGTAAACTGTGGATGGACAAATAGGTAGATGGACAGAGACAGATATAGAGATAGATATATAGATAGATATATGAATAGATGGATGGATAGATGGACAGACACAGTGCTAGAACTTTTATATACACTCATCATGGACATGGCAATGTTGGGATTTCAGTGACTTCTTCGCACTTTTATCTGGGGCAGAATGGTTACAATATAAGCACAGTCACATTTATACACACAGGGTTCAAACATATACATACAGCATATGTACCATATATACTCTATATAAATAGTGAAATGTCCCTATGCAAGTGTACCTTAACTGGATGCTTTTGGTAGTCATCTTCAAGCTTCAGGCAGAATGTTAGCCTGCTTTATACATCCCACAACCACCTTTGACGTGTGTTTAGGGTAACTGTGTTGTTGGGACACCCAACTGTGTCCAAGGTTCAACGATTCAGCTGATGGTGTAAGGTTATGGTGAAGAATTCTCAGGTGTTTTTATTTGTAACGATTTATGTAGGGAGGCAGGGCACAAGTGTAAGTTAAATTTACTAATCCTTTTATTGTCCCAGACAGAGGTCACAGAATCAAGAAGAGCAGAAATATCCATAATTGAAACAAAAAGAAACAAAACCCAAAATGATGACAAAAAAACAAAACCCAAAGAAAAAAAACAAGAAAAACAAAATGCAGAGCAAAAGAAAACCAATGTACCACAGAACACATCAAACATACAACATCGACAATGACAGACAAAGAACAACACAAACACAGGGGTATAAAAGTGCAAGACACAATCAGGAACACCCAGGGAGGATAAAAAGAGGGCAGGGCTACAAATGAGAGACAGGTGGCAACACTACTGACTAGGCTGGGCTTGAACGAAGACAAGACCCATGTGCAGAAGAGCACATGAGGAAACCAAAAACAACAACAACTTTATTGTTACAGAGTATGATGCTACCACCACCATGCTTAACATATCTAAGATGGCATAGACAGAAAGAGCTACACAGCAAGAAACACATAGAAAGACAGAAGTAAAGACATAAAGAAAGACACAGGCATGTTTATATAGTGTAAGAATTACGGTAAGTACTTTTCTTTACTTAGTTTTTTTCTTTTACTCACTGTTACTTTGGTGTATTTAGTGTATATACAAAGATAAATACACACATATCAATCTTAATGTGTATAATCTTTCATTTTGAATCAGAGGTGACTGACTTAACTCACTGCACTCAATGACATCATTATCATTAGAAGAAGCAACCTATGTAATGGGGAGACCATTCGACATGTTTGACATATGAATAAGCAAAGCAGGAAGGCCCACAACAGGTCTTGCTGTGGTAGCATCATAGACAAAGGGAACTGAACTGAACAACTCAATTTCCACTGGGTTGATCACAGTCAGAACTGGGGTAGTATTTTCATGTTGACTGCAGTAATCCTGGTCATACACAATAACCATCACATCCCACAAAGGAGGAGCTTGTACGTTTCTCTTGTAATGACAAGAAATTGACCTTATGTTAAATGTATGGCAATTACTTTGCATGAGCAGGTGAAGACTTCCAACAAAGACAAACATATGCAAACTTAATAGCACATTGTGAGTTTACATTATATATATATATATATATATATATATATATATATATATATATATATATATATATATAAGCTGACATTTGACCACTTTTTTAGAAACTCTTACCTTGTGTTCCACTCACTGACCTCTTTATTAGAAACACCTACCTTGTAATTCCACTCACTGGCCACTTTCTTAGTGTGTTGTCGTGAGGAATCCCACATAAGCCACATATAAATACCAAGCTTGTTCTGCACTGCAGTTTGATTGAGGAAACTCCTTCTAAAAGAAGACAGAATGCCTTCCCCCCTGTCTCTGAATCAGGCTGACTGATGCATGCAGAAACGCAGTGGTGCATTAGATTGATGAGGCGAGTGCATTAAGAGTGCATTAAGCACAGAAATGTCAATCAAAGGTGTACTTCACTAAGTGCGTATCTGAAGGGAATTTCCTTCACTGCTCACTTTATGCAGAGAGCAATACATCACTTATTCATGACAGGCTAAAAACGAACAGCAGCCTGAGAGATTTATAGAGGATACCTGCAGACGTGTCATTTAATTACTCCATTCAGGATTCCTTCTGAAGTACGGAATGAGCCGGAAACTGCAGTTTGTTTCAGGAAGGTTTTAGTAAACAAGACTTTGTGCAGGCTGATAAGAAGTTTCTGTTAATCAGAATGCCACTGGCTGCATGACTAATATTTATTTACCTGTTGAGTGGCAGTAGGGTTCATAACTACAATATTCCATATTTTAAATCAATATGATTGGGCCTGAGGAAAAGCCACTGAGAGAAACCCAGACTCAAAAGGAAAAACTCTCTAAAGAGTTCTCTACTTACTCGGAGTCTCCCTTAGACCAAGAGGAAGAACAATGTAGAGGAATTAAGACTTAACACAAGGACAAAAAATCCAGGAGAACCTCTAAGGAGAACTGAGGCCGAAAAAACATTAAATAGAAACACTGAGAGGATCCATACTCAAAAAGAGAATCACCCAAGAGCCTAAGAAATAACCACAAAGAGAAACCTAGGACACTTTCCCAGAGCAAAGAGGAGAACCACTGAGAGGAACATCTCATAGAACCAAGAAGAACCACTGAAAATAACGGAGGCTGAAGAAAAAAAACTTTCCAGGAGTGTTAGGTGGAATTACTGAGAGGAACCCAGACTCAAAAGGAGAACCAATCACACAGAATGAGAAATAACCTTTGAGAGTCCAGACTCAAAAGGTTAATCACCTAAAAGCATAAGGAAGAACCCCTGAGAGGATCCAAGATGCAAAGGTGACACTTTACAATACTATGCTACTATGCTGCTAAATAATTATTAGGTAACTATGCAGGGGCTATGCAGGAACCGGTGAATAGTGTTGCATTAACACCTAAATCACTACTAATAAGTACAGCAGTAATGATCAATTACTCAGTAGGTAATAGTGAAACAAGAACTACTGAGTCTTACATATCTCCTAGAAAACTCTCATTAATTATTGATCACCAACTGCTATTTTATAAGTGCTAATACAAAAGACTCAACACAGGCCAGTGACACCACATGCTGTAAGCAGCAACCTTAAAAATGCTTACCTCCCACATCACTCTTTCTGTCCTTTGAAGTCCTCCTGAAGATATGATCAATCAAAAAGATGGCTCCTACGGAATATGTGGTTCACTGCATGGCTCACTGTAAGGTGGTACTGTGTTATGACCAGGAAAGGTGTTGTAACAGAAACACATGATAACTCAGTAAAAATCAAGTCAAGTCAAGTCAAGTCAAGTGGGTTTTATTGTCATTTCAACTACATACAGAGTACACAGTGAAACGAAACAACGTTCCTCCAGGACCATGGTGCAACATAGACAGTGCATACAAGACACAAGTGCAACACAAACAAACAAGTGCGGACAGACAACACAACACAGTACAGACCAGAGAATAATAAATAATTGACGGTAGTGTGCAAATTGTGCAATGTGTAATAAATAGAGTCCAGTGAGGTAGTAAAGTAAAGTAAAGTTATTAGTGCAATGACTTTGTGCAAAAATGCTTCCCCTTTTTTCCTGGGGTAAATGGTTGGAGAGAGAGAGAGAGAGAGAGAGAGAGAGGGAGAGTGTACATGTACCAGAAAGATATCAGTTCAGAAGTTGAGTTGTGTTGAGGAGTCCAAATGCTGCGGTACCTTCTTCCTGATGGCAGGAGGGAGAACAGTCTGTGTGAAGGGTGGGTGGAGTCATCCACAATGCTGGTTGCTTTGCGGATGCAGCGGGTGGTGTAAATGTCCATGACGGAGGGGAGAGAGACTCCGATGATCCTCTCAGCTGTCCTCACAATGCGTTGGAGGGACTTGTGGTCAGAGGCTGTGCAGGTCCCAAACCAGGCAGTGATGCAGCTGCTTAGGATGCTCTCTGTGGTCCCCCTATAAAAGAGGGTGAGGATGGGTGGAGGGAGACGGGCCTTTCTCAGCTTTCGGAGGAAGTAGAGACGCTGTTGGGCTTTCTTGGCTGTAGAGCTGGTGTTCAGGGACCAGGTGAGGTTCTCCGCTAGGTGGACACCAAGGAACTTGGTGCTCTTAACGATCTCCACAGAGGAGCCGTTGATGTTAAGCGGAGAGTGGTCCGGTCTTGATTTCCTGAAGTCAACAACCATTTCCTTGGTCTTCTCTACATTCCAGTGAAGGTTGTTGACTGTACACCAGTCTGTCAGCTGCTGCACCTCCTCTCTGTATGCTGACTCGTCGCCTTTGCTGATGAGACCCAGCACAGTTGTATCATCGGCGAACTTTATGATGCTGTTAGAACTGTGTTTCGCAACACAGTCATGAGTCAGCAGGGTGAACAACAGAGGACTCAGTACACTGCCCTGGGGTGCCCCAGTGTTCATGGTGATGGTGCTGGAGCTGCTGTCCCCGAACCGGACTAACTGGGGCCTTCCTGTCAGGAAGTCCAGGATCCAGTTGCAGAGGGGGGTGTTGAGGCCCAGCAGGCTTAACTTCCTGGTGAGGTTCTGTGGGATGATGGTGTTGAATGCTGAACTGAAGTCTATGAACAGCATTCTGACGTAGGTGTCCTTCTTCTCCAGGTGGGTAAGGGAGAGATGAAGGGTGGTGGTGATGGCATCGTCCGTCCACGGTCCAATGAAGAGGGCAGTTGGTTCTTGATGTTCCTCATGACTAACCTCTCGAAGCACTTCATGATGATGGGCGTGAGAGCTACGGGACGGTAGTCATTGAGGCAGGACACCGTGGACTTCTTCGGCACGGGGACGATGGTGGTGGTCTTGAGGCACGTTGGGACAGTGGAGCTGCGCAGGGAGACGTTGAAGATGTCCGTGAGAACATCTGTCAACTGGTCTGCACACTCTCTGAACACTCTGCCGGGGATGTTGTCTGGTCCTGCAGCTTTCTGTGGATTTCCAGGTTTCCAGGTGTTAATGCAGCACTATTCATTAGTTCCTGCTTAGTTACCTAACTAATAACATTTGAAAGAACCTTCCTAATAGCTAGAGTTGGAAAAAACTTTAAGAGTATGAGGCAGAAACCATTGACAAGGACTGGGACTCTTGTCCCAAGCGCAAGATGCATTTTGAACATTGCCTCACGGGGCATGCTTTTCCAGTCAACTGTCATGGCAGACCAGTTTTGATTTGATTTTGTAACATGCAATTCCCAGCCTGGTCACCAGAGGTCATCCTCTCCAGAGTACTAACCGTTGCCCTTAGCAATGGTCTCATCACTTACATCCTTTGCAATTTCCTCATTAGTGCCCCTACCTACTCATTCATTCACTCCTTGTGAAGCATTGCCAGTCCACACTGCAATCCTGAGCGTTCTTCCTTCTTTCTGGTTTTGACCTCTGCTCCCCCGACGTTGCTACTGCTTTGGGGTTTTTTGCCCTTTTGCCTGAGATCAATAAAGCCTGCACATGGTTCCTACAAATCTGCCTGCCTTTCAGAATGATTCATATCCAGCAGATAATCAGGAACTACAAACTGCTGTGGCAGTTCAAGGAAAACGTCTGGGGTCGCATGAACAACAGTTATGCCATTTGAACGACGCCATGTACAAGCTCATCCACGCTTTGCTGAGCAAACTGAAGCATTTCACCTGCTGTGGCTGTTGCATCTCTGGAAATCCTCTCTGTTCTGCCTCGTCCCGCCATTCCCAAGTATCGTGGAGATTCTGGACAGTGCAAAGGTTTTCATATGCAGTGCACATGATCCCTTTGGCATTTCCCAAAACTGCTTTCATTCACTCACTGTTAACTGGCAAGGCCCTCACATGGGTCATTGCTATTAGGGGCACTCAAGGTACCATCTGTCAGACATATGAAGACTTTCAGGAGGTTTTTGATCATTCTGCCGATGGTAAAGATCTTGAGGAGCAAGTATTGCAGCTTCGGCAAGAAAGGAAACTTTTTGGACTCTGGCGGCTGAGCGTGGATTGAAGGGACCTTGCTCACTGTGTTTTGACAAAGCCTCAATGATATGCTTAAAGTTGAACTTGCATGCAAAAAGGGGCCGATTCACATTTTCACAGTTTGTTCAACTATCCATAAAACTGCACATCTCATCCGAGACCGGTGCCAGTACACACCTGCTCTCAGCCCTTCGGTTGCTTCAGAGGCCATGGAGATTGGTAAAGCCAAACTCTCCATGGAGGAGTGGCAACAAGGGATAAGAGAGAAACTCTGTCTATATTGTGGCCAATATTGGCACTTAAAAAGCTCCTGCCCCCCCCCCCCCCCCCAGCTACCCCTAGGGTGTGTGCCTTTGCAGTCCCTTGTGCTGAGAATAGAAAGTTGTCTCTTTCTGTTACACTAACATGAGGCTCATGTTATGTCATTCTTGGTTTCTGTTCCCCCTGTAACTTTGAAGATTTGGACTGTGTTTTTTAATTGACTGCACATGTATTAATGCTGCCCCCTGAGTACTGAGCATTTAAACCGCCACAGTAACATAAGAACACACATTGAGTTTGTACAGCAGGACTGTGCTTTTGCTGAGCTTTGGCCAGGTGTGGTATTTGCATGCTTGCGTTGAGTATGTTTCTGGCCTAAGACACAGATTCAGATTGAGACCGAGTGTGCAACAGAGCGAACTGTGTCTGTGTGGAATGAAGGATCTGTATATCTGAATCAATAATGTCCTATAAGCAGTTTCTAGTATTTAATCAGTGGAGCTTTTGTAAATCATCTGGAAAGCTTTGGAAACAGTGTTCTAGTGATGTGTTTGTTAACCACCATGTTCAAATCCACAGATAGGAACATGTTCTATTTTTGATCTTTGGCATTGTAGATTAGTTTAGATTATATTAATGCTTCTCCATACATCCTGTGCCTTTTAGTCCACTGTAGAAGATTTCATGGAATTGTATAGGCGAATCACTGTGAACAGCATTGATCTAAAATTTCAAAAAAATAATCCTACTTGTATAAAATCATATATAAAGGTGTACTGGACAGTTTTCGGTTCAGTCAGATTATTTATTTACTAAATGAATGAACTAATGACTCATTAATCTGAACATTCCAAAAAAAAAATCATTCAAAGTCATTACATTTATTTAGTATTATGCTTTGGGCAAAAGGTTGCAGTATTGTCCACCATTTAAAGAGTCCTAAAAAATCTAGTGATGAAAAGCTGATAGAAACAAGTGTGATATTCAGCTTGCATGTGTATGAAAACAATAAAAACAAGGCAGGATTGGGTAATTGGTGGTTCAAATTGAGGGAGAAAATGGGTGAAAAATTTTAAACTAAGCGATTTTTCAAATATTTCACCTTATACTAGTATCCTACCAAACGCTCCTGTAGATTTTCCTTAAAGTACAACATCACTTTAAACTGGTAAATCTCGCTCTAGAAATATTGTAGGCAAGTGTGCCTGTTCACAACAAATGTGGCAGTGGATAAATTTTTATTCTGGCTTGAGTGTCTTTATTTGACTTAAATATCAGGGAACAAAGTCTTCATTAATACCTTTATTAATACAGACGAAGCTCTTAAAGCGATTTACAAAGACAAAGACCACATACACCATTTTTGACATTTTTGTGACGACAATGGAATCTGGCTTCCACTTTTATCCTATCCGTGCAGTGAACACACATACACACCAGTGAAACACACATAGTGGATAGTGAGCACATGTGCTTATTTGTTAATTTATAAGTAATGGATTCAAAATAAATACTGTGACCTTGTCTGAATACTGAAACAAATGACTGATTCTCAGAGATTTACTCTGTGTTTAATGCCTCAAGATTATTTCCAATAAGCATTTTAAAGCTGTCATGTGTGCGTACAGTGTATCTGCGTGTCTCTTAAATTAAATCAATCTTGTGGTTAAAGATGAATTCTTGTAAAGAATGAGTGTATAAATGCCAGTTCTTGTGACCTTTTGGCCTTTTACCACTTTTGACCTTTTAACCCTTGCAGTATGCAACATGGGTGCACACATACACATGCAGTAATACAAGCAGGGAATGTTTCATTATACGTAACATCACCTTGCAGTAATTCTCTGTTTATCTGCAGATCAGCATTTATTGTTATTGCTAAAAAACAGGTCAAACGGCTTAAGACCTAATAAAGTCTATAGATGTCTCAGGATCTTACTCTGTGTATGCCTTGGCATGATGTGCATGAAGTAATACATTACTTCATACTTTCATAGATAAGTTTAAATCCATTCTCACTGTGTTACTGTGATATTGTGTATGGTTTAAAGGGAAATGGTTTTCCAGCACTTCTACATATTTAACAGTTGAGTGCATATGAATACAGGCATTCAGCGTGGGTTTAATGTAAAACGCTACATTCTAGACACTCTTCTAGAGAAAGTTTCCACACTGGCGGTGTAGAGTTTAATTCCTCTAATAGCTTCCTCACCTAAGGTTAATGAACACACTGCCTGATGCCCGAGACAATGTAACCATAATTTGAGAAGCTTTTTCTACAATTGACCTTTTTACACCAAACTTAACTGTGTTTAGCTCAAACACAGATGTATGCATAAGCAGCGTTTCTTTTTTTATGTTAGGTGGTCCTGATATAATGACCAATGAATATAGCTACAAGATACAGTGTCTTGCAAAAAGTATTCAATCCTTTTAAATATCATTAGATTCATGTGGATTATGACACTTGCAAATTATATTTTGTGTGACATCTTATTTTAAAAGAGTCTCTTTAAAAGTGCTATTAAAAATCAGTAACTAAAAATGCTGCTTGCATTCAACCCCTGTGCTGTGGAAGCGCCAATGTTAAACATATTGATACCACAGCTGAACAAGAATCAATAAACAATCATTAACCAGCCATATCAAGAGCTCTATGTACAGCTGGCCTGTACACAGCCATGGAGGGTGGCTAAAAAGTCAAAAATGCACCAAAGTATGTCTAGCATTTGCCAGAAAGCATCAGAGTGCCCCAATTAAACTGTGGGATAAGATTTTTCACATCATCCAACCAACCTAAACACCTTGGAACAGATCTGAAGAAATTATATGTAAAAAGTGCTGGTGAACTCACCTTAACACACCGTACCAAGTTGGTACAACAGGTACAATTTTTTAGTTTTTTACTTTTATTTGAAGATCTGATAAAACATAATGCATTTTGTGGCCTATGAGCAGATCTGTTTGCAAGAAAAATCCTGTTTTTAACAACCCACGTCATTTATAATCCAGACAAATCAAGACGTTTAAGGGGATTGAATACTTTATCAAGGCACTGTAGTGATATGAGGTACAGAGGCATTAAGTCCAGAACAAGCCGGTTCCTAGACAGCTACGTCCCCCAAGGCATCAGGCTGTTGAAAGCCAGCAGCAGTGTATAAGTCCATAGCTCATCACTCACACACACACACACACACACACACACACATCTGACCTCAGTTAGCACAACTATGGAACTCCACACCACATCTTCACCCCATGTAAACACACTCTGCACCCTGCATTACTAACTGGAATGATAACTAACAGTCTCACCTATATATCTTACAATATATCAAAAGCCTAATCAAATAGCAAGGTTTAACAACTGTATATTCTCATAACCTATACACAAGACCTTTTTATTAATGAGTGAGTTCAGCTACTTGATGGTGCAGACATTACTGACATAGGTATTTTAATAATGGTTAGCTTGTTTAATTGCCATAGAAAAGCACTGCCAATATAACACAACACTCTGGAGCAGCCACGCATGAGTCTAAAGTCTCCATGCCCAGTGCCATCCGGTACATTGAGGGGTATAAAGCTCTACAGCACTGGGCTGTGGAGCAGTGGAACTGACTCCTCTAGAGTGCTGCCTGAGCACATTTGAGTTACATTTTGATCTATAACTAATCATCCATTATCCATACTTGACCTCAGTAATTGCTCTCATGGCTGAATGCCATTAAATAATCACAGCAATGCTCTACAGCGGCTGTAAGAGAGACTGGAGTAAAATGACAACAAACTCCCTGGTATTACCCTTGATTTCAAAAGCAACTCTGGATGGCCAGGTGTCCACAAACCTTTGGACATATAGTGTATTAATGACATGTATATTTGGATGAGTGCACTAGTGTAAGTTAATGTGTATCCATTCTGTATGTTATTGTGTATTTCCATCTTGCAAGAGACATTGCAGTCTACCTACATGACAGTAAATGTGATGTGATGTCATTTGATATTACGCCACCAAATATTGCCCGGAGGAAGTACACCAAAATATTATATTATAGTGTAAAGTGAACGAGTAGGAGGGGTATATGTGTGTGTATGTGTGTGTGTGTGTGTGTCTGTTTGTAACCTCTGTATGTCTTGGCCTTCTACTCTGACAGGTAAAAAGCTCCTCTGTTCAGAGTGACCTGCAGATAATGAAAGGCTTCTTCCAGCTTGACAGAAGTACTTTCAGGGGTCAATAGCAAAGGTCACACACACACTCAACCATGCAGGGCTTCATGATGAACAGCTCAGTGCAGAGCACAGCAAAACTGAGTGTATTTACTCACCCACATACACACACACACACACACACATAGCACAAGCTATACACTCCCCATGTTTTTTTAGTTTTTTGTTTTTTGAGTTTTTTTTTTTTTCAAAATGTAGCTGTTGCTTGTGAACAAATGGATGTTTTTTAGGTAACAAAGATTTCCTATGTTAAAAAAAAAAACTAACAATACAGATTACACACTGACATGGTGGCTACTTTACCTTTCTGAAAAGCAAAAGGTTGGGGTTACCAGCATGGGAGTGTGAAGGCTAGCACATCAAGTTTCACCAAGCCTTTCAAAATTGGACTACTCAACATGCTAACTGCCAATTCTGTAACCTCAGGTAACAAACATCTGCAAGCATCCGTGCTGGCTGACATCATGATGGCCTTCCTACCCATCCAGAAAGAGTGAGGCCAGTTATGCTCCCTGGAACTTCCAGACACACATGACTGTGGCATCGCCGGGGACTGAAAAAGAGTTCTTTGCTCATACCAACAGTGGAACACTTTTGGTGCCATACCCTTCTTAAAACTTCAGGTTCAGTATTCGTGTTTGAGCATGTTCTGCTCCTCATTGCTTCACACTTTGGAGTGCTGAGTAGTTTGCAGGGAATGTTAAAAACTGAAGCAGAAGCTGTTTTCTGGTGTCAGAAAGATACAAAATGCTTTACCACAAAATTGTTGCATTGTTGCATACAGTGTACATCTGCACATGAAGTTATCAAGTTAAGATATAATGTAGAAAACATATTTACTATAACGGTCCCTAAATATAATCATGGCCTCTGTGGCAGTGTGACCCTAGGACACTTAAAGACATATATTGTCACTCATTCTGTACCAGAAAAAAAAAAAAAACAATTTCAGAAATAACTGAAAGCCAAAGCCTGAACAGTTCATATGATTAAAAAAAGAATTTGGTGTATAGGTTTGTTTTTATTTGGGAGGGGGGGATTCTGAAATCAACATAGGTTCAAATTTATACATACAGGTTGAACCATATACATACAGCACATCTAATATTTGTACCGTAGCAAGTTGCACCTTGGCCGGATACTTTTAGGTAGCCATCAACAAGCTAGTTGCAAAGTTTTGATTGGATATTTCAACACTAATCTTGGTAGTTCAAGTCGGTAAGTTCAGTTACAGTTCCTGCCACAGAGCTGTTCACATGTTTATAATAGAGTTGAGGTCATGATTTTGGGAATTCCTAAATCTTAATGTTAGCCTGCTGGGGTCATCAACTTTTTTGTCCAAGTTCCAACTGTCTATCTGATGGTTATGCTGAAGAATTCTAAGGTAGTCCTCCTTTATTGTATCATCTACTTAGTGCAACACTGGAGAAATGTCACATTCAAATAAGAAGCCAGAGAAAACGAATCAGGACAATGACTAAAGTTGACCTTAAACCCAGAAAGGGAACTAACTTACTAACACTAAAATGAAACTGTGGAAAACGTCCTCACTGATTACACTGGAGTAGAAGAATGTGGAACTGAGAGAATGATACGAGTTACTGCACACCATTAAATAAGGGGTGTAATATTATATTCTAATAGCCTGTGCATTAAAATGCATGGGCACTCTTTTTCATGCTATTATCATTCATTACAGATGGAGTTGAAGATATGAGTCTCTTGCTGACTCTGTGTGTTTGTAGAGGGGAAAAAAACAAGCAAATAGCTAATGAGCACATCTCCACCTGGTGGAGTTAAATAAAATAGCACACTCAATTTACACAGGTGGCAGGATGAATTCAGTCAATAGTACACAAACCCAACAATGCTTGCTACTTTATTGAGAAATAAATAGAGTCATGGGTCATGGGTTTGCAGGGTTCTGTTCCTTATCCCGGTTCTTCTTTTGACACACTCCTAAAAAAAGAGGTTTATCAAGAGTTCTTTAGGACGATGGTTTGGTAATTTAAGAGGTCATTTGTTTGATGGCTTATATATAATGTACAGGTCCTGTAGGTGGCTCTAAATAGTACCAAAAAGGGTTCCACACACTTACAAATGAGTTCTTCAATGATTTTTTTTTCCATAAGTGATTCATTATTTAGAATAAACAGGTTTAAATCAATGGGAATTTAATTATTTCTGCTTTTGAGCCCTGGTTCTATGATTCTTTATCACGTTTTTAGTAAAAGCTATATTGTATTATATAGAACTATGAGACGTCAAAACACCCAAGTGGTACTTTGCCTGGTGAAAAGATTCTTCAGATTGTTGGAAATCATTTTGTAGATGTTTTATCATAGAACTCTTACTCTAAATCTTAATAATGGTTCTATATGTATATATACATGTCTTTTTGACATTTGAAAATACTAGCTGTCATATACATTATATGAAATTGTTATGATTATCATATCAAAAGATATGTGCTAGCCTTACCCTCCCAGTGTTGTTAGCCCCTTGCGATGGCCAGTTGGCAACTTAAAATTACTAAAGATTACACTGTGAGAAATCCCCTCAAAAATAAAAAGCAAATACTTAAAAAAGATAAAATGACAATTACTTTGAATTCAATGGAAAATTGAGAATGGTTATTCCCTCTTGTAAACCTGTAAAATTGATCACTTCAGTGAGTCCGAGGCATCATGACCCTGTAGCCAGTTCACCGTTGTCCTTCCTTGGACTTTGGGTTGGTACTGACTGACACTTCATACTGATAACAATCCACAAGTGCTGTTTTAGAGATGCTCTGAGCCAGTGATTTAGCCATAACATGGCCCTTGTCAAAGTGGCTCAGGTTTTTATGCTTGCCCATTTTTCCTGTTCCAACACATCAACTTAGCTGCCTAATATATTCACCCCTTGACATATGCCATTTTCAGAGGCTTTATTGGTCAGTAAAAAGTATCTGAAGCACTGGATGAAGAAAGTGTGATAAATGTAGTCAAGGCTCTTACTGAAATTACTGTTTGTGAAAAAATACCCCTAAAAATGCATCATCAGCACACTGTAAATAAAACTCAAATATTTTTCTGGAGATATTTTTACAGGTCTCAAAACCCGGTGGAGGAGTCCCTGCTTCATCCATCGTCATCAGATTTAAAACTCAGGCAGATGTCCACTCTGATAGCGAAGAAGCTTATCAAATGCTTAGCCAGGCATGTTAATGACTGCTACTGTTTTTAGCTGCATTAACCTGGTCCATGCTTATATCATATAGAGACAATCATTATTTAGACAAAGCAGGTCAATTATCTCATTATTTAGACAGGACAAACCAATAATTTCCTCAAAATAAATTATTCAGATTAATTATCTGTGTAATAATTCATCATTTTCAGCAAGTGCGCAAGAGAGTGCACAAACCTGGCTAACTGAGTGCACTAACCCAGCAAAGGCAGTGCGCTACCCCAGTAAGTGAGTGCACAAACCCTGCCAATTGTAAAGTGCATCCCTAATGGAAGGCAGCAACTACTAACATTGTGCTTGCTGGTGCAGATGCTAATAATCTTAACTCACTTGATAGCGTTATTGCTAAATCTGGAAAGGCAAACTCCAAACATGTCTTAGTTATTGTAACAGGGGTATGTATTTATGTGTAAATTGCATTTACAACCAAACTAAGGCTTTACAGACAGTTCTCCTCTCAGCTAACAGCTTCCCACTTGCAGCGCTAAAGCAGAGGTTAGCACATCATTATCCAACTCTGCACAGTAAAAGCACTAGAAAAATGAAACTTTATGCAGAGGCAGTGTGTGTGTGCATATGTGTGTGTTATGCGGGCTGAATAAGTTGACCTGTGTGTGGGTGTGTGTGGGCCGCCGTTCCAGTGTGCTACCCGTTTGACCTTGCAAAAAAAGCAGTAATTAATTTGCTGCTTATCTCCCAGTTTCCACACGCTGTGGCGCATTTAAAAAGTGCTCTCTTCATTATTTTTGCCCCGGTTGTCTGTAATAGCAGCACCTTGGCTTTCTTTTTCTGAGCTGTTTATGACCTATTGATTTTTTCCTTTTCTGTATCTTCAGCTGAGAACATCAAGATTGCCATCAGAATTTGTGATCTTATCCTTTTTTTGTTTGTTTGTTCCCAGTGACTTTTCCTCTGCTTCATATTAACTCAGCTATCTCCTCTTCCTCTGGACACACACACACATCTCAAGTTCATCTTCATATTTAGTTGTTCTTCTTTAAACTGCAGGGATTTACTAAGAAGTCTCTTATGTAAGAGAGAACAGATGGTTGTGTCTTAGTCTAAAAATCTTAACCAATCAGCATCCGAAACAATGTAAAAAACAAAAATGCATCTAGAATGAAATACATTGAATCATGTTGTTCATAAAGTTTTAACCCAACCAAATGGATTGAATAACTAAAACACATTTACACATAAATATATATTTTTATTCAGCATGTAAAAAGAGCACAGAAACTGTAGTATAGTGAAATATTACATTTTTACATCTTAAAACTGTATCATAGTGAAAAAAGAGTACTGTATCCCAATGTACATCAATTAAAATACATTTACAATTAAAAGAGCAGAAACTGTACTATAGTGAAAGTATGGGACTGTATCACAATCTAACAAAAAATATCAGAAACTGTACTATAGTGAAAGTATGTGTACTGTATCTCAATCTAACTCAATTTAAAGAGCAGAAGGTGTACTATAGTGAAAGTATGGGTACTGTATCACAATCTAACTCAGTTACAGGAGCAGAAAGTGCAGAAGAGGCTCTAATTGATTGGGTGGGCATATGTATATATGTTTTATTCAGCATAGTAAACTTCTAAATAGTAAACATAGCAAAGTAAACCTATATTCTACAGTGATGACCAAATGATTTGAGACTGATCTTGGTTTCAATAAAGTTTGCTGCTTCAATTTGTATGGTGGCATTTTGTATTAACTCTAGATTGTGAAGAGTGAGCAGATGAATTACAATTAATTGGAAAGTCATTTCTTGCCATTAACACAAAATGGCCTGCTAACATCATCCCATCTTCTTGTTAGCTCAGGAGGAAGTGTTAATGAGGACAAGGCAGCTGATATAACTCTGTCATGCTAATTAGAAGATCAGACTGGTTGTCCAAAAAAACATGTGCAGTCATCATTGCATTGCTTAAAGGGGATTTACAGGCATGTCCTTGTAAGATAGCACCTAAATCAACCATTTCTTGAATCTTCAAGAACTTCACGGAGAGAGGTTCAATTGCCCTCAGGGAGCCCAAAAAAAGTCAAGCAAGCTCCAGGGCCATCTCCTAAAGAGGATGTAGCTACAGGATGGGATGGCAGAAGGCAGGTATGAGAGCATCTGCATGCACAGTGAGGCAAAGGCTTTTGGAGGATGGCTTGGTCTCAAGAAGGGCAGCAAAGAGGCTACTTCTCTCTTGCAAAAACATCAAGGACGGACTTACATTCTGTAAGCGGTATAAGAACTGGACTGCAGAAGACTGGGGTATAGTTATTTTCTCAGATGAAGCCCCCCCTCAGACAGTTTGGGACATCTGTAAAAATGATTGTCTGAAAAGGTAAAGCACCCTAAGATTATTCATGTGTGGGGTTGCTTCTCATCCAAGGGAATGGATTTATTCAAAATTCTGCATAAGAACACTAACATGAATAAGGACTGGTATCAAAACATCCTCAAACTGTAACTTCTCCCAATGATCCAGGAGCAATTTGGTGATGAACAATGCTATTTCGAGCATGACGGTACATCATGCCACACTGCAAAAGTGATCACCAAGCGACTCTGCGAACACAACATGGAAATGTTGGGTCCATGGCCAGAAAACTCCCCAGATCTCCAGATCTTATTGAGAACCTGTGGTCAGTCCTCAAAAAGAGGGTGGACAAACAAAAACACAGAAACTGTGATCAACTCCAAACACTGAATAGGCAAGAATGGATTGCCATCAGTCAAGATTTTGCCCAGAAGCTGATATCCAGTGTGCCAAGGTGAATTACAGAAGTCTTACCATTATAATAATATAATTATAATATAGATAATAATAATAAAATAAACTGAGGCTTTGTGAAAAGCAGTCTCAAAATGTTTGTCCACGACTGTAGTTGTATTGTTTTACTGAGGCTGTTCTGCTCATTCATGCTTAGAATTACCCTAAACATTCAGTTTACTTGTGTATTTGCTTTCTGCATGGGTCATCTGAAAAAACATTTGTAAAGATTGTTATTATTTTATTAATACATATTTTTTGAATAATGTATTTCTTGGTGTTACGGTTAAAAGGTTATAGTGAAAGGATTGCACTGTATTACAATCAACTATAGATTAGACAAACTGTACTATAGTAAAAATAATACTTTTTTCCCCTTTGTTTTGTTTATTGCCCTGATGTGCACGCAGTGACGCATGAAACACAAGCAATTGTAAAGTAAACAAGGCCATTTCTCCATTACTCACAGAATTGAACACCTAAATAAACATTTAATTAAACATTGGAGGACAGGTACTCAGCCTAATTAAACTGTATCAAGTTAATTACCTCTACTTCTCGCAGTGTAATTAAGTAGAGAGATCAGGCAGTTCCTTTAGGTGTGGATTACATGTGAGGAGATACAGTTACCATTACAACCCGTATACAGACACACACACATACACACACAGAGAGTGACCTGGGGCACATTGGCTATCTCCTTTATTACTGAGAGACTCCTTACTGAGACTAGGGCCACCGTATGATTGGGTTTTGTCTTTTCTACCACTTAACTCACGGCTGTCTCTGAGACAACTGCTTTAAGTGCTCTATCTCTGCAGCACTGAATAAAGCCTGCATCACACCAGCATTCTTATTTCAGGTCACTCAGAGTGTGTTTGGTGTGCTTTCATGAAAAACACAGGAGGAATATAGAGTATGACCCACATCCATTCTATCAAAAACACCTACCAGATACTGTAGAGTAAGCCTGTTGTAATCCCTGTTGTTGGTATTCTAATATGTGTGAATGAGTACACCTTTTCAGGCAATATTACTGTTGATTTGCATAATTTAACATGTTGGGGGACATATATAATAAAATAAAATGAACAAAGGTTCTGGGTCATTTTTATGTTTAATATGTTAAATTCAGATAAATAGAAATTGTGTGTAAAATGAGCAGAACAAAGACATAATTATGTTTCTTGAACAGAATGTGTTCACTTATTTACATTTAGAACATCATTCAACACATCATTTAGACGGTCATTAGAGGTGCACAACCTGAAAAAGACTGTAGATGGCCTTTGTAAGTATAGAGTTGCAAACTGTAGCCTCTCAGTTTAATAGCACCCCTTCTACCCCATTTATCAGCAGACAGAAACAGGACAAGGAGCCACCAGCCTACTAGAAAACATATAGCTGATGATCATCACTATTTTTAAGGAATGTCAGGAGTGCTGATATCATAAGATCTATTATAATCTGGCATTCAGAGATATCTACACAACATTAATGGTCAGATTTCCTCTCCACAATGTAGTTAATCACTTATTAAAGTAGCACTATGTAGTGTTTTTACCCTAAAGTAACAGCTTCAGAATCATGTTGATGCACTGCTTACCTGTAACACACAACTGCACCACTGCCATTGCTACTCAGAGTTCAGCATGCCAGAACACTGCACTATGTAACTTTGGTGAAGCAGGCAGATACATATTTGTGTAAAATCCTGTAATATTACTCTGCAGAGTCAGTCCACATGACTCTTTTGCTTTCACTGCAGGTTCTGTATCTTTCAGCCTGTAAAATGTGTGTGAACAGTGTTTCCTTTAGTGGTGGCTCAAAATTCGAATTCCACTTCCTGTCTGCAGGGGGCACCCAGGAGCAAGCAATGTCAATTCTCACATAACTGCCTTATGGCCTATTCTCACAGGCTACGAAATCTCGCCTCTGAGTAGTCCTTTGGCTCACCTTCTGGATTTGAGTGTCGGTTATTTTTAGGGCCTGTGTTACCAAACGTGAAAAGTGCCGGGATCATATACACAGAAAGTCTTTTTTACACTTTAGTTGGTGTGCTTTTGTCTGGATCAGTTAAGGAGTTTGTAAACAAACCGCAAGGGAACACTTGCCGTTTTCACACCTGCCTCACACCCGCCTATATAAGCAGTCCTAATGAGCCCTGGAACTAGCTGATAAGTGTGCTCAGGTGAGGGTCAGAACCTAGCCAAAGCACACGGAGCACATGGCCTGTCCATGTCCAATCCCCACTGAGGCCAGCAGAGGGAGACATTACAATAAACGCACTTACATAAAGCGGTCAACTTTCGGCAATGGAGTACCAGGGGCTCGACTTAAAGTAGGAATTGCACAGTCTATTCTTACAGTTTGCTAAAGTTTGCAAGTACAAAATAAGCCATTCTGACATTCTGTTCTAAAAAACTAATTAAGCAGATATCAAAACTGTCTAATGAAATGGCAATTCTGTAACATGCCGTGATGACAGGTAATATTATGTTATTTCTGTAACAGTAATGCTTCCCGTGTAATATTTAAATATTTTCTCTGCAGCCACTAACATCAGGTTAAGGCACTTGGTGTGTAAATTTGTTGCAATTTAAAAGTTTAACTTAGAATCACTTAACTTAGAAGCACCCATTTCTCCTCTCAGAACTAGACATAATTGCTTTTGGGCAACAAGTTTGGAAAAATCTTCTGTGTACACCTGGCTAATTCTTGGAAATAGATACATACACTACAAAGATAGGACCATCTGCATAGACGCATTTCAATTACAGCCATGATAGACTGTAGGAAGCCCTACCTTGTGCTTCCACACACTGGCCACTTTAATAGAAATGCCTACCTTCTACATTCACTCATTGGTCACTTTAATAGAAACCCTTACCTTGTGCTTCCACTAACTGGACACGTTATTAGAAACTCTAACCTTGTGCTTCCACTCACAGGCCACTTTATTAAAAACTCTAACCTTGTGCTTCCACTCACTGGCCACTTTATTTTTAAAACCTCTACCTTGTGTTTCAAGACCTTTTAAAGCAAATTAATGGAGCGTTTAGGTTTGTTTTTACAGAGATGAGATGGTGACAGTCCAAACTGTTAGCATAGAAACCTTCACAAAGCATCTCCATCAAACATCAAATACCAAACAGAGCTGGGTTATTGATTGCAGGGTGTGGATTTGATACCCAGGCCTACAAAATTGAAACTGTGGGACACTTGAACAAGACACTTCACTTCTCTGCTCCAGAGGTGCCGTAGCATAGGGAATAATCGGGGAAATAAACTCTTCTTTCAAGCCCAGTCTCTCTGGACGCCTGAGTGTATGAGATTCTGTAAGGGAAACAAGATTCTGTAAGTGTTCTGTGAGAGAAACCTCTGGCCTGTAGTTTATATCGCTGACCTTTTCCTACAGTCTGCAGTCTGTTGTGTTGGGTTTCAGTGCAATAAAAACAAGCCAGGATCAGAGCAAGCTCAGCCTCATGTAGTGACACTGATCCCAACAGGTAAATAACCTGAGCCCTGAGCAAAAGAAACCTGAAACCAGCTTCATGCCACATGTCCTGCTGCCTGACATGACCTGTGCTGCTTGAGCCTGGCCGGATAGGTCTGCTTCAGCTGAAGAAACCAACCCTCATCGATTTGCTTCAGGGCTAAATTTTACATGCCGTCTGAAGTGCCAGAGAGTCGGAGCGAAACATCTTGTGAGCTGCAAAGGCAGCTGAATACATGAATAAATAAAATTAAAATCAGTCAAGCAAACACAAAAAGGAAAAAAAATAGATAGGAAACAAACCCATCGGGAGGCTCATAGCAAATCAATTTAATTCCCCGCTTTTAAACACACTCTCTTACAGTAATGTGTGGTCACTCATGAAGGCGGTGATTGACAGAAAATTGACAAAAAGTGGTCAGGACAGAGGAGAAGCTTTAACTCCGCTGTTTATATTCTCTCATTAACCTCCAGCATTAACAACCTGTGGCTGCATTTTCCTGCCAAAAAAAAGCACTTTATCATCAACCCACTTATTTCCCAGTTTACTTCTCTAAGCCTGCCTGAGCACAAATGTGAACAATATTTTTTAATTGTTCAGATTTTATGATTAAATAGTTTTTATCATTTAATTTATAAGAAATTTAAGTTTATTATATATAATCATATCTAACGGGACGCTATCAGTTCGTAAAGATAAAAGATTTATCTTCAAATTACACAGAAGTAAGATATGGAGTTCCGCAAGGCTCAATTTTAGGACCGCTACTATTTACATTATACATGTTACCACTGGGCTCAGTTATAAGCAGACATGACGTTAAATTCCATTTCTATGCAGATGACAGACAGCTCTATATATCAACCAAACCTGATGATTAATTTAGATTACAGAAATTGGAGGACTGTGTAAAGGATATAAAACTCTGGATGTCATATAACTTCCTTCTCCTCAACAGTGACAAAACCGAGGTTCTCCTTTTAGGTCCAAAAGACACTAGAAATAAACTATCCGACTTAATGTTAGACTTGGCCGATGCTTCCATCATTCCTGGTTTAGCAGCTAAAAATCTTGGCGTCACATTCAACTCAGATTTATCATTTGAGCAGCATATAGCTAATATTAGTAGGATAGCTTTTTTGCAGTTTAGGAACATCGCCAAACTAAGAAACTCCTTATCTCTACGGGACGCAGAAAAGCTAGTACACGCTTTTAATACCTCAAGGCTAGATTACTGTAATGCACTACTGTCAGGTTGTTCCAGCAGGAACCTCAATAAACTTCAGCTGGTTCAAAATGCTGCAGCCAGGGTCCTTACTAAAACTAGAAAATTTGACCATATCAGTCCAGTTCTATCAGCACTTCACTGACTCCCAGTTAAATTTCGTATTGATTACAAAATTCTTCTATTAACATATAAAGCCCTACATGAGTACCTGCGAGATCTTCGCTCCTGAGTACCTGCGAGATCTTATTACATATTATAAACCATCAAGACTACTTAGATCTCAGGGTGCTGGACTCTTACTCGTTCCCAAAATTCAGAAAACCTCAGCAGGGGGAAGAGCCTTTTCTTATAAAGCGCCCCAACTCTGGAATAACCTTCCAGATAATGTTCGGGACTCAGACACAGTCTCAATCTTTAAATCCAACTGAAAACTCATCTGTTTAGTTTAGCTTTTGGTAATTAATGTTTCTTAGATAAAGGTTGCAGGCCCAGGGGTTCGCGGACACAGGGAATTATAGTACACTGAGACGCTCGAGCTGTCATTTCGCTGCTTACACGCGATCATACAGGTTTGTGGACGGTGGGGCAGACAGACGCTAGCGTTTCAGGGTGCTCCTGTGTCTATGTTACCTTCTGGCTCTCTCATTTTAATTAGGCTGTTATAGTCAGACCTGCCGGAGTCGTCAGAAACATTCTGATACTGCCCAACATTCTCTGCTCTTAATAAAATTTATCTGAGAACTAACTCTCTCTTTTTACCTTCTCTGAGTAAATGGCCACCCAGCCCGACATGCTGGAAGATTGCCCGCTGAGGTCCCCTCTACCTGCGTCAAACCAGCTGCCACCTACCGGTCCAACAAGCAGGCCCTCCACCAACCACCACCCATAGCAGACCAGCGGCCCACCCGCCTACCACTGCTACCTGTTTAGTGACCATGTTAAAACCATTATTAACTATGTTATACCTGGTTTGGTAATTTTTTATTTTAATAGTTCTGACCAGAGGAGGATGGGTCGGGTCCCCCTTGTGAGTCTTGGTTCCTCCCAAGGTTTCTTCCTCCAGCTCTGAGGGAGTTTTTCCTTGCCACTGTCGATGTTGGCTTGCTCACTGGGGGTCTTTGATCCATCATATCTTACGTTATTTTCTTTCGTATTTTCTTTGTCTCTGTCTTTTATTAATCACTATTTATGTAAAGCTGCTTTGTGACAACAACAGTTGTAAAAAGCGCTGTACAAATAAATCTGACTTGACTTGACTTGACTATAATTGACAAAGCAAGGCAACGTATAATTCTATAGTGCATTTCATACACAAGTGGTTTTGCATAAATAAAACAAGAAAGGAACATCAACCATTAGAGTAAGGGGGGGGTCTAATAGTCATTTTAGCTTGGCATGATATTGGGTACCAAATGGGCTGGTTTCATAATTTCTAGAGCTTTGGTGCTTAGCAGACTAAATGTTAATGCTAGTGCTTGTACAACTTCGTTATGTGGATGGAAACATGTTGATAAGGGAGATTAACAGAGAATAGCTAAGCTGGTTGCTGACATGCTTGAACTGATAGAAAAACTACAGTAACATAAATAACCTCTCTGTATATTTGGGGTTATCAGAACATCTTCTCAGAATGTACAACACGTTTAACCTTAAGGTGGATGTGCTACAACAGCAGAAGCCCACATCAAGTTCCGCTTCTGTCAGTCATGAACAGAAAGCTGAGGCTGCAGTGGGCACAGGCTCACCAAAACCGGACAGTTGAAGAGAAATGTAGCCTGGTCTGATAAATCTGCTGAGGCACACAGATGCTAGGGTTAAACATTTGGCACCAACAAAAATCAACAGTCCAGGCTGGTGGAGGTGGTGTAATGGTGTGGATAATGTTTTCTGGGAAGCCACGTTTCATCTTCAATGCCCTTGCTGATGGAAGGAGGTTTGCACTCAAAATCTCACAATACATGGTCCCATTCATTCTTTCATGTACACAGACCAGTCGTCCTGGTCCCTTTGCAGAAAAACAGCCCCAAAGCATGATGTTGCCACCCCCATGCTTCACAGTTGGTATGGTGTTCTTTGGATGCAACTCAGCATTCACTCTCCTTCAAACACAACGAGTTGTGTTTGTACCAAACAGTTCTACTTTGGTTTCATCTGACCATAAGACATTCTCCCAATACTCTTCCAGAACATCTAAATGCTCTCTAGCAAACTTCAGACGCGCCCAGATATGTACTGGATTAAGCAGGGGAACACGTCTGGCACTGCAAGATCTGAGTCCCTGGCGGCGTAGTGTGTTACTGACGGTAGCCTTTGTAACCTTGGTTCCAGCTTTCTGCAGGTCATTCACTAGGTCCCCCCGTGTGGTTCTGGGATTTTGCTCACCGTTCTTGTGATCATTTTGACTCCACGGGCTGAGATCTTACGTGAAGCCCCTGATCGAAGGAGGTTACCAGTGGTCTTGTAGGTCTCCCATTTTCTGGTTATTGCTCCCACAGTAGATTTCTTCACTCCAAGCTGCTTGCCTATTGCAGATTCAGTCTTCCCAGCCTGGTGCAGGTCTACAATTTTGTTTCTGGTGTCCTTCGACAGCTCTTTGGTCTTCAGCATAGTGGCGTTTGGAGTGTGACTGTTTGAGGTTGTGGGCAGGTGTCTTTTATACTGTTAATGAGTTCAAACAGGTGCCATTAATACAGGTAATGAGTGGAGGACAGAGAAGCCTCATAAAGAAGAAGTTACAGGTCTGTGACAGCCAGAAATCTTGCTTGTTTGTAGGTGACCAAATACTTATATTCCACCATTATTTGCAAATAAATTCTTTAAAAATCAGACAATGTGATTTTCAGATTTTTTTTTTTCTCATTTTGTCTCATTTGAGGTCTACCTATGATGTCAATTACAGGCCTCTCTCATTTTTTTAAGTGGGAGAACTTGCACAATTGGTGACTGACTAAATACTTTTTTCCCCACTGTATATATGTATATATATATATATATATATATATATATATATATATATATATATATACTCATAATTCATAACTTCAGGATAAATTGACGAGTATATATACAGTATCTAAAGTCCTAGGGTATGAATTACATGGAATATTGTTTTTGCAGAATTTAAGAAACCAGCAGAGTGATAATTGGAGCTCATGGTCCCCATTGACATCCCAATACAGACACTATGATTCAAAATTCATAACTGGAAAGAATTGGATTTCCATTTCCCATAATGCATTCCACCCCTGGCACTCTTGGTGTACACTGTGAAATATTAATTCTTTATATAATTTCAAAACATTATTACACAGCCACTATTCATCTTTTCTGGGTCTAATTAGGAGAAGGCATCAGCAGGGAGGATGGCGGTGATTTTCTGCTGTGCAGTTTTGAGGCCAGTTGGTTTATAATTGAAATAAAAATTCAGGTCCTCAAGCTGTAAAATTCCTACAATGAAATGAACCATGGATTGAATATCTTTCAAACATATGCTGGAAGCTACGGGTAAATAATGACAAAACTGTAGAGTGTGTGTGTGTGTGTGTGTGTGTGTGTGTATACTTTAGCGGCACACTATATGTCCCTGTGTGCTGTTTAACCCTTTAATGCTGGAACTAAATGTTTTCTGTGTTTTTTATATAGATCATCTAAAGAACATGATCTAATTAAATATAACATGTGTTTGTCTCCCAAAGTTTAAACATTTTAAAATGAATATAACTGAATCTCACACTTCAGTGGCTTTTGGGGACTTGCTTGTTGGAGACTGATTTGCTTTAAATCTTCTGACATTTATTGATTTTGGCTTGTTTTGAGGATGTTTCTCAACACAAGATGCTGACAGGATAACTCATCTTGAATTTCAGTGTTCCCACCTAAGGCAATGTCCACATGTATCTGGACATTTTTGGAAATGTACTTTTTTCTCTGTCATGAGAGGGAGTGTGTTATCGTGAAATAGCAGCACGACTGTGATAAAAATACGACACTCGCCTTCGGCTTAGGTCTGCTTCATCACAGCCGTGCTGTTATTTCCCGATAACACACTCCCTTTCATGTTCTATTGCTTTAATATAGTACACTGGAATGCACCATAAAACCAGTGAACAACTGATGCACTCGGCCGAATGGCCGAACGATATGTTCAGCCATATGGACCACGATGCAACGCAGTTGCTGTCGGTGCAAAATTCAACTGGAAAGATGGTGGACAAGCGCAGAGCCACTGCAGCAGCAAATTTCGGTATAAGCAATTTGTTAAGAACTAGTAAGCCAAACAGCCATTGTTAGTGATGTATTTAATACACAAATTAATTTTCTACCTTCCCATCTTTAAACTTCCAGAGAAAAATAACATCATAAAACCAACACAAACAAACAAACAAAAAGAAACCATAGATATTTTTGGTGGCAACACCACTGTCCCTGAATCACACACTATTGATCAGTTTTAGTTTTGTTTGTTTTTTTTCAGTTTATTCCCTCATAGTGTAATTTAAAAAAAGTAATTCAGCCAATAGCAATGTGCAAGTTAACTGTGTGACAGCATTAGCACACGCCCCCTCCGGCACGTGCACTGTCAAGACACTTATTTATTGAACTGCCATGCAACATCGCCAGGCAACCAACACGTCTGTAGGTAAGCGCTGCATACCCTGCACCAACCCAGCTTGCAATTGCCAGTGACAGCCAACACCAACACCTAGCAATGTAGGGTAGAGCACCATCTACCCACCCTGGAGAGAGCAAGGCCAATTGTGCTCTCTCGGAGCCTCGCTGCCAATGGCTAGCAGCATGATGATTAGCAGGATTCAAATAAGCGATCCTCTGATCGTAGTGACAGCACTTTCATCTGCTGGTCATTACTTTTAAATACACACTAATCCTTTAACAAATCTAAAGCAGAATTTTCAAATATATCGTTTTCCAATGCAAAAAAAAAATCAAAAAATCTTTTTTTCCTCACAAAATGAACAACAAGGATAGTGAGCAGAATACTTTCTGTTTCAAAAAAGTGAATGTAACATTTTACTGGCTAAGGAGCTAAAACGTGTGCTCACAAGTTATTGAATATGTTGCAGGGACACAAACTTTGCTTGTTCCTATGTCGATACCAGGGGCTTCGGTGATTGGTTGAGTGATTAGGTGTTGCCTGAAAATGTTTGCAAAAATCCAAAATTTCAGAAACGCAGGAAAACAGATGATGGGAAGGCACTGGGTATAAATCTATGTGCAAATCTATTCAACACTTCTTGCAAAGCCAGCTAGCCATCTTATCAGCTTCTTTAATATGCCCCTGGTCTGATCTTTTCTACCATCAAGAGGATAAAAAGTATTTATGATTTATTTATAATTGAAATTGATTTAATCTCTGTGGTGTCTACGTTCTGTATACTCCACTTGCCATAAGGTTCAAAAATTACCAGAAGACTAAAGAGTGTTGATTTACACTGGTGATGTACAGCTTTCATGAAAATATAAACAAAGGCGATGGTGTACAGACACTGACAAATCAGATTACTGAGATACATGCACATCGATACCACAATGTCTGATTATTGACATATGCTCATGTAAACAGCATACTTCTATGTGTTAGATATTTGGATTTACGTTCACATCTGCATGTGTACAGAAACAGAACGGAATAAAAGTAAACAAACCCTTATTTTAGCACTACAACCATGAAATAGTGACAAACATTTGTACAGTGCGGAGCCATATGAAAATATTAATAACAGAATTTTGGTGAGAAATTAGAATTTCTGTCACATGTTCTGCTTTTTTTATTTATTTATTGATTGGTGATTTGATAAGCAATGGCAAATTTGCATGTTTAGAAAGAATTCTCAAAAATGTAGATGTAAGATGGAGTTTTCTCACAGTCAGATTATTGAATTGCTTGTAAACGTGCAAAATGGATCATTTCAATATTCTGATGTTCTGCAGTGATCAGAGAATTGTGTGCATGCAAAAACATACAGTGACAGGAAAGAAAAAAGGTCACACACAGGAAACTCCAATTCCACTCGCTGATCTGTTTAACTGTGGCCAACATCACACACTACTGGGGCTACTCAATCGGTTAAAGGGGACAAAAACAAAATGAATCACCCTTCAAACGTTAGATAAGAGAGAACGTTAAATCCATCTGGCCTTGGTTCAGTGCTGCTAAAAGCTGGTGTGCTAATTATGCCCTGAGACAGGCTGCCGTGAAGCTTGGGCTGGCCAGTGGGCATCAGTTGTTGTGGACATTCGTTGCATAACTGAAGCATAACTGAGGCATGATCACACATGGCTGACGGTAGGTTCCCAAAATGTTGATGACATGATCAGAAAGGCCAGGTGTGGTAAATGAGATGACTGGGGGACTTTACTAAAGGCTAAAGGACAACAGCTTCCAGTGCACTGCAACTAAAAATAACCGAATGGACAAATGGATGGGGTGGGTGGCACAGTCTGATTATTATCGACAGCAAGCCCTCTCTCCACTGACTGACCAGTTTCTGATAGGTCAGTCAATCAGTCTCTGTCTGAATAAACTATCCAGTCCAAGGTTTTACTAATAACACAATTATTATTATTATTATTATTATTATTATTAAAAATGTATCATGGTAAATGTAAAGGGACTTTTTTGCATTGCAGTGGAGGCAGAAAATAAAATACATAATGCATTCAATTAACATTTCATTAAACAGCACTTAATCTTTAAACTCAATCTGGTACACAGTTCATCAGGTATGAAAGTCAAAAAATGATGCTACTAATTTGTACATGTCAGGACATTGTACTGGCATTTTTAAACCATTTTTTAACTAATCTGTAGATGTTTTCAGAAATTAATGCAGGTATTTGTGCTTATACAGCATATAATGCAGTTAATTTTTTTAATTAATGCAGTTCTTCATTAAATAGATTATGTCAAATAAGTAAATTAAATGATCATTTAAGGATGATTTTACTTATTTTGTAGGTTTTCTTCTGATGACTCTTCCATGAAGGTCATATTTGTGCAGGTGTCCCTGCACAGTAGAATAGTGCACCACCGCTCCAGAGCCTGCTCAAGATCTTTGGCAGGTAAACAGGGTTTTGTTTTGTCTTTCTAGGAATCCTACAAAACAGTTCTCTACAAACATTTCCTTGGTCTTCCAAACCTAAACATGACCTACGGTTCCTGGCAACTGTCATTTCTTCTTTACACTGCAAACTGTTGAATAACTTCTTATAGTCTTTTCCTGCTTTGTTGGCATTGATAATTTTCATTAGAAGTGCTAGAAAAGAGGATGGGTTATGGGAGTATTTATAATCTTTGGAATTTGCATCACCTGGCCCTTAGGAGTCACTGTGAACATGGCATGGCAAATCTGGTGAAAGGTGTCGGAGAGCTCCATTCCTTTTAGGGTGCCTAAACTTTTGCACAGTGCTCCTTGATTTTTTTAGTCTTGTCACACTTCCTGGTCTCCCTTCAGCCTTAGAGTCCAATCGCTACAACTCCCATAATTCCCCTCTGTTTGCTGACTCAGTCACATGTCAACCCCTCATTCAGTCATGAACTCGTTTATCATCTCTGAAGCACTAATGCTTTTCACCTGTGTCTAGTTTCAACCTGTGTATATAAACCCGTGTGTTCAAAGCTTTGTTTTGTTTTGTTTTGGTCGCTTGCTTGAATGCTCTCTTGTTTTTTACTTTTTCTCCTGTTTCTCACTTATGTCTCTAGTTTTGCCCATGTCTGCTTCGATTTCCCTTGTATTTGTGCTCCCACATATTGCCCTGTTAACTATCACAAGCCACTTGTTATTAAACCTATTCTTGCATTTTACATCCACAAGCATCTTGCCTGTAATTCTAGTATTACAGGTTTACATCTTTACATTATTTTCTTTACATAGTGCACAGACCGTTGCATGGCACTGTATACCAATTGTGTATAAGATAGGGCTGAATCTTAAATATACTGTTTAAAAGCAGGGGGTCCCCAAACCGACAGAGAGATGGACATTTAGTGTGAAGGTCCAGCTGTGTGTTTACTCCAGATCTGCTCACTGCACCACAGACACACACACACACACACACAATCCAGAGCTATTTTTAGCACTGTGTTCGACATCGATTGAACTCATTATTATAATTTAACAGAGCGGCTCTACCTGCCTCTCTTAAGTGGATGTTCGCTTAAATTACAGCCTCTGCCCTCTCTATCCCATAATGTCATGCCACTGCTGATGAACATTTCCAGACACTTGATGGTCTGAATGCTCCTGTGCAGATCAACTGAGACACCGTCATACTGAACAACACCATTACCAGCATTATAGTGTTTATAATCTGTATGTGTCAGTTTATATACTGATTTTTGAAAACTGCTATGATATATATATATATATATATATATATATATATATATATATATATATATATATATATATATATATATATATATATATATATATATTATCATGATAAAAAAATCTTAAAACTAACTCTTAAAACTAGCAAGTCTTATGTAGTCTTTAAAGTCTTGTTCTTCCACTCCAACTCATCCCAAATGTCCCTAAGCTCCATCACTCCTAAGAGCACAGCTCACTGCTCCACAGCCTAGTGCTGTATACCCTTCTAGCCCACGTTCTGAACTGGGCACCATGATCTTAGACTCATGTGCTTATGACTGCTCTAAAGCATCCTGTTCTATTGGTCAGTGCTTCTCCATGGTGATTATACAAGCTGTGTTCCCCCTGACTCTTTAAAAGGGTCGCCTGGATAATATTGGACTTGAATCTTTAGTGTCCAATAAGAGCAGGTTTACTTTAAAAAATAAATATAAGTGCCGCAAACTGAGGGCCTGCGTTCGCTCTGCTGTTGGGCTGAGATGAATCCACTCACACTGCTGCCACTTTAGAAAGCCACCCACACACACTGGCATGTGGATACATACTGCACATGCATTGCATTATACACACACACACACACACACATACATGTCTATGCAGCAGGCACTATACATATATGCATAAGCTGATGCACGCACCAGGAATGCATGCATGGAAAAAAATTATGCAGGTTTATGCGCAAATCTGCACACACTGATTAACACACACTAATATACAGGTACTAATTTACATGTGCAATGTTCTCAAATTTTCCAATCACTCCTATTGACAACACTGCATGTTATTGGCTCTGAGGCATTTAACCTATTCTCCCTGCCAAAACATTACTTGTGCAGTTATGCTAGGATTGGCGTTTCTATGGCAACTGCCTACACACACATGCCCACATGATACTGAGTATTAAACAAATACCTTCCAAAAATGTTTTGTAGTCTTGGTAACACAAAGTGCGCTGGCATAATGCGGTGTACGAAGTTATAATTAAAAGCTGCAAAAAGTTCACTGTCAGCTCATTCTCATTTGTGCGAGATGCTAAAAATGCTGCCCAGGCCTTTACACCGAACCCGATAAATATATGCACCAGCAAAATGCATCTTTACTCACATTTGACAGGAACGTCTAATATTAGTGTTCTGGCATATTTTCCCATAGGGTTTTGTGCACACAAACACAGTAAACATTAAATATTCATCATTAAAGAGCCCATATTTTACATTTTCCTTGGGTTTTTATTTTTTACATGAGGTCTGCTCATGACATCTGTGTGGTTTGATGCACAGTTCTTGTGCACGTAACCATTCCTTAAACTCCCTTTACCCCTGAATTAATCAGACTACACCTTTTAAAGGAACAATTTGGTGAAAAATCAAACAAACATGACTCATCACTGATCCTAGATGCAGACGATCAACCAAGACGTTTGATATCTGAACAAAACGAGAACAAAAACAGTATAGTACAGGACAGACTGCAGAAAAGAATTCCACATTCTACTATGGTTAAGTTTAGGTTAGGTTAAGGTAGATTAAGTCTAGGTTGAGTAGATTTACACTGGATAGGTTTAGGGTCAGGTTTAGGGTAAGTTTAGCCTATGTTTAGGTTAGATCTAGGTCTAGGTGAAGTGGGTTGAATTTAGGTTTGGGTTGAGGTGTAGGTTCAGGTAATAAAATTTGCACTTTGTAACCTTCCCTGTTCAAATCATTTGGTTTCTGTGTATCTGAGTTGCGTCAGTAATGTGTCTATATGCACGACTGCCGAGCTATATTTAGGACTCATTTACTAATAATGAAATGGCCTTTTTGTACATATGTACAGATTCCTTCTTAAGACCGGGCAGTTTGAGTAACTATTCCAATTAAAATCTTAATCAAATCCAGATTAAATGTTTAAAAGGTCTAATTGTACTGCTTTTATTAATAAGTGTTTTAAATGAACTTGTTGTTGAAGTCCAGTGTTTGTTTGCACACGTCAAATACCAACAGTGTCATTGGTGATGGACTGCATCTAGGGTCAGTAATCGATAAATCAATCAAAACTATTTATCTGAAAGCAATATATATATATATATATATATATATATATATATATATATATATATTTATATATATATATATATATATATATATATACTCTGTTTTAATTGGCTCCCCTGTATCTCACCTCAAAAAGCAGCCCAAGACTCTCCTTAGCTAAACTGAAAGCCAAATAGGTGCATACATTATGTATTTTTCTAAACGTGTTGGTTTTATGGAGTCCCAGGTACGGATGGCTGTAAGATCACCAGGGATCGAAACTGTTGCCTTCTTATGGCTGCATCACCTGGAAGTCCCAAATGACATGTTCTGAAAGAAGAAGACAGTTTGATGTTCAGTGGTATGAGCTCTTTATTTGCTCTACTTTATACATTAAACCTGTGTCAGTGCTTTGAACTTCTACAGTGTCAATACATTCATCCTAGTTCGATTTATTTTTCACACTGGTCTTTAGCCACATGTTGTGATCACAATGAATGCTGCATCAAAATCTTGAATCAATATACAGTTAATGATTGCATGTCACTAGGGAAAGCACACTGTGGAGGAAAGAATCAGCTGTGCACAAAATGAGCTATTAGTTTTTTTTGTGCTTAATCCGTGAGAATAAATGATTGGACACAATCTAATATAGGAGTTAACACACCTTTCAAATTTACTGTGACAGGAAATGAAATTACACAGCAATACAGCACCCGCTGAATCAATGTACGGTCATGTGTATGATTTTCATCCTCTGATCAGAATTCACCTGATTAATATCACTTTCTATTCAGTGTGGTGAGTTTGAAAACTGATCCTTCATCGACTGCCATAAGGTCAAGAGTTTGTGGAGTTTGAAGTGTGTTTAGGATCATTGCTCTGCTGTAGTAGCTCCTTTCATCCTTAACTCCACCATTTGTGACATAGCTGTCATTTCTGCCATTTTTTTCCTATCTTCTTATAGTCTTCTCCTGCTTTCTGGACATTGGTCATTTTAATCAATGATTAGTGCTAGGCAGCTTGTGTCTGCTAATTGGCTGCTAATTATTATTAGCATTATAAGCATTATTATTTATAAAGCTTTGGAATTTGCATAACCTGCTAACAATCATTGTGAACAAATCATAGCCATGCCAAGCTAGTTGTGTGAGGCCTGTCTGAGGCCTTCAAAGCAGATGTAAGACAGCCAGGGTGGGGGAGAAGGACTGTTACCTGATATTTGTTATCATTTGCATGCATTTATTCAATATCATACAGTGACAGTGACATTCACTGAACCTAGCACTCAGCTTTAGCCTTAGAAGCATACTAGGCTTTGACCTACTGCAAGACTACATTTTCTTTTACCCCTTTGACCAGAAGCTGGATCAGTGTTCAAACATGAGCATTTTAAACAGAACATAAATATATGAATATATTTTTAATTAATCTCTCTAGATAACCAATCTAACAAGTCTTTCAGCAGCTCATATTATTCATGACTGACTCTGAAAACAGTATTTACAGGCCTTCAACACCACCATACAGCATTGTTTTGAAGCAGTTAAACTAACCCAGCCTCCACACAGCGGGGTTAGTTTAACACACCATTCCTGTAAACAAGACTCTCAAAGTAAACAGTGAAAGATCCCCTAATATACTATACATTCACAACAGCTGATGTTTGGGACACTGGTGGACCAGAAAGATGCTGTAGATGTGATGGAAAATAAATAGTTGCTGATATTTGCTTCAGTTGAGTTGTTTATAAATGGCCAGATCTGCTGGAAATGTTCAGACTGTGTCAATATATTATATTAATCTCGCTCAAAAACATTTGAAATAATTTAGAAAAAAAAAGTGTCAGGTTGTGCCTTGCTCTCCCTTATAATTAATTACACTAGGATGTATGAGCACCATGGTCTGTAGAGACCTTCTGATGTGTGTCATATACATACATGTGTAATGAGTCCTAAATCTGCTGTAAGTCCTCTACAGGTTCTGTAAATGACACACAAAGCCCTCTTTGACAAATTTAAAATCCCTTTACAAAATATGTCGCCAATGAGAAGCCCACAGTGTCTCCCTGTGCTTTTGTAGTGCAGTGACACATTCAGTGTGTGGATAACGATTCACTAATTACTGCCTCATCCAGCCTTTCAGCTGCTGCAGTTTAAAGAGGCCTTCAGCTGGAGGAGACAAAGCAGAATGTAATGTGAGAGGGCTGAGGCTGCTGTGGAGGAAACGCTACACTACACACACATATACACACACACGCTCAGGCTCTGGGTGCACTGAAACAGACCGTCACGGCCACTTTATCAGAAACCCCTCCACTGCAGCTCCCCTTTCCAGAGTGTAGTTGAGACTGTGGCTAGTGTTATGATAGTTTTCTGATGAAATGTTCTTTCAAATGTTGTCCATTTATTATTAACACCAAATACACCAACAAAATAAGCAATCAAGGTGTGACTGAAGTGCATGTTTTCATTTGAACTTCAGTTCAAGTGGTTTTTAATAAAAATGTTGCATTAACCCCTCATTTTTCCATGCTCTAACGCGAATAGACAATTGACCGATAAGCAGTTCTAAACTATATGTAGCCTGTTGCCTTATTATGGCAGATTAAGGAGGTAAAAATGTTGAGTTGATTTCAAGTGTTGAATTTGTATTTGTTTGACGATTAAAGCAGAAGATCAAAAAGACTAGATGACCGTGGAAGACATCTAAAGTAGATGATCACAGAATTCTTTCCTTTGTAATATAAAGCCCCGTCACAACATCTATCCAAGAACACTTTGAGGAGCTAGATGTGTCCTTGTAAAAGTCTATAATTAGGTCTATAATTAGATGTCATCTGCCAAACATGGTGGAGGAAGTGCTATGGTATGGGCATGTATGGCTGTCACTGGAGTTTATTAATGATATCACTGCTGATATATGTAGCAGAATACATTCTGACGTGTATAGAGCTATACTTTCTGCATAGATTTCTTGAAATGCTGCAAAACCCTATGCTATGGTGCTTCATAGTCATATAGATAATAACCCAAAAACATACCAGAAAAGATACATGGCTGATTGTAAACAGTCCTTCAGTTCAGACCACATATGTCAAAATCTGATCCAAAAAAGAGAAAGGAAAGCCCCACCTTTATGACAATGCTAATTACATGGAATTAATGGGATTTCAGTAGTATCTTAGCAGGAAGCTAACGGTTCTACATCATACATGAACATCCAAGGCTTGAACTGAAGCTTATAACCGATGTTACCATGTATTTTAACTCTCTCCATTTCTAACAACTGACTGACACACACACTACATTTACATTTTAGCTATTTATCAGACACTTTTATCCAGAACGACTTACAAAAGTGCTTTGCTGTCTACTTAGAACAAATCTCTAGCTATTGTGAATAGTCTAGAGTCCAAAAATGCCTCTAAACGTAGGTAATGCCAAATATACAAATCTGAAAGGACTGAAAGTCAAGGGAATCAAGAACAATAATTTAAAAGCAATGGCAAGCCTTTAAAGCAGCATTAAGGGGGATTGGTATTTTTTGGTCATGGTCTCACCCTTCAGATGAAGAGTGCAATTTAATGCAGTAAAGACAAATTGCTCTTTGAGTCCCCCCCCCCCCCAGGCACACATGACATTTGACATGCTGAGAGATACAGAACCGTACCTGAAAGTGAAAAATTGATGTTGATGGAAGCAGTTGAGCGTATTGCAGGAGTTTACACAAATAAAAAACCTTTGTACCCACTTCACCAGAGTTACATAGTGCAGTAGTACATGTGACAAGCCCAGTGTAGCACTAATATAGATGCTATTCTCAATACTCATTGTCGTTGAAGACCACAGACTGAAAACACAACACACTGCAAAGACCACAGACTGAAAACACACCACACGGCAAAGACCGCAGACTGAAAATACACTGCAAAGACAACAGACTGAAAACACACCACACTGCAAAGACTGCAGACTGAAAATACACTGCAAAGACCACAGTGTGGTGTGGGGTTTTATTAGTCTGTGGTCTTTACAGTTTATTTTCAGTCTGTTGTCTTTGCAGTTTATTTTCAGTCTGTGGTTTTTGCAGTGTGTTGTGTTTTCAGTCTGTTGTCTTTACAGTGTGTTGTGTTTTCAGTCTGTGGTCTTTGCAGTGTGTTGTGTTTTCAGTCTGTGGTCTTTGCAGTGTGGTGTGCTTTCAGTCTGTTGTCTTTGCAGTGCGGTGTGTTTTCAGTCTGTGGTCTTTGCAGTGTGGTGTGTTTTCAGTCTGTTGTCTTTACAGTGTGGTGTTTTCAGTCTGTGGTCTTTGCAGTGTGTTGTGTTTTCAGTCTGTGGTCTTTGCAGTGTGGTGTGTTTTCAGTCTGTGGTCTTTGCAGTGTGGTGTGTTTTCAGTCTGTTGTCTTTGCAGTGTGTTGTGTTTTCAGTCTGTGGTCTTAACAGTGTGTTTTCAGTGTGGTAGTGGTATTTGCAGTGTTTGTTCATGCACATTAAAAGGTGCAGGAGAGCAGTTGAGCAGGTGTATAGAACTACCTGTGTACAGGTAGCAACACTCATTTACATTCATCCTCATCCTCCACACACTAATCCAATTAGGTATCCTTTCCAAGGTGTAGCTCCACCCCCTTTCTCTCTCCCCCCACTGACCCTCTCTCTTTATTTCTCTCCCTCTCTCTCTCTTTCTCTCCTCCCCATCTCCCCTCCTTCCATTTAGCCATCCTCCCGTCTCTCTCTCTCTCTCTCTCTCTCTCTCGCTCTCTCTCTCTCTCTCTCTCTCTCTCTCTCTCTCTCTCTGTGGGCGGAGCTCCGGTCGTGCTCCTGAAGCTCCTCAGTGAAGCTCGTGAGGAGAATGTGGGACGCGCGCGCGCTGTAGCGGAGCCTTTCTCTCTCTCACACTCTCTTTCTCTCTCTCTCTCTCTCTCTCTCTCACACACACACGCATACACTCACACACACCGCAGCTCGCGGTGGAGAGGACGGAGTGCATGCAGGAGCTGGACCACTTCAGCAAGGTAAGATACACACACGCGCGCGCGCATTCTGGATGACAGCAGTGTGTTACTGTGGTTGTCCGCATCATGAACACACACACGCTCGGGTAAAGAAGCGCAACAGTTTAGAGCCACTGGAGACGCAGTAGAGTGAAGTTCTACAGCGCCGCAGGAGCACACACACACACACACACACACACACACACACACACATACACGCTAAAGCAGTGTTAATATTAGCTACGCCAATATACAATGTTCAGCTCTCTCTCTCACACACACACACACACAAACACACACACAGCCTGCATTTAAAGCTGTGCGTTATAGAAAGTCTGTTATTCACAGTGGGGCAGAAAGAGACTACATAATAATGCTAGTGGTGTTTTTCATATGTTAGACTGTCTGTGGTTTAGATTTAGGTTTGGGTTATGTTTAGAATTAGTGTACATTTAGGTTTAGATTTGGTTTATAGTTAAGCTTGTGTTTGGGTTGGGTTTAATTTTAGTTTACATTTAGGTTTGGTTTACATGTAGGTTTACATTTAGGTTTACCTTTAGGTTTAGTTTATGTTTAGGTTTTGGGTTGGTTTAGGTTTAAGTTACATTTATGGGTTTGGGTTTGGTTTATGTGTAGGTTTGGGTTTTGTTTACATTTAGGTTTGGTTTATGTGTGGGTTTATGTTTTGGTTTGGTTTAGGTTTAGTTTACATTTAGACTTGAGTTTGGTTTATGTTTCAGTTTGGATTTAGTTTAGGTTTATGCTTTGGTTTGATTTAGGTTAATTTACATGTAGGTTTGGGTTTGGTTTACGTGTAGGTTTGGGTTTCATTAACATTTAGACTTTAGTTTTGGGTCTGATTTAGACTTAGGTTTGTGTTGGGTTTATGTGTAGGTTACGCTTATATTTAGGTATGGTTTACATTTAGGTTTAGGTTTGGTTTATATTTTGATTTAGGTTTAAGTTTGGTTATTTTTAGGTTTAGTTCACATTTAGATTTGGTTTAAGTTTGGGTTAAGGTTTGGTTTACATTTAAGAAAAGTTTGAGTTATTGAGTTATTAATTTTAGGTTTAATTTACATTTAGATTTTGGTTTAGTTTACATTTACATTTAATTATGGTTTATGTTTAGGTTTGAGTTTAATTAAAATTTGGTTTAGTTTAAGTTTGGATTACATTTAGGTTTAGTTTACATTCAGATTTGGTGTATGTTTATGTTAAGTTTAAATTTAGGTTTAGATTTGTAGATTTGGCTTTGGTTTTAGGTTTATTTTGGTTAGTTTGATTTTGTATATAATTGTGGTGTGATTTGTTTTTTTGGTTTAGGTTTAAATGGGTTTGTTTTGTTTTTGTTTATTCTACTTTAGATTTGTTTAAGTCTATATTTGATTTGATTTGGTTTGTTTTGGTTTGTTTGGGTCTAAGTTTAATATTGGTGTGTATTAGTTCAGATGGGATCTCTGTGTGTGTTAAGTTTGTTTGGGTTTAGAAAAAGGTTGCACAATCGTGGAAAAAATTGCATTGCAATTTTTTTCTATGACATGTTATGCAATATTAAAAAATACAGGAAATGTTAGCAAAATAATCTAGTTTTATTAACATACTCTGTGTATCCAAGATTGAAGTAAAAGAAATAATACTTAGCAGATATATATTGCCTTTGGAAATGAGAACAGTGGAATTTAGTTTTGTATAAACAACCATTACATGTTTGATATAATCTGCACATCCTTGTGCATGCACACATCGCAGTGACAATGCAGAAATCATACATTGTGCAGCCTTAGTTTAGGTTTTATTTCATGGTTTTGGTTTAGGTTTGATTGGGTTGGTTTTGGTTCATGTTTGTTTAGGTTTATATTTGTTCTTGTTAATATTTGTTGGAGATTAGGTGTCGATTTTTATCAACTCATTTAGCTTTGCTCACAGAAGAGCGGTGTGATAATTTTGATAATGGTGGATGCTGAATGTTTCCGTAAATGTGCAGCTCTTTTCATTGTAATTCTTCCTGCTGTACAGACTAGAGATTTAAACCTGCTGTTTAATAAAGTCTTTGGCAAGACAGGCTGGCTTTATTCACTGATCCATGTGCCTTGCAGTGTAAACCCCAGCATGTGGGATGTGAACACTGATTGTTGTGATCCAAGCAAAATTACATAAGAAATGTTTGAGCTGTTAAGCCATAAGCTAAATAAAGGGTTCATTACATTGTATTGATTCAAATGTATACATTGCTTTTACATGAATGAATTTGTACATCACATTAAAAACAAATACCAATGTAGTCTGTATGTATTTACCTGTTGGTTCATTTATTTGTTTGAACTACATCTAAATTATTCACTGTGTACTGTACTGTTTTCAGTATGTACTATAAATTTGTCTGTATCTACTATGAATTACTCAGTATCCACTATGAATTATTCAGTGTATGCTATGAATTATTAAATATGCACTATAAATTATTTAGATTTTACTGTATGAGTGTTTCAGGCATCTACAATGAATGATACAGTATCCACTACAAATGATTCAGTGTCCACTATGTATTACTCAGTATCTACTGTATCTGCTATAAATTATACAAAGTCAACCATGAATTATTCAGAGTCTGCTATGTTTCAAGTGTCTGCTATAAATTATTCAGTATCTACTTTGAATTATTCGGTGTCTACTGTGAATTATTCAGAATCTACTATGAATTATGCAGAATAAACTATAAATGTTTCAGGTGTCTACTATAAAGTATTCAATCTCTACTATGAATTATTCATTTTCTTCTATGAATGTTTCAAGTATCTAATTTGAGTTATTTAATATTTACTATAAATTATTAAATTGTTTCTGTGTATTATTCAGAATCCACTATGAAATATTCAGTTTCTACTATTAATTATTTGGATTTTTACTTTAAATGTTTTAGATGCCTACGATGTATGTTCCAGTGTCTACTGTGAATTCTTCTTTATCTATTATGAATTATCCAGTTTTTATTAAGAATTATTCAGTATCTGCTATGCATTTTAATATCCACTATGCATTTTCAGCGTACACTATGAATTATTCAGTATTTACTATGAATTATTCAATATCTACTACGGAACTGTGTAAGGTAGGTTAAGTTTATAATTTCTTAACTTTGGCTTTAGGCATTGGGCTGTTAAGTCTTTATGTAATGATGGTTATCTGAGTTGTTCCATGTTTCCTAACTCTAAAGTTCTGTCTCTCTTTTTGTTCTCTCCTCTGCAGCCATGGAGGGACATGTCTAAGGAGGACCCAACATAACTCTCTTATTTGGCATTATTATTTTGTTGTAGTTGTTGTTGTTGTTTTCTTTCCGTTTCTACTCTCCCTGCCCGCGTTTGTGATCAACATGGCGGACAAGGCCGGCCTTGGAGTTCCGAAGTCGAACGTTCGCTCCAGCTCATCTCTTCCGCCGGAGCCAATTGAGATAATCCGGACCAAAGCCCGGTCCAGACGAGTGCGGATAAATGTGGGTGGTTTGAACCATGAGGTCCTGTGGCGGACGCTAGACCGACTGCCGCGGACGCGACTTGGGAAGCTGCGTGACTGCAACACGCACGAGTCCCTGATGGAGGTGTGTGACGACTACAGCCTGAATGAGAATGAGTACTTCTTTGACCGTCATCCGGGGGCCTTCACCTCCATCCTGAACTTCTACAGAACCGGAAAGCTGCACATGATGGAGGAGATGTGTGCACTGTCGTTCGGCCAGGAGCTTGACTACTGGGGAATCGATGAGATCTACCTGGAGTCCTGCTGCCAGGCCAGGTACCACCAAAAGAAGGAGCAGATGAACGAGGAGCTGCGCAGGGAGGCGGAGACACTGAGGGAGAGGGACGGCGAGGGCGAGTTCGATAACACCTGCTGCTCCGAGAAGCGGAAGAAGCTCTGGGACCTTCTTGAGAAACCCAACTCCTCTGTCGCTGCTAAGGTAAATACCTGCGGTGACTGGAGTGAAAGTGGTGCACTTCCAGCTTTAGGGCTGCAGCGAGGAATTACCAAAGGCCGAAAACTCTCTACACTCTTTAGGATAAAGGTTCCTCAGTGGTTTTGGAAGTACAGTTCCAGAAGAAAATGCTTTATTTGGTGTAAAACCTTTACATTATTACAACTTAAAAAAGATAAATACAATCCCTACAATGAACCCTTTTTGGCACCACAGCAGGTTCCTTTAAGAACCTTTAATTAGAGAGTTTTTTAAAGAACCCTTCTTTAAAGTAAGAATTCAGCATATGGAACTTGATAGATTAGATAACCAAAAGCAGTTCTTCCAGTTGCACATTTTGGAACCACTTTCAGCAGATTGTTCTTTAAGGAACCCTTTTTGCACACATGATAGTGAGTGAAAAGTAAATGAAAGGGTCTTTAGCAATTAAGCTTTTTCCCTAGAACTGTTCATCCGAGCCAAGATCCGTAAGGGAACCTTACGAGTGTGAGGTGCAGCAGCATATGGGGAATGTTCTGCATCTGTGGTGACAGAGTCTGTTGGGCTTACACACAAACACACACACACAATCACACACACGTGTGCTGTGTGCACACATCCACACAGTTTGGTGTGCGTTTAGTGTGAACACAGTGTGCCCTAATCTTGTACTGCACGTCACTTTGTCATACACACAGTTTTAGTGTGCTTTGGTGTGAACACAGTGTGCCCAGATGCTGAACTACGTGTTACTCCCTCAAACACACACGGACACACACACACACACGCTGTGAAATGTTCAAGATTGTGAGTTATATTGTTTCTGTGCTCTTGGTTCAATCGCTGTGTTTGTTTGGATGTTTCCAAGCAATGCTGACGAAAAATCGTAATATTGGCGTGTTTATGTAATGCTGAGTGCTTACTGTAGTACATGTGTAATTGTGCTCTTATGAGGACCTGTGCAGAAAATGCACAAAGTTTCTTAACAGGACCTTTACTTTGGCATATGCATTTTCTGTTCTTTTGACATGTCAACAGTAAGGGTGAGCGATATGGTTCATATCAATGGGGAACCCTGAGGAGAGGAAATTAAAATAGATACATTTATTATTTAATTTGTATTTAAGAGAAATTGTATTCTGCTGTGTTAAAATTGTAGTCATATTTCATTATTAATGGAGTAGTAAATTAAAAAAAGTCCATGAGCCAAGACGTGTTTGATATCTGACATGTGCTTCTTTAGTTTACAATGAAAGATGCTAGGCTAATGTTGCTAACAAACGCTGGACTTAGACTGTCACCAATTTCATCTCTGAAAAAAAAAAAAATCTCAGAATATGAGAATGAAGTTTCCATTTTGTAAGCTAATAATAGAAGAGATTGGTGACAGTTCTTGTCCAATGTTTGTTAGCAACTTTAGCTTAGCATCTCCTGTTGTAAAGTAAAAGAAACACATATCAAATACCAGACATTCCTTGGTTGATAGACTGCATCTGAGGTCAGTGATCAAATATGTTTATTTAATTTTTCACTGTTATGGATGGATCTCAACAAAGTTCTGGATGTCAACAAAGCACAACTAGTACAATGTAGCTTTATTGTACATGTGGTTAGTTTTTCAGGTAGATATTTTGTTCTTTGCAGAACACTTAACTAAGTGTGTAGGGTTTGGTTCTGTTTAAGATCACTGATATAGTTACAATGCCATAAAACACAGATTTACTCAATTAACCATTGACTAGATTACAGTAGATTACTGGATTACTAACATAATCAATAATGAACAGCGGTACAATCTCTAAACAATCTCGAACGCAGAAAATATGCTAAAAATGTGGTCAGTGTGGTGCTATTATTAAGGCATGTTTAGCATAACTTAACACAAAATGTGTTAAACGACTCTATGGGTTTCTTGGATATATTTTTTCCCACTTCTGAGCCATTTCTTGGTGGTTTGCCACCAATCAAACACATCTAAGCATCACTGTTTGATTAAATGTACATCTGAGATGTTCTCTTTCACTGCCAGTGCACAGTAAAATCATTATTATTATTATTATTAATAATAATAATAATAATAATCATTTGGCAGTGAACACACACACTCACACTAGAGTTTAGGACAGCGAGAACACACACTTGGAGCAGTGAGCAGTCACTTCATTGCACCCCAGGGAGCAAATGGTGTTTAGGTGCCTTGCTCAAGGGCACCTTTGCCATGAGTGCTGGTCCTGGGGATTGAACCAGTGGCCTTGTAGTCCCAAGCTCACTTCTCTAACCTTTAGGCCACAGCTGCTATTATTATGATTATTATTATTATTATTATTACGTGGGCAATATGACATGACATTTGATAATGGCAATATTTCATTGTTGTTGTAATAAATGTTGTTGTTGTTGTGATACACAGTCAAATGTGTTGTTTATTATAGATATAGTCTTAAATACAGTGACCATTTTTCACATGTTGACCACTGCATGTTTCCATACAGACAGCAAAATTAGCCCCACTTAACTGGGATGTAGTGCAGTAAACCTAGTATCTTAAACCTCTTATTCTTATTGCAGTATTATTATAAGTAGCCAGTATTTCATTTACAGCAGACACAGTGTGTTTATTCGTTTGAACAAAGCGGTCGCTACTTTGTTGGATAAAGTAAACAAACAGTGAACGAATGTGACTCCGAAAATGTGTGATTAGGTGTTCGTGACTTGTAACCGGTCCGCCCTGCGATGGTGCACAGCCATGCAGCGAGTTGTTGGCCGTCCATTAGCTGGTGCTGGAACGTTGATGAAATTCAATCAGCGCTAATTTACGAGGAGCCTTCGGGCCGGCGGTCAGAGAGGATAATATTTCATGTCTGAGTGAGCGCATCATAAAAACATCCTCTCAAAGTGTGACAGGGTGCAAGGCCGTAGGAGCCAAGGAGAAGAATCTCAGCAGCCTGCTCGGCTAGCCTCATGTTCGCGTGTTGGGTGTGTTATTGTGGTGCCTTCTTTTCCATAAGTGCAGCGTCATCTGTTTCACTGGACATTTCCTGGGCCGATAGAGAAATCAGGCGTTATTCAATTTCGACCTCTCTCTCCCCTCACTTTATTTATGACGGTGAGGGCAGCAGCGGTGTGCGTGTATGTGTGTGTGTTTGTGTTTGTGTGTGTGTGTGTGTGTGTGTGTGTGTTTGTGTGTGAGCGTTTGCTGTGTTCGACTGCACATTATAAAGTTGCTGTCGTGGAGCAGGCTGTGGAATATGAACACTACAGTAATGTCTAATATACTTCACTGCAGGGCTGCACGGTGAGGACAGTTATTATTATATTGCTGCAGGGATGCATCGATATGGGTACTATGGGCCAATGCCGATACATAAAGATTATGGATGCATCGATATGGGAACAATGGGCCAATGGCGATACATAAAGATTATGGATGCAGTGATATGGGAACTATGGGCCAATGCCGATACATAAAGATTATGGATGCAGCGATATGGGAACTATGGGCCAATGCCGATACATAAAGATTATGAATGCATCGATATGGGAACTATGGGCCAATGGTGATACATAAAGATTATGGATGCAGCGATATGGGAACAATGGGCCAATGCCGATACATAAAGATTATGGATGCAGCGATATGGGAACAATGGGCCAATGCCGATACATAAAGATTATGGATGCAGCGATATGGGAACAATGGGCCAATGCCGATACATAAAGATTATGAATGCATCGATATGGGAACTATGGGCCAATGGCGATACATAAAGATTATGGATGCAGCGATATGGGAACAATGGGCCAATGCCGATACATAAAGATTATGGATGCAGCGATATGGGAACTATGGGCCAATGCTGATACATAAAGATTATGGATGCAGCGATATGGGAACTATGGGCCAATGGCGATACATAAAGATCATGGATGCAGCGATATGGGAACTATGGGCCAATGGCGATACATAAAGATTATGGATGCAGCGATATGGGAACTATGGGCCAATGCTGATACATAAAGATTATGGATGCAGCGATATGGGAACTATGGGCTAATGCCGATACATAAAGATTATGGATGCATCGATATGTGAACAATGGGCCAATGCCGATTCATAAAGATTATGGATGCAGCGATATGGGAACTATGGGCCAATGGCGATACATAAAGATTATGGATGCAGTGATATGGGAACTATGGGCCAATGCCGATACATAAAGATTATGGATGCAGCGATATGGGAACAAGGGGCCAATGCCGATACATAAAGATTATGGATGCATTGATATGGGAACTATGGGCCAATGCTGATACAAAAAGATTATGGATGCAGCGATATGGGAACAAGGGGCCAATGGCGATACATAAAGATTATCGATGCCGCGATATGGGAACTCTGGGCCAATGGCGATACATAAAGATTATGGATGCAGTGATATGGGAACAAGGGGCCAATGCCGATACATAAAGATTATGGATGCATCGATATGGGAACAATGGGCCAATGGCGATACATAAAGATTATGGATGCAGCGATATGGGAACTATGGGCCAATGCCGATACATAAAGATTATGGATGCAGCGATATGGGAACTATGGGCCAATGCCGATACATAAAGATTATGGATGCAGCGATATGGGAACTATGGGCTAATGCCGATACATAAAGATTATGGATGCAGCGATATGGGAACTATGGGCCAATGGCGATACATAAAGATTATGGATGCAGCGATATGGGAACTATGGGCCAATGCTGATACATAAAGATTATGGATGCAGCGATATGGGAACTATGGGCCAATGCCGATACATAAAGATTATGGATGCAGCGATATGGGTACAATGGGCCAATGCCGATACATAAAGATTATGGATGCATCGATATGGGAACTATGGGCCAATGCCGATACATAAAGATTATGGATGCAGCGATATGGGAACTATGGGCTAATGCCGATACATAAAGATTATGGATGCAGCGATATGGGAACTATGGGCCAATGGCGATACATAAAGATTATGGATGCAGCGATATGGGAACTATGGGCCAATGCTGATACATAAAGATTATGGATGCAGCGATATGGGAACTATGGGCCAATGCCGATACATAAAGATTATGGATGCAGCGATATGGGTACAATGGGCCAATGCCGATACATAAAGATTATGGATGCATCGATATGGGAACTATGGGCCAATGGCGATACATAAAGATTATCGATGCCGCGATATGGGAACTCTGGGCCAATAGCGATACATAAAGATTATCGATGCCACGATATGGGAACAATGGGCCAATGCCGATACATAAAGATTATGGATGCAGCGATATGGGAACTATGGGCCAATGCCGATACATAAAGATTATGGATGCAGCGATATGGGAACTATGGGCCAATGCCGATACATAAAGATTATGGATGCATCGATATGGGAACTATGGGCCAATGGCGATACATAAAGATTATCGATGCAGCGATATGGGAACAATGGGCCAATGCCGATACATAAAGATTATGGATGCAGCGATATGGGAACAATGGGCCAATGCCGATACATAAAGATTATGGATGCAGCGATATGGGAACTATGGGCCAATGCTGATACATAAAGATTATGGATGCAGCGATATGGGAACTATGGGCCAATGGCGATACATAAAGATCATGGATGCAGCGATATGGGAACTATGGGCCAATGGCGATACATAAAGATTATGGATGCAGCGATATGGGAACTATGGGCCAATGCTGATACATAAAGATTATGGATGCAGCGATATGGGAACTATGGGCTAATGCCGATACATAAAGATTATGGATGCATCGATATGTGAACAATGGGCCAATGCCGATACATAAAGATTATGGATGCAGCGATATGGGAACTATGGGCCAATGCCGATACATAAAGATTATGGATGCAGCGATATGGGAACAAGGGGCCAATGCCGATACATAAAGATTATGGATGCATCGATATGGGAACTATGGGCCAATGCCGATACAAAAAGATTATGGATGCAGCGATATGGGAACAAGGGGCCAATGGCGATACATAAAGATTATCGATGCCGCGATATGGGAACTCTGGGCCAATGGCGATACATAAAGATTATGGATGCAGTGATATGGGAACAAGGGGCCAATGCCGATACATAAAGATTATGGATGCATCGATATGGGAACTATGGGCCAATGCCGATACATAAAGATTATCGTTGCCGCGATATGGGAACTCTGGGCCAATGGCGATACATAAAGATTATCGATGCCACGATATGGGAACAATGGGCCAATGCCGATACATAAAGATTATGGATGCCACGATATGGGAACAATGGGCCAATGCCGATACATAAAGATTATGGATGCAGTGATATGGGAACTATGGGCCAATGCCGATACATAAAGATTATGGATGCAGCGATATGGGAACTATGGGCCAATGCCGATACATAAAGATTATGGATGCATCGATATGGGAACTATGGGCCAATGGCGATACATAAAGATTATGGATGCAGCGATATGGGAACAATGGGCCAATGCCGATACATAAAGATTATGGATGCAGCGATATGGGAACAATGGGCCAATGCCGATACATAAAGATTATGGATGCAGCGATATGGGAACAATGGGCCAATGCCGATACATAAAGATTATGGATGCATCGATATGGAAACTGTGGGCCAATGCCGATACATAAAGATTATGGATGCATCGATATGGGAACTGTGGGCCAATGCTAATACATAAAGATTATGGATGCATTATTGAACTTTTTACCCTCTCCCCTGGATTTCTAATGCTGTGCGTTAATGAGGTCCCCTAGCTACCGCACACCACACACTGCAATGCGGCCCAGTGGCTTTTATGTTGTGATATGCTTGTTATCTTGTGTTCTTCACCTTTATCCATTTCCAATTGGCCTAGCGCTACCTGTTAGCTGTCTCTCTTCCAAATTCTCCTGAAGAAGCAATTGCGTTGCTCTTTTGCTAGTGGGCTGGATGCATGTTTTTGGGGTGTAAAAGTCTAAAGAGTTTTGGGGTAGTGGAATGCTAAGGCACCTTTAAACATTGTCTGCTCATGCTGATATGATGAGCATTCCTAGTTGATCCATATTAGGATTGTTCTACACCTTACACTGTATTACTGAACAGTGGGTGATTTTGTGGCTGAAGTTTAGTCTTATGCTTTAAACCCAAAGCTGAACAGACTCACATATTTCCAATACATACATGGTAAATATATCTAACATCAAAGTATCAGTCGCTGATGTAAATATCATACAATCAATTAAAGATCTACAATGAAGAGGCTATTTAGCATAAATTTTGCTTGGGATATTACTGTGCTTCCTAGTGTCTAGTTCTGTAATGGTTCCTAGCTGAGTGTGTAGTTCTAAGTTCTATGTTTCTATGTTTTGGTGTGATGTGAACCATGTTTTTGTTTTCTAATTATTTATTTATCTGAAACCAAGCATATTAATGCTCATTCTCCAGTCTGCAGAGCTATAGATCCCACATATCACAGTTGCGTTTTTAATCAAATACTTCATGATAAAACACAATGCTAAACCAGGGTGCAACACAGACTGCGGCAAAACCGAACTGTGGTACAGAAACTGAGTACCGAACTGAACTGGGTAAAAAAAACACACTGGTGAGTTAATAACCTAAAGATTGGCCTCTCTTTTGCATGTCAGTTAAAGATTGGCCTCTCTTCCATTTCCCATAAAAAATGGGAGGCTCATTTTCATGTTGCAGCCTTTCATCAATAGCAGTGCATCTGTAGTGCTCGAGATATCAGTATTGCACAGGCCGATATCACAATAATTATTAACAAATCATATATTGTACAGCTCTGATGTACAAGGGGTTGATCTGAGGAGCGCTCTGTACTGCGTGCAAATGCAACACGGAATAACCCTGGGAGAGATACCGTCTCTTCTCTCCAGTGCAGCGTTTAAATGTTTCCTATTCGTTTCCTATTGTATTTAGCCGTCCTGCGCACAGTGCATGCTTAATGAACTGCTGAAAGAGGCCTTTGGTTGTCAGGATCCTTTCAATTGCAGGGAGATGAAAGAGAATAAGCCCTGAATCTCTTCTCTCCAGTGCAGTTTTAGTCTTATTGTCAGTGTATTTAGCTGTCTCGTAAAAAGGTACTTGGTTAACTGTTTTTAGGCGACTTGCTTTGGTTATACTTGGTTTAAAATGAATGTTTTAGATGCCAGCATTCCAGCATTGAAATTGACTTGCTGTGGGTTGCGTGAGTACTGTGGATTCCAGTATGTCAGGCAACTGCATAGAAAGATGTGGGGGGAAAAGCAAATTTTAAATGTGTATTAAATGTAGTGCAAAACTGTACACTTTAGAAGCCTAAGGTTTATTCTATTTTAAGTTAAAAGCTGCAGAAAAGAACAACCTATTCAGAAACCCCTCCATGTGCACACACTGCTGTCTAAATAATAATCTATACACTGCTGCTGCACGTGTGGGTTATACTAAATGTCACTTAATGAGATCTACAATGATCCGCAAACTATCTGGATGGTTCATGACCATCACCAAGTTTTGTAGTCACTGGTGATGCACAACTCTGTACGGCATGGTTTTCCTGTTCCCAGCACCAAGGTCAGAAGACATCATATGTATGCTAGATCTCATAGACAGAACTCACCAGTTGATTGGTTTTATGAAGTTTTTTGTTGTGTGTCGCATTCTATGGGGAAATGGTGCACTCATGAGTAAAGTCAGTGTGTGAGTGTAACGCAGTGCTGAAAGAAGGCGGTGTGCATCTGAGGGAGGTCCCTAAATCAGATTAAAGGCACTGAGCTGCTGCTACTGACTCCCCTCACTGAGGCTCAGGAGGAGGAGACGAACTGTAGCACAAAAACACAGCAGCGTTTTCATCTCTCACTGAAAACAACCTGACAGCAGAGACGCAGAGGAGAGTGAGAGAGAGGACAGAGAGAGAGACAGAGAGACAGAATGAGGGAGAGAAAGGTCTTTAAAAGGCTCCATAGCGCACCGTTTTAGCCTCACTGTGTCACTCTCCTGTCCACAGCGTTCACTCTCACACTGCAGCGGGCGTGTGTATCTGCGTTCACGCAGGGGCCCGCCAGGAAAGCTATTGCGTTACAGTTTCTCAGAGGAATCTCGCTAGAGGTGTCCAAACAACAGAACAGCACGCACACATACTTTAACGCCTCTCTTCTTTGGAACAGAGGTTAAATGTGGGCGTTCAAGTGACACATTGTTTAGCGGCCAGTGAAGGTAGAGTTACATTATGAAGGCATGTAGTTCAGGACAGTATGATAGAGAGAGAGATACACAGAGAAAAAAAAGGAGAAAAGGGTGAAAATGGAAAGAGAGATAGAGATAGAGATAGAGAGAGAAAGAAAACAAGAACTATGAGAGAGCGGAAAATGGAGGTGAAAGGAAAGAATAATAAACAGAAGGAAAGGGAAAGATAGGAAAGCAGATGAAGGAGAGGACAGAAACAGTGGAAAAAGTATAAGTATACAGCGAGAGAGTTGGGGGCCGGGGGGTGCAGTAATGTAAGTACAGCTTCAGTGCACTGTACAGCTTCTCTTCTCTTCAGACTCAGAATGAATAATGGATGAATAGTGGATGTGATGGTCAATGCGTTTGGGTGGCCGGCGCTGTAATACAGCTGTACAGTGATTTTAGGCCTGTGGTTTACAGATGTGACGTTAGCAGAGGGGAGAGGAGTGCACCTCAGTGTGATTCTATAAATATTCACTCTCAGCCTCGTAACACAGCAGCGGCGCTGCATGCAGGTACAGCGTTAGTCTTCTTGGGGGCCACGCTGAAGGACAGACTTCAGCCGGCAGGCAATTTTACTCACAACACCACAGAGTGCATTGATCTTCAGCTGAGGTCATTCAGATCCATACAGTCACTCAATTCCCATTATCAGGTTATGTAAAGGCCTTCAGCAAACACACAAATTCATTGTTTCAGTTCATCAAATGTGAAAGATTGTGTGTGAATGAGTGTTGATTGCTTGGTATTCATGTTACTGAGTCTTGATTTCTTAGCAGTTCTGCTACTGAGTGTTGATTGGTTAGAATTTCTGCTTCTGAGTTTTGATTGGTTGGCATTTCTGCTACTGAGTGTTGATTGGTTGACATTTACAAATCAACACAGAAATGCCAACCAATCAGCAATCAATTGTAGTAATGCTAACTAATCAACACTCAGTAGATGTACTGTCATTTTTAAAAGCAGAAAGAACCATTTAAAAATAAAAGATCAGTATTAGATCAACGTTTAGATGAAAACAAATCTTAAAACCAATTCTAAAAACCAGGCAGCCAGTGCACCGCTAATAATACTAATGTTGTAATGTGTTCTCTTCTTTCCTGTATGTTTTGTTAGTCTAGCTGCAGCGATTCAAACTAGTTGCAGTCAGTCTGTTGAGCTTTTTCGTAATGCTATAAACAGTGCACACTAGAGGGCGCTGCTGAGTGAGTCCGTAATTAATACGTTCTTACAAGGTCACGTCTCTCGATTCCTGAAAAATAAAAACTTAGCACTGCTGTCAGATTATTAAACAGAAATCTGAAATGTCTGTAATACTGGCTCCTTAGGGCAGATAACACAAAAACTGTGCTGTTAATGAATAGATCGAGTGCACTTCATGCTGCTTCACTGTGGTGATGTTTTAACGCGCTGGAGTGTTAACAGCTGTGATTTTTTTTTTGTCCTGCAGGAAAATTAAACACAGCTACACTTGAATCTGTGTCTGCTGTTTGATTATAATAACTGTTAAGCAGCGGTTTTACTAAAGTAAACACCATATGCCTCCAAATTATTCGGAACAGATGCACAGGCTCTGTTTATATTCTGAAGGAGCAGAAATAACTTTACAGAGGAAAAAGCCTTATTGCTAGCTGTGATTAAGTGTTTTTGAGAAATATTTACAGTAATTTAAAAAAACAGACCTGCCCTGAAAAAAATAACCAAAAGAAATTTTAGAGTGAGCCAAGCGAACTTCATTAATAGAGAAGGCAGCGTGATTTATTTACATCTTATTTAATCTTAAGATGTGCTTTCATTCATTACCAGGAAAATACATCTTCTTTACTGCATGATAAGTGTGTGTGTGTGTGTGTGTGTGTGTGTGTGTGTGTGTGTGTGTGTTTAAAGCAGCGCCAGTGGGGATTTATAGATGCCTCTAAAAAACAGCAACAGCCTGATTGTGTATTCATGCATGAAGCAGTGCAGTTGAAGTGAGATTTATGCATTTCAAGCTGAATAATGTGTCTAAAATATGACACAACTCTTGAACCTCTCTGCAGCCTCCACTCATCTGTATGCAGTCTTTTATTTGAAGGAACATCTTATATCCCTTACTTTTATTTTTAAAAAGAGAGTGATGTACAGTGTAAACATTGTCCACAAAGTTCATATATAGAGAATAGACTACACAAATGTATGTGTGTGTGTGTGTGTGTGTGTGTGTGTAAATTTCATATTATCATATCTCAGTCTCATAGTATTGGAGCTGATATTAAAATTAAATGCAGAACATCCTGCATGTCTAAAGCCTGTTTTTGAGATTAAACACCAAGTCCCTCATTGAACTCTGTACTGTTGTACTATTGTTGGATTCACATTTAGTGAAAATGGATCGAATATGGCTCCTTGAAAGTCCTATGTCACAGCTGAAGTGTGGCAAAAACTAGCAGACACAGCACAGTGTCACTATTTCTAGGTTTAAACTAATTCTAGGCAGCAGCTCAGAAACGAGAAAAAGAGAGAAAGGCACCTGTACACTATAGACACACACATACGACATGAAATGAATTTAGGTCAATCAGATAAGATATTAAACATTCTATAAAATGGTCATTTTAAAAATGTAATCTAAAATAACTCTGGGCTGGGCGATATGGCAAAAACATTATATCATGATATTTAGAGGCGTTTTCGCGATACACAATATTTATCATCATACATGTAATCACAGACTAGTCTGTTAAACCAGTCTAATTACACTGTTTGTAATGAAACCTGCAGCTGATCAGTGATAATTAAGCACCAACAATATCCTTGATATGGTTAGAAAAACATATTGCATATAACAATTCGATAAAATATTGCCCAGCTCTACCCAGACTTAATCTTAAGGTACTCAAATCAGATCATGGGCCCTTAAAAAACAAAAGTAAACTGAAGTAAAACTTATAAATGCTCTTTTAGAGACGTCTAGTTGTTTGATTGTAGACATTTCAAGAGTGACTCATCTAAATGCTTCCTCTGCAGCTTGTTTGTTTCCTGTTTTTGTCCCATTAGATTTTCAGGAACGGTTCCCAAATTGACTTTCAGCCCATGGCAAACCAAACATTCCTAAATTAGTGCCCCCTGGGTCTGGCTAGTGTTTGTGGAGCACACCTTCTTCCCCTCAGCAGCATTTTAGTTATGTAACCCTTTCCACCGGGACTCAATCAGTGCAGGCCAGCATTTAGGCTCTGCATCCTAAATCCTCTTTACCCTGCTTTCATAATCAGATAAGACACAACCCTCTGGATTATGAGGGCCGTTAGTTCTTCTGTCATTGTATTGGTTATTGAGCCTCTTTATTCAAGAGGATGTTCCAGACGTGAGTGAAATGTTGTGGTGGTTACTGTCATACTGGACCTGACCTCTCCAAGCTCCATGTGCAGATGTGTTCTTCTGTGGCTGTAACACACACGTGTTTATACCACAATACCTACACCTACATTTAGAGTGATAGTAATATTCAACCCTAACGAGAGACTGTAACACACACCTCAGTTTATATCACAATACCTACATTTAGAGTGATAGTAATATTCAACCCTAACGAGAGACTGTAACACACACCTCAGTTTATATCACAATACCTACATTTAGAGTATTATTAATATTCAACCCTAATGAGAGACTGTAACACACCTCAGTTTATACCACAATACCTACATTTAGAGTGTTATTAATATTCAACACTAATGAGAGACTGTACCTCTCTCTGAAGCCATTTTTCAATGTGATTTACTATTAGTAATTAAATGAAATGTGGGATATTGGTGTAGCAGTGGACTTCAGAAGCACTCCTGAAAATGGCACAGTAATTACAGTAATGTCAGCCATAACAGAAAGTTATGCCCTTGACAAAATGAATGAGTGTAAAACGAAACAGCTATATGATTTAAAAAGTGTATGTTATGGAAACATAAAAGTGCACCCATTTCTCAGAATTTATAACTCTGTGGTTGAGATGAACACATTCAGTGTAGAGAAACCTACTGACTGAAAACAAGGGGTTACCATGATGACACAAACATAGTCATTTTATTTATCATACAAAATCAAACACAGCAAAGTGCATCTATATGTGTCTTAAGTTTTAGATGTGGTGTTGGTTATTATACATCTGAACAAAGTAGTTTTTTTTTCAGCAAAATGCCCTGAAATTACCCCACTACTCAAAACTTTGGTAAAACAGTGTATTCACAATAAGTTTATATCCATTTGACATAAAAATTAAACACATTCACAAACTAAACACATTCACCACTGACTTTATGTAAACAAACTAGGTTTAACAAACTATTGTACACACAAGGGCAGCTGTGGCCAAAGGTTGCTTCTGTTTCTACTCCATTGTTCAACAGTTTGTCTTCTTGCAAATTTCCAATGGGAGCATAATGGAAAAATAATATCAAATATCAATATCAAACAGTGGCCTTGCAAGATTCTCTGTCTTTGCAAAATTCTTCTAGCATATGGTTAGTATTAGACTTTTATTTAAAAACACTGTGGTGGGAGGAAGACAGAGATGCCACCAGTTTGTGCTGGGTGCTGCTCCCATGATCATGGACAGCTGGAGCTTGTTCAGGAAGGAGAACCTAGCAACTTAAAAGCTCAGCTCTCACCTGCACAAGGGAGAGAAAATTAGCCTCTCATCCCAGGAGTGAGAGTCCACAAATGTGTTGTTTTTCTGTGTAAATACCGGAATGTAGATGTTATTTGGTGAGATTTTGGACAGATAGCACATTGATCCGCACCATTAAAATCTGTGACATTTTAGATTTGCTGGTTTAATTACTTCTCAGTTAGTGCAGAAATCGATGACTGCTGTAATTACAAAAGCTTTGACTGAAGTTGAAACGACTTTTTTTTTGCTCCAAGCTTGAGAAACATGCTTCACGCTTAGTGCTCTATTTTAATAAGCTTTTATTTTTGAATTCTCTGGCTTGTGTGTAAGGGTGACCGGAGGAAAATCTTTGGAGGGTCGTGGCATGCTGTGGGGAGTGTTAGCAGGTTGGGTACAGAGTGAGTGCTGTGGAGCTAGACAGCAGCGGCAGGGCTGATACGGCATGTCTAATTCAGATGAATAAATGGTGCTGATTTGGCCAGGCAGGCGGGATTAATCTGCCAAAGTTTGTAGAAACATACACTGGAGATCTGCACAGCTGACAGAAAAGTGTTTATAAGTTCGACCGGGAGACTTAAAAGCAGAAGGCCTTGTTTATCACACGTTTGCAGATTTTACAGCATAGCCAGAGAACCACACACAATCTAGCCATGAACAAATCTCACAACTAGTGCTGCATGATGTTTCTGAACGGCAGTTCTTTTTAAGTTTTGCTCTTTTTTAAGTTTTGCTTAATGAAAGGTTCTTAAATTATTCTTGCCTTATAAATAATTAGAGATAGAGGGATAGATGGGTGGATGGATGGCCAGCTAGCTAGCTAGAGAGACAGACTGGCAGAATGCTAAGAACTCCCTGGAAACCACCTGGGACAACATAGCATCCACCTGATGGTATCCATATGATACCACAGCAACAACCTGGAACACTATATCAACCATAATCAACTACACAGCAGCACCTTACAACCAACAGAAACACCATAGCAACCATCCTGTAACACCCACCTAGTAAGCAAGTATAAAACAACAATACCAAATAGCAGTTATGTACTAATACATTAACATTACTGGTGAGTAATCATATTTGCTTTTTCTTTGATAAATGCACTATTTACATGTGCATTAATTATAGAAATCATTTTCCTAGAGGTTTCCTGGAAGTTCAGTGCACTTTGTTGCTACTAATTAAGCTTTAAAACTGAAATGTTCCTAATGTGATTCACTGCTGACCCAATCCATTGCTGAATAACTTTCTTTGATAGCAACATTTAAACTTCAGAACAAAAACTTTTTTCCATTTTGCCAATTAAAGCAAATGGCAGTTGATGGCAAGCAGGCATGATCCACTCACATAACATACACATGTTAAATGTAATAAAGAACCATATAGAAACACACCATCAATATGATGCTGTATGTACCCAATATGGAATATGCAGAAGATGGTTTCCAGAGGCATGTGGCATTGCACAAGCACTAGTTTTATTTAAAAGAGCAGTTGCAACTGGGATGAAAGTCCTACAGTTGTATAGTTTTACAGTTTTACAGTGATATCATCAAAGACATCCAGAAGGAAGCCACTCAAAGACAGCTCATTCAAAGCACAGCCGGCTAACACCAGGGCTGTTAATATAACATCATGTGAAATTACTGTTTTTGCCACTAGGTTGCAAAAATAAAGATTATGTACTTCATAGAATTAGCACTGTACATCAATTAAAGTAAGTTCATAAATAAATATACATGTATGTATTAAATATTAAATATAAAGATTATTTATATCAATATAATTTATTTATGCACTCTATGCAGCAGAAAGAACCAAACTCTGCTCTACAGAAGATTAGGTTTATGCCCTGTCTCTGTGAAAGACCAGCCTTACACTTTAGTCCTCCACCGGGTCTTCTCCAAATTTTAGCTGGAGAGCTTCATCCTGACCTTGTGGCCTGTTGTGGCCTGTCAGCGTTCATTGATCTGTTTTAATAGCCTCTTTAATGGTTTCTGTGGAACTAAAGGTGCAGCCTCGGCTTCCTGTGCTGGGTCATATTCTGAATTGTGCTAATGCAGCAGGTGTACTTAAGGGTATATATATATATATATATATATATATATATATATATATATATATATATTATCATAATAAAGAATGTTTAAAAGTCACAGTAGTGCCATATTGAAAATACTATCAAAAACTGTTTATCCTTTTATTATGCCCTTTTGGACATCAGTCAGATCGCATCCTTTGCTCATGAAGATCGTTTTGCACTCTGCTACAACTGACTGGTGTGCTCGCTTATTCATATGTGCAGCAAACCCCGACACACGGGGATCTGTGGTCATAATATTCTGAAATGACTGTGACAGTAGGTGAAGGGTGGTAGAATCAGCCTTAATAGATCAGCCATAGTGAAGGTGTACCGAGAATGGACTTCTTGCACATTGAGTGCCTCCCAACGCCATAACCCCAATAATGGTGCCCCTCAGTCCACTGATGCCAGAGGGCTCTGGCAAGTGGTACAGAGCAATAGACCCACCACTGTGAACTAGTTAACCTCTATAATAAACACAGTCCATGCCATGATGCCTCAGTAGTGTTATCCGAGCCAAGAACGTTTTATTCCACTATTAAGTAGGTGGTCGTAATATCCTGAGAATTTTATTTTACAACTTTCTTGAATATTAATGTAATTGATTGTAACTTTTGCTATCATTCCAGACTTGGCTGAATCAGATGAATCATCACAATGCAATGCAATGATGCACTTTTGCACTCTGGTAACGCCTGTGCGCTTCAGTATTGCGAGGCTTTGGTCCTGAACCCCCTGCAGTGTGTTTTGAGGTGAAGAATGGAGTTATGTTGGGAACACTACCCAGCAGCTGTTATACAGCAGCGCTGCTGTGTGTCTGGCAGGTACTTTGTCATGTTTATAATGCAGGATGCTGTGGTCCTCTATAATGCAGGATAGCTTTCCTTAACTCAGTATGGGGCTGGAATAATGAAGTGCACAAAAAAATGAATTAGGCAAAAATGTTGACATAGCTGTTCTTGCTTTACTTAAAAACAAAAAATATTTCCATATATTTTGCCGTTGTAAACAAAAGGGACATACATTGTCCGAATTCGGTACACGCAATGAGTTGTATTATAATGCTCTATATTTGGATACGTATATGATCCACACTGTCATTCTGATAGATTGTAATATACTACAAGAAGCATAGGGGGTGTTCTGTAATGCTCAGGAATGTTCATATGATCTACATGGTTATTCTGACAGACTGTCATGCACTACAGGAAGTGTAGGGGGTGCTCTGTAATGCTCTGTAATATTCGTCTGATCTATACAGTCATTCTGACAGATTGCCATGCACTTCAGGAAGCATAGAGTCAGTCTATAGCACTTTATAATGTCCATATGATCCACACACTTATTCTTACTGGGAGCACAGGAGCTAAATGGCTTCTGTTGTTTGACAGAACTGTTGTATATTAATATGCCAGCTTTTAACAGTAAACTGTAATCTAGTCTAGAGCTGGGCAATATGACAATATTCTATCGTATTGTGATCAATTTTGTTATTGTGATAACAATATGCTTTTTTTAAGCACATCGAGATATATTATTAGTGTTTAATAAACACTGATCAGCAGCAGGTTTCATTACAAACTTTGTAATTAAACTGGTTTAATTAGATAAGAATCTGTTGCTACTGATTTTTTTAGTCTGTGATTACATGTATCATGATAAATATTGTATATCGTGTATCGTCTTTAAATATCATAAGTATTTTTACCATATCCCCAAGCCCTAATGTAGTCATGTTACAGGGATTACACTCTGACTGTTGTTGTGAGGGAGTGTTACACATTTGCAGAGTGCCTCGTTACAGCCGGACTCTTAAAGTGACTCCTCGCTCCTATCCCCATTCTCTGGAATTCTAATGATAGACACCTGTGTATTTGATAGCATAATATTTAAGACTGGGCTTTAGACTAAGTGAATTGTGAGGTATTTAATCCCATTCTTGGTGATCTACTGCGCGATTGATGTTTGTATGTATATTTATTGTGTACTTTTTCCATGTTTTTCGACTTTGCCTTTAGCCATTTCTCATCAGATTATTTGCCTGTGTTTTGGTTCTGGATTACGACTCTTGGACTATGTTTTTGGACTGTTTGCACCCTGTGATGTTTGTGTCATCTGTCTTTTGGAACTGACCTTGGCTTGTTTATCCACCACAAACTCGGATTGTGATTATTCTAGTAAAGCCTCCTTTGTATTTTACATCTGTGAGCGCCTGACCCTGTTTGGCACCTTACAGGAAGCATGGTAACAAACAGCCCCTAACTTAACAATATCACATGTGCCAAAATGAGGCACATAGAAACTCACAGCATTGGTGGATTTTTTTGCAGTTAATCTCTCTTAATGTAGACACTGAAATTAAGAATCAGACATGACTTTTTATCTGATCTATTCTGTGTTGATTATAGTGCAGATCTGACATGGGAATTGTGGGCACGAAAAACTGTTGATGTTCATATCTGTGAATAGTGATGCATAAAAAAAAACTTAAATGTAGTATTTGGAACAAAAAGCACATGGATCAGCAGCACAGAGAAATAGAACAATTGTTAGTAGAGGGTTATAAAAGCAGTAAAAGCAGTAAAACGCTAATGTTTTAGTGCAGAAGTCAGGCATCACCTAAACCATTCCACTCTTCTGGAGTTCAGTACAAACATCAGTAGATAAAACTTCTAGAACACAGCGGTAAAAACAAAGGATCAGAACTAAATCTGGTTTACAATGGCTAGTTCCTGATTCATTATAATATGCCTAGATCAACCCTGATCCCAATCCACTGGATTCGATTGGGGCGTCCCTAATCACATTTCAGCTTCAGATATCTAAACATCTGTCGAATGATTATCATTTTTTAAGTGATTATCTACTGATTCCACTGTTATTGTGCATCTCTATCATGGTGTGCTGTGGCGTTTACAGAACCTGGAAACTGGAAGTCGCTGAATGTTCTTGGCAGTGTGTGCCTACCTTCAAAGCACTATTTTTGAGTTATTGGACGTTGTGTGATGGTGTGCTATGACCTCTAGGCTGTTTCCAGAAACAGTACATCATTCTGTAAGTATGTTTAATTAGTTTTCATCGCCTCAGTGCTGATTGAGAGGTTACAGAGTCTTTTTATAAGTCCCCTTTTAGGCACAACCAAGTGGAGCACATACAGCTCAGAGGTGGATGTCGGCAGGTTAATGGCGATGGTTTTCCCCGCGTTATTGCATTTGATGGTTTCTGTGACGGGATGACAATGAAGTGATTTAGATCAGAACGAGCCTGTAGATGTCTAATCACTTCTCATAATAATCCTCACCTGATTCAGAGCCGGAGCAGCAATGAGCCAAAAAAGTTACGATTCATCATTCTTTCTCCTCAGCTTCCCCCACACAGACACACACACACACTCCTGGCATGAGCACTACTCAGTAGAGTCTATAACTCGGCCTGTAGGCTGTTGAGCAGAACGTGGCTGATGGAGCTAATTGTGGTATTGCAGAGGAGTGAATGCAGAGAGCTGTCTTTAAAGGAACAGTTCAGTGACAAATCAAATGAACATGATTGCTCACTGAGCCCAGATGCAGTCAGTCAACCGAGACATGATTGATATGTGCTTGACATGTGCTGCAGTGGGAGATGCTATAGGCTGATGTAAAATAAAGTCAAATAAATGCAAAGAAAGGTCATATATTCATATGGTTCTAACAGTAATTGCAAAATACCCGGGTGAAATAAAGGTGAACTAAGATCAGATCAGAACAGTGTAGGCTAGCTGGAGGTGGTTAGAGACTAAAAGTGACACCAGCTGTTCTTTGGAGTGCTGTAGTGAATTCCAGCTCGCTGCTGCAGAATGTGGGGGCTCTCTTCATGCTTTTGCTTACTGGTCACCGGCAGGTCGCTATGCTGATGGAAACCTTTCAGTGACAGTGTGCTAATCATGTGTATAAAGTGTGTGTGTGTCCTAATGAGCTTACTGGAGTTAAATACAGCTGAACGCACGGCACGAGGAGGGACTTCAGACAGAGAGGAAAGCGTTAGCTTAAGGTACTACAACCCAGCATTAACCTCTACCCACTAAACAGATATAAAGGACTGTATATAGTACTGGAAACAGGTTTGCTATCATAGTGGAACCATTCTTTTGTGCTTTATGGAACCAATTTTTATGTGTTTTTATGTTTTATCTGGAAAATGTTTTATTCACTATATTACATTTTGTGTATTTTAACTTATTTGAACTATTATAACTATTATAATGAACTATTTTTTATTGCTCATTTCAATTCCCATTTTTGGTAAATCCACTCGACTACTTGCTACATGAAGCTCGTCCATACAGGTGCACTCTCACTCTAATCCTGAATGTGGATTCATTTCATGGTGCTTAAAGAAATTCATGGCAAGATGCGTATGCATTAAAAAATCTTTAGCAGGACTGAGGCCAGAAACTGTGTCCAGCAGCACTCAGTCAGGCCAATAACCCAAATGCTACTTAGGCAGCCACTAGAGTTCAGATCCACCTTTAGGCTGATGGTAAATTAAGTGGAAAAACAGCTGCAGGGGCTCATAAATGTTCATTAGTGTGTCCAAGACGCTGCTTTAGCCAGAGGGGATCAGAAGACGCCAAGAAAATAACCATCCCACTGTTTCTCGCCTGTACCGATGTCATTCAGATCCAAACGCGTTCAAATGGGTATCTGTAATGAACTGTAGTCACTATGGCAACTGTTAACCCACAGAGGTCCTGTTTTTATAATTTTGCCATACTTTTGTTATGTGTGGAATGCTTTTACATCATTGCATATCTCTATATTTATTTGATTTTTTCTTCTACTTTGATTAACACTTCCTACACAGCTACAAATCTGATATTTTTTCTATTAAAAATTACATTACAGTTTATTGTATGCTCAGATTTCACAAATTGTTCATTTTACATTAAAATGAATTATATAATAAATTCATTTCTATAATAACAGATGTTACATGTACAGATTTTATTCAGCCTGTATAGATCATTTTACAATTGAACATTTGAATTGTAAAACTGAATTGACTTTTGAAATTTGAATTTTAATTGTGACAAATTGCAGTTATTGTTTTTATGTTATTGTTATTTATAAGATTACCTTTATATACTTATGTTAAATTACTTTCAGTCTTATTCAGTCTTTTGGTCACATTTTTGGGATAACTGATTTTTGAGAAAAACAACACTTTAATTGTGAATGCAATTTAAAAATGACTTGAAATAGAAATGTAAACTGTTAAATGCTCAGTCAACTGCAATATATTACTTCAATCACAACAATTTCTTTGACACTTTTCTTTGTTTTTTACACGAACAGGAATGGGTTAAAGTGAAGCAAATATGAAGAAGATGAGATTCTCATGGGGGGAGGGGGGACGTAAAGGATTTGAAACTCAACCTTATTTATTTGATTAAACCCAAAGGCTTTGTCCGCAAATAATAACAGGAGATTTCCCAGAAAGACTCTCTGAACTTTCAGTGCAGGATTACAGCAGACTGACCGCTTTGGACGGAGATGCGTATTGTGAATAGCTAATGCGGATTATGTTGGGAAGCATTAAAACGCGAAGGTCCGGAGTTATCCCTGTGATTCCTCCACTGTGATTACTTTAATAGAAACGCCTGTTCATTCCCTTTCCTCACCTGACACACACGTGTTCTTTGAACACAGACGAGGCGATGCTGCTGTAGAGGTGACCTCACTGCGCACCGCTTTGGTTTGGGCTTCAGGGGATTTCACTGCAGTTGGCAGTTTGCATTAAAGCAGAGGGATGAAGGAGGAATCGGATGTCGCAAGGACATTCTTTTGTAATATATTATAATCATGTTAACTTATTCAGCCCTGAAACTGTCACTTTCTTATCCATATATGTTTGCAGTACTGAGATACAACTTTTTCACTCAAAATGTTTTACAACAAAATGTTCACATGTGTTGTGGTTCCATCTGTAGGATTGTCACTTGCCATCAACTTTAATTTAAATGTTTGAGTACCACACTGTTCTTCCTAGGTTCTTTAATAAAGATTATTATTAACTATTATTATTTGTAGTCCCACTATTGCTAGGAACCCATTTTTAGTACTTTTTTTACTTCTTTTTCTAAGAACCCATTCATTTACAAAACCTGTATGATTCATACCCTTACATACATCCATTCCACACCCATACCCATCCATACCCATTTGTTTTCATCCATACCCATTTTCCATCCATACTCTTTCATATCCATCCATACTTATCCATACAGATTTCCATCTACACCTATGTGATCAATACCCCTCCATACTTATTTCCAAAAAACAATTTTCACATGTTCTTAGAAACTTGTCTTATTCTATGAGTATGAGCATGGGCAATGGGTGGAAATAAGTATGGAATGGTATAGATCACATAGATGTAGATGGAAGTCTGTATGGATAAGTACGGATGGATATGAAAGGGTATGGATGTAAAATGGGTATGGATGAATCAAATGGGTATGGATGGGTATGGTTTATATGGGTATAGATGGACATGGATGTGGAATGGATGTACGGATAGGTATGAATCATACAGGTTTTGTAAATTGTAAAAAGATTCTGTAAATTCTGTAAACTAGAAAGGAGTAAAATATCTCCTCTTCTCCTCAGACACTTACATGGTCTGTCCTGAAACTTTATAATCTGCAATTTACACACTGTTTCTTCCCTTGTGTTGGTGAACTAGGGAAGGATAAGTCCACTGAAGTCCACTGAAGTAGTTAATTCAGTGGTTGAGGTGAACACATGCAAAGCAGGTTATGTGTAAAGAAATGAATTATAGAGAAGCTTACCGGCTCAGATTTCAGCCAGTGTATTCATAACCATTTGGTGTAGCCTTCTATGAGGAAGCTTTTAGACATTAAACACTACAGACTGGCCTGGTTCTGGCCTGACTTTAAATTTAGAAAACAGATATGCTTCTGTCATATAATCCTATATTATGCTAATGCTAAAGCAGAGGGGTTTCTGTCCTAAAGGTGATGAGGAAGAAGTTGACTCCTCTTAGTCAAGACACTCTGTGGTGAATGCTAATCCTTGCTGACCCTGCTAACACGTCGAGCAGGCCTCACATAACCCCGCAGGCTGCCAAAGTTAGCGCAGCACCGTTAGCCTAGCCAGACCGGCACTCCACTGCTGAGGTCACGTGGCTCTGAAGGCAATTAATCAATTAGTGTGTTTCCATGCTTCAGATAAGCACTGAACTGGCCCATTTATCTGATTAGATGCCTGTGCTTTTACCTTCACCCAGTGCTTCAAAGACTAAAGGAGGCTTAATTAATCTGAATTACAGTGACGCTTAGGATTGTTTGTCGAGTTTGACAGCTAACCCTTAAAAATCAATTATCACAGTTCTGACAAATCTTTCTGTAATTCTTTATGAGCAAAGTCTCACTAACTAATTTTGGGCTTTAGTTTAAGATATCATATCACTGCAGTATGATTTACTTCATAAATCATTGTATGCCATCTTGTGTATGCATACATAAACTGTTCATATGTTCAGTGTTAATGCATGTATCCCAGTGTTGGTAGATTTTAAATAAACTGTTACCAAACTCTCAGTCCATCTTGTTAGTGTCTGTGGTAAAAAAGTAAAAAATTATAATCTAAGGGAAGTTGTTATTCTTGTTTTGTCTTGTTTAGCAAAAGAAAAAAACATAAATTTTGCATTTTTTTTCTGGCCTTGGAGTTGTTGCTCGTGGCCGGATACTGAGCTTTTGATGGAGGTTCTCTAATCAGGCCTTTTAACTGTGCGTCTCTAGGCTGTGTGTGACCTAATGGATTTGTTTTGAGTGAGTGCTGAGTGCTGTGTTGAGGTAAAAGAGCTGTGGTTTGTGGGCAGCATTGAAGAGCTTCTGGTTCCTCCAGAGAGAGAGAGACAAACAGGAGAGAGATGGAGATAGAGAAATGAGGAAACAGAGAGAGAGAGAGAGAGAGAGAGAGAGAGAGAGAGAGAGAGAGAGAGAGAGAGAGAGAGCATTAAATGGATATATGTATGTATAGGGCAGGATGCTCTTTTCTGCCCTTTTTCTTTTGGCCTAATATATGTCTGTTTGTGTACAGTTACAGTCTCGCTACTGTAATGCTGCAGTTTCCTTTAGGATCTGTAAAGTACTTCTCTTCTATTCTGTAATCATTTGCATGAGTGATGTCAGGTTGTGGCCTAAAGACAGCACCAGTAGATATCAGATACCAGAATGGATATGGGTATGGATGGATGATTAATAAGTATGGATGATTGAGAGTATGGGGGATGAATGGGGTATAGATCATATGGGTGTGGATGGATAGGTACGAAGGGATCGACATAGATGAATGGGCATAGATCAGCATGGTTAGGTAAAGGTATGAGTTGGGTATGGGTATAAATTGGATGGTCTGATACAGTAACAAATGTAAACAGTGCACTGCATGATGTGACTTCATGTGGGGTAGTTTGAGAATTAAAAGGTTTTTAAAAAAAATGTACCTCATATTCAAGGTATCAAGATGGATATCATAAATTAATTAAAAACTGGTATTGGATCATTTCTGATGTCATGCCTCTTTGCTAATTTAGTTTTTTTGGTACTTTTTAAAGACATTTTATTGGTTATTGCACTGCTGTTGAATAAATCCTCAAAATCATTGATATAAAACTGTTCAACCAACAGTTTATATTGGAAAATGACTGTTGGTTGTTGTTAGAAAATGAGTATGTCTTCACTCAGTAGGTTTTAATTCACACTAAAATGCATTTGCGCATGCTTAATTGCTAAAATAAAAGTTACAGTTGGTCAAGCCAACAGAAACATGCAGTGGAAGGTAAGCATGGCAGAAAAGCACAAGCACTTTCCGCTGAAATATTAATGGCCATAACTTTTGCACGAATGGCAGCTGTGTACCAGTAGTGTAGTGTTTAATGGTAAAAATGGAAATAAGAGAAACTGACAAAAGGCAAAATACAACAAAAACACCCAACAGACACAAAAAAAAACAGCAAAACAAGAGACTCTGCTGTGAAGCTCCACAGTATACAATTGGTTAAGTGTTATCATGATAGTGACCAGTCTCAGCTCCAACATGTTCATTTAATCCAACACATGCAAATCAACTCTCTCCAGGCTCTACCTAGAACTGTGTTCTTCCGGAGCTACTGTTGTGAGGGTGTTACAGAACTGAATGGCAGCACTGGTCAGTCGCTTTAGGTCCACTTTAGGTCATAGCCCACAATTATCCTGTGTGGGATTAGCTTCTGTAATGGGCAAATTAATGACCACAGACAGCAGACGGCTCAGTATCTCCAATCAGAGACCACTGCGGCTATTCCTCTAGCGCTGGAATGACAACGTGTGGGTTTGTTTCCTTCTGTGTGGTCAGAGTGAGTTTTGTTCTCCTTAATGTACTGGTGAGAGTACATGAGGAATGCTAGCGTGCACAGGAAGATGTTAGAAGCCTTGCTGGGTAGGTTTAAGCACCTTTGGATTTGAGGGTCACTGTTCTGATCCCTGGCTGATGTGACTGAGGCCAGACATAAGCCAGTACACGCCACAAGTCTTCGTCTGCTGACGGTGCAAATATATGCAGTATCTGTGTTGACTGTGAGAATTTGTAATATATGTAGACTATTGTATTTTTTTATTGTAAGAAGTGGTTTGGTCAACAATACGTATTGAGTGAATCCTCAAAAACATTTGTAAATGTGCTGCAGCTGAAATTGCTTATATATCAGTCAAGATTGGTAGTCCATGTTCCTCCCCCTAAATTTGTAAATTGTATATTCGCAACTGCTGGTCGGAACATAATGTCCTAAGACTGGGAGACAATGGGACACTGGGTTCTTGCCTTGATTTGAACTTATGATTGCTTTACACTTTATGAGCAGGCATTTAGACTGTTGCACCACTCTACCCCTAAACCCTAGTTTTATGTCATTTTTGTATTGTTCCATTTTGGACACCAGTAGTGGCACTACTGTCTAACTGCCTGCTTGTCAAGATGCAGGAGATCAAACAATTGAATCTTATCAACAGCACAGTCCTGCATGAGGATAGAAAGGCATTCTCTCCATGTGATGGGGAAGTTCTAACCTGCAAATGGGAATGAACTATAAACAGATTGAGGTGGAGGAAGCGGACTAAACAGCTTACACAGCTTGTCTGTCAGCTGCAGCACATTTACCAATGTTTTTGAGGTGCAGCTTAAAGTGTATTGTTGACCAAACTGAGATACAGAACTAGAAAATGTGTGTTAGGACTAAACTAGACTTATGACTTAACCCCTTAACACTCCAAGCCTTATTACACAGGTTTATTATTAATAAGGTGTATTACTCAATAACTACAGGGACTTCCTTACAAAATGGTGGGGCTATTCTTTGATAATAGAAGTTTGTAATAAGGCTATGGTGGGTTACTGCATCAGTTTATGTTCGACTGGCTTTACATTTTTTACAGTGCTGATTCCTGTTTGGAGTGATATCTGGACTTTGACTCCTTTGTAGAACATTCCCTTTTTTCTCATTCAGACACTCCAGTGTTGTTTGGTGTTGCGTCCAGCAGAAAGTGAGGTTTCTCCCATGCATTAGTTTTTTTTTCAGACAACCAGGGTATTTTGCAGTATCTCACCACTGAAGAAAAGCAACCTCACAACAACATGGTGCTGCCACCACCATGATTCACCTTTACTTTGGTGTTTGTAGAGAAATATACAGTGTTAGGTTTGTGCCACACATACAATTATGTATTTTGGCCAATAAGTTCCATTTTTGTCTCATCTAATCACAAATCTTCACAACATGTTTTAGCTTTGCCACTCTGATTCTTTCAGATACAGTGAAACATTTGAAAAGGATTGCATCAGTGTGTCTAAGTGTTTATGTGTGTGTGTGTGTGTGTGTGTCTTGGAAAAGTTACCACTTCAAATATCTGTCCTTACCTCAGTGAACTCTCAATGACAGCTCCACCACACACACAGGGGTGACTGTGCTTCATTTGACGCCACACTTTAAGTCGCCTTAAGGAAATTAGTGAGTGTGTGTGTAGGCTGTAATCTGCCGTGAACCCGGCTGGCTATTTAAAGTCCCGTTTCCGCTGCAGTGAGTTACAGTTAGCATGCTGCTATCACTCTGTGTTATCTGCTATCACTCTATGATCCTGATCAGTATAACACATTGAGATTGATATGGGGGGTAGGCTTCATAACTTAATAACAGTTTAACTTACTGACATGATACACATACCATAATACTCAGCAGGACTGACCGTTATCAACTGCATTTACATGCGAACGAAGTTAAAAAAATATATATATATAATAGGCATTTGCATGATATTATGCAAATGCCTTTTTTTTAAACTCTGTTCTCTTGTAAATGCAGTTGAGAAGGGTCAGTCCTGCTGAGTATTATGGTTTTGTTGAAGAACCCTTCATATCACATTTTCTTCAGAGTACTGTGTGTATTCACATACACTGAAATAGAACCTGCTTTTGCGTTTAGGACAGTTTTGAATGCTGGTGTGTTTATGTGGCTGGTGAAGACTGGTGTGTTTATGTAGCTGGTGAATACTGGTGTGTTTATGTGGCTGGTGAAGACTGGTGTGTTTATGTGGCTGGTGAAGACTGGTGTGTTTATGTGGCTGGTGAAGGCTGGTGTGTTTATGTGGCTCGTGAAGACTGGTGTGTTTATGTGGCTGGTGAAGACTGGTGTGTTTGTGTGGCTGGTGAATGCTGGTGTGTTTATGTGGCTGGTGAAGACTGGTGTGTTTATGTGGCTCGTGAAGACTGGTGTGTTTGTGTGGCTCGTGAAGACTGGTGTGTTTGTGTGGCTGGTGAATGCTGGTGTGTTTATGTGGCTCGTGAAGACTGGTGTGTTTGTGTGGCTGGTGAAGGCTGGTGTGTTTATGTGGCTGGTGAAGACTGGTGTGTTTGTGTGGCTGGTGAAGGCTGGTGTGTTTATGTGGCTGGTGAAGACTGGTGTGTTTGTGTGGCTGGTGAATGCTGGTGTGTTTATGGGGCTGTTGAAGGCTGGTGTGTTTATGTGGCTGTTGAAGGCTGGTGTGTTTATGTGGCTGGTGAAGGCTGGTGTGTTTATGGGGCTGGTGAAGACTGGTGTGTTTGTGTGGCTGGTGAATGCTGGTGTGTTTATGGGGCTGATGAAGACTGGTGTGTTTGTGTGGCTGTAGAAGGCTGGTGTGTTTATGTGGCTGGTGAAGGCTGGTGTGTGGTGGAGGATAGTGTGTTTATGAGGCCAGTAAATGTTTTTGTGCTTATGCTGATAATGAGAAAGTGTCCAAATTAATTTGTTTTTACCACCCTTTACTAAACTAAACAGTTCACCCTAAACATTGCAACACTCATGAGAGAGTAGGGATCGATTTTGGGGACAGCCAAGGTTATTTTCACACTGACTGCAACAAGACACAATACATGGCAGCCAGTCACAACAGACGTTTACATATATCAGTTTTAATAAAGGAAACAGCTTGTTTAATTATGAGGGATTAAGATCAGTTGGGAAATGGTTGCGTAAAAGTGAATTCTCACTGCTTTTGTTTCTTAACGAACAGGAAAGAATATAATTCAGGAAATACAGGATATGGGCCATTAAATAACAAAGTAAATCGAATTATGATTGACCTCTAAACCTCTAAACTAAAGGGGTAAACTCTTATACTGTAGAATTTGCATCAGCCTGTTCTAGCCAGGGCGGGATGCTGCGAAAGAGTGTGAGGAGAATGGATATGAATGTGATGCGTAGAGAGCGAGAGAGAGAGAGGCATTAGCGGCTGAGCCTCAGTGCGCAGTGCAGCCGTGCGCTAACCCAGGCTAATGTGTCCTTCATGATGAAACGGCATGCGGATGGAGTCCATTACCGGGGTGCCGCGCCGGAACACTCTCACCCTATCAGCCCATCACCGAGGGCATGAGGCATGCTGGTACTGTTGCCCATAATGCCTATGCCTGTGGCCACAAAGGATAAGGGGGACCCTTTCAGCTAAATTGTGATTTAGCGTTAGCCTGAAGAAAAGCCTGGAGCCTAGCACAGACTCACTGTTCACTTTTGCAACTTGAACAACCCATATTTTACATTTTGCTGATATTTTCTACTATTTTTACTCCTTGAGTTCCGCTTGTAGCATTTCTGTGGGTTTATGAACCCAAAACAGTCCTAATTCATTTTCACACAACCATTTTCTCTTCATTCCCGGGAATTAAACAGACTCTTTTTGTTACTGTGCCTTGAGCTCTGTTCCAACTGGCTTACCTCTACACAAGTGAAATCAGATCCTGGCTAAGATGTATAGAAACAAATGAAATGGGTGGAACTAGATTACTGTAGGCTGAATGGGTGGAGTTAAAATGCTATAGGCTGAATGGGTGGAGTTAAAATGCTATAGGCTGAATGGGGGGGGTTAAAATACTGTAGGCTGAGTGGGTGGGGTTAAAATACTATAGGCTGAATGGGTGGGGTTAAAAAACTGTAGGCTGAATGGGTGGAGTTAAAATGCTATAGGCTGAATGGGTGGAGTTAAAATACTATAGGCTGAATGGGTGGGGTTAAAATACTGTAGGCTGAATGGGGGGATTAAAATACTGTAGGCTGAGTGGTTGGGGTTAAAATACTATAGGCTGAATGGGTGGGGTTAAAAAACTGTAGGCTGAATGGGTGTAGTTAAAATGCTATAGACTGAATGGGTGGAGTTAAAATACTGTTGGCTGAATGGGTGGAGTTAAAATACTGTTGGCTGAATGGATGGACATAAAATGCTATAGATTGAATGGGGGGAGTTAACATACTGTAGGCTGAATGGGTGGAGTTAAGATACTGTAGGCTGAATGGGTGGGGTTAAAATACTATAGGCTGAATGGGTGGAGTTAAAAAAAACTGTAGGCTGAATGGGTGTAGTTAAAATGCTATAGACTGAATGGGGGAGTTAAAATATTGTAGGCTGAATGGGTGGAGTTAAAATACTTTAGGCTGAGTGGGTGGAGTTACAATGCTATGTTACTTTTAGTACTTTATACTTTTTACTTTTTAAAATTTATCCCCTATCCTATTTATTGTTTAGTGTCATTTTCCTTTAGTTTAATACTGTAAATAATCTGTGTTCTGTGTTTTTGTTACTTGTCATACGTGTTGCTCTCACCAAGACAAATTCCTTGTATGTGTAACATACTTGGTGAAATAAAGAGATTCTGATTCTGATTCTGATTCTATAGGCTGAATGGGTGAATCTGGAATACTGGCAAAATGGGCAGTCATGTGCAAATGTGTTCATGGTTGTGACATCACATCCACGAAGTTCAAAATAGGCTGTTTTTGCAGCTTAGTTTCCAGCTTTGTTGCAGCTTTCAGTTTCCCATGATATGAACCTTTTAAATATCTTCAGCTACTGGTTAGGAGAGTGCCTATGGGGTGTGTGTGTGTGTGTGTGTGTGTTTTCTGAAATGTGTGTCAGTTGTTGTGGATGTTCACTGTCATTCACTGTGGCTTCTACAAAGAAAGTAGAAGACAGGTTGTCGGCGTATGTCAGTAACCGTGTACTGCTTATATCTGATAACGTGGCCACTTCTTGTTTTAGTGGACATTAGCATGCACAAGCTGACCAGACTAGGTGGTAATGTCAGCAAAGCGTGCAGATTGCTCCTCACAGAGGCCCAGAACGGTGCTAAAGCTTTATAAATGCCACCTGCTGTGTGGGATCAGTGCAGAACCACTGGGTCCATGAAAGACTTTTTTCCAGTGTGTGATCACTCAGACTTGAAGGTCATCACATCAGCGCTTAAATGGGAATTTTTTCCACTGAATCCCTCTCCGGTGGTGTTTATGGTCTTCTGCTGAACTGGCGTCCATCCAGAGCTTTTCGAAGCGTCCACATTCCTGATGACGCAACGCTTTATTTATTTCCACTTCTTCAGAGAGCGCTTTAGACCTCCGCTTTGTTCTGAGCGGCGTATTATTTTTAGAAGTCCAGTAAAGGAAAAAAAAGATAGAAGTAACCAAGACAACGGTGAACTCCACATGCTGGCAGTTGCGTCCAGGCTGGCGATGAGTAATGTGATCACTTTCGCCAAATAAGAACAGCATGATTCTCATGTCTCTGGTTTCATTTTGCGTATCGAGATGTAATTGCGGTTGTTTTTTAGACAAATGACTAAACAGCAAGATTCCATCAATCGTAACAGCCAAGCTAAATATGCAGCTCAATTCGCGAGCTTTGATCAGGCAAATGTGTGCCTGGGCCAAAAGTTAAGATCCTTGAGGACCTTTTGGAGATTCTTCAATTTAAAACGGTGGAGGAAGCTCTTAAAGTGCTTTGAGGAACCTTCAAGGAAAGGTTTTTAGAGGAAAAAGGTTCATTGAAGGTTTTCTCAAAGCACGCTTCGAGGTTTCTCCACAGTTTCAAACTGAATTCCAAAAATTCCTCAGGGATCTCATATTTTTACAGAGTAGAGGAGCTGAATACTGTCCATCATTCAAAAACCACACAGAGCTGAAACACACCTAATTCCTGAATTATGAGTTGACAGGGCTAAACTGTGGTAGGCTGCATAGGTGGAGATATGTAAGTGAGTTACAGTCGTATGACTGTATGGAATACAGTCATGTAATTGTTTGGATATTTGGTGGCTCATCTCTTTGTCCTAGCTTGGTCACATCGCAGACTTGTGAACATTTGCAGTTGTCCAACATCCAACATGCTTGAAAATCAGAGGGCCTCTGGTCACACTGGAGCTCGATTAGGTGGCTATAGATTGACTCACCTCTCCTCTCACAGGACCAGATCATTCGCACCATCAGACGATTCCGATGCTGCTCCCGACCTGGTAAATCGCTTTAGAGGGTGAAAACTAACAGAATAAGCAAATCTGGCTAAAAATCACAGCACGAGAAAAAAGGATGAAGAGTAGACTGGATTAATGCACTGGTTAAAGCGAAGCAATCACACCTCTAGAATGTGCAGTTAATTAAAATAGACTTAAAATAGACTTGGCAGGTCGAGTGTGTGTGTGTGTGTGTGTGTGTGTGCATGTATGGTTAAGTGCAAGGTGGACATCATGACTAGACCGAAGCTCAGCTGGGGGGTTGGGTTTGTGCCCCCTGGCCTTTAGCAAATCTCCCTGATCAGTTTCCAATCCGTTATCCGTTTACAATGTGAGGGGCAGCTAGTGTCTGCTAATGCACCTGTTGTTTTTCAGCTACAAGTGACTTCAGCTGTGATTGTGTGACACCACCATGTTCCCTCAGTCATTCTAACATGCACATGTGCACGCACACATACCCTGTACCCACTCTATTGCAGCTACACTGCCTCTCGAAATTTTGGACGCATTTATCATTTTTGTTATTGTATACTCAATAATAACCTAAAGAATGTTTATTTAAATATAGGAAACAACAAGCTAAAATACATTCTGAATTTATGAATTATTTAGGGCTCTTGGACTGTACTAAAACATTTCAGGTGCTTTAATACTAAGTAAATAACTGTATTCAGAGTGTGTGAACTTCTACAAGTTCATGTTTACAGTACATCATGCCACTGGTAAATGTTTAATGGAAAAATGCCACTTATGAAGTGAATTTAAACATTTTTCATGTTAATTACTATTGTAGGTTAAGTGTCTCTGAAGTGTCCCGGAATGGGTCAAACATTATCCCGTGTGCTATTTGTGATTGTTGTAGGGATGATGTTTGCCTAAACCCTTTACTTTTGGGAACAATAAGAACTTATAAACTGAACAATATAATGTGATTATCTATTTAAAATGATTTGTGTCTTGAGATTTGAACAAATTATATTCATTTGATTTCAGTTTGAGTCTGAATATTAATTGTTTTTAGACCTTTATTCTGGATATTCTATGTTATTGATGTTCTTTGTTGAAAAGCTAGCACTCTCATAATACTGTCATTCATATTTTTCATATTTCATATTTGTTTTAACCTGATTAGGCTTTAATATGGCCAGACATAAGAAAAATGATCATTTGCATTAAAACCAGTGTAAAAGCCAGATGTTCCCACACTTTTGAAAGGTTCTCCACATTCCTCTAATAATTCTAGAGTGTATTGTACTTCATGTACGTCTGCTGATTGCTTTTACACTGAATGCCATGGTTTTTGCACACAGCAAATTTAGGAAATGCCTATCTTTAAAATTCATTTAGCCTGTTATGTGAGAGGATTTGATCTGGTCCTCAACACAGTGATAATTCACAGGCTGATTATGCAGCATCGTCTGGTTCTGTTGTGCCCTACGGCAGCAGCCTTTCCTGTTTAGCGTCTCACTACTAAGATCCACGCTATCGTTCCGTTGCTAATGAGAGTGGGAGGCTTGCCAGGGCTTCATTATCTCTCCGGTTTGCAGAAGGTGTGAGGACACCCTGGGCTTGTGTCCGTGTTCCACGATCGTTCCCTCGTAACACATTTCACCTCTCGGAACAAGCCTCTGTAAACAGATCCAGCAACACAGTTCAGTCTTTATGTGCTTTTAAAGGTCAAATGTAAGGCATCAGTGCTGCAGCTCAGTCATTCCTGTGTTTATGGTGATCTGCATGTAGCACAGGCAGAGATAACAGATTATTGAATGTCCCTTTTTATGAAGGAGTACTGCTACTGCAGTGCTCATTAGCATCACTACAGAAAAATATCCATATCAATAAGTCTATTAAAAATACTTGAGTAGCTGTTTACCCTACAGGAAGGAAGTGCAACGTGAAGGATTACACTAGCCTCTTTAACAAACAAAGTGAAATTTACAAGTGTGGAAGTCTAAGGGTTATACATGATACAGATTAAATTAAAGTCTCCTGGAATTAACCTTTCACCCCTTCCAGTCAGTTAACTGACAGAAAGATAGCTGTGGTGCTTCTATATGATCTATGTGCTTTTTAATACAGGGAAGAAATCATATGCACTCAGAGCAGGAGATTTATGGTGTAAGATTCATGTTATGGTGGTAAAAAGTTGATAATAGTTTTACAGTTTAATAGTTTACAAATAAACTTAAAATTAAAAGTAGCATGATTTAACCATATTTCAAAAAATACTGGAGAAAAACATGGTTGTCATGGTTGTCAAAATGGTTGTTTCTTTAGACAAGTGTGAGTTTGCTCGTAGAGAAGAAGTCAGGCTGGCTTTAGTCGTGCTGGTTATGCTGATTGACTAGCTTTGTTATGCTGGTCGAACAGTTTTGCCACGCCATTCATGCTGGCTATGTTGGTCAAACCAATTTGATCCTGCTGGTTATGCTGGGTGAATTATTTTAGTCATGCTTAGTCATGCTAGTTGACTAATTTGGTCATGTTTAGTCATGCTGGTTTTGCTGGTTGACTAATTTGGTCATGTTTAGTTATGCTGGTTATGGTGGTTGACTAATGTGGTCATGCTAAGTCGTGCTGGTTTTGCTGGTTGACTAATGTGGTCATGCTTAGTTGTGCTGGTTGTGCTGTTTGACTAATGTGGTCATGCTTAGTTGTGCTGGTTGACTAATAAAGGTAAAGGTGCATGTATTTGTACACTGTACAGCGAAATGTGTCCTCCGCATTTAACCCATCTGGTAGTGAACACACACTCACACACACACATGTGTTAGGGGCAGTGAGTACACACACACACCCAGAGCGGTGGGCAGCCAACTCCAGCGCCCGGGGAGCAGAGAGGGTAAAGGGCCTCAAGGGCCCAACAGTGGCAGCTTGCCGAGCCCAGGAATCGAACCCACAACCCTGTTATCAATATCCCGGTGCTCTAACCGCTGAGCCACCACTGCCACTGCTAATGTGGTCATGCTTAGTTGTCCTGGTTTTGCTGGTTGACTAATGTGGTCATGCTTAGTTGTGCTGGTTGTGCTGTTTGACTAATTTGGTCATGCTTAGTCGTCCTGGTTTTGCTGGTTGACTAATTTGGTCATGCTTAGTTGTGCTGGTTTTGCTGGTTGACTAATTTGGTCATGCTTAGTTGTGCTGGTTTTGCTGGTTGACTAATGTGGTCATGCTTAGTTGTGCTGGTTGTGCTGTTTGACTAATTTGGTCATGCTTAGTTGTGCTGGTTGTGCTGTTTGACTAATGTGGTCATGCTTAGTTGTCCTGGTTTTGCTGTTTGACTAATTTGGTCATGCTGTAATAATAATACATGCAGTGCAGTATCTTGTGAAGCGTGTTACAGGATTCCTGCAGAGAGGGCTGAAGTTTGGTAGTAAACTCAGTGAGTGTGAGCTTTGATTTCAGTTGGTTGTTAGTTTATTTAACTAAGGCAGTGTTTAGCGTTTTAGTCGAGGGAATGGATTTACATCTCAGTGCTGTGTTGGTGTTCTCTGCATAGTTTGTGTGTGACGGAAAGCGTTGTTTTGGCATGATGAGTAATTTTGTGCCACAAGTACACTCGCGAAACGTTGATTAATGCTAGAAAGGCTAATTCAGAGGCCTGTTCCATGCTTGACCTGTTTATTAGTCTTCAGATGTCATTAGATGTGGGGGGTTGTGGGAGTTGTCAGTGCTGTATAAGAATTTAGATTAGTTAAACGGATGCCTCTTTTAAACAGTGTTCACTCAGAAGTTTTGTTGTTAACAGTAATTTCAGTGGAAATTGGGATATCTTACCCTTTTCTTTCAAAATTCCAAAGATATTTGACTTGTCTTAGATAACATTTCATTTATTTTGGACACAGCTAGCACAGTAGTGTGTAGTCGTGTGCTGCTGGAGTGTATGTGAAAAAGAGAGAGTTGGGTGAGGACTTGGGTGTTGCTGCTTCAGTGATGTGAGCAGACTCAGCAGCAGCTCTGCTTTGTAATTCATACACACACACACACACACACACGCGCACACACACATAAAAACACTGCAGATATAGTTTTTCCTTTTTTCCCCCGCACTTTTCTTTTATCTCTCTTTCTTTCTCTCTTCATTCTCTCTGTCTATCTTTCATCTCTCTATTACAGTGACCTGGCCTTGATTAACCCCTGCTCTGTCAAGTGTGGGTGTGTTTGGGTCTCTTGTTGCTGTGGCATTTCCTCTTTGGGCTGCAGTGTGAGCTGTGTGTCAGTGTGATTTTCTCCTCTCGCTGAATTGTAAAAGGCAATATCTCTCTCTCTCTCTCTCTCTCTCTCTCTCTCTCTCTCTCTCTCTCTCTCTCTCTGCTCTGCTGCTCGCTCTTACTGACTCTGGGAAGTTAAATGCAGATTCAGGATGAGGGTGATATGCGGTGCACGAGCTCCAACTTCAATACCACAATCTTGATCTTTATACCGGGTTCCAGGTGGTTGCTTGGAGGTTGCTATGTAGTTGCAGAGGCATTCCAGGTGGTTGTTTGGGGGATTCTTTGGAATCCCATGTGTTTCTGTCATGTGCACTTATATCATAGTGATATAAGTGTAGTGCACGGCCATTTTCAACATTCCACCTTTCATTCCTTTGGATTGTTACATGAAACCATCTCCAAAACTGCATTTACTATTAATAACAATCTCACAGCAATCTCATAATGGGCAGTATTCAATATAGAGACTATATTTAGAATTATATCACTCATGGAAAGAAGCTGTTCTCTGACAAAGTGACTACAGCTTAAGAGGGAGAGTTTGAACCGTGTGTGTTTATCGGTGATGGCTTGCTGTGAAAAGGATGTGCAGTGTGTGTGGGGTGCAGAATACTAAGTGCATGTCAAGAACAGGGAATAAAATCACCAAATCCAGCTTCAGGTCGTAAAGCCCGACCCTGTCCTCCCCCGCATGCTGTGTGTATGCACAGCAGATAATGATTTTGTGCTTTGCTCGCATGGCGGGCCAGTTACAGCATCCTGGGCGATCAAAGGAAATGGACTGTGCCATCACACCTCGAAAATACGTTCACACTTCGTCCCATCAGTATTCTATATAAGGCTCTGAAGGGCCGAAGAAGACCACCAGCCCGGCCCGTAATGAAGAGCAGTAAAATGTTTTATGGTAATGGTTTTGTGCTGATCTCTCATAAAGAAAAGGTGTAAGAAGACTGGAAAATAATTGCAGGTCATCTTGATCAGTTATCTGGACCACCCGGGAATGGAAACGTTCATAAAACATAGCAGAAAAAGTGCTTATATAATGGATATAACCTGTGTCACATGTATGTAGTGCAGTGGTGTAATTAGGGATGTCCTGATCTGATCCAGTAGATCAGGATTGGTGACATGTTCAAAATCCTTTGTTTTTACTGCTGTGTTCTAGCAGAGCGCCCTCTGACATCCTCAAGGCACCATTAATGGACAATTGTTCCAGCCTGCAGCAGCGAGGAGCGTTCTCAGAGTGTAACAAAACAGCTTACACAGTCTGCAGTGAGGAACTGTTTTACAGTGGAACATGAAAACCTAATATCTGTGGTTCTAGTCCTTTAACTGTGTTTGAGCTGCTTATTTCTTTGTCTGTTTTGCCAATACCATGTGGAGACATATTCTCCCGCCCCGTCGACACTCTTGAATTAGCCAACTTTTTAAAAATCATTGTTTAAACACTGCAGTGAAGTGTAATGTGGTGTGTATGTAGTGTACACACTCTGGACAGATATCTGTTTTTTGACAACTGCTAGTGAGAAATAGCTATTGTTGTGTAGTGTAGTGTAGTGAATGTATGACTTGCATAACATGTGCATTAGCCTAATCTTCTCAGGTACTGGTGGGAATAGGGTGAGCCTTTATTTGGTATTAAACCAGCACTGAACAGTGCATTAAAAATCAAAATGATAAGGCCAACACTCTCTCTAAGGTGTTTGATCAGAGATATGTTAATACAGATACAGATGTTAATACAGATGCATGGCAAGGCCTAAAACTGTACACTTGGTAGCATTAGTAGAATCCTGTAGTTCAGTCCATGTTTCTAGATAACAGTGTGTCATACAGTGTCTCCAGTGTAAAACTAACAAAGCACCAAATACTACATTTGGGTTAAGCTTATGGACACATCTCTCTAAGAAATATACAAACTATCAGTATGCTTTAAAGGTCTTGTGAGTCAGGCATGCAGAAAGTGTCTGAACTGGGAAAAAATGCTTAAAGAAAATGACTTACAGGCTGGATTGGAAGTGACTGCACTTACAATATTAATTTGATATCACATCACAGAGCTGGGCTGGGAAAGGAAACCATCTTCTCCCTGCAGTAGCCATCATTTCCCACTTTCATTTATCAGGCTGGGTGGAGCAGGCGTCCAGTGATTAATGGACGTTTCGTGTGAGAGCATGTGTGTTTCAGGGGTTTTTTTCCCCTTTGCCTTTTTCTTTGCAATGTATCTCACACGTTTGGCGTGGCCACCTGCGAGTCCTGTGAGTTATTGATTTTTCCAGCTTTAAATGACATGTAATACCCAAACCCCAGGTGGTCCAGCTGCTGAATGAGGAGCTAAACGAGATGCTGTCACTGTAGCCCTTGCCTGACAGCGGAATTATGGGTTAGCATGCGTTGAAAATGTGTGTCTATGTGTGTATATATGTATGTATATATATATATATATATATATATATATATATATATATATAGTTTTGTTTTGTTGTTTTGTTTTCATGGGTTAGTTTTTTTGTTTTGTTGTTTTATATACATTAAATGTTACATTTCTGACCAAAAAAAGTGCCTTTTTGAGAAATAAAAATGAATTGAATGAAAATACTGTATTAAATAAATGTATGCAATTTACCTAAACTTTTGAAAAAACATCTAACATTTGATGTAGTATATTGTCTATCTATGTAATATATACAGGGTGGACCATTTGTATGGATACACCTAAATAAAATGGGAATAGTTGGTGATATTAACTGTTTGTGGCACATTAGTATATGGGAGGGGGAAAACTTTTCAAGATGGGTGGTGACCATGGTGGCCATTTTGAAGTCTGCCATTTTGGATCCAACTTTAGTTTTTTTCAATGGGAAGAGGGTCATGTGACACATCAAACTTATTGAGAATTTCACAAGAAAAACAATGGTGTGCTTGGTAACTTTATTCTTTCATTAGTTATTTACAAGTTTCTGACCACTTATAAAATGTGTTCAAAGTGCTGCCCATTGTGTTGGATTGTCAATGCAACCCTCTTCTCCCACTCTTCACACACTGATAGCAACACCGCAGAAGAAATGCTGGCACAGGCTTCCAGCATTTGTAGTTTCAGGTGCTGCACATATCGTATTTTCACAGCATAGACAATTGCCTTCAGATAGTGGGGCCGTTCTTCATCAATGGAAACCTCAAGGCCACTGGATATTTGAAATTGCTACATGATGATGATCCCTCTTTATGCACTGAAGCTGGCACGTTCCCTGAGTTTTTCCAGCAAGATGGTGCACCACCACATTATGGATGCCAGGTCCGAGCATTCCTAGATGAACAGTTTCCTGTAAAGTGGATTGGTAGTCGTGGGCCAGTTGAATGGCCCCCAAGGTCTCCCGATCTGACCTCCTTAGACTTTTATCTTTGGGGTCATCTGAAGGCAATTGCCTATGCTGTGAAGATACGAGATGTGCAGCACCTGAAACTTGCGGTGTTGCTATCAGTGTGTGAAGAGTGGGAGAAGAGGGTTGCATTGACAATCCAACATAATGGGCAGCACTTTGAACACATTTTATAAGTGGTCAGAAACTTGTAAATAACTAATGAAAGAATAAAGTTACATTAAATTTGTTGTTTGATGTGTCACATGACCCTCTTCCCATTGAAAAACCTAAAGTTGGATCCAAAATGGCCAACTTCAAAATGGCCACCGTGGTCACCACCCATCTTGAAAAGTTTTCCCCCTCCCATATACTAATGTGCCACAAACAGGAAGTTAATATCACCAACCATTCCCATTTTATTTAGGTGTATCCATGTAAATGGCCCACCCTGTACAATATAGGCATAGTATATATTCTATGTATATATATATATATATATATATATATATATATACACTGGTGTAGTATATTAAATTTAGTATATTACATTTTACAAAATGATGTTTAAAATAAATGTATGCAATTTAACTAAAATAAATTTTTTGAAAAAACAATTAACATTTATAATATTTAACAAATATTGACAAACACTGTTATTTAGCAAAATATACATCTGTATTTTTGGCAAAAGCATAAAATGTATGTATAAAAATAGATCATTTTTCTAAGGTTGGCGAGCACAAGTGAAAGTAAAACAATATCACAATAAGCATTAGAAACTGCACGCCTGTAGTTTGACTGTGGCATTATGGGCTGGCGGAGTGTGCACTGAACCACTTTAATATTAAATGCAATTTTTTGAAGAATGGGCAGTATGGCCAATTATCATTATTCTTGAAAAACATGCACACTATAAGTTACATGGTTTAGTGCTGAAGATAGAACGGACAAAAGACACCAGTTACACAGTAGAGCTACGGTTCACAGCTGTGAGTATTATGGTAGAATATGTAATAATGTTAAAGAAGACGAAACAAATAAGACAAGAAATTAATACAATAAAATGACGTCAGCCACTGTGTTTCTCTATGCTGTGTCTGTAATTGCTGTCATGTCTGTGATTTGTGTAGGTGTTCAGTGTTCTGAAGTGCTGACCATATTCTTCATACACCCAGAACAGTTTTCAGATTGATTTTATTACAGTCTTATGCAAATGTTTGGGCAGCCCTGTTCAAATTACCCATTTATTTAATGTTCTAAATGTAAATAGGTGAACCAACAGAGTTCAGGACAAATGCTTAAATATTACATTTTCTACACCTTTTCCATAAAATTTCTATTTATTTACTTAATTTAACATAATTAATGTTTCTGAATTCATATTTAAAAATACAATTTTGCAAAAACAATGGTAAAACTGTGATTTCACAACAATTCTAACTCTGTACCTAGAATATAGTACCTCACACCAAACCTCTCTAATTGACCTGGCTGCTTAATTATACAGCTAATTTTGGAAGATTGGTGGAATTCACATTTAAGTGTCATATCAACTCTGTTCTGAATAACTGCCTTGCATCATACAGTCAGAAAAGAGCATCAGGACTGAATTGATCACAATAACAATATTATATCATCATTTTGCCCAGCCTTTAGTTTCTCTGTAAGCAGAAAGAGCTTAGCTTGTGATCAGATGAAACACGCACAGTCTTCTTTCCCAAAACGGGAATGGAGAGTGCCTCTCCCGCTGCGTCATTGATGTTCCTTTTTGATATTCCCTCCTTTGAGCTGGAGCATAATCTGCTGAGGGCAATGACACAGAAGGTTATGGAAGCACTTAGACACACATCGGAAAAGCAGAGCCCATCATTTAGTGTCGGCAGGTTACAGATTTGCAGGGTTGCAGGTTATGGCAGGTGCCACTACCAACCTAAGAGGGGGCCTGGTTCATGCAGCACTGTGTCTGCTCCTCTTCTGGGATGCCGCTGATGTCTCTGGGAATTGAAAAAGACATTAGCCATCTTCTCCTCAGTATTGACTCCATTATTGAATGCGCTGTCCCACCCTGACTTGTATGAAAACCATCAGCTCTGAACACTCTCATTCCATGACCAGTGTCATTAGCTATGGGCAGATGGTTATTGGAGCACTGCAGATACTGAATCAGAGAATGTTATAAATGATTTATGCTGGAGAACCTCAGTAATTTGGCTTTGGTGGAATGATATTTTTCTCACGTGATCATTTTCCGACCTCTTGTTATCCCTTAGAATAAAGAATGCTATTTCTATTGCTGTAGCTTCAGATTCCTACATAATCTAGTGGTTGAGATGATGGCAAATATCTGAAAAATATACAATCTCTGTGGGGAGCTTTTTTGTGATGCATCACCCTGAACCCCTTAATGCAGCAAGGCTTATTATTATTACACACTATGTACACAATACACTATGGTGTATTACTCAGTAACTACAGGGACTTCTGTCAAACTGGTAGGGCTATTCTTTGGTAATACAAGTTTGTAATTTGTAAACACCTACAGAGGGGTTCAGTAAGGTGAGTCTCAAGGCTGAGCTGAGTCAGGTGGCCGGAAAAGGAGACGGAAAAGATTTCCATAATTTCAGAGTCACCATTAGCAACCTGAGCCTCACGGAGCGTCTGACAGTGCAGAGAGGGGAGTAAAGCGAGCACTGTGGGCTGTCAGGAGGGATTTGGTTCGCTAATAGCGGAGCAAGCGCGCCTCATTGGATTACGCTAAAAGCTACAAGTGGGAGTTCACAATAGCTGCTGTTTAATGGTGGCTGAGCTGCTCTGTTTTACATGTGTGTGAAGTCCTAATTGAGTTTGTGTTTCATCTGCGGCTCTTTTGTAGTTTGTAGCCCTTTTTGTCCCTTCTCACCTCAAGCTAAAGCTGTTCACTAGCACTGCTTGTTATTCATGAAATGTATTATGTGGTAATGGTAAATATATCACAAGGGAAATGTGGTGTGTAATGATACGTAAGTTAGCATTAATAAAGTTTAAAATGTGTTATTATTAAGTAAAATACTAAAGTTATCGAGTTAATAAAATAAATGTCAGCATTAATAATGTTAATGCACTAATAAAGTGACAGTTGTCACGGTTTGCCACGAGACAGCGGCAGACGTACTCACTGGACCTTTTAATATAGGAAAAATAAAACAAAACCAACAGAAACCAAAGAAGCACAAAGCTTACCAAATAAACAACACAATAATCCAATAAACAGGCCAAATCAACAAACCATGACACTGATATGAACATACACAATGACATGAACATGCCCAAGCACACATGCACAAGACCAGACAAAGGAAGGCTGACACAAAGGGGTACTTATACAAAGACTAACGAGGAACTAACAAGAAACATTTAGGACTAACAAGGGGGCGAAGCTACAAAGGAGACACTGGTGGAAACACTAATGGACAGGCGTGGCTAAGGCAGACAAGACACAAACAGAGCCATGTGCTCCCAACACAAAACAAAGGCAGACATGACAACAGGGGCTGGCATGACAAAAGATAGTTCCATTTTAGTCTAACTGACGTAGTTTATTATCTATCTATCTATCTATATATATATATATATATATATATATATATATATATATATATATATACATAATATACTAAGTCTAATATAGTATATGCATAGTATATTATCTCTCTCTCTCGATAATATACTATGACCATGCATATCTGGACTGCAGCCAGGAGTATCCATGATGTTTACAAAGTTCAGTATCTGGCTAACTCTGCTGCAGACAGTGAATGTTGGTAAAGTTGAACTCTTGCCAGAACACATTTATTAGGACAAGTATCCACCAGTAAAAAACATACCATACACACCATTAGAATTTAGTCCATCAACTGTACTTTATACATCGGGAGAGAGAGAGAGAGAGAGAGAGAGGAAGCGTGCGTGAGAGACAGATGACTGAGGAAAGAAAATGGGCATAGACAAAGAGAGACATGAGAGATAGAAATAGGAGATAGAAGTGTGGTTGGAGAGAAAGTGATAGAGTGATAGAAAAAGGATGAAAGAGAAGTCATAGAGAAAGCGTATGAGAGAGATCTGAAAGAAAGCTAATGGGCATAAAGAGAGAGAGAAAAAGAGAGGTTGGAGAGAAGCGAGAGAGAGAAAGTAGACAGAGAAAGAGAGAGGACAGAGAAATAAGACAGTGGACATAGAGATGGAGAGAGAGAGTAGAGAGAGTCAGTGTGATGTGAAGAGAGAGAGAGATTGATGTAAGCCCATATTAATCACCCCTCCACACACACACACACACACACACACACACCTCTGTTGGTGCAGGTCATGTATAATTCATAGGGTAGTGATGACACAGGCGTTACAGTGGTCCGGCCCGGCTGGAAGTGTCCCTCTGCAGCTCTTAGCGGAGTTAGCCTGAGGCTCAGCCCTGAGAGCTAAAGCGAGCGGCAGCGCAGAGACACGCATGAAATATAGATGCTGTTGATTGGCTCTCTGCTGCTGCACTGATTTCACCACAAAGTGCAGAACCACACTTTAGTCCATGTTCTAGATAACAGTACATCATACAGCCACAGAAACCACATAATCAGATCTATTAGAGATCTCTCAAAAGAGAACGTAGTTCTCTAGTTTCACGCTGTATTTTTGCGAGTGCACTAAAGAACTTTGCATGATACACCTACGTCCCGGCATCCTCACCTGCAAATGCCGCATCTCCCTATTCTTGGCAATGTTTGTAGAAGGACGTGTGCCTGATGTTGTCAGTTTTACAGGTTTTTATAACATTTCTACCAGCAGCAGGCAGGCACTTTTTTTTTTGCTTTTCCGACTCTTTCTTCTTCTGTTGTCTGATTAGGGGGGGCGAAAGTCTGAACCATCCAAAAAAGTATTTTCTCACAGCAAACAAACCGAAATGGACCAAGACCAGCTCAAATTTTGGGTCTTTGGTTTGACCGTGGTTTGCAGCAGCTTTCACACTTTCAGCTTTCACACTATTTTGCACCTACTATTTTTATAACGCACCCTAAGAAGGAGGATAGGATGAGAGAAATTGAGAGGAATATGGAAGGTAAAAGGAGGTAGAAAGTGATAGAGATAAAAAAGACGAGAGAGAGCGAGAGAGGAAAAGAGCAAGAAAGAGAGGGAGAGATTGAATGGGGAGAACATGAGACAGAAAGGAGAGTTAACGAGAAAAAGAAACCATTACATTACACAGGATTATCAATTTACCCCTCAAACATCGTTTCAGAAGAGTATGTGACTTGGATGCAGTTAGCATCATGCTAATTGGTGGGGTATAAGCTTCCATTACGTTAGCTGCATTAGCCTCATAGCACTGGTGCTAAAACAAAAGCAGCTCCAAGTATTTCTTGGTTGATTGGCTACATTGGGAATAAGAAGTGGAAAACTGGAGGGATGAGATTGCAATCTCATCACTTCTGTCACAAACTATTACTGCAAAAACACACAACAAGCAGGAGACACAGAAAGAAAGCGGTGGGAGAGGCTGATGAGGGTGGACTGGCTCTGAAATGAAATTTGTGAGATGAACGTGGGCCACTTAATGAGGATTAAAGGCGGGAGGCAGCGTGGAGAAGCTTCCATTTCCTCCACAAAGACAATTTCAGTCTCGCTCTCGGACACTTTTCAAACATAATCGTATGTTCCGTCAAGGATTATTGTAAATGTTAGCTAATGTTGAGCCACGGGACGTGCCTCAGCTTTCCAGTAACACCGCTGCGCTCGCTGTGTGGACGTTAAAGCATGCACATTTCAGATTAAACCAAAAACAAACATCATTAGACATCTGTTATTACTTCTTTAGAAGGATCATTGGGATTATGAGGAGAACACTGTAAAAAGAGAGAGAGAGCTGTAACAGTCGGGTAAATCCACATAAACACAGTTAATTCAGTACAGTTCTATTCAGTTGAAAGCCAAAGAGCTTTCCAACCTTTTAACACGCTACAATATCTGTGTCTAAATAAATCTGATCAGTAAAAAAAGGCTGCTGTGAACACTGGTAAAATGATTTTACCAGTGTGAACTTTTCATACTTTTTGCAACTTTTACACTGTACACGTTAAGCATCCAGTTCTACCTTTACTAAAGAACCCTTAAAGAACCTTATTTTAGAGTGTAGATTTGATTTCCATCCTATCTACAGTACACTTCTGCTCAATCTGTGTTGAAAATATAGCTAATGTGAATGTATATGGAGGGGTCTCTCATTGTTTACTGTTAGTTACACGTTAAAGTAACCTGTGTGGAGGCCATGAATAGAGTTTCACTTCTTCCATATTGTCATTTTTAAAAGGCTCTATGAAGAAAAAAAAACATTGACAAGATGTTTTCCTTGTATGTGAAGAACCCTTTAATCAGGCCAAGAAGCAACAACATGAATGCGATGCGATCTGAAAGCATTCAGATATGCAGAGCAGCAGAACAGTCTTTCCTCAGTCTACAACATGTCTGTGTTTAATCTAAATGTCTGAGCCACCGGAAGCTGAATTGTGTATTAATGCTCTTACATCCTTCTCAAGGATCTTCTCAAGTTCCTCTCAACTACAGCTGCGATATTTACCATGATTGCTAGTCTCAGCAAATCAGAATGAGCTTTTAACTATGTGGGTTAATCAGCTGAGTGTGTGTGCGTGTATAAAGTCTCACCTGTGTGACCAAACATGTTTGAAAACCCTCTAGACACGGCCATTAAGACCACATCAGTACATTGTACTGCGGCATTTTACTGTTGAATCATTCAGGAGGGTTTTTTGGTGCGGTTTATGAATCTGTAATGGCAACATAAGATAAGTGGGAATAAGGGAAAAGCGCAAAAGCAGCATTTTGTATCAGTTACTTTCTGGACTTTCACCATAGAAAAAGTAAAGATTCTGCACATTTCCTTTGCTCAGATTTTTAAAGTTTGTACTCACCGAACATCAGAGGCTGAACAGTGCTGAACTGCAGTGAAATCGCTCTCCCAGTTCAGATAAACCTGGCAGAATCTGACTGTTATGTAATTAACTTCAGAAATGATGAAAGAGATGTAACAGGCGTGTCAGTCAGCTGGACACTAATGTCTCTGCTTCCCAGGGAAATGGACTGAGCTTCAATCAAACCGACAGGACAGCTAAGAGTGATGAGAATATCATGCAGACAGCGTGTGCCTTTAAAAATGAAAGAACTTTCCTTCCCTATAACAGTCAGTTCCAGCCACGCAAACTGATTGGTCGAGATACATTCTGATCGGGCTGTTATTTCGCCATATGTACAGTTTCTTTATTATTTTCCGAACTATTTGCAAGGTTATTAAACACTTGTTTATTATCATGAAAAAACAACATGACTGTGATGACGCACTCGATAACATTTGATAACATTTGTGGCAAAAAATCAACACATTTACATATATCTGCCCATTCAACAGCAGTTTAGCCCCGCCCACTCCCACAGGTCCGCAAGTCAGAACTATGGGGACCCCTGCTCCTCTAATGGTTCTTCTAAAACCAAGAGTATTATCCAAGCGTTTTCCCCTTTGCTGCAAAAACAGCAACTACTCCTCTGGGAAGGCTTTACAGTAGGTTTTGGAACATTGCTGTAAGAAGAACTGCATTCAGCCCTGAGAGCAAGTACATCAGTAAAGTCAGGTACTGATGTTGGATGATTAGTTCTGCCATTCTAGCTCATCTAAAAGGTATTGGATCGAGCTCCATCACGCCAGAGACCAGCCCAATACTAGAGGTCTTTCTACCTCTCTAGCCTATTATCAGCATTCGGCATGGTGACCTCTGGCTCATGGGCCCATGGCTGCTCCAGAGTGTCCCGTTCTATTAGTCTGTGCCTTTCTATGGAAAGGACACAAGCTAGTGTGATGCCAGCAATGGGTGCATCTTAAAGCAGCTGAAGTGTGTCTGGAATACTTTGGACAGAAACAATAACGATGCGGTTTTAATTCTAAGGCATAAGAGGTTGAAAATGGTTGTGTAAAATGAATTCTAACTTCTTTTGACTTCTGGGTGTTAACATTTAGTCTGACAAGCAGAGCAGTGAAACAGAAATGCTAATAGCACAGCTTCATACAGTGGAGCAGTGCATTACCCAACAGGAGTCTCATGGTAATTCATTTTGTCCTTTTTGAACCATTTTTAGCCCCACTCCAGTTGGGACCCATCCAAACTCACACACCTGAGGCTCTGCCACTGAAAAGGTCTCGAAAACAAGCCCTCCAGTATCAGCACCTTACTTTAGCATGATTGAAATGAGATTGGGATGTAACATTAGCTTTAGCCTTCTGTTGTTCTGTGTAAGCCAAAGGGCTTTCAAAAGGACATGGAAAAGACTGGGTATCTTCATTATACTAAAATCTTCGATCCAATTTTAAATCTCAGTCCAATTGTATACAGCTCAATCCAACTTTTTCTAATTCTAGACAACTCTGTCCAATTATGTACAACTGTGACGAGTCAGGCAAGTTAACAAAACAACAAGTTAATAATCACAAATTTCTTTAACATTTTAAGCAGATAACAGAATATCAAAAAGGAAAAGGACCCTGAACCAAACATTTGATCAGTTGTAAGTACTTAGTACTTGTGCCACTTCATGTAGTCCATTATGGATTTTTCTCTTTTCACTTTCAGTTGTTCTTCTCAGAATTTGGGGGTGTTTAACCCATTCAAATTATATTAAGTAACTATTAGAAACTGTATTTTAGCTGCAACAAAGTCTTTGAAAAAAGCTATGAAAAAACCCAACTTATGTCATTTGAGAAAGAGGAATTGAAGTGTTGGGCCTTTAAAGTTTAATGAGTTCCTTGCATCTATTCTTCTCTCTACTAGTTCTCTACTGTTCCTCTTGCCACTGACTGCAACACAAGCCCAAATCATGATTGAAACCCCCCATGCATAACAGGACCCTTGTTTCTCCAAATATACCTTAATCATCCACAGGGCCTGTTTCCAAAATGTATCAGGCTTGTTTAGATGTTCCTTGGAATATTTGTTCTCCTAAATCTTCCTGAAGTTCATTTGCAGTCAATCAGGGTTTTTCATTGCCCTATTAGCAATCTTACAAGCTTTTCTTTCTGAAAGTGTTCTTGGTCTTCCAGACCTGTACTTGACCTCTGCTGTTCTTAATTACATTACTAACTGCCTTTGATTGCCTTCTTCTGCCTTGTGGGCATCAGTAATTTTGCTTGCTGGGACAGGGTTTGTTTGAGGAGTCTGGTCAGACCTTCAGCTCTTTTCTTCAGAGATAAATCTGAGACAATCAGAGCAACCCTGATGTGCAACATTGCCCAACTATTTGTATCTTGTAAATCGTGTTGTTTTCAGAGATATAGCGAATTTGGTTTTACACTCTTGTGTGTATGCACATTTTCTTGCAGACAGTTTTAATGATATAAAACCCCTCAGCCTAGTTACAGACTGGTCTCTGTAATGTATTGCATTTTTGCGTGCACGTTTGTAGGAGCTTATTTGACCAGAAGCTCTAGCTTTGAATTTGACCTTTACAGTGAGTCCCACTTATTCCCACTTTACGTCACTGCACTAATTTCTTTATTAAATCCTTCTGCCCAGACATTCATACAGAGAAAAAAAAATGCTATACATAAAATATATATATTTATTTGAGCAGCTGGTGTCCAAGAGGCATGGACCAGTGTTTATTTATTTTTTTCCCCCTGAGGTCTTGCTGAAACTGCACATGTCGTGATTACATAACCCTGGGTTGGTTGTGCAGAATGAATATTTAATTACAGTCCTTATTGTGGAAAGAGCATGCAAATAAAGAGGTGGAGAGTGGGAGTTGAGCAGATCCTCCACTGAGCTTCATCTCTACCAGCAGAAGAGCTTTCTATTAGAGCAGCAAAGCAGTAAAGGAGATATGCACTGTAGAGACGGGGCGATATGACACTTTCTGAATTGGACATTAGAGACCAAACTAATTGCACAGTTTGGGGGAAAAATCAAATCAATATGATTGATTACTGATCTCAGATACAGTCCATCAGCCAAGACATGTTTGGTATCTGATATGTGCTTCTGTAGTTTACAACAGGAGATGCTAGGCTAACATTGCTAACAAACACTGGACTCGTTAAATGGTCCAGATGTAGGTCAACCAGCACCAGACGAGTATAAAGCAGCATATGTTGGGTTTGAATACTGGTATACTGGTCAACCAGCACCAGACCAGTATAAAGCAGCATATGTTGGGTTTAAAAAGTGGTATACTATTCAACCAGCACCAGACCAGTATAAAGCAGCACATGTTGGGTTTGAATACTGGTATACTATTCAACCAGCACCAGACCAGTATAAAGCAGCATATATTGGGTTTGAATACTGGTATACTGGTCAACCGGCACCAAACCAGTATAAAGCAGCATATGTTGGGTTTGAATACTGGTATACTGTTCAACCGGCATCAAACCAGTATAAAGCAGCAGATATTGGGTTTGAATTCTGGTATACTGTTCAACCGGCACCAAACCAGTATAAAGCAGCAGATATTGGGTTTGAATACTGGTATACTATTCAACCGGCACCAAACCAGTATAAAGCACCAGATATTGGGTTTGAATACTGGTATACCGGTCAACCAGACCATGGAAAACAGCATTAAAACGGTACTTGAGTGCCTGTAACTGAGTAAATGCTGTGAGGTAATGAACACAATAAGGTTAAAAGCAAAAGCATTTTACCCTGGTCAATGAAAGCATTCCCCCTGCTCTTATTATTTTCATTGGCAAATGTTCCCAAACTGTGCCCAAACTGTAACTTACAGGCCCTGACATCTCTAACGGCCCAGGCTTGTTTCTAGACTCTGCACTTACAACACTTATAAACCAAAACACCACAGACGCTCACTACAGCCTTTCGTGATGATTGCTTCTCTTTACACCAGAGGATTTATGGGACCAGAAAAAGGAAATCTATTAAATTAAGGTGATAAACAACAGCAGTACACAGCCAAACAGCAACAATTCAAGATGGAAGCCTTCACTAATCTGATATCAGGGGTGCAGCCAGTTTGAAGGACAATCTGAGAAGTATAAATGTGTCATCTCTGAGCAGGGTTGCCTGCTCCCCATACCAGAAACTTAGATTTCCATACTGATGCCAAGTGAAGCATTACACATTTTTAGCGATAATAAGGCATAAACACTAATTACTGTCAGAACAGTAAGTTCTATTTTTTAGACTTTAAGAAATTAAATATGTAGAATAATTCCTGAAATGTTCTTTAACCTACCTACAAGTTAATTATGCTGGTACATGAACCATTTATGCAGGCAAAGAACCATTTATACATTCAGTTGGTTCTTCATGTTATCATGGTTATAAATAGAATTGCTGGCTTTACTAAAGAACACCCATTTTAAGGGTGTAGAACAGATGTGTGTGTGGAGTACATGATTTGTGAGATGATACTGTTTATGCTGAGAATGTTTTGTTCACAGTGGTGGTGAACATAACCAGACATCTGAAGAGTGTAATAGGTCTAAAAGCTCCTTTGCAGAAAGGTATTACACCAAATGGTTATGAACAAACAGACTGATGCCTGATACACTGTTTTACCATAGTTTTGAGAAGAGTTGGGGTCCAGACTACTGTTGAGGTTTTTCGAAACTAGCCTAATGTGTCTGTCTGACGTAATAATAATTAGAAGCAGAATTTTGTTTTCTATCATTGAATATCAACAATCCATTCAAAGATAAGAAATCTGCCCCTCTGCACTCAGATTCGGTAACAAGGAAAAAATGTTGCATTGCCTGAGGTTGACTAAGACTACTCTATTATTATATTATTATATATATATATATATTAAATAGAAGAATTCTAGGCTATATATTATTAATGTTATATTGTTATATTTGACTTATGAGGGAATGTAATATTTATTAATAGGTATAATACATAATGAATGATAATGAATGTACAATGAATTATAGACTAATTGCTTTTTGTTTAATTTTATTCCCTTTTTATTTTTATATGATAAAAAAAAAATCATCGTGTTTACTAGTCTAGAACATTAGAATGGTGGCAGGACACCTGCAGGGAGATGTGCCACGAGAAATAGCCAAAGGAATTGTATTTGATCAGATTTGCCACTAATTTACCATTCATTTACCATCAACATTCTGTATAAAGCTCGAAGTCTGTGGTTCACTGATGTTTTGGATGGTAAGTAAAATGGCTACATTTGTGTTGTAGTCATGGCAACGCCTGGTTTCTATCATCACCACTGTAAAGAAACTCAAGTTGGTATGAAGGTATCTCTACAATGAACCGTTTCACACCAAACTCTACTCTAAATGTGTTCATCTAAACCTTTTTTATTATTATTATTCTGTGGACTTTTAAGGAAATATGAGTGCGCAGGAGTTAAATATTGTTTGAACGCCAACAATTATGGTATGTTAGTTTTAAGTGTGAAAACTGAAATAGCATTCACCTATCTTCCCCCCAGCTGTTTCCCCACTGGGTTCACTAATACACACAATGATTACAGTTCCCAGAGACACACCTTCATAGGCATCCTAATCTTGAGCCTTTCATGACAGGTATTAGGTGCAAATAAACTTCCAGATACTCTCCCTCATACAAGGAAACTTTAGGGAAGGACACATCAAGTGGCATTGCTGTGGCCATTTTAACAGAAACAGCTAAACTCTTTCTACAGCTAAGATCAGATCTTTAAAAGTCACCAAACGGTCACCGTCTCACTTAGTTAAATGATGCTAAATATCAAAGGATGAAGATAAATGAACTTTGCGAATAGCGTATTGTCTGAGGATGTTTTGTGCTGATAGTTTGTTGCAGCACTGTTAGCTGAGTCATGCGGCGCTGGGCAGAATGGGCTTCGCTACTGTCAACAAAGCTGGGTTACAGGTTTTTTAGCTCATTAGCTCGCAGTATGTAGGCTTTCTGTGCTTTGTGCTGTTCTCAGATCACACACATACCACGGTTTACGTCCCGATGAATTATCTATGCAGTTTCAAAGGTTTTCCCCAAATGAGCCGCCCATATTGATCATTATCATTTGGTGTCAATTGAAATAGTTTAAAGTTAAAACTAGCAGAATTTGTGGACAGTACAGTACATTAATATGACTATGATATGGGTATGGATGGGTATGGGTATGGATGGGTACATGTCTGAATGGTTTGTATATGCATAGGTATAAAAGGGCATGGGCATGTTTATGGTAGGGTAAGGTTATGAATGGTACCAGTAATGGGTATGGACTGGTGTGTGCATGGATGAGTATGGGTATGAATGGATATGTTTTGTGAATGGAAATGGATATTGATGGTAAGGGTATGGATATGGATGGGTATATGTCTGAATGGCTTGCATATGGATGGTATGAAAGGGTATGGTATGAATTGGTATGTGTATGGGTGAGTATGGGGTATGAATTGGTCAGTGTATGGATGAGTATGGGTATGAATTGGTAAGTGTATGGATGAGTATGGGTATGAATTGGTAAGTGTATGGATGAGGATGGGTATGAATGGGTATGTGTATGGATGAGGATGGGTATGAATGGGTAAGTGTATGGATGAGTATGGGTATGAGTGGGTAAGTTTATGGATGAGGTTGGGTATGAATGGGTATGTGTATGGATGAGGATGGGTATGAATGGGTAAGTGTATGGATGAATATGGGTATATGTGGGTAAGTGTATGGATAAGGATGGGTATGATTTGGTAAGTGTATGGATGAATATGGGTATAAGTGGGTAAGTGTATGGATGAGTATGGGTATTAATTTATAAGTGTATGGGTGAGTATGGGTATGAATTGGTAAGTGTATGGTTGAGTATGGGTATGAATTGGTAAGTGTATGGATGAGTATGGGTATGAGTGGGTAAGTGTATGGATGAGGATGGGTATGAATGGGTAAGTGTATGGATGAGGATGGGTATGAATGGGTATGTGTATGGATGAGTATGGGTATGAGTGGGTAAGTTTATGGATGAGTATGGGTATGAATGGGTAAGTGTATGGATGAATATGGGTATGAGTGGGTATGTGTATGGATGAGTATGGGTATGAGTGGGTAAGTTTATGGATAAGGATGGGTATGAATAGGTAAGTGTATGGATGAATATGGGTATGAATTTGTAAGTGTATGGATGAGTATGGGTATGAATGGGTAAGTGTATGGATGAATATGGGTATGAATTTATAAGTGTATGGATGAGTATGGGTATGAATGGGTAAGTGTATGGATGAATATGGGTATGAGTGGTTAAGTGTATGGGGGAGTATGGGTATGAATTGGTAAGTGTATGGGGGAGTATGGGTATGAATTGGTAAGTGTATGGATAAGTATGCTTATATGGGTATGAATGGGTAAGTGTATGGATGAATATGGGTATGAGTGGTTAAGTGTATGGGGGAGTATGGGTATGAATTGGTAAGTGTATGGGGGAGTATGGGTATGAATTGGTAAGTGTATGGATAAGTATGCTTATAAATGGGTAAGTGTTTGGACGAGTATGGGAATGAATGTGGAAGTGTATGGATGAGGATGGTATGAATGGGTAAGTGTATGGTTGAGGATGGTATGAATGGGTAAGTGTATGGTTGAGGATGGGTATGAATGGGTATGTGTATGGATAGGTTTGTGTATGGATGGGTAAGGTTATGAATGGGTATGGGTATTTATGGGTATAGACTGGTATGTGTATGGATGAGTATGGGTATAAATAGATACGTTTATGGATGGGTAAGATTATGAATGTTATAATTTATGGGTATGGACTGGTATGTGTTTGGATGAGTATGTGTCTCACTGGTATGAGTAATTTTTTTCATACCACTGTTGGCTTTTGCTTGCCCACTGGGGGTTTATATGTCTTGTTGATCTCTGTAGCCTCTTACTGATTACTGTTTCTGTGAAGCTGTAAACACCAGTTGTAAAAAGTTCTATAAAAATTATTTTGATATTAAATTTGATATGATATGTGTATGGATGGGTAAGCATTAGGATGGGTATTGGGGCTGCACAATATATGGATATTAATAGATATGTGTATGGTTGAGTATTGGTATGAATGGGTTTGTGGATGAATGAGTATGAATGAACATGATGCTAATTCTTCTACACCCAGTGTGGTTCAAATGGTCTCTCTTTGTCGAGTTAATTTCCCCTGTGTTAGAACACTGTGTGCTTTTGGAAGTGCCTTTAGTCTGCAGATGTGTTTTACTGCTTGTTTGGTGACCTGAGAGGAGGGTGCTTTCTACAACCACCGCTGAATGAGAAAGTGTCTAAATCACACTGTTACGACTTTTATCACACGACTGGGAGGAATATCCGTCTGACAGACGGGCGCAGAGGGAAGAAAGAAGCAAATAAAGATAAGAATTCACCTGAGGATGGAGATATCAGAGGTTTTATGTGTTTTGAAAGGCCTTTTTCCATGACTAGCAGCTGGATGAAGCTCTTTCATCTCACTACCTGTTGTGATTCAGATGATTGAAGACGTTAATTGAGATGCAACTTTTTCTTTCTCTGAGCGTAAAAAGCAAGAGGTGATTAATTCATCAGGCTTTATTGCTAATTGTTTCATGAAATAAGCATTATGTAAATTTTAGGGGAGGTGGGCGCCATTTAATTTTATGCTTTACTCCAGAAAGTCATTAAGCATCCTGTGGAGCTTCTTGTGAATGGTTTTCTGCCCCAGCGCCAGGTTGAGTTATTCTTAGCCCCCGTAACTCCAGGCAACTGTTGCCATGCATACATATCCATAGATACGCAGCATCTCTGGCCAGGAGGCGTTGGGGAGCATGAGCGAGCTTCAGGAGAGATTTTACAACTTCAGCAAACGGACAGAAGGAGTTCGAACAAACGCATCAGTCACTGATATGAGCCGTTCTCTGCAGACATGTCAGTAAATATCATTACCTGCATTATTCATCAGCTCACCTTGCTAACAACTAACACTGCTTATACTCCGTCTCAGTGTAGAGGAGAGAAAATAAGAGAAAAAAAGTTGAGGCAATGAGAGAGAAGGAGAATGAGTGAGAGAAAAATAGACAGAGAAAGAAGAGGAAGAAAGAGAAAGAAGAAAAAGTGGAAACAATAAATGAGGGACAGGTAGAGAGATCCAGACAGAGTGGTGTGTGTGTGTGAGCAGATGTTAAGCAGAGTTGGTGCAGTGAGGAGGATTTCTCATGGTGTTTCTGAGACGATACTTTAAGCTCCTTACAGCCACTCTCAGTCTCGACGCGGCTTTAACTGCATCTGTAAGTGTCGCTCCCAAAACCACAGGGACAGATTCTGCTGATTTGACATTAAAGAGCCCATAGCCTACACCCCCCAACATTTTACCCCCCCCAAAGAGCCAACAGCCATGCTTTAACTTGGCGCAGCTAAAATGCAGTAAGCTGAATGGGTGGGGCTAAAGTGCAGTATGCTGAATGGGTGGGGCTAAACTACTGTAGGTTGAATGGGTGGGGCTAAACTGCTGTAGGTTGAATGGGTACGGCTAAACTGCTGTAGGTTGAATGGGTAAGGCTAACCTGCTGTAGGTTGAATGGGTAAGGCTAACCTGCTGTAGGTTGAATGGGTAAGGCTAACCTGCTGTAGGTTGAATGTGTTGGGCTAAACTGCTGTAGGCTGAATGGGAGTGGCTTAACTACTGTGGGCCGAATGTGAGTGGCTGAACTGTTGTAGGCTGAATGGGGCTAAACTGTTGTAGGCTAAATGGGCGGGACTAAACTGTTGTAGGCTAAATGGGTGGGACTAAACTGCTGTAGGCTGAATGGTTGGGGGTAAAATGTTGTAGGCAAGCAAATGAAGGGTTTAGACGGTGTTAGTTTCAACATGTGATGTTCCCTTGCCCTTCCTTAACCTGCAAGAACAGCCCATTTTAAATGAACCATTTTAAATGTGACCAGTTCACATACTGTGTGTCTCCCATTTTGATCTATAGCAGTTTGTCCCCACCCTTTGACTTTAAAAGTATATTGAGTGTTTTAGGGTGTGCTGCTTTTTGAATGAGGTGCTACACAAGGCCGATCAAAACAGAGTTCATTTAAATGCACAGTGACATAAGTCCGCCCTGTGAACAAGCTTCTTCGGAGCTCCCAAGTGGTCTCAGAATCAGTCAAACAGCCAGAAGACTTCAGCTGATCAGCTCAGTGTCTAAGCACTCTGCTCAGCTGCACTTCACTCAGCCGTCCTCAGAGCAGCCGGAATGCACTTGCGATTGCTTATTGATTCGGCCGTGCCAACGGTGGGAAACGTGATGCATGCCAGATCACGCCATGCTGTCAACCAGCAGAGCAAACCGCGTCCAGCTCTCCAGTGGATAAAGTGCTGATGTGTACAATCACAGCCTGTGATATTGCAGCATGTCGTTCAGCCCCGGAGTGGAACCAGTCCTGAGTTCAGCCTGCTCTGACGGAGCTCAGTGTGGCAACAGGAGTCCAACTGCAGCCCTGCACTTTTACTGGAGCTCAGAGAGGCAGAGAGGGGTCACCAAAGGTCACATAAACGACAGAACTGTGCACCTGCTCGCTCACTTTTTTTACTCTCTCTCTCCATCTTTTTTACTCCTTCTCTCCCTACCTTTACTCTCTCTCTCCCTCTTTTTTACTCTCTCTCTCCCTCCTTTTACTCTCTCTCCATCTTTTTTACTCCTTCTCTCCCTACTTTTACTCTCTCTCTCCCTCCTTTTACTCTCTCTCCCTCTTTTTTACTCATTCTCTCCCTACTTTTACTCGATCTCTCTCCTTTTACTCTCTCTCCCCATCTTTTTTACTCTCTCTCTCCCTCCTTTTACTCTCTTGCTCCTCCCTTTTACTTTCTCCTTCTTTTAACTCTGTCCTTTTTACTCTCACTCTCCCTCTTTTTACTTTTGCCCTCTTTTTACTCTCTCCTTCTTTTTACTCTTTCTATCCCTCTATTTACTCTTTCTCCCTCTTTTTACTCTTTCCATCTTTTTACTCTCGCCCTCCTTTTACTCTTACTCTTTCTCCTTACTCTGACTCTCTTTCTTCATAACCCTCTTTTGAGGTGCATATATAACAATACAAAACTGAATGTTATCAGATATACTTATATAATACAACAGAAAACATCAACGTCTCTCTCTCTCTCTCTCTCTCTCTCTCTGTCTCTCTTTGGAATTCAAGCAATGTTCGCCGGGCCGCCCTGGTGTCAGGCTGAATGAGAGTTTGATAGAAACAGCGTCTCAGGGAAACGACTTGTGTCAGCCAAGTTTCTAATTCAGCTGCTTATCGATTGGCCTTAATCAATTTAATTATTTATTTTCACTTCAGTAGCTCAAATGGGATGCAGTGGATGGTCTCCGTGTAAGCGTTCACAAAGACACACACACACAAAGACTTCCTCAGATTCAGATCATAGTTAATGATCTCCTCTTCTACTTACAGACACTGACGAGGTGCACTCTGCACTTTCCACACAGCTTCTCCACCTGCTTCAGTGAAACTACCAGTCACAAAGACTTCAGAATAAACTACAGCAGGACCCTGTTCTCTGGTCTGTGATAACTGTGACCGGCCTTAAAGGATCAGTTTGGTGAAAAATCAGATGAACATGACTGATCACTGACCCAGATGCAGTCAATTATCCGAGACGTTTGATATCTGATGTGTGCTTCTTTAGTCTCTACGGGGAGATGCTAGGCTATTGTTGCTAACAAACACTGGGCATGGACTGTCACCATGACTATCTCATCTCTGTAAACACACAGTCTAAAATGTTTGTCCCTGTCACTCAGAAACGCATCCAGATGTTCATTAGAGTGTTTATATATTTATTTATTATATGTATTTATATTTTATGGTTTGATTTGGGCTAAAATATGTAGTCGTGTTTTGCAAAAACAAATCCACTCTGCTGTTTTTGTCCTTTTTTTCAACACGAGTCGTGCCCTCTGACAAAGATTGTTAATTTGAATGTAAATTGAATAAATTAGTTCTATAATCACATGATTACATTTCAATTGTCTTGCTAAACGGTAGTAATAGCCAGTTAGCCTTGGAAGGGCTAAGCCGCTATAAAGTCATGCTGTGTTGCTCTGAATGTGCCGGACTGTCTCAGTCATTAAAAATCATTATTTACATAAATGCTAATGTGCTTAAGTTAATTCCACGCTGAGGGTTCTGCTGCGAGATCTGCTGCCTGAGGTTGTTGGAAAAGTCCAACATGAGAGCAGTGACTAACTCTGTACACCCGAGGCCTCCTCAGAAAGAGCGCCAGCGCTGCGCTTGGACACTTCCCCGCTCTGCTGCCATCTCAGCGTAATTTAGTTACACAAAACCGAAGGAGGAACACTTATTTATCCTGATAAGTGCCATACCTAATCATAAGCACAGCAGCCTCTGTGTCATCAAACGCAGATATGGGCTCTAAGTGCTTATTTGTCCCTTCTTGCTTACATTCATGAGGAAGAAAATAACAGTGCTTTAAATGGTGCTTCCATGTGAATACAATGAGTTAATGTCATATACACCATCCGGTCATGTGAAAACATTAGGACACCACATGGAAACCTTTGCCTTTTTTAACACATTTCAACATCTGGACATTTCCAGTTATGGCATTTAGCTGATGCTCTTCTCCAAAGCGACTTAAGGTTACTTGTATTACAGAGGTTGGCCAATGCAGTGATAGGAGTCTTGCCCAAAGACCAACCACCGTTTCATCTTCATTTGAACAAAGTTGGGACTACTTACAATGCCTAACATTGTAATGAGGTGCAGCACATTATCTGCAGATGATTACAACATCATTAGAAGGGATTTTGGAGGGGGAGTCTGTCTTATTTAAACCTCAGACATTTAGTTTGGTTTGCTCTTGATTGGTAAAGTGAGTGTTATCACCATGGTGAGATCCAAAGAACTCACTGAGGCCTTCAGCAAGAAGGTTGTAAAAAAGATCTCAGAACAATTAGAAATCAGCTGTTCCCACTGTCTGCTAAATCACTTACAAGTGCAACAACTGTCAACATGATCAGGTCAGGCCATCCTAGCAAGTTCAGTGCAACGGAAGACCACAAGATGTGTAATGAAGTCTCCAGCAAGCAAAAAATGTCATCACAGGTCCTACAGGAAGCTCTGGCCACAGCTAATGTCAAACTACAGCATCTAGCATCAGAAAGATACTGCACGTGTTTGATTTTCATGTTCAAAGAGGACAGCCTTGTCAAACATTAACTCCAGCTAAACAACACACCTGCGTTTGGCCATAGAGGTGGGTGGAAAAGAACGTAGAATTTACATTGTGGTACATCTCCAAGAGAGCATTTATGGTTTCTACCTGCCTGGGTGGGGGGTCTAACAACACGGTGGAACAATAGATGTTCCTGATGTTCCAGCTCTATCAGAACTATCTCAACTATCTCAACCGTAAAAAAACAGACTCTGTAATATTTGCCATGTACTCATAGATTCACACACAGAGAAGCCAGTTTTCCATAACAGGAGAAATTACTCATGTTCACTTCATGTCTGTCAAAAACTGTATCCAGGCACAGAAAACATATTCCATTTACTCTTGTGTTAAATGTGTTCGAGTTACATCTCTGACCACCTTTGAGTAAGGATCTGAAACAATGCCTCCTGGGTGTGTTTACATCTGTTTTTTCATGTGGTTTTTCATCCAAACATCATATCTGATCCACAAAAAAATGCAAGCTAGTGTAAATAGCCTCTATTATTACTCACTTTGAGATGGTTGGAAGAATATTTGAATCTAGATTTTTTTTATTATTATTAATTTATACTACTGAAAGTGTCTGTTTCCACTGGTAGATTATTGTAAGGGCTTTGTTGATTAAAATATTGAACATCCAGCTTTGCAGAAGTAGAACTGGGTCAGTAAAGTAATGTTGCATTATCAGTGTGCAAGATATCATCAGTTCTACATCTTTCAATTCATTTATTGACCTCTGAATAAATCACGCTTAGTGTGTAACGGCCCTTTGAGCGAACTCAACAGAAGCACAATTGCCATTGCTATGGAAACGCTTATTGATCTGGTTCGTCAGAGGATTACACTGAAGTGTGACGTATATGTGTGTGCATTCTGTATGTAATGCATTGCTTATATTTGTGTGTTTGCTTGTTTAAAATGGTAGTCTGCGGTATAAAAATACGCTGATTTTTAGTTTTGTTAGATCAGGTTCTTCACAGATCAGAATCAACACAGCAGTGAGAAATCCTGCTGTGTGCAGACATTAATGGGTTAAGGTTGTAATTCAGAGCACGGAGGTTAGACATGGATCTCTCTATCTCTCTCTCTCCGTGGCAGTGGACATGCTGTATCCTCTCATTAAGATGATTACTCCGGACCCCCAAGGAGAGCAGTTGTGGGTGGGGAAGGTTACTGCCCCCAGTCAAACACACACTCAGTCCAACACATTCATTACTGCGACGGCCTTCAAGTGTCACTTCAGTGAAAAAGAGCTTCAGCACCCAAGACTGCACTTCAACACCAGTGGTTTTAGACCTCTATATTTAAAACTGGGGATCTATGGTAACATATGCGCTCTGATTTAACACTGCTGGCTTTACAGGGGTCAGGTATAAGAGACACGCAACAGCAATGCATCCACAGGCTGTACACACCACCATCTCTTCTATTTAATACATAGTCAGAAAAAAAACCTTAACACTAAGGACGAAGCACTGAAAGAGACTTGTGTTTCTCGTGGAGCATCTTCAGCCTGCTAAACGTGAGCGAGTGTTACAAGCCTGGTCTCTGAGGTTCATGATGTTATTAGGGATGTCTTAATCAGGTTATTTTGCCTCCTGATACGAGTCTCTTCATGCTATCGGCTGATACCATTCAGATCAGATCTTTGTGTTTATATAAGCAATGCAGCCACACACTTTAGTAGCAGATTCTATAATGAGACATTCTGGACTCATTGATGTAGTTTAGTAGAAACTTCAATTAAAATGACTGTTTTATAGTGTGTTTAATATATTATAATCCAGCCTGACTCTATTCCCTGACCATTCAGCTCCCAGTTTCTGTAATCCACTGCAGTCAGATCATGTCCTGAGTGTGAGTGTGTAGTGGTACACACTCTAGACTGATATCTGTTGTTGTTTGTTGACTACTGATGTGTGTTTTGTAGTGAGGTGAATGGTCTATGACTTGGGTTTTTATAGCGTGTGTGTAGCCTCCTCCTGGTTCTGAATGCGCTCTTCAGTGCTGGTTTAAAGACAAAGAAATGTGTGCGGTTCTCCCGCTGGTAAAACAGTGTTTCAGTGATAGTTTTAAAAAGGTTCAGATAATATGTTGTGTTTTCATGTTCCACTGTAAAATAGGTCCACACTGCAGATTCTCAACTCTTTTATTTTATTTACGTGTCTGCACTGCTTATTTAATGTCTGCACTGCTGCAGGCTGGAAATAATGTCTGTTAATGGCACCTTGAGGACACCAGATGGCGTTCTGAACACTGTGGTTAAAACGTAGAATCAGAACTGGATTAGAACAGGATTAAAATGCCGATATTGATGAATTAAAATATGTTTTAATTGGCCCTGGTCCTTATCCACTGGATATTTTTGATATTTTTACAAATATTTTTGGTTAATATTATTTGGCCCTGGTTGCAAATATTATGGTAACCACTGTTTAAAATGATGATATAATATGATATGATATGATATGATATGATATGATATGATATGATGAGTCATGAGGTTACTATTAAGATCAGAAAGGCCTAACCTTAGGTTAACCTTACAGCCTATACTCAGTCTTGTATTTTAGATTTTATTACCTGTGGTTTAATTATAACATTGGTCTGGGTTTATAAACCGAAAACAATCTTCTATCCCTTACACTTGCTACTGTGCTGTTAGGATTGTTGTATGTAAATGATCTTAGTTCTGATTGGCTGTTTTGTACAGGACCTCATTCATATAATCTAAGCTTCATTACTCCTCATGTTTTCAGTCTGGATGGGCAGAACAAAACATCTGCAAGCTGAAGGGCAGGGCTAAACTGCTGTAGGCCGGAGAGGTAGATATGCAAATGTGTTGGTTTTAAGTGACATCACAAAACCAGTCAATTAAAAATGAGCTGTTCTTCAGCCTAGTTTTCATATATGGACTGTACGGGCTGGGGAGTAAGTGGTATATTTGAAAATTTTAATGCATGTGAGGAAAGTCCAGTCTTCAGTGATATGGGGGCCTTGAATCTCAGCAACTAAAATATTAGCCTTAGCTTCTTTAACTTTTTTCTAATAAAAATGTCATTTTGGGGGACAAGAAAAAAAAGCCATTTGTCCTCATGGAGAGCAGCCAAACCTCCCAACAACCACACATTGTTAATCTTCTATCACACACACACACAGCTTGGGGAAACCCTGCAGTCTGGACTCATTCATGCACTTCCTCTACAGGAAATTCTGAAAGTGTGTGTGTGCATTTGTGTGTGCGTGTGTGTGTGTGTTCTGCAATACAACAGCACTGCCAAAGCTTTATATCACTTTTAGTCAGAATAAATGTATGAGTCTAGCTTTGCACCTGTGTGTGGGTCTGTGAGTGTGTGTTGACTGTCTCAGGAGGAAAATCCAATAGAGCAATTGCTCATGTCAGTGTTCTATAAATAGCTGTGTGTGTGTGTGTGTGTGCATGTGTATTGATCAAGGCTGAGTCTGCAGAGTGTAAATGGGGTTTCCCAAAAATAAATCACCCCTGCATGATCAGCTAATTATAAACCGCTCTAGCTCAGTGGACAGCCAGACTGGGACTTGTTTAATCTGCCTATTTAACCTGTAATAAACATCACGCACAGCTGGACAGAGTCATTACAGATTCTGAAGGACCTTAATATAAAAATTCCCCTTAATTCTTGGAGTTTTGTGTTTTTACAGATTTGCCAGCAATTCACACTGTGTGAGCATCATGATAGATGGACCAAATGCTCCAATATCACACACAGTTAATTAGAATTCATTTCAAGTTTTGTTCACACAGATTTGACCCTGAAGTCCATTACACACCAAACGTGAAGCAAATAAAGACACAACTATTTTTGTGCACACATACATACACACACACAGAGGGGAGTCTGTTAGCTGAAGAAATAGAATTAGCAGTTCTCCTCCAAGCATGTTGAACTCCACTGGCGCTTCACATTTCTCAGAGGAAGCACGTGTTAGCCTTTAATGTCAGCACTGGGAGCATCATGTGATAGTGGATAGTAGATAGACGTCCCACCCACCTATTTCTGGGTAGCAACACTCCTCCTAAGCACAAGTCTCTTTGATTATAGCCTACCGTTGCTTTTAGGGCTGTGTTGTCGCAGTCCTTCGGTCAAGTCCTGCACTTGTGAAATGTCCAAGGGGCTCCAGGGAATTGATAGCCTAGTTTCAGTACTATTCACACGTATACACACTTATGCTGTAAAGGAAGGTTGGTCATTTCCACATACAAGGTCGGAGGCAGCAATATTAACCTTCAAACTTTTTGGGTCAGGTTGTTGCAAGTTACATGTTATGTTGACTTATAAAGTGCTTTATGCTTTATGATGGCCAGCTGCTGCCATTTACTGTAAAACACTGCAAAGAAATCACAAATGTTGGGTTCTGTAACGTGTGTGTATGAGTCTACTCCTCTACGTTTTGAACTTGCTGTTCAAACTGTGGAGGAACCTCCTAAGATGCTTTGAGAAATCTTTAAGGAACCTTTTTCGTCTAAAAACCTTGTCTTAATGCTTCCTCGAGACACCTTAAGAGTTTCCACAGTTTCAAATCGAAGAACCTCCACAAGTTTGTCAAGGATACTCTTAACAGTGTCCTACACTAGTAAAACAAAGCAATTCTATGATAAATTAATTTCTAATCGCTCTAAATAGCTCCACACTGCAGATTCTAAACTGTTCTGTTACCTTCTGAGAATGCTCCTCACCGCTGCGGGCTCGGAAAAATGGAGCAAACAATATACCAGAACACAGTGGTGAAAACAACGAATCAGAACTGGAACAGGCTTAAACGTACATGGTGGCCCATTCATTCAAATATGCCTGGATCTGCCCCAATCCAGATCTTCTGGATCAGACACACCAGGCAGTGTGAAATAATGACTGGAGGTATGGAAGGTTCGGCCTTTATCTCTCTGCTAGTTTTCAGCTAATTGTACGCTGCCGGAGAGAACACTGCACCAGACTGACCTTCTGTTCCTGCAGAAGGCTGATAAGCGGCAATACTGACTTTTATGGGATGCGTCTCAGAAGAACTTCCTGCTATCAATATGACACGTCCGACACTGTCTTTGTGTGTACATTGGGACAATACAAACTGGACAAATTACCACAATGTGATTGTGTTGCTGCATACTTCAACTGACCTGTCCGTTTCCACATTCTGTGACCACAGCAACTGTTGTGAGGTGAGACAAACTTTGAGGGAATACTGATAAAAATTTAATTCAAGCAATATCTATCTATCTAGTGTTATTAATATTAATATTTAAACTTAGGTGTGTTTGAATATTATGTGAATATTCATAATATAATATTCATATTATATGAATATTGATATCACTCTAAATGTAAACTGAGGTGTGAGTTAAAGTCTCTCATTAGGGTTGAATATTAATAACACTGTAAATGTGGGTATTGTGATATAAACTGAGGTGTGAGTTAAAGTCTCTCATTAGGGTTGAATATTAATATCACTCTAAATGTAGGTATTGTGATATAAACTGAGGTGTGAGTTACAGTCTCTCATTAGGGTTGAATATTAATAACACTGCAAATGTGGGTATTGTGATATAAACTGAGGTGTGAGTTAAAGTCTCTCATTAGGGTTGAATATTAATATCACTCTAAATGTAGGTATTGTGATATAAACTGAGGTGTGAGCTACAGTCTCTCATTAGGGTTGAATATTAATAACACTCTAAATGTAGGTATTGTGATATAAACTGAGGTGTGTGTTATAGTCTCTCATTAGGGTTGAATATTAATAACACTCTAAATGTAGGTATTGTGATATAAACTGAGGAGTGTGTTACAGTCTCTCATTAGGGTTGAATATTAATAACACTGTAAATGTGGGAATTGTGATATAAACTGAGGTGTGAGTTACAGTCTCTTATTAGGGTTGTGTGTGTGTGTGTGTGTGTGTGTGTGTGTGTTTGTGTGTGTGTGTGTGTGTGCATGTGTAGTATGTTATCATTCGGCACTTGTTCTTACTTGGGAGGGAACAGCAGGCACTGTTCAGGTTTGTGCTCAGAGCTTTTTTCTGTCTATAAATCTAAAGATGATCCGGAATTCAGAAGGCTCTGTGCTGGAGTGTTGCTGCATGTGTGTGTGTGTGTGTGTGTGTGTGTGTGTTTGAGCATTGAAGCTGTAGATGGTTCTACAGCATCTTTGCCAGTTTGTGCATCTGTGAGGGGGCGTTTGTGCACCGGGCGAACATTCACGTGGAGTGTTTGTGTGGAGTGTGTGCATAGGTTGTGTGTGTGGTGTAGATGCAGTGTGTGAAGGAAAGGAAAGACGTCCAAGGCCACCTTCAGTGCTCACCTTCAGCAGAGAACTTCCAGCCTGGCGGTTCATTAGCTACCCACCTCCTGCACCCCCCTCCCTCAAGCCCCAGGCTTTCCTCCTCTCAGCCTGATGCTGACACTGTAACACACATGCACACACATTTATGTATTATCAACACATTTATAATATTTGTATTACTCAAATGTAACAATTAATTAATAATATTGATATTATATTATTATAAATAGGTAATTTACCAAAAACTATGATAACTAGTGCTGTATTTTGTGTGTATTATTAGAGACAGGTAATATTATTATGTAAATATAGGTATAATCCACATTGGACTTGATTCATAATAATGGTTTAATAATATAATAAGTTATTAATAATAAGTTCTACTAATTAGTGTTTAATAAAGTAATAATTGGCAGAGGTGCTACTTGTCTAACCCTTTGGCCTGTATGTGTGTGTGTGTGTGTGTATATATATATATATATATATATATATAGATAGATAGATAGATATATACACACACATTTGAGTTGATCAGGGCAGTAAATCTGATCCGTCCGGGATCAGTAGGAGCTGCTGCAATTCTGACAGTTGGAGGAGTGTGTGTGTGTATGTGTGTGTGCGTGTGTGTGTGTGTGGAAAGGGGGGTCTGAGGCTGGGACTAAATGAAAGAAATGCAAATCTTTCAATTAATCTTCTTACCTTTCCTTTGGCCAGATGTCGTAAAGAGTGGCCTCGGTGTGTGTGTGTGTGTGTGTGGTGGGGGAGGTCAATACGTCCTGCATGTCTAATCCATAATGAATGCATATATTCTGTCTATGTTATATGCCATGCCTAATGCCTTATAATGCCTGGCATAAGCCTCATAAGCACTCAAGTACTTCAAGAGCCCGTATCACATCATTTCAGGCTCTTTAATTCTTATAGGAGACCCTAAAAACGGTTGTGTAATCAGTATTTTCTTAAGGAGTGATAACTTCAAAAATTAACACAACTGTCAGTATTTATAAGGTTTTATTTTGTTGTTTAAATGTCACTTGTAAGTAAAGGGAAATGATCTAATGAGATTTTTATATACTATATGTACTGTATATATGTTTTATAAATGTATAAAAATAAGGTATGTGATCCAGTGGATCAGCATCGGGGGCCAATCCAGGGACCTGTAATTGACATTCGCACCCATAGGAGTGTTCCCAGAAGGTAACAGAAGAGTTTAGAGTCGGTAGATTGGAACTTTTTTTTACTGTGGAACATAAAAGTGGGTTCGATTCCTGGGCTTGGCAAGCTGCCACTGTTGGGCCCTTGAGCAAGGCCCTTTACCCTCTGGAGTTGGCTGCCCACCGCTCTGGGTGTGTGTGTACTCACTGCCCCTAGTTCACTAGTGTGTGTATGTGTGTATTCACTACCACAGATGGGTTAAATGCGGAGGACACTGTACAGTGACAAATACGTGCACCTTTACCTTTAAAAACTTTACACATAATAGAACCCAAATCATTGATTATAGTTCACAGGGTTGTGGGCTCAATACCCACCTTCGCTAAGCTGCCATTGTTGGGGACTTGAGTGAGGCCCTTAACCTTGTTCTCTCTAGGGACGCTGTAAGTGGTTTATCCTAAATGCTAATGTCTAAAAAAGAAGTGAAAATGACAGTTACAGCACTTTACTTTACTTTTATACACAAGAAATGGTTCTTTAAGCTGCAGTGGTTCTATATACGACCACTGCCTTTATTAAAGAACCCATTTTTAAAGACTGTGTGTGTGAGTGGTCTGAAAGCAGAATTAAAGCAAACGCTATGACACACCTGTGTGTGTAACGGTAGTGAATCTGATGTTGTGTGTGTTGTGTATGTCCAGCTGTTGCAGCACTCTCGTGCAGCGTGCTTTCATAAGCCAGACATATTTTCAGGGTAGAGCCGTGCATGTGTGTGTGTGTGTGTATGTGTGAGATCAGTGGACTTTATTGTAATCCATTGTCTGAATTCTGTTGACCAAGAATAGAGATTGTTGTGTGGCGTTAATCTGCAGTGACGCACGCAGTGATCTGATAAACTGACAGTGAGTTTCATTTTAGGTGAGCCAGGGTTCGACCTCAGACGCTCCGCTACTGAAAGTTATTAGATTAAAGATGTTTCAGCGGATGAGGCATTGTTTCTGGGCTGGACGGCTTTCAAATAAAACTGCTCATTTATTATATATGTACTAGTGCTGTGACTGAATTTGGCTCCCTATAGACCTTTCGCGCTGTCACTCCGTCATCACGTCCAGGTCTAAATAGCATTATTAGCATCATGCACCGTTTAACAAAGCCCTCGCCAGCCTTTAGTCTCTCTCAAAAATCTGTAGTGGACTTTAAGCACAACCAACATGAGGTCAGTTAACATGTCTGGAAGTTCCTCCAAAAAGGATAAAAGGCTAGTTTGTCTTGGCTGAAGTGCGTCGAGCAGAAGTTAAAAACATTTGAACTTTGTGTGACCCTGCCTTCTACCACAGCACTACCAGAGCACTACCACAGCGTACCGCTGCTAAGACCTCAGCAGCAGAGCGCATCATTCTGATCTGTGAGGATTCAGGTGGCAAGTTTTGCATGTTTTAACACATCACATCTCTGAATGGACAGACAAAATGAAATCAACACTTACTGAGCTTCATTCTGGAGGAGAAAAAAGTCTTGCCACTATGTCTGTGTAAGCATTAGCAGCATTAGCCAAATTTTTAATCACAGATATGAGTAAATCTGTCCCACTGTTCAGCCCTGCATTCACTCCCTTTTTAATTGGTTGGCTCGTTAACAATGACACATGATGAGTTTTCTAGCTGGAGTTGAACATTTTTAAAGTTGATGGAGTGGAAACTCTGGTAACTGTGTTTGCTTGGATTATTGGTGTATTTAGGAAAGAGCAGTAGCCCTTGTGGCAATCATTTTTACAATATAATCAAAAGCCATTTAACACTATTGTTTATGCTTCTGCATTAATGTTTCTTACATGCTTTAGATGAAATATATAGCCTTTTACAAGCTTTTAGAGTATATAGAATGACTGTGCCTAAACTAAATAAATAAATGTTCTTATGCACCATTATGTACTTTTAATATATATTTCATATTATTAATAAACATTTGAACAAAAATGCTTATGTATGCTGTAATTGATCATTTTTAAGAAAGAAAGGAAATCTACTAGTCATATGTTTAAAAAAATGGAAATCGCAATCGGTTCATCTCTAATTCTTTTCAAGTTTTTAATTCTGTTTAATGCATTTTTGCATGCATGTTTTATTTTATCATTTAAACATATTTATTTTTACAGATTGTTTTACAAGATTTATTTTTTATTAGTTTAAAAAAAATAGGCAAGATTTGATTTTTGTATTTTTGTGGAATTTTGTGTTAATATTTTCTCTAAATCTTGCTTCTCATTGTTTGCTTTCATTTCTGGTATACAAAAAAAAAAGTACTTTCCTCGTTTGGCCTTCAGACTACTTTTGTATGGTATGGAATCTGTTCAGTGATGCTGAATCTCTCTGGTGTGGGAATGAATGTAATGAGTGAATGAACTGCAGTGGATGAAAGTGCTTCATATCAGAAATGGAAAACATTTCTCCAGTAAACATCTGAAGGATTAGGGGATGTTGCATTCCTGTCCTCTCAATTGAACAAAGCTTCATACAGCAAAGCTCAGCTCCATTTATGCACAGAGCTGAGCCTGAATGTAATCCACAGAATTGCTGTTTCGTAGCTACTCTGGTGAGGGTGTACAAGCTTTATATACCCTGGTAACAGAACTATTCAGTCTTAATAGCACAGTCTGTCAGCAGCACAAACTGTGCACTGTCTAGTTACTTACAGACTGCACTGTACATTCAAACAGAAACTTCTGAATTTCACTACAAAGTTAAGCTTAGTTTCCAAGTGGTCGCTTGCATGTTGCTATGAAGTTACCAGGTATTGCTATGTGTTTGCTGTGTTATCTCAGGTAATTGCTAGGGTGTTTGTAGGTGGATGGTCGAATGTTCCCAGGTGGTTGCTAGGTTGTTGCTGTGGTTTCCCAGGTAGTTACCATGGCGTTCCAAATTATGCTTGCTGGTTGCTATGTATGTGCTATGTGGTTTCTGTGTTATCCCAGGTAATTGCTAGGTTTGTTTGTAGGCAGATGGTAGGATGTTGCTAGCTGGTTGTGAGATTGTTGCTGTGGTTTCCAAGGTAGTTATTATGGCATTCCAGATGTTGTTTTCTGGTTGCTATGGGCTTGCAGGTGAATGTGAAGATTTTGCTGTGTGGTTTCTGTGTTATCCCAAGTAACTGCTACTTTGTGGCTGTTGGTGGCTTCTAGAGGGCTGCTAGGTGGTTGTTGTGGTCTTTTACAGAGTATTTTAGGTGGTTGTTGTGGTCTTGTAGAGTAGCATCTTGAAGGCATAAGAGGGGAATGTACTTCGGACTTCAGTGCTCTTATGAAACAGATCAATAATAATCATTTCCATAGCGATGTGAACTGCATTCTGAATAAGTGCACACTCAGATACTATCACAGTGCAGCCAACAATTAAGGAAGCAGGAGCTTCTTTAATACAGTGATGAGATTATACAGTGGTTAAGATATGGTTAGGGGCAAGATAAAGCAGTTTGTATGGTGGATCAGTTCTTATTTGGGTGATTTATCCATAAAATTAGATTCAGCTGTGAGGAGATAAAGTAGTTTTTGAGACAGCAGTCAATTACAGGGTTAAAGGCACTGTATTCAGACGTGCATCTGTTCTAACTGACCAGCGAAAGTGTGCATGTCCTTTTCGCTCGTCCTTCTTTTTTTTTTTTTTAACTCGCACTGCTTCTGCTGCAGCTTGTAGGCTCATTAGCAGCAACAAATTTGCTCTTGACACTAATTACTGCCTCCCAGGAAACTGCGAAGCGAGGCGAATGAAAGGCAGCAATCTTCTCATCGCCCAGGCATTGCATTATTTAAGCCGGGGCAGGCTAACACAATGACCGCTGCGCTTTTGTGTGGCTAAAGGTGGCCTGTCGAGGAGGGGGGTGCGTTGTCTTTCTTGTCTTTATTGCTGCTGAGGGCCGATAAGGCAGAGCTCCAGCAGCCGGCGCTTCACTGGAGATGTAATCAATCCTTGTCTTTGTGTGTGCTCTCATGTATCCTGCTCTTTTCTTTCTCAATGCAATCTGCTTTGCATACGCTTTTTATAGCGCTGAGGTCCCCCTGTCACTGAGGGGTTTGACATTCGTGCACCACGTGTGCCTGTAGTTGTGCAGAAAGGTGTGCTCAATATAATCTCAATATAATGTCTATGTGCACATCATGTACTATCATTTTACTATCATGTAAAAAATCAGGACAACCCTTGTTTTTTAACATTTTAAAGCATGTGGACATTTGATCTTCATTTTAATAATATTGAGAGATGAAATTACTATGACTAAACGCATTAAATGCAATATCTTTAAAAAATGTATTTGTGAAATGCAATTAATAGAAATGCTATTTTCTTGTGAGGAAAAAGTTCAAGAATCATGACACATTTATTACTGCTTAAAATGTTCACAAAACATGACTAACAAGATTAATGTTTGCCAGAGAACACTCAACAAGCAACAGGACTTCTGGAACAATGTTGAATCATTTGGGCACAGTAACAGGAAAAATCCAAGCATTTGAGCACAAGAAGCCGTACCAGCTGTAAAGAGGTGGAATTGTCGTGGTTTGAGGCTGCTTTGTTGCAGCAGGGTCTGGCAAGCTAAGCGTCAGGGAATCCACTATTAATTCTTTGGGAAAATGTGAGCCCATCTGTCCAAAAACCGAAACTGAAGTGGAGCTTGCTACATGACAATGACCCAAAACACTCCAGTAAATCCATCAGGGGATGGCTCAGAGGAAAGTGTTCTGGTAGAGCCGAGTCTGGATTGTAATACTATTGAGAGGCTATTGGGTGATTTGAAACAGACTGTGCCATGCAAGAAACCCCTAAAACATCACACAGCTGAAAGAATTCTGCATGAAGGAGTAGGAAAAACCTTCTCCCAGTCGATGTAAGAGACTAGTAGATGGTTACAGGAAACGTGTATCTTTTTCAGTCTAAGGGGGACATACCAGCTATTAGATCATAGGGTGTAGGGTGCTCTAACTTTTGGATGGAAGGTATGTCATTTAGAGGTTAGCTGGTCCACTGTGGCCCTGTCGTCAACGTTCCTTTTTGGCATCAATGATCCACGGGGCACCAATGTTATGCCGTTACTGTTTTTGTTGTTAAATAAAGCAAGTAAAGCAGGACTTATAATGTATTATTGCATAATTAGTTATTAATTTATAATTAATTAATTATGTAACTCCCTAAACAGAATAGCCAAAAGAAAGTTTAGCCTCTGACTTTTTAACTTATTGAAACGTGTAATGCAGTGGCTGCGTGAAACAGTGTAATTTAAAAGACAGTGTTTTTGTGTTTATGTAGCCGAGTTGTGTGTGTGTGTGTGTGTGTTTGTGAGCAGGTTGTTGGCTGAACATGTGATAGCAGAGGTGGATGTTATAATGGATCTGCTTACAGGCGTGAGGAAGTACCTGATGATGAAGTGTGTGTGTGTGTGTGTGTGTGTGTGTGTGTGTGTGTGTGTGTGTGTATGTGTGTGCGGGTGGGCGGTTGCACAGCACTCCCCCTCTGCACCACATGTCAAGTGTTAGTGTATTATCAAAGCAGAAGAGTGTGGCCAGTCTTCCCCGCAGGCAGAGTGTGAGTGTGTTTTATTTTCCAGACAAACTGGATTTCCCCAGAAAAGCCACAGTGCATCTCTGTAAGATCGCCCAGAGCAGAGCTGTGCTGGTATCTCAGCTAATAAATCCAATACTGTGCTGTTAATAAAATCTAATTCTTCATATAAATGTTCATTTACAGCCCTCCACCCCAAGCCTAATTCCAAATGTAGTCGATCAGCAGATACATGTTTGGTGTGGTATGCTTGCTTCTATAGTTTCACACTGGATCTACGAGGCTAATATAGCTGTGTCCACATTATGTCTTGTACCTTAGTTTTCTCATAATCATTTTTTTACCTCACTTCATAGCTTTATGATTAATATGCACTATATGTCTAAATGTTTGTGGACACCCCTTCTAATGAATAGACTGAATAGGACTTTCTGGAGCAGATATACATGAACCTGTTGGCACCATGCCTGTTGCCAGCCATGGGCTAGAGGGGTATATAAATATAGAGCTGTGGAGCAGTGGAATTGTGTTCTCTGGAATGATGGTGCTCCATCTAATACTTTTGGGATGGGTTGGGAAAGTTTGGGATGAGGTGGGGTGGTGATTGTCCAACATCCTGAACTCACTAACGCTCTTGTCACTGAATGCAATGAAATCCTCACCCCAATGCTCCAAAATCTAGTAGAAAGTCTTCCCTGGGCTGTAGAGACACTTATTCTAACAAAAGCAGGACATACATTTTTGTTTTAATAGCCTTGATTTTTTTTAAGGAAAATGATTGAGCAGTCTCATGAATGAGTGTCCCAATTCTTTTGTCCATATGGTGTATGTACAGAAGCTCTGAATTCATTTGTTTTCCTGTATTGCACCTCATTTAAAAAGCAGTGTGGGCTGAAACACACTTATAACTGTATTGTTAAGGGGGAGAGCTAATCTTCTGTATGCTGAATGGCTTGGGTAAGCTTCTTCTACTGACTGGGTGGGGCTAAACTGCTGAATGCTGAATGGTTGGGCCTAAACTGCTGTATGCTGAATGTGAGGGGCTAAACTGCTGTATGCTGAATATGAGGGGCTAAACTGCTGTATGCTGAATGTAAGCGGCTAAACTGCTATGTGCTGAATGGGTGGGGCTAAACAGCTTGTACGTCAAATGGGTGGGACTAAATGGCTGTACGCTGAATGGCTAGGGACAAACTGCTGTATCCTGAATGACTGGGTCTAAACTGCTGTATGCTATAGGGGTGGGGCTAAACTGCTGTATGCTGAATGGGTGGGGCTAAACTGCTGTACGCCGATTGAGTAGGGCCATTTAAGAATCCAAGTGGTTCTTTGAGTTGTCATGGACTTTGATCACTGTTGCTTTTTGCATGACATTCACTGGTGTTTTATTGGGAAATGATGAATGTAGAAATTAGGACCACCTTATGGTTCTAAAAACTATATACTGAAATGCCTTTCTCATGATTTATATATTTTTAATAGTAGTTGTAATCATACATGATAAATGATTAAATATAATCATAAACATAAATGATTCACCTGTGTACCTTTAACTGAACAGGAAGGGTTTAAACACAGGCTGGAGTAGGAATCCTGGTAAGACTGACACTGCAGTTCACTTCAGTATAACTGGACTGTTTTTAGCCACGCTAATATACTTTAGTCCATTCATTTGCGGTAAGAGAAGGGAACTTTGGGTACGTTTGAATTAGCAGCTTATATAAATGTTCATTTCTGTAGTACCGTTGATAAGTACCGCATTATATCATACAGTTCCTAGTCAGTAAATTGAATATGCGTATTAAAGGTATTAAAGATATTAAAGACCTATAATCCCAGGTTGTATTAAAGAGCCGCTGAAGGTCCAGTAGTAGATTATTTCCTATTTCATGTTGGTCGCAGCTGCTTACTGTGATGCTTTTTGTGTGATGATTGTGTATTACATTGTAAACCGTTTTGTACAGAGAGTCTGAGGTTACCTGCTTTAAACCTGTGCACCGGTTTGCCCTGAAATGTTTATAATGGAGGCTCAGCATGAGCCTGGCTAATTCCTCACGTTCATAACGCAGTCTGGAGGGCTTCCTGATCTCAGATCAGTCTGAACGGAGACGCAGCGTGCCCCGAAAAAACCCACTCATGTAACTGCATTTGTACAGATCCGGTGATGAGGATAGTAACCTAATCTCTAAATGGCTTACATCAGCGTGGACGCCTCTCACTCTGGATAAATGGAGGGGAAGCCGCAGAGCAGAACACCAAAATCTGAACACAACTGCTTCACCAAATACACCTTTCTTACACAGGGAAAAAAACAAACACACTACACACGCTAGTGTGACATCTCTCTCTCTCATTCTCATTCTCTTTCATCTCTTTCTTTTTCATGTCTTTCTCTTTTTCTCTTTCCTTTTTTCATACCTTGTCTTTCTTTCATTTCTGTCTCCCTTTTTCTCTCTCTTTCTCTTTTTTTCTCTCTCTCTACTGTAGTGTTGTGGGTTGTCCCGGGGGACTGCGGGGGAAACCCGAGCTGATTCTCATTCTCAGCATTACTCACTGCTTCTCTCTCTCTTTCTTTCTCTCTCTCTCTCTCTCTCTCTCTCAGAGCAGAGAAGTACTAAGCTTTCTCAGGGCCACGGAGATCATGCTGAATGTTAATGCTAAAAGCTACACTAACTACGTTTACCCACTCGTGACTGGCCAACCACTCGGAAACCGGGACGTAGCGAGAATTTACAGCCCTGTTTGCAGTCGCAGCAGCATCGTTTGACTGAACTACAGCATTAATATCTTACACACGTATGACTTTCCTCACTTTACAAACACCTCCTTTCCCTCTTCTCCTTCTGTTTAAATAATTCAGTATATAATACTGCAGACGGGCTTGTGAAGCTTGTGAAGTTTGTGGTGCTATACAGAACCATCCACCAGAGCGAAGAGTCATTCAGTTGTCATGGTCCTACCCAGAAGCATAACCTTAACAAAAAAACCCTTGAAAGACCTTTTAACCAGTGTAGTACAATAGGTGAGTGTCTGCAAAAGGGTTCTATATAGTACTGAAAAATTGTTCTTTGACTAGTGGAACCCCTTTTTAGTGCTGTATAGACACATTTTTAAAAGTTTCTATAAAGAACCATCTATGAGAGGGTTTCCATCATTGTGATGAATGCTTTTACGAAAGAACCCTTTTCTTAAAGAGTGAAACAGTGCAGGAAGCTGCCCAGTCTGTCGGAGGCTGCAGCCATCTCATGCAACAGTGTGCGTGTGTTTGCCACAGGTGCAGACCGATGCCTCCTTTCCGTGCGCTCAATAGCCCACCGGGCGGAACGGTGTGTGTTACGCTCTGCTGCTGTAGGGCGTGTATCGCAGGAAGTTCCACCACACACTCTGCTCTACTGCATCCAATCACGAACCCCGAGGAAAATCAGGTCCAGCTGACCGGCAGAGCTCTCAGCAGCTCTCACGAGCCTTAAAGCGGCAGATCAGTTCAGACAGGAGAGCTCTGATTCTACACACTGATTGGTCTCACTGTTGCCAGTGTGGACGTCTGTCGTGGCAGATGTATTCTAGTATAATCATCTTGGTTTTGCTTTGTTTTGTTGGGTTTTTTCACATATATGGGGTGGGCCCTCTAAAGACAATACAAAGATGCCCAGGGGCCTCATGAGCCCATAATCCGTCCCTGGATTACTGTTAGGAAGCCGAATATCCTGTCTGTATTTCTTAGCTTTACTCATTATTGGACCTTTATCGGATAGAGGGGAGGAAAAGGGGATTCCCAATGCTTGTATGAGGCATTTGCATATGTAAGGCATGCTGGGCAACGTAGTAAGAGAACCCTGATTATAAAAAAAAACAATAAAAGGGACATGACAATATAAATCCTGCTTTAAACTGATGAGGCTGAGGGACACACTGCAGCTCAACTATACTGGTGACACCACAGAAGAACCACTTTTGCTTCCCTAAAATCCTCTCAACCTTTTCTTTTTAGAAAAATGTTTGTAAGTGCCTTTATATGGGTTAACTAAGGGTTTTTCACATTTTATCATAATGTGAATCTGGCAGTTGTTCTTCAAATTGATGAATGGACCAATAGAAACAGTCCAAAACGACTTGGAATAAGCCATTTTTACATGGACTTCCATTGAAAGTTAAGACGTTATTTTCCTTCCCCTGTAAAGTTGCCATTTTTGGAGTATAAGCTTTTGGTCTGGCGATGAGGATGTGTGACATCTACAGGCTGCTTTACAAATAACTATTAAACACTAGTTCCAGGACATTATTTTTACCTAGAACTGCAACGTCTCCACATTATGTAAATGTCATTCAAAGTTTTTATAGGTAGAACCGTACGTTCCAGCCAAGAGCCATTTAGAAACAGTATAATTCTGATCGCATTAAAGATTTACACTGTAAAATATGTGATTACTTTATAGAACATTTCGGCTCAAGTCGCCCCAAGGACAAGTGTGTGAGAGTGTGTGGGGGCGTGTGTGAGTGTCAGCATGTGTGTGTTCCCCTGCTGGGGAGCACAGCGGATCCAAATATGGCCGTTCTCCTGCTCGCTCCATTTAACCAAACCAGGCTGTCACATTTGCACATAAACATGTGAAAAGCACGTTGTTTATCTCGCCGAAATGCAGCCGCGCTCCGTTTCATCAGCCAGCGTCATTCATCTTCTCCTCGCCTGTATTTGTAAACCTGTCTGCCAGCCCCACTGCCTGTTTGAGGAGAGAACCTGTTTCCCCAATGCTGGAATGGAATCTAATTAGATTGCCAAGCTTTAAAGCGATAGTCCGCCCTAAAGCAGCTGTACACAGTTTTCAGCCTCACCACCAAAAATCCCCCAAATCAGCCAAGACATGTTTAGTTTTGCACTGGAGGCTAATGTAGCTAACAAGTACTGGTAGCCTGTACCCTGCTAATTAGCATATGGCTAACAGCAGTGTGCTAATGTGTAAAGGATTCTGGATGGTGTGCATTTCCTGTGGTCACCTCTACTAAAATAAATGAAATGAAGGTGCTAAAAGGGTGTTCTCTGTGTGACGCCATAGCAGAACCACTTTTGGAGTTCTGAAAACGATTAATATGGTCATAGGAACACTTTACTGCTGATATACAGTGTAATAGTCATTGCTGGTATTCAATTGAGCTTAGCCTATTGTAACAGAACTCAATGGAATTGAGCTGAGTTGAACATAGTTGAGTTGACTTGAGCTAAGTTAGGTAGAGTTGAGTTGAGCTGACCAGGCTAGAGATGCAGTGAATATGTCAAGACCTGTTTGGTGACAGCATCTGACATATGCTTTTTTGTTTACAACTGATGATGCTAAGCTAAAGTTGCTAACCAATTCTGGAATTAGACTATCACTAATCTCATCTCTGTAAACACACACACCTCAAATCATTTGTTGGTCAACCCGTCTCTCAAAATGCATTCGGACCTTCATCAAGGCAGTACGACTTGCTTTAGTCTATAAACAATTCTTCTCCACAACTTCTCCACCGGACAGTGTGTAGTATCACTCCATGCACTGCGGCCCAGTTTAAAAGCAGAATTGTGCTACTTTAAAAGTAGGGCTTTATGTGGATGATAATGTTGTTCCAGTTTTAGCTTTAATCTTAATAATTATTGATTCTAGATATGTGGTTATGCAGACTGGCAACAGTATAAGTATTGCACAATGTCAGAAGCACATGTCAGATACAGAATATGTCTTGTGTGATTGACTGCATCTGGGGTCAGAGATCAATCATGTTACATAAATTTTTCAACTGTTTCTTTAAATCCATGCTGAGTTGCTCATTCTGTGGCCTTTGTTTGTGTTTGTTAGGAATGCGTGATCATTGTATACATAGTTGTATTTATTTTTATGAGTTGACCTAAGTTGTAGCTTAGTTACTTTCTGTCAGGTGTGCAAGTGTGCACTTCGCCGTTGGTCGTTGGCTTGCTCACTGGGGGTCTTAGATTTTTCATGTCTTCTTATGTTATTTCTTTTTTCTGTCTTTTACTAATTACTGATTATGTAAAGCTGCTTTGTGACAGCAACAGTTGTATAAAGCGCTATACAAATAAATTTAACTTGACTTGTCAAAATCATTCTGATTACAAGGAATCAGAGTAAAATCCAGTATTTCTGAATTTAAAACACCCTACTTTTCTTTTCTTTTTCATTTATGGTGCTGCTAGGATGTTAAACTCTAACTTTAGCATCTTCCTTGCTGAAACTCAGCAGCTTCTCACCGGTGATTAAAAGTTCAGGGGCGCACAAAGGTTACCTGGCAGAAGAGCAACTGCACAAGGCTATAAGTGAGTGTGTGAGTGAGTGCTAGAGGATGTGCGTGTATTCGTACAGCTTGTCCGCACTGAGGACGCTTCAGGATAACTGTAATAGGATTGGCACTCTTATCTTTAAGAAGGACAGAAAGCACTTTCTGCATTGACAGATTGACAAATTACTAGATTTTTTCATCACCAGGTCTTTTTTTCGTATTTACATTAACAGCAGTTGGCTGATGCTATTTTTCAGAGCTACATACATTTCAATCTTCCTACATAGGTAGGACATTGTAGAGTTAGGGGTCCTGCCCAAAGCAAGGTATGGCATGGTCTGCTCGCCCAGCTTGCCCACTTCACTACACTACTCATAGAGAATGGTAAAGGGCGATAGCAGTTTGATTTTGGTAATCGAGCCCTGTTTTCTCTGGCTTCAGTACTGTTTTTAACATCCTCACCAACTTTAACTCAGCCCTCAGATGTGTGTCCTACGTTACACAAGTGTGCACTCCAAGTGCAAGAGGGAAGGAGAGAAGAAGGAAGGTCATTTTCAGTCACCCTCAGCTAGGCTAAGTTCAGTGTGCTGTTCAGCTAGACGTGAAAACTATGCAATGTAGATGTTTTCTGATTGCTGTGAATAATTGCTATGTCTGGTTGTAAGCTTTGGTTTTAAACAATGAAGTATCTCTATTATTTGTGTTGTTAGCAATGTAGCAGGATGAAGTAATGAAGCCGATCAGCGTCACATTACATAGGGAGATGCTTATGGTCTAAAACCCATCAAATCGAATGTTAGGGTTTTTACATATTGCACATTTTAAACAAGTGCTGTTGCTCTGGATTATGAACAGCTTTGTCTGCCTTTTTTCGGGTTTAAAAGGATAAGTTCTGCTACCTAAGCTGTTTGCTTGATCCTTCACCATATAACCAAGCTTACTTCAGCTTCTAAAGTAATTGAGCAGCCTTTAAAATGGGGTAGGGGCCTCCGATGAAGGGGAGATGTAGAGGCTCTGCACTGTTAATTCATACACTCGAGGGCTTCAGGTTTATAGGGGTAAAATCTGAAAGCCTTGCTGTACAAAAAAGTCCCCCACAAAACTCTCCTGTGTGTTCATGCTCATTTGGATACATTAAAATAAATGGTGTGTGAAACGACAGGGCACAGCATCCTCTCTCAAGGACAGCCCCCTGTCAATACCTTGGAGAGTCATAGCAACAGCCTGCCTGAGTCACATGACCACCTATTATATCCACAGTGGGAAGTCTGTCTATACATTCTCATACATTGTAATGCTAACACAAGTCAATGGGATAACGCAGAACTAACGGGCTAGGGCCTAACATAGTGCAGACAGGCCTGGCTAATACCAACTAACGTAGCTCTGGCTACTAGGTTAATTCAGGCTAAAACAGGCTAACCTGACCTAACAGAGCTAATAGTTGTAGACTACGCAAGCAATATCTGCACAAAGGTCCTAGCGGTGTAAAATCGGGACTGGGATGTAAGACTGGGCTTCATGCCAGCTCTGTAGCTTCTGTAGCTTCAGAAGCAAGAGGAGATCACAGACTGCCCCCTGTTGTTTATTCATCATACATAATTTGTACAACAGAACATGCAGTGGCTCCCATAAATTCAGATCTACTTTTCACTACAGTGGTCCAGATGATTAACACACCTCTGAAGATGTGCATTAGGCCCAAATGAGAAAATACTGAGCAGTTCTAAAACTATAACTATAACCTTCTAAACTATAAACAAATTAGAGAGGTGAAATCTGAATGTTGCTACAACTATACCCCGAAACAGACCAGTAAGCATTGTCCAGTGTGGGAGGCCTTGGCAGTTTTAGGCTACAGTTTGAGTAGCTGGTGTTGTTCTATAACAGTGCTGAGTTTAGTAGCAGATGCTCTTTATGCAGTGCCGGCCATGTATTGTGTACACTCTGCAGTGAGAGTGCTGTGGGCTTCTCTGACTAAAGTATTCTGGGTTCTCCGTGCAGATTTTCCTGCTTTAGCACACATCATGCATTCCCTCTAAACGCCCTCAATGGGAAACCCAGCCAGCCGTTTCCATGGCGATGGCGTACACCATCATTTTGACGCCGGGGTGCTGTGATTTCCGTCCGCGGCCGGCTGTCACACAGACCCAAAAACCATTTCTGAGCTTTTAATTAAAACTCAGGCTTTTGAACGGGGTCATTTCAATCCTGAAGCCCACGCAGGTTCACCACTGTGCTCCTCTAAATAGCAGCTGGCCGAGGTTTGAAGGCAGTGCTCAATATTAAACATCTCACCAAAGTGACATTCAATAAAACACAAGCCACTAAGCGGATGGATTTTACAACCGTATACAAATTAGTTGACTATTTTGGTTATTACCTGCAAAGATAGAATGTATGGTTCTGTTTATGGCTTAGTGTTATACAGTACATTGCTCATATCCCACAGTGTGTTTGTTCCCGTTATGAACAAAAGAGCGTTACAGACAAAGTAAATTACTGTGTGTCATCATATACCATTCTTGAGACACAGTGTCTCACAGCCTTGGCTGACAGCAGCCAGCTGCATCCTTCACAGGTGCCAATAATTCACTCGTGCTAAAAAAAGGTCTGTAAGCAGGGGGTTTAAATGAGCATCAGGATTGGCAGGATCAACATATACTCTGATCAGCCATAACAATAAAGCTTCTGACAGGTGAAGTAAATAACACTGATTATCTGGTTACAATGGCACCTGCCAAGGGGTGGGAAGTACACATTAGGCAGCAACAGTCAGTTCTTGAAGGTGATATTTTCAAAATGCCGCTAAACACAATGACAATCAAGCAATCAAGCTGAACATGCTTGGAGGAGAACACTAACTGCTAATTCTGTCGCGTCAGCTAACAGATGCCCACACTGGCCAGCATAGTGCTGAGTGACGGGGAGAGGGAGACCAGTTCTATGGGTCTCCTGACCATGGATGACTGTGGCATCACCAGTGATCAAACCTCCAACACAGAGCCAACACTCAGATGCCTGCAGCACTTGGGAACCTGTATTGACAATCAGCCAACTGGAGAGTGAGCTCTGTTGCTGTTTGGAGTCAAAGTCCAGAATAAATGTGTGTGTTGGAGCTCTCCTTTGAGTGAAACCTTTTTGGCAGTCATGTGATGAAGCTCCAGGTTCTGAAGCCTGTGGAGATTCTCCAGCCTGGCTGAATTGTGAAGAAGCACAAAGCCCTGCGGCACCTGAGGCCTTGAATGAAAAGACAGCAACACAAAGGTACTCAGGGACGGCCCTGAATGAACGAGACTGAACTCACAACACATTCCTCAAATCAACACTTGCAAAGGCAAATCACCCCTCCATCTGGCACTTTCTAAGGATAGATGGATGTCAGCCTGCGCCATTCATTCTTATTTTGGGGATTTCCTAGTTCACCTGTGCGCGCTGGGTGTGTGAGCGCTGTACTTCTACACATCAAACAGAGTTTTAAGGAGAAGAATAAAGAAAAATGATTTAGAGTGCGCCAGGTGTCTCTCTGCTGGGTCTGGCCTGTCTCAGATTCTTTTTGCATCAGTGAGGAAGAACTCCTCTGACTTACTCATCCAATCTTTAGAACATCTGCACTGCCACTCAAAAGTTAGCAGACAGCTTGTACTGAATACAGTTTGTGAAAAAAAAAAACATTAGAACCACTCATTTGCAGTTTGCAGAAACTGAGCCTATAAAAGCCTGATTGGGTTTAACCACCTTGTAAACCTTGTTGTGATGTCAGCACCTGTCAGCACTCAAACTTTCCAGGTGCCTGCCTGTCTGTCTGTCTGTCTGTCGCTGTCTCTCTCTATCTCTACCACATTGTGATGTAAACACGCTGCCATGCTCCCCTGTACATGAGGTGTACTTCACACAAAGACACATTTACCCACCACTACCTGACAGTGAGCTACCACACCATGTGGGAGACTGGGGTTTGATATCCGGTCTGGGTGACTATGCTGCGCTACACCAATAAGAGTCCTTGGGTAAGACTCCTAACACTACACTGGCCCATCTCGGCAATGTGAGTGATCTTGTAAGTCGCTCTGGATAAGAGCATCAGCTAAATGACATAAATGTAAATGCCAGGCTGTATAATGTGCTAATGAACACTGTCAATGGTGTACAGAAGTGCTTGTAACTGTAGCTTGAACACACTCTGGATATTACGGAGCAGACAGAACTACACAGTGGGGCTCACTGGTACAGGTGCTTTTGTTTCTGTCAATTGTTATTTTGTCTCTAAGGCTTGGATATACAGTAAATCCAAAATTCAGTGTGTGTGTGTTATTGGCCAAGGGTACAATAGCTCCGCTGTAGCTCTGCTGCCGTGTCCATGTCCTTTTTGGTTTTAAAAAGGGAACCCACAGATGGCCCATGGGTTAGTTTTCACTCTCATAATTACATAACTTTCATGTTTCATTAGTAGATTTCATATAAATGATAGAAATGAAGGTCTTCTTCATTCATATTCAACATTGTCATATTCTTAGATGAATAACAATATTAAACATAGGGTAAAGGAGGGTATGCCAGTAGTTTGATCAAGGTACTCAATCAGCCTGAAGTTTAGCTTCTGGAGCTATGAGGCTACTGTATCAAAAAGAATTAATGAGGGGGTCACCCAATGAACAGGTGGTGATATCCAGGAAACAGGCTTACCATCTTAACATGAGTGCCAACTAAGAGTGCAGAGTGAGGAAAGATTTGTAACTGTAAAAAGTAGGTAACACACTTGATTTAACCTGTTCATTTTCACTATACGTGGGACAAAAGCTCAACATAACGAAATATAAAACAGAACATTAACATTTTAGCCCAAGGAGAGTGTGTGATGCTTTAGGCATGCAGTTTGCACCATGCTAATAGGTGGGGAATTAGCTCGGATTAGCCTCGTAGCCACAGTGTAAAACTAAAGAAGCACCAAAAATGTCTTGGCCAATCGACTACATTTGTTTCTTTAGCTGCTGTCGCTTTAAGATTATAGTAAGTATGGCCTTTAAGGGCCATTTGCAGCAGTGATTTACATCATTATGTCTGTAGTAAAGGATCGGGGCCTTTTTCAGCCATTCCGTTCTCTCCGTTGTTCCTGGCGTGTTCTTGTGTGTGAATAGGTGGGACAGGGAGGTTAATGGCATTTGGTGAACTCTAGTTACTGAGCTCATTCTCAAAGTGTCATTTTCCCTCAGGAAACGGCGGAGCGAGAGAGGACAGCGCTGAAGGACGTAGTTTAATCAGTGTTCAGGAAAAAAGAGACAACCCCCCCACTGCAGCACTCTAGTCAGGAATGTCACGAGGACGCTTTGGAGGTGGCGACCACATTATGGCTGATAATTTGTGTTAGATATGATAGATATGGTGCTATGCTGTAAAAGTGAACTTGAGATGAGTTTCTATTGTGGGCTATACTACGCATTTATGTGATGTCACAACAATAACAAACCTATTTCCAGTCCGATAGCGCTTACAGTAGGGAGGACGTGCTTACAGAACCATTGCACTAGCAAATTCACACAGTGAAGGAAATTCTAATGACTTGAGCTGTGTTGCTTTATATTAGGCAGTGAGTCTCGTTATGATGAGTGATCAGACAACCTAATGTATGTATAGGCCATACCTCCTGATAGCTTACAGATAAGCTAGTTGACTTTCTACATACACTAAACTTAGTGAACATGATTGATCACAGAACGAAGATGCAGTTAATCTGACATGTTGGGTATCTGAGGGTGTGCTTTTTTAGTTTACAAGAGAAACTAGGCTAAGAGCATATTTCTTGTCAAGAATGAAAATTATGAAAAAGAATTATGTTTTTTGCAGTTGAAATGGGAACAAAGTCATTCAGAGGCGTTTGAGGTGTTAACCGCTCAGTTTAAACGTCACAGAATTGTTCACAGACGTAAGAATAGTTTAACTCCTCTAAAAAACAGTCCCTAATTAGTCCCCACCTGGTTCCCATCACCATTAATGTAAAGAAATGTGAGTCTGTAAGTTTCTCTACAATTAACCATAACACACCAATCACACTTTGAATGTGTTCATCTCAGACACTGAATTATGCAAAGAATTATGCAGAGAAATCTGTGGAATTTGCCTTGAAGGGGACTTTTATGGAAAGAGAAAGAGAAAGCGAGACAGAGTGGAGAAAGGGACACAAAGAATAGGAGAGAAAGACAGATGAGAGGTCGAAAGAAAGAAAGCGAATGTGAGAGGAAACCGAGAGAGAGAGAGGGAGGGAAAAGGGCCAGGGAGGGAGAGCGAGAGAGAGATTGATGGGTAGGGAGTGTGTGTGAATTTGTTATTCATTACAGTTCCTTTCATATCCTATCAGCCACCACAGCAGGACAGTGATGATGACCGGCGTGAGTCATAGAACCCCGGAGAGAGTGGGGAACCTGCAGGAAAGTGCTGAGTGTTCTCTTCTAAACTTTGCCTCAGCTCTCACTAATAACACAGACAGCTGTTCTAATGTGCAGCTGTAGATAACAAAGGGACATAACTGAGGATTCACACTCACGATGTACACAATGTGCACTTTACATCGGAACAGCAGAATAACCATTTGTGTGTAAGTGACCTGAGTCTTCCTGTTCTTTAACAGTAAAACAGCAACTCACCTGATTTATGACCCCGGGTAATGAGTAAAATGATAGGCTGTACATAACATAGTGAAAAGGCTATTGATGTGATGTTGACCTCTTTTAAAAATAGTAATTCATACCCACAAAGGCACAAAGAAAAAGACTACCAGACTCCAGATAAGACTATCAAAAAAATCTACCAGACTTAAGACTACCAGACTTCAGTAAAACTACTGGACTCCACAGAGACTACCAGATACCAGAAAAGACTACCAGACTCCAGAAAAGCTTCTAGACATTAGAAAAGACTACCTGACTCCAGAAAAGCTTCTAGACATCAGAAAAGACTACCAGACTCCAAGAAAAGACTACCTGACTCCAGAAAAGTTCTATATATTAGAAAAGACTACCAGACTACAAGAAAAGACTACCTGACTCCAGAAAAGCTTCTAGACATTAGAAAAGACTACTAGACTCCAGAAAAGCTTCTAGACATTAGAAAAGACTACCAGACTCCAGAAAAGACTACCTGACTCCAGAAAGAAAGATCAGAAAAGCCAGATTTCATGCGGCTTTTTGACCCCTGAGACTACAGAAATGTAATCTCAAATATGCTGAAGATGTCTGATTTGCACTGACTATCTGCACAACACTGTCCAGTACAGGCTGTGTTATTCGGATGGTCTAGTGTAACAGATAACTGCGTATGTGTGTGGTTTAAGAAGCTGCGTTAAGATGGACATTAGCCACAACAGAAACATCGATCTGCAGACACTGACCAGGCAGAAGACGATCAGGGAGAGAGGAGGGCTCCTATGACAACATTTCCAGTTAACCTGCAGAAAAACTCCCATCACTGAACAGCCAAGTGTTCAGCTAATGTTTTTAATGTCATTTCCAAGCTCATTTCCAAACTCTGACGTTATAAGGAGTGTTTCAGCTCAGACAGCTTCCAGTACAATGAGATTGGAGGTTGGAGTCGTAAATGAATTCTGAGTGTTTCTGATAATCAGAAAACAAAATCAAACCATAAAAACACTGCGATACACAGTGGGGTTTGGCATAAGTACCTCTTCTTTACAGTGGTCCTAAAAGGAACTAGGGGTTGTCGTAGGGCATCACAATTATTGACAGATTTTTTATTTTTTGTCCATTGATGATGGCGAATAGCTTCTTTAGGGACTGTTTTTTTACTGCACTATGCCCTGCATGTAGCCCTTCGCCAATTAGATAGGAGATGTGTCTCTCTATCAGCATAGGACTCAAGTGTGTTTAACTAGATTCTGTTTCTGATGTAAAATGAAACACTGCAGCTGCAAAGTGAGATGCATGAGCTACAGTGAAGGAGCCCAGGAGCCGAACCAACACAACAGAATCAAACTAAACCCAGAAAAGCAATTAAGACATGAATGTTAATGACTAAAATGGACCCGAGGAGAAAGTCCTCTTTGATCATACTGTAGTAGAAGTGAACATTTGAATGCACAAACACCTCAGAATTGTAGTGAAGTGCATGGAGATGGATCCACGTTGTGCTCGGCTGAGTGTGAAGCATTGAGATCTCACCTTTCCTTTGATTCCTTTGTGTGCTGATTCCTAATCCCACTGTGTGTCTAATGTCTTGGCCTTCATGTAACATGTAATTTAGTAAATGCGGTGGTTTTAGATATGATTAAATGGTTCTTTAGATGAAGGCTTAAATAGTTCTTCGCTTGGTTAACGGGTTCTTCATACATAAGAAAAAAAACTTGAGGAGATGTAAAATGGACCCAGCAACTGAAGAGGCTGGTTTTCAGACTGATTCTTTGTGTTTGGATAGTTTCCTGTGTTAAACCCCTTGACTACACATTTTATATTACTTTTACGCTAGCAGGACGACCAGGGGGGGGCGTCACTGTTGGGATATTAATAATATCAGACTAAGTGAAGTTTTAATATAGGAAATTATGAGTATATCATCATCTTAGTCGTGCGTGTCCAAAGTGACCTTGTGTAGCCTATTATAATCTAAATTATAAGAAGACTAACTGGAAGTGACACCAGCTCCCACCTCGCAGAATGGTCGAGCTAGACTGAGACAAATGAGAAAAATCCACAGTAATTATTGGTCACATTAGGGAGGGATTGTCAGAGAAAATGAAGCATGCATGGCTTCTCCTAATTAATCTGCATTATTTTGTTACATGAAGGCCGAGACATTAGACACACAGTGGGATTAGGAATCAGCACACAAAGGAATCGGTGAGATTTCAATGCTTCACACTCAGCCGAGCACAACGTGGATCCATCTCCATGCACTTCAGTACAATTCTGAGTGGTTTGTGCATTCAAATGTTCACTTCTACTACAGTATGATCAAAGAGGACTTTCTCCTCGGGTCCATTTTAGTCATTAACATTCATGTCTTAATTGCTTTTCTGGGTTTAGTTTGATTCTGTTGTGTTGGTTCGGCTCCTGGGCTCCTTCACTGTAGCTCACGCCTCTCACTTTGCAGCTGCAGTGTTTCATTTTACATCAGAAAGAGAATCTAGTTAAACACACTTGAGTCCTATGCTGATAGAGAGACACATCTCCTATCTAATTGGCTACATGCAGGGCATAGTGCAGTAAAAAAAAGTTCCTAAAGAAGCTATTCGCCATCATCAATGGACAAAAAAGAAAAAATCTGGCAATATTTGTGATGTCCCACGACAACCTCTAGTTCCTTTCAGCACCACTGTAAAGAAGAGGTACTTACGCCAAACCCCACTCTGTATCTCCAACACTATATTATGGAAGAATTTTGGAGAATTGGTGAAGTTCTCCTTTCATTAGTTTGAACGTTTGTTCTCTTTTTGTGGGGGGGGGATGACTCGTACAGGGGTCATTAATTCACTGCAGAGACAACACTTTTACTGGATGTTGGCTTTAGGATATCCTACTCACCTCTGTCAGTTTCTTATGAAGATTTACGAAATAAAAGCTAAGGCTTGGCACACAAAGCTGGGTTTCTGTTTTTGTTGTTTGTTTTTCTAGTGCTTTATGGATCAGTGCTTATTTGTTTTGAAGGCCAAATTTTAATGCAGTTGGACGATTCCCAAGACCTTCCAAAGAAAAAGATGAAGAAAGGTCATGCTGAGGCGGCCACGGCTGGACCCAAAGGATCTAAGAGAATATTTTTACAGTAGCAAAAGACAAGGGTCAGCGAGCAGCTAAAATAACCACACAGTTCAGTATTGGTGGATTCGACTTATCATGTGGGCTCTTAAAGCGATCCTTTGGCCAAGAATTAAATTTACACCTAATTCAGACTGTTTTGTTACTTGTCACCAATGATTGTCATTTTGCACAAAGAAAGCAAAGGCTAGCCCATCTGGGCAGACCTTAAAGGATCTGCTGCTAACGTCTTTATGTGAGATATCATAGGACACCTTTAGAGGTTTTGTGAAGTCCAGGCCATAATAGGTCAGCGCTGTTTTAGCAGTACTAGGGGGAACACAATACACAATATTAGGGGGAAATATTAATATTAATGTTATGGCTGATCTGTGTATATGCTTCCATTACTTGTTAGTTACGTTAGCCTCGTAAGCCTAAAACTCAGGAATATATGAACCATGTCAGATTGACTATATTTAGGGTCAAACTATCACTTTGAGACTATCGCTGGGACTTATTTGAAATTCAGCAAACAAAGCTAACAACACGGCAGTCTTAATAAAACACAGCACATATTACACACGCTTCACTTCACTTTCTGATTAAGCACACACAGTTTGCATGCAGTGGCAGCAGTGTGTGAAATTGAGGATGCAGAAAATAAACCATATCTGGAAAAGAAACAATTACGTAAGGAAGCAGCGTCTCGGAAACCAAGGATGAGCTACTTTATCTTAAAGTACTAAATACTAACTCTTCAAATACCAACATTAAGCAAATTAGAGTAGAATTGTTCAGTAATGTGTGAAGCGACCGTGTAATCTGAACTGGGTATAGAGGCTTGTATTGACTGATTTCACTAAAACTGGGTAAAACCACTAAAACCAGTAAAGTGGTCAGTGGCTGCTGACATTGTATGGGCATGACATGCGTTTTGTATCTGGATAGTATCTGGATCCACTTTGACCGGATTCTGTTTACAATTGTCATTAAAATGACAACCCCAATGTGACCAGATGAGATCCGGTTTTACTTTCCTGCTTAAACTGCACACCAACATGTACATTATTTCCATTTTACTTTCTGTAAACAACAGTTTCTTATCAAAACTGTCCTGCTCCTGAGACTGTGAACAGTTTAGAGGAACAGTGGTGATTCTACAATGCAGCAGAACAATAGATGGTTCTCACATTCCCATAACCGCTCTACTAGAAAATATGAAGGACTACTTAAACTGCAAGAGAAGAAACTGCAATACTGCTCTCATATCCTGGAAAATAGGAACACACAAAATGCATGCGAGAGAGAGCAAGGGAAGCCATGCTCCACAGTAACTACTGCTCCTATGAATGCTCTTTTTTCGACAGACATATATGTCTGCTTGCCTGATGGAATCCGATCACAGAAAACACATTCAGTTTACACCTGTATTGAATGTGGACAAGATCCGTCTCTGACCACCTGAGAATGTGGTTTGAGTGATCCGATCTTTTTCCGATCACAGTGTGTCTCAATGCAGCATTTTATGTGGACAAGAAATTATGTAAAATCCTAACGTGATCCGTTCTTCCTAGAAGGCATGGCGTTTTCTTCTAGGATCCCCTGATACTTGACTGAATCCATTTGGCCCTCCACACAGTGCACTCACCTTTATCAAACACAGTACTGTGTTAGAAAATAATTTTGATCACATATCACAACATCTCCCTCCCCAATCCTCTCAATTGCTCTTTTGCTTTGTTCTTCCAGACGAAACCACAAAGTGTCAAAACACGTCTGTGGTTACAGATAGATGATGTGGTTCAGTTGCCGAGATGAATATTTCATAGGCTGTTTTTACGCCATTAGGACAGCTACAAGATCAGACTCAACTGCGGGAAGTATCCAGGAGAAGCGGCTTAATTTATTTGCCGCAGGTGATGATGCAGGACACTAAACTGGATAACTTCAAGGTGCATCGAGTGTGTAAATGTACAAAGTGGCCGGTCGATATTGGTCTGGCACAGCTTGCCCCTCAGTGTGCCCGTAATGCAGTGTGTACACAATCAATAATCTCTCAAGGTTGACAGACAGCTGGTTGTGTGGTCCAGGTCATCTCCTATGCCTGGGAATGTGTGTGTGTATCAGGATGCTGTTGAATTTGACGGAAAAAAGGAAAGGACAGTAAACGTTCTTTCAATGGGCTAAGCTGCTGTAGGCTGAATGTGAGGGGCAAAACTGCTGTATGCTGAATGTGAGGGGCTAAAGGCTGAATGTGAGGGGCAAAACTGCTGTAGGCTGAAAGGGCGGGGCTAAACTTTACCCACTCCAAATGATTTGTGTGGCATGATGCCGAACTTATGTGGCATGCTGGTCAGCTGGCATTTCAGGAAGATTTTTACATGTCCCTGAAGTACATCTGAATAATCCATCACTCGTATGACTGCAGGTGCTTATTGGGGCCTACGCCGTGTGACCAAACCCTTTTTTTTACAGGATCGTTTCATGTTGTGCATTTCTAAAAATAAATGGGAAAGCGAGCTTGAAATGAAAATAATTTCCAGCACATGCAGCCGGTAAAGGTGGATGAGTTGTATTAAAATGCAGTAAAAGCTAAATAAGTGTTCTAGAGAGGAAGACGCCTAGCTTTTGACTCTCAGGGCAACCTGGGATTCTGTTAACAGGTAATTATGCTCTTGGCTGAGCCAATCACCGGTCATCCAGCTCAGCCAGACAGGGTTTCTGAGGACAAGCCGAAGCAAAGAACTGGATGTGCTCTCTCAGAAATTATGTGTTAATTAGCGAAGCTCTTCTAAAGAGTAACTGAAAACTGTCACCTTTTTTTCCAACTGCCTCATACCATTGTTTTCTGAAAAGGTTACCTCTGCATCTCAAAAACAATAGGTCACAAGGTCTCAGTATCTATGTAATGGCATTGCTGGCCTAATTTTAGGCCTTTATAATGTTGATGGGCAGCAGGTGTTGTCTTTGGACTGAACACAATCACACAGGAAGCTCAGATTTCTGTCAGGGGAATGCAAAGGCAGAGCGCCCCCCTTAGCTGTAGCTGTAAAAATTCTATATATACATATATATGTGTGTGTGTGAAATTACAGACAGACATTTAAACCACCATATTGTTTATGTCCACCTTGTGCCTTAAAAACGGCTCTGACCCATCAAGGCATGGACTCCACAGTAGTGAGGAATGAGACAGAGATTTTGGTCCTCATAAATATGATATTGCACTTTTTCAGCAAACACCACACTCTTCTAGTAGGTTTATGCTAAGCGCTCATTAGCATAATTCCTGAATCACAAGCAGCCTGACTTTAACACATTACCTGCGTTATCTCACTCTGGAGACCTGCTGTTGTTGTAACTGTGTCTCATAGTGTTAATAAACAGGAACTTGGCCAGCACTTGTTAAATACACTCACTGGCTGTTTTATTGGAAGCCCTTGCTTGGTAGCTCCACCCTATTGTACAGTTAGGTTGCAAGTAGTCAACATATCTAATATTTCTCAAACTATAAACACACTTCAAGTGAACTTCTGCATAAAAAAGCTTGTTTTTAAATGCTAGATTTTACTTGTTTTACATCATTTTAAAGAAAATGGGCAAATCATCAATAAATAACCGGACAATAAGATATAGACATGAAGACAACAATCCTAAGAATTAGATTAGCCACTCTAGTCCCTCACAAGTGGTCAGTTTCTGCTGTTGATTGGATATTTTTTGTCTGGACACGCTAGCAGTGACACTGATGTGTGTAAAAACCCCAGTAACACCGCTGTGCCTGATATACTCATACCAGCGCCACACACAATACCATGAACACCACCATGCCAGTGTCACTGCTGTGCTGAGAACGGACCACCACCCCAATAATAACTAGTCAGTGTTGGTCCTATAGGGGTCTGAAGAATGGGATAGAGGGAGGATGATAAACTGCAGTAACAGATGGGCTAGAGTCTGTAACTGTACACACACAAAGTGGATCTCTATGGTAGGGACCTCCGATTAAAATGACCACTTTTTATAAATGTTATACATTTGTGAATTGACCATCCTCTTAGAGACTATCCTGCATTCGTAGCAGGGAAGAGTATTAGAGAGAGAGATCTGAGGAATCAGTGGTAGAAGCGCTCTCTTCTCGATGCCCGTAATACACAGAAGGTGATTGAAGCTGCTTTCAGCTCATAAATATCAATCCGCCCCTCACTTAAAAAGCCTGTCAGTGCAGATTTGCTTCATTAGCGTCTCACAGAATGTTCCATCAGCCTGTCGGAGCACATGAGCTGAAAGTGAGCTGCATGCTGCCGTACTGACCTTCAGTGGATTCCTTTTATTTCAAAGAGAAAAGAAGTGCAATTGCCACAAGATTAGATGATGTTAGATGTTTAGAACCAGGATGAGGAGTCTCAGTAACAGAGGGAGCGGCTACCCAGAACACATGTACTACACCGTCACACCAAAAACATTCAGACCAAATTCAAATATTTTCACCAAAGTGGAGCAACAAAATAACTGAATTTTGAGAGAAGGGGCATCAGTGATGTTCCTCCTCCCAAAATTCATTTATTTCATTTAGCTGGTCAAACTAAATGCTGACCAAAATTAAATCTCTACCTTCTTCTACCTGCAAAGTTTTCACAGTCTGTTCTCTATATCTCTATGTTATGACTCTGCCGAGCACCTCGGTGCACCATGGTTCAGGACTTCATGTCCCAGAGTCCTTTAGGTTATTGCAGGAGTGTTCTTATGACTCCTACCATCCCTCCACGTTCTCACTCACCAGAATACTGACAATATCATCTGTTTGCTGCCTAAGTAGCATAGTATATAAGCCTGGCCTTTAGACTAGGTTAGTTGTGAAGTATTGTATTTCTTTTTGGGCGAACTACTGAGCGTTTGTTATATCTGAATAACTTTTGTCTTTGTATATCTGACCATGCCTTTTGTGTATTGCCTTTTTTCAAACCACTGCCTGTTTTTGTGACTGCGAGTTTGCCTTGACCCTTTGGATGTGTTCCTATTCTATGTTTATTCTCCTTTGCCTTCTGGAATTGATCCTAGTTTGCTGAGTACAAAATTTTTAGTAAAGCTTCTTTTTCATTCCAACTCTGCAAGCGTCTGACTTTGTGTGGCACGTTACACTCTGCCATATCTCTCCTTCCTTGCTCCACTTACTAGAGAGGGGTCTGGCCTTCTACCTCAAAGCAGAAGCTATCCAAACTCCAGCCCAAAGTTCTCTTTGAGTCCCCACCCCACTGAACTCGCAAAATATTATTTACGCTAACTAAAGGGAAATTCTTCCAGATCTCCCTGTACAATTAAACGGTGAAGATGAAGTTAATTAGAGTGGGTTTAGTGTGAAATGCTCCGTTATACAGAAACAGAATTGTTCACAGCGGCATGAAAGGGACCAGATATCCGAAGGCTTTCATTAATGTTATGGAGACACTGTTTTACCATAGTTTGAGAAATAAAATTGGATAAAAATAAATCAATGAAATCCATTCATGAGGGGAGGGGTAAATGCAAGACACTGTGAGGCAAAATAGACCCCCAAAAAAAATCTAAATACTGTTAGACGTTCAGGTTTGACTCTTTGACAAACTCTGGGGTTAAGTTGAAAATGGTAAAAGAAAATAAAAAAAAAGAATAAAAACTATTACTTGCATGACTGCATCAAGATATTTCTTCTTTTGGTAATAGAGAATTTCTTCGTTTTTAACATCTGATACAGTAACATTCATTTTACACCACATTTATGATGCCATGTAACAACAGATCAATCAACCACAATTGCAAAGTTGCACAGTTCCTCTTCATTTCCCCTTTATTTCCTATTTCTATTTGATATTTGACCAGTGTTGCACTGAGGCCGATAGATATTGCAAATAGAGAACACATATACCATTAAAAATAGTGTTTAGTGTGAACAGGGATTCGGGAGTGTGGGATTATTTCATGCTTGGGACGAGCAGCAGCAAAACCGCCCACTGCAGAATCTGTGGGGCCAGTATTTTGAGAAGTGACTGACCTGAAAAATGCTGTTAAACAACTGCAACCAACTGCAAACCAGATAAACAGAGCGTTATACAAGAACTAAAGTTTGCTTGAACAAAAACAGATGGTTTTTGAGTTTAAACACCAAATTAAGGTTCCTCGTTGAAGCGCCGTACCCTCATACACAGAGGCGAGAACCTTAATGTTAAGCTGCAGAAGCCTTTTGTGTTACTAATCTGTTAGAATTTACTTGTCCTTTTTGTTGCTTGGAAATTAAACTATTCAATCAAGCTGGGGCTTTCTAATTCTAAATCTGAGGCAGGTTTTATTTTTTTGCGGCTCTAAAATTGCTCAGTTGTGAAGTTATTTAGTCAGTAAACACTGTTCTTTCATGATTATTATATTTTATTTGTGCCACAGCTTTACCTAAATGACACATATAAACAGTGGAATGCTGCAAAAATCAGGAGATGATTGGTATCAGTATTAAATACTCAGGTATCAGAAGTGATACCGGTGCTTTCCTAGAAATGTCAGGTTTCTCATTAGAAGAGAAGGTGGAGATAAATTCAAAACCTAATTGTATATGTAGATATAAGTGCCTTTAATGAAGGCCTCTGAGTTGTGCTTAATCAGTGAGAGTAGGGTAAAATCATCTCCTTCTCAACTGAATATAAACTTCTTTGGTTTGCGAGTCACTTTTGATTGGCTAGACTGATTCAGTACAGCCCACGGCTCCCTCAGCACAATCAAACTGCGCCGCAGGAAATGAAGCATTAGTGTGTGGTATCGCATAGGCCGAAGGATCAATATTTGTAAAGAAAGACTAATGAGGCAGATCAGATGCATTCACTGCCCACAGAGAGGGAGGCAAATATCATAACAATGTAAAAATGTTCATCGTCATCTGCACCCAAAGCTCAAAGCAGCACCAAAACAAAAAAAATCGTACATCTGCCAGATTGTAAGACAGCCCAAGACAAAGCAGAGTGCCAGATGCTGCATCCATGTGACAAGAAGCCTCGCAATTTCACAGTAACCTTCTTTCGCTGGCTTACCACATGATGAAGAAACTTCAATTTCCTGAACAAAGACGTCTTTACTTGAAGGGGGATTAAAAATCCTCCACTGACATTCACACGTAACAGCTACTCAGCAGGGGCACGCTTGCACAAAGGGGCACCCCTCCCCCTCACAATGACTCTGATGAAGGTGATCAGTTGTTCATATTGAATAAACCCCCCGAATTACACCTGCAGGGGTAGGATAAGCGCTGATAGCAGCAGCAGATCAATAAAAGGGCAACAGGTTCTCCTCGAGCACACTCGTTGTTATGGACAGAGAGCTCAGTCACTTCATAAAGGCAAGCTTAGCATTCACAGTGTGACTGTTGCACAAAAACCTTGCATCTCCATTTTTGTTTGTTTTACTTTTACTGAAAGAATTTGAAACTGGAACTGATCCTTAAACTGTCTCACAAATGCATGATGAATGGACCAATAGAAAAGCTCCAAAATGAATTAAAATCTTGCAACACACACACATATATAATAATTTGTGTATTATATTATATGTATATTGTTCAAAGGGTTTTGAGTCTGTATGATATGTTTATCTATACTGTGTATGTATATATATATATATATATATATATATATATATATATATATATTTGTAATTATTTATTGCTTTCATTGAACTATATGACCTCTAACGTAGTCCCAGGCAGTAACAAATATGCAGATGAACAAGTAATGCAGATATTTCATCTCATTTTTGTCTCTCTCTTTTGCAGATACTGGCCATAATTTCCATTCTGTTCATCATTCTCTCCACCATTGCATTATCCCTGAACACCTTGCCTGAACTTCAAGTGATAGACGAATTTGGCCAAGCCAACGATAATCCTCAGCTTGCACACGTTGAAGCCGTATGCATCGCATGGTTCACAATGGAGTATCTCTTGCGCTTCCTGTCTTCACCAAACAAGTGGAAATTCTTCAAAGGGCCACTGAATGTCATTGACTTATTAGCCATATTACCTTACTATGTCACTATTTTCCTGACCGAGTCAAACAAAAGCGTGCTGCAGTTTCAGAACGTGCGGCGGGTGGTGCAGATATTCCGTATCATGAGAATATTGAGAATCCTGAAACTGGCCAGGCATTCGACCGGACTGCAGTCCCTCGGATTCACCCTTCGACGCAGTTACAACGAGCTCGGCTTGCTCATACTGTTCCTGGCGATGGGAATTATGATATTCTCAAGCTTGGTGTTCTTTGCAGAGAAAGACGAGGATGCCACAAAATTCACAAGCATCCCAGCATCGTTTTGGTGGGCGACCATCACCATGACAACAGTTGGCTATGGAGATATTTATCCACAGACTCTGCTTGGCAAAATAGTTGGTGGACTTTGTTGCATCGCTGGTGTGCTGGTCATTGCCTTACCGATCCCTATCATTGTGAACAACTTCTCAGAGTTCTACAAGGAGCAGAAACGGCAGGAGAAAGCCATCAAGCGAAGAGAGGCCTTAGAAAGGGCGAAGAGGAACGGCAGCATCGTTTCCATGAACCTGAAAGATGCCTTTGCTAGAAGTATGGAGCTAATGGATGTTGTAGTTGAGAAAAGTGAAGACAAACAGTCGATGGACAACCACCTGTCACCAAGCCGGTGGGGTATTCATAAGAGAACGACCTCTGATGCCAGCCTGAGGTCTTTTGAGAAGCAGTCTCCTGAAAGCATACCCCTCGGCTCACAAGAATGCGTTACAACCTCAAGTCCGCAGCACCTAAACGCTCAGAAACTGGAGGAAATGTACAACCAGATGACCAAGGCACAGTCCTTCTCGGATCTTAATACGACAGCATCTACAAAACTGGTAGACGAGCCAAAGCAGGAGGTAGAGTTTGAGATGAAAGATGTGCCATCAGCAGAATCTCAACCCAAGGAACGAACCATCACGGACGTAAGAAGCATATCAAGTGTGGACAGCTTTGCAAGCTGCACTGCTGAATTCAGAGAGGTTGATAAGTCTGTTCCCTCTCTGGGTACAGCAGCCCAGCTTCAGCAAAGATATCCCAAAGTGCCTCCGCTTGATGAGGTGAAACAGTTGACATCGCACAACAGCATGAAGAACCCAGTGGGTCTACCAGAGGATGAACTCGAACGGGACAACCTACCGAGCATTCATGAATCGGAAAGCTTTGCTGACTTTGTGGACAATACCAGAAGTTCCTTGCAAGGCACAAACCCAGCTAAGGTGAAGAGCCTTAGAGTCAATTTCCTAGAAACTCTTGATGAAGCTCCTTTGACGCCACCCAACACTTCTTCTCCTCAGGATATTAGCAGCGGTCTCCTAGAGGACGACTCTCCAGATGGAGAGTGCTCTCCTCTGTGTTCAGATTCGGAACCACTGGCAGCAATCCCAGAGGAAGGCTTGATCATATCCCCAATGCTTCAGCCTGGTGATTTCCATTCAGAAGAAACAGCAATTCTCTTGGGGGATGACGGGAAACCGCAGGGTTACCGTCAGTCCACCGAAAAACGTGAGGGGAAAAATCTCACAGGAGTGGCAGCGGCGGCCATTCCTTCACCTAAACGTTCTCCACAGAACTGCACTCAGGATGTGGTCAGCGATAATGGGCAGGACAAGTCAGACAGCAACCAAAGTGGACACAAGGTAGAGAATCACATGTTTACACCAGAGATCCATCTAATGCCCGGAGACGGCAATGTCTCGCCAACTTGTGAAACCAGCATGTGACTGTGGAGGGCGGAAACCGGAAGATGGAAAAAGGGGGCACAGTGTGGTGAAAGGGAGAATTTTGCATGGCATGATAAGTCCCTTTTAACTGTGTCATTGTCTATAGAAAACAATGTCCGTGCAGACAAGACTCGTGGAGGATGTGGGTGGAAAAAGGAGAAAGCTCGTTCAGAGCCTATTTATCCAACAATGAACATAGTGCTGACATAACTATACATCTGAACTTCATTTTATTTTATAGCAACAATGAGAAATGCAGAGGGGGACAAATCTTGAACAGCATGCATTCAAAAAATGTAATTTTACGGTGCTTAGTTTGCTGAAAGCGCTCCACTGTAAATATAGAGGGGACTATGGTAAAGACAATACACATAGCCACAGAAGACCCACAGGACATATTGTGCTTCTAAGACTGAAGGAATAGCGACATACTGAAACATATCATTAGGTTACTTTAACATGGAAATGCAATGTGTACCATGATGAAGATGTCTTCTTTTTGTTCAGATTGAAGTATAGTCTGTGATTAGGGCTGGGTCTCGTTCAATATTTTTTGATACCAATACTGATACTTTAGTTTCAGATGACTTCAGTATCGATTTCAGAGTGATACTTCTTTCTATACATTCTTTTAAAAACAAGAATGTCATTAAAAGTCAAAAAGCCCAAAGACTGTAGTGTATTTGTACTTATACATGTACAAAAGACAAAATTATATATCACTGTGTTTTTACATTAGGGCTGATAAACAATAGAAGTAATGATTCACATTTAATCCCATTTGTCTTCGCTTAGATTTGACCATAAAGATCCATTTAAAAAGAAGAGCATTATGTTTTGGCTACATGATTGGGCAAAATCTTGCCGCTAAATGCAAGCACAAATACTCAAAATCTGTCCCATCAAGTACGATCAACTGTGATCAGAGTACAGGGTTTTTTTTTACAACTATGTAACAATGAAGGCCTAGTGATAGATGGATTCAATTGGGAAAAAATTGTAAGTCTAAGGACGTTTTCACGGCGCAAAGTAGTGTGATGTGCAGTAAGACAAACAAACGCCTCTATATACCATATATGCAGTCAGCAGTTCAGCTCCTCCACAACTATAGCTTCTGGCTTTTGTTCATACAGCTCATGGGTTCTTGTTATAGTGGAGGCTCTCGAGGGGAACTGAAGCTCCACTCAGCTGCTGCTATGGTTAGTTTGCTGCTGGTTGTCTTCTGCGAGAGGTGTCCAGCACAGTCTGAAGTATCAGTTTAAAAGCTGCTTGAACGGGAGTTGCGGATTCTATCAGAGCCACGTACAGCACAGCGCAAGCAGCTTTACTTCAGCTGCACGTCTACGAATGCGTTCATTTTTGTTTTTCAACAGTTTATCTCGTTAATATGTTAACTATGACCGCACTCATTTGTAGGCAAAACAGAACGTGGGTGCGGCTTAAACTAAAATGCTCTACTGATTGCGATGGAAGGCAGATTTGTGAGTGTTGACATCAATTTGCATTTGCAGTGTGACATGGACAGCCACTCAGCAGTCTCGATTTTGGAACAAGCATGCTTACTTCCAATATTTTGGCACTGAACTACTTTGTAATACTGAGGTACTTCGGTTGGTAGCATAAAAGCATTGAATTCTGAAACCCAGCCCTAACTGTAATATTATACACATTTTCTTTATTTATTTTCTCAGAGTTACGTACTACTGGGTTAGGATTTCAAGTTCCATCATTTACCAAACAGGTAGACTTAATGACCAGAAGTGTGTGTATACGCCACTTGCCTTTGATATCCAGTCCACAGTACCTGTTTATGTAGCTGCCAAAGGAGAACAATCAGATATTAATCTAATCAGTAAACAAAAATGTTAGGAATAGTTTACAGAGTTACAATGGTGATACCTAGGTTAGCTGTGTTAGCTTCAAAAATAATTATAAAAGAAAAAAGATTTTGACCTAAAGTATATCTTACTGAGAAATGGGCCACATGCATGCATGTCTTAACATAGTTTTATGGCTCAAATGCACAACAGTCTATCAAAAACCTAGTGGCTTGCAAGTGTGTCATATTTATCATTGATCCGCCCAGCAAAGTTAGAAGCTCTGGTCATTAAATCGTGCATCTGCATAGTGTGAAAAGTAACATTATATTTGTCAGAGGACCAAAAAGGCATACCATTGTGTTTTTAATTTACACATGCACTACACATCTTCTTCATATCCACGGGAAAACAGTGTGTGTGTAGGATATGATTTCATTGCATCATACACACATTACACACACCAGTTCTTTTGTCTCTTGCAAAAAAAAGGAAAGAAAAACTACATATGTTTCTCAATATCACTTTGCTTTCATTTCAGACTGTGAATGAAATACTACATCATGTACGCTGAGGTGATTTTAGTCGAAAGTAAACCCAAAGTTTTTTTAATTTCTACAATATTGTCTTCTGTCACACAAAGAGAGAGAACGTTTTTTTTTTTTATGTTGCCTTTTTCCAATATTGCTGGATGTGTGTGTGTGTTTGTGTGTTTCTCTTGCTTTGGCACAGCGGTCGGCCCATCGTTAAACTCTGTATTGTGTTGGCGAAAGGTCACGATATGAGAAGAAAGAGTAAAAGAAAAAAAACTCAGTTTCAGGACAGATGGTGGAAAGTGCAATACAGCATACTGCAATCTATGCAGGCCAAGAATTATGGCACTTTATTTACAGTCCAATGGATTTGTAAGTGTACAGGCAGAAACTACACTTGTATTTTTCAGATGATATATCTTTAATAATATTTGAGAAGCAGTGTTACTACCGCTCCAAAAAGGACTCTTGAACATTTTACAGCAGTGTTGTTACGAGGCTGCTGCAGCCGCTCCTGTTAGATATGAACACGAGTAATCTTTCCAGTCCACTTCTGCTTTGTCGAATATCCAATTAGACCATGTGGGCCTTTTTTAATCGCTGTACAAACTACAAAAAAAAAAGAAAAAAAAAAGGTTGGGACGTGAAAGTGATCTAAATGGCCGCACACAAAGGATTTTATGTTTTTGTGAATTGCCGCTGACGATTATTATACGATTATAATAATGATAAGTCTATTTTTTCTAAACCAAAATCAAGCACGACCACGTTTTTCCTGCCATATGGTGGTTGAAATGACGCGTGCCTGCTCATCAAGCTGTTTATGAGGAGGCTACACGTCATTCTGCTTTGTTCGTATAGCACTGTACAGAAAAATCTACTTTTTATAGGAGAAAATCAGGTCTTTAAGTAATAGATATGAGTAATATTATTCTAAGTTCTCAGGTTTTCTACTAAACTAATGTTCCGCTAGAGTAGTGGTGTTTGTTTTCTTCATTTAGAGATGATGATGTCATCTGCATCCACTTCCGGTGTCGTCAAATGCTTGTTCCTGTCTTGGCAGATCGGTAAATACACACTGAATAACATCTGAACATTCAGCACCATCACACACACACACACACACATACATACACACACATACAATGTCCATACACAACCCCCCAACAGCAGCTACACAACATGAGTCTTTGTCGTGCTCAGTGTGTGTGTGTGTCGAACAGATTAAAGCCTGAAGGTCATGAATGAAGCTGTTGTAAGCAGGCTGTGCGTTTTATCTCTGGCACAAAATCTGCATGACACCTAGAGGTCAGACCTACAGCCTTAGGAAAACAAGAGAAGAATGTGCTGATATCCTTTTTGCCACTGTAAAGTCCACATTATGAGCACCAGGTGAGAACACGATGATGAAAAAGTTAAATACGTCACAGAAGGCCTGATTGACGCCGTTTATTTCAGCTATTTTTCCTGCCAATATCAGACACTACAGTCAACTAACCTACAGTTACTGTTTAAAGCACTGTACCAGTACTGACCTTTCAGAAAAAGAGACAGAAGTAAGTTCATCATACAGTGAGACAATCTCTTCTATCTATAAAAGAAGCTGGTATGTCTCTTTAAAGAGAATTTCCACACTTTTTAACCCAATATCTCTCTGATGTCTCTCTCTGTCTGTTGCACTACCGATTCCCATGGACAGTTTTTTCAACATGCTTCCCTGAACAGAAAACCACACCCGCACAAAAAACACTTGTAATAGAAGTCAGTGGGCAAATGCTAAATTTGAGGAGTAGGTGACTTTGGCACAAATTTCAAACAGTATAGGCGCACAGACTGCAAGAGACTGTCTTCCTAAACTGTTCTTAGGAGGTTTTATTCAGCTTTACACCACTAAAAACACTAGTTCTGGCTACTTTTGCTTTGTTTGCAGTTATTCAATTTGTCACTGTGGGAGCAAAACCTTGCATTTCCAAAATCACGGGAGCAGGGAAAGAAAACCTGTATTTAATTGTCTTTTTACTGACTCTTAGCCGACTGATCAGAAAATGGCCACGTTAGTGTTTTATAAAGAGATATGTTTGTGTCAATTCCTAAAATCAAAACAAATCAGTGTAGATTCAGAGCTGTCACTACACAATGTAAATTGAACTGCATATGTATGGAATTATGCAATTATAAAATTATAATTTATATATTTAAATAATAATTTCAACAATACATTAAACTTTTAATAATAACAGTTACTTTGTATAAGTAAAACCTCTGTATCTTACTTGTAAATAACTCCACTAAACAGGTTGCACTGGAAGCAGTAAAGACTAGCTAAGCCTTGACCTTAAAGAGGAGTGGGGTGGGGTCATTTTTAGTCATTTGGTCTCAGTCATGACCCAAAGGTGATCTTAACCACTAGCTAGTGCACGTGGGTTAGAGTCAAAGAGATCGTAGAGCTGAAAGACTGCCAGAACCAGTAGTCAGTGCTGATACCTACATACAAAGAACACCTAACAGCTAAATGCAGTTACAAATATTTTGTGCAGAATTGCACAGTGCAAATTACTGCTCATTTAAATATCTATGGCCCTTATATGCACATGCCACTTTTAATGCTGTTCTGTTGCAATATATTAAATTAAGCCACTGAACAGTGGTAATGTGCAGAAGTGTTTCTCTGTAGATTATGTGAACTCTTCTATTACTATAGTATATTGTTTATTTATACATCAGCCAGCCATAACATTAATAATATTCACTAATATTGAGTAGGTCCTTCTTGGCCACAACAGATCTGACCATTCGAGGCATGCACTCCACAAGGTCTCTGATGGCGTCCAGTGGTGTCTGGAACCAAGACGTTAGCAGCAGATCTTTTTAAGTCCATGGATCGCAACGGGTGCCCATGATCCCATTGCCGGTTCTTTCTTTGGAGCACTTTTGGTAGGCACTGACCAGGAACACCCCACAAGACCTGGAGATGATCTGACCTAAAGTGGCTCAGATTCTTATGCTTGCCAGTGTTTGATGCTTTTACAACATCAGCTTCTGGAACTGACATATATCTTAGATCATAGATGTAGATGAAGATAATGGATGTTTTTCACTCCACCTGTCAGTGGTACTAATGTTATGGCTGATTGGTGTATATATAATTATTGGAAGTCAAAGATTTTATTCAAGCAATTTTGGAATAAAACCATAAGCGTTTCCATTGGTCCTTTCATCATAAAACAATTCAATTTAAAGAACATCCAGATTCACATGATGTCCAAAATTAAAAAAAACAAAAACAAACATGGAGATACAAGGTTTTTAAGAGATACAAGTATTAGCACACCTGCTCATTCATCGTTGTTGTTTGTTTTAAATCAGGGGATCCCAAAAAATTAATCTGTTTTTTTTTTGGATTAACTGTTGTCTCTACTCCCTATAGAAGTCTTTCTACTAGATTTTGGAGCATTGCTGTGAGGATTTCATTGCATTCAACAACAAAAGCGTTAGTGAGGTCAGGATGTTGGATGATCACAACCCAACCTCATCCCCAACTTCCCAACTCATCCCAGAAGTACTGGATGGCGCACCACCCATCATTCCAAAGAACACAGTGGCACTGCTCCACAGCTCAATGCTGGGGGCTTTATACCCCTCTAGCCCTCTAGCCCAAAGCCTGGCATTAGGCAGCATTGTGCCAACCGGTCCTTATTTATCTGCTTCAGAGAATTCTATTTTATTGGCGGTACTTTTCTACAGGGACTAGACAAGCTGTGTGTGTGCATTTGCATAGCTGTGTGTCAGCAATGGATGGAATTAAAGGTAGCATGTATTCATTAGAAGAGGTGTCCACAAACTAAAAAATATATATTTTTTCAGGGCTGTGATTTTTCAGTTGGTTTTTGCAGTTCTGGGAAGTATGTTGAAATGACTGTCCGCTAACCAGCTGCACACAGACAGACCCAGCAGACAGAGATGAGGTGGATAAATGTTAGCGTGCTCCATTACAACTTCAAACACATCCTGTGAAAACTCTATGCGTTTAGTGGAAAACAGATCAACAGGACGAGTCGAGTTTTCTCAGGACGGCTGAGCATGTTCCTTGTCACATTTGTGAAATCTTAAACCGTCACGGCAAATGTGTGCTTTTATTTTCACTAAAACAAACGTCACCATGTCTGTGTGTGTGCATAAGTGTGTGTTATGTGTGTGAAACATTTGTCATTACCCACTCCCCCATATAGCACTGTACCCCCCTCCCCTCCTCCACTCCCATGTCTTCATGTGTTCTGCCTCTTTTTGGACTTTTTGACCTTTTTTGTTTCGTTTTGAAGGGTTTTATCAACATGTATCTTCTGTAGACTGTTTCTGCACATATCAGCATCTTTGTATGCATGTTGAAATCTGTACAATTTCGTGATCACTTAATACTTTGTTATGGTACATGTATGTCAACATTTCTGTAAGTTAGACAGCATTGTTCCTCATTAAGTCTAATATTAGCATATGCAGGATAATAAATAAATATGTACATAACTCACCAGCATGTGTTCAGTGTGGTAAATGTGTTGAGACTGCCAGCAAGAGCAAATATGACATTAACATATACAGTGAACCTCGTACAGCTTTATACTACACATCCACTGTGTTTGGGCTTAAAAATAATCTGGTGACGTACAGATCTAGATACCTTCAGATATACACCTTCACCACAGTGTTTTTTTTTTTTGCAAAAACGTCATACCACTGTATATCAGTAATCTGCTGATTTTCATGTGGGATTATTATTGCAGATAAAGGCTGTATTACTGTTTTTCTATCTCCATAAAGACAATAACTGAATCTTAAATATTACTAAATAAATGCTATATGAACAGCGCACCTTTGCTGCTTAGATATGCATCTGTTTCCACAGTACCTCTATGGATATCAATTTAACATTAAAAATGAGTGCATCAATTTAGCTTATTTGCACAGACATATATAACAATAAAAATAATACCACTGCAATCCCACAAAACCCCAATATCTCCATCTTTACAGGAGTAGCAAAAGACCTTGTCTATGTCCCAACTGCATACTAATACTAGCTGGTTTTTGAGTATTGTTATGATGCACACTATCATCCCACAATTCACGCCTGGAACAATTATTAGTTGGATGGTGGATGATGATGCAAGTGCAGCATCAACAGCGGCTGGAGAACTTGCAGTGAGGTATGTTGACAAAACAACGATTCATCACTTCCAGCTATGAAGCCAGTTGGTATGTGAATATTTTGTGTACTAATCAGCCAAACGCATTATTAATATAATAATATTATTATATGGTATATACCTCGTAGTTTTAGTGTGTAGTACGCAATTAGGACACAGCCTGTAACTTACAGTGGAAGCACCGGAACCACTTTTTCTTTTCCAATACCAGATTTTTAAGTATCTGCCATTACCGAGTACTGATACTGATACCAACTCTGACTTAAATACTAGGTAGATGGCTATAAATCCTGATTTATAATGTTCCACTTTTTATAGGTTGTACTTTTCTAATTATATATAATCACAAATAATATATAATAAGCTTGAAAGAACAGCATTTACTGGTTGGGTAACTGCCCATTTGAAAACATTGCCACAATGCAGAAACACATGCAGGTAGGGAAGCATAATCTTGCTAAGCTTGACCAAAATTCATATTTCATATTGCAATGAAATAAAAATCCCAGTTTAAAAACAAAAAGTGTGCATGCAGCTATTTCACATTCAGGTTCAAGTCTCGATGTAAAAATGTTCTCAACCTCAGAGTGTGGCCTTTAAACAAGCTGCTGAAACTCAGAACAAAAAATTAAAAAACACCATATAGAAACAATAAGTGTAGAGCGTCAGTGAGCTTCATGATATCGGTGCAAAAGCCAAAACTATACTAAACAATACTGTGTATAAGTGTCAGTATCTGTGCCGATACTATGATAAATTGCACGGTATCTGTGCAACACTAATTCTCAGTAATTATAGACCACTTGTATTTGGAGATCATCATGAAATTGTGATTAAAATGAAGTTAAAAATGTTTATTGAATTTAATTGAATTATTGAATGTTAAAAGCAGAGAACTGCATTAATTTAGAGAGGAACATCAAGCCTTTTACACGCTAGCCTTTCATACAGCGTAACAGGGCTGTAAATCTCACTGGTACTCTGCATTAAAAGTACAGAAGCTAGACTATTGGGGTGGGAAAACCTGCGTTTGCACTAAATGGACATAAAACTATGGAGTACAAAAGACTTTTAATTAAACATTCGTTTAAACATGCCAATAGCTATTTTTTTGCTGGTTGCTGAGCAAGGCAAATCAGCAGAGAAGGCCTAGTTGCTCACTGTGGCTATCAGCTAACAGCCGTCCAAAAAAAAGCCAGCCCCTTTAGCCAGCTACCTCATTTCTGTCTCTTGCTCGTTTAATGTAATGAGAAGACTTTGCTGGACGGTTATTAGCTTTAATCTTAAATGTGGCATAACCATGAACGTTAATGCTACTAAGTCTAGCTAGCTAATCTCCTGCCAGTATTTTCTACAGACATGGCAGACATCCTCTTCAAGTAGCTGTTTTAATCCTGCTTTCTTGGTGCCTAGTTTGTTTTTGCACTTTCTGTCACTGCTGTCCACTTCTTCTTTCTTTTAACTAAAGAAACACTTTTCACTGAAGACCTTAATGGCTTTTAATGTTTGTTGATTGCTGCCCATTGACTTCTACTGTAAGTGTGTTGAAATGATTATGTACATCTAAAACAATGACTTAATGAATAGCTTGGTATATAATATAAACATATACATTTATCTTATTCTTTAACCTTAATATTAATAATATCACCCCCTCTCTCCCCCGCTCCCCCTCCTCCGCTCCGGCAGGGGGTGCTCCTGCGCTGTTTACGCTTGTCTAAAAGCGCGCAGTTTGTCTGGACTCCTGTTGGTGTTATGTGTGCAGAAGTTCCGCTACAGACATTAAAAGTTTAATAAACGTATAGATATTCGGTTCAGTTTGAATAATCCAGATTCATTTATCCAGATGTGTGAGGAGGAGGAGCAGCAGCAGCAGGAGCGAGTGGCGCGGTGCTGGATGATGGATTTCTGCTTTCGGTCTGTGTGCAGCAGCTACAGAGACACAAACAGAGTGAAATTTAATAAAAACATCAAGCTGTATGAAGGTAAATATCAGCCGGAATGATCATTTAAACACAATTATGAACGGCTAGAGTCAGGCAGGAAATCTGAACACTTCTAAAAAATGAAAACATGAAGTTGAAGTTGACTTCTTGTGCTTATTTCCCGTTCCACCTTAAATGGTGCAGCAGAGCTAGTTAGTTAGCTAACCAACTGCTGGGAGTTAGCTAGCTAGTGCTAATGCATTGACTGCTGCGCCTTTTAAGGTGGAACGTAAAAATAATAAGCGAAAGAGGCTCATTTCAGTATTTCTATATAGAGTATCGTCAGATATACAAGTGTCTGTGTAAGGATGACAGTAATGAGCAGTTAATGGAAGTTTCTGGGAAACAAACACCTGTCTAGCGATACATGTCTTCATGCTGCTCTTATTATTACTCATTACAGTCACAGACTATATATTCAAAGGTATGTAGCTATCTAGATACCTGATGTACAGGAGGCTTTGTCCTCCTTTATTGCAGTCTTCAACATCATCTACTCTTCTTGGAAGGCTTTACACAAAATGATTCAACTGTGAAGAGGGTTGATTGCATTCAGCCACACGAGGTACTGATGTAGGATGATTAGTCCTGTCACTCCAGCTGAACCTCCATCAGTCCAGAGACTACAGGTCCTCTGTTCCACAGCTCAGTGCTGCTGGGGGGGCTGTATACCGCTCTACCCCACATTCTGCGTTCTTGTGCTCACGGCTGCTCCAGAGCATCCCGTTTTATTGATCTCTGCTTTTTCTGTGGTGAGAACACAAGCTTTTCCTGACGCCTGTGTTCGTAGTGAGTGCACCTGAAGTAGCTGAATTCCCTCATTAGGAGGGATGCATGGATACTTTTGGACATGCAGTGTATCTATAAAATAGCATAGAAGTCCACATATTAAACCACATGTGACTCTATTTAACTGTAGGCCTTTAATAGTCAGTTGTCCACCATCAGGGCCTTACCTCGCTAACAGTCCTGTGTCTGAATCTAATGAAATGACCACAGCAATGATCCAAGTCTAGTGAAGTCTGAATAGAAGAACATATTTTTACGTTATATATATATAAAGGAAACATATTAGTCAAATAAATAGCAGATAATATTTTGCAACTCACGTTTTACTGGTAAAAGTATTCATTACATACATTTATAATTGTTTCATAAGTGATTGTTAATTAGACAACTTTTAACATATTTACAAAATAACTGCAACAGGTTGCTATTGGTATGTAGGAAATTACATAAACTTGCATGATGTGGCATTAACCAGTGCCAGAAAACTGTATATACTGTCTTTATGTAGATTTGGGATTATTTCCTGCCTATAACCTGTAAAAAGAATGTCACAAAATAAAGGGTAAAATGTCCTAAATGAAATTAATAATCACACATGGAGTGTGTCTTCACTTACCCTGTTTGGCCCCCAGGGGTCAGTATTTGAACATCTGAAGTGCTTCTCTTCTAGAGCTGGGTTGAGGAGCAGTTTTATAAAACTATGAAATTATCTGTACATTTTGATGTTTGTCTGCCAAAGCTGTAATCACAGTGGCTAAACCCTGAACAAAGATGAAGAAATACTCTTGCATGTTAATAAGTAATAAATATTCATTAATATCTTATATTATTCCTATCAGTTTCAAGTTCACTGTTTCTGATTATTGCTAGAATGGTACAAAGTCACATCTTTACCACCTTCTGCAATTTGTCTGTAATTTATTTTCTGTAATATTACTTTTCCCAGCGATCGTTGATGATGAGTGCGACCTGCAGGAGGATCAGCAAATGAAGAGAACCATCTGTTGTTTCCTTTCCAGAATTATGGATGGGAAAAACTTGGGTAATTCCAGTTAAACAGAACTAAAAATGCTCTTTATAATGAAACATTCAGTTGTTTAGTGTAACAGTGTGTTTGCTGCAGATAGCAATAACGCATCTGTTGCTTTTCTTAGAGGTGCACTACGACCCCTGTGACCGAGTTACTCCACTGATGTCAGCGCTCACAGTGTGGGAGTGCCTGAAGGATGCTGTGGATGACACTGCACTGTATGAAAATGTCAGACACCTCCTGTTCATTCAGGTGAGGCTGTAATTGCAGTTTTTTACTGTGACTGATTTTGTTGACCCAGGTAAAGGTTGTGTGCATATTCAGTCTAAAACCTAATTATGGTGTGGACTTATTGTTCTGGTTGGGTGTGTTGTATTGTACTCCAGTGTGTCGGTGTGTGTTTGGAGAAAGGGAACGCACAGCTGGCCGAAGATACGCTACAGTGGCTCGAGAAAGAAACTACGTTACCAGAGGTACTCACTACTACGTCTTTCTCTAAGTGGTTCGGAATTGAATATCTCCCAGGCTCTGTTTACCAATATCTTCTTTTGTAGCTAAAATCCCATTCGACCTTAATGAGAGAGTGTAGTTCTGAATGTAGCTTTTGTAATAGAAATTAGGTGTGAGGTGTGAGCTAGCCAACATTCAGAAAACTTGTCCATCTGTACAACAGTAGCTGTTCAGTAACCCCATTTACCTTAACTTTAATACATGCAGTTCAATGGAATTTATGGGTGGATACCCTGCATTAGCTTGTTTTAAATAGTTTAAATAGTTAGTTAGTTTTACTTCTTTTTAATTATAAATGAAACAGACTGAACCAAAACTTTAAGTGTTTTAAGCTGTCTTCTGCCAGAGCCAGTGGTATGAATAGATATACTTCGTTTCTAGTAGTAAAATGTGCTGTAAAAGCTGTGTGTCCATGCAGAAATGCTAAACCTCACAATAACCCTGGTGAAAATGGTAACATGTACTCCAGGAAAGAATGGATCAGGTTGAAGAGTTTACTATTTTCCAGTGTCCAAAAGCAGAAGAGCTGCTGAAGAGCTGAACTCACTTAGGGAAAGTGAAGCAGTAGCAGCAGCAGTTTTGCGAATATGAACAGGGTCTAGTTCATCAAACTGTGAATATTCGGATCTGCTCAGTCTCAGTATTCTGTTATTTACTCACTAAATAACTTTCAGGATTGGTGCAAAATGCTGTTCTATCAGTTCAGCGCTAACAGTGTTATGGGCTCTCATTGTGCTGTCTGTTGTGTTCTTTACAGAAACTGCAAAGAAAACTGTCCACAGTTGTGAAGAAGAACAATGTCTATGATCAGCTCCTAACAAACTTCTCCTACAGTCGTCTGCTGGACAGCATCCACGCGTTCTTGGACGCGTTCCTTGAGAAACATCCATCTGACTTTTTACTTAAGGTATTAGACCCTAAACATATGCTGATGCACTTGCACACTGAGGTTTTTGTTTTGTGGTTCCTAACTGGCTCATCATTTCAGGCTTTATGTATACATCAGCTATTTTGTGAGAGATTACTGAACTAAACATGGTTTGAGGAAGTTGTGTGATCATTATTAAACATGCAGTTAGTACCAGTGCTAATTGGTGGGGTATAAGCATCCTTTAATTGTTAGCTACATTAGCCCCAACGCTCTAGTGCAAAACTAAAAAATGCAAACTTCAAACATGACTTGACAGCATGTGGAGTAAGGGGAGTGGAGTGAAGAGTATTTAGTATGACTTATTTTAATTGTATTTTTTTCTGTTGTTATTTAAGTCTGCATCAAAGGTTGTCCAAGCTCGACAGGAGAGATCAGAGAAGGCAGAGCTAGACGTTTTGGAACCCAAATCACCGAGCCGTGCTGCAGATATCTCCACAAAGCAGGATAAAAAGCATGAGCATTTTCTAGTCTTGTCTGCTTTAAAGAGCCCATATCCTACACTTCTGTTATTTCCATTTTTCCCTGCGTTCCACTTGTAACATTTGTGTTCCATATCCAAATCATATTTTTTCTCTCCGTCTGAAGGGATGAGGCAAAAGTGGTTTCACCAGATCTGAATTTGAGGTGAGGGCTAAATCCGTCAGTAAAATCTACATGTTTATATCATATAATAACACTCTAAATGTAAGGATTGTGATATAAACTGAGGTGTGTTACAGTCTCTCATTAGGATTGAATATTAATATCACTCTAAATGTAGGTATTGTGATATAAACTGAGGTGTGAGTTACAGTCTCTCATTAGGGTTGAATATTAATAACACTCTAAATGTAGGTATTGTAATATAAACTGAGGTGTGTGTTACAGTATCTCATTAGGGTTGAATATTAATAACACTCTAAATGTAGGTATTGTGATATAAACTGAGGTGTGAGTTACAGTCTCTCATTAGGGTTGAATATTAATAACACTCTAAATGTAGGTATAACAGTAGCTACAATAAAACATTATGGGTAGACCCTTTACAGCAGAATTCAGGTCTATGTTCTTTAAAAAAAACAGAACAGTAATTTGAGTGTGTTGTGTTTCTCACAGACCCAAAAAGAAACTTTTCTCAACAAAAACCCTGCGGCCTTGGAAACCTGATACAGTAAAGAAACCTCTCTGTGTACCTCGACGGAAATCAACATTGAGTAAGTTAAAGAAAAGAAAAGCTTGAAATCTGCAACTTATCTCTCTACTGCAACACAATGACAGCCATAGCCATCTTTCTCTGAAGTTGTGCCGTTAAACACAGTTATGTATTTAATAGGAGTAAAATATCTGTTCGTTATTAGTAGTAATGTTTTATGGCTCATGTGAAATGCTAATGAGTTATGATGTCCCTCAACACAGAGGTTTCAAGAAGAAGTATTAAAGCCTCACCACAGAGAAGTGATGACATTCCGAAATACAAAGGCAAGAGGGTGAGTTCTCCAGGAGTGTCTTGACTGAGACAAACTTACACGCACTACATTAAAGGTGTTTTTTCTTCAGTGTAAACGATGGCTGTCATTGTCCATTTACACATTAATACATGAGAGTTCATCCTATACTGTGATATATTGGCACTGGTGTGCTGTTATCATAGACACAAGGTCAAAGGCTCACCTGTACCAATATCCACAGGTGAAGCATGACTTTGAGCTATACCATATTTGAGTTATACCACAGCTGTGATCAAACTGATGATATAGATTTTTTGGACAGTTAAGACACAAAAATAAACAGCTCAGATCTATAATTGAGGCCTGCTGTATTAAAACACTGAGGGTCCTACAGCTCTCTGTTCTCCGTCTCATGGAATAGTTTCTTCCTCTTCTGTTTTTGGTGAGTTTATCCATGTTTAACCGCTTAAAGGCGACAGCCTTCCCTGCAGTGATTTTGTTGGAGTAGAACTTTAGTATAAAGTGTCAAGCGTGTCATAACTCTGAAACAATTAATAAATATTAATGAATAAATACAAATCATTTATCAGTGTTCTATATAGTTTAGTTTTTTTTAAAAATTGGGTGAATAAAAATATGAAGAGACAAAGTTATTGCTTTTTAAATAAATGATCAGAAGGGTAAATAAACGCTCCAGCTTTAAAAAAAAAAAAATAATAATTTAATGGTTCAGGCTTTGACTGTTTTTTTTTTGTTTTTTTTTTCTCTCTTTTTTTATGTTGCCAATTTACAGGTGGGCTGATGCTTACAAAGATGTGCTTGGAACGCTGTTACAATGAGAGATTGTTGGTCTCTCACTGTTGTTATTTTGATAATTGATTAATTATTTTTTAAAGAAGATGGAACAATAAAAAGAGCTTAAATGAACAATATTGAACAAATTCAAAGATTCCAAAACCCTTTATTTTTAAAATAAAATAAATTAAGGCTTTAAAGGCACTGTTCAGGTCGGAGTTGCACAAATTCAGTGAACACATTCATTGTGGCTTTGGTGTAAAATTGTGGTTCATTATAGAGAATTTTACAGTCCACAAATGAACCTACATGTGTCTTCTGGGTTTCATATGTGAAGTTGATCAAATGGTGAAACTGACGAATGTCTTTTTGGGGTACCTATTTTGTCTCCCCTCCAGGAATAGTGAGGAGAAAAAAAACATTGTCTCAGGCATCAGAAAGTGTGTTTATAACCATGTGGTGTCCAAGCTTCCTGTTAGGGAGCTTTTAGAAGCATTCTATTCACCTTTCTCTAGAACAGAGCATTTCACACCAAACTCACTCAGAATTAGTTTCTCATGCTCATGTTATTTGTCTATAGAGAGACTAATCAGAATTGGCCACACAAATTAGTGATCCGTCACTGCTCTCACCCTGCTATAAACAAACTATGTTTTGTGCCCTCTAGAAATGGACATGGGAAGAAGACTTGAACCTGAAGGCTGGGATAAAGCGTTTCGGAGAGGGAAAGTGGACCAAAATTCTGGAGGAGTTTGAGTTTGAGGGACGAACAAGCGTCATGCTTAAGGACCGGTGGAGAACCATGAAGAAACTTGGAAAGGCCTCTTGAACTCTCATTGCTCATCTCAACTATAAGGACTATAAGGACTTATCTGAACTTCAGCAACACTCAGTAATGAGTCTCAGTTCAGTATAAACACCAACAGCCGATGAGCCTTGTTTAAAAATGCAGAATCTTTCATGCAGCCTGAACCCAAACTGCATTTAATTAGCATCAGCATTTCAGCATCATTTCCTTTGCTTTAGCATAGAAACACGTCAGTTGGGGGGAGCTTGTTTGATGCATACAAAAACATTTTAAACCAGGCTGTCCTGTCGACCTGTGTTTCTGCGGCAGTTAAAAATAAATACTTTCAGCTGCCACAGTGTCTGTCAGAGTGTACTGGCAGAAGGTATTTTAAGGGCTCATATTTTACATTTTTGTCTTATTTCTCAAGCATGTCTTAAGCAGTCCCAGTTGACTTTAGATTTTAGTGTGAGTGGGCAGGCATAAACTGCTGTAAGCAGAGTAGATGGATTTGTAAATGAGGGGCTTTTGTGGCCTTTAAGCTAAGTTTAAGCCTGGAGGTAGCCAACTGGACTGTGGAGTGCAATTATATGATATTTTTCACAATTTTATTTAATTTAGTACATTTATGGACAGATGTGAGCATTTGAAACAAAGTGATCTTTTTTTTTAAATACAGAATGTAAAAAGGTAAAATTACATTTGCCAATAAAAATGTGGCTTAAGCCTGTGTTGGTCTCTGTGTCTTTAGATGAAGATGAAGCTGTGGACTGGAGGACAAGAGCAGAGCTGCAGTTTCTGAACTTTTCTCCATGTTCCCCTGCAGCGAGGGTTTCCCACGGCCTGCCAGTGTAGAATGTCGCCCCTGCCAAAAAAAGAGAAGCGTTGAAATGACAGTTCAGGCTTAATTTCAGCCATTTGAAAAGAAAATATGTAAATAAGGACAGACTTATTGATAAACCTTGCTATTTTAATTTAAAATCAGATTTTTTTAATGTAACATTTAGTGTGTATACAACAGTAGTTTCCACTTGCAGCAGAAGGGGGTGACAAAGCATCAGTCACAGCAATGTTAACATGCCCTAAAAGCTACAAAACACTATTTCCTAGAGAAGCCTAATTAATACAGGTGTTTATGAAAAACAATGTTTCACTTTTGGAAAGTGCTTTGCAGAAAAATGAAAAGGAAAATAAGGGTAAACATCTGCACTTTTAAATGTCCAACTATGTTCCTGAACTCGAGGTACTGAATCTGTATCCCAGGAGGCTCCCACCCCAGCAGTGAACACTTAAAGGTTTAGTTCTGAGGGTGCCCTGTATGTTCTAAAAATCAGCTGATAAAAACATTATTGCACCAAGAACCATGATCAATGCTATCAAGAGGGTGATGGGTCTACAATATCTGGGGTGGGAGTGTAGCTAAACTCACATTTTAATGCAATAAAATTATATTGCAAAAAACATTATATTCGAATCAGTTTTGGGTTAACTGAATATAACCTTGTATGAACTCCAACTTACAGTGATCTGCTTGTTCAGTACAACTATCAAATGTATATTTAATTTAATATTCAGGAGTAGATATTCCAATCCAAAAGGGAGAGGATGGAGTGGACAGGCTGTGCTTGTACCCCTGTTCAAATCAAGCTTGTGTATTATCTGGACTGTACATGGAGAATATCAGCCATAGAACACCTCATATTCTACAGATCAGGAATCCCTGGATGAAAGGTAACACTGCATGACCCAGTGTTACCTGTTTGCAGAGTGTCCGTCTCCTTGGCAGGTGTGGTTGTGATTGCTGATGGCAGGCGGCTGGCAGGACACACACACCACAAAGCCTTCTCTCAGATACTGCATCCAGCGTGTGTAGGGTTTGTTCTCCACCATACACTGTCTGCTTAGGGACTCCACCTTAAACTCCATGCAAAACCTGAAATAAAGGACCAGGACCAGGAACTTTCACTCAAGGCTGAAACCATGCTGTGTAAATAATGCATATTATTATAAGCGATTTTAATTAATGAATTGATTATAATAGTCAAAATCTGATTAAACTACACATTAATTTCTGGCCAAAATATTTCTTTAAAAAAATTACATGATTGTTTATTGATCTTAGATGCAGTCTATCAACCAAAGTTTCGGAATCTGATGTGTGCTTTTTTAGTTTAAAACAAGAGATGCTAGGCTAACGCTGGTCATATTAGGTCACTTGCTTCTTACTTGCTTCAAAATGTGTCAAAAATAAACTAAAAAAACAGCTTTTTGTGAAACTGCATGGATAGACCCTATTTTCTGATATATATTATTTCTATGTAATAATTATATAAATTAAAGTTGTAATAGTTACAAAAAAAGGCAAAATGCGAACTGCCCATGATCCAAAATCTACCACATCATCTGCTGCAGGCAGAAGCACAATGAATTTTGGGATATACAGGATACAGGATCTGCTCAGGTTCCAGTAAATGCCTCCAAACTTATTGGCCGATGCTTTATCCTACAGTAAGCTACTGACCCCAAACATACCGCTAACATAACAGGTGCTTAAAAAAAGTTTTTTTTGCCAGTCCTCTGATTTAAATGCAATTAAGCACACATTGCATATGCTGAAGAGAAAACATAAGGGAACAAAGCCCAAAAACAAGCAAGGCTTTGCAAAGCATGAAAGAGACGTGCAAGAAAGTACTGACGTGACTGCTTCAAATGTACCCATCATTGCTGTGTCCCAAACATTATGGTGCCCTGTGATTTAAACATGTATGAATCAAAATACTATTAAAATAAAGAGTGTGTTAGAGAGTATATTTGAGATGTTCAGGTTGATTTGCTTTTAAACTGTGGGGCTGAGGAAAATAGGTTGGTGTGGTGCAACAGATGAAACCACTAGCTGCCAGTGAACTACTACACCATGTGGGAGACCAGGGTTTGATTCCCAGTCTGGGTGACTGCATGGTGCGCTACACCCCTGGGCAAGACTCCTAACACTACATTGGCCCACCTGTGTAATACAAGTCACCTTGTATGTCGCTCTGGATAAGAGCGTCAGCTAAATGCCGTAAATGTAAATATCATGTGATGTGCCAAACATTACTGAAGGCTGTATATTACGTATATTACAGCCTACTGATGAGTGACATTATCTGACAGCATTTTGCGTTCACACTCAGTGAACTGAGCTGATGCCCTGAGGTTTTAGTTCACTTCCCTAAACGTTCTGATTAAAATTGCCAAACTGATGAAGCATGGGGAATCAGGTATGCCCTGGCCTGTGTGGAATAAAAACCTGCAGCTCCCTTAAGGATAAGCTTGTAAACAACAACAGTCTTTAACTATACAGAATAGTAATTATTCTCACTATTATAATAACATGCTGTAATATCAGTCTGTGTTGCCATAGCCATTTACAAGGATATTTGAATGTCTGTCTCCTTAAGCATGATCACAGGACAGCATAACAATAATCAGTAAGACACAGGTTCATTTTTTTAGGCTTGTAAGTAGCCGAAAGCCAGGGTCAAACTCCTGCAGGAGGGCTTACTGGTGGAAAGCATCCTTCTAAGGTTAGGGCATTGTTGCTTCAGATGTGGTTCAGTGTTTTTTGTGTGTCTCTCTGGAAATCTGATTTTTGAATGTTGGAAAAAAGTTGCTGTCTTGTGAGATCGTCTGGCTCTAGTCATGCTTTAGAGCACATCTGACCTGCACATTTTAAACTAGATAGCATTTACCATGATAAAGTTTGCTACACACTTGGATGGCCAATTAGATAACATAACCCTGATCACTGCATCCAAAATCACTGCTCTGCACATTTTACTTTTCTCTACTGTTATTACATCTAATACAACTACTTATCAAATTAACAAGCCCATCTTGAGCTAAACTGGGCGTGTTAGAGCACAGAAGACACTACAACATGCAGGACAGTGGTACTCAAGGACCAGGACTCTGAATCACTGCTTTAATACATGCTGTATTAAATTTTATAATATGCAGGACAGTGGTACTCAAGGACCAGGACTCTGAATTGCTGCTTTAATATATGCTGTATTAAATTGTATAATATGCAGGACAGAGGTACTTAAGGACCAGGACTCTGAATCGCTGCTTTAATATATGCTGATCATTGCATCCAAAATCATCTATTCCAGTAGTTTTCAAACACTGCTCTGCACATTTTACTTTTCTCTACTGTTATTACATCTGATACAACTACTTATCTAATTAACAAGCCCATCTTGAGCTAAACTGGGCGTGTTAGAGCACAGAAGACACTACAACATGCAGGACAGTGGTACTCAAGGACCAGGACTCTGAATCACTGCTTTAATACATGCTGTATTAAATTGTATAATATGCAGGACAGTGGTACTCAAGGACCAGGACTCTGAATCGCTGCTTTAATATATGCTGTATTAAATTGTATAATATGCAGGACAGTGGTACTCAAGGACCAGGACTCTGAATCACTGCTTTAATACATGCTGTATTAAATTGTATAATATGCAGGACAGTGGTACTCAAGGACCAGGACTCTGAATTGCTGCTTTAATATATGCTGTATTAAATTTTATAATATGCAGGACAGTGGTACTCAAGGACCAGGACTCTGAATCACTGCTTTAATACATGCTGTATTAAATTGTATAATATGCAGGACAGTGGTACTCAAGGACCAGGACTCTGAATTGCTGCTTTAATATATGCTGTATTAAATTGTATAATATGCAGGACAGAGGTACTTAAGGACCAGGACTTTGAATCGCTGCTTTAATACATGCTGTATTAAATTGTATAATATGCAGGACAGTGGTACTCAAGGACCAGGACTCTGAATCGCTGCTTTAATATATGCTGATCATTGCATCCAAAATCATCTATTCCAGTAGTTTTCAAACACTGCTCTGCACATTTTACTTTTCTCTACTGTTATTACATCTTATACAACTACTTATCTAATTAACAAGCCCATCTTGAGCTAAACTGGGCGTGTTAGAGCACAGAAGACACTACAACATGCAGGACAGTGGTACTCAAGGACCAGGACTCTGAATCACTGCTTTAATACATGCTGTATTAAATTGTATAATATGCAGGACAGTGGTACTCAAGGACCAGGACTCTGAATCGCTGCTTTAATATATGCTGTATTAAATTGTATAATATGCAGGACAGTGGTACTCAAGGACCAGGACTCTGAATCGCTGCTTTAATATATGCTGTATTAAATTTTATAATATGTGAGACAGTGGTACTGAAGAACCAGGTTTCTGAATCGCTGCTTTAATATATGCTGTATTAAATTTTATAATATGCAGGACAGTGGTACTCAAGGACCAGGACTCTGAATCGCTGCTTTAATATATGCTGTATTAAATTTTATAATATGTGAGACAGTGGTACTGAAGAACCAGGTTTCTGAATCGCTGCTTTAATACATGCTGTATTAATTTGTATAATTTTATATACCTTTCTGCAGCAAAATAGGCTTTGTATTATTGAAAACAATGCCTTTCAACTTTTGAACTGCAGTCAGTGTTTATTCTTCCCCTTTACTAGTCCATTGTAAAAGCTGTGGCTCTGTTCCTGCCCTCGCTGCAAGTTCTGACTGATCCGGTCTTCCTGTTAATGTTCAAGCCGCCTGCTTGTGATGTGGGTTTAGTATTAGAAATCTGTGCAGAAGCCAATAGCTGCTCTTGTGTCACAGAGGTTTCCTTTAGATTCATAGTACCAAGGCAAACACACTGTGTTTGCTCAGGCTGCTTGCTAATGGCAAAAGGATCATCAGGTGTGTTTGCAGATTTAACAATGATTAAAGGCGCAGAGGTAAGAAGACTGTGGCCTAATGCAGGTGCATCAGTGGCAGAGACTCAAAAAAAAAAAACACGTCTTCTCGGTGATAAAACTCTCGCATCCGGACAGCAATAAAACCACCATAGACAAGTGAATTTGGACCCAAGTGTTTGCATCATATGGTCACGCTTCATTTGCAACATGGGGTCCAAACGGTTGAAGAGACAGCGGCTCTTTTTTCATTTTGTATTGAAGCTTTGTATTAAACTTCAATTTGATTTAATTTCTTTTTGCAATCATTAAAGTGTTTCAATACCTAGGAGAAAGGCTATGAATTGTGATGATTCACTAAAATTGTGATGTGAATCTGGGCATCAACCACCACTGAGGTCAGTGGTAAAACTGTGGGTCATTCAGCTTTTGGTTGATGTCATGGTGGAGGATAAACCTTTGCCACAGTCTGAGGTTCAGAGACCCCCGGTTTTCTTTAAGGATCTCGGTGTATTTAGCTGCATTCATCCTTGCCCCAGTCCCGCTACTTAATAACATCCCCACATCATGATGCTGCCACCGCCACGCTTCACTGTAAGGATGGCATTAGCCAGCTGATGAGTTGTGCCTGGTTTCCTCCAGAGAATTTTGTTTCTCATGGTCTGAGACCTTTAGATGCATTTTAGCAAATTCTAAGCCAGCTGTCAAGTGCCTTTTACTAAGAAGGTTTCTGTCTGGCCACTCTACCATAAAGGTGTGATTTGTGGAGTGCTACCTGGATGGTTGATCCTCTGAAAGGTTCTCCCATTTCCACAAGGATACGCTGGAACTTCCCTGATCGCTTAGTTGGCCAAGTGGCCAGTTCTAGGAAGATTCTAGAAATAGAAGAACTATTTCTCTTTAGGAATGATGGTGGCTACTGTGCTCTTAAGATCTACGCCTTGACACAATCCTGTTCCTGAGATCTGCAGATAATTCCTTTGACCCCATGGCCTGACATCAGTGGAAGCAAAGTGCACCTCAGCTCACTTTTAGGTGTTATATCAAAGGGTGTGCACATTTGTGTACACATATTTTACATTTTTAATAAATTAGCACTAATGTCACTTTGTCATTGTGGGCCATTTTGCCTAGAATTTGGTGACAAAACATGATCAAAATCTGTTGTAGAATAAGTAACGTAATAAAACATGGAGCTGGCTTGGCCGTATCTTCTGTGTTTCAGAAATGAACTGAAATTATGTTTCTGGGTATTCTTGTTGCTGCTGTTTGTTGTTTTTGAAGCACTGTGTGTTTATTGCTGTGAGTTCATAAACTCCATGCAGAGTTTATCTGTGTTTGTTTAATCTACAGTGATACAAACCCAGAATCCACCGGGGTTCCATATACAACGTGCGCTATTCTCCCGTTGCTGTATTCCATTGTTGTTATCAGCGCTGGTCCTGGAACGAAACCAACAGAAAGGTCTGTGTTCAGCTCATTCATTAACAGCAGGGAAGCAAGTCTGACTAAATAGCTGCTGTTTGGGGTTTTTTGGATGAGGGATCTGAGAGTTTTATCCATACAAAACACAAAAGTCAGGCAAATATTTGAGGAAGCAGCGTGGAAAAGAATTGCTGGCTCATGTTCAAGGTATTATGGGATTTTTAAAATCACCTGAAGAATGTGTGTCCCATAAAAACAAGCTCTGCAATGGCCTCATAACAGCCCTCTGATGAACACAATGACTGGTTCTCAGTGCTAAGTGAACCGTTTTGAGCACTACATAGGTGCATCTCAGATTTACAGCATTTACTACATGGATGGCCTGTTTACATTATTTGACTTAGTCAGCTCTCCAGTTAGCAAATTATATACAATTACAAAGTCTGCACATCTAATGTACTGAAGGCAGCATTTTTTAACTTTACATATACAGGGAGTGTTCAGAACAACAGAAACACATGGAACATTCTTTGCCCATTTTATCAGACACACCTAACACACAGGTGCACATTTACAGAGTGCATCTTTTTTATTACCGCTGTTGGATATCAATGTTTGTGTATAATGCATGTGTTGAAGTGTATATGTGTATAACTTTACCCTCTGGGGAATAGCTGGAATGTTTATGACAGGATCTGACCCCTGTAACAGGGTTATCATCAGGGTTGTAAATCTATAGGTTAAAGGTCAAATGCCAGTAGGCAATATTGGGACCACTGCTGACAAGACATGACTGAGGTGGTAGCCCAGCAGTGACACTAACATGGTGGTGTTTAACACCGTAAAATATCAGTCTGTGGTCAGAAACTGACCACTGATGAAAGGCTAGACCCTGTGCAGGAACATGAGCTACAGTCTCCAGCTGTACACTAGTAAGGTAGAGCAACTAAAGCAGGGTTTCAGATAGTGGCATCCTGAAACACGGCTGTGGCTGATACCCTAGTATTAGCACCACACACTCTACCATGAATACTACCACGTCAGTGTCACTGCTGTGCTGAGAATGGTCAGGGGTGGTCTTGTGGTGGTCTCTTTCCACTGATGAATGAGCAGCTAGAGCTATAGTCTTCACCATCCGTCTACATGGTTGGCCAATAAAATGGCCAAAGAGTGCAGCTACATGGTAGGGGGGTTTCAAATAAACTTGGCACTGCATTTTATATGTAAACATTTTCGACAGACCTTGTGCCTGACCACAGCTCCGTCCTTCGTGGTTATGGTAATCCATGCAACCTGCTCTTTCTTCCAAAGCTGGACAGGTCTGCCCACTGTTTTGGGGTTTTATCTCAATGCTGCGTCTCCGAATACGGTACGAAGGCTGGCAGGGTCGGGCACAACCACTCCAGTGCGTCCATTCACTCACCACACATGGCTGGGCTACAAACAACCAACATGCAGGGGAGAGCATATAGAGACACTTAAAAGAAAACAGATGTATATCATATATATACATACATTATATTATATTATATATATATATATATATATATATATATATATATATACACACACACACACACACACACACACACACATATCTTTTCAGTCTCTCATTAGGGTTGAATATTAATATCACTCTAAATGTAGGTATTGTGACATAAACTGAGGTGTGAGTTACAGTCTCTTATTAAGGTTGAATATTAATATCACTCTAAATGTAGGTATTGTGATATAAACTGAGGTGTGAGTTACAGTCTCTCATTAGGGTTGAATATTAATAACACTCTAAATGTAGGTATTGTGATATAAACTGAGATGTGTGTTACAGTCTCTCATTGGGGTTGAATATTAATAACACTCTAAATGTAGGTATTGTGATATACACTGAGGTGTGAGTTGCAGTCTCTCATTGGGGTTGAATATTAATAACACTCTAAATGTAGGTATTGTGATATACACTGAGGTGTGAGTTACAGTCTCTCATTAGGGTTCAATATTAATAACACTCTAAGTTGAAAGCTAATGACTGATTTGAGGGTGGAGCCTGGGACAGGTCAATTATCACACTTGTTGCACTTGTTTAAAGTTATGTAACACTCTGGGTCCCAGGGGTGAATGTTGTTATGCAACCAAAAGCTTCCTACTGTTACTGACCAGGCTCCGCTCCTGCCCCAGAGGAATTTTGGCCCAGTTTATCCACAGAGCTGTATAACCCACAACATTAGAGTGTTTTCAAGCAGAGACTGAACACTTCAGCTTCAGCCTCAACATTTAGTTTCACAGAACTTTTGGCACACAATACTTTTATTTCCTTTCATGTTGAAAAGTATATTATATTTAAAGATAACCTATTATTGATCTAACCTAATGTCAGCTTGTTATTGAACCCTCTCTAGTAATTTTATCAGAAGCACCTCCTAGTTGTGGTTGGAAGTTGACATACACTCACTTTTCTGGGGCAGAATGAGAAATGGTACATCTTTTTTAGGATAATTCATCAGCTGCGTGGTTGAAATGAGAATACAATCTGTTGTGCGTACGGTACAATGACCCCAAACACACATCAGGCTAACATTAAGCTTTTGGAATGGCCTTCCCAAAGTCCTGATCTCAATCCTATGGAACATTTGTGGAGTTTATGCTAGGACACCAACAAATTAATTTGAACTCTACCAATTCTTCCAAGAAAAGTGGACAAATTTCAAAGCAGAGGTTTTTGATGGCTGCGAAAAACATCTGGTCCAGGTGCAACCTGCTAAGGAACATTTAACCAAATACTAGGTGTGCTGTATGTATATTCTTGAACCTGTATGTATACGTTTGACCATTTCAGAACCCACTTTCAGTCTAGGAGTGACAGTGAAATCATTCCCAGCAACACTGCCGTGTCTGGTGCACTCGTACCAGCATACCACACACACATACTACCATGAAAACCATGTGTCTCACTGCTGTGCTGAGAATTGACCTCTAATTAAATAACACCGGTCAGCAGTGGTCCTATGGTGGTCTTCTGAATTAGCTAGAGAGAGACAAACTGTGATAATCTGTGCAGTAACAGATGAAATGCAGTCTGTAACTGTACACAGAGAGCACATGTATGGTAAGTGTTTCCAATAAAATGGCCAGTGAACATGCTGCAAATAAGTTGCACTGCTTCCATCTCACTTTAATCCCAGAGTGATGCTTTTATGTCGTCTGATGGTCTGTAAAAGTGCAGTGGTGCAGAGACTGAGCTTTGTCCGGTCCGTGAATAACGAATTTGGGAAATGCATGCTGTAACGGATTTCAACAGATTATTAAGCATGACTTTTGAGACTTTCAGGTAAAGCCACAACTTTGATCAGCCGGAAACGGGGCATCAGACTTAGAGCACAGACTGAGCAGTCTGAGCAGTGAAGAAAGCCAAACGCATGTATATTATATTTAAATATAATCTATTATTGATCTAACTTTATGTCAGTCTGTTTAGTGTACACTCCCTGGTCAAGCCAAACACACGTACCCCTACTTTTAGTACAGTGGGTGCCCTCCATAAAAATGGTACAATGGACTTTCATTGACAGCCAATGAGGTTTTGGCTTTCTCCTGTAAAGGCACTTTATTTTAACTAATTCTGGAGCATTCATGGAGCACCATATTCCAATGATGGACTTTTTATCAAAGCATCTGTAATTTCTTGGAATTTCTGCTTTGTGCTACATAAGATTCAAGATTTCAACAAAACTAAGACAAAACAAATTCTTTTCTTCAAATAGTTACTAATTTTCTCATTATTTTGGACAAATTTAATGTCAATGTATTCCCCCAACCTACTACGCTGATACATGATAAATGTACTGAAGAAGTTCCACCACAGTTCTGCTGGGGAACGTATGTCTACTTTTACTGTGGTCAATCTTCCACTGCAGTTTAACACTATTACTGCAGGATGGCCTTTACATACTCTACATATGGTAAGTGAATGTCTTGAGATTTCTCTTCACATGGGTCTCAGTCAGAGGTGCTCATATCCTGTTCCTAGAGATCTCCCACCATACAGTGGGAAGCTCCACCCCTAATCTGCTACACCTGATCCAGGTAATGTAGGCCTTCAAGGGCGTTTGCATATCAGAGACAGGTGTGCTGGATCTGAACTCTGCAGGGTGGAATATCCACAGGACCTGGACTGAGCCTCTCTGGTCCAGGTGATTTCCTCTTACCTGAGCATTCAGTTGGGTAATCAAAGCAGCAGTCTTTAGACCTCGCACAGCTCTCATCACAGTAGCATGTCCCGTACACACGGTCACTCCTCCAGTCCAGCGAAGAGCAGGTGAGGTCCGTCCCCGGGCAGCAATGCCCTGAACAACCCGCCTCCACGGACTGAAACGGTCCAAAGACAGCAGCGAGTAGCACAGAGGCCCAACGGATCACCGCTGACCGAACCATAACAGCCAGAAAACGAAAGAGTAGAGGTGCCTCAGAGTGTGTGCTGCTGCTCTAGCCTAAAAGACAAGAACAGTGTGTGTGTGTCCTCTGTGCTGTGTCTGGTTTCCCATACACACAATTCAACAGGTCCAGTTCTGCAGGTTATTAGGAGCCCAGGTGAGTGTGTGATTTCCTGCTGGACTCACTGTGATCTCTATAAAAAAAATATTATAAGTTAATAGTCAGTAAAGGAACAGAATACTGTATGTTGTCGCTGTCCAATGAAAAACACATATCTCTAAAATGGTGACTTAATTCGTTCTTAACTTTGAACGGAAGTTAATGGACATTTTGAGCATTTATATTGGTCTATTCATCCAGACTTATTCACAGAGTGTACAGAGCAGCTACAGGGTTCAAACCATGGAGAAAAAGAAGACAAAAATGGAGATAGATGTTTTCCATTGGACAGCAGCAATATACTGTAAATTATGTCAATATAAAATGTGGATTCTTTTATTTTATATAATGCATCAAATGCACAGAGGAATTGTCAGTGTTTGTTATGGTAAATGAGTATGAGTATATATGTTTAATTGCATTTACATTTCCCCACAGGATGAAATTAGTTGTAAAATAAAGTAAACATATGTATGAATGTAAATAAGTAAAGTAATGTAAATAAATGAGTAATTATAGTAAGCATGAAAATAGTCATGCAAAGGAGTCATGTAAAGGAGTAAAATAAGATAAAAAATGCAAAGTCAAATGCAAGTGTAGTAAGTAAATATCAGTACATATGTAAAATAATTAAGTAAAGAAAGTAACTAAATCAGTAAACATTTAAAGTAGTAAGAAAACAAGTAAGTAAATAAAGTACACGTGTAAGACAAGTATGTAAGTCAATAAAGTAAAGTAAGTAAACAGTGAGTAAATAGTAAATAATTAAATTATGAAAAACACTTAAAGAATGTACAATAATAAACTAGTAAAGTAAGTAAAGTACACAAACAAGTAAGCAAAGTAGGTAGTTAAGTCAATTAGGTAATACGGTAAAGCATGTAAGTTATAAAATAAGGCATGTAAGTAAATACAGTAAGAAGGTAGAGTGTGGAAGTAATGTGAACAGGTAAAGTTAGTAGTTGTAGCTTACCTATTTATACAGAAACACATTTAGAGCTTCCGTCTGAAATTAAGGTCCATTATGATGGTCAGCCTGTGCACTAGAGGAACAGAAACTGTCCGTCGGTCACTCGGTCTAGACACTCTGAAGCAGAGAGGGGGAGAGAGCAGGGCAGAGAGGGAGAGGTGGAGAATGGGTGGGCTGAGTAATGGGTGTGATCTCTCTCTCTCTCTCTCTCTCTCTCCCTCCCTCTCTCTCTGATCAGGGTGAGGAATGTGTGAGTTTGGCTAAGTTCCAGAGACATTAGATGTTATACAGGAGTGTAATAGCAGCCCTGCTGTAACGCTGCTCATTATCAGTGGAGAGTTCGCTGAAAATCCCTGAACCAAATGAGCGTCTGAGACGTTTCTTTAACACACTAATGAAAATCTGATTATAGAAGAGTAAATGGTCTGTATTGAGTTTGTGGACCTAAAAATAGCTGTTCCTTCCTCTCAGACCCCTCTTCATACACTGGACACATACCGAAAAATCAAACCATCTGAAATGTCCAATCTCTCATTGCTGTTATAAGGAGTGTTTAAAGGGCTCACCAATGCTGTTGTAGTTCACTGAGAATTTTCCCAAACAGCTGATTTGCAAGAAGCAGCCAGGCTTTCTAGCATCTATTGCATTTATCATAGACAGACACTAATCAGAAAACTGCAAACAGCTAAACGTTTTTTAAACAACTTACTAGGTGAAGAAATGGTTTTCTGGGTGGGCAACATCGCTCCCTCCTCATAGCTGCCATCCTGGATACAGCAAACAGCCGTTCTGGACCTTCCTAATCAAACACATCCATGTGTCCCTTTCTAGCTTACTAAGCTGAAGAGAACACAGTGAAAGAGTGAGAATGGGGTTCAGTATCACTATATTTTTCAAATAAATCACAGTATGTCTAAGTATTCCTATTAATAAAAGTTAATGAACCCATACTTTAATAAAGGTGAAAAATAAAAGAACAGTGAAAGCGAGAATCGCTTCAGCGCAACTGTCCACTGTGCAGCAGTGCTGACCCCTCTTGAAACATGTTGGTGTGCTTCTAATAAGGAACGTGCAGTGTTAGTCGTGCTGCAGAACTTTTCTCATAGCCCTGTATGAACTGACCTTTGTGTCAGTTCTGTTTTATCTCCTCTGTGTTGCTGCGGGAAGTCTTCTGCTCACAGTGGCTCTTTCTGTTCACACGAATGCTCTATGAGAACTGTTCTGGGGTCTAGAAGCAGTACTGGTCAGTCTGGAACATGCAGATTTCTGCATGACTCATGGATGAACGGGAATACCAGGCCAACAGATAGTGTGTGCTGTTTGTTTCGGAAATATCAGAGGGTGTGTGCGCAGTCTGTAGGGAGTCAGTCACAGAGAGTGAGAAAGCCGGATAACTGATAGGTACAACTAGCCGCACAGCTGAAGTGAAAATGAAGCTTTCCCTTCCAGCCATAGAGTGTAGTCTATTTGCTGGACTAAAACAGAGCTAAAAGCAGACACCACCAAACCCTAGTTTTACTTTAACCACAATGAAAAAGAAGTGGTAAAGTGGTAAGTTGGAGTTTACACTGGGGACCTGCAGGGCTATATTTTAGTGACACTAGGCAAAAGACAGCAATGGGGTCCCCTGGGTACACATACACACATTTATTTATTCAGGAGCAACAGGCCCAGTGTGGACAGCAACAGTAAATAGAGCTAGACCCTGTGAGTCTTGGCTTGGGTAACTCTCAAATACTACACATCCAGTAACTCCATGGTTTCATGCACAGCTGAGAGAAAAGATGCTTTCCTGTGAAACTGTTGGCCTCAGGTAAAGATTAGTTATGCACAATTTCTGGGCATTGACAGCCAGCTCCGCAACAAAGCAATGTGGGGGAAAGAGCGCCATCTACCCACCCTGGAGAGAGCAAGGCCAATTGTGCTCTCTCAAGGCCTCATTTGCCGATGGCAAGCAGCATGACCAGGATTTGAACCAGCAACCAGCGATCATAGAAATCAGAGGACCTCAATTTGTTGGACCACTCAGGGCGGCTTGTTCTAGTTCTACCTATCTACACTGCTCAAAAAAATTAAGGGAACACTCAAATAACACATCCTAAATCTGAATGAATGAAATATTCTCATTAAATACTTCATTCTGTACAAAGTTGAATGTGCTGACAACAAAATCACACAAAAATAATCAATGGAAATCAAATTTATTAACCAATGGAGGCCTGGATCCAACTTTGATGTAATGTCCTTAAAACAAGTCAAAATGAGGCTCAGTATTGTGTGTGGCCTCCACGTGCCTGTATGACCTCCCTACAACACCTGGGCATGTTCCTGATGAGGTGGCGGATGGCCTCCTGAGGGATCTCCTCCCAGACCTGGACTAAAACCAACTCCTGGACAGTCTGTGGTGCAATGTGACGTTGGTGGATGGAGCGAGACATGATGTCCCAGATCTGCTTAATCGGATTCAGGTCTGGGGAACCTGGGCCAGTCCATAGCTTCAAAGCCTTCATTTTGCAGGAACTGCTGACACACTCCAGCCACATGAGGTCTAGCATTATCCTGCATTAGAAGGAACCCAGGGCCAACCGCACCAGCATATGGTCTCACAAGGGGTCTGAGGATCTCATCTCAGTACCTAATGGCAGTCAGGCTACCTCAGGCTACCTCAAAGGCGGAGGTCCTGCTGCTGCCCTCCTATGGCCTCCTCCACGTCTCCTGGTGTACTGGCCTGTCTCCTGGTAGCGCCTCCAGCCTCTGGACACTACACTGACAGACACAGCAAACCTTCTTGCCACAGCTCGCATTGATGTGCCATCCTGGATGAGCTGCACTACCTGAGCCACTTGGGTGGGTTGTAGAGTCTGTCTCATGCTACCACGAGTGTGAAAGCACCACCAACATTCAAAAGTGATCAAAACATCAGCCAGAAAGCATAGGAGAAGTGGTCTGTGGTCCCCACCTGCAGAACTACTCTTTTATTAAGTGTGTCTTGCTAATTGCCAATAATTTCCACTTGTTGTCTATTCCATTTGCACAAAAGCATGTGAAATTGATTGTCAATCAGTGTTGCTTCCTAAGTGGACAGTTTGATTTCACAGAAGTTTGATTTACTTGGAGTTATATTGTGTTGTTTAAGTGTTCCCTTTATTTTTTTGAGCAGTGTATTTTACTGTAGAATGTATGGCTATTCCCCTCTATCTGTCTAATTGCAGAGGTAGAGCAGAAGTTTCTGTATAGCACTTTTCATTTTGATGTACTATTTTAAGGAGCTTCTTGCGTCGAGCACTGCAGCAACCGGTTGACTTGACCTTAATTGTTTGTGCATCCTATTTGCTGTGAAGCAGTGATAAAGCATGACCACTAGGCACTAGCCTTTAGCCTTTAACAAATGTCAAAACACCTACATGATAATACTCCTTTGCGCTAGCTCTAACATGAGATCATAGCAATTTGCAGGTAACAAGCTAGAGGTCAATGCACTCATACATTTTTCTAGATTAAACACAAAAATGCAAAGCGTGTTAAAGATTCGTTACTGACAAAAACATATGCATGACCTTGTATGTAGCAGTTATACAGTGACTTTATAAGCAGCAATTCCTGTCACAGAGCTGCCACTTCTGTTTCCTCACAAACTCAAAATGCAGCTTTTTCACAAACTCTGACATATCAATGTTCACTGCCCATGTTTGGGTTCGACTAACAACTGGGTTTACTTTGTAATCACACTGTGACACAATGTCCTGCACTCACATTTGGAAAAAGCTACAAAAATTGCCACTTCTCTGTGCGAAAGATCAAGTTATGGAGACCTGCTGTTTGGACATCATACAGTGTAAAAATACAGTGCTGCTGTACATCCCGGGAACTGCTGGACCTAAAAACAATCTTGCCATCTCCTTTGAGAACTCACTGGTCACTCCATCTACAGAAGCTTCTATAAGTGTCTAAACTTAGAGGTATCTTTGAATTTTTAGTCTATTCAAACTATCTGAGGTTTTTCTTGGGTAAACAGCAAAGCACTTTTGTAAGTCGCTCGGCATAATGCCTTAAATGTAAATGTCTCATGATCATGCTGTATTCAGGTCTGCTTTGGCTATTACACATATTTATATTTCACCCTGCTGGGCTAGAATGTTCATAGTGTTTTAGGGCAGCTTCTGCAATCTTGTGTGGATGGAGAGATTTCTGAAATCGCTGCTTGAGACCTTACATTTTAGGCCTAGGTCTTAACTCAAATTCTTAGTTGCACTCGGTCATATATGCACAGGGCACTGCATTAATATATTTAGAACATTTTCTATGTAGGAATCCACTGCGGAAGAACCGTGACACTGAAGCGTATCTGTTAGTTTCCACAAGACACTCTTGCTGTAATGTCTATATGCCTGACAGCAAGAACAGTGTTCTCATTTGTGTCACAAGCCATCTGCCAGCATAACCTTCATTGCTGAGGCAAAGTTCCAGTATGAATTAATGTTCCGCTATGGATACTTGTTAGCTACATTAGCCTAGTAGAATACACATTACAGACTGTAGAAAAGGAAGTCACAGTCTAACAAGGCCACCGAGACAGAGCTAACAGCACACTGTGATTTTGAAGGAAAGTCCAGTCTCTGGAATCTTCTTCAGAAGGTCAGGCCAGTCACGTACCACTGAACTAACAAGCCACAATTGAGGTGAATATAGTCCCCCCAACCCCCTTTACCCCAACCGTAGCCTTTCTGCCAACACATGTTTGGCTTCTTTAGTTTTACATTGGAGCTACAAGGCTAATGTAACTAACAAGTAATGGAAGCTTGTACTTTACCAACTAGCATAATGCTAACTGCAGCAATCATCACACACTCTCTTCAATCTCTTGTGTGGTGTTTAGTAATATGTAATAGGCTTGCTAATGTGCTTTCTGTACTGTTTGACTTTTATATATAACATAGATGAATAGATTTATATATAAACATAGATGAATGTCCCGAATGAAGTCTTAGAAATGCTGCAATTTTTTTACAAGCAAGTATGATAACAAATACACTGCTTGATGTGTAAGATACTGTTCAACTAGTTTTGAGAAGCATTTGAGTCTAAAATATATGTAATCCAAATTGCATAACATTACAATCACAGTGGGATACATGCATGGTGTTGTGTGGCAAAAAATAGTCCCCAAAGAATACAAAAGTGGGATCGCTGGTTTTTTTAAATATATTTGTGGTATTATTATTTTAACTCACTCTATGGTCATCTCTACATGAAGTAAGATTTCAGAATTTCTGCAATTGTTCTGCATAACTCACTTTATGTTTTATGTCATGTCTAAATCATTAGTTTCATTTATTAGTTTACATATTTACCTAATGCTACAACTCTCCACAGAACCTATACATTGAAGTTTAACACTTTGTAAACATGTCCCAGTGTTTCATTCTTCTGAGAACAAATGAGGGGAAAACCTGAATGTAACATCAAATAAACACCAGTGTTAAAGAAGCGACCACTGATTTCAGGGTTTTAACACTACTGTCATACTTTCCCCAAATTGTTCTCAAACTATTACTAGACTAAAAAACGCTGTTATGTGTTTAAACGCTGGATTACGGAGACGTGTTTAGAAGGTAAACACTTGGATTTGCAGTGCAGACACAGGAGAATGTGAGCTGTTTGTGTGTGTCTTTAAGGGTGAGTGAGGCTGAAATGATAAACCGCTTGTGGGCCGGTCTACAGCAGCCTTTTATTAAAGGTCTCTTTGTTTACTGTTTGTTCCAGGTCATTTTGTCTGACTAAACTTGAAAGGCAGGGGAGAAAAACAAGCTCCCAGAAGCTCTTGAATAAAACTCGCTTTACTGAGTCTGACCATTTAGTTTCAGGGTCAAAGCAACTCTGTATATTAAAAGAAAAACAACAACTGTTGAAATCTGCACTGTTTTATATAAACAAACAGCACAGCCAGTTTGACCAAAAGTCCCACTTCCATATTTACTTTTTTCACCTTCATTTCAGTTTTGTAACATTACAAAAACAACATGGTCAAACAGCATTGGTCGTTGCAATGCAAGAAAAAAACCTGCTAAATGCTTGAACAATTAAAAACTGTTTTTAAGCCTAAACTTTCTCATGATGGTTTAATTGGCTGAACAGTCTATATTGTGTTCATGACCTCCCATAGCAGACAAGCTAACTTGTTATTTGAAGTTGAGGTCTCATTTTACATAAGTTATGCATGATACACCCCCTACTAAGCATGTCAATCAGTAAAAGTACATGTATTACGGTACACGGTACACTCTATTATGGTAAATACAGTGGTATCACAAGCACACATGTTGCTGAAATCTTAAGTGGTAAGTCATTGCTATGGTAAGTGTAGTCTTGTTTGCCCCACCCCTCCCACTTCACTCTCCCCTTGCATGTAGAAAGTACCTCACACAGTCTGTATTTACACTCCTTATCTCTCACTGTTCTAAAGAAACCAAAATACCAAACCAAAATACTCCGATCTTTTAACATTTAAATTACCTTTTTTTAATTCATGAAGTCCAGCAAGTTAACAATTAAACTCCACTGCTTACTACAGGCTGAATTAACTACCTTATGGTGGACTATATGGTCTTAGATAGAGCAAACTGTAACTTGCACAATTGTCTGTTCAAATTAAAAGAAAAGTAACCGGTGTTCATTTCTTTTCTGTTGTACCCAACTCATACCAAACCATAAGGTCCAATCCGTGGTACAGACAGAGTCCTAACTTTTGAGAAGCGAGAAGGAGCATCAGATGGCATTAGCTAATTAGCTTTGTACTAAGAGATACTTAAGGACACAAGCCCGAAAAGCACGATTATAGAAATGACGCAGTAAACAATATAAGTCTCAAACATGAGGCAGTGTGTAGAAGCACCTGGCTGTAGCCTAGCAGCTAATCAAGCAGATTCTTTGTTAACTTCTCTTGTATGTGCAATACTGTGCAAAGTTGAACTTTCTATAATACAAAGTGTCCACACTTGGAGTGCTGACTTGTTAAAACATCTCAAATCTGTGGTTACGTATACAGTAAAAAAAAACAAAAAAAACTTTAAAACAGTTTTGCACCAAATTCCTGTTGTTTCTTTCATATTGAACATGTGTGTAAACTCATTCCACATCAGAAATAAAACAGTTAAAAGAAATTACTGAATGTCCAATATTGCCATCACATTCATGCCCATGATAGGTGTATGAAGATTTTGGACACAGGTTTGGAGGTTTTTGGATTGCCATTTAACCAGGCAAACAAAACACATTTAAAATATTATTTAAGTGGTCATGTCTCTGTTCAGAACCAAAGCCAAAGATCTCTTGAAGTACTCTGCGAGGTTAAGCTTTTTTAACCGACATTTCTATTGTTTACATTTTAATACTTTTTCCCCCCATGTATAGATTTTTTTTATATAATAGTTTTTATTATTAACAATAATAAATTAGCTCAATGCTGGGGGACATTATACCCCTAAAGCCCATCTAGGAAGAGTGACTTTGGGCTTAGTACTCATGGCCACTCCAGAAAGCATTCCATTGTATTGGTTCTTTTAGTTTTACATGGACATTAAACAAGCTGCATGTAAACAACTGTCAGCGAAGGATGCACCTATAAAGCAGCTGAACTCAATCATTAGAAAGGCTGTCTGGACACTTTTGGACATGTTATGTCAGTACTTCTTGGAATGGTTATTTTTAGTGCGTATCACACAGTCAACCGAATAATTCTGTACTTTTCTGTGTTGGTATGAGGATTAAACGGCATTAACACTTCCACCCCGTTCATTGTCTTTGTTAGCATTGTTTTGGCACTGTACCATGAAGTCTGTTCCCCTTGACTAATAGATGTTTTATTATGCTTCCTGCCTCTTGTTCTTTTTCAGATTCTTTATCTTCTCCTGACGCACGGTTTCCGCCTGCAGTGAAGAGATTTCTGAAATTCTCTGGACAAATGATGCTGGAGCCCCCAAAACAGGATCAGGATACGACTGAGCTGGAAAACAAACCAAAAGAGTCTGGTGTAATAAACCAGAGGCAGTTTATGAGGTGTGTTCCTTAGTTGTATTCCTCCCAATATATAAAAATGATTAAACACTACAGGATGATAGAAAGTGAGTCCATATTGGCCTAGAATGGATCTAGACAGCTACAAATGTTACAACATTTATGCAGCATCTTTGAGATAAGAAGTGCATTACATAAAACAATGGAAATGTTTATTGCCACCAGTATAATAGCTTACGGGCACTTGGCCCACACTGAAATCTAAATGTCCACCAGATTTCTAACACCAGAGTGTTAGTCCAAAGTAACCCCATGCTGCTGAGTTTAGTTTAATTTTTCACACTTTGTGTGTGTTTGACTGATAAGGAATGATGTAATGATTATTAATAATATATATATATATATATATATATATATATATATATATATATATATATATATATATATATATATATGTACTTACTTGTGTTGTTAAATCCAGCACTGAAGAGTTTATGTACTCTTTTATTCACCTTTGACCTTAAGAAAGACAAGCTGAAGTAAGAAATTAGTTTCATTTATTTTTATTTATTTGTGTGGTTCATTTGGGAGGCAGCTGCTTCACTCTTCAGAGAAAAAGTCTCTGTCTACCATGTTTTATCATTTTTTTTCTCCCAAGTAAAGGAAATAAACTTTTTGACACTGAGCAGAAGTACGCCACTGCCTTTGAATTTGCTCTAAATAAGACACCTTTACTGACATAGCGTTAAGAATGTGAAAGCCTTGGTCACAGGAGCCACATATGCTGCTTCCAGAATGGTCCGCACCAGATTACCTTTTTCCATTTACACACACACACACAAGTACAATAGTCAACAAAAATATTGGTCCACCATTAGAGGTGCACTCATTAGTGTAGTGACTGAAGCCATCACAAAGTCACCTGCACCTGCTTGTGATAGTGATGCCTCTCTTCCACTTGAATTACTTCTATGCTAGGCTTGAAGCACAGAACAACATGATGGCAAGGAAGACCTCATTACACAGACTCAACACAAGAAAAGCTCCAAGATCGGACAGCATACCCGGTAGAGTGCTCAGAGAATGTGCAGAACAACTGGCAAATATTCTTAAGGACATCTTCAGCGTCTTTCTGAACACTGCAGTCATCCCTATATGCTTCAAAACCACCACAATCATCCCTGTGCCGAATAACCTACTAGTGTCCTGCCTCAATGACAATGGCCTCATTGTACTTACACCCATAATCATGAAGTGCTTCGAGAGGCTTGTCATGAGGCACATCAAAAACCAGCTCCTCTACTTACTGGACTCACTACAGTTAGCATATCGTCCAAACTATTCTACAGATGAGCCATCTCCACCACACTCCACCTAGCACTCACCCACCTGGACAAAAAAAAAAGAATATCAGAATGCTGTACATTGACTTCAGTTCAGCATTCAACACCAGCATCACTCAGCATCTGACTGAAAACCTGACCCTGCTGAGGCTGAACCCTGTGCAACTGGGTCCTGGATTTCTGGCTTCTCAAAGGACTCAAAGGACTGAGCTGAGACCCTCTCTCACCTTATACACACACTCACACACGACTAGACTTGAGAAGTGTGTGGTTTGGAACACAGCAGAACAACCCCCAGCCAGAGGAGTGGAGAGGTGGTGCTGAACTGAGGGGGAGACCAGATTGTGTGTTTTAAACGCCACTTTTCAGCTCTCACAAAGAGACGTGTGGAAAAGGTTGCAGCTGCTCTAAATGGAAAGTTCTCAGACAGCTCAGAAAGATGGAATCTCTCACTCCATTTGTCTGACGGAGGAAAAACAAATCAAATTAACAGAAGGTCCAGATCAGTAGATTACAGGGACGTCAGGAAAACACAGTGCAGAATTTACCACACACATGAAATTAGAGATGGAAACACAAACATCATTTCATTTAATTGCTTGAAAAATTAATTAGTCAATGGAACCCTGCAGATGTGGCTGTGTGAATCACCTGTAGTTAAAATGTTCAGAGAAGCGGCTCCTTCCACTGATAGTTGGGGTGGCGACTGTTAACAGCACTGATGGAACTGATGTGAGTTCATATTCGTCACTAAGCCTGGGATTAAAAAACACAAAGCATGCATTCATTTATTTACTCAACCAGTTTTACTATTTAAATTTTTATATACATGACTACAACAAATTATAAACAATATTCTGATGCCATTTGTCACAGCTAATGTGCAACATTTACAATCTAATTTTAGAGCTGCGTTAATAAACTCACCCAAACATGCATGGCGTTGTAATTCTGTACGAGAGCTGTTTCTGATGACAAAATCTGCGTAAATTATGAGATCGATGTACGTGGTAATCCTGAGAAACTGGGGGCAAGATAGCGGTTCCATCTGCTTGGAAAGATGTGAAATAGTGATACTTATGTTACATCACTTCTTTAATTATTTCCATACGATTTATTGGGCTAAAACCACAACTGTGACTTTAATTATGCTGCTCTCTGCTGGCCAATCCACAGAAGTATAATGGTCAGTGGTCCTACAGTACAACAGCAAAAAACTTCACATAAAAGTCACTTCACAGAAGAAGCATTCTTCAAACTACAATGATAAGTTAATGTTAATAGATTTTAATTTTAAACATTGTGGACCATTTTCATTGCTCGCAGTGCAAAAGATGACATTTAAACTAAAAATTTGTAAAAACTTGAGATACAGGCTTTGCTTTCCCTTAAAGGAGTAGTGTAAGTGAATGTTGCTTTTCATAATATATATAACACAGAGTTAAACTGCATTTTGAGCTCTTCTAAATACAAAATACACTGTAAAAATACCTCTAAACTCATTCCTGTTGTATATCCCATTTCTCCATCTGGTGTCAAAGAGAAAATGTTGACCATACTTGTCACCTTTGGTGTTGTCTGAACTCAAGCTCCTTAATTCTTCATGCTCTTTGTCTGGAAGAGAGAAAAAAAGAGAGAAAGAAATGGACACCTACATCATTTATACCCAAGATCAAAACATACAGAGTAGCCAAAATCAGAGGTGGCAAATCCAGGTGCAGAAAGTAAAAATCCATCCCAGGATTTTGCTCCAACTGCCTGGGATGCGCTGCACCTGGATTTGCCTGGGATGCAGTAGCAGCGCATCCCAGGCAGTTGGAGCAAAATCCTGGGATGGATTTTTACTTTCTGCACCTGGATTTGCCACCATTGGCCAAAATGAACACTAGTCTATACTCTCTTTCACATCTCAAAACCAGTGGTGCGACTTGGGCTACAGTTGCAGATACAGGTGTTGGCTCACTATCCCACTGAAGGGTGTTAGGGGGGGTTACTGTATAGCTAGCTAGCTGGCTAGCAGCCCTGCTAGTCTCCCAGTAAAACTGCTGATAGCTAGCTAGAAGCTTTCCAACTTAATATGATCGACTTTACTCACTTCTTGGGCTGCAGAGCTGCGTCTTTGTCGACGGAAAAACATTTAATCTTAACCTCGGGATGTTTTGTCGAGGGTACTGAACACCCGTTTGGCTCTTATTCGGCTCCTGGTTGGAGATGCTCGGCTCTGCAACCGGTGATGTCAGCAGGTCACTAGAGGCTAATAATGCTCGCATTTCAGCTCTGCCGTCTCTCTGTTGGGCCTGACAAGCTTACATCTTTCGACTAAAACCATAAAACTGTTTTTAGGATCGCTTCTGAACCGGTTAGCTGGGTGTTTCAGGTCAATAAACTCATACTTGTCCCGCTTCAGCAAAGTTTACTACAGCGGCCGTAACTTAGCAACCAACACCCGTAAACAGGCAAAGAACCACCCGTATTCAGACACGCCCCGCCCACCTACGCGGTGATTGGTAGCTCTGGACCAATCATCTGGACGATCTGCCTGAAAACAGGTGGGAAAAGAATAACTACGAACATGGAATTGAAAAAAATGCTAATAAATTCAAATTAAAATAATTTTCTTGCAGAAAAGCATCAGCAGTTATTATTATTTTATATGCTGAAGGGAAATACATTTGCACATATGCACAAGAGAAATTATGTTTTTATATCTCAATAATAATAAAGCACACCGGACGCGTAGCGGTCATTACCACCGCTGACCACCAGATGGCGGTGTGACACTGCCAAAGATTGCTAATCCGCTGAAGCCGAGCTGCCCATTTCCACACAGAGCGACTAAATACAACGTTCACAACACACGATTACATCATCAACAGCTGTGTTTCTGAGCGTTATGGTCATATTAAATTAAATGTTCATTATTAAGGCTTCGTTTTTCGTTCTCCAGTTTCAGTGCTAGATGTGACGGAGAGGGTGCTGTAGCAGGTGGATCTGAGGGAAGAGCAGAAGAGTTACATGCAGAGTACTGGGTCCTCATGTGGCTAACTGTGTAAAATAAAATGTGTAATATTTATTATTTGCTGTAAATTAGAGTGTTTTATTTCAGACACTGCAATGCATAAATTACATACTCTTAATTTTAGAAGAAACAGTGAATGAGCAGGTGTCCCAGTACCCCCACAACTGAAATGGTCCTTGGTCAGTGAGTGAGTTTACTGTAAAACTCTATATAACATTAGAATAAACTCTAATAAACATAAAGTCAGTGGTCAGTGAGTGAGTTTACTGTAAAACTCTTTATAACATTAGAATAAACTCTAATAAACATAAAGTCAGTGGTCAGTGAGTGAGTTTACTGTAAAACTCTTTATAACATACACTCTGTATAAAACATTAAAATAAACCCAAATACACGTGTAGTAATGGCTGCATGGTCAGAATGTGCTGTTGGTGAGAGAAGTTTGAATTGATATGTTGTTTAGAAGAATGCAGTTAAAAGAACGCAGGTTTGGGAGATCAGGACTTTGGGCCGTTCCAAAAGCTTCATGTTATCCTGCTGTATCTACTCCACAACCACCTTGAAAGTGTGTCTGAGGTCCGGGGTCATTGTCCTGTTGGCTGATAGTTTAAGATTATGCTGAAGAAGTCTGAGGAAAGCCCTCCTCCTTCATTACTTCATCCGATCTACCAGCTCTACTGGCCGTAAAACAGCCTCAGAACATCATGCTATCACCACCAAACAGTTAAACAGTTGGCTCAGTGTTTCTGAGATTGAATGATTTACTCATCCAAACATACCTCTGGTCATTCAGGCCAAACTGTTTAATCTTAACCTAAACTAAACCAGCTGTAGCCAATCATGAAATAAAAAATTGCACTCAAAATTGTTGTTCATGTACGCTGTACTTGTTGTTCAGTTTACCCTAAAAATACCAGTTTAGGTACAACAATGAAAACTCAATATTGCCATTAAATCAATTAAAAATATATAAATATATAAATATTTTAAATAGTATAACTATTTAAAACCCAAAGCCATTTTAAAGGGTCATTAAAGAACCATCCTTTAGGGCTGTCCCACTGGTTGGATAGAAGGTGATTATTATCCGGTTGAATTTTGACCAAAAAATAACTATGTGGCTATGTGGTCATAGTGATACTTGTTGTGAATGTGGTATTTACAATACAACTCAACATTAAATGACTCTAATACAACAAACATATTTATTTAAAAAAAAGGACTGATTATGACAAAGGAAAACATATAATTTTTTCCTATATATGTTTACAACATTATGGTTTTCATGGTCTTTACTTTCCTTTGAGCTCACAGCCACCCATAATCTAAAAGCTCCACCTCCAGGCTGTACCAAACACAAAAACAAGACAATCATTTAAGAATACATGAATAACTTATATTTAACAACACACATATTAACTCACTTATATTTAATCTCACTGCTTGGCTGACCAATTTCATTCAACCAAAGTCTGCCCCCCACAAAACAGAAGCTCTTGTTGCTGGTCCCTCTTAAGTGTCTGTATGGGCAGTATTTGAACAGTGGGCCTTAAAAGTAGTAAAACTAAATGCATCCTTGCCGGACTCTGGCAACAGCAAGCCTTGCCTGATCATTAATGTAACCAAACATGCAGGTCTATCTGTGCCCTTATTCTACTTCACTGCCACCTTCACATGTTCAACACATTTCCAATGCTTAAATGATTTTTGCATGGATAGAGGACTCTTCTCTATGGTGGAAAGAGCTCTTGTAGATGGTTAACACCTGAACAGCATCACTAATACTAACATTTTAAGCATTAAAATGTTCCTCGGTGGTTCTTTATAGAAAGGAATTGGTCTTTGGAATCCACTATGGAATATTGTGTGTGTTTAGGATCATTATCCTTCTCTGTGCCAACTGTGCTCTCTCTGGCTCTGGCTGCTGACAGCAGGCAGCATGACCCTGCACAAACCACCATTCTTTGCTCAAAAGAGCAGCACCTTAATCCACTGGATCATTCAGATCCTCCATAGAAGCCATTCTCTTTTTTTTTACAGACAATGTGATACTTGCCTCCAGAAGTTGCTGGTATTAAATTGATACCATCTTCCCTGTACTAGTGAACTGTTTGACCCTCTGTCAACTGCTGCAACCCAAAGCTTGATGGAGAGCTCTTGCTCATTGTGGTCACAAAGTTCAATTTTAACATATGAAGGGTTTTCTTCTGATGACTCTTCCATAAAGGTCATATTTGTGCAGGTATTGCTGCACAGTAGAATAGTGCACCATGGCATTAGAGTCTGATAAGTCCTCCTGAAGGTCTTTGGAAGTCAAATTCAGCAGGGGATTGTGTTTTGCTTTTCTCCCAAAGTGTTTTTGGTCTTTCAGCCCTCAACTTAAGTTCCACCAATGCTGTTAACTGACATTTCTTAATTACATTACAAACTGAGTACACGGCTCTCTCTTTTCTTAATGGGTGCAAGAAAGGGGGTGAGAGGAGCCCATGGTTGCTAGTTGTTATTATTAAAGCTTTAAAGCTTTTCATTACCCGACCTTGTGAACAAATCTTAGCCCAAAAAAGCAAATTCAGATCTAATACTTTTCTAAACGTTCTCTAAGAACTCAAATCTCTTGAGGCGGCCAAACTTCTGCAAGATGCTTCTTTCCTTTTTCACAGTCATATATATGAATAAAGGCTTCTTTCACTTGTACCAATGGTGGATCCTTTTCTAGTACTATACAGGACTCTGAGGAACCATATACAAGGGGGCAGTCGTTTGCTGAGTTCTTTAGGAACCATTAGCTACCTCTGCTAAAGAACTGGAGGATCTTTTACCTACTACAATACAGAAGAGCCATCGAAACATTCATATGGTCTTCATGACTGGTCAGGATTCTATGTACGAACATTTACTAAGGGTGCCTTAAAGGACTTCTTTCTAAGAGTGTTTATGATTCACTATGTTCATAAACTTTTTTGGTCATTTTTGGTGCTCTTATACAGGACAACGCGCGATTTCCTCTGTGCCCGTGCTGTATTTTCATTCAGGCGCTCTTCTGACCGCCACCCCCTCCCTCCCTCCCTCCCTCCGTGGGGTCCTCAGCTCACGGCGAGGCAGCTTTAAAGCGCGCGCAGCTGCAGCGGTTGAGGCAGTGAGCGCACAGAGAGCAGCACAGCCCGCGCGCCTGCAGACTGAGAGAGAGAGAGAGAGAGAGAGAGAGAGCGCGAGCCCGACACGCAGGACCGTTAGAGCAGCGCGCGGAGAGTTTAGAGCGCAGTAACGGATTTAACGCACGCTGTATTTATTTATTATCATTCATTTAATATGTTATTAATTCATTAATAAAGTCATTAATGAATTGTCAGTAGTGTAAAAGTGCACAGAAGAGAAACCTGCAGGAGTCTGCCTGAAGCTCGTGCTGTGATTTATTCTAGCATCATAACAAGAGCTGATCGTCACGTCGGAAAGGCTGTTGTTAATGCGTTATTAGTGGTCCACTAATGGTCTATTAGTGGTTTATTGGCGGTGTATTAGCGGTTTATTAGTGTTGCATTAGTCCCGTCACTCCCTCGGTGTCCGTGTCTTGCGCTGCCATGCTGGCTCTCGCGCTGGAGTTCCTGGTGGTGCTGCTGCAGGTGGCGTGGGCCGTGTGCGCCGCCGCGCTACGCTGGCTCGTGCGGCCGAAGGAGAAGAGCGTGTGCGGGCAGGTGTGCGTGATCACGGGCGCTGGCGGGGAGCTCGGGCGACTGTTCGCGCGGGAGTTCGCGCGCCGCCGCGCCACGCTCGTGCTGTGGGACATTAACAGCACGAGCAACGAGGAGACCGCTGAGATGGTCCGGGAAATCTACAGAGAACTGGACACTCACACAGCAGAGGGTAAGAGAGAGAGAGAGAGAGAGAGCATGGAGAAAGAGTGAATGAAGATTGTGAGAGAGAGAGCATTGAGAGAGGTAGAGACTGAAGGGAGAGAGAGAGCATGGAAAAAGTGTAATGAGGACTGGGGAGAGAGAGATTATGAAGAGATTGGAGAGAGAGTGGAGTGAGAGAATAAAGAGTATGGAGAATGTGTTTGAGACTGAGAAGAGAGAAAGTGAACAGAGTGTGTTAAAGTGTGTGTGTGTGTGTGTGTGTTTCAGAGACTTCAGAAAACTGCATGTGAGAGACTGCAGGAATAATAATCAATAGCTCAGTTAACCACAGTATCAGTAGCTGATCAGTAGTATTGATCTGAAAAGTACATTCAGACTGTACTGGGGGGCTTCTGAAAGACATTCTGAATTTGTGTGTTTGAGTGACAGATATATATGTATATAATCAGTTGATTGGCATACTGAAGGTTCTTGTCCTTCTGTGTGCTCCCTACAGGTTCTGGATCAGAGGAGGGCTCTGCTTTCCAGCCGCAGGTGTACACGTACGTTTGTGACGTGGGTAAGCGGGAGAGTGTGTATTCCACAGCCGAGCGAGTGCGCAAGGAGGTGGGAGAGGTGGACCTGCTGATCAATAATGCTGGTGTGGTGTCGGGTCATCACCTGCTGGAGTGTCCGGATGAGCTGATCGAGAGAACGATGGTGGTCAACTGCCACGCCCACTTCTGGGTGAGTCTCACGAAATCATGAATTATTCATTCACAATTAAAGGCGTTTAATCTCAGTCTCAGTCACCAACTTAGAAAAGAACAGAAAACCAGTCGCCTGAAAACTCATTTATCCTGAAAACCAATGAGCACTTGCTTTAGGACACATAGAAGCCAACAGGCCGATGCTCTCCACCGTCCTTTATAAGTCTTTATAAGTAAACCTCCACTTCTACTTTCACTTTCACAGGCCATTTTATTAGAAACCCCTACCTTGTGCTTCCACTAACTGGACGCTTTATTAGAAACCCCTACCTTGTGCTTTCACTCACTGGACGCTTTATTAGAAACCCCTACTTTGTGCTTTCACTCACTGGACGCTTTATTAGAAACACCTACTTTGTGCTTCCAGACGTAGAGGTAAAGCAGAGGTAGTAATAAAACAGTAATATGTCAATACTGCTAAAAGTAGTCATCAGTACTGTTTAACACTCAGCGTTTGATACCACTATACTGTCAGGAAATCGTCCCAGTGCGACTTTTCTTGTAAGGATGGGATTCTTGTCTTTTGGCATGATGCCCCCCCAAGAGTTGCAAAGCTCAGCCAAGTGTAAAGATGTTTACATTGTGGTAACTGCTGACAGTTTATTTTGAAGATGAAGCTTTATTGACATTAGCTTATTATTTATTCTTGGCAGTTATTGCCAATGTTAACATTCATTCTTTTGACAGAACTGTTCAGCACAGTCTGCATCTAAAGCTCAGCCAGGTCTAAGAAAATGTTCCCATTGCTAATTGGTGACAGGTTTGATTGTAGCTTTTTTGCTTTAGCTAGTTTATAGCATTTGTTAATAGTTTGGATTAATATTATTTTTTTTGTTAGTAAATTCTTACTTGCGGTATTTGAATGTTTTAGCATGCAGCCTTTTCACTGCTATAACACTCAATTAGGTCTGATTGTTTAACCACAGAAGTGTTTTAGCATGCCGTGTCTTTAAAGCTAATGATTTTCACAATGCTAACTGGTGTGTGTTTTTTTTTATGTTATTACCATTTCATTGACTATAGCTTGTTAGCATTTATTGTTAATCTTGGTAACATTCACAGTTACCAAACATTCACATGGAAGTTATTCCATGGTGCCCCTCCAAAGTTTCAAGGCTAAGCTAGAGCTGTTGACAATTACATAATGCTTCCTTTGGTTTTGGCTTATTACCAGTCTTAAAAACGGTCTAATTGTTAGTGGCATTAGCTTTTTTTGTCTGAAATTCTTTTAAATATCTGACGTCTACATAATGCTAAATAGTGACAGTTTGTTGTCATTTGAGGTTAGATCCTTATTGTTAGTATTAATTGCTTTTTGACTGAGCTATTCAACTGAGGATGTAGTGCTTCAGTTTTTTAGCCTGGCCCCTGTTCTTATTATTTGTTGTTAGGTAGGTGATATGGCCTGTTGATTTGTTAGCTGTTTTTAACATTAGCTGAACTATTTCTTTAAGGATGTGGTGCTTTGGTGTTTTCGCACAGTGCCCCTCCAGAGCTCCAAAGCTGTATACACCAGGTCTATGAACACAAAAGCTGAGTGACAGGGGGTTAGTTTCGGGGAGGGGGGTCATTGGTATGTTTATTAAAAGCCCATTGAGGAGCACATCCTGCTTGGGGAAGGGCCATTTGGACGAAGCCTCATTGGGCCTCTCTAATTAACCTCATGTTGGTAAACCAGTGAGCGCAGGACGTCTGCTGGCTGCATTCAGCCGGACCACCCTGGGGGTCAGCAGTTTGTTGGGGATCATGCTGTGCTAAAGCCACGCGTTTGTGGACGTTTTGGTGTCAACATCTGAGCAGAGCAGGTTGTTTGTTTTTGTTTATTAGCGTGGCGGGGTTACTGATGGCTGGCGGAGAAACGTGTGAATATTCGCGCAGCGGCGGACTGATACTTCCACAAACACTTAATCAAGTAATGATGGGCTTTTAAGTGGATCAGATGAATGAACACTATTGTGTGTCTGATGCCACAGTCCCTGAGGGTTGTGTAACTTCCCTTTTGATTTCAGTCCTGCTAATGTCATCTGACATCTGTAATATCACAAAAAACAATGCATTTTTGTCATAATTGTAGCTGTTTAGCCCCGCCCATTCACGCTGATGCTTGCTTTCAGCCAAGACTGCTGTTAGAATGTGAGAAGTACTCATATCCACAATATGCTAAGAAAACAAATGTAGTTCTGTTAAAACACATTATGATAAAACATCATAATACTGCCCACCTGCAGTTAGCAGTGCCCTAAATGTGACTGTACATAGCATTTTAATGGTGGATCAAACTGATGCACTTGTTTTGTGGTATAGTTGGAATCCTCATTAAGGTTTTGGGGATGTTTTTCTTAAGCTCTGTGCTGTGTGTGTGTGTGTGTGTGTGTTGGTATGAGATGAAAGCAGGGTTTAATGAGTAGGGACGTGCGTTGGCCGCAGTGCGGAGGATGTGGTTCGTTAAGAATTACAAACCAGCCTGCACCGGCACAGCTCTTTGTCTATGAAGCTCTATGTAACTTTAATTGGTCAGTTGGTCACTACATCCCTGCTCGTAGAATTGAACACAATACTTTCAATGGCTTTTGTGGCTTCAGACTTAACTCTAATTAAAGGAGATTTCTTTGGGATTTATCGGTCAACAGCTGTAATAATTACTTAATTACATTTGAAAAACACAGCTGAATAAATGACTCTTGAAGTTGGGTTTTATGTGCATGGCTGAACTTGGAGTAACTCACAAAGAGCATAATGGCAATTTTTGTCTTTTTTAGCATTTATCATTCTTTCTAAGCTGCTGACGTTTCTGAGGTCTGTTATGTAGTCAAAAGCTGTGCTTGGAAACGGCAAAGGCGAGGAGGCCACACTCCAGATGGACCTCGTCTTTGTTTTGCTGGATTGCATTGTGGGAATGCAGCGGTGTAGTGAGAGCCAGCAGAAGGTGAGGTCATTCACTCTCCCTCTCTGAACTGCTGGCGTTCCAGAGGCTCTCATCTACAGTCTCCGTGCTTACGCAGCGCCCACACACTGCTCACGTTGAAGTGACGTGCTGTAAAGAAACAGATAGTACTGGGTTGCGTATGCCACCTGAAACCAAACATCTGTTTATAACCTTTTATCATCTTCAAAAGGATCTTGAGAGTGATTATGTTGAAAAGCAAAAAGCAATATGGAGAGTGATGGCGCTGGCTGTTTACTGTTTGCTAGTTAACTTAGCTAACACTGGAAGCATATAACAAGACCCAGTGTGAGGCGCACACACACAAAATGCCATGCTTAAAATTCATATAATCATACATTGTCCTGCCCTGGCTGCAATACAGGAATGGTACAGGAGCACTGTATGTCAACTGACCTGTGCTATTGTGCTGTGGATCGCTATTTTACATCTTTGTCATTTCAGTAGCTCAGAATTTTATTAAACATGGTCACAATTGTCAAGTGGCAAAGGGGTTTTGCGTGGGAATGAGCCATTCATGCACTTTAGCTGCAGAGCCGCCACTCCAGTGTAAAAAAAAGAAAAACAGCCCTCTTCTAGAGAATCTTAACTGTATTCCCCAATTGTCATTGGGTATAAGTACAATGGAAAAAGTTCAGATATTTTAGTGTATTAGTCCAGCATCACCTAAACATTCTGCTCTGCTGCAGTTTAGTAAATACATCATCACTTATCAGCTCAGACTTTTTACATTAGCTTGTGATGTCTTATTGATATGTGATATAATATGCCATATGTCTGGATAGTGGAAACGATAGTGTTATAAATGTTCATACTGAACACCATGGGGGCATTTCACAAAGCAGGATCTATCAGATATCCCAGACTGTTCTTAATATATTAAATGTTTTTAATGTATCATCACTGTCAAACCTGTATATCTAAAATAGTAGCTTTACAAGAGAAAGGAAAAAAACCTTTCAATGCAAGTCAATATTAAGATTGTATTCCAAGTCCAATTTAGGAGCATTTGTATTGGTGTATTCCAATGTGACCCCGTTTAAAGGACTAAAGTTGTCAAAGAATAATAACAGCAAAATGGAGATACAAGCTTTTTGCGCGATAGTGACGATAAAATATTCACAGTGCTGCTATTTTGATCAGCTTCTTATTTCTCTCTTCAACACCCATCCCTCTCTCTCTAAAGTGAAAGCATGGTTGTAACTCGCTGTGATTGGTGGCCGACACATTCCACCAGTGTGAGGGATGCAGCTGTAGGCGGCCGCAGTGAAAGTCTGTGCTCTGTAGAAGGATTTTGGCAAACATCCCTGCGGAGAAAGCAAACTGTGGTGATTTGTTATTGTTAAGTTGATAAATCACTTTACATTACTCTTTTCTGTGGGTAAGATGCATAAGCTCTGCCCCCTCTCCGCCCACTGTACTCTGAACAGTGTTGATCACTGTCTGCAGTAAATGAGAACTTGGCCCTTTTCCAATTCCATACGCAGTTTGGACGTTTGTGGACAGCGTGCTGAACTCGTCCAGTTTTCAGACAGCAGAGAGAGCTGAAGGCTGTAATGGCGATCTGCTGCTTGACCCACTTCTGCCACAATCACTTTCTTGTCTCTGGATCTGCTTGACAAAATTCCAAGTGACAGGAGTCAAAGTTCTGCTGCATTCTTGCTGGACTAGGAGAAAAGGGCCAGGTGGGCAGAAGGGTCTTAGTCGGGTAGTCTTAGGCAGGCCTGGAGTGGCACACCTGTGTTTGTTACTTGCTTTTGTATGCAGTGTTTAACATGGTGGAGATTTTACCTGTTTACCCATAAAACTCTATATAACATTAGAATAAACCCACATAAACATAAAGTCAGTGGTCAGTGAGTGAGTTTACTGTAAAACTCTATATAACATTAGAATAAACCCAAATAAACATAAAGTCAGTGGTCAGTGAGTGTGTTTACTGTAAAACTCTATATAACATTAGAATAAACCCAAATAAACATAAAGTCAGTGGTCAGTGATTGAGTTTACTGTAAAACTCTATATAACATTAGAATAAACCCAAATAAACATAAAGTCAGTGGTCAGTGAGTGTGTTTACTGTAAAACTCTATATAACATTAGAATAAACCCAAATAAACATAAAGTCAGTGGTCAGTGAGTGTGTTTACTGTAAAACTATATAACATTATAATAAACCCTAATAAACATAAAGTCAGTGGTCAGTGAGAGTGTTTACCTGTGAAACTGTCAGAAAGGGCTGTTGGTCAGTAAAGTTACTGATATGTAGGTTCGAAGAACACAGGTTTGTTTGTTTGTGCCACAGTTATAGAGCAGTGCGTTTGTATTTACTCTGATGTTACAGTTATATTCTTACTGTCCAGATAAACAGACCATTTTATCTGATGCCCTTAAGACTTTTGCAGTGTTTCTTTTAGCATCCACATGTTTGTTTCCTCATCTCTGAGAATTTCAATGCACAATTTATTACAAGCCTGTAAATGCCTTTGTAGAAGTTAAATCATCAAGCCAACACCACGCTGCTCGGTCAGAAAAATCTCGGCCACATTTCTGTGTTAGCACATACTGGTCCTCTTTGTTCGGCGGCTAATTAACGGCCAGCTATCTGCACCCAATATTTGTGAGTATTCCTGTTGTTTAAACAGTAGCACTAATCCAGGCTGACGCGGCAGCTGAGAACAGCTTTTGTGCGGAGCGATGCACTTGAGTTTGTCTCAATTAGGAAGCGCATCAGGCATGGGCCGAGGAAGCCCTGCGCTGTTGGGAGTTAATTTAGCGTAAACGCAAGCGTTGAGAACCAATTACGGAAGCTACGAAGTAAGACATGAACTCGTGTTCGGCTTCACACGTTTTGTGTCCGAGAGGTCGGCGGGGCCACGGGGACGGGCTCACAGAATGCCCAACCGTTTCTTTACAACAGAAGTTCACCAGTTTTTCTAAATTCTCTGCGTAATTCAGAGAGAAGTTTAGATGAGCACGTTGGTGTCAAATTGTGGTTCGTTGTAGAGAAATTTACCAACAGACTTTTTTACAGTGGTGACAGGAACCAGGCATCACCATGAGTACCACACACCACACACCAAATATATCCATTTTATTTACTCAGTGCATTAAACTCTTCTTCATCTTTTTGAATGCGGTACCATAAAGTGCAGCCAGTCAGAACAGTCGTATGCAAATAATTATTGACTTTCTCAGTAAAAATAAATACAGATGCTCTACAGAGACACATCTGCACATTGTAATACATAAGTAATGTTAAATATAATGTTAAATATTTTTATGTTATATAAACTTTAGAAACTTGTGCACATTATTGAAACCGATTTATCTTGGCAGTAAGTGAGCTTGTAAAAAACCCATATGTCCTATGACCAGATGCAAGTAAAAATAAATACATTAAAAAGTAACAAGAATTTGAAAAATACTTGTTATCTTCTGAGCCAAGTTTGGAATTAGAAACTGTTCTTTTTCTCTGTAATAAGGCGTGGTGTGTGTGTCAAAGAAAAAAGTGCACACTTGCAGAAAGAGCAGGAATTCCAGCACGCTGTCAGATTGACGTTTTTACAGCCTGCTGGCAGAGCTGAGATGTGTTTAAGCTGGCGGAGCAGAACTGTGTGAGCTGGTACCACTCTCAGAATCTCTTCTCTGCAGCACGTTTATAAATGCTGATATCACCGGCTGCGGTGAAGCGCTGTGTTTTTCTTGGCCTCCTGATTTTACATGCTGGTCATGGAGCGCCCTCTATAAAGCTGTAGGCGGAGTGTGCTTTACTGCTAGCATGCAGTAATTAAACAGTGCGGTTCGTGTTTGCTTATCTTCACTTGTTCCTTCTCCACAAAGTGTGAGATTTAGTGAAAAGAATGAAGACCCATTTTGACCCATCAGTTCCAGGACTTCTGATAACTGATAACATCAATGTAGTTGATGGGGGGGTGGGATATACATATTAGGATATACATATTAGGCAGTGAGTGAACAGTCAGTTCTTAAAGGACAAATGGGCAAGCATAAGAATCTGAGCCACCTTGATCATGGGCATGTTGTGATGGCTAGACAACAGGGTCAGAACATTTCCAAAACATCAGGCAGGTTTTGTGTGGTGTTCCCTGTACACAGTGGTCAGTACCTACCAAAAATGGTCCAAGGAAGTACTAGCAGTGAATCAGAGACAGGCTCATGGGCGCCCACAGTTCATAAAGAGACCCCACCTTACAAATACACAAATTTGACCGTAAACTTGTACAGTTTAGAATGGGACAAAGGCTAAAGGGAGGATCTGCACATTGTTTTTGGAGAATGCAATAATGGCCACTTTTAAGGCTTGAACACTGTAATACATGAGGGGATGGATCTGTGCGGGAGGAAAAAAGGAAATTGTGGACAAACCAGGATCATTCATTCACTCTCTCACTGTTTCACATGCAGTTCCAGCCTGATTGCAGAACAGAGCCAGCAGTGCTGGTGTCACTGTTTGTTTTCCTCTAATGAAAGCACCCCAAAACGTATTACAATCCAAACTAAACACCATTTGTCCTGGTAATACTTACTGGAAGTTGTTCTTAGTCCAGATAAGTAAGTAAAGTCCTGCGTAAATTAGTCTCGAGGGAGCTTGTGAAAACGGAGCGGTCAGTAATGGCCTTTCAGACAGAAACAGGACTGTTCCTGAACTCCCTCTGTAGAGCCGAGCAGATGAGGATTGTTTAGTCTTTGTGAATTATTAGCAGAAGGAAGGAGGAGGGAAAAATCCAGGATCAAAGGGCTTTGGCAAAGATGAAGAGCATCAGGAAAATAACCTCCCTTTCTCTCTCTCTCTCTCTCTCTCTCTCTCTCTCTCTCTCTCTCTCTCTCTTTCTCTCTCCCTCATCCTCTTCCAGACCACCAAGGCATTTCTCCCCAAGATGCTGGAGATGAACCATGGCCACATTGTGACAGTTGCCAGTTCGCTGGGCCTCTTCAGCACAGCTGGTGTGGAGGTTAGTGCACTGCAGAAACCGAATAAATCTACTGGCAGCCTTCACATAAAAGGAAAAAATTGACAACGTTTAGAGAAGGCTCTGCGTGTTTGGCTTGAAAAGACGTTGAAGATTCAGTATTGCAGTGAAAGCCCACAATTCAGCTGTTAAAGAAACTTAGAGCTTCTGTGGGTGTGCGATAGTTTCACACCTGTCTACCGATAGATATATTATACAAATTCATCACCAGCTCACTTGACTTAACATCTTTAAGCACTGATTTTCACAGGTGATGCATGATACCTATAAATAATGCCATGAGGAGAGCTTTGGAGATGTTTTAATGTACTTTTTATGTGAGGGATATTTTTCATTATAAACAAATACATGTTTTTTAAAATCAGGATCATAGGTAGCTCTGTTTTAAGTCAGGACAGACACACACAGATACGTGCTCAAATAGTACAACACACAGCAAGAGGTCTTCTTCTATACCATGAAAGATTCTTATTCTCTGCTGTAGCATTTATATTCATCTTTTTGTCTTTTCTCCATTCATTAATTCACACAAAGAGCCTTCTTTGCCTTTTTCTTCTATTTAAATACAGTCTGTTTGCTGGGATGGTTAAATGGTTTGTGCCAAACTGGTTACTCTAGCCTGTGCCAGTGAAAAGGCCACTCTGAGTTAATATTCTGCTGCTTGTACAACTTCCTTTCACTGCTTTCCAACCTGGTGTCATTTTTCCAGCGGCCTTTTGGGGGAAACTTTGGCCGTTTTGTTTTGTTAGGTACCCATATGCTTGTGTTGTAGCAACCCTTATCCTTAAGTTAGCTTCACTTCAAAGCAGCCAGCAGCACCGGCAGCTTTTCTGACCCTTTATGCTGGCTTGAAATAGTGAGTGTGAGGTTTTTTATGGCCCAGCATTAATGCAGTGACTAAAGCTGCCAGTTGATGTATGTGGAATCTCTTTATCCTTGTGTGTTTATCTACACGCATCTGTGTTTGACCAGGCTGGTTTTGAAGATTATGTCCACAGCGAACCACATCAAAACCCCTTCCCGCTGCTGCGCACAGCTGAAGAATGCTAATGAAACTGTAGAACTTAGCTGTTGTGCTGGCACTGTGTCATTACAGAGAGGAAAAGAGCCTCGGGAGCTTTGGTTCTGTTCGCTTTTGTTTTAAAAGGCTGCTGTTCTTTCTTCACTATCACAGGATTACTGCGCCAGCAAGTTCGGAGCCATCGGCTTCCACGAGTCCCTGAGCCACGAGATCAAGGCCTCGGAGAAGGACGGCATCAAAATGACGCTGGTGTGCCCTTACCTGGTGGACACGGGCATGTTCAGAGGCTGCAGGATAAGGTAACTGTGCAAATGGCACTATTGGATTTCCAATAAAGAGAGAAAGAGACAATAGAGATGTGGTTCAAGTGGACACTGCTGAACAGCAGTCAGGGTAGCTTTGCTTGTTGTCCGCTCATGTCACACTCAGCTTGGCTTTCTGTTAGCACAATGACGTCCCTACACACACACTCTCCCATTTCTGACTCAGGCTGGCCTCTTTGACACTGGATCCATTTCCTTCAACAGTAGTTACGTTTACATGCACACAATAGCCCCACTAAGTTCCTACGCTGCTTTCAAGTGGTCTCTGTTTTAGCGGGCAAGGCGACTTTCCCACCAGGAGACACCATGAACACTGTAAAAAATGTACAATTAACTTTGGATTTCTGCTACATTTGTTGTTTAAAACCAAAACAGGGGCCAAAAAATACGTCATTAAATTCCTCTGGAAAAAACACTTTCTGAGTTATACATGGAAGCAGCAATAGTTTGAGACACTGGACATCACTTACATTAGAGACTCGTTGACTAGTTATAGTGCCATTTACATGCACGCCAGCATGGTCTGATTACATTACAGAAACAATCAACCCCTTCAGTATTTTGGAGAGATTCTCTTAATTTATACGGTCTACTGTTAATATACATATCTGAAATGTTACTCACACTAACATCTTACATATGACCAATCACTTAATTTGGTCATACACCACTATTTCTTTAACAATGCACTAGAAACCCTAATTTTGCTTGTTGTTTTATTTTGCTACCAAAAATATTTGGTCAGCTTCTGTAGAAGCAAAATGAAACAAAATGTTTCATGACAGTCTATGCTTCACAAGAGTTTATATCCAAATCGATCTTAGAACGCAGAAGTTTAGACTAAGATCCTAGTCAGACCATGCTAATTAAGCCATGCTACTTGCATGACCATAACTTACTGACACCAATACCCAACAATTTTATTGACTCTGAAAAGTCTCTGAACTTCTCATCTTATTATTTTCTTTTCCTTCTTTCTCCCTCTTTGACGTTGTCCAGGAAAGAGATTGAGCCGTTTTTGCCTCCCCTGCGGCCAGAGTTCTGTGTAAAACAGGCCATGAGGGCCATCCTGACTGACCAGCCAATGGTCTGTACACCTCGCATCGTCTATATGGTCAACTTCATGAAAAGGTGAGAAGGGCTGGTCTTTCCTTTAGTTTTTTTAATTCTGTATAGAATTACCTAAACAATGTACTTTTTTCTTTTAAGACTTATTCATACACAGAAATGCACACTGACAATTAAATGCATAGGGGGCTACTATTGATCTGATTGATTGACTATTAAATGGTCTTGCCATTTCAACTTCTGTTGTCCATCTCAGCAGCACATGTTTCTCTGTTTGAAGGTGTGAGGATGGTAATAGATTTAAAGGTGGTAGAGTACTGTTTTTTTAGTCTCCAATCTCTTACCTCTTTTTTTTCTCTCTTTCTGTCAAAGCATCCTGCCGTTCGAGGCCATTGTGTGCATGTACCGTTTCCTCGGAGCGGACAAGTGCATGTACCCCTTCCTGGCTCAGAGGAAAGAGGCAATGAACAACAATGAAGCGAAGAACGGGATCTAGATAATGGCTTCTAAACTACAGGGCACATTTGCTACCCATATGAGGAAACACCACTGAGAGCAGAGTGGACAGAAGAGAGACTGAATTCAGACTGGTGCACTTGCATTGAGCAGATGCAAAGGTTTACCATATTGTTCCTCTGGAACAAAGAAAGCTGTGTAACTACGCTAAGGATTTATTTGTTTCTTTTTTTTTTTTTTTTTTGGTTTGTTTTAAAAGAAACCGACCATCTATATACTGTGTCAATAGTTTTGAAATCATACATGAGATATTCAGTAATTATTTACATAATGTAGTCACCAGCATTATCTAGAGTCTTTGTGAAAATATACAGTATGTTACTGTATGAGCAGTAAGATCTTGTCACTTTTTTATTTGTAGACATGCACTGTAATTACCTAATCTCTCTACACTGCCAATACTATTAGCTACACCATTACGCCACCTCATTTCCCAAAAATCAGAGGCAAACAATTCATCTGTCAGAAAAAAGCCCCAAAGTTAACCCTGACAGTAAACCCAACAATTAACCTTGTTAAAGTCGATTATAAAAGAAGACTTAAACGTAATTGTTAGTCAATGGTAAAAAAAAAAGTCAGTGGTAAACTTAACAAATATCCCAGCATAAAAGTCAATGGTAAACCGGCATTAAGTTAATGGTACAGCCATCAATGAACCCAAAGTTAACGCTACTTTGTAAACCCAGTGTTCGGGTCACTGATTAACTCGTTGTTAAGGTCGCTGGTGAAAGTGTTAACACAACAATAAACCCGAAGTAAACTTACTGGTAAACCCAGTATTAGAGTCACTGGTATAAAACAGTAAACCCACCAGTAAACCAAACAACAAACCCAAAGTTAAGTTTACTGGTACCCAACACTAAACCCAGCCTGTAAAGTGAAGTGTAAACCCAACCTTAAACCCCATGTTAAACCCAAAGCTAAAGTCACTGGTAGAAGCCAACAATTAACCCAATTTTAAAGTCACTGGTAAACTCAATGTTAAACCCTACAATGAAGTCCATGGTTAAGCCTATAGTCTCAAACCTTCATCTAGTCACTATGTTTTTGATCCAGAATATAAGTGTGAACGGTTCAACTGTTTCCGTACTGTGTTGGCTGGTTTTGTAAAAAAAAAAAAAAAAAAAAAATCCAGTCTGTTTGAGCAGTTTCACACTCGCTGACCTAAATGTCTTCTAAATGCCATCCTCTGTTCAATTAGACCAAGGACTATGGAAGAACTGAATGGAAACTGAACAGCCCACCTCTATTGATTTTTGGGGGATTTTTGTCTGTATTTAAATTGTTTTTGGGGAGGCTGGAAGACGTGTGTCTTTATTTACTTTTTTTGAAGCAGTATATGCATTATTTGTTTAAGCGACGGTTCTCTGACAATGTAAAGGATGAAGCAGGACATGGACTGAGGAAAGTATGTGAACCATCAACTCACCTGCGTTGACTGCGTTGAAATGGTTTGAAAATCTCAGAAACCCTGCCGAGTGTCTACTACGTCTTCATTCCACTTTTGTCCAGCTAAAATTTGTATCATGTCTCTTGTAACTTGGACTGTTGATTGAAATTGTTCTCCATGAATAGATATTTGGGTATTTTGTATGTCTAAGAAAATCATATATGAATTTAATGTACATTCCAATAGGCACCATTTCTTCACTTATAGTGATGAGCCTAAAATCACTACCTCTTCATTTTTTTTTTTTTTGCCATTTGTTGACAGTATGACATTATGCCTCTTTTGTAACTTTCTTAAGACTGCTCTATAGAGGAGCAAACAATGTGGTTCCAATGTTTAGTGTCTCTACCTAACTTAAATTAATAAAGTGATTTAGATTGTGCTTTTTGTTGTTGGAGTGTAATGGGGTGAAACTTGTTGGGCCAATAGAATTCGTTTTGTACTGTGTAGCTGTGATAGGGAGACCTTGTGACACCATATTTGGTTCAGGTGTATTTGGGTACCACAGAAACCATGTGTGCAGTATCTATACTGTAAATGTTCAGGTTCCAAACACTTTTCCGTAACACTGTCCACACATCACAGTGTCTGCTTAAGCTGTGCCTGTGCCCTTACTGAATTATAGTTGAACTGTGTAGGTGAAATGCCATAAGTTTATAAACATGTTCCATAAACAAGATGACAATTTGAGGGCTTTCCACACAGATTTCAAAGTACATGCTATAAGCATTTAGGTATTTAAAAAAAAGGAAACCCTTTTGCAAGCATTTAGAAACAGCTTATGTTAGTATTAATAAGATGACACGGTGCTTAACAACATTTATTTTATTTAACACTGTTACAGCACATGTAAATCAAAGGCTTAGTAGAGAAAACAAGTCATATGAAAGATGTCCTATAACTAAAACTCAAGGATCAAGAAATCAAGAATGTATGATGCTCTAAATAAGGGATCCGCCTTATAAACTTTTAAATGGGAATGGCACTTTATAGCTGTTATAAATGGAGCAAATAACCAGTGCTATATGTCAAGGCCTCTAATGTCAGTACAATGTCATTTACATAATAAAACACTGCCATCTTACAAATACTGACAAAAGCTGGTCATTAGTTCTTGCCTTTTAAATGCTGATGTATGTGTAATACATCAGTCCTGTGTAAGTGTCCTCAGTCACTGAACATGTATTGCATTGCACAATGCACAGTGGACTGTAGCTCAGCACTCTTGAGTATGTTTAAACAGCCCTGAAAAAAAAACAAGACGTTTCTCTAAGGGCACGATTGCAGAGCACATTCTAATTCTTTCCATTTATGTCACACAGTCTTCCTGAGTAGAGCGAAGAGACAAAAAACATGGATCATGTTAACGTTTATGTTGGTCTGGATGCATCACTCTGGGTCGGACCACCTACAGTCCGTTCGGCTGCAGTGGGAATGGAGTTTGACTCACTTGTTCCACTTGTCTCTGGTCCAGCCCGGGCGGCCTGTGTTGTGGTTAGGGGTGTCATCGCCGTAACAGGCTAGGAAATGTGTCATTCAGAAGAACACAGCTGAGCACATGAATATGTCTGAGTGTGTGGTACTGCAGCATTAGCGGCTACAATGAAACACTCAATGTAATACCTGTTCAGTTTTGAGACACTAAACACCAGGGCAGTGACATCAGCTCGTCTGTTGAGCAATCTGCCATTAGCGTGGACATAACAGAATAGTTTATGCAAGCATGAGGCAGAGGAGAGATGTACACTCTAGATTTTGTCAGAAAACTTTTAGAAAACTATGGAATATGTCTATGGAGGTACATGGGAAGACATCACCCGTATCTGTCATGATTCCTGTAGTCAGTCATGAGTAGTGATCATGATTGACTACAGCTGGTAGCTTCTCTGTGGGAGGATAGGATTTGACAAAGGATTTGACAGTACTCTTTGGATTTACCAACACACAGTCCAATAAGGTATTAGGAGGTGTAGCCACTTTGCCAAGGTCTGGAAGAACACCCAAACTGTCACCCTCAGCTCAGAGATTGATTTGTTTGGATGGTCAGGACAAGAACCGGAAGAAACAGAGACTGCAGGTACACCGGTGGTACTGTCTACAAGTCAAGTAAGTAAGTAAGTTTCCCTGTTCCAAAATGGACACCCTTAAGCATGACTACACTCTGCAGTTGACCACATGAATTACATTGAGTTGTTTGGCCACAATGACCAGAGGTGAGTGTCAGTGAGTGAGCATTTGTGAATGACCATTAGTGTGTTTCAGTAGTAGTTCAGCAGCTGTAGTGAAGCTTTAATTACAACCATTCTAAGATGGAATAAAGATGAGGCATTCTGCCCTGAGAATGATGTACCAACTGTTAAGGGTGGTGGTAGCATTATTCTCTGGGACTGTTTTGCTGCCAGTGGAACTTGTACATGACACAAACTGGATGGAATAATGAAGGACTACCTCAGAAAGTCTATTGAAACCCTTTCAAAAAGATATGGACTGTGCTTAAAAACGGTGGGAAGAAACTGACACTGACACATTGAACTCCACTACCAGTTTAACGGTTTATTAAAAGACCAAGGTTGACATGTCTTTCACAACCATGATGAGTGTGTGTAAACCTCCAACTCTAGCTGTTTTCAAAATGTTTATTTGGTATCTCAAAAAGTGACTTAAAATCACAATATTCTTTAATTAATATCTACAAATGATTTTATAAATAAATATTTGTTTTTGAAATAAAGCGTAAAATGTAAAACAGAAGTAACTATTCTGAGGCATAAGGACAAATTTATTTATATAATAAAATGCACTTTTAAATAAAATAAACATTGGACTTGAAGTGGACTTGAAAAAAACAATATTTCAAGGATTCTGAGCCCTTAAATACAATCAATACATCAATTCTGTCAGGATCTGAATGCTAGTACTAGAACTTTATTCCTGATGTTCTACAGCTTTTACGATCATGTACAGATCTGTTTACAGATCCATAATTCTGTACTCATCTACCATTTCTACTTTTATTAGATTCATGCTGTTATTCCTACTGAAAGCTGAGAAACTCCACAGGACTAACATGCTGAGGGCATTTTGTACATGTATCAGGAACCACGCTGTGTGACTTGACAGAAAACTTGACAAGATCGTTTTCCTATAAAGTTAATATTTACAATGCAAGGGTTTGTCACGACTGTAATGACGCAAAAAGCACATGAGGGAAAACGTCACTGTCACACAAGGTTTCAGTGACAACGGACTCATTCTAGAAATCAGTGACTTCCTCGATCAACACCACAGTATTGTTAATCATAGCTATCTGTAACTGAGTGTCACTGAATGAGCATTAGTGTGCAGCATTTCAGCAGCTGTAGTGAAACTCTAATTACGCCGCTGAACAGCCATTCTCACGACGCGCTCTGAAGTTCTGAATCAGAGCATGACGGGCCTTTCTGATGTAACTGTTACTGAATGTCAAGAATGCGCTTACACAAAAATGGGAAGTTACCCTCTATAAATAGAAAGTTATTTAACTGCAGATTACTACAGGCTGTTCTACTGTACTGGAACATAGTTTCCTTATAAAATGTGTCAGCCCACTCTGACGGCCTATTTTTAATCTTAACACTGCTCCCAAAGCAGAGCTAGCAGTTTATTCAAATTTACGTAACAGAATTACGATTGCTTGCTCACTTCAATTTCCACAGCGGAAAGTGGGCCAGCCAATCAATCCGATTACAAGCGTTTCCAGAGAAGTGCAGCACAGGGTGAGAAATGACACTGCTAGCACCAAAAGACTCTATAACGATAATAATAAAGAAGAACGTTTGATTGGAAATAACAGAACCCTTCATGTTTACATTTATGGAATTTAGCTCATGCTCTTATGTAGCGTGACTTACATTTGAATAGAGTTACACAAGTTTTTAAATGTCGAGTTGAGAGTCTTGCCCAAGAACTCTTATTGGGATAGCCTGATGTGCTTGCCTGGGCAGGGAATTGAACCCTAGTCTAAGATTGAGAAGGCAGTGTTATTAGCCACTATGCTAGACCAACCACTATGGCGCAACATTTTTTTTTTAAACAGTTTAGCAGCAGTGCCTTAGTGGTGCCTCCTGACAAACAGTGGTGTTTCCATCTTTTACCCTTTCAAAATAACACAAAAGACAAAAAAGGCCTAAGGCTAAGTTTTGGGCACCCTGCATGGGGGGTGCTTAGAAACACCCCCTTTGGCAAGTATTACAGCTTGTACATGCTTTTTGTAGCAGCTAAGAGTCTTTCAGGTCTTGTGTGTGGGACTTTCTCTTTTTCGTCTGTGCAGAAGGCTTCTAATTCTGTGAGATTATTTCATTGTCTTGCTGCACTGCTTTTTTGATTTCTAGCCACAGATTTCCAGTGATGAAATATGAAACCTTCGGCTGCCTCTTGAAGTAGTCTATTGTGGATTTTGAGGGGTGTTGTGGATCTTTATCCTGCTGTACAGACCATCCGCTTTTCATTTTCAGCTTTATACAGAAAGTGGGATGTTTCCATTCAGAACTTACTAGTATATGATTGAGTCCAATCTTCCTTCTACCCATGAAAGTTTCCCTGTGCCACTGACTGCAACACAAGCCCCACATATGACTGACCCACTCCTTAGCGTAACAGTTGGAGAGGGTTCTTTTCATTAATTTTTGTACCATTTATCTTTAAGCATATCTTTTCTCATTGCAGCCAAAAGAGTTCCTTTCAACTTTAATAGTCCACAGGACACTTTAATAGTCCAAAGGCTTTTCTTCTGCTAAATCTTTTTGAAGGTCTTTGTAGTCAAACAGGGGTTTTGATTGGCCTTGCGAAAAGTTCTCTTGGAAAGTCTTCCAGACCTCAATTTGGCCTCTACTTTTCCTATTAACTGCCATTTAATTATATTGCAAACTGAGAAAACATCTACATGAAAATGTTCCCATAGGCTCCCACTTTGTGGACATCAATTCATTTGAAATCTTACAAAGTAGCTGCTAGGCAGCCGCTTAGAGGTTTCAGAAATTGAGAAGAAACTGTGAACAACCCATAGCCCTAACAAGCTAATTAGTGTCTGATACCCTTTTAAACGTTATCCGAGAGCTCAAATGTCTTCGATTTATTGCAACATGCTGAAAATGAATTTTAGAACTTAATTCTGTCCCACTGCTTTTAAACATCTCAATGATTCTTTGAGTTCTAAATATAACCACCGCCTTTACTAAAGAACCCTTAAAACCCCTCTTTTGTAAAGAGTGTAGAAACATCTCCACTTGGCAGCTGGCAGTCGTGCCTGTTCTTTAATAAGGTTCAGTGGCCAGGGAAGTGTCCAGCCTGCGTTGAGGCATGACTAATCAGGCTGACTTAAGTTGTGTGGTGGGAGATTAGTTTTAATACAAAGCAAAGAAAAGAGAAGAGAGCTGTCCTGACAGCTCCATTCCTTTGCCGGCAAATGGTCAGCTCCAATCCGTCTGCTGCAGAAACAGCAGCTGCCTCGGAGCAAAAGAAGCCCAGCTTAAGCGACCTGCTGAGGAAATAACTGAACCAGGTCCTGCCAGGAATTCACTCATCCTCTTAACACTCTATGCTTAAAGGGGGAGTTTCACTGATTTTTCAACGTTTTCTGCATAATTGAGTGGAAGTCATTTTGAGTTTGCCGTAAAGCAGCAACCTGTTCTGGAGAAACTCACGAAAATTGAATTGTTCACAGAGGTGGTGAAGGGAACCAGACGCCCAAAGATTTGAAAGGTTATCGTTGCTGATTTAAACAGACTCATGGCAGAAGGGGTACATGAAGAGTATGTGCACCCCTCATTTTCAGTATATACAAGTCAGTTTATATTTAAAGAAAAGTGTGATAAAAAATGTTTGATCATTTTGACAGTTGATTTTAGGGGGCGGGGGCAGAAACAGGATGAAAACAAACCATTGGAATTCCCCTTTACATTGTTAAGAACACCAACTGCCTGCACCAGTCACCCCATTTAATAAGGTGATCTGTCCCAGCTAAAAGGATCAATAACAAATAAGCGTAAAATGCAATACGAGTGCAAAGCCACATTGATTTTCCTCTTTCTACAGTGTCAGGCTTTCGCTCTGATTATTGGAGTGACAGTGCAGGTCATTCGTTCATTAATTCATTAATGTCCAGCTCCTGCTGCCTGAACATATCTCTGCTTTCATTACAGCCAGACACAGCGTTAACGATTTCATCACAAGCTAATGATCATCACCACTTTCTCCTTCAGGCTGACTTGGCCAGTTGATCTTTCTTAAAGGGCTCATATCCTACATTACTGCTGAAATGTATGTTTCCCCGTGTGCCTATGTGGAATTATGATCCACAGACAGACATCATTTTAGGCCTCTCTTTATCCATTTGAATGAAACAGACTGTAACATGCTGGTGGTCCTCTGCAAGACCTCTAAAGACAGCGTCTGTGGTATCTGACACCAAGACGTTCCAGCAGAACCTTTAAGTGGACTGGACAGGTAAACAGCACACCCACACCCGGCCATCCAAGCGAAGGAATCCTAAACAGGATGCACTGAACCAGGCTACCATCTTCCAAAACTTTGAGGACCAAACTGCTCTTTTGGGGTCTATCCACAGATTTTCAATGATGTTTAGGCTGCGGGACTGTGAGGGCCATGGCAAAACCCTTAGCTGCCTCTTTAGAAAGTTCATTGTGGATTTGAGGTGTGTTTAGGCCTGGTGTTTTCATCTTCAGCTTTTTTTATAGACAGTCTGCTGTTCACAGTTTTGTGAAAAGTGAAAAGGTTTAGGCAAAGGTTTTGGCCAAATGACACATTTTACAAGGTAGTAAGGAGTAAGGTAGTAGTACATAATCAAACAAATAACTGGACATTTTCAGCTAATTCTAAAGAACAGTTACTCTGGCTTTCATTAATAAAAAAAAATAAAAGGCTTAAAATAAAACATGGTCTGTACAAAGTTTGAATACCCTCATTTAACCTAAAGCACTATATATACTATATATATATACATACACAAAAAGTGTGTGTGTACAAAAAGTATTGAGACGCCTGCTCCCTGCTGCTGCTTATCCCAGCTTTTTGTTGTCCAGGAAAGGCTTTCTGATATATTATGGAATACTGCTGTGGGGATTTGATTGCATTCACTGAATGTTCACCACCCCAACTCAAAAGTACTGAATAGAGCACCATCATTCCAGAGAAGTGAAGAGAGTCCTATTCTACTGGCAATACTTCTCTACAGGGACTAGACAAGCGTGCGATTTACAATAGTAGAACACATTCATTAGAAAGACTGTCCACAAACATTCGGACATGTAACGTTAGCCTTCATTTTTACACCATTTACAACGTGGAGGTCGTAAGGAATGGGGGATTGGGGGTTTCTAAAAGGCTAGAGGTTCTCCTGCCTGTATGAAAGGAACCTGATATCAGAGTCAAAGCAATTACATTCAAGAGGAACCTGAGGAGTGTGAAGACTCTATAGAAAGATGTCTGACTGAATTAGTCTGGGTGAATTGAGTTGTTTGCAAAGAGCCTAAACATGGGAATCAGACCCAAAGCTTGTGTTTCTTCTTCTATACAACAGGATAACACTATTCAGATTTAAATTTAGGCCGGTGAATCACTGTAGGTGTGGAAAAGCAGATTTTCCTGAGCAGACGCTGATTCCACAAAGTATGTATGTCAGCAAGGACTTTCTTCTCAGTCCCATTTTAGTCATTAACATTTAGCTCTTAACACCTTTTCTTAGCTTAGTTTGATTCTATTGTGTTGGACCAGCTTCTGGGCTGCTTTTCTGTAGCTCACACCTCTCGCTTTGGAGCTGCAGTGTTTCATTTTACACTAGAAAGAGACTTTCATTGGAACTTTGTTCTGGAGGTTAATTTTCGAAGACGTTCCACAGTACTGAAGTAGTTTTCTGAGCTGCTGCTTTTGTTCTTCTGCTCAAGTTTTACTTTTACTTTTACTGCCATTATTATTTCACTTTTACTGGAGGATGTGTGGGGGATATTGCTGCTTCTCCGAGTCTCCTGATGTTTCTCAAACCCAGGGAGTCATAAAACGAACCATTTTAAGCACGGATTTTCAAGGTCTGTCCCTTTCCCCACACGGACTCAGACTGAAGCTGCGATATGGATCCCCTCCAGCCCTCAGCTGCTCCGTTAATGAGAGCAAAGACCTTCCAGAACCTCATCTCCATGTCCAGCCGTACAGGGTGGTTTGTTATTGGGGTTGCGTAGCTACACATCCATTTTAATACGTGTTCAGTTTTCAGACACTAAATACCAGGGCAGTGGTCGTCCCATGGAGAGCCATGGAGCACCATTAGCTCATCTGCTGAGGAATCTGATGAGCCCAGCATGGAGATAACACACTAACATGCACTAGCGTTAGCAGGGTAGGGGATTACACTATGGGAACAAACATAACATGGGGTAAAATGTAACCCAGATTCTTGTGCAAACAGGTTCCACCGGAAGTTAAAAAGCAGTGTGTATTTGTTTACATTCATAAACTATTCATGTTTTTTTTTCATGCACTAATGAGAACAATAAAGATTTAAGTACACACATTTTGTTTTAGAAGCATCACATCCTGTAACCTTCCTTTTAGTTATTTCCTGCCTTCAGATGATTTGAGATATAAAAATATGATTTGTGCTATTCATTTTATTATTTATTATTAAAGTAAATCTATAAATAAATAAATAAATACATTTTGCATGGATGCGCTTTCTTTGACATTGGTTCTATTAGAACTTTATTCCGGATGTTGATGTTTTTAGAACTTTACTATAGAGACCCCCCCCCCCCCAATACATTCCCAAGAGCTGACATTTGGGACACAGGTTGATCAGGAAGGTTCTGTAGATGTGATGGAAATAAAGGCTAGTTGAGTTTGAAGGGGCTGATAGTAGCTGTTCTACTCTGTGGTGCAGAATTAACGGGACAGTGTTGGACACAGCGGCCTCTTCTCACTGACCACATTTATTTAAACAGATCATTTTTAATGCATTCAGGCTGGAGATTTTGTCTGCTTCAAACAACATGGGACTGTGTTAAATTCACTGTATTTGTATTTGACTTTTTTGTTACAGCTCACCCACAGTCTGTCTGCCTATAGGAATTTGTAAGAGCAATACATGGCCCATGTAGTTCTACATGTTTTCAATGACAATAGATCGACTGTCGCCTCATTATTAGCCATCAACAGCATTCGACAGCACCGTTATTCAGCACTATCAGTCAGTAATGGTGGATGATCACAAAGGTAGGCCTGAACTGTGAGGTCATGAAGGGCGGGGCATGCTGAGCACTTCAGTATAGCTCCATATGCTCCAGCAAAGGTGCCTGCTGTGTTTAATTCACACCATGTGTTGGCAGAAAAATACAACAACAGTTGGGCTGGAACAAGGTGCAAATAACATTTCCGAGCTAAAGAAAATGTTTATTCTGAGGTGGTGTTTTGGTTGGTGGGGGGGGGGAGCTCTGACCTTTGATTTTTTAGAAAATAATTAAATCTATTATCAATCGCTGATTTCACCACAGTTTAATTCAGAGAAGGAAAAAACCCTCCTTTTAATTGAAGACAATGTTAAAATATTTGATTCTCAGTCATTTTGAAGCATTTCTTTTGGTCCATTCATCTTGAAAATAATGACACACAATATAAAGCAAAACTGCCAGATTCACATTATGTCAAAAAAATAAAACAATGGAAAAATAAAGACACAAGCTCTTTGTTTGACAGCAGCATTTCTTATGTTTGGAAAATATATGAATTATATTTTGCCAAAAAATTCACTTAAGTATGATGACCACATACCAAATAGTAGAAAAAACTCCCTTGGCTTGGACTGGTTTAGGTGACAGAAGATGTTCATTATAGAGGTTAACTGCTCCACAGTGGCACATGTATTGCTCTGTACCGTTTGCCAAAACCGTTCCCCTCTGGCATCAATGGCCCGTGGGGCACCACTGTTATGCTGTTGGGAGGCACTCAATGTGCGAGAAGTCCATTCCCTGTACATTTTCACTATGGCGGCCTCAGAATACCCCCCAATTTAGCGCACTCAGATATGCTACCACCCTTCACCCGGTACCCTGTTATCATTGTCTTTTAAACATCAAACAATTCACGTCCTTTGCCCATAATGATCGATTTGCACTCTGCTACAACTGACTGGTGTGCTCGCTGTGTTCCCAAAAGAATCACTAGATTACTGCATTACTTGTTGAACTAATGGATTTATGCTTCCTTAGTGGATTGAGAGGCTAGATCAAAACCTAAGCTTGACAAAACTTAAGCTTTTTCAAGTGGCATTAACCCTTTACTGAGCTGCAGTGAGGTCGTTTTTCTACTGCTTTGTAAAACTAAAGGATGAGTGTTTAAATGGTAACTTTTATCTGATCACATGCCTTTACGCTGCAGTCTGTACTTATTTTTTCCCAATACAAACATCACATAAGGCCTAGAATCTCCAAGTGTGTTTATTTACACACAAGGACTTGAAGAAAAATACTGAAACAATGTAAGGGAAGTTACGTTTCTTTTCTTCATAAAGAAAACCAGTTTAAACTGAAATCTAACTTATTATAACAGCACTCAACAGTGGAACTGCAGCAGGAGTGACTAAAGACACTGCTACTGAATTATTTTCATATTCAATATGCAGTCGTCATGTTGTAATTCATGCAGCTAAAAGGGCAACAGGAGTGACCGTTCAGCTGCTCTAACTTGTAGAAAACAAGCTGTGTGTGTTGAGAAGTGAAACTACCTGTGATTTCGGTCTATGCTTTTACTTTCACTTTTTTGTCCCGCTTTTGCTTCTGACGGTGGACGGAAGCTGCATTTGATGCAGCTGATTTATTGATATCAGTGGTTGTGATCTGAACATCAGTCAGGCCCTGACGGACACACTGAACTCAAGGCTGTGCTGAACTGCGAAGAGGAAAGAGAGAAAAAATGAAAAAAAAGACAAGACGCTTTTTCAACATGAACTGATGTGATTTTACTGCATTTCAGTAATTGAAACCATTGTTTTGTTTATCACACTGTGCATCCACAGAGGGAAAAAAAACCTCTCGGCAAAGTGAACTTAAACAGATTCAAGTAATCAATCCTTTAATTCACTGGATCACATGATCTGGAAAGAAAAGCTGTTCCCGGAGGAAAACACTGGCCGAGAACAGCGTCCCTTTTCCAAGCTCCTCCAGAATGCAGTTATTAAAAGCACTCAGTTGATGCATCAGAATTAATACAACACACAACATGGGTGTAGATGTGTTGGACAAAACTGTGAGGAGAAGAACCAGAGAAACAGAATTAGCAGAAAGTGGAAGTGTCAAGGCAACACTTTACTGAGGGGCAGTGTTAATAAGCCAGTGTGACACCTACATAAGCTGCCATTACAGGAGCTGACATTACCCTACATAAACAGTTATATGGATTTATTCGAAGAAGCATAATCAGGCTGGTTCTGGCCATTCCTAATTCACTTCAGCCCAGAAAGCATTATGTTGCTTTTTATGTAGGGTTATGTCAGGCTTATGAAGGGGTCATGTAGCCTCATGAACACTATGAAAGGTCATTTTTATCACATATCAGTTTTTTTCCTCAATATGAATATCAGAAAAAGACTGACACCAGGCCGTTTAGCTTATTCACATTCTTGCTAAAAATCTTTCAGGTAATTCTGTTTTTATGGTACAACATTTTAGAGGGCAAGGCAGTCGGTGCTGCTTTACCGAAGCCTCCAGTTCCCTTCACTGGGGTACTCTAGATTTCCTTCAGCAAAACTGCAGCCTCTACTGTTTATTTCTAACACCAGTTTTATCCTTTAGTTTTTTTTCTTCTGCATATGATACTCTGCAAGTCATACACATCCATATAGATAAATGAATGCTTTATGTCAGCATAAAAGGTAAGCTGGGTGACTATATATGAAGACAACAACTACAACTTTCACAGCACTGCCATTGGTTAATCTTTAAATACTCAAGCACTGTTATTCATAGATTAAGAGAAAAACGAAAACAATGTAACCCCTCCCCCACACCCCCCCCCCCCAATTATAAGAAACTACATAACTTTGTTTTTACCCTTATAATGCTTCATTTTATATCAATGGCATGATGTACACCTGTTTTTAATCCATACCACTTGGAGACTAAGTGAAAAAATAATAATAATATTATAAAAAAAGAAAAACAAATCAAAACATCTATCAATCAGGGAAATGCTCTATATAGTCACTTAAATTTCTTTTAAAGTCAACAGTACCATGCATTTACTCATTATCTGATTAGTTCTTTTTTATTTTCTTTACATTTGCTTGCTCGTTTCTTTTTATAGTTAATTTTCTCCATAGTAAATAAATGAGTTTAGATAGTGTTGTCTTCACATAGACTGAAAGAATGCTTCTTTTAATTTTCACCCCTCCTAAAATCTGCCTTTTTTTTTTTTCCTGGGACACATCCACCCTATTGCATGTTGACATGTGTGAAGGATACAGCGGCGGTCGCGGGGCTCCAACGGAGCGACAGAGGCTTGTAGCTCCTAAACGGCGGCCTTTGAATCCTTGCAGTCCTGAGCGGTGGTGCCTGAGTTAGTCTGTTTGCTGTCTGTCCTCTCGGCCAGGTGCTTTGCTTGTCTGCAAAACAAGCACACGTGCAAACACTGAGCACCTAGGTTCCAGGACACGGGAATCCTAGATCAGAAGAATGAATCTGCAGAAACTGTGAAATGCACCCCTTGATACCTAGCTAGTGCAGCTATTAAACATGCTCATCATATCTTTTGTTTTTAATCTCTTATATAATAAATGCTTTTAATGAACAAATCATGTTGCCAATATGTGTATACTGTGTCCAAACTCTCTCTATACTTTGGAATTAAGTCACTGTCTTTAGCTCTGTTCTGATTGGCTGCTGTGTATTGTGCCTCCTCCATACAGACGTCTAGGCTGTGTGTGGGAAAGAAAAAAATAAAAATAAAAACAGGCTAAATGGGTGGGGCTAAACTGCTGTAGGCTGAACGGGTGGGGCTAAACTGCTGTAGGCTGAATAGGCAGGGCTAAAACACGATACACTGAATAGGCGATGCTAAACTACTGTAGGCTAAATGGACAGGGCTAAACTGCTGCAGGAATGAACAGACAGGGCTGAAGTGCTGTAGGCTAAATAGGTGGGGCTATACCAATATGGACTAAATGGGCAGGGCAAAAATCGCTGTACGCTCAATGGGCAGGGCTAAACAGCTGTATGCTGAATGGGTGGGGATTAACTGCTATAGGCCGAATGGCTGGGGCCTAGATTGCTACAGGGCAATTATATGGTTGGTGCATGGTTGTGACGTCACAACCACAATGAATTCAAAACATTTACATCAAACTCTTACATAAAAAACACCTTGAGGAAACCTCGCTGTTCTTTTATATGGGTTCTTTAGTGCTGAGCAAGTGGACAGAGCTGAAGGGAAGAGGGATCGTCCCCTGCAGAATAAAGGTGACTGATTTCTCACAGGGTTTTTCCTTCTGCTTTCCTCGCGGGCAGACTAGGCAGCGTTTCCCTCTCCGAGCAATGTGCTGCTTTATTAAGCTTCAGCCACTGAAAATAAAGCCCTCTAACCTTTTCTTACGACACACCTACTATGAAAATACTCTTGAATGGTCGGAACGATTTCCGTTTTGGTGTGCCCATCATTTCCACTCTCATATTTCATTCTCCACTGACCTACTCATCAGATAAGATAATGACCAGGGTGGGGAGAGGGGGAAAGCGAGAGAGAAGAAAAAGTATATGTATGTGTGTGTTTGAGTGTGTGTGTGTGAGAAAGAGAGAAAGAGATTCCCATAGCCTCACATTATTTGTGGATAAAGATTATGCAAAATGCTCTCATAATAAGAGGAGAACCGAAGTAGGCTATGGAAATGAGCACTGCTGAGTGTGTGTGTAATCAGCATTAGTAGATAAACCTAGACTTTGACATTTAAATGACATTTTGTGTGTGTGTGTACGTGTGTGGGTGTGTATGAGACACACTCAGACAGACAAGAAGTCCACCAGCCAAGGCATGATGTGTGTGGTACAGTTATTTAACAGAGCAATTGTTTATTGTAAATGATTAATAAATAGCACTATTTACTGAATACAGCAATAACCACAGGTCATACACAACATTTGAGCACCCCAGGTCAAAATCTCTGTTATTGTGAACAGTTAAATGAGCAAAAGATGACCTTTAAAATGACACACAAAGCAGCAGAGGGCAATAAGAAGACAGGAAAGCATTTTCAGGTTGCCACGTTTTAATAAAGACCAAGAAGACTTCCAAAAAAAACTGCTTGTACGATTGCTAGAAGGGCAAATCAAAGCTTCCCTTTTACTGCAAAAGGTCTTCAGTAAGATTGAGCAGACTCTAATGTAGTGGTGCACTGTTCTACTGTACAGCAACCCTGTGACCTGAGGAAATTGTTTTCCTTTATCCTCAACACAAAAGTCAGCTTCAGACATTTTCTAGGGAACATCTACACAAGGCTGATGCATTTTGTAAAACAAGTACGGTGGTCTGCATTGTGTTGTACTGTCTGTCTGCACTTGTGTTTCTGTCTGCACTGTGTTGTGTGTTGCACCATGGTCCTGGAGGAACGTTGTTTTGTTTCTCTGTGTACTCTGTACTCTGTATATAGTTGAAATGACAATGAAAACTTGGCTTGACTTGACTTTAAGTAAAAAACAGAACTTAGCCCCAGTATTTAGAACTTAGCCAGCTGTTTTAGTGGAACTTCCCTGTAGCAAAGTGGCTAATTCAGGGGTTCATGAGGACCAAGCGCACCATTCCACCTGCACCTGTACTCACATTTCACATGATCCATTTTCCACCTTGATTGGTCCATCCACCGGGTCCAGTCCTTGTTCTGAAAGCTGTTTCAAGGCACTAAGAGCAGCCTGTGGGGGAGAGAAATGTGTGTGAAAGTTCAGCACACTGCGAAATGGTAACTGAGCATATGAAAGCAATTCAGAACTTGATCTGATTTGACCCAAATCGACTCTCAATTCAAAATTAACTGACTGAACATGGCTTTACTCAGCTTTACTCAGCACCAACAGGAGCACCATAACCAAAAACAAAGCATTACATTCACAGGTTAGGGGAAATGTGCAAAAGAGAAAAGTACTGCTGGACTACAGCACACACACACACAAATACAGAGTCCAACATGACACGGAAAACAATGCCTGTTCCTGGTCTCCATCACACATCCTGTTAAAGCCTTTCAGCGCAGCTACAGAAACACTGCAATAACTGAGACAGGGCTGTCATCATCGGTTATCTCAACTATTCAGTGATCTACTGACTGTTTATACTGTTTAGAAGCTTCTAAAAAAGGGCCAAACTACAAAGATGGACTCAACTGAACATTAATAAAACATACACAGCCTTACAAAGACTGCAAAATACTTGCGTACATAACCACAAATGCATGTGTAAACAACCACATATGTATAAAGGTATATATATGTGTGTGTGTGTGTGTGTACACCATATGTAAACACAATAAAATACAGTTTATTGTCACATTTTTCTTTCTGATCACATTACGCACTTTTGCATTAGTTGCATTTTAGTAGTTTGAATTCACACCAACGGAGGCATGTTCATCCAAATTTGAGAGGTTGTGTGTGTGTATTACTCCGAGAGTGGACAGATCCACCTGGTGATGCTTTCAGACTTTTTCTCCAACATGCTGCCAATGAACACCAGATGTGCAGGATGGAGCGACCATGACATAAATCTAACAACAGCCCACTGGGGCCCAGGAGACACTCACACACACACACAGATGTGAGGGAGACACACACTTACTGCTATAGTACTTTCTCACCCATCATATTATATGCTGAGAATCCCGAACACACACACACACACACACTCACCTGATGTTTCTACAAGGATCAGAACATCAACAACAAAAATAGCAATTAAAGAAAGTGATAAAGACAACTAAAGAAATATAAAGACAACTACAAACAATTAAAGAAACAGTTCAAGACAACTTAAGACAAGTAACCACAAGTAAAGACAACAAGACAGTTGAAGACAAAAAAAAAAAGAATATATAAACGCAACTAAAGACAGTTGCAGACGACAAAAAGTAAATAAGGACAATAAAGACATGAAGGCAACTAAAGGCCACTCAGGATACACTAAAGACAGCTAAAGACAACTACAGACAACAAAAGGCCACTAAGGACACACTAAAGACAGCTAAAGACAACAAAAGGCCACTAAGGACACACTAAAGACCGCTAAAGACAACTATAGACAACAAAAGGCCACCAAGGACACACTAAAGACAGCAAAAGACAACTAAGCTGATGTACAGGCACTGAAAAAGTCAACTAAGCACAATTACAAATATAACTAAAGACAGCTAAAGACAACTACAAATACAACTAAACACAGCTAAAGACAACAACTACAAACACAACGAAACACAGCTAAAGACAACTACAACTACAAATGAAACTAAACACAGCTAAAGACAACTACAACTAAACACAGCTAAAGACAACTACAACTAAACACAGCTAAACACAGCTAAAGACAACTACAACTAAACACAGCTAAACACGGCTAAAGACAACTACAACTAAACACAGCTAAACACAGCTAAAGACAACTACAACTAAACACAGCTAAAGACAACTACAACTAAACACAGCTAAACACGGCTAAAGACAACTACAAACACAACTAAAGACAGCTACAAACAGCTAGACAACTACAACTACACACATCTAAAGACAACTACAACTACACACATCTAAAGACAACTACAACTAAACACAGCTAAAGACAACTACAACTAAACACAGCTAAGCACAAGAAAGACAACTACAACTAAACACAGCTAAAGACAACTACAACTAAACACAGCTAAACACGGCTAAAGACAACTACAAACACAACTAAAGACAGCTACATACAGCTAGACAACTACAACTACACACATCTAAAGACAACTACAACTACACACATCTAAAGACAACTACAACTAAACACAGCTAAAGACAACTACAACTAAACACAGCTAAAGACAACTACAACTAAACACAGCTAAGCACAAGAAAGACAACTACAACTAAACACAGCTAAAGACAACTACAACTACACACAGCTAAAGACAACTACAAACACAACTAAACACAGCTAAATACAACTACAACTAAACACAGCTAAAGACAACTACAACTACAAACACAGCTAAACACAGCTAAAGACAACTACAACTAAACACCGCTAAACACGGCTAAAGACAACTACAATCACAACTAAAGACAGCTACAAACAGCTAGACAACTACAACTACACAAATCTAAAGACAACTACAACTAAACACAGCTAAAGGCTGTATTTTAAGGGAAGCAACTCAAGAGCACATTCTGTACAGTAAGAACACATTTATTACAAAGGTTCTCCAAATAATACTGAAATGTTGCATTAGTTCACAGCACAGAGTAAACGAGACCTAATGATTCAGCAAAATCACCACTAAGAGTGGGAAACAGTCTGTGGTGAATGTAACACACACACATACACACTCTATGGAATGTCAGCCTTATCAGCTGCTGAAATCTCTGCTAGTGATGAAGGCTTATCTATAATGGAACATGCTGTCTAGCTACAATGAGCGCATTCCCAGCGTCTGTTATAAATCACATTCAAATTGAATTTCTTTGTTTGATTGATGGCGAGAGAATATAGGTCACAAAAAGGAGGAGGCAGACTTTCAGCAAAGGAACTGTTCAAAACACCCGCGAAACCATCAACAGGAGGTCCGATTTTTTCTTTAGGCTTTCGTAGTGACAGGAGGACAGCAGCAAACACTTCTTTCTCAAGTTCAATTTGACAACCTGGCTTTCAACCAACAGGCCCAAAGACAACGCCTGCAAGTCTGTCAGATCACTTGAATGGGAACACAACCAGTGTGTTCTATGTTTTCTGCGTGAATAAATGGTTAAGACGTGAACAAGTCATGAAGAGTGGGTTTGGTGAGAAATGCTATATTCTAGAGAAACTTTCCAGGTCGAGAATTGTTCACAGTGGTGGTGAATGGAACCCGAGGTCTCATACAGCTCCCTGCTAATACACCAGATGATTATACATGCACTGCCTGATGCCTGAGACACTGTTTTACTACAGTTTTCAGAAAGGTCTAGAACAGGTTTATAAAATCGTATATCATTAAAATGATGGAGGAGGCAAAAAATTTGTACTCCAAGGAACCTTTATTCGTCCAGATTTGCCACTGGTCAGATTCACTGGTGGTTTCACATTGTAAATACAATACATTTGCAGTGTAGTCTTGGCCTGTAGTCAAGGAAACCTGGCTAATAACCAGCAGACTCAAAGACAAATGGCCGTCTATCTGCAGTAACAACTCTTAACTGCAGCGTTATTTTTCTACCGAGACGGAGAGTGGGGATGAGTGAGATATCAACACAGGTGAAATGTGTTTAGGTTAGAGCGACAGTCTGGAAGTGGTCCATCCCTGCCCCCCCACCCCCGCCGCTACAGATAACACACACCAGCACTCAGCACACGCATTAGCAGACAAAATGGATCTGTCTCGGCCAAACGCTACTTTGCGGCCTTCATTCATCACCTTGCCGCTGGGTTCAAAGGACGGAGTGGTGGGGGGGAGAAATGAATGTGGAATGTGACTAAAGGCTAAATATGGTGGCGTGGACTAAAAGGGCGAGGTGGATGAAGAAGAGAGAGCGCTGTCAGAGGACAGGAGCCACTCATTTTTCTAGGTCACTTTAATGGCTTTTCTGATTGCATTTTCATTTCCTTCACTGCCTTGGCTAAACAGCAGTGATTCTCCAGAGAGCCAGTGACCAGCAGGAGTGGGGTGATGGATTGACAGAAATGGTGGGGGGGGGGCATCCCACCATCCACCAACAACATGGAAACCGTCAAACCAGCTGACAGTTTATCACTCACTATCCTGGGAGCAAAAGAGAGAGAGAGCATGCGTGTGTGTGTGTTGGGTTCAGATGCCACGTCCCTTAGCGAAGGTTAACACTGTACAGGCTTCTTCTTATAGCGATAGTTTGGCCAAAACACACACATGTACCTAGTTTCCTGCTTATATTCTAAATGCAGCCCATCAGAGACAGGTTTGGTGTTTGCACTGAAGCCACAAGGCCAACATAGCTAGCAATTAATAAGTGCTGATACTTTATCAATTAGGCTGGTGCTAACTGCAAGTCTACATAGACTATTAGAGATTACTTTAAAAGGAATTCCAACAATGTTTCTATAATTAAACAGTCGAGATGTGAACAAAGTCATTTAGAGTGGATTTGTGATTATGAATCCATTGTCTAATGCTTGAGACACTGTTTTACTGTAGCCCTGAAAGCCTTTTTGGCATAAAACGTATTCCTACAATTGCATATCACTGTAACGGCAGAGGCATACACGCATTCCATAATTTCCGCAAAATAAGTGTATTTTGCTCAGATTTGCAGCTATTATATATATATATATATATATATATATATATATATATATATATATATATATATATATATATATATAGCGAAACGCAATCCAAACGCAGCTGTGAAGCTACACAAGTCTTCTAAGTTTGATATGGAATTTTGATGACGGTATATTATATATATATATAAGGCTATGGAGACACTCAATTGCTGGCATGACTGCAAAGATATCTGTACACGTTTCTGTACCATGACTGTTTTGATGGCAACCATTGAATTATTGGCATTTTGACTTTTTGAGGAAAGTGTGTGTGTGAGACAAATCAGTGTTCATTGCAAATGTATGCAATTGAAGTAAGAGAAAAAAATACAATATTTTACCAAAAATATTTGTAAGAATATCTATAATCACCTGTCAAAGATTGTGTAAGTTGTGTAATATTCAATGTTTACAAGGATTTAAAATGAGTCTTCTGTATTATCGTGATTACTGTTAGTCCTATTCACCTGTAGCGTGAGTATGCTGCAAGCTGTGTGTATTATCAGATTTGATCATCTGTTGTGTTGTCTGCTTACAGCTGAAGCCTGAGTGCTAATCTGCTGGGCTACGCGTGCGTTTGGGCTTTCATTTCCCATGGTCCAGCGGAGGTTCCCACCGCAGCGCTTTTCTGGTCCGATCCAAAAGCATCAGTGTGGCTCCCCACCGCCCTTTGATCGCCATGCCGCCGTCTGTTTTGTTTGCCACCTCGTGGCGGAGAGGCGGAGGCCGCTGGCCGTTTAGCGCTCCATTAGTTTTGAGGACGAGGAGCAATGCTGCATCTTTGGCTCAACTAGAAACAGCCCTGTGATCTAAAACGCAATCAAACACTCTGCAGGTGTACACACACACACACAAACACACACTTCGTACTGCCTCACTCTTACTCACTCTCACACACACACAGCAGTGGTGAGTCTTTCACAAACAGTGGTGCAGATTCGGGCCTCCAACTGAATGGAAAACCAAATCCGGCTCTTTGTTTTCCTTATTACACAACGTCAGCTGCATCAAAGCAAACTAAACAGGCTTTCTGGTCAAAAGGCTGATGTCATCGCATCTGAGATGAAGAGAAAGGGATTAAAATATACGCATGTCACAGACGAAGACATTCTGAAGGATATTTTCCTAGACTAAACAATCGCTACGTTAGGAAGAGGGAAGCATGGTGGGTTTTAAAGGGCTCATATCATGGAAAGCAAAAATGTCACGCTTTCTTTAAAATGAAAGAGTGTGATGTCATACTTATGCAAATATGTGGGCAGGACTGGTCAAATTACCTGTGATTGTGGATTTAATGCGTTAGAATAAATACACATCCTGTACAGAGACACCTTCTACACATTTAAATACATAAATCACTGTTTGTTTATTAAAGTTTACTTTTATTTATTTTATTTGGGTGGGGGGGGGTCAAAAGATAAAAGGCAGCATATTTAACAGTTATGGTACAGGTAAACTCAGTAAATAAATAGAAATTGTGTTATATCATATTTAAGTTTACTTACACTTAAAATATCAAAATGATGGCATTTTAACAGGCATGCCCAAACTTTTGCATAAGACTGTAAGTCAACATCAAGGAAGTTTTAAACCATCCCATTCACTCCCACACACAGCCAGTCCGAATCAAGGACATTTGCATATCATAACAGCCAGCCTAATTCTAAGGGATGAGGGGTCAAAAAAAAAAGGTCAACCAACCTCGTGTTGCTTTTGTAAAAAGCGCTATAGAAATACAACTGATTTGATTTTGATTTGATCTCCCATGAAAGTCAGAGAGAGAGAGAGCTTTCCAAGAGAGCTGCCAGGAATCTTTAAAGAATAACACACTGTTATAAAAAACCTGATTGGCTGAGCCATGCTGTACAATTCTCCACAGATCAGCTGAATTCTGCATAGGTGCTACAGGTTAGCACCCAGTGAACACCATGCTGATGTGAGGAGGCTTCATCGAATAACCCAAATACTATTCCCCAAATATACCAACCTGAAATCTAAACTGACCTTGTTAGCTTGTGTCTCTGCTCTCATGCATAGTATGACTCTCCTCTTTAAACGGATAACAGATCTCTTCCTTTAAATGACTAAATTCTTGCTGTCTTTAAAATGTGACCAGTGGTCGGGGCCAAGCGTTAATATCTGATTTTCAATATCATATATGTAATATGACATATCATTGTTTTGCCCGACCATCTGACCTGCCCATCACAGGGAGAAAATGCTGAGCAACGTCAGAGACTCTGGCTGACACTGTGCTTCAATAACAGATATGCCACCATATGTTAGGATTCCCATTCACACTGACTTTAACTGTGAGGAAAATCATTGGAACACACAGCCTGCAGTGGATTTCCGCTTTAATACACCAGCAGTAATGTGATGCTGGTGGAAAGAGAATCCCCTCAAACTCCCCACTTCAAAGCTGTGGAGGCGACACACACTAACATTCCTGTGTCTTCTGAGATGAATAAACTAGTTTCTTGTGAGCAAGTCTGAAGAACAGAGTTTGACTTCAGGTCTCTCCTGAACACCCGCACGCGACACACTAGTTAAAATAAACAGCAATTTCCAGGTGTTTAGAACTATATCTTTGCACAAGTCTGGTGAACAGGCCTTTCATTTTCAGATATTTGCTCAGAATGCACCATGATTTTGGTGAATGATAACTTAGAACATAAAAAAAGGGAAACCCAGACCATGGCCCAAAGTGGACAGCAGTTCAAACAGAACCATGGCCCAAACTAGGCCTGTGGCTTAAAACAGACCAAGGTTTAAACCATACCATGACTCAAACTAGGCTGCAGAATCATGACTGAACTGAGCAGTGAATTAAACTGTACAGTGACCCAAACCAGACTGTGGTTTAAACAGAACTGTGGACTAACCCAAACCATTGTGCAAACAGAACTGGGGCCTAAACAGGACCTTTGTGTCAAACTAAACTGAGGCTCAAACCAGACTGTGGTCCGAAAAAAAACATTATCTAAATCAGGCATTGGCTCATATCTAACCGTGTCTTAAACCGAACCATGACTCAAACCGAACTGTGGCCCAAACTGGACTGTGACTTAAATCTAACTGTGGACCAAACTGAACCATGGCCCAGAAACCAAGCAACAACTGAACAATGAGAGAGGTGAACTATTTATCCCCCACTCAGAATACACTGCATTACACTGTTTTACACACACAATATATTTTACTGAATCAGACTTCTTACAATTCACATTCCATTTCATTAATAAGAGGAGTGTGAGACGTGTTAATGAGGGACAGTGAAGGACGTGTGAAGGTGTTGAGCGTTAATCACTCTGCTCATTCACTGCTGTTATCTCTACAGTCATAAACACAGAGCAGAGAAAGCAAGAAAGAGTTCCTCTTTGTTTGTGCCGGGGAGGGGGAGTAGGGGGGTTGGATGGGACTTCAGCGGCTGGGCAGAAAGAGCGGAGGAGAAAACGAAGAGTGTGTGTGTGTGTGTGTAAGCTGGAGCTGATAAGGGCAGAAATTCCTCGTCTGCCTCCTATTGGGCTCCTTCTTTGGTGTGATTTCACAGCTCATTGAGCCGAGGGCTGTGGTATGTCCTGTTTCCAGACGGAGACTCATCTGCTGCAGCTGGGCTGAGGCCGGCGCAAGGCTTTCTTATGGGTGTAAAATACACTTACAGAGGGGTCTGAGGGTATCCCCTCGCTGTAGGGAAACACGACTAGGAAAACTTTTAACTTTTAACTTTTGTAGGGAAACTTTTAACAAACTACCTACCATTTTTGTATATATGATGTTTGTAAAATCGCTGTCAGGGTTCCTGCTGTGCTGAGAACGGTCCACCGCCCCAATAATATCTGGTCAGAGGTGATTCTATGGTGGTCTCTTCCCATTGTTAAACCGGCATTATGTGAGAAGCAGCATGTGGACTGAGGCTGTAGAGTAATATTACATTTTACACAAATATAACTTGCGATCACCCAGCTCCCAAAGTTTAATTTGGAATCTGTTACTAAAAATAAAGTAATTTTACTTCAGTATTAATTAGCAGCACATTTAAATTGTGTGGCTATATTATTTATACTAACACAAAGATCGGGATCAGCCGATACTCCGCACTAGATCAGATTGTGACATCTCTAATTCTAATGATACATAATGTTGTTCCAATAGAAAGTATTATCTTGTTGCTGTCAGAGCTAAACCTCCTGTCTCTAAAAATAAATAAATAAATAAAATGGTACATTTACAGAAAAAAAGCCACAAACTAATTTTAATAACTTCCTATAACTTTTAAAGGAGGTTTATTTATAAGTATTGATCTGAAGTAAATGATGTCGGTAAAGTCCACACAAGCTCTCAAACACACCCACTCCGTGTCTGTACCCAGTTTGTGCTGCTGAGGGTGGGTTATGCAAACAGACAGGTGTGAAGAGAGCCTGAGAAATACAGACATGCCTGTAAGCGTGTCTGAGACTGAAACTAATATTATGGTTGACTGAAATCCAAACAATATGTAAATGAAGTTTCCAAAGAGAAAGCTGATAGCATACAGTTCTGTGCAAAAGTCATCAGTTACACTACGTTAAAACTGTGCATCTCAGCAGAGAGTGTGATTATCTGTAAAACTCTATATAACATTAGAATAAACCCTAATAAACATAAAGTCAGTGGTCAGTGAGTGTGTTTACTGTAAAACTCTATATAACATTAGAATAAACCCAAATAAACATAAAGTCAGTGGTCAGTGAGAGTGTTTACTGTAAAACTCTATATAACAGAATAAACCCTAATAAACATAAAGTCAGTAGTCAGTGAGTGTGTTTACTGTAAAACTCTATATAACATTAGAATAAACCCAAATAAACATAAAGTCAGTGGTCAGTGAGTGTGTTTACTGTAAAACTCTATATAACAGAATAAACCCTAATAAACAAAGTCAGTGGTCAGTGAGTGTGTTTACTATAAAACTCTATATAACATTAGAATAAACCCTAATAAACATAAAGTCAGTGGTCAGTGAGTGAGTTTACTGTAAAACTCTATATAACAGAATAAACCCTAATAAACATAAAGTCAGTGGTCAGTGAGTGTGTTTACTGTAAAACTCTATATAACATTAGAATAAACCCGAATAAACAAAGTCAGTGGTCAGAATGTGTCCTTGGTCAGCAAAGTTACAGATATGTTGCTTAGAAGAACACAAGCAAAAGAACACGGGTTTGGTTGTAGACTTCTCTGTGAAGGTCAGACACTGTTTAGATCTGTTAAATTCCACCAGCAGCTCACCTGCCTTGCTTAAACAGAGAACTGATTACATAAACTGGGTGTTGGATGGGAACTGGGAATACTGGCCTAACCCTGGGAGAAATTCTTGGTGCGAACACAGAAGATTTTGTTTGCATGTATTCTGTATTCATGTATTCAAAGTGTTTATGAAAAAATAAGCTCTAACTGCCCAAACAAACCTCTTTACAGCTCAGTTTCTCAGACACCCTAAGACTTTTGCACAGTACTGATGTTAGCAGTAGATGTCAGTCATTAAATGATCATGAACACTCCTGAATTGTGTGCAAACTTCTTTAAGTATTAACAACATACTGCCCCGCCTGGTAATAGTTACACCACTGGACCCACAGCCTGCTGAGCTAAAGCTGAGAGGTCCATCCAGCCAGGTGAGGGATTATTTTCATTACGCTGGCCGAATAAAACTCTTGTTCTCCACTGCAGGACACACACTGCCTGCTGCCACGGGATGGTGGTTCCCACACCTGACTGCCAACACACACACACGCACACACACACACACACACACACACACACACACACACACACACACACACACACACACACACACACACACACAGAGAGAGACACATCCAAATTGCGGGCCTTGGACAGCCTTAGTTAGGAAGCTAGAAACATCCATAATGCACGTTCAAACAGCCTCCAATCAAGCTGACTTTGATCTTGTCTTGGCTCACGGCTCACACGTATCAATTCAATAGAACATTCTTGACACTAAATTTAATTACTTTTGCTGCCTCTATACCAAACTACATTTTCAACTTAGAAGTTTCTGTTTGTACGTCCACCAACAAATGCTCGAATCAGAAATAAGATAAGGAAGCAGCTCACGTTGAGTTGGGGGTTAACAGTTGGGGGTTAGATTCCTTGCTCAAGGGCACTTCAGTCATGTCCTGTCGGTCCAGGGGATCAAACGGGCAACCTATCGGTCCCAATGCTGCTACTGTAAGCTTCAGCCCACGGCTGCCCCTAAAGCTGCCACTTCCCGTCATGTTAGCTGTTCTGGTGGCAATGTTAGCGTTACAGTTGGCCAATTCAGACATTTTGATACAGGGAAGATTTAATCTGAATCTGAAACACGAGGGTGAACAGTAGCCACTCTGAGATCACACTAATGTTTTCTCTTCAGTAATGGCTTCTTTTAAGCCACCCTCTCATACAGGCCAGCTGAACATGGTGCTCTTTACTGGTGCCCCTTTACTCCAGTCTCGGTCCCGGAACTCTGCAGCTCTTTCACAGTGATTGCTGCCCTCTCTGTGGCTTCCCTTACAAGCTCCCTTCTTGCTCTGATGCTGAGTTTCAAGGGTCTGCCTTGTCTAGGAAGCGTCTGGGTGGTATGATGCAGCTTCCATTTCCTCACAGTTGATCTAGCAAAGCTCACTGGGATCTACAAACAACTGGATGGTATTGTGTAGTGTTTTCAGATCTTGTATACGTCTATAACCTTCTTTCTTCTTTAGAAAGCTCTCTGCTCTTCATTTTCACAGCTTTCCCCTTAGGTTCACAGTCTGTGTAATGCTGCTTGAACTAAGGACGTCTAAGGTGTGTCCTCATTAGGACAACATCTTTAATCTGTTTACACTTTGAAGTCCTTATGTTAGTATCATACTGCAGTTGATCTTTAAAAAAAAAATGACAGCACACACACACACACACACACACACACAAAGCAAATCTGTAATCCACAAGAATCTGACAGCTTTAAAGAGGGGGGTGGGATATGTGTGAAAGGCGCAGTATAACCATCTGCATTCACGCCGCTGGCCAGGCTAATCAAAATTCCAGATTCTGCCTGTGCATGGAGCGGATCCAGATCGCAGGGTCAATGATGACCGTAACGTCCCTGGGGACAGCGACTCCACTGACATGGGAAGTCATAAATTAGGAGGCAAGATGCAAAGGCATGCCATGTGCCATTTAGCCTGGAGAAACTCGCCCTATATGCTTTATCGCTCTGAGGACAAAAACGATCTGGTGTAAATGTTAACTAAAACTTAAAAAATATATATATTTTGACAACAATAATGACCACAATCATTGAAGACACCTTGACATTTTAATTGACTGATAAAAAAAATATGAATAAAAACTAACAAATCTGCAATATTTTAATATTTCTTTTGTCAGTTATGTGGCATCAGCAGTATAATCTGTCACAGGGCTGAATTTGCCACATTATTTGCCTATATCTAATAGGAATTTCCTGTTCTGCCTTAAAAGTTCATGCATTTACAATCAGCATTCAGGGCTATTGAATGTAACAGCTGCACTATTTAAAAATAGTGAAAAAATTTTGAAAATAAAGCTGGCAAATAAAGAGTCAATTTCATCTTTAAGACATTCACTGTAATCTTCCTCTTCAGTCTGTTAGTTTTTATTTTTATTTTACCAGTCTGCACTAAGTGGACTAAACATATCCTCACACCATTGGCCACAACCACCATACTTCACTTTTGGTATGGTGTTTGTTGAGGAATGTTAAGTACCCCACATAGATTTCATATAATTATTTTAATATACCAATTTCTGTCTTGTGTTTCCTCTGTATTTAATGATGTTGCATTTGTTTGTTCTAGTTTTGATGACATTTTATGGTATAATCTGATTAATTTATTATTCTAAATTCTATATCTATCGACTACCAATTCTGTGTGCAAATGTTTCTCAACGAAGCGAATGAGTTCTCAGAGTTCAGGTGCATAAGAGAATCCCAAAACTGCATGCAAAAAGTCAGTGCTAAAAATGGTATTTTTTCCACCAGATCAAAGCAGAATAGTGCATAAAATCGCACCAACAGCTATGCAGCATATTTCTGGGTTACGTGTAACAGTCAATACTTTTCTGATAATGACTGTATGAAGTTTTGAATAAACGATTGCGTAACTGATGGGGAAACAGTGTGATTAAGTGAATTACTCTGTAACTGAACACACATGGTGCTCTGCAGCACATCTGTGCTCATTCAGCTCCATTACAGCATCATGAAATTACATTCTGCACATGTTCAGATTCCCAGTCAGATTACATACATGCGCATACACACACACACACACACACACACACACACACACACACACACACACACACACACACTATGTCCTTTTGAGGGAGGAACGTGCTTGAGAAATGTGTCTACAGATTCATGAGAGAAGAGATACCAATCATAATGGTTTATGATAGACTGGTGGCTGAAATACTGTTCACAGATAAATGGGGAAAATAAATGATTATCAGTGTCATATTGGAATTACAACTAATAACTGTGGAGGTTTTTCACAGATTCAGCAGAACTGCAGTTTGGAACCAAAGTGCAGTTGAATTTCAGCGAGTGCATTAAAGACCGTATACTTGATTCTCTCGGTCCAGACCAAAGCACAAACCCATCAACTGTCATATTTACGTTCTGTTTTGTTTAGCGTTCCCACTGATTTTAAGCTATGTTCACACAGCAGGTGGATGTGGCCAACACCGGATTTACTGTCTGAATTTGATTGTGTTGTTCACATTGTCTTCTTAATGTGGCCTGAATCTGACATTAATCTGAACAGATCACGCTGCTGAGCTGAACGACATGCACAAAACACCATCACTCCACCTTCAACGCTTCAACAATGCTTCATGCTCATCCAACACATTGCTGTCCCCTGTCTTTCTCTCATTTATTTAGAACTCAGAGAGAACTGAGATACAAACTGGATAACGAGGCTCGATCTGTGTGTAGAAGCAGCTTTGACTCTTTTCCTCCTCTCTCTAAACATCCTCGAAGCAACCCTGACTTTACAGTGAAGTAGTTCATTTGTTTTTTCCTGTTAGAGAGTGCCATGCTTCTTTGTTTATAACACTGGTCCACATGTCGTATTTGTAATTTTGGCATCCAAATACATTCACGTCAAAACTGCATTGGAACCTTGTCAATTACAGAACCCAGAGCAGGCCGGAAGACCAAAATGACTGCTTGTCCTGCGACGAAGGAAATGTTCATTTACCTTTTCTTTGAGCAAACCGCACCGACTAAGGACAAACGCACAAGGATTTGTTTAAATCAAACCAAACTGGCCACTGCAAAATGCAAATACTGACCAGGCGCCATGTTTCACTCTGTTAATGCTACAGATGCTAGCAGCATCAGCAGCATTCAGCTGAGGACGTCTAGGTTGCGGGAAACCTTCAGCTTTTGACTCTAGAAGCCTTCCTGTGGTGAAGAAGGCATCCTCTTTAGCTTTTATACTAATGGTGCGATGTATACTTTTAAAAGTTGAGTCAACCAACTTCTGGCACCTATCAACTGGTATTCCTGCCCAGAATGCTTTGACTACATCCCACAATTCATTTGCATTTCTTGGTTTTGCTTCAGAAACGGCATCTTTGATGTCACCCCACAAGTTTTCTATCGGATTAAGGTCCGGGGTTTGGGCTGGTCACTCCATAACCTCTATTTTGTTGGACTGGAACCAAGATTTTGCTCGTTTACTGGTGTGTTCAGGGTCATTGTCTTGTTGAAACACCCATTTCAAGGGCATTTCCTCTTCAGCGTAAGGCAACATGACCTGTTCAAGTATTCTGATATATGCAAACTGGTCCATGATCCCTGGTATGCAGTAAATAGGCCCAGCACCATAGTAAGAGAAACATGCCCATATCATGATGCTTGCACCACCATGCTTCACTGTCTTCAGAGTGTACTGTGGCTTGAATTCAGAGTTTGGGGGTCGTCTGACAAACTGTCTGCCGCCCTTGGACCCAAAAAGAACAATTTTACTTTCATCAGTCCACAATATGTTTCTCCGTTTCTCTTTAGGCCAGTGGAGGTGTTCTTTGGCAAATTACATCCCCTTCAGTACATGTCTTTTTGTTAACAGTGGGACTTTGCGGGGACTTTTTGCTAATAGATTAGCTTCACACAGGCGTCTTCTAACTGTCACAGTACTCACAGGTAACTTGAGACTGTCTTTGATCATCCTGGAGCTGACCATTAGTTGAGCCTTTGCCATTCTGGCTATTCTTCGATCCATTCGAATGGTAGTCTTGTGTTTTCTTCCACGTCTCTCTGGTTTTGCTCTCCATTTTAAAGCATTGGAGATCATTTTGGCTGAACAGCCTATTATTGTCTGCACTTCTTTATAAGTTTTACCCTCTCCAATTAACTTTTTAATCAAAGTTCGCTGTTCTTCTGATGTCCACGCTGCTATGATTTTGAACACACCCCTTTCAATTAATTATTCAAATACACAGACTCAAGAGCATGCATATCATGAACGCTGAGTCTGTTGGTTTTCTAAGAATCTACTGCACCAACTGGTACATTGTTTGTCATGTGGTAATATAATTTATACCAAAAACTGGTATAGTCATATTGGACTGCTATTATTTTGAACACTACTGTACCTTTGCTGTCTTAACGTCCGCATTCCACAGGACTGAATTTTACCATGACAATGCAGGATAGGTTGTCTTCTGATGACTCTTCTGTGTAGGTCACATTTGAGCAGAATCTCACTGAAGGTCTTTTGAAGTCAGGTTTTGATAGGCCTTTCTAGAAATCCTACAGTTTTCTCTGAAAGTCTTGGTCTTCCAGACCTCAATTTGACCTCCAATGTTCCTGTAGATTCTTAATTACATTGCAAATGAAGGGAACACTGAAATACTTTGCTTCCTACAGGTTTGTCCTGCTTTGTGGGCATCAAATATGAAAAGTTTCAGAGTGCTAGACAGCTACTTTAGAAGGAATCCAAGGCTGCTGATTGTTGTATAAAGTGATGACTTGCATCACAGCCCTAACAAACCAAATTAGGCCTGAGCCCTTACTAAGTTATCTGTGAGCTAAAATCTCTTGAGATGCCAAATCATCATTCAAGTCTTCTTCTTTAACTTCACGCCTTTTAGAGGTCATTTCACCTTCCAGTCACTTACCTAATCACAGTAACAAAATTTGAACAGGGGTGTCCAAACTTCTGCATGCCACTGTATGCACTGGGATTGAAGCGTTCATACAGGAATCTATCCGTGGATCATACGATAACAATCAGTGGGATATTCCACAATGACATCAAACACTTTACTGTCCATGAGTAAGCAAGACCACAACAAGAGGATTCCCTTCCATTCAGCCCTGAAGCATCTCTCTCTCTTTCTCTCTCTCTCTCTCTCTCTCTCTCTCTCTCACACACACACACATACACACACTCACACTCTTCAGTCCCATCTACAAAGATCACCTTGGGCAAGGTGGAAAAGCTGTGGGTGGAACTGAAGATCCTGCCAATCAGATTGCAGCATGCAGGGGCTCTCCCTGTTTCCTCCCACAGATGCCATCTCACTCGCTAATCCAGCTGGAGAGATGCAGGCTGATTAATGGAGCGCAGGGAAGTGCCAGCCTCGCCGATAAGCGGCGAGCAAATGCAAACGTCGGAGCGGCTTATCGGCACTCAGCTGTCATGCCGCTACATACCTGCTGGAAAAGACCTTTAAACTGGGGGCTTAACGATGGCAAAACCGCGGTTTAGCGCGGGCGGCTAATCACTTCCTGCCATTTGCATGAGTAATAAACTGAGAGGAGGGAGACGAGATTCAGGCTGTATCAATCAATAGCCATAATCACACAGGGCCCTCCCCCTCACGGCCCTTCGTTATTACTGACTTCAGATCCTACTTTAGCAATAGTTTGTCCAAAAATGTACATTTGAACTGCACTCATTAATAATACAATTAATTTATTGCTAAATATATAAATAATAGGTGCTTATACACCACCAATTAGCATGATGTTCAGTAACTGCTTCTTATGTGGTTTTTGACACTGGATGACACTGTTATCTATAAACACGGATAAAGTAAGGACAATTCGGGCTTCAGTTAACAGGGCTAACTGATATGAAAACGTTGTACTGATACATATATTTATATATTTATATCTTAGGTGTTCATTTTTATACACCAGCAAACATTTGGCTGTGTATGCATTTAGATTTACATTTAAGGCATTTAGCAGACGCTCTTATCCAGAGCGACTTAAGTGCTTTGCTATTTACCCAAAAAAAACCTCAGCTAGTTTGAAATAATTCAAAGATACCTCCAAGTTTAGACACTACTAAACACAAGTCAGTAAGGAGACCACTCTGCTAATCGCCCAAATACTCTCGGGTCTTTAGTCTGTGTTTGAAGACAGCGAGCAACTCTGCTGTTCGGAAACCCAGGGGAAGTTCGTTCCAACACTTTGGTGCCAGGACAGAAAAATAGCCTGGACGCTTGTCTTGCGTGGATTTTGAGGGATGGCGGGTCGAGCCGAGCCGTACTTAAAGCTCGAAGGCCTCTTGGTGCGGATCGGCTTTTGGTCAGTGGATATTACACAGTGGGACTTCATCGTTACTGGCTTCATTTTGGCTTTGTTTTGTCACCAGGAGGTTGTGGGTTTGAATCCCTCTACCATTTGTCCGTAAAAAGTTTATCATTATCATCAACTTTTCTGTGATGTTGATAAATGCATGGTTCATCAATATCTGACAATATTACTGAGCCGTTAAGGGAAAGTGTGAACCACCATGGTTCAACCGCGTTGTAGAACCCCCACCAATCCTCTAAACAGTCCACAGTCTCCTGGAGTAGAACAGTTATGAAGAACATTCTGTGTTTAAAGTGGAAATGATGTACATGGTGTTGTTCCATTTACATGGGAAAGTAAAATCGGATCTCATCTGATCACACATTTTAATGAGACATGTAAACAGAATCCGGTCAAAGTAGATCCAGATACACCATCCAGATACACAACTCATGTTAATGCCAGGTGTAAACAGGCCCATACAATGTCAGATGCCACATAAGCAAGTTTGGTAGAGATTACTGAGCAACTCACACACACAGTTTGAGGAGAGTGCGTGGCGATATAGGCATGCAGTTAGCACCATGCTAATTGGTGCACCTAAGCTTCTATTGTTTATAGCAACATTAGCCTTGTATCTCCAATGCTGAAACTAAAGGATGCACCAAACATCCTTGGCTGGTGTGAAAATGTATTTATTTATTTAATTTTATCCCTTTTATTCTATTGCTTTAACTTAGGAATCAGCACATCCCTGGCTACTTGTAAACCAAGAATTTGAGACACACAGCAGACAGAGTGAAAGGAAGCCGGCAATAAATACAGAGAGTGGATTCTTTTAGCATTCTGATCACCCACTGAGTACACAGTAAAAAAGGATGCAGGTAATTTTACACAGCTGTGTGTGTGGGTGTATATATGTGCCTTACAGGTAACCAAACCCTGTAACTGGAGAGGTTCTGCAGTCAGACAGCATTTTACACTCCTCCGCTCCGTCCCGGCGCAGCGCTAACGCAAAACACCAATAAACTGCTCAAGATGCCCAAAATAAGGCAACCACATTAAAGAACTCTTATCATGAAAAATGTCTTCCTTATTTACTATATGAACATTAATGGAGTTTTAAAACATTTTCGTACACAGATAAGCTGCAAAAACAGCTTATACTGCATCTACTGTTTTTTGTAACATCACCAAAAAAAAAAACAATACAGCCCCACCCATTCAGCCTATAGCAGTTAAGCTCCGCCCGATCATCCTACAGCAGTTAAGCTCTGCCCATTCAGCCTACAGCAGTTAAGCACCACCCATTCAGCCTATAGCACTTTAGCTCTGCCCATTCAGCCTTTAGCAGTTTAGCCCTCCCCATTCAGCCTACAGCAGTTAAGCTCTGCCCATTTAGCCTTTAGCAGTTTAGCCCTACCTATTCAGCCTACAGCAGTTTAGCCCTCCCCATTCAGCCTACAGCAGTTTAGCCCTCCCCATTCAGCCTACAGCAGTTAAGCTCTGCCCATTTAGCCTTTAGCAGTTTAGCCCTACCTATTCAGCCTTTAGCAGTTTAGCCCTCCCCATTCAGCCTACAGCAGTTAAGCTCTGCCCATTTAGCCTTTAGCAGTTTAGCCCTACCTATTCAGCCTACAGCAGTTAAGCTCTGCCCATTTAGCCTTTAGCAGTTTAGCCCTACCTATTCAGCCTACAGCAGTTTAGCCCTCCCCATTCAGCCTACAGCAGTTAAGCACCACCCATTCAGCCTACAGCAGTTAAGCTCTGCCCATTCAGCCTACAGCAGTTTAGCCCTGCCCATTCAGCCTACAGCAGTTAAACTCTGCCCATTCAGCCTTTAGCAGTTTAGCCCTCCCCATTTAGCCTACAGCAGTTAAACTCTGCCCATTCAGCCTTTAGCAGTTTAGCCCTCCCCATTTAGCCTACAGCAGTTAAGCTCTGCCCATTCAGCCTACAGCAGTTTAGCCCTGCTGCCCATTCAGCCTACAGCAGTTAAGCTCCGCCCATTCAGCCTTTAGCAGTTTAGCCCTGCCCATTCAGCCTACAGCAGTTAAGCTCTGCCCATTCAGCCTACAGCAGTTTAGCCCTGCCCATTCAGCCTACAGCAGTTAAGCTCTGCCCATTCAGCCTACAGCAGTTTAGCCCTGCCCATTCAGCCTACAGCAGTTAAGCTCTGCCCATTCAGCCTACAGCAGTTTAGCCCTGCCCATTCAGCCTACAGCAGTTAAGCCACGCCCATTCAGCATATAGCAGTTAAGCCATGTGGTTTCATGTTATAAGGAGTATTTCAGGTTGGTCTGTTTTCTGAATGAGGCACAATACTGGCCAGCCCTTTGGAACAGAGCTCATTTACATACATGCATCAGTCCTGAAGTTACAGTCTGTGTAATTCCAAGGGATAAAAAGAGGTTGGAAAATGGTTGTGTAAAAATGGAAAACTCAAGGAAACATTAAATCCAATAAAAACGTCGGGCATGTGCTCTTGAAATAATAATGATCATGTTGATCTTGTTACCAGAGCAACATGTAATGTATTTGTAATGCCTTACGTCAATATGACATACTAAAAACAACACTTGTCCTGCCTTCTAGTTAGTGATGAAAATAAAATCTGCATGCTAAGACCTCCAGGCCAGAGGCCCTCAACAAAATCTTAGAGGGAACAAAGCGCTGTTTTTGTAACATGATCCACCTCAGGCTGTCCTCTGTTACGTCAGAGCCTGTCGCTGGCCTATAAGAGGCGTGCGACTGATGAAATTTCATACCGAATTCAATAACAAGCCTGAGCACACTGAGTAAATTATAGAGAAATCTCAGTCATTTGACTGGGACAGCAAATACAGAAGAAATGACCTTCCTTCAGCTAGCAGTCCACTAACTAACCGTGACAAATCACCACAGGTCTGCGGGTTTACATGTCTGCAGGCTTTACGGTCTTATGGCGAACAATGCAATCCAGCTCGGGGACAAACGGATTACAGCTGTACTATACTAAACACTTTGTATTCCCACTAGCAAATGCAACAGGGTATAGTGTGCTAACACCCATGTGCTGGAAGTGCACACTCTGAAGCCACAGGCTGCCAGTGGAAAGGGAGCAGCCAATTTTTTTTTTTTTTTTAAATAGCCAATCACTTTGGTGTCTCAATTGGCAGAATCGTGAGGTATGTAGTGTAAAAAGTCAAATGTCCAAATGATTTATACTTTTTTTATATATTTAAACTGACTGTAAGTGAAGTGCAATCGTGGACATTAAGTTTAGTGCAACCATGAATATTAAGTGGAGAAAACAAAAGGGAATGAGGGTAGCATGGTCACAAAAATGAACCTCTATCGTAGCCGTGGGAACGTCTGTAGCCTAACCACCGAAAAGAGTGTAGCCTAATCACAGAAACAAGGATGCAACCAAAAATGAAAATGAAGTGCAGCGTAACTATAGAAATGAGGTGTACTGTAACCATGGCGACTGTTAAAGAGTAACCATGGAAACGGGTGTTCTATAGTCATGGAAATGTGTATATCACACTGATCATATGACAGTGGTGCAGTTCAGTCAATGGCCATGTTAAAAATCTGCCTTCCAAGGGCTGACCTGGGCTGTGTTCCAAACCGAATATATTCACAACGAAAAGTACGTCAAAACAGTACTCTACCATTAGTAGTGCATTCCTTACTTTATTACATTACATGCAGTACAGTGGTAGCAGAAGTAGCATGCTGGTTTGGCCTCGGCCTTGGATTCATTTGCCCATGATTCAGCGCTCACTCGCACCCAAAAACCCAGCAGGTCAGCGGTCAAACCACAGGTACGTCCGGTTCGCACCACAGCTCTCTCACTCCTGTTCCAGTGGCATGTTTGAAAGCGGCAGAACGGTAATGGATTCACAACGGTTTGCGGTTCGGGTTTATGGGCTCCCTCACACATTTTTTACAGCACGGCAAACAGACAGTAAACACCAGGCGCTGTAATTTAACACATGATTAGGACGGAGCTAATTAGCCTGCGGTCAGTAAAGCCGAGAGGAGAGTCGTAAAGGCCAGTGGAGACGGCTCTGGAGGCCAGCTTTCGCAGCTGGGGCCGACAAACGAAGAGAACAGATTTCACCCTCTCCTCCGGAGAAGATTCCTTTATTCTTCTGCTGTCCATATCAGAGGTCAGCGCGCTAATGGACACCGCATGGCCTTCACAGCCTCCCAGAACATTCCCTCGCTCACGGACTTCTTATAAATCAGTGCACTGGGTGCTCTGGGAAGGCCTGAGGATCTCTTATTACACTCGCCGTCCTGCAGAGCAATGCGTTACAACACTTTTTTTTATGTGAAAGCACGAGAGAATTGTGTATCTGCTGAAGAAACTGGATCAAAAGTAATGGCAGATACACACAAGCACTTTAAAGGAGTTTGATGAAGTATGTAAACACTGACATGCCTAATTCGATGCCCAGTACATGTATGCACATATATGGAAACCACATAGCAAAAACCTGCCTGCACATTTAAATACACTATCTGACCAAATGTTTGCAGACACCCCTTTTAATGACAGCATTCAATGACTTGAACGACCGCAGCCACTGCTGACACAGATGTGCAAATGCACCCACACAGCTTGTCTAGTCCCTGTAGAGAGTTACTGCCAACAGAATAAACGTTAACCTATTGGCACCATGTCTAATACCAGGTGTGGGCTAGAGGGGTAAAAAGCCCCCCCCCGGCATTAAACTGTGGAGCAGTGGAATTGTGTGTATTTTCAAATCTGTCTTTAAGCCATTTTAATGTAAAGAAACTATGTTACTGTGATTTTAAGACTGAGATATGTAAATGAACTCTGTTTTGAATGGCTGTTGTGTTTTGTGCATAGTGGTACATTCAGGTGGCTGCTGAATGCTGGTGTGAAAGTGACCATGAAGTGTCCAAATTCATTTATTGCTTCATATATTTTAGCAAACTAAATAGTTCACCCCTATATAGCGCAATAATAATAATAATAATAATAATAATAATAATAATAATGGAGTACCGTAAAGCATCTGGTCCATGGTAAGAGTGTTTGATGAGTGAGTTGAGTGTAGAAATCACAGAAAGCACTCCTATATTATTTGAATCTCACAGTGAGAGCCAGCCAGGCTAAAGTACAGCCTCCACACAGCAGGGTTAGTTTGACACACTGTTACTGTAACTCAGAATCCCAAAGTAAACAATTAGAAGTGCATATACATTCCCAAGAGCTGACATTTGGGACACAGGTTGATCCGGAGGGTTCTGTAGATGTGATGGAAATAAAGTCCAGCTGAGTTTGAAGGGGCTGATAGTAGCTGTTCTACTTTGTGGTGCAGAATTAACGGATCAGTGTTCGACACAGCGGCCTCTTCTCACTGACCACATTTACATCATTTAGAACAGATCATTTTTAATGTGTTTGAGTTGGAAAGCTTGTCTGCTTTGAACAGAATATGGTTGTACTGAATGAACTGAATGTTTGTATGGATTTACCAGACTGATTATTGACTGTTACAGCTCACCCCTCAGTCTATTATGGTTAACCCCGCCCATCTATACAGATTTGTAGCAGGGATGTTTAGACTGCCTCTCACTCAAGTACTTAAAATGAGTGAGGTTGTGTGAGGTGTGGCTAGAAACCTGTTTGTAATTTCGAACAGAAAGTGAGATGAATGTTTTTTTTGTTCTCCAGGTGAAAGCAGAATGCAGAATATGTGGCGGTGTATGTGTTTGTGTGTTGGAGGAAGGTTATTTTATGGTCTGGTCTCGAGAGCGCAGTGTGTGAAAGCCGACAGCATCTCGGCGAGCTCGTTTTGGGAAGTGCTGAACACACACTGCAGAGAGAGGGCTGGTGTTTGTTTTAGCAGCGGGAGTGTGTGACACCTCGGCCGTAATCGGTGTTAACCCCAAGTGTCCGTCCGCTTTATGGCGTCTGGCTCTTGACGCGTGAGAACGCTTTAGAGAGAGATGAGAGAGAGAGCTCAGACAGATACAACAACATTCTCAGGTTACTGAGCTCTGCTCTGCTGCAGCGCCACTGATTTAGGAGCTTACAATTAATACACACTTTACAGCTTCCTCCTAAACATGCACACACAATACACTGACCACACTACACTGAACCTAGTGCTGAGCAATGACACTATTTAGCTTCACAAAGCTTTCTAAATACCTCACACACATCAAATGTGAATGAGCTCAACAGGCCAGCATTATTTAAGTTAACAGGTTAGAATGAATACAGCACTGTAAATGAATCTGCTTGAATTTTGAGTCTGAAGTTAATACTTCAGCATTAAGTAAGTTGTAAAATTATCATTATCGTTAAATTCAAATGTCTTTGCACTAATAAAGTAACTAAGAAAAAAAAAAGTTTATATTTTAGCATAAAGAAACTTGTCATGGTATCACCATTTAGTTTAATGCCTTAAACTGACATTAGTATAGCTAAAAGGTTATCAAAAAACTTTGGTAAAATAAATTCTGATAACAAAAAAATAATTCGTACAATAATAGTTAAAGTATTCTTAAAAGTACTATTAGCACTATTAAAGTGACCAAAAATATGTAATAATTAATAAACTGAAAACAACTAAATATAATTAAGTCCACAATCATAAAGCAAATACATTTAGAAAGTCAATAAATTAGGAAATAATATTGCTAAAATGTTAGCATTAACAAAATGAAAAATTTCACAATAATAAAGTTAATAAGTCATCGTTAGATTTAATTCGTTCAATTTTACTGTTCACACAAAGTTATTCAGAAAGCATTAATAAGAGTTAATAAAATAACATTCGACATTCACACATTTTAATACATTTGTTCTGAAACATTCAAATAACTTAATAATTATTAATAAAGCATTTTTAAGCAAATAAAAGTTAATGTAAATAGTATTTATAATAATAATAGCAATTTATTGTTTAATTTGTTTTCATGATATACTGGTACACATCACACATCAGCCAGCAGTAACTGAGATGCAGAAACACACACACACACACACACACACACACACACAGCTGCCTTAAATGTGGTGAGGTAATACAGTATCAGTAATGGTGGGTATAATGAGAGGAGTCATTTGCAGCAAGAACACCCCGTAACTTACAGCTTGTCAGGATGGAAATAATAAAAATGAATGCTGAAATGAATAAATCAACACATCTGGGGATCATGTTTCATACGTGTGAATAAAAAAACATCTTGTGGGTTATTATTACTGAAAAACATCAATTAATGTCTCGTGTTCCTGCAATTAGTGGCTGAACTTTTTTTTTTTGGAGAAGCAATCTCAGATGATTAATGCTCAACCACAAACCCCACGTCACATATCAAGTACACTAGCACATTTCTGTATCTCAATCTTTAGTTTCCCACCAGAACTAATTTTTTTTTTTTTGCGTTCAAGTATCTCTACCCATGGTTCATTTCTGATACAGCAAAATCAGATACACACACACAAATAGTTGTAGTGTAGAGGTTCTATGTACCAATAAAGCAGACAGCACTGGGCTGTGGAGCACTGGAGCTGTAAACTTTGGAGTAATGAAGCTCCAATCCAATATCTTTGGAATTAGTTGGAGCAGCAGAACTAATCATGCTACATCGGTACCCGACCTCACTGATGCTGAAGGCAATCAAATCCTGCTTAAAGCAATATTACAACATTCAATCGACAGAATTCCCAGAGGAATAAACATAAAGTCAGAGGAATAAAACATAAAGGGGGGGGGGCTCCCCATTAATACCATAGACCCCTAGAAACACTGGAGGGGTGTTAAATATTTGGACATGTACTGTCCCAACACTAATGGATTGAAATTCAGATTCCAATGAAAAACAACTGCTTGAAATATATCTCTGTTTCAGCAGCCCTAAGCAGCAGCTGAGTGTGTTCGGACAGTGTGATCGGTTATAGCCATTAATCAGCTCACACTCCGCCGTGCAAACAAACAGTAAACTCACACACCTCCTCTAATATCACTAATCAACTGCTGGCAAAACACTGAGTACTGTTGGCACTGCGGTGCAAATGAGCGCAACACTTAACAGCGCTGGGAGAAGTGTGTGAAGCAGCAGCTCTACTGTGTAACAAGCACTTCACCGCGTGTGTGTGTGTGGCTGATAAAATCTGAAGTAATTATTTGAGCACTAACACTCACTTACACATTAAGTAACACACAAAGCAAACATTTGTTCTCGCACGCCTTCAAGGTTCTCCTTTCCTCTTGACGTGATAAATGAAACCTTAAGTTCAAATTGGATCAGAATAAGATCTGCCAAACCATAATGAAGCTCCTCACACACTCACACACATGTTGTGGTCTAGTAAGTACAAAGGAGAAAGGCTGAAGATGCAAAGGGAAAACTGAAACCTGGCTCGCGTTTATCACCAGCGCTTCACTTCATCCATTTGTACGTCAGAGTGTCTGAGACGGCCTTGGATTTAGAGCTGCATAAATGTTTCAAATGAAATTCAACACTCACACACAGCCTAGTTTTGTGCTGAATCACAAACTCCACAGCCGAGTCTCCTTACCAAACTTCTAAGAGAAACAGGTAAACACACTGATGTATACAGCAGTATCCATAAATACAAATGAGCAAAAGCTTTATATGTATGATTTGTGAGGTTACTATTCACATTGCTATCTAGACAGCAACTTGATGAGTCCAGGATAACTAGATAGCTAACTAATGTGCAACTGTGTTCATTATGATGCTAGTAAGCTAGATTGGTAAACAGCAACTTAAAAATAGACAGAGCAAACCAGAAAAGTAGGAACTAGCTAATATCCGAAATATACACATAGACAGAAAGACAGAAACTTGATGAATCCTAAAGCAAATAGCGAGCTGGCTTGAATGACACTATATAAAGACCGGCTCAGGATGTTGGATGATCACCACCCCACAACTCATCCCAAAAGTATTGGATGGAGCACCTTCATCATTTCAGAGAACACACTTCTTCCACTGCTACACTACTCACTGACCCCTCTAGCCCATGCCTGGCATTAGGCATGGTGCCAATAGGTTGATGCTTATCCACTGCAGAGAGTCCTATTCTATTGGCAACACTTTTCTACAGGGACTAGCACATCTGTGCCAGCATAGATAGCCTGCATTTTTTTCCAAAGAATCATCATGTTCTTAACTAGTACATTAACATGTGATCACTAACATGAATATATTTGCTCATGTTCAACTTGTTTAAAAAGGGTCTTTTCCATTTTTTGTGTGTGTAAAGGTGAAGCTGGTTGTATGGCTGGTAGGCAGGTAACTAGTAGCACTAATAACACTTCCTGCACCATGTGGATCATGCGATATGCGTTGAATCATAGCCCATAAAAACTTCCGTTTCTTCTCTATATTCAACACACTTAAGTTCATCTTGGTTTCAATAGCCCACAGGATCTTGTTTCAGAACTGGGTAGCTTTGTATCAGTCTAAACGGATAGAACCGTTCGGTTTGAACGCTACTAGTAGTTTGCATCTTTAGGTAAACCCTCTGCATTTAAATTCCTGAAGATCTCTTGTCTGTTGCTCACATGTTTTTGCTTTCGTTTTTCTCTTTTTAATTACCCTGAAAATAGTTCTGCAATCATCTCCTTTCCTTTTTTGTCTTCTGTGCTCTTCCATGGCATTGTTGAGCTCAGCAGTGCATTCCTTCTTTTTAAGAACACACCAAATTGTTGATCTGGCCGTTCCTTAAGTGTTGTTATCTCTCCGAAAGGTTCGCTTTGTTTTTTCAGCCTAATGATGACCTCCTTCACTTGCATCGACACCTCTTTGGACCACATCTTGAGAGTTCCCATGAACAACTACCAAATGCAAAGTCAACACTTAGAATCAACTCCACACCTTTTTTCTCCTTCATTTTGGCAAGAAATAATAAGAGAACAGGACACACTTGGACATGAAACTGCTTATTTGTTAACTGTCCAATTACTTCTGTGAAAATGGAAGGAGTGTGTAAAAATTAGTGTCATGTCTGAACGGTTAATGAACTATAGTTAAACCACTTGAATTAAAGCTGAAAGTCTACACTTCAGTCACAACCATTCACAAAGCGTGTGTCACTATCCACATACATATGGTCCTGATGACTAATCAAAATAATGACTAATCAAATGATTAGCTAGCTACACTGACAGCTTCCTAGATAAAGAGCAACTTCATGAATCCTGAAGGAAAGGATTCATCAAATTAGTAGCCAGACAGATAAGAACTGGCTACATCCTTAAAGTGAAAACCAGCTAGATGGATGACTGGTTAGATTAGTTTTCATCAGAATTAATTAAGGCTAGCTAAACAGCAATTTGAGTAAAATAGATGACTAGCTAGATGGATCTAGCTAGCCTGCAAGCTTCATTAAGTTTCTAGCTAGATAAAGAGATAAACAGCTCGTTAGATAAATAACCTGATGGAACTGATGAAGGCAGATGGATAACAGATATGTGGATAGAGAGATAGCAACTTTGCGGGAAACAGAATCCCTGAGAAAAAGAAGATAGATAGTTAGCACGCAGATGTCTTCAGGTTTCATCGGCTTGCTAGCTACATGGATGGACAGCAGCTTGACAAATCTTAAAGGAAATGGCAAGCTTGATAGATGGGTAGATAGCGAGATAGATAGCTGCATGTGGAGTGTGATGGAGGCCCAGAGGGCCAGTTTAGGTCCTTAATAGGTGGTCAGGTTTCTGATGTTTTGGCTGTTATCAGGCCCTTTGGGTTTGGAGAGCCTCTTCAGCTATCAACGGCTTCCCCTTAAAGTGAAGTTCATGTTTAGATTGGGAAGCTCTGACCTGCTGAGAGGTTTTGATGGAGGGGGCCGCTCTCTCTCTCTCTCTCTCCCTCACTTGTCCCTTGCTCTCTCTCTCATCCACTGAAGTTTCATCCAATCTTTCTTGCGTTCTCGTCTGCCGGACTTTGAAAACCGTTAGCTAAGCACAGCGGCTGACGGACAGGTGGGTGAGTGATGGTCTTCGGGCTTTGGGCCGCCAGTGGTGCAGGGGCTATCAGAGGGATAGTTTGAGATGTTCAAAGACGGGCTAATGGGGTCCGACCGTGGTGGGACAAATTGACAAATATGAGCTGGGAAAAGCTCCTGCCTCCCACTGAGGCTCCAAATCCAGTGGCCCTCGGATTCACCATGGGGGGAGATGGACAAAGGAAAGTGGGGGGGGGATATATCAGTGTGCTGGAAGACAGCACTGTGTGCATACAAAGTCATGCAGAGCGACTGAGTTGTTAAACTACATAAAATATACATATTTCCATAAAACATAAAGCAGATCTATTTTTTATTCAACATATTAGGAAAAAATACAACATAAAATGTGGCATGTGAATATCTTATATTTCCATTATGTTACTTGTAGTTTATTCTAATGTTATATAGAATTTTACAGTAAACACACTCACTGACCACTGACTTTATGTTTATTAGAGTTTATTCTTATGTTATATAGAGTTTTACAGTAAACACACTCACTGACCACTGACTTCATGTTTATTAGAGTTTATTCTAATGTTATATAGAGTTTTACAGCAAACACACTCACTGACCACTGACTTTATGTTTATTTGGGATTATTCTAATGTTATATAGTTTTACAGTAAACACACTCACTGACCACTGACTTTATGTTTATTAGGGTTTATTCTAATGTTATATAGAGTTTTACAGTAAACACACTCACTGACCACTGACTTTATGTTTATTTGGGTTTATTCTAATGTTATATAGTTTTACAGTAAACACACTCACTGCTGGTATATAAGAGAGATTGTGAAGTCAATGATTACTGTGAGAGGTCTTTAATCTCCTGCTACAAATGAATGATGTCGGAGATTAGGAGAGACCCTTTTGGTGTTTTATGTAAACAGATTTGCTCTAGGTGCTGCCTGAGGTGACAGGGATGTTATGCAACTCCAGTGTGTGACAGAAAGGAGATGTGAACAGCTGTTGGGTAACACGCACACACACAGTGAGTGAGACGGCCTGCTGCACTAACGTCTCTAAGCTCAGCTTCAAACGCTCGGCAGGAGACCCTCTGAAGGTCCAGCAGAGCCCCACCACCCCCACCACCCCACCATGAATCAGTCTGTCACTGACCATCCTTCAACAGGTGTGTGGTCAGGCCTCAGCGATTCCGATACTGATTCGCGTTGTTATAATGTGACAGACAGGAATGAGTGTCTGCTGAAGACCAACTAGTGGGCTGATCAATACGGAAGAATTGAGAGTTTCCTTCCCAGAATCAATCCTGACAATATCAACACCAATTGTTTTCCTATCAGATAAGGTTAGTAGGGAGAAACAGTCAAAGTAACGACAGAAATGGCTACGCTTTTACTCTGGGTCCAGAGCAATTCATACCATGCTTCAGTACCTGTGTCTTTTCCATCTCAGAGCGGTACTCATGAAGATAGATAGGCTAGTTTAACTCAGGCTTAGACTCCAGCTAACAGGTTTAACTTGGGCTAAGCCAGGCAAACTCTTACTAATAGATTTATCACAGGCCAAGACAGGCTTACAGGTTTAAATCATGATAAAACAGACGAACGCTAGCTAAAAAGTTTAATTCAGGCAAAGACAGACAACAAAAGATTTACCTCCGGGTAAAGAAGGTGAACTCTGGTTAACAGGGTTAACTCAGTTTAAGACAGGCTAACATTGCTAACAGGGTTAACTCAGGATAAATTTAGGATAATATTAACAGTACACAATAACTGCCTGAGGGTCTCTGGCGAGTGAAATCAGGACAGGAATGTGAGAGTGGGTTTAACACTGGCTGGATATGGGACCTTAAACTACTAAAATTATGACCTACATCACATTTCCCTCACAGTTCTGGTTATTCACACAGAGTCTAATAAATAAAAAGTCTTTTATGTTGTTGGGAGTAGTTACAGGTCTCTTAATAATAACCTCATAACAACCATGAGGTAATGCTAACACTCAATTACGCTGACTAAAATTGAGGTTACAGATGTAAATAAAAAGTAACACAAAGAAAACTCAGTCATACCAGGAGACTTTTGGAATGCAGGAACATCTGATGTGTGATAGGCCGTAACTAATCACTGACGAACACTGATAGAGGCTTGTAAATCAAGAAGTGAAACCAAATGATCCACTGCAACACAGCAGTTTTGGGATTTTCCCAGCACCCATTCTGATGCAGTTGTGACTAAAAGTATGTGCCAAATCACGGGCTTACTTTTAATCCCACCCACTTTGAAATTCTTGGAAAACCTCTGACACAACACCCTTTCATCAGCTAGATAGTCACAGTCATACCAAAACCTCTCAAAAGATCTTTCTTTTTTTCCAATCCTACACCATTTGAAAAGTCACCAGTTTGCAACCAACTCACAGGGAGTTCAATTAGTTTACTGCTCGACTTCAATTAGATTCACTGTGTGGGACTGAATAGCCATGATTACGTTACCATGACGTCTATTCCACACAAAGCACTAGGCATCAATGTGAGAAAATGCAAAGCTGCTAAGCTTACACACACAAACACACAACCACAAAAACACAACTAAGATTCTAAGATGTGAAACACTCTGTATGCTCTCACGGCCAGATCTTGGTCCTCACATGAGAATGTCGAGAACTGCCAACGTCCGAAAGCCCTGCGTGTTCTCTACTGGGAGTATTCTCAGGCCTCAGCTGGGGCTCCAGAGGCTGAAGCCCGGGGGGGGCGGATGGACGAACGGTCCAGCTGAGAGCAGATAACTCACAGCAGCAGCCAAACATTTTGGACCTCAGAGAGGCCACGCTGAACAAGCAACACCTCGTCTTCCATGTTTCTTCTGTAAGATCACACTGAAACCATCGTTAGCAGAAAAAGATCTGCAGCTATTTTCAAATCAGCTTTACCTGCTTTACCAGGACTTTGAGAGCCCTGAGACCCTCCAATCAGCTTCTTCTAAGGGTCCCCCACTTACAGAAAAACTTAAGGGCTCTGGAACTCCTCCATTTGAGATCAGATGTGCACTTTCCTCTAAACATTCATATGGTCCTTAGAGTTATGGTTTTACATACAAGAATAGCCTTTACTAAGGATGGGTGTAGAAGAATCACTTTTGGTTCCCTAAGCAACCTATCAATGGATAAATGAAATGTATAAGTTTACCAAGCCTTTTTATAGCCTAAAGAACCTCCTCAAAATGAAAAGGCTCTGTGACTGTTTCATATCAATACTGATATTGCGCAATCAAAAAATGAAATCTCTGCCACATCTCTGACTGTACTCCTGGCGGAACCTCCACACAGCTTTCTAAGAATTGAACTTCAAACTAGTAAACCTTTGTGCCCATGGTGGTGAGTATACTCACAGCAAAACAAACAACTCACTCAGCAAACCCAACAAACACACCCAGTCGCTCTACAGCCGCGCAACAACCAACAGGACAAACAGTCGGTTTAGACGGAAACCTAACAAGGTCACAAACACAAGCAAACTTCCAGTTGCAGAGTGCCTGCTAAGTCTCCCAGATCGACTATGTGGAACATATGTTTGGCAGATGGCACAGGAGAGTGGGCATGAGGGCGGCAGGGGCATCCAGCTGTGTATCAGATACACACACACACACACCCACACCCTCCAGGAATGCAGAGGGAGAGGCAGCCAGGTCACTGCCTTCTCCAGGCTGGAGCAGAGCTGGGCAAAATGATATCACATAACAATTTTAATTAAAAGCATGTACCTAAAAAAAAAAAAATATATAATAGCCACAATAGAAGCATTGGCAATTAATAATGACAAATCTAGCCATTAGATTATTAATTTTTTCTTGGCTGTTATTCTATTTGTTATCATTGCTACGACTTTTGGCAAAATATAATATTAGTCTGAACGCTAAACCAACCAGAACTAAATTTCATATACTTTTCTGCTATGATCTTGACCAAGTTCTGTGCCAACATCTTTACACTAGAGCTTTTGAAAAACTAACACCTACTGTGTATCGTAAAAAAAGTATCATGATGCTACATTTCCACCATATCATCGAGCCCTAGGCTGGAGCGCTCCTCTGTGGTGTGAGAAGGAAAATACACTCTGAAACCTAAAGCCTGAAAAACCTAAAAATAAAGAAATAAAGGTTTTAGTTGTTATTTGAGTTATCATGAATCTATTTATTTTATTTCACTGCCTTTACTAATGAACCTTTAAACAAGCCTAAATAAAAAGGAATGTATTTGTAATAATAATAATAATAATAATAATAATATATCATAAATAATACTGATTTACTGAATACTGGTTTTAAAATGTTTTTTAAATCATTTCTGGTGATTCTTTAAAGAATCCTTTACAGGATATTCATAAAGACCCATTTAAGCATTCAATCCACAAATAACCTTTACTAAGGGTGTTCCACCATGAAGAAGCAAGGAGCCAGATTAATACTTCCCAGATAAATGTACTGTGGAAGCACCACCTTATCGCTGATGCCTACAGAGAGCTTCGTAGTACAGAAATCAGTGTGTTTGTGATGTTCACTGTACCATTTAACACTTGATTTTCTCATGCCAAACATTATAAGACTCATCCCAGACATTATAAAGTCTTATGTATACTAAATAATATGCTACAAATGCATTTACATGCATGCCTGACTCATAGGAAGTGTTACCACAATAACACAATAACACAGCATGAAGCCCTAACTCCAAACTAGTGTTGTTTACAACATGACAAACAACCTCAACAGGACGCTGGCCTTTCTGTTTGCTTTACCGGACGGTGCAGTTTTTGGCAGTTCAGGTTTGTTCGTTACACTTTGGCAATTATGTTTATCGAAACACTAAAGCTCTCGTATGCCAACAGCCCTCCTTTCAGCCCGTTGCTAAGCTCCAGGAAACATTTATCACTGAATCCATCACATCCCCACCAGCTACATTAACAATGTCTAATTACACAGATAAGCCCATCTATCTCAGCCTCCCGCACACGTGGATCTGCCCACATGTTAACCAATCGATTCTACAGGACACGTGAACCTCATTCATTGACATTATGATCCGCCTGTGTGCTGTTAATCACTGCAGAGAGACAGAGCGCTGCATTACTGCTATTAGGAGTAACAACATGATGGGGCAGAGAAATTAAATCACTCTTAATGACTCTCAGCAGCAGCTTTTATACTCTCAAAAACAGAATTCCTATCAAATTCAATTTGAGAATGACTGTAACTACAAATCTACTACATGAACAACTACATGAACATGTAATACTTTAGCAATGTTCACCTCATCCTTAACTTTGTCAGTTTGGGGCTAAAACCCACTCCAAATGTCTGGCACTAAAGATGGACATTAGCCTAAAGCTTGACATTTGCACTAAAGATGGACATTAGCCTAAAGCTTGACATTTGGACTAAAGCTGGACATGCAGTTCAAGGCCTAAGGTTGAACATGCAATCTTGAGCTGGATATGAAGCGTAAAGCCTAAAATTGGACATGTAGCCTAAAGATGACATGCAGATCAAGGCCTAAAGCTGGACAAGCAGCATAAAGTCTGAAGTAGAACGTGCAGCCTAAAGCATAAAAGGCAGACACGTGGCCCTGCAAGATATGCTGCCTGAGGCTGGACATTTGGCCTAAAACTGGATGTGCAACCTAGAGCTTAACACCGGGCCAGCACCCTAAAGCTTGACCTTCTGACTAAAGACTAAAGGCCTAAAGCTTTACTACCTGCTCTCAAACCTAAAACCAGACGTGTAACTTATAGCCTAAAAGCTAGACCTAAAGTCTAAATCCAGAATGCCTTACCTAAAGCCATTAACCTAAAGCTAGACCTGTAGCTTAAAGATATGTGGCCTAAGGCTGACCTATCTGTCCCACAGCCTTAAGCCAGACATGAGCGAAAGCCGGATGTGTGGTCTAAAGCCCAACGTTGGACATCTGACCCAAAGCTGGATTATCTGGCCTAAAAGCTAGACGTGTAAAGCCAAAGACTCGGCCCGAAACGCGGCCACTCTAACTGCGTTCCGACAGCAATGGTCATAACGAGACTGACTTAGTGCGCTGTGCTAAGCAGCCTAGTTACTTGTGCGAGTCCAAAAACACTCGGCGCTCATTGTCCGGCCTCCTTTTGTGGCCGAGTGCCACTGTACTAAGGAATCCGGAGAAGAAAAGCGGCCTAACAGTTGGTCATGCACCAGTGCTCTTGGCAACAACAAGGCTGTGGCCTATATTGCCTTAATTTCGCTTTAGCGGCCGTGTCCTCTCAACAGAAAGCCCATTACCAGTTATAGAGCAGGCTTTATTGGAGTGGGAGCTTTGAAGGGCAGAACAAAAGAGCGTCCTATGTTTAGATTAGGTAATGTAAGCAACGAGTTTTCTGCATGGACGACGGCACACAATAAGCCACCTCCTGAATACCAGTCAGCCCAGAAAAAACACACACGGATCAGAGGGGCATTTCTCTGGTAATTACTTGAAGAAAGGAAAGAGGGGAAAAAAACTAATCAAACGCAGTCTGGCCTGTCGAAACTGTAACTAAATGATGCTTATCATTAACAATGAGGATAATGGCTATGCATGTTCTGATTGCCTAACAGCAAATCTGAAGGTAATTTATAGCAATCCCACACAGTTAAACACGATTTATGGCAGAGGCTCAAACTTGGCCACAACTGGGGGTAGGAGGTGGGGGGTGGGTACTACGAACAAACTATAAGTAAAGGAACCACAGCAACCAAACACATACAAATCAAACATATGGGTGGAAATCTGTCTGTAGAGGTGCTTCAGCACTTTTGCATTTAATTTCAGTTGATTTCAATACATTCCATGACTAATCACTTATGATCTAAAAAAATCAGCTAAAAAAGCAAGAGATAAGAAATTCAGCGAAGGCCAAACATTTAAAATAGATAATATAAATATATAATAAAGGCTTAAGAAAAAGTCTAATTCTAAGATGCATATATACACACTGATCAGGTCTAAGTATAACAGTGTTGTTATACATTTATTGATTTGTAACAAAATGAGGCCTCTACAAATAATACCAATGATAATAATAAGTAAAAGATGAAGAAGTACTGCACACTGAAAACTGAGCCAGAGGAGCTGCTACGGAAATATGAAATCCCAGTGTGTTAAATACAAGTCTACAACTGTTACTTCAAACAACATAAATCGTATCAGCTGAGCGTGTATAAGATGCACGTCAACAATGAAATTGCAATTAAAGTAGATTATAATCAGTATTAAGAAATTTGAATTGAATTAATAATGCTTAAATAGCCTTATGATGTATAAGTTCCAATACTTTGGCAACAACGCTTCATGAACGTGTTATAACGTAGCTAATTCCTCTTTGTGTCTTCACAGTGCCTTTTACTTACCTTGTTTATACGAACACAAGCTGTTCACACTCCAGCATGACACTCGTACCACTTTACTGAAGGGTCAACATTCAAAAGGATACTTAAGCCTTTAATGACAACTGATGTAAAGTAATATACACATGAATAAAGTCTTATTCCAAAAATCACTGATTTTAATGTCATTTCAGCACCTTATGAAATGTTGAGGTTGCTTGTTGGAATAAGCCTTCAGAAATGTCAGTTGTCATGAAAGGTTAAGGTAGCTTTACAAACGGTTCCCTTCAGCAAAGTGCTACCAGTAGTTTACAAACTCCCCAATCCTCTAACAATTCACAAAGTGTTATGCAATAGGGTGTTGTGCACGTTTGCCGCAGCCCTGTATTATTCTGCACTGTATAACATGCAGTATTAAACCATTGTGTTGAGCCTACCTGGTCATGGCTAGCTTGAACGGAACTCCCAATGCCATGGAAAGTCATTTGGACAGGTGAAAGGGTCAGATAGGTCATAAATTCTTTGTCAGTCTGTCCGTCTGTGTACTGCACCTGCAGAAGAGATTAGGACAGCGGGATCAGACGGACTATGAGACATAAACATGGCGCTGGCCTAAACAAGGTTTAATAGTGAAAGTGGTGCTCTCAAGACGAGGCACGCGCTCTCATGTCCAGTTTTAGTTTCACTGTAAATCACCTCAGAACACACAAACAGTCACGGAGCAAACATCCTTCACTGATCTCACTCTTACCACACGCTGCTTTTTCAGGGGGATTTTGGCCCAGTTTTTGTTCTCTGGGTCTTCTGAGGACATAGCAACACGTCAAACTACTCAGCAACACCACAAGGAGTGTGTGTGTGTGTGTAAGTGTGCGTGTAAGTGTGCGTGCGTGAGACACAGAGACAGAAGTGTCCAGGGTTGCCAGTGTGGGCACTTTTTGATCATTTCATGCCTGACCTAAATACACCTCGAAACGAGACAGAGTGAAAGTGTGTGTGAGAGAGAGAGAGTGAGAGAGAGAGATAGGCATAGAGACAGAGCAGCGAAAAAAAAAGAAAGAAAAAGAAAGAGAATGAAAAGAGAGAAAAGAAGAGGAAGATAAAGAGGAGGGAAACTACTTCATTTTTATATAGTAAAGTTTCTCTATGCCTTTTGGACTCCTGCATTTGACTGACATGGAAGCGCCACCAATCACAACACAATGTGGTTTCAACACAATGTGTCAGGGAAGACTCTATATAAACAGCACTACAGTGAAACAGACCCGCAGAAATGTGAGTCAAAGCATCAGAAAACAGAACTTTAGTCTACTGAGACTAAATCTCAATATCACAAACATGAGGAGACTGTTTGTGTTCATCTGTGGGAGTGGAGTCTAGATGCATGTCTCTCCACTCCAGACTTTCTATGTAATCAAGCTCATATTTTGAAGTTTAATGGTATCGTATTTGTTTACTCGATTTTATCCACTTTCCATAGCCTAATTTACAACTTTTAAAAAACTGTTCAGTGGGAAAGTCTGGTCTGATCTCGATACTAAGCCACAATATATCACAATGTAAGCGATAATACAACATTATCATAATACTTGAGCCACAATGCAACATTACAATACTTGAGCCGCGATACAACATTTTCAGGAAACTTGAGCCGTAATACAATTTTATGATAAATGAGCCATAATACAATATCACGATACTTGAGCCACAACACAAAATTATCACAATAACTGAGCCCAATATTTTCAATATATAAGCCACAACATATCACTTTACTTGAGCCCAATATGATCTCAATACTTAAGGCACGGCACAATATTATCATAATGTGAGTGATAACACAATATTATCTGGATACTTGAACCACCATACAATACTATCACAAGATTTGTGATAACAATATTGTCATAATACATAAGCCATAATTTTATCATGATCTTTGAGCTACAATATTATTTCGACATTTGACCCATGACACAAATTTATAATGATACTCCAACCTCAGTTTGACATCGCATTTTGCGCCACTACATGACTCTTGAGCCATGACACAACATAATTAAGATACATAGGTGAAATTACAAGCATCAGGCAATTATCCGGATAAGACAAATGACAAGATAAGGATATGATTATTTTTTACTACTACATCCCAATCCTTAATCCAGGATACAATCTAGCATACATTCACATATTTGTTTAGTGTAAGGCAGGCTTTCTCACTTGTCCCCATATATTATAAAGACTGCTTCTTGGATGTGACGTGCTGTATTTTAGCAGCTGGCCGTTTGTTCCAGCCCTAATGGGTCACTCCCACTAGGCAACCCGCAGGGGGGTTGGGGGGGCATCCCTCTGGGTCTGGGCTGCGTACTAGATCATTAAGGAAGCATAAAAGGCTTTGCACAATGGTGTGAATTATTGCACAATCACCGTGTCAGAGAAACACATGCTTGATTAGCACTGTGCTTCATTAGTTCTGGGGCTGTTTCTGAGCTTTACCTAAACTACTGCCCAACATGTGGCATCCCTCCAGCTAGCTCACTGAATCATGGGAAATGGAGGCCCACTGACACTCCATACATCAGATGCACTGGAGGAGGAACAGGCCACACAAAGAAGAAGGCTGAAAGATCGATCTGCGTGAAGGAGAAATTAAGCCCATCTGATTTATCTCTTTACTGATCACTGTAGCGTTTGTTTGTTAATGACTTGGGCCAGATTTTCTAAAGCATTCTCTGCACCGATAGTAAGAGAGCCCATGATGGGCTGAGCAGGAGGAGTGGGGAACACTAGGGGCCCAACAATATAATATTATCGCAATCAATATTAGCATTCCAGGTTTTAAAATAAGGAACTATGCATTTAATATTAATACTTGAGCTATTACACAATGTCTATATACACATAAGGCATAATAATATTGATGATATCAGTCCTTAAAGCACAATATCACAATACTGGAGACATGTTAAGGTATCAAAGTACTCGGGCCACAATTTGACCTCACAATATTTGAGAAATGATACAATATCACAGTACTTGACCCACACAATAAGATACCAGATTACTTTAGCAACGGTATAATACGGTCGATAACTGAAGCACAATATATCAATGCTTAAGCCACGAAACAATGTTAGCACAATACGTGAGACACAATACAATATCCCAATAATGGAGGCACAAAAATATCACAATACAATATCACAATACTTGACTCAACATATTATCAATATGCACAATACAAGACTGCACTACTTGTGTCATTATATGAGATTACAATATTTTAAACATGAAATATCACAATAATTAGACAGTAATACAATACAATTACTTATTATTACTACTATTAATACTTAAGCCACATTATCACAACACTTGCCACAATACTTGAGGAATGATTCAAAATCACAATACACAAGGATGCAATGCAATATTATGACAATACTCGAGGAATGATAAGGTATCCCAATACTTCAGCCATGACTCAATATCATGAAAATACCGGCCCAATACATCACAATACCCGAACCACAATACCTGAGATATAATTGAGATATAACACTACTTGTGCCACAATATGAGATCACAATACTTGAGGCATAAAATGATCCCACAATACCTAAGATACAATATCACAATACCTGAGGAACGAGACGCCATCACAATACCTGAGGAAACGATATGCCATCACAATACCTGAGGAAGGAGACACTATCACAGTACCTGTGGAACGATACACCATCACAATACTTGAGAAAGGAGACACTATCACAGTACCTGTGGAACGATACACCATCACAATACTTGAGAAAGGAGACACTATCACAATTCTTAAGGAAGCGATGCTCCATCACAATACCTGAGGAACGATACTCCATCACAATACCTGAGTAACGATACTCCATCACAATACCTGAGTAACGATACTCCATCACAATACCTGAGTAACGATACTCCATCACAATACCTGAGGAAGGAGACACTATCACAATACTTAAGGAAGCGATGCGCCATCACAATACCTGAGGAACGATACTCCATCACAATACCTGAGGAAGGAGACACTACCACAATACCTGAGGAACGATACTCCATCACAATACCTGAGGAAGGAGACACTATCACAATACCTGAGGAAGGAGACACTATCACAATACTTGAGGAAGGAGACACTATCACAACACTTGAGGAAGGAGACTATATCACAACACTTGAGGAAGGAGACTATATCACAACACTTGAGGAAGGAGACTATATCACAATACTTGAGGAAGGAGACTATATCATAATACTTGAGGAAGGAGACTATATCATAATACTTGAGGAAGGAGACAATATCACAATACTTGAGGAAGGAGACACTATCACAAAACTTGAGGAAGGAGACTATCATAATACTTGAGGAAGGAGACGATATCACAGTACTTGAGGAAGGAGACGATATCACAGTACTTGAGGAAGGAGACGATATCACAATACTTGAGGAAGGAGACGATATCATAATACTTGAGGAAGGAGACAATATCACAATACTTGAGCTGCAATATCATAATATGTGAGCATATAACACAATATTCTGACACTGCTTGAGGAACGATCAGATCTCGATACTTAAGCCATTATATCAGATCACAATTCTTCAACCACTTTACAATACTATACCGATAATTTAGACACAATGCACTGATACTTGATTGGGGAAAGGATGACTTCACTCATGATCAGAGAAAACTATATCTGAGTATAGTTTTATTACTGTTGTGTGGCTTTGTTCAGTCTGAATTACTTCTGATTAGGTGGTGAAGTCTGCGCTGACCTACACATAAGAAAATGCACAGCTCTAAATCTACCAGTCTGGTACACATGTAGAGTAGAGTGCATCATTTGTTTTGACACGTTTTGACATTGTGAGCCATTTGGGGCCACTCCAGTGGTCAGTGCAAATTACATAATTGCATTAGCATCTAAAATGAATTACAACAGAGGACTGTTTCCATTCTGTAATCTGTTGGCTGGTGAATATTGTGTGTGTGTGTGTGTGTGTGTGTGTGTGTGTGTGTGTGTGTGTGTGTGTGATACTGAACTGAATATATATTTCATTTTAATAAATATCCCACTGAGACCGGGCACACAGAGTAACAATAAAAAGCCTTTTTGCAAACAAAACAGTTTCTCTGTGGGTTTTTGTTATCATTAAAAGTGGACACACTGCGATTGGACTAAAAAACGACTGAAACTATGTTTAAATATTACAGAAGAAAACAAAGCTTTCTTTCTGAGGCATGACTTACAGTCAAAGATGATCACCTGCAATACCAATATGGTATGTGTTTCTAAAGTAATTTGTTTCTATGAGTGCAGATATTAGGTAGAAGCTTCTAATGAAATGGACATGGTACATTTTTGCAATAGGTCTTCAAATATGATATTTACATGATATTTACAAACCAGCATACCCATTGTCATGTTTAATGAACCATCATTTTAAATATGTTTTCTTTTACTGCAGTTCCAAATATATCCAGCAATATAATGATAGTGTATAGTTGTGAGAGCGCAAATGGACTGAAATCAGCCGTAAGTATATTAAACAGTGCCCACAGACCGAGTAGGATGAGTAACATGTGTAGCCTGAATGTTTCTCTGATAAGGATCGCTGTACTGATATATCAGAGATCATTAAACAAACCTACTTTCAAGTCCTCATGGTAACCAGCCCAGTCACATGTTCTGCAGTTAGCATGGGCCATTTTAGTTAGCATGGTCCAAAAAGAAAAACAAGCGCTGCAGTCTGAGCAGTGGTGGTGCTATGATTAAGCCCAGCAGGCCTAGGTCCATCCATTTTTATCTCTGACTGCTTAAGTTGCTAAGCATCACCCTCTCCTGAGGCTCCAACACACAAGCTACACTCATAAGGTTGCCGTTTTAAGAACAGGCCAGGGACTACAGATGGAAATTAGCCTTCAGGGCTAACTCTGGCTCATTGACAGTAATTTCTCTGTTTGTTAAGGAGCACTGTCTCTGTCAAATTAATGAATAAATGAAGTGAAACCATTTAAAACCCACACTGAATAGTAGAACAATACGCTACTATTATGAGTGTGTTCATTTGTGTACAAAGTTTAGTATAGAAGTATGTGTCTTTGGACGTAGCTAATTTTCAACATCCAGCTACAGTTTCCAGCACTAAATAAAGGATCTCCTTATCATGCTGGTATGAGACATGTGAGGTGACCTAGTATGGCAGTGTTCTGATTTTTGTGTGGGGTGGAGCATTACATGGATTTATGGACTGGGAATGGATGGAATGGCTCTTATCAATTTTAAAATTAGTGTCTAAAGTAAAATGGAATTTTTGTTAAAAGTTTCAAAACGCACCATTTACTTTCCCCCAAAAAAGGAAAATTAACTCATTTACATATCTTAGTCAGCCTACCACAGTTTAGTGCTTTTTTAATAAGGCACAATACAGGACAACCAATCAGAACAGAGCTATTTTATCTTGCATCAGTCTTAAAGGAACAGTAACAAAACAGCCTGTTTAATTCAAATGGATGAAGAGAAGGCCCGGTAAAAGTGAATTACAACCATTTTTGGAACATACAAAATATGAAAAAAGTGCTATGACAATATGAATGTCTGCAATGAATTTATGATGCATTAAACAAAAACACCATATTTTTGGACACCTGGTTGATATATATTACAAAACCTCAATAAAGCAGTTTTGTAACATTGGTTGAGTCTCCAAATTCCTTTCCCCTTTGTATGTGTGTATAATACTGATGCTGTGTGAAAGCGCCTGACTTGAGGTTTTCCTGCTGGAACTAGCTGTTGGTGTAACATCACTCCAGTTCATCGCTTAGAACTGCCACGGAGCCCAGAGACCCGCCGCAGTGCCAGCTTGTCCTCCACCACAACATTCAGTTCCCTGACAAACTTGCACACAGCTGGATCCCATCAGAGTGAGCAGAGCAAAACTCAAAATCAGCTCCACCGTGTGTTTGCTAACGTAAATCCCAGTGTAAACACAGGCTGCAGAGATGGACGAGGGACAGAGGAGAGCGATGGAAACAAACCCTCGGCTCTTTGATGGCTGGACAGGAGACGGGTTTGATGCTGAAAAACTGCATGGGAACAGAGGGTCAGTGGAGCCAAGGAGAAGATGCTGCCAGCACCGTTTGAAGTGGTTTTCACACAGACAGGAGGAGGAAGGGGGACGCACATGAGAGCAAACTGCCGCTTACAGGAATATGCCACAGTCCAGCTGTTATACACATATAATAACCAACAGCAGCGTCTTCAGACCTCACAATAAACACCTTTCCTTTTGCCCCTAGAAGTCGAGTTATAACTGCTGCTTTGCTATACTCACAGAAGACGTGGATAACGTTAACTGTGTCATGCTTAACAGTGGTGCATGTGAGGATGGTAACTAAACAGTTCATTCTCATAGTCGATGTGCTGGATGTGGGAGAAATGGGCACTGTGAAGACCTGAGCCACTACGTCGAGGGCCAGATTTTTACAGCCGGATGACTGGGTCGGAGCTCCCAGTCAGTGGTGAGTACCTACTGATGGGGAAAAAAAAGACCACCCTGGCAACAGGGTGTTGGGCACCTACGGCTAATCGTTGTGTGAGGCTGACGAAGGTTCTCTCCCCTGGGCTGAACTGGCAGAAGGGGCACAGTGGCACCAGTCAGTAATAACATTAGCCTCACCTGCCTAATACTGAGCAGGTCCCCCTTGTGGCACCACAACAGATCTGACAAATCGAGGCATGGACTCCACAAGACCTCTGAAGGCATCCTGTGGTATCTGGCACCAAGATGTTAGAGGAGATCCTTTAAGTCCTGTAAGTTGTGATTTGGAGCCTCCATGAATCAAATTAATGAGCCTTGGGTAGCCATAACTCTGTTGCCGGTTCACTGGTTGACCTTTCTTGGTAGTCACTGACCACCGCATACCAGGAACACCCCACAAGACCTGCCTGGTGTTTTGGTGACGTTCTGACTCGGTCATCTAGCCATCACAAGTTGGCCCTTGTTAAAGTGGCTCAAACTCTTATGCTTGGCCATCACCTTCAAGAACTGACTGGTCACTCACTGCCTAATATATCCACCCCTTTGACAGATGCCACTGCAGATGAAGACAATCAATGTTTTTCATTTAATCTGCCAGTTTTAGTAATGTTATGGCTGATTAGTTTATAAACAACATATACAATACTACACAAAAGTCTGTAAAAGCTAAATGTCGAAAAGCTAAATTAACACATCTATTAAAATCATCCAAAACATATCCGACAAGATTCAGATTTTGGGTGAATTCCTATTTCAATGCATGTAAATAGCTTAAGATATACGGACATCCCTGTCTCCAGGATCACTTGCATTCCTAAACACATGCAGTCAAACCATGCTGCACATATTTAGCGGTTCACTTTAACTGAATGTTGCATGTTCAAACTGTTATTCTTCCCCAACAGGCCGGAATAATCTGGAACCTAAAGCACAGTTATAACAACCTAAAACACAGCACATAATGATGTCTTCAGTTTTCAGGTCAGTGCTTCGATTTTCTAACTAAATATGGTCTTCACCTCAGCAAAGGCTGAAGAATGTCTGTGAGAACTGCTAAACAGACATGACGGCTTCCTGAATTTACTGAGAAAACGGCTTTATTTACGTTTAAACAAAAGCAATCTCAAGCCTAACAGTTCTTAATAAGCTGGTCCATTAGCAGATCTTAGTAGCTGCAATGAATGAGTCACACGGATTTACTTAATAGACCAACTCTTTCATCGTAGCGTCGTGAGTCATTTCCCTCAGCACTTTCAACGGCTCAATCACTCCACCACTGTTATTGAAGTTAAGAAAGGAAACCTACAATAAAAAACTCTCAAGCCTAGACTTTCCCTCATTACATCGGTCAGGTGATCATCAGTCAGTGCTTGGCCATTAAGGTAGTCTGGGATAGTCATACGGGATGCAGGTGGGTAAAAAAGAAAGAAAACGAAGAGGGGGAATGAATGCAATGAGAAAATTGCTAACTATTACAATAAAAATAAAACTCCACTCCAGACAGGTTGAACAAAGTCTATTTTGTCCATACCTTCAAAAAGGCATTCTAAAATAAATCAATTAATTAACAAAAAAAAAAAAAAAAAAAAAAAAAAAGGCCTTGGTGGCAAATGTATAATACTTCCATATACAGAACTACACTGCAAGTGATGCACAACGAAAGGTGTAAATTTCCACCCTTCTACCACTGCTTATCAGGGGAGCAAAACAAGGCAGATGGCACAGAGGGACGAATCCACACTGAGCTAATGGGGAAAAGGAGCACTGACCAACCAAGCCACTGATGAGGTGAAGCTCATGGACTCATCTCAGGAGTGTCACTTTTCGCGCTGCTTCTGGAATTCCTTATTCATTTAAACATTAATGCAGTTTGAAGACCCTCCCATGCAAGGTATGAGAATGTGTAATCTAATTTGATTCTTTAAATTCAGCTCCTCAACATGGAAAAAAAGGAAAAGCATGCATATTTAATTGTAATGTAAGACAGATTTAAGAGTCTCACGCCACTTTCCTGCCAAAGACACTGAATGCACTGCACTGTGCAGTGTCCGAACATTAGAATTTGTTGTTTTTAATGAAGGTACACATTAAAAACACCGGATCAGTGGAACAGTGTTCTCTGCAATTATGGTGATCCATCAAATACTTCTGGGATGATTTGGGGAAGTTTGGTATAAGGTTGGATGAGGATCTTCATCTACATCCTCACCTCACGGCATGCTCTGGTCAATGAATGAAATCAAATCCTCCCAGCAATGCAAATTAAAAAATCTATCAGAAAGCCTTTCCTGGACAGTAGAGACAGTCACTCCAACAAAAGCAAAATAAACTCTTCTAATACCCTTAATTTCAGAGGAACAAAAATTAATTAACAGATGTCCCAATATTTTTGTCCACATAGTGGACACACCTCTGCAAAAAAGTATTTTTAAGCATGAATCTCATAAATGGCTACTGATGTTCTTGGAGGCTGATCTGAGTAGAGCTGGCCTCCACGCTGTCAGGAACCGAGCTTCATATATGAATAAGCCTGCTGAAAAGCTAGCCTCAGTCACCTGACTGTGAAGTGCGGTGATGAATGGCGGCGCGGCAGGTAAGAGCTGGATGTGAGCGGCTGGATCAGAGAGCCCTGTCAGCATGACAAATTGAACCGCTCCTCATTCAGTTCCTGCAAATATCAGCGCACTGAAGGCCAGTAAAGCGACAAAAGCCCCTTCCACAAGTGCACGTTTAACCAGAGGTTTAGTGGAAATTTAACAGGAAGCGATTCAGCGTGAACATGAGCCGAAGCGGAAATCCTGGTGCAGTTTCCTTTATTTTATCATACTTTCACTTTAAATGATGTAACTCTGCTTCCTCTGTGCTGGGCTGAACAGTGGTGGGACTGAGAGCAGGGCTGTCCCTCATATCAGCTCTACCTGGGCTCTCTCTCTTGCACACTCACACACACACTCACACACACAAAAGGCCCTTTATGATGTGCACCTGACGTTCGGCACCAAGACGGTTCCCACAGAGATTGACTTCACTATTCAAACTCCCTTCTAACTGCCCCCCCAAAACTCCCCCCACAGCCCCTTCTACCACACTACCCTCCTCCTGGACCCAGGACTCTTTAATTTTGGAGTGATGCTGTATTAGTGAGTATTTGAAGTAATGATGTATAACTGCAGTAACATGTGTTACAGTAATCTGATGACTTTTTTCAGGTACTAAGCAGTGAATGTACCAGTGAGCAACAACAAAACCTAATCCTAATCCTGCCCTTAACTTCAACCCAAAACCTAAAGCTTTTGGCTAAAGGTAAGGTTAGGGTTAGGTTTAGGTTTTGGGTTGAAGGTAACCTAAATCTGCTCTTAATTTTAATCTAAAACTTATCTTAACTGTAATTTAAACCCAAGTCTAAATCTCATTTTAACCTTGACTTCAACCCAAATCTAAACCTAATCCTAAACTTAATTTCAACCCAAATCTAATCCTAACCTTGATTTCAACCCAAATCTAATCCTAACCTTGACTTCAACCCAAATCTGAACCTAATCTTAACCTTGACTTCAACCCTAATTTAAATCTAACCCTAACCTTAACTTTAACCCAAAACCTAAGCCTTACCTTGAGTTCAACTCAAAATTAATCCCAATCCTAACCTTAACATTAACCAAATCTAAAACTGATCCTAACCTTAACTTCAACCCAAAACCTACTCCTTATCTTAATGTCAACCCAAAACCTAACCTTAATCCTAATCTTTTTGAGAAACAACAGTTTCGACAGATAATGTGTTGATAATTTAAACATTTGTTACTATATAGGAGGCCATCACAGTAAAGTGTGTCACATTAGGCACAAAGTTACCCTAATACTTCTACATTGCTTACAGCAGTGTCATAATGAGAAACTTCACCCACATTTCTCAGTTTTGAGGTCGTTTCACTTGCTGAGAGATCATGTTTTGCAGTCGAGAGTGAGCATGTGTTGGGAATTACACTCGCACCATTATTTCTGCCCTACTTCCACCAGATACAGTCCTAGCCAAGCAGCCCAAGCCCCCAAAATAAGCGCAAACTGTCCAACAGCCTGCATCATAGTCAGCCCAGTTCAGCCTGACTACTGCTGACCAGTCCAGACTACACTGCTGTAGTAATCTCTGTACAGTAAAGAGGATCTGATCTGCCTTCACTTCACTTGCTCTTTAAATGTTTTACACCTTAGGCACTACAGTCATTTTCAAAATGAATACTTGATTCACTTCAGTCTGTTGAATGCACTGGTCATTGTGTATTGAACATCCCCTTGGTGTCTGAACAGCAGAGACGCTAAATAGGAAAGCACTTTTGTAAGTCGCTCTGGATAAGAGCATCTGCTAAATGCCTTAAATGTAAATAAGTTTTATTATTACACAGATCACTATACTTACTTTATGTTCTATTTATTATTTCTGACCAATTTTATTGTTTTTCATATTATTATATCTATTATTTTTGGATATTGTATACATTATTTAAGCTTTGTTTTAACCAGTCTAGCAAAGCACATTCTGTCGCCATAATGGGCATTCTTCCCAGCCCACAGCAGTGAGGAGTGTTCCCATGAGGTCCCAAACTTAAATCAGGTGGGAAAACACACTCCCTAAGTCTTTTCTCTTGAATCACGGCTGCTGATCCTTTTAATGGAGTAGGGTAATGCGCACACACACACACACACACACACACACACACACTATAGAAAATGAAACCATAGCACCAAAAAACAGCAGATCTCAATTCAGAGTGTGGACTACTATACACACAAACCCCCACCACATCACACACAAAGTAGTTCCACTGCAGGGTTTTAAAGGAACTGGGAGCTGAATGGTCAGGGAGGACTTTCAGACTGTATACGGTATTAAACACAATATAAAATGGTAATTTAAAAAAATTGGGCTACTAAACAAATCCGTCCATAACATGCTATATACACTACATTGACAAAAATATTTTTATTTCATTAATTAGCAGAACATCCTACCTAAATTGTGTGGCTTCTATTGTTTATAGAAACACAAAGACCAGCTCTGTATCGACCAATGCTCTGAATTAAGATGTCCTGATCAGACATGAATCGGGACATTCCCAATAAGGATTATTATTATTATTATGAATAATCTGGTGAAGCATTGTTTATTAGCAGTTAAGTCCTCCTGTAAACACTTCAAACAAACTCCCAACTGCAATATTACTGGACGGTGATTCTAACCCTCTCCACTAAAAGCTGGGCGAGGTAGAACAGTCCTGAAAACTAATGAGCTCTTTCTGGGTGTTTAGGCTGACATCACCTTCACCATGAAACACAGAGTTCCTGCTATTTTACAACGCACAGTCTAATCCCTGCTGGTAGGAGCCTCAGAGGAAGAGATGGTGGAGATATCCCAGCCTGCGCTGATCCCGCACGGTTTAAACTCTGACCCGCAGGCAGGCTCGGCTTATCCTCTTCAGCTGCCCCTTTAACTGGAACCTGCTGGCCCCTGCCGGTGTTTATGTTTGGCCATTTCTCTGCTCTTCATCGAGTTTTGGGGCCGCAGGAAAGCTCCGAGCCAAAACACAAAGGTTTTTGAAGCAGACCTTGTCGGGTGAGGATAAAATGCTGTTACTGTCCATCATAAATAACACCTGGAGTTAGAGAGAAGAGAACAAGCTTGCTCTGTTTTTTATACAGTATGGGACTAAGGGTCACACACAGAGGAAAGAGAGAGGAAGAGAAAAATCTGACAGTGTTTTGTACTGTTTAACTTTCAAACAAATCCATCAATGATGCTGGTGTTTTCAGTCCACAGGTGTTTCTGGTACTCCAAAGCTATGGTTTGGGGATTGGGGAGGTGTTTAAAATGGATCGGAACAGGCTTTTTAACCAAAATAAGACAAAAAGACATTCAAGCTGTTTTCCAGTTTTCCAGACTGATTTTAGAACTTTGGATGTCAATACCCAGAAATAATTCAACACTGAAAGAGTTATTGAGTAAAAAGTATCTTGCCATATGTCTGGATGATAAAACAGACCAACTTACTTATGAGCGTGCTATCTTGTTAGCAACTGGTCATCTCTCTCTGCTCTGAGATTCATCACTGGTGACCCCAACAACACTGATCATACTTTGGGTCTCTAATACCATTTTACCTGATCCTTTTGATAAGTTGCTACTGTTTTAACCTCCTCTCTTATTATTATCTTTTGCCTTCTTTATTACCACTTTAAATGTATGCTTTTGTAGTATAATGACGTTGTTCAACTCTAATTATTTGGTTTAGCATTTTTGTTTAATTGTATGCTTTTGTTTTATTAATTTTTTTAATCACTACTCAACATCTCCTGTTCTCACTGATATGGGTGCTTTAAGTTTGGCCAGCCTCCGATGTACATCAGGCATGGGTTAATATTAGGTTAGTACCAACCTAGGTGGCATGTGTGCATGTATTATAGGGGTGAAACTTTGGAGGACATGCTAAAGTGAGAGTAACTTTTCCTAAAATCGCAAAATACAGAGAGAGCTGTATTTAAACTGCCAAACATGACATGCTACTGAGTAAAAGCATTTTAAATATATAGAAATAAGTAATATCAATAGGTTTTAGAAATAAGAAATATAAACAATATGGATTATTTGATTATAAATATTATAATTTTATCATGTTGTCCCCAAAACCACTAAAGTTTTTGCACTTATATGAAGTGATCTTATCAACAGTGCTGGCAGACACTTTTACTTTCATTCTTAAAATAAGCGTCATGATTTGTCTAAAACAAACAACAGTCTGTAAGTTTGGGGGATCTGGGGATTTAGAGACCTCTCTGGTGAGAATGTGTAATTGCATCAAGCATACGGAGGAGTACATTTAAAATGTACATTGAGGTCTCCTTCTAAAGCAAATGAATCTTAACACTGCAAGTTCACATTTAGTGAGTTTCTTTGGTTTGACAGTGGGGGGGAATGAGCAGATGAAGGCTACGTTTGCCGTTCTGATAGCTTTGTGTTCGCAGTAGCTGTCTTAGTAGCCGTTCTGTTTATATTAGCACCATCAGCAGTGCAGTGGTTGCTCAGGTAACCAGCAAAGAAGTAGGTAAAAAAGTAGGTAAAGATGTGACATGGCCAAGAAAACTCTCACGAAAACCTACCAGACCACTCTGTTTTCAGAAAGAATATATTAGGCTTTTGCAAGGATGGTTACGCAGCACACTGATGTCATTTTTTACACTATTTTCCCCTTTCCACTCAGAAAGACTACTACTAATCTTAGCTTTCTTATAAGAAGCTCCCAATAACAACAAGATGCTTTTATTTGCCAGGATGTTTATTTCATAGCGAAGTGTCTTTAATTTGTGGCGTACCTGAAAACCCTGGATGTGGGCCAGGTACTCGAGCTGCTGCGATGGCTGGACGGAGCTGCAGGTCAGCGCAGGGGGTTTACCCTTCAGCCCCTCGGACGCAGGGGTCCCGCTCAGCAGCTCCCGGGCCATGGAGGCGGTGCTGCTGCCGGAGGGGCTGTAGAAGGGTCCTGCAGAACCCTGGCCTAGGTCTTTAGGGCTCAGGAAGCTGACAGCTGCTCCGGAACCACCTTTATTCCGGCTGGCCTCCATCTCCTGGTACACATCCGGGGACAGGTGCAGAATTCCCTTCTGGGCTGCAGGAGACACAGAGGAACATACAGAACTCAGTACACACAGACAGACAGACAAGAGCGACTGGAAGGTGGGTCAGTGGGTGGGTGGATAGAGAGATGGATGGCTTGATGGACAGACAGATGGACATAGAACTAGCTAGGCAGACAGTCTGAATGGGTAGGCAAGACAGTCAGACAAACACACAAACAGCTAGAGAGGTAGATGGACAGCTAGATAGCTAGACAGACAAATGAAGGGGTAAATAGATAAACAGGCAGACTGACAGCTAGATAGACAGGCAGGCAGACAGACATGATGTGTGTTTACAGACAGTTTACAGATGTGCAGACCATTACTTCTTGCATCTGTATCACCACAAGTGTAGCTGTGTGTGTGTGCGTGTACACTTCTTCACAATGCCGTAAACAGGACTATTGGGAGGGGAGGGGAAACCTTTCACTAAAAGGCTGAAATGATCCAGAAGAGTGATTAAAAACCAGCATGTGTAGAAACACCAGCACGATATTCCTAAAACCATGCTGAGAAAACAGCCGTGGGGCCGGAGAGACGCTCGCTGCTCTCAGATCTGAACATCTAATTCTACTGCCACAACACAGTCGAGCGAGAGGAACAAGGCGTAAAATCACATTTGTTATTTGTTCTGATTTCTGTGAGCGTTCATGCGGCTCATTTTACACTTAACCGTGACCTGATCGCCCTAACTTCCCAACATTCAAGGCCTACACCATCATCAGTGCTGCATGGTTAATTTTCCAACCTCTCTTCATCCCTTGGAAATGAACAGACTGCAGCTTTAAGTCTGATACATGTACATATATTAGTGTGTTGTGTTTTGATTGGCTGCTTTGTATTGTGCCACATGGAAAAAGAGAAACACTTCTTATAATGAGATATAGGCTGAACAGGCAAATATATAGACTGCATCTACATATGTATACACTTTGCGTCAAAATGTTTGTGGTCACTCCTTCTAAAAATGCATTAATCTACTTTAAATTACACACACTGCTGACACAGAAGTGCAAATGCACACACACACATAGCCTTTTTAGTCCCTGTAGAGAAGTACTGCCAGTAGAATATGAGACTCGCAGATAAACATGAACCTATTGGCACCATGCCAGGTGTAGGCCAAAGGGGTATAAAGCCCCCCCCCAGCATTGATGGATGGTGCTCCATCTAATACTTTTAGGATGAGTTAGGAGATGGGGAGAAGGTGGAATAGTGATCATCCAACATCTTGCCGCTGAATGCAATCAAATCCTTACAGCAATGCTTCAAAATCTAGTAGAAAGACTTCCCTGGACAAGACAGCCAGTAACTCCAACAAAAGCAGAATAGACTCTTTGGGATTTCAGAAGAAACATTGAATGAGCAGGTGTCCTAATACTTTTGTCCATGTAGTGCATGTATTCTGGGACATTACAAATGCAAGGCTGTTTTCGCGAACCCAGTTTCCTCAATGGCGTGAACGGCACGTGTTGACTTGTCACATCTAAGTCCAACTACCACTGATGAGCCCTTTAACATGGTTCCAGGCAGCGTCTGGATAAACAGGCAAACAGGAATCCATGCAGATCCAGCTGTGCTGAAGTGTGCAGCTGTGCTCCGGCGCTACTTCCTGTTTGTGTTTGCGGCAGGGAGAGAAACGCTGGGAAGCAGAAGGACTTTAAACAACAGCGCACAGACAGAGTGTACAAACTGTGTGAGACACACAAACACTCAACACTAGAGCAGGACTTCCCAGACTATGCATACCAGCACCCACACGAGGAGTATTTTGAAAAGGCTTTGTCCTGAACAACCAAATACATACGTTAGGTAACGGATCACGTAGCTTACGACACTTACTGCTTCACATCGGACGCAGAAAACACATGCGTTGTGTGGCAAAAGCGGTGTCTGTTTGTCTTGCATTGAAATACAAACCACAACTGTCCGTGACATTGCTTGAATAAACAATGTGAAAGGCAACAGCAGCAGTAAAACTCTGTATGGATCACAGATCCTCAGTTACAAAACTAATATATGTAAACAGATCTGCTTCATAATGAAGTTTTTAATAGATTTTTTTCTTCTATCCAGGTTTTTCAGGGTCATATTTTTACATCTAGGATCAAAAATGTACATACACACTCTTAGGTTGGTAATTCAGTGGTGCTGAAAGTTAGCCTCTTAACTTCCTGTTAGTGATCATGATTGACTACAGCTACAGTGCAGATCTGAGAAGCATGGTCATAGATTTACAAAAGTCTGGAATGTCTCTTGGTACAATTTCTAAACAAATGCTGATTCCAAGATCATGAAGGAGGGGGTCAGTACAGAGCTGTTGAGGTCAAAGTGATAAATAACAAGTAAACAACCCCTAGGAGGCAGTAGAACAGTGCAGAGCTGCTAAATGGGAAAAAACGACCCACGGGGGGCAGGACCACACTGCTGAGGACAATACACAGGACAATGCTGTCGAGCTTGAGACTCATGAATGGAGGGAAAAACACCCACAGGGGGCAGTGCAGTGCTCCCAAACTTAAAGCGCTAAATAACGGGAAAACGACTTGCAAGGGGTCGCAGGGATCAGACGTAATGACTATAAAAAAACATGGACAGTGCACCGTCTCTATAAAGTGACGTAGACTTGGTGACCGTCTAAGTCAAGCATTTGTTAGCACTGCTAGCCTAGCCTAACCTGTGTTTTTTACCTTGTTACCCAAGTTACCTTAAGTTGTTAAAGGTCAAACGGAATAAATTCGGCAAATAAAAACACTAGCTTGGAATTCCCAGAGATGTTCAGACTCCAATCAAGACATAGAAGAGGTTTGCGTGGCTGCAAACATTCAGTTTAGTTTCTTTGCAGAAATACGACACAAAGCGTGCAAACCCGTTCAGCCGGCCCTGCACAACACAAAGCAGAGAGGAGGTGTTAGCCAGCATTACATCAGCACAGAAATACACCAACGAGCTCATAACTGCTCAATAAAATCCTTCCCCCTTCACCCTCTCACTGTGCCTGTGTGCGTGTGTTTAACTGGAGCGTTTCCAGCTAACGACAAAAATACTCTGATTTATGTAAATGTAAATGAACGCCATGGAGCAATGCGTGCGGATACCAAACATCAACACACACACACACATCTGCCCCTCGTCCCACTGCAAACCAACAACACCCACGCAAGCAATTTTCTTTTCAATACCTTGCACACTGAAGTAAAAACACACGCACACAGACGCATTTTTCTCACGATCCTATCATGAAAAAACCTAATGCTCTACCCTGTTTTAGTGTGTATGCATGGTGCATGCTCTAAAACATCCCATCCATACATGGAACCCATTCAACCTGCAGCAGTGGAGCATCTATTCAGTCTACAGCAGTCTGGCTCCAACCATTCAGTCCAGAGCAGTTTGGCTCCACCCCTTCCGTCTACAGCAGGTTAGCAATTATTCAGTCTACAGCAGTTTAGCACTCTTTCAGTCTACAGCAGGTTAGCACTATTTCAGTCTACAGCAGTTAAGCACTCTTTCAGTCTACAGCAGTTTAGCACTCAGACTATAGCAGGTTAGCACTCATTCAGTCTACAGCAGTTTAGCACTCAGACTATAGCAGTTTAGCACTCATTCAGACTACAGCAGTTTAGCACTCTCAGACTACAGCAGTTTAGCACTCATTCAGTCTACAGCAGGTTAGCACTCATTCAGTCTACAGCAGGTTAGCACTCTTTCAGTCTACAGCAGTTAAGCACTCTTTCAGTCTACAGCAGTTTAGCACTCTTTCAGACTACAGTAGGTTAGCACTCTTCCAGTCTACAGCAGGTTAGCACTCTTCCAGTCTACAGCAGTTTAGCACTCTCAGTCTACAGCAGTTTAGCACTCTTTCAGTCTGCAGCAGGTTAGCACTCTTTTAGTCTACAGCAGTTTAGCACTCTTTCAGTCTATAGCAGGTTAGCACTCTTTCAGTCTACAGCAGTTTAGCACTCTTTCAGTCTATAGCAGGTTAGCACTCTTTCAGTCTACAGCAGGTTAGCACTCTTTTAGTCTACAGCAGGTTAGCCCACATTCATCAGTTTAGCTTCCATTTAGTCTAAACTAGATTACCCCCATTCAACCTATAAGAGTTTTACCTCCATTTAGCCAACAGCAGTTTAGCTTCCATTCAGCCTACAGCAGTTTAGCTATCATTTAGTGTATACCAGTTTAGCCCCCCTTTCAGTCTAAAGCAGGTTAGCCCACATTCAGATTGTAGCAGTTTAGACCACATTCAGTCTACAGGTGTTTAGCTCTGCCCATTCATTTTACCCCTTTTCCACTTTCCATTCAGGCTTTGGTCCCCACACCCCTAAGGAATGACTATACTTTTGAATGAGGGCCTTTTTCACTGTTTTGGTTAAAAACAAAAGGAAAATTCACCAAACAGGTGGTAGCTAGGCCACACAAGCTCGCTCTCTGGTCAGTCCTTCAGAAGCTGGACTACAGGTATACGTGTCAGATTAACCACAACATAAAATAGGTGTATAAAAAAGAATTATGACTTTTTCGGTTCATAAACCCACAGAAATGTCCTACGTGGAGCACGGGGGGGAAATATAAGATTCTGAATATGGGCTCTATAACACTGGGTCTGACTAGAAGAGCTATGGTACAGATTAAAGATGCAGAATCAAGATCAGACTTAGACGCCCTAGAGCTGTGGCAAAGGAACTATCGCTTTAATGAGTGGGAGCGCCAGGCAGAGCTGCTTTGACTGCTTTTGGGCTCTGGATCATATCAGCACTGTGTGAAGAGGCTGCAGCTTCTGCTGGCAAAGCAGAGGATCTGTAAATTAGCGGCGTTTCTCTGACAGTAAAAGCTCTGAGGTTGGGAAAGTTTACAGTGGAGGGGGGAGCAGACCAAGCCTAGCAACACAGCGATAAAACTGCAAAATGGATCCGCTCCAGCTCTACGCACCCCAACATGAGGAACACATACCATCTCATAACTCCCCATCATCTTCTCCGTTACTCAAGACACACTAGAAACATACGCACTAGTTGTGTTTAAATGGTCCTTATTTACTAAAGTTACATCTGCTTTAAAGAGCATGCAAATTTCAGCGATATCTGAAATTAATTGTCATCCAAATGTTTAGCAACATCAGCAATAATATCCTTAATAACTAATATATAAGTGTAATAACTGTGTGTAATACCTACACTGACAGTGTACAGTGTAGTAGTGTAAATCAAATCATACAGTCACATCAGTCCTTTAATAACACAAACACATTTTATTCATTTCCCTTTTTATTCTTTGAACCCTGTAGTGCTGTTTAGGTGCTGACCAGCAGGGGAGCTCTGCAATTACAGCTCAACCACTGGCTCAGGAGCCGCTGAATGCTTTCTTTTTACTGCATTAAACAGGGTGAGCTTCATGTTAATGAAGTTAAACTGGTGTGTACATTATTGAGGAAGTTGTGGGCGTTTGTTCGTTTGTTTGTTTGTTTTCAGGCATAGTAGCTGTGCCACTTTAATCTCCATGGAGCAGTTCATACATGTTTCCATGCGCTCCGCCACATGGACCAGCACATCACCACATATCACAACGATCCTAATGCCTACCGTAACAACCCCACTGCCATTTTCACTTTCATTTACCCAGTCTTATTTATTATTTTTTTTGTCTTTGTTTTTCTTCTGATTTTTGGCATATTTTATGGGGCATTCACATTAAGCATCTACAGGCCAACTGATGAGGAGTGACAGGACCTTTGACACCAAGCCATGGTCATTACAAGAACTGTTAATATTTGGAATTTATAACTTTTGTCATAAAAAATTAACACTAAAATTAACAGGCAACAATGATTTCTATAGAGGCAGAAAAAAATCTGATGTCTCTGTAATAATTAAGTTATGCTGGACCGAAATAGCATTTTTGGTATTTAAAGAATTTTCTTGATTGCTGAATTCTTTTAAATGAACGAAATGTGTTCTGACAGCCCTGCTGTGAGTGTCCATGTGGGTGTGTGCCTACGTGTCAGTGTGTGTGTAGTAAGTAATCCTGAGTGGCAGATAATAGCTGTAAACAGGAAAATAAAGGCAGTCTGATTCAATAGGGGACATCTCCTAAATCGCCAGGCTCCCCACAGCAGTGTGTGTGTGTGTGTGTGTGTGTGTGTGTGTGTGTGTGTGTGTGTGTGTGTGTGTGAGATTTATCTGTCAGATAAATTAAACACTGCAGTATCACCTGCCGCAGGACACACAGCGGGGAACACACACTTACTGTTCGCAGACGCTTCGGGGAAACCAGCCCTCTGTCCATTCCAACCTTTATTGTCCAACTGTGGCTAAAAGAGAGAGAAAAGAGAAGAGAAGAGAAAAAAAGAGAGAAAGTAGAAGGAAGGAGAAAGAAGAAAGTAAAAGAGATGAAGGAAGGAGAGGGAGAGAGGGAAGAGAAAGTGAAAAAGAGAGGAATCAGAGATAGAGTAAAAAAAGAGAGAAAGAGAGAGAGAAGAGATGGAGTAAGCATAAAGTACTCTTTTTAGTGTGTGTTGGAGAGGCCACTCTCCGCTGACCCCACCAGAGACAGAGAATGGCCACTAGATTAAGACATCGCAGCCAAGCAGCCAATCACACGCCAGGAAATCACAGGGAGGGAGGACAGGAAGCTAAATCCTATAGAGCTGAGGAGAATGGTGTGTACGAGCGAGAACACACACACCCTCCATTCTCCCATTCACACACACTCCATTCTCCCATTCCTGCCATTGAAGGCCGCTGGCACCCCCTGCCTGAACACTTGGATTGAATGTGGTGAGAATTAGGGGAGAAGCAGACTGAGCCAAACAGCCACAGCAGAGTAACAAACACCACTCAAACATTAACTGGTGGAATACAGCTTTGCATTTACCAATGAGCCTAAGTCTTATAACTGTTAATGCTCTGCCTGCCACCAATACAGCTCCCTCTACAAGACCTCTGACGGTTGTATCTGTGGTATCTGAAACCAAGATATTACAGCAGAACCTGGATGAGTCCTGGATGTTGCATTGCGTTGACTTCTTGTTCCAGCGCCTCCTACAGGTAAACGGAGCACCCGCACCTAGCCGTCTTTGTGATGTAAAAGAAAATAGAATTCACTGGACCAGGCCACCTTCTTCCATCATTCTGAGGTTTAGGTTAGATGCTTGCCATACTGCGCCATACTGTGTGTTGTGACACATTCCTCTTGTGATCTTCATTAAACATTTCTGTGACTGGTGCCACAGCAGACGTTTTCTTTCGGTTTGGCCCAGATTAGATGGTCTTTGTCAACCTTGTGCACTGAGGAGCCTCGGTTGCTGGTGCATGGTCTGCCCTTCTTTGGGCCTCCATCAGCAGGTACTCAAGTGGCTCAGGTCTTGATGCAGCTAATTGCTCCCATGTCCAACACAGCAACTACAAGAACTGGTCAGTTACTGTCTATCAGATATCTCCAGACGTTCACATGCACCACCGTCACGACATGACATGACTATTCACTTCATCAATTCATCTGTGAGTCATCGCAATGTGGCTTATTGGTGTGTATTACAGTGGTGTTTTATTGTAAGGGATGGACACTGACCTTTTCTGGCGAGTTCTGCACAGTTGAAGCTTTATAGCCTAACTGCAACAGCATGGCCTCAGCTGCCGCACGTTTGGCCACTTTCTTATTGGGTCCACTTCCTGTGGTCACCTCAGCACCTACTTTAACCTGTACACACACAAAAAATGGGGCCATGGGTTATATATAAAAATAATACGTAAATGTTTGATGTAATATGTAAACAATAAACACGTAATACACTCTCAGCAAAAGACTGTATATAGTACTGGAACAAGGTTTCCTTGGCTTAATAAATTTTGAAGCATTCTGCATTATAGTGATGGACCCTTTAACGGACAACTTGGACTTGACTATAAAGACATTTTAACACTACAGTGATTCAGTCCTGACTTGATGTTCTCCATGTCTAGTCTAGTCTTGACTCAGTCTCGACTACTACAACGTCTCTGCCTCGATATAGTCTGGACTACTATAGGGTCTCTGTCTCTTCTACTACAAAGTCCCTGCCTTTGACTCAGATTTAACTACAATAAGGTCTCTGTCTCTTCTACCACAAAGTCTCTGCCTTGACTCAGTCTCTTCTACTACAAAGTCTCTGTCTTTGACTCAGTCTGGACTACAATAGGGTCTCTGCCTTTGACTCAGTCTGGACTACAATAGGGTCTCTGTCTCTTCTACTACAAAGTCTCTGCCTTTGACTCAGTCTGGACTACAATAGGGTCTCTGTCTCTTTCACTACAAAGTCTCTGCCTTTGACTCAGTCTGGACTACAATAGGGTCCCTGTCTCTTTTACTACAAAGTCTCTGCCTTTGACTCAGTCTGGACTACAATAGGGTCTCTGTCTCTTCTACCACAAAGTCTCTGCCATGACTCAGTCTCTTCTACTACAAAGTCTCAGTCTTTGACTCAGACTTAACTACTGGCTTGCCTATAATAGTCTTGAGTATAACAGTAGTGATTTCACCTCACATCAAACACATGCATATCAGCATTTTTTAAGAACAATCCAAATAAATAAAAGTCTGAAAATCAGATTACTGTTAAACAAAAACAAGTCAAGTTTACGTCAAGTTTTAAAAATGTTTTCTTCTTTTTTAATAGAAAACTGGCAAAAAGCAACAGAGTGAAGCTGGAAGCCGTGAACAGATACGTATTTATGGCGACAGCCTGGGAGGAAACAATGTGGAAATTTTAGAAGCAACTGGGCCACACAAAAGAAACACACACGCAGTGTGTAAAGCAGCGCTGAAAGAAGCGTGGAGAATTGGTTAGAGACGAATTACTGAAGACACAGTGTTCATCTGAATGGGAGGATTAACACACACACACACACACACACACACACACACACACACACACACACACACACACACACACGGAAGTAGTCTTCCTCCAATCAGGATGCACCACCTCCCACAAAGCGAATCTGAGTGTTTGTAGTACTAACGTCTGTTAAATGTCATATACAGTCACATGCAAAAATTTGGTGTCACCTCGGCCCAGGTTTTCATTACTGTCCTACTCGCTAAGTGAGGAAAAGACGACCTCCTCAGATTTTGATAATGTTTAAGTAACCTTCAGCTTCTGCCTCTTTAGGTGATTTATTGTGTATTTTGAGGTGTGTTTAGGATAATTATCATTATTATTATATTATTAGCTTTCAGAATTTGCTGGCATTTCATTTAATGTATTATTCTCTCTACCAGTAAAATGTTCCTTGCCACTGGCTGCAACACAAGCCCAAAGCATGACTGAGCAACACCACTGTGATGAACAGTTGGCGAGGTGTTCCTTTCATGATATTCTGAACCCTTTCCCTCTCCAAACAGCACTAAATGCATCAGGTTTGGAAGTTTCTTTAAGAAAATAAAAAAAAAAAGTTTTGGAGGATGCAGGAAACACTTTCATCTGATGACTCTTCCATTAAGGTCATATTTGTGCAAGTGTCACTGCACAGTAAACAGTGCACCACCACTCCAGAGTCATTCATCCAGTAATTTGCCTTTCTAGCAATCCTAGAAGTAGTTTTCTTGACCTGACTGCTAACGTTTCTGTTAACTGCCATTGTTTTATTAAATTACCAACTGTGAAAACGGCTTCTTGAAACACTTTGCTATCTTCTTAAAGCATTGTGCTGCATTGCCAGCATCAATTATTTAAGGTTTCAGAGTACTAGGCAGCTACTTAGAGGGACACAATGCTGCATTGTTGTTCAAAAGTATTTATGTAGTGAACATAGTAAATATAGACCTAACAAGTAACGTATTACAGACTCTCCATCACTGGCTTTAGTTCAGTTAAGTGCACTTAAGTATCTGGCCTCTTGTGTACACTCTGATTACTCAAATCATTATCGGAATAATCAGTAGATTATCCTAATAATCCATAATGACTGATATTTCATCAAAACACATTTGCACATTAAGGCACCTCAGTGACCTATTAAGCTACACTATGTGTGGCATAGTATAAAGTATGTGGAAATCTGTCCATCACACATTCACCAGCTTTGTTGGACATCCCTTTTTAAAACCACGGGCATTCATTTAGAGCTGCCCCCTCTTTGTGGATCTTACAGCTTCCACTTTTCTGGGAAGGCTTTTCACAATATGTTGTTTGTGAGAATTTGTGCCCATTCATTTCAAAGAGTGTTTGTGTGGTCATGTGCTAATGCTAGATGAGAAGGCCCGTCTTGTGACGGGCGCTCTAACTTCCACCCGACAGTTGTCTTCAGCTGGGTTGAGGACTCCAGAGAACATGTTTCCACTGCTAAGGGGTCTAGAGGTTTTGTGGTTTAGGGCTTTTTTGCAGCTGCACAGCCAGAGACACCCATTTCATTCATGAAGCTCCTGATGCTTGGTTCCTGTGCTGATGTAGCTTCCAGAGGCAGTTTGGAACTCCGTAGCTAGCGATGCAACAGAGAGCAGTCGCCCCAGCATTTAATGTGGTCTTGCTCTGAGAGTTTACATGGTCTACCATTGGTCCTAGATGCTTCCATTTCACAATTATGGCACTTACAGTTGGGCAGGGCAGCTCTTTTTACTGCCAGTGCTTGCCCGTGGAGTCTGAAGATTTGTACACTTATCTGCAATGGGTTTCGCCAAAGCACCTAAACTCAATAAATAGGAGGGTCCACAAACCCTTTGGCCTTATAGTGCATTTGTAGCTTGGAATGTGCCTCACTCTATTAACCAAGAGCTCCCAACCCCCGTCATTCTGCTCTGGGTCATTGTGCTGACTGTCAGCGACCTCTGGAAAGGAAGTGACTCCTAATTAGCCAGAAGCACCAGCTACAGAAACGAAGATTGTAGTTCTTCATTAGTGTTGAACGTGATAATGTAAACGCAGCGTAATCTAACGGAGGAGGGAAAATAAGTCCAGAGGCGCCAGTTTAACCTGTTTTCAGAACACAGGGCAGTAAATTCACTAATCTCTGTGTATAAAAGCCAAGGCTGTATGGTTCCCTCCCATCTCTCAAGAGCAGCTCTGCTAGAGCCTGCATTCCTGCAGAGTGACGTAGAGTCAGAGTGATATCAACGGAAAAGACGCTGGGCAGCTGCTATTTCAGCTTTAATGGCCCTCAGTAAACGCATGGGCACTAGCCAGAGCCAGGACATGGAAGGGGGGTGATGGAGTTCACCACAATAATCCATTTCACTGAATAGGAACAGGGATGTAAACACTTACGCAGTAAACAAACAAACTGTGCAGAACCACAGAGCACATAAACACAAGCAGGCTGCCCCAGATCATTCACCACTTAATTAACCTCTTTAACCCCTTAAGCTCTGAACTGACTATTAAAGCTGTGTATTGGAAAGAACCTGGTCATACAACAGTCATCATGATGCAGGAGTTCTATATATTGTGATAATGTAAGTAAAGTGAACCACTGTATGTGAGTAATCGTTTCATGTAAGCTACTGTGCATACAGTATTAAAAAGGCATATTGTGATACTTCAACATATCATATATATTTTCTTACACCCCTACTTATTATGCACACTTGTTATTCAGTAAATTCTGTCCAAGCTCCACCCACAAACGTTCTTTCGTAGCTACTGCTGCTCGGCTCAACAAGCTTTCTAGGCAGAATTATTAGCAAATATGTAAGGGGTTAAAATGTAACATTCTTTATTTACTACAACTAAATGTCATGAATGTGTGTGTGTGTGTGTGTCTGAAGGTCAACAGTAATCAGAGCCTGTGATGGTGACGGACACACTGATTAAGACACAGTGGGAGGTTATCAGAGCTTGTCCAGGACACACACACACACACACACACAGACTTTTGTTCCTTCCTCTCTGATTCCATCCTTCTTCTCTTCTTTCTTCTTCATTCAATTCTTTCTCTCCTGCTATCTTTCCTCTCTCTGATGTGTCTCCCTTCTTTTATTCGTTTCTAACTAACCCACAATAACCAATACGCTCTTTCCTTATTCGCATTTCTTGCTGCCTATTTCTTGTCTCTCTTTATCCCATACATTCATACACACACACATACACACACACACACACACACACACACACACACACACACATTGTAGCAGATGGCAAAGCAATCATCACAGACAAAGGACGCGATTTGACTGATGTTAAAAAAGGTGTAATAAGGTACTGAGCAAAGGGTGCTAGCATCTCGGACACAGCTAATTTTGTGCTGCTGAACTGAAAGTGTTTCGAGAAAGGACACCCAAACATGTAATGCCTCCCAGCGGCGTAACAGTGGTGCCCCACAGGCCACTGATGCCAAAGAGGAACGATGACTTCAGCAAGTGGTACAGTGCAATCGACACACCACTGTGAACCAGTTACTCTCTATAATTAACACCTTCCATCACCAAATACAGTTGATGCCATGATGCCTCACTAGTGTCATTCGCGCATAGGATGGCTGTTCCCATTATTAGGTAGAATCTACTTTTCTATTTCTCTCTTTTTTTATAGCTTTATCCCACTATTCTCTCTACTTACTCTCTACTACTCTCCTTCATTTCTCTAGTATTTGTCCCCTCTCTCCCTCTCTTAACTTTACCCTTTTCTCCCCCTCCCCTTTTCCCTCTCTCTCCCTCTCTACCTCCCTTCCACTCTCTCTCTCTTTCTCCCTCCGTCCCGGGTTGTACCTGCATGATGAATTCTCGGCGGCGGGGCATCCCTCGCTCAGACAGCAGCATGTATTCCGGTTCCTTCTCCTTCTTGGCTTGCTGGATCTGAGCCAGCCTGCTGATGGGGTTCATGCCCTGCCCATACTCCGGCCCAGTCTGCAGGAGACACAATGGACAGCTTTTACACCGTTACTGAGCCTGGGAGTGTCAGTCTCTGACTTCACAATGACTCAACTCGATTATGAATGGATGGGAAATGTCTGAGGACATCTAAATATATTGAATATCCTATCCAAGGATCGAAATTAGTGTTTTGTAACTGGAGGACCCGAACACGCCGCAGCTCAACACAGACAGTACAGTGTCCTTGGTTTATTTTGTCATGACTGCGACACACGCACAGGCTTATTTACATGTCTACTGCAATACAATTGTACTGGCATTTCTTTATTCACTACTGATGGAAAATCAGTACTGGGAAAATAATATACGCTGGTGTGTCTGAACTGACACACCACATTTTTCATCATTAGCTTAGTACTAGCACGCTAGGACGCTCCTGGAAAATAGCACAGCAATAGCAAGTCTTCTGCACTGAATTTTGAGACACAAAGAAATGCAAAAAAAAAGGGTTTGTGAATTTTATCCCAGATCTTATGTTGTGATGACCATGGACAGTCATGTTGAGTCACTCTGGTGTTTTTAAGTCATTTGGATAGTTTGCCAACAAGGTGCCTGACGCTATTTTTCAGGTAGCAACCTACTCTGTGAACATTAGCTGTAGGTAGGCCACTAAGTGGAATAATATCGATTTATAACTTAGTGCAACCAAACCTACCCATCAAAATTATTGCTGAAGGTATTCCAAGTGTTGACCAATGACAGCTAATCTGCTAACACTGCCTCAATTCTGAAAGAACTGTACGAATGCTGTAACTGTACCTAACGCTTTGTCCTCATTTGTTTTAAACATGTTTTAAAAATGTTCATTTTAACAATTTGTCCACATCAAGCCACTGTACATGAGAACATCAGCCGCAGCGTACCTTCAGGATGGTTTTGGGACGTTTCTTAAAATGCAGTTTGGGTTTTTCCACCACTGGAATAAACGGCAGTTTCTTTAGCTCCTGCAGGATGGTGAAGGCTGCTCTCTTTTTGGAAAGTTTCTTGCTGTTGCCCTCGCCCTCAGCGGAGAACTCTCCCACGGTCACACGGGTCAGGAAGCTCTTCATATGCGGCGGGCCGCTCTCCTTCAGCACCTAAAAGACACAGGCAAAAACGAGTGAGTGAGTCTACAGCCAGCTAAAAGCCAGGGCCATGAGGCGTTCCGCATCTAAAAATGATTAAAGCCAGAAAAGTAAAAAGATTTCCAGAGGAAAAGCTGATTGCACAGCTTGACCAATTCCTGTGTGCTGCTGATGGTTGCTTTGGTATCCAAGGTGATTGCTAGGGCTCTACTAAGCAGTTCATACAGCTATTCCAAGTGGTTGCTAAGGTATCCAATCCAAGGTGGTTGCTTTAGTGCTTCAGCTGGCTGACAGGTTGGGTAGGCAGATGTTGTAGCATCTTGGGTGGTTATTAGGGATTTACCAAGCAGTTAATACAAAGCTGTTTTAGGTGATTGCTAAGGTATCCATGGTAGTTGCTAGGGTGTTTGCTTTAGTGTTTTAGGTTCACTAGGCAAATGCTGTAGCACCTTAGGCGGTAGGGGACAAGGAGTCTGATAAGCGGGTCAAACAATGTGTATCTTCAGGTGGTTGCTAGGATGGTGTTATGTAGCTGCTATGGTGCTGGAGTTGCTATGGTACCTCTAGGCTGATCTCATAGTATCTTGTTCTTCTGGGAGATTTCTTTCTTTTTTAAGAACATGTGCGACACACAAGACCTGTCATGATTAGTTCTTGTGACACTGCAGCGGTGCAGGTGAGCTAGGCTGCAGCGTCACATAGCAGCACTGGGGGGATAGAATTACACACGTGCGCGCGCAGACACTCGCACACACTCGCTCACACGCACACACACACCAGCTGAGCCTGGCCCTCTCGTTCTGCAGTGAAAGTTATCCCTCTCCTGAGAGTTCCTCTCACATCCTCTCCTCACACACATATGACCACTCTGGCACTCACACACACACACACACACACACACACACACACACACACACACACACACAATGACGAGAGCTGGAGCACAAGCCTGAAACTCACTGCAGACTACGTGTGTGACCTTCACTGAGTAAAATCCCACAGACATACGACTACAACCACACATTGCCTCTTTAGTCTCTCATTAAGTGATTTAAAATTATATCAATTGAGGGGATATACACTGAGGTCATCATTAGGGTAATATTCTAAATATTAATAACACAATAACACACATTATTATTGCATTGTACAATACAGTAACTAGTATTTAAATACTGGAACCTCAAATAGTTAGCCAAGTACTCAAGGACCTGTGTACAGCCCTTCCACGGACCCACTGTGACTGTAACCACGCCACTAAATTGTTAAACACAAAAGTGAAGCGAGTCATCAGTCTTCATCTGAAGATTCAGCTGAAGATTCATCTTCAGCAATTTGGACTTCAATCTGAGGATTTGGGGGAGAAACACACCTCAGAAGTTTGTACATTCCTCACACACTTGATGGAATGCCATAACCCAATATTTACAAGGCTTTGATGTGGAGAGGATTTGATCGTCACACTCCAATGTTACATAAGAATCCACTCTCCACTTTGAGCTTCTCCTCATGGCTTTATAATTAACTGGAAAGGTTTTTTTTTTTGTTGTTTTTTTATCACAAGCTTCTTTTTCAGAAACACTTGAAAGTTATTCCATCTTTTCTACTGGAGGACACTCCAGTTACAGGAAGCAAACACTCTTACAGCCTCAATCACATAAATCCTCTTCACATGCAAAAAGAAAACACACATGCATCTCAGTAGGCTGTGTTTCCTTTCAGTGTGCTTCATATGGAAATGTGTCACAAAAAGTGGCTCAGGCAACACACACTGTAACCATAACAACACTGTTACCACAGAGATGCTGGCCTACAAAGCTGGAATTTGACCAGATCCTTCCTACCTAAGGGCAATGTTCAAAGCTAGGTCTGTACTTAAAAGCCGCCTGAGATTCTAGTACGGCTTTGCTTGACCTGAGATCCTCCAAGACGGATGGAGAACTGTTCTCTCTCCTGGTGTCTGGGTGGTGGAACAAACTTCCCCTTGTTGTCTCCAAAAGCAGACTGAAATCCAGGGAGGTGTGTGTTTATACTTGTGGTTCGGTTTCCTTAGTTCAGACCAAAGCAGAAAGTGATGAGTTTCCGATTCAGCAAAGAACCACTACTGTAACTTTATTAACAAGACTTAAAGGAGTGTAGGTCAAAGGTTACTCATATTTCTCTGAAGAAGGTTCAGCCAAATCATTACTTTACTCAGCTCTTATACTACTATTCATTATATGAAGTCTGCCACTCAAGCAGTTCGGCACATTATACATTCCTGTCCAAAAGGAACATTACTAGTCTAGGTCTAACATCATCCCCTTCCGTTTATTAATTCTCTCCATTTTGGAAAAGCACTTCCAATGTTAATTTACATTTTTTTAGCAGCAACACAGCAATGTTTTTAGCATGTTCTTTTGGCCCACAGCAATGCAGGGTGCTTCCCAGCTTCCGCCAGCAGTCCAAAAATTATGGTTGAGTAATAGGGCTTTGAGAAAAGGGGGTGGAGTAATGGAGCATTGAGAAGAGCACTGACTACTGGTGCATTGAGAAGGCGGGACTGGAATAATAGGGCGTTGAAGAAATAAGAGGGGGGGGTGGAGTAATGGGGCGTAGAGGAGATGAGCGTGAAGTAAGAGGACGTTGAGGAGTAACTGGGCGTTGAGATGGGGAGGAGTAATGGCACACTGAGGGGATGTGGTGGAGTAATGGGTGTTGAGGAGATGGGGTGAAGTAACAGGACGCTAAGGAGATTGGGTGGAGGAATGGAGTATTGAGAGTGGAGTAACAGAATTTGGAGTAATTTGTGTTGGTTAAGTAAATGCGGTAAAGTAATGATTTATTGAGAACATGGGGGTGGACTAATAGAGTGTTAGTGAATGCATCATAGAGACTGACAGTAGATCAGTGTAAACACTGGTTCGATTCGGGGTGTTTTTTTTACCCCCAAACAGGTGTTTTCAGGGATCCAACTAGGGATCCAACTAATGTGCCTGTACATTTGGACAGACCTTTCTGTTAAGGCACTTTTGACAATTTCACTGCAACTTTAGATTAAGCAAGTTTTAAACACTTTACCCAGAAAAACAACAAAAAAGAACAAATAATAAGGAATGTTTTTGAAGGTTTGTCACACAAAAATATTTCTTCTACTTGGACACTAATTCCTCATAGTTCCTCCTCCACATGTTTTAACACAAGGTTGCCAGCAATCTCAGTGCGCAGATTTTATTTAAATGATCACCAATAGAGAGATTTGGCTTTACCTGAAAGAATGAGTGCTGAGGGCTTCTCTACAACCTGTGGCTGACCTTCTATTGTCACCGCTAAACTGGGCAACATGGTTTAAAATTCTGCACATTTCCATATATTTGTAGTTATTTGTCACTTATTATAATGAGTGAATAAAATCATGTATTTTACATCATAAGTGGCATTGCTTTCAATCCAACAGCTAACTGAAGGACACTGCAGTATTTCCTCATTTGTAAACTGTCCAATCATGCTGAACTTCCTGCAACTTCTACTGCTCCCTAGAGGCGATTACAAAAAGTTTAGATGAGGACTATTCTAATACATACACATTGTAGCCTGGGAAAAAAGCATGTGTAGGCTCCAAATTTTACATACTGACTTTCAAGGCCTGCTGGCACTAGTACATACACAAAACGGATCAGAACTGAAGTGAGAAATGTGTTCGCTGTGAGCCTTAAAAGTCAGAAATAATCCAAAACAGTGTAAAAACAGGTGTACTAGTCACAGAGAACAAAGAAGGGTTAACAAAGATCCTTAACATGTCCACAGCACCTGCAGTCAGCTGGCCTCCTGACACAGTTCTCAGTCACTTTTACTGCTGGGAATACGGCAGTAGCACATTTTGCCTCCAGCCAGTGTCTTGAGTCTTGTGAAAGAGCCTTGGCGCGTGGAGCCGGCGGCGGCAGACGAGCTGCAGTCATGGCAGCAGACGCCACGGGATCTGTGGCGCGGTGATGGAGTTTCAGAGGAGACTTTGATGCCCAAGTCTGATGGTGGCCGATTCTTCTGTCTGAGCTCTTGTCTTGCGCGTCTGACGACACGGATCATGTTTTTCCAGGAGGAAAAGCTGTAACCTGAGGTTGATCATCCTCCATCCCGCCCAGAAACCTCACACAGATATGGTATTAGTGGCAGGAACCGTGCCTAAGAAACTCCAGCATCTTCAGCTTCAGTGAAAAGGCAGGATATCAGGCCCGGGTGGGACAATGGCAGACTGGCAGGCTAAAGAATGGCTCTTTTGTACGGCTTGTTGATGTGTCTGCCCCGAAGAAAGGTACTTATGTACATGATGGGTGGTTCTTGGCCATGGCCTTCTACCTCTTATATCTCTCAGTAATGCGTCATCCGTCCAAATGCTTGCAGCCATATATCGATAGCTTTGAACGTGACATCTGTTCTACATGCCATGAGAAATAACTCAAGTTATCCTAGACGATGAACAAAGACAAATGTACACTGTACTGGGACATTAGTCCAGACAGATTCCCAAAGACTAGTCGACAAAGCCGATGAAGGAAAAAAGGAGAGACACTGTCCCAGAAAGATCAATTATGGTGACTATTACAAAAAATGCTGCAGTTTTCATTTAAAGTGCCTCAGTTGTAGAAAACCGAAATGTGCTTGCTTAATTAAAATGAAGAATTTTAATAAATATATATAAACACTGTTTCAGTTTCAGACCACGTTCACCCACCCTACATGATCGTTTTCTCTGGTTTTACTATTTATAGGCAATGTGTTTAGGGAGATTAACATTTGCGTTGTATTTCATAAACCATAGACAACATTTTCTCCTGAATTCCATAAAACTATTGCTATTTAGAGCATTTATTTGCAAAAATTACAACTGCTCAAAAACAACTGCTCAAATAACACAAAGAAATTATTACAATAATTATAATGCAAAGTTATTATTTAAATTTAAACACAGTACTAATATTTGAACTTCACTATGGTCAAATAACCTTCACTGCCAATCACAGCTCTCATGTCCTGGCAGACTCTCCACTAGTTTTTCACGTTGCTGTTGGGTAATTTTATGCCATTCATAATCTGCAAATTGAGGTAACTCCGCTTTGTTTGCCTGGAATAAAATTGCTGCCATACACATAGTGTGCAAATTTAAGAAAAAAATAAGTGGGCTGTATGGTTATTATCAAAATTTACAAACTTTAAACTGTTTATAATAAACCAATCAAACAACAAAATCAATTTAAATAGCTCCACACAAAATGACACTATTAATGAAGACTGCAGACTTAGAATTATGGTAAATCTCTTTATGGTAAGCATCTTCAGTACTCAGAGCCCCCTTTTTGCTGTTATGACCAGCTGCAGAGGTAACACAGAGCCAGACGCCAGCTTCTGGCAGCGTTCCTAAGGAACCCATTCTTCATAGACAGTGGCCTCCAGTTCACTAACAGCTCCTAGGTTTTCAGTGGCAGAAGAAGCAAAGCAGCCCCAGAGCATCACCAAGCCACTGTCATGCTTTACTGTAGGCAGGTCTTTCTTTTCAAGCATGTGTGCTTCATTAACAGGACAGTCATCCCAAGCATTTCTCAAAGTTCACTAAGGCGTAGTTCCAGAAGAAGTCCTGGAAGATTCTGGAGTGGTTGTCACAGTCATCAGACCTGAACCTCATACAAATCTTTGGTGGGATTTGAAGAAGGTGGGTGCAGCATGCAAACCCAAGAACGTGAACTGGAGGCCACTGTCCATGGGGAATGGGCTATGATTCCTCAGGAATGCTGCCAGAAGCAAGTGTCTGGCAGTGCATCACATTTGCAGCAGGTCATAACAGCAGAAGGATGCTCTACTATGCTAGTCATAAAGTTGTTGAATCATTCTGAGGCTGCAATTGTCATTAAAAGTGCATTAAATTTGGAGAAAACACTTGTTCTATTAGTTGTGTTTAGCTTTTGAAATTATTCCTGTTGGATCACTCTGGCTCACTGTAATACACTCCAGAAAGCATAGGGGACACTCTATAATGTTCTGTAATGTTCATATGATCCATAAGGTCATTCCTCAGATTAATAAATGTTATGGCCTAATTCTTATTCATTAACATAAAGACAAATATTAAAAGTGGTCTGAATGCACAGTCCTAACTGATTATAGAAGTAATCATTACTTGCAGCTCTGGTATTCAAATGGTTCCATTTAGCTATGAACCCCTTTCAGCAAGAACAACCATTTTCCACTTTCAGCTTCTTGCTCATATTGTAACACTTATTCTTGGGTTGAATGTTTATTCAAACTGAAGGGGAAAAAAAACTGCGCCACACATTCTTCCCAAATGTCATGGGGCGAAATTCCTGAAAAGATCAGACACAAGCTCAAACAAAATCACACAAAAATATGTACATCACGCACAAATCATACAGTTGGATTCGAGCCCTAGATGTAGCAAACCGTACGCATGCACAGAAGGATCTGGGAGAACGGAATTACGGCTGGAAAACGCAGAATTCACCAAAGCCCAAAGCCTGAGTTGATGAAAGCAGAATGTGGGCTGGAGACAGGCGTGGAAAAACACTTTACATAATGAAGATGCTACAGAGACCGCAGACATCCGCTTGTTTTCATAAACAGCAGAAGCTCTAGCCTGTGAGTGAGGAGCTGAAACATGTGTGGGCTGGAAAAAAACTTCTGGATTAAATTCATTACGATCAATATGAAGTGCTGAACATAATCTGTACTGTACTTTTCCTCGTGTCACTGGGCGCAGCTCATCATCCACAATCTGTTAAATGAATCAGATGATGTTTTTGTGCTTGTGCTAATGGGGGAAATATGTGATTACAAAAAGCAAGACTTGCATAAGGAGACCTTCGTTATGAATGTCATTTCAATGATCAACAACACAGAAAAAACACTTCAGATAGATTTAGATCCTGTGAGTGACACCTCCGTACACACATTTAAGAAAGTGTGTGAAAATTAATTTAGCTTTGAAATGTTTTTAAAAGCTATACATTATTTTAGATATTAATATTTCGTCTATTTATATGTTTAATATCTTAAATGTTCATTGTTTAATGTTATTTGATTATAATTTTCTACTTTTACAGTAACTGAATTCAACCCATTTAGGCTACAGCTTTAGGTTAGCCCCACCCATTTCACTTACAGCACTTTAGCTCCACCCCTTCAGCCCACAGCACTTTAGCCCCTCCCATTCAGCCTAAAGAACTTTTGGCCCACTTATTTACAGTTAGGGCATTAAGCAGACGCTCTTATCCAGAGCGACTTACAAAAGTGCTTCACTATTTACTCAAGAAAAACCTCAGGTTTAAATAGACTAAAATTCAAAGATACCTTTAAGCTTAGACATCACTAAACACAAGTCAATATGAAGACCATCGTACTCTACTATTCGCCCAAGTACTCTCAGAGGAGGAGGGTCTTCAGTCTGCGTGAACCTGATGCAGACAGCAGCTACAGGAAGTCAGTAAAGAGAACGCAGCAGTGGAGTGACATGGCTGAATTTACAAACATTGAAGACGACCCGTGCTGCTGCATTCTGAATAAGTAGCAGGGGCCTGATGGTGTGCAAAGGGAGGCCGGCCAGAAGAGAGTTGCAGTAGTCAAGTCTTGAAGTGACGAGAGACTGAACGAGCGCCTGGGCGGCCTCTCTTGAGAGGAAGGGTCAAATTTAGCCTACAGCACTTCAGCTCCATACATTCGGCCTACAACACTTTAGCTCCACCCATTCAGCCAATAACACTTTAGCTCCACCCATTAAGTCTACAGCACTTTAGCCCCACCTATTCAGCCAACAACACTTTAGCCCCACCCATTAAGTTTACAGCACTTTAGGCCCCACCCATCCAGCCCACAGCACTTTTTTTAAACAGACTGCTTTTTAAACATCGGACAGCCAATCGAATTCATTTATTTGTCTTGCGGGGACAGTAACAGAAACACACAATGGTAGTGTTAAATAAGTTATGGTTCATAACTCCAAACAAACATCATAAGCGCACCTCAGGAACAACACTGAATTAAAAGAATGTATGAAAAAGCATTAAATCACTTTGAGCTGCTGCCGTATGAAAAGTGCTCCATAAATTCTGGATCATAAAGTGATCCACAACAGCCACAACAGAGATGACTGCGTTCCTTCATCTGGAAGCATTTATGGAATTGTGTGTGTGCGTGTGTTTGCGTGTGTGCACACTTTACCTCAAAGTTGACGGGAAGGTTCCGCTTGAGAGCGATTTCATACACCAGGCTGATCTCTGACTTGCTGGCATCACTGTTCTCCTCCACACCCTTCTTCTCCTCTGGACACTGAAAGAGTCCAACACACAAAATATGCACTTTAACCATGAATCCAATTCTAAGATCTGATTGGCTGAGGCACGTTTAAAAGTGCTGTGAAATACATGACTATACACAAATATTTGGAATCACGCCCTTAAGGAGGTTTTCATTTTGAGTCTCGTTCCTCTCTGCGGTTCTTCTTCTTGCTCTTATGGAGCTTCCCCTTTTGAGTCTTTGTTCCTCTAGGTGGTATATCTTCATGCTCTTGGGAAGGTTCTTCTCTTGAGTCTTGGTTCCTCTCAATAGTTCTTCCCTGTGCTATTAGGGATGTTCTCCTTTGTGGCTCATCCTCATGACCTAGGGAGGTTCTCTTCTTAAATTTGGATTTCTCTCAGTGGTTTCTCCTCATGTTCTGGCTAGGTTCTCCCCACAGGTTTTCTGGACAAGGATTAAGCCTTAAACCCTTCAATGTTTTTTTTCTAAAGGTTTTTGAGTCTCGATTCCTCTCTGTGGTTCTGCCTCATTTTCTAGGTGGTTCTCATCTTGAGTCTTTGTGGCAGGTTCATTATATTCTTATTGTGACAGAACCCTGTTCTTTACTTGAATAACAGTGGAATGGTTTAAAAATTAGGGATTATAGGTTATAGGTCTATCAAGTAGTTAGGTTAGACAGAGCTGGTATTCAGTCCTTATTATCAGCAGATACTTGAGCATCAGGCACTGGAAGGGAAGCAGTGGTATCGATAAATCCCTAACTGCTAAGTTAAGCAAGTTGCCACTGCTTGGTCCTTGAGCAAGCTGCTTAACCCTCTCTGCTCCCTGGGCTGCCCACCGCTCCAGACATGTGTGCTCACTATATCAGTGTGTGTGTACATGTGTGTGTGTGTGTGTGTGTGTCCACTGCATGGATGGACGGATCGATCAGTGTCCCAAAACAAATAGTACATGTGTTTGTCTTTGTCTTAAGCAACATTACTTTTAAACATTCGTCAACTTTGCGCATTAATGCAGAACTGAGGTGCAGTGCATTTCATAACAGGTTCAAGATGGCTCAGCCAATCAGCTTTCAGAACTAGATCCATTTGTTGTAAGGGCGTGTATGTGGCTCTGAATTACCAGCCTTGTGGTTTCCCCATGCTCTTACAGATTACAGACCGCAACTACTCCTGTGTATGTGTGTGTGTGTGTGTGTGTGTGTGTGTGTGTGTGTAAGCAGCCTGGCAGGTAAGCTCTTTTCACCCTCAGGTGTACATGACCAAGGTGTGCTTCAATTTGTAAAGCAATACAGGAAAGAAGTGCCTGACAAAGAATTCATTCTGAAAACAAGCCTGAACAGGAGAGATCTCAGCCATCGTGGTTTAAATAACCGATGTGGACGCCAGCCATTTGGGGCAATATGTGATATGATTTCCGACTGGGGGAAATCTGTGTTGTTTTTTCAGGAGACGGCCGGAGGCTACGTACTTTATTCACAGAAACCAAAACCACACATTCGATTTTGAATACAGTGACAGATTCTCCGCTATAATCCTCTGGCTCTGTATCACTCCTATTTGCCCCAACATGATTACATGTTTAGTAGGAAATGTTCTGAAATAGAAGAAGTGTGAATACTCAATGTGGGGGCAATTATAGATGAGTGAATCTGTGAGAAACCACTGAAGCCCTTCACAGTCAAAAAATGAAATAATGTCACCAACTACATTTCCATGCACACCAGTGGAAGATAGTCTAGTAGCCTGATAGTCTGACTAAGCTTCGACGGCACAGTTTGATTCTTATTGCCTGAATAAGGTCTTTGTCTAAATATAACCTGTGGTTAAAATACATGCAGTCAGGGCTGATATTAGCCAGACTATTAGAAGTAGATTTAGTAGAACATGTCAGGGGTGCACACTTGGCCTGAAAAGAGGAGGCAGACCAAAAGCATTTAGGCAACACTCTCTATACAGCAATATATCCTGTACATAAAAGTAGGTGAACACGAATCATCTAATTCTTATGAATCTAATGCATTATATGTCAATATTAACACACAAAACACTTACATATCTACTATCTTACACATTATTATCTTACATATGTGAGTAACAATAACTTTTTCTGATATTTTCAGCCAATTTCAAATTTTCCATCTTTGTCAAAGACTAATCTGCATGGTTATACATATTTGAGAAAAATACAACAGTAAGGGCAAATTTAATTATAATAAACCATCCTGTAATCCCCACCAAAATGATTCAGCATCAAAATGCTGCTTTTTTAAACCACTGTGCACATATGCATAAGACTAAACTGTATAATGGTGTGTTAAATCTGTGTTCACCGAAGGTGCAATTCATATATTACACAAATTTTATGCACGCACCTGTAACAATTTTGGATATAGCAAGAATAATGTTAACAATGCAAATGCTTTGACGTTTCTTAGCATTATTTCTGAGCAATTATGTGTAAACCCAACAAAGTATTTAATGAAAAAAAAAAAAAAGTCCACAAAACTGATGTGGAACAAACCCCTTAATATGGTAATGGTAATAAGGTAAACTGTGTTGAATGTGGTATGTTATGACCACCAAACACCAAGACAACTATATAAAGCCAAATCACATGATTCCAGCTCTAATTTCAGTCAGATTAACCCAGATGTCTGTAATTAATGCCAAACAGGACACTGCAACTGACGTCATTTGGAGCGAGAACGACCCAACTGACCAAAAAACCTACTCCAGTGCATGCACAGGAACATTAATCAGACATAAAACCTCATGAGCAGTGAGAAAAGCGACAAGTTCAGAAACCAAACCCCTGTAGTGGAATCCGGCGGCACGGTGTCCAAGAGAAAACTGGGACAATTCTGATGCGCTCTGAGGTTGAAATAACTGCCATGGAATTATTTAGTTCATTGGGTTCAAAACCATACAAGTGCAAGAACGTCCAAAAACCTCATTTGTAGGCCCTATTATCTATTATATAAATAAAGCCAGTCTAAAAACATGGTACAGCGTTTGTGCTCTCCTTGCTCCATAATGACGCAGTGTTTGGACCCCAATGATCATCATTTGCAATGTCATCTTGGTTTAACCAATCAAGTCAACCATGGAACAGCTCTATTCATGTTTCATGCTTCATCCATCCAACAAAGAGATCCTAAATCTGTGGGTTTAGTGAATGATGGTGTGAGCTGCTGCGGTGCTGAGTTTAGTTCTACACTGGCAGTAAGACACTCTTAACCATATTCATTACTGAAAGCTGCCAGTTTGGCCGAAAGGCAACAGGCTTGCGTGTATTAATTAATAGTTAATAGTTATTTCATTTCATTAAGGTCTTTACATTCAGCTGAGTGCATATTTCTCTCCGAGCCTCTGGCTGGTCTGGACCTGTGGGTGGATATTATGGGTTGTTCAAGAGTAGTATAAGAATACAAGAGGGTTACATCACATCTGTCTAAAGTCATATATATGTGGTGACATACAGACGCTGACACCAAAAGCCCGTACAGTAGATTTAGGATGGTCTGAGTGAATGGCTGAGTGTGTGAGGTGGGTTACAGAATGCAGGCTTCACACAACTGCTGACAGGCTGAAAGAGTTATTGGAGACTCTGTGAATAAGACGAATTTGTGAGTCATGCTGAGTGTGTTAGTAAATGGGGGGAAATGGGGGATCTTTACACACAGTGGCATGGGTAATATGGACGTGAATGCTTCTAAACATACAGGTTTGGTGGTAGTTCCTGGTGTTAAATGTAGTGTTTAAGTAGTATGAATGTAACTCAATTTAAACTGTAAGAGGCTGTTTTAGCCTTTTCCTTATCAGATCCAGAGAGGACACTGCTAATACACAGATCTAGCCTGCACGTCCAGCAGTCTTCTACACCGGACACTACAGAAACTCTGGTGAAAATGGCCAAATGTTGCTGTAATGCAGCGTGATCACCAGTGCAGAACGGATGAGATTAAAGTGTAGTCTAGTAGAGCTGCTGTAGAGCAGAACGCAGTGAGGGAAAGTGAAGCGCCTGGCTGGCTAAGATCAACAGCTGCCATCAGAAGAGGCTAATTTATCAATTAGAAATATGAATTGATAAATTAGATAGCTGCTCACTGTCTCTGTATTTTATGATTTACTCACTAAATCACACAAGCGTTCTGCTTTTACAGAATATTGGTTAAATAACTCTTAACTCCCAGGACTGGTACAAAATGCCAGTTCATCTGATGAATCGATATGTTTAGTCTTTGTATTGCATGCATTTCTCAGAGACTTAGTCTATTTAGCATAAGTGGCCAAGTCAGGGACACCCTACTGAAAGAGGAAAAATATGAAGAAAAAAAAAAAAGTTTAGGCTTAGATTTAGCCTTAAGCTCAGAGAAGCGGATGCATGTCTACATAAATGAGGAAATCTTAATAAATTAAGACTACTTATTGACAAATGTCCTGAAACACCACAGCATCAGAATTTAATAAATATTTACATTCTGATGTTTATGTCAGCTGGGCAGTGGTGTGTGAGAGGAGTTGAAGAGGTATGAGAAGGTTACCTGAAGTGGTCTCTCTGGAATGGGTTCATTCCTCAGGGCCTGAAGGGCCTTCATGGCAGCATTGTGTCGGGCAGCTTGGCGAGTGCGACCTTCACCGATAAACTCGTTGCTCCCAACCGTCAGCTGCACATAAAACACCTTCGGCACTGGGTAATGATACCTGGAGTCGGGGAGAGGAAGGGCAAAGAAAAAAAAAAAACTGATTCATAAAAGGATCAGCAGATTTATTACTGATAATAATGCGAGACCACTGCCTTAGGAAAGCAAGACCCACACCTTACCTGTCTAACTGACAGAGATAAAAGGAGAGAAGTCTGTTACAAGTAAAACCTAATTGCTAATAGCGCAGTCTTATGGAGAATCTTCAGCCTGCTGCACGTGAGAGTGACTTACAAGCCAGGTGGCTGAACCAGCTCTTTTAAATCTAAACGCTTTGCCACTGCAGCCTTACACTAAAGCTATGACCTCACTGAAAAAAACCTCTTATTTTTGAGACTTCACAACAGAAGAGGTGTGCAAACTTTATTTAAACAAGAATTCTAACTATTTTAATTGATATTTAAAATAACTTTTATAATTGTATAATTATATTATTATAATTACTTTAAAACAATTACTTAAATTACTTTAAAAGTAAATAATATAATGAAAGTGACCATAAACACACACACATACGAAAACATTTGTATTTTCTGGGTAAACTATCCCTTTAAGTCCTCCCCAGTGAGTGTGTGTGTGTGTGTGTGTGTGTGTGTGTCTGTCTCCATGTGTGTCAGAAAGCCTCCCACAGAGTAGGGACTAAAGACGCAGCGGCAGAGAAGGAGTGATGGACAAAGGCTTATAACAACTGCAGAAAGGACAGATTTATACCAGAGGAGGAACCTGAACAATATTGGTGAGGTTATAAATGGTAAAATTGGAGGGCCCTTCTTCCTCGGGGTCGGCGACACCACAGCAAGCGGCTGGACGGATGGTTCCCTGCTGGCCCTCAGCGAAGGATCTCCAAACAAAAGCCGCTCCACATATATCCAGCTTTCTTTAACTTAACTTTGGCACACACAGGCGGGGCTGTCAGGCCGCTGTTCAGTGGGCAGATTTAGAGCCCTGTTTGGACTCTCTGGCTTTAATGAAGAGGATCACGGTCTGACCGGCCAAAAGAAACCTGTTCACACTCCACACGCTTTCCAGAGTTGCACTTTCAGCACTAAGAGCTGCTCGGGGAGGGGGAAAAGAACATTTCCCATATTGTCATGAAACTGAGACTTAAGACCATTCCTGAACTGCAGGTTGATGCAGATATACTGTTCGTGTAAATTTCTGTTGATGGTCTCAGTTAATTACATTGGTTAGTTTAATTAGCCATGATAAATCACATTGGTCAATGTAGTTTATCTCAATTAATTTAATCAGTTAGCATCGTTAGTCTGGATTAACCACATTGGTCGATGTAGTTCATCATGATTAACTGAATTAGTTAGTGTAATTGGTCCAGATTATTCACATTGGTCAATGTAGTTAAACTTGATTAACTTCATCCATTAGAGTGGTTAGTCAGACTGTAGGTTGACTGATTAGCTTATGCACGGCTGCAGAAAGTAATTAAAGCCAGCATTGAACTTGCTTTGCTCCGTCAGTCTGGTGGATTGTACCATACCTGACAAACTCAAATATTTCTGGAATGTATAAAACCTTTTAACATGACCAATCAGATGCTTCTCTCTCTCTCGAGTACATTCAGCTCAGTACAGTGAGTATCAGAACACAGCAGAGCTAACAAACACAAAACAGCAAACAGTGCACACCACATTTAACCATCACCAAAAGTACATCTGCAACAGTCCAAAAGCTGACGGCATTACATCCAAAATAATGATGTTTTCAGAATCAGAAATACTTTTCTATTTCTGATGTGCTACACAAGCAGCTCTTTTCGGTTGTGTTTTCACTCTGAGCTCCACCGTGCAGTTCTAAACTGCAGGCTCTCACATTGAGTTTTCACAGTGTTTTAGCGTAGTTGATTCCAAAAAGTAAAGTACATTTCATTCTTGATGGACAAAGTACAAACATTACAAAAGCCCCACATGAAGACGCATTACCAAGTTTGCCTGGAAAGGTTCATGTTGTATCCAGGCCCAGCCTTGATCGTAATCAGGGATTGACCCATGCAGCTGTATAGTGATTGTGACAGGCTCCAAAAACACTGATCGATCCATCTCTAGTTATAAGTAGAGCACAGGGAGAAAAGAAAATAGGAGAAAAAAGTAGGAAATGGGCCCTTAAACTGATAAATATCCAAATGGACATCGAGTACAGAGAGATGCGTTGAGTTTTGCAGAGTCTCAACACTACTTTGTTTCCGAAGTGTTCCAGCTATTTAGTTTCAGCTGTTAGAGGACTTCCATTTTTAGGGTGAGATTTGAGATATCAGATTTGATAGTGATTTAAAACATCTGGGAGACGTTGCGCTCAGGGCAATCACAGGAGCCACCAAGGAAGAAGAAAAGATTGAATTACATGCATGCTAATGACATACAGAGAACAATCCCAGCACAATAAAATCAAAAATAACCCTGCATGCTGACAGTCCGTGCATTTTGGGTGAGTCATGGAACAAATGACTTTTTAAGTTAAATGAAACTGGATGTATACATGCTACACAAAAAGCTGAAAGCCTGCAAACCACAGGCATCACTACAGCTTCTGCTTTTGGTTTACAGTGTCTTTGGAGTTGGCGTGAAGAGCTGGAAGCTGTGAATGAAAGAAAAGCAAAGAATCTGGATGCAATGAGGAAAGAAACCAACACGGCACTTGAGCAGAGCTGGAGCACACACACATTCGACAACTGTGAAGATCATGATAAAAAAGTGAATGTGTATCAAATAAGTTTGTCCACGTTTAAGAAACCAAGACATGTTTGGTATCTGTGTGTTCTTGTACAACAGAACATGCTAGGGTAACAAAAAACGGACAACTCATCTTCATAAAGGCACAACCAAACACATTTGCCTCTTTCAAAATACATCCAGCTCTTCATTATTATGGTGCAGACCAATTAATAAAGTTTAGAACATGGTATGACTTACTATAGTCCATAATCACAAAGGTGAAGCTCTGCACAGAACTGAGAACTGTCATTTTAAGAAGTTGTTCCAAATTTAGCTGAAATGTTTAAATAAGCTTGATCTATTACTATTAACACTTGTTTACATTTTAGGATTCTTTAAGCAAATAAAAACATTGGCAAGATGATCAAGATCAGATTGATAACAGTCGAAGTTCAGTTTCTGTTAGCTATGTTAGCCTAGCATCTTTCACTATAAACCAAAGAAGCACACATTAGGGACCAAATGTCTCGCCTGATGGACTGACTCTGCGGTGAGCAATCAATCATGTTTATTTAATATTTTGCCGGACTTAAAGTGTGCCCCCCCCAACCAAGTCTGCACTTTTCTTGCACACGTATTGTGTTTGTCTATGGTGAATTTCACCATCCGCATGAGGTCTCGTACGCCCAGAGGAAGTGCCAAGTGCACCATGGGACGAGTGCAGAATGTGAAGGCTGTGATTTGCTACAGGTGCAGCTGTGGCTCATAGAACCCAGAGTGTAACGTGGGAAAAGAGAAACATCAGGCATAATAAACAATCCGCACAAACACACACCCAGGCCGTCTGGTCTGCATTAAAGGGAAATGCAAGCCAAAGTGGGAACACCTAGCAGGAAGGGACAGGGGCCAAGCATACCAACACAACACACACACCAAGAAAACATGACTGTCATTTATTGATATGTGACTGTATAAATATAAGATTCCTGAAAAGAAGACAGATAAACAGACAGAATTGAGAAACACTGACTCACATGGGCGGACAAAATCACAATATGTGATAGACTCGCCATTAAATTTAACCCTAATGAGAGACAAGTAGAGTAGTAACAGACACCTCAGTTTATATCACTATACCTACATTTAGAGTGTTATTAATATTCAACCCTAAGGAGAGACTGTAGCTCACACCTCAGTTTATATCACAATACCTACATTTAGAGTGATATTAATATTCAACCCTAATGAGAGACTGTAACACACACCTCAGTTTATATCACAATACCTACATTTAGAGTTATTAATATTCAACCCTAATGAGAGACTGTAACACACACCTCAGTTTATATCTCAATACCTACATTTAGAGTGTTATTAATATTCAACCCTAATGAGAGACTGTAACACACACCTCAGTTTATATCACAATACCTACATTTAGAGTGTTATTAATATTCAACCCTAATGAGAGACTGTAACTCACACCTCAGTTTATATCACAATACCTACATTTAGAGTGTTATTAATATTCAACCCTAATGAGAGACTGTAGCGCACAAATCACAATACTTCAATTTAGAGGAAGACCTGGACAATTTTTGTATTTTGTATATTAGCATTTATAAACGGCTTCTACTAGCATGTGCAAAATACATTTTTAAAAAACAGAATATGGAATAAGCATTCTATATAGTTTTTGTTTTTGTAAACAGAACCTGTGCCTTTACTGAAAAACCCTTAAAAACCCCCAAACCCCATATTTTTTGGTAGTTATGGACTTTTATAACACTGTTATGTTATGTACAGTGATGAACTACTGCAATATAACTTTTTAGCCCCATCACCCTTTCAGACACAAGACACAAGCAGAAGTCTTCGGAAAGCTTCTAAAGTTACCGCTTCAATGCAGCTGCCAATGGTGCGAGGTAAAAGAAAGCTTCGACTGAAAAACATCCGTCAAACAGACGCGTCTGAGACTTGCAGCTAATTTAGCCATCAAAGTGTTTCACATTAAAGGGTCGTTGCGTAAAGGATATCTGTCTGCAGCAGCAGGCAGGACTCCAGCAGCACCAGCATCTCCCACTGCGGATTAAACCATTTAATTAATGCTTTGATTCAGTCATATGAAAACAGAACAGGAAAATGGTGAGATTACGTGCTGAAGCAAATTCAGGGGTTCTCAAAACTGGACCAAGAAGGGCTGCTACTTAGACGAGACAGGCAGTGGGCCTTGCGAATGATCAAAAATGGGTTTATTAAAAATTAATTCATAAACAGTTATAACACAAATAAGAGGGCAACAGTGACCTGTTGCTTTCCAAATAGTGGTCCACATTCACCTGTTCTGTTAGAGTGCAGATGTTGCTGGTTACTGATCTTGATGTGGGTTCTCAGTCAGTCAGTGTTCTACTGGTCAGCTTTGGAAGAGATTTGTTCATAACTCAAACAGTAGCTTTTTTGCAGTGGAAAAAAATTCTGTCAGATTAAATGACTAAAAGAATGATCCTGGTTTGAGTAAGCAGCAGTAACTATTGACAGATCTCAGTTGAAACTCAAGAGGTTTAACAGCAAGACACCAAAACAGACAAAGTGGAACCCACAGGCCACAGTTTCAGAGCTGCAGTTCAGCTGAATCTGCACCAAATTTTTTCAGAGTTTTCAGGCATCACCTCCACGACCTTTCTTTCTGGAAGAGCTTTTCCTAAGAATGCAGTGCCTGAACTTTGTAAAATGTCACTGAAACACAGTATGGTGGAACATGGTCAGCACTTTTTGGTCATGAACACCGTTGTTATGCATACAAAGAAAAACACCCGATAGCCATTGTGAAATACGGTCGTGGATCATTGATTCCTCAGGGCATTTTTGCTTCAAATGTTCCAGAAGTTCCTCTGAAAAGCAATCTGTCTGCCACTGCAAGTAGGCTGAAGCTTGGTCATGAGTGAACGTTTAGCAAGATAATGAACCCAGGCACACATCAAAATCTACACAGCAATGGTTACAGTGAGTCAATATATTTCCTGAGGTCTCTCTCAGTTCAGCAAAAAGCAAAGACCTTAAAGAATATCAAGGAACAGGAAGTGTTTTGCATAGAGGAGTGTTCCAAGGCAGAAATCTCTCAGCAAGTGTTATCCAACCTTGTTGAGCATTACAGAAAGTTGCCCATTCTTGCCAAGGAAAGCCTAAAAAATATTAATAATGTGGCAAAGTGCAGTTTCTCTGTTGGAGAGCCTGTACAATTTACGGTAGATCAGCCGGACGTTCATAAGTAAACAGAAACCACACATTAATGGAAAACACAGAGAGGCTCTAGATCACAGCTGGCGGAGTGAAACAACAACTTTGAGATCCCACAAGGAAAGTTTGCCTGGTCATGAGCAAAATTTCTCTGGCCATGTCTAAAATTTGCTTGTTTCTGAGTAAAATTGACACGTCCATGAGTAATATTTACCTGGCCTCAAGTGCAATTTGCCTGAACATGAGTAAGTTACATCAGACTGACTGTCTATTTGGCTGTAAATTACATAGTAAAGTCCGATTTATCTATAACATATAATATACATCCCTAATTAGAAACAAAAACGAGCGCACAGTCCCGCTTAACAGCGATGTATTTGCTAGCGGGGGCAGAGAGTCATATAAGCCAGACTGCTGTTCGAAGGGCCTCATGGCCCACAGCCCAAACTCCTTTCAAACAGTCCTGATTCACATGACATAGCACAGAACATCCTGCTTTCATAACTTTACATAAGCTCGGCTAAATTGAAATTCCTCCGCCAGCCTGGTCTGTTTGTTATGGTTTCAGTTGCAAACAAGAGATTATGAGTGACCCCCGCTTTTTAATCAGACTAAAGTTTCCTGTCTTTATCCCTTCAAAATTTGACCAGTGCTTTATTGCTTATTTATAATGATGCATTACACAATCTCACACAGATAATTGGATTCTGCAACTCCAGAAGGAGCAATGGAGATTGTGTCCATGCCCAAAATGGTCAGCATCACTCTGGACTGTTGAAACGTCCAGGTGAACTACATCCATAGTTCACCTACATCCATAGTTCATTAAAGGCCATAAATCACAGAGAATTCATGTTTGCTAGCCTTTTTGAAAGAGGACTGTGATGTAGTATGTAAACACTGATCACAGACCAGTCCATTTGGCCCATATATGGAATCTAAACTGCAAAAACAGAGTTTCACTGCACTGACCATTAACTGTAGCAACCATGAAGCACCATCAATACAGAAGTGGTTGGCCTACATGTGATCAACAAAGCAGTGATAAGTACAGGTTTGGCAAATATATAGCAGCAGCGTAACCAACACAAGCACGGCCCATACCCGTGAGATCAATACAACTGTCATCAACAGCGGAGTGCTCACTATAGTGGCACAAATGTGATCAGCACAGGTGTGTGTAATTCAGGCGCAATCAATACAGATGTGATCAGTTCAGGTGTGACCAATACAAACGGGGTCAACAGAGGTGTGATCCGCTAAGGTGCCGCAAATACAAATGTAGTCAGTGCAGGTGCAGCCAAAACAGGTACACATCCGTGAATACAATACACATAATAAGTGTGTACTGTCCGTGAATAAGTACACATGCACTGAATATCAATGGCACTGTAAATACAGTACAATAGAGTACAATAGAGTAGAGTACTATGGTCTCCATACTGACTTGTGTTTAGTAATGTCTAAGCATAGAGGTATCTTTTAATTTTAGTCTATTCAAACTAGCTGAGGTTCTTCTTGAGTGAACAGCGAAGCACTTTTGTAAGTCGCTCTGGATAAGAGCGTATGCTAAATGTCGTAAATGTTAATGTAAATGTAAATACCAGTGTGGCCAGCTCAGTGCAGCCCATTCAGATCCCAAAAAACAAAGAAGTGGCCAATACCTGTTTGCCCTATACAGACATCATCAATACAGGTGTGGTGAATTCACGTGATCTATGCAGGCAAAAAATGATTTATCTGTATTGCACTCTTCTCAGGTCTTTCAAAGAGCTTTAAATGAAAAGAAAAACAATACAATAAATAAATTTTCATATAGAAAATAAAAGATGGTTAAAACAATAAACTTACAGATCTACAGATCAAATGATTTGAGAGTTCTGTTCGGTTCAGATCACTGGAGCACATCCTGTAGGTACCTATGCATTAAGCATTTTGTAGATCAGTAAAAACCCTCTAAATGTCTGCTACATACTGGTAGCCAGTGTAAGGTTTTAAGAATGGGGGTGAATGTTCTCTGCTTTTGCTCCTACTAAATATTCTGGCAGCTACATTTTGAATCAGATGGAGCAGGTTCATGATTAGTTCTGGAAGTCTACTTAGAAAACCATTACAGTAATCAATTGTGCTAGAAATAAGGTAGTGGGTGAGCACACTCAGAGTCATGGATTGATGACTGTCTCTAAGTGGCAGAGTCACAAATGCAAAAACACTGTTCCACAGTCTGTTTTACAGGTCATTCTGCAGTTGCTGTGCAAGATCTGTTTTTTCGAGCACTGACCAACAAGATCAAGTCTAGAATCACAAATTTAGAACACAAAGCCGTTCTGCAGACAAAAAGGTCATCCTTTTACAATCAACTGGAGCACCAAGCCACTGTCTGGATTAAACAGAAACAGCACAATTTACTCAGAACTAATTCTGGAGAGTAAAATGGAGGGCTAAAGGTTATCTGAGCACATTTTGAATTCCTGGGAATCCCATTTTTCTCCTCAGAATTCCTCCCTGGACCCTCACAAAAGATTAATTCTCCTCTTTTTCAGAGCGTGCGCACATATCTTGTGCAATCTGCTCATTTCTTTCTCATATGAGAGCGGCTTCGTGAATAAGCTGACCAAACATTTTCTTTGGAATGCTTCGCTGCAGGAGAGATGCTTCTTCAAATATGACTCAGGCGTCACAGAACAAATAACCTGCCTCCTGCCTCCTTATCAAAGCATGACACTCTTCCTGATGACGGATCCATCGCGCCACAGTCGGACCTGGTTTACTGGAAACGTGAAAGGAACAGAGTAGTTTAGGCCAAAAAAGCCCTCCCATTTAGATACCCGAGGGCCTTTCTGCTAATTTGAGAGTAATGTGGATAATTCCGTATAACCACGGCGCAAGTGTCAAACACCGTGACCTCAGACATGTGGGAATCTGTTCCCCAAGCACACAACAGTCATCGCTTCCCATGAGAAGTAAGGTGGTGAATCAGAGTCAGAGATCACTGCAGACTTGGGCTCGTGTGTAAATTACCAGGTTAGAACTTAAGGCTTAAGGGAAGAGGGGGAAAAAAAGTACACAGATTGTCTGAACACCAAAAACTGTCTGCAGGACAACTAGGGTTCAAGTCGCTGGCTGGACAGGTGTGAAAGTGTCTTTAGATAACTACCTAACTGCATTCTCTACATTTTCCTACAAGGTGTATGGAAAGAGATGAGGAAAGACAAACAGTAGCCTTTACGGTAATGCTGGTCTCCTGCAGCATTATAGCGAGGTTAGAACCAGGTTCGATCCCCAGGATGTGCATCCATGGCTAAGGTACACTCGAGCAAGGCACCTAGCCCCCAATTGTTATGAAGGTGCCGAGATGGCTCCCTAAACTCTGTGGGTGGGTGTTCTCACTGCTCTAATCATTAGTGTGCGTATGTGCACGTCATGCTAAAAAATTGGCTGCGGATGTCACGGATGAGGTAAATGCAGAGGTCGCATTTCAGTGTACTGCAGCGCAATGACGATACTGTGCTTAATCTTGGAATGAACCATTACATGCAGTTTGTGCAAAGGAAAAACAACTTGACTAGTATTTAGGATAGCATATATGCTAGCTACCTAGTGTTCAGCTGTATTGGCTATTAAGCTATTGGCTATTAACTACTGACTAAGATATCTTTTCTTAAGGTGTTTCCACTTCATCAGAAGTGTGGCCCACTTCATCAGAAAGGCCTCTCTTCTAGCTCCACTTTGCTGGTTTAAGTAGAGACTGTAGCAGATCTGTTGGTCCACAGTGACTTAGCTATCCTCTAGCCTTTCATAAGTGGTCAGTTTCTGAGCACGTCTGGATATTTATGAATAATACAGTCATAGTGGCTCATGTACTTTTCAGTACAAAAAAATCAACATTTAAGGGAAAATGAACAAGGACTGGAAAAAAACTATCACCACATCACTACCATTTTATACTGTATCGTTTACGATTACTCAATTTAAAAATAAATAAATAAATAAACTGACCTTTTAGGCAGTGATTTGCTGTTAGTGTGTATGAAAATTGTATAATAGTACATTTAAGCATTTCATTTTTATTCTTCAGCACAAATTTGGCAAGTGATTATTCCGTTCTTAAAGTTTATTCGTTAATTGGGGAAGTCGTGGCCTTATGGGTAGAGAAGTGGGCTCGACACCGGAAGCTCACTGGTTCGAATCACCTTTAGGTAAGAACTGAGTGTTGGAGGAGTGAAGGCTGTCTCCTCCCTCAATCCACGGCTGAAGTGCCCTTGAGCCCAGGTGCTGGAGTTGGCTGCCCACTGCTCCCTGCGTGTGTGTTCGCTGCCACGGCTGGGATAAACACAGCAACAAATACTTGCACCTTTTTACTTATAATTTGCTAAGGTCATAAGCCTATTTTGATACACTAGCAGCTGAATTGCTTTCAATAATATCATCAACAAAAAGTTATATTAAAGTTATATATAAATAAATTAATTACACATTAAAAAAATTCCCCAGCAGAGCTTAGCATTAAAAGTAAATAGAAACAACGAGAAGTCCTGCAGAACTGTAACTGGATGAGTTGTACTATTTTGAGTAGAATTACAGCCTGTTACAGTTTCAGTCTCCATTTCCCCACCTGTCTATCCCTTAGTTTGCAGATTATATTCAAATAGTGGGACTATTAAAATGGAATCAACTTGTAATTGTCATTTTTTCTTGGTTTTATGGGATAAACAAGCCCCTAACTGTCAGGGATTTACAATTTGTTTAAAAATTTTGGTTTTGGTGTGTTCTTACCAACAGATTTGCATCCAGCACCAACGCTTCAGTAAAGGTCATAAATACTGAGTCACTACTCAAACAGTAAAGGAGAGAAATTTAAGGACAGCAGTTTATAACAGTGGGGTTTCATATTTGCTTTCCAAACGGAGCTCTTTACTGCTACCATTCTCTTTATCATAATGAAAATAAACCGGCGCGCCGTTTTAGTCTCCACACTGACGCAAATTTCCAGCAGCAGCACTACAGCCACCTGTAAGCCACTCTTTATTCACTCCGGAGAATTTCCAAACCCCAGCTCAGTATCAGAGCAGGAAATATCATTGGCCAGTGGTTCTCCTCCTTATTATTATTCCAGCTGAGCGGCTGGCCCTGACGTAATCTCACTGTCATATCCAAATCAGCCGGGGCGGTGAGGCTCTCCCGGAAACACATCACCCAAATCCCGACTCGAGTGGAATGCAGGCGTTTCCCAAAGGCGCTAAAAACGCGGCTAACACAACGACTCACAATGACTAAGACAGAGTCTGAATGAATGAAGCAACACTGAACTGATCACTGACCACAGACCTACTCCCCAACCTAAGGCTTATATCCTTGAGAACATCAGCTTGAATTTGAAGGAATTTCCCGACCACAAATGCATTCTTATGTAGCAGCTGATAAGCTGTACAGTGCACTAGTACAAAAACTATTTAACCCTTATAAAAGACTGTAACACACACCTTGGTTTATATCAAAATACATACATTTAGAGTGTTATTAATATTCAACCCTAATGAGAGACTGTAACACACACCTCAGTTTATATCACAATACCTACATTTAGAGTGTTATTAATATTCAACCCTAATGGGAAACCCTAATGTAACTCACACCTCAGTGATATATTTATGTGATATAAACTGAGGTGTAAGTTACAGTCTCTCATTAGGTTTAAAATATTAATAACACTCCAAATGTAGGTATTGTGATATAAACTGAGGTGTGTTACAGTCTCTCATTAGGGTTGAATATTAATATCACTCTAAATGTAGGTATTGTGATATAAACTGAGGTGTGTGTTACAGTCTCTCATTAGGGTTGAATATTAATAACACTCTAAATGTAGGTATTGTGATATAAACTGAGGTGTGTGTTACAGTCTCTCATTAGGGTTGAATATTAATAACACTCTAAATGTAGGTATTGTGATATAAACTGAGGTGTGTGTTACAGTCTCTCATTAGGGTTGAATATTAATAACACTCTAAATGTAGTTATTGTGATTTAAAATGAGGTGTGTTACAGTCTTTCATTAGGGTTGAATATTAATATCACTCTAAATGTAGGTACTCCCACCTCCAACATACTGCGGTCAGTGCCAAATTCTGACCCTACTATGTGTGTTTCAGCAGAAGATCAGGTTACATCTCTCCAGTCTTTAACTGTCTAGTTTTGGTGAGCCTGTACCCACTGCAGCCTCAGTTTTCTGTCTTTGGCTGAAAGAAGTGGAACATAATGTGGTCTGCTGCTGTTGTAGTCCATCCACCTCAAGGTTGGACATGTCGTCTATTCTGAGGTGCTTATCTGCTCATCATAATTGTATAGCGTCTTTATCTGAGTAGCTTGAGCCTTTCAGTCAAGCCATTCTCCAATAACCTCTCTCATCAATAAGGTGTTTTCGTTTACAGAACTAATGTGTGTTTTCATTAAACTTTGAGTAAACTCAGGAGATCAGCAATACTCAAAGATGTCTGGCACCAACAATCCTGCCACGCTCCAATTCAATCAATGAGATCCCCTCATTATGACATTCAATTACCTGAAGCTGCTGGACGGCATCTGCATGATATTATGCACTGCTGACACACGACTGGCTGATTAGATAAGTGGATGAACAAGGTGGTGTACAGGTGTTCCTAATAAAGTGCTAGGTCCGTGTATATTACAACCTCTATATTTAGGCTGAGTGTGTGATAAATCAGCAGAGCTGTCACTGAGCTGAGAAGCAGAAAGCCATGCTGATGAGCCGAGTTCATACAGTCTCACATAAATCAGCAAACACTTCCACCAATCAATACTCTGATTTGAACACACACAGGGCTCATTTACACACAACTGAAAAGGCTTTCAGTCACACACTCTGCCATACACACCCAGTGTGTGTCATTATATCATCAATATGGATATTCATTAGGTTTCAGCTGGGTGCTGATGGAGTGGATGGCCTTTAATTTTCCACATATTTAATATCACCAGGCGATCTATACGTCCATAATGTCTCTCCTCCTTCTATCTTTGCCTCTCCTCTCTCTTATTCCCTCTCTTTTCCCTCCCTCTCACCTCTTTTTCATTCTTACTCTCCCTTTTTCTCTTTCACTTTTGTTCCCTCTCTCTCTCTCTGCAGCAGTATGATGTAATCAGGCAGTGGATCAGATTAGCCGTGGCTCCTCACTGTCTTAGGATTTCAGAGGCTTTATGCCAGAACCATGGGATTGACAACAGAGAGAGAGAAAAAAAAAGAAGAAAGAGAAAACAGATCACCTATGGTTGAGTCTCTGTTACTTTACAGGAGGAGAGAATCAGCCAGACTGTTTCTCACCTTACCTTCATTCAGTCTTGTTACTCTGTATGTTACGCTTGTTACGCTCTCCACATTACATTCCCATGTTACATTCTTCCCGTAACGTCCTCTATGTAAAATCAACACACTGCGTGTTGGGACACATTCCTCCTGTAATCATCAACAAACATTTCTGTGACTGGTGCCACAGTTGCCTTTTATGCGGTTCGGCACACGCTGGATATTTTCCATCAGCCTATCGCATTGACAAGCCTTTGGCGCTGGTTGTGGACTGTACACACTCTTCCCATTACGCCTTCCATGATAAGCCCCACTCCCATGTCTTCCATGATGCGCTGTACCAGTTACGCTCTTTCAGTTACACCTTCCGAGAAACGCTCTCCCAGTTACACCTTCCATGATACACTTTTCCTGTTACGCCATTTGCGATACGTGCCTTCTATGACGCGCTCCCCCAGTCACGCCTCCCGTGACGCGCTCCCCCAGTCACGTCTTCCGTGACGCGCTCCCCCAGTTACGCCTTCCGTGATGCGCTCCCCCAGTTACGCCTTCAGTTACGCCTTCCGTAACACGCTCTCACAGTTACGCCTTCAGTTACACCTTCCGTAACACGCTCTCACAGTTACACCTTCAGTCACGCCTTCCGTGACGCACTCTTACAGTCACGCCTTCCGTGACAGGCTCTCACAGTTATACCTTCTGTAACACGCTCTCACAGTTACACCTTCAGTGACAGGCTCTCACAGTTAGGCCTTTCGTGACACGTTCTCACAGTTACGCCTTCAGTTACACCTTCCGTGACATGCTCTCACAGTAACACCTTCAGTAACATGCTCTCACAGTTACACCTTCCGTGACATGCTCTAATAGTAACACTTTCAGTAACATGCTCTCACAGTTACACCTTCCATGACGCGCTCCCACAGTTACACCTTCCGTAACACGCTCTCACAGTCACGCCTTCCGTAACACGCTCTCACAGTCACGCCTTCCGTAACACGCTCTCACAGTCACGCCTTCCGTAACACGCTCTCACAGTCACGCCTTCCGTAACACGCTCTCACAGTTACACCTTCCGTAACACGCTTTCACAGTTACACCTTCCATAACACGCTCTCAGTTATACTTTCAGTAATGCCTTCCATGACGCGCTCTCACAGTTAGTTATGCCTTTCATGGCAGGTGCTCCCAGTCACATAGTTTTTTTTTTATACGTCACCATGCATTAGCATGCAGGACAAAGTTAAAGTAGTCTAATGCAGTCAATATATAGTCAAATCTAAGTGGTTAACCATTAAATATTGAAAAACCCTGATTCTGTATAAAGCAATTAATTTGATGATGAGAGAATAGAAACTCCAAACTGGATTAACTTATTAATCATTGTTTTAATGGTAGTAATGTCTACATAAGCATCAGATATTTTATTATTATTGTGATAACTCATTTACTGAGTACACTGTGGATGCAGTCAGTCATTAAAGAGCAACTGAATGTTTCATGACACACAGCAGAATTAGTCCTGTTTAACTGGATGTAGTTCAGCATTTTCTGTTGTCTTGGCCCAAAACATGTTTTATGGTATAATTGTTCTGCGGTAATAAACAGATAAAGCTGAAATCAATGACAAAAACTGTTGGAAAAAAAAATCATCTTACACAACTGTCTCTCAGTACCCGAGGATAAATGGAGCTGTACTGCCCTCTGCTGGTGATGAGCAGAAGTACTGCTATTATTTATGGTCACAATCTACTATAATCAATCCTCTAACAATAGAATCGATACTGTACTATGAGAGGAATACTTTAAAACATCTAAAGCTACCCAGATTATTTTTATAGCTTTTAATAAAGTACTCATAAAGACATTTTCTTAAATTTCTTAAATTTTCTTAAATACATTACATTCATTTAAAAGTACAATACTGTTCAAACCAGCTTTGGGCATCATCTTGAAACTGAATTTTATGGCCTTAAATTGTTCAAATCTACTTTATAAAAGCATCTGTGGGAACCACATAAAGCTCAAAACCTAATCCATTCTGACGTTCAAATCAAAGAAGCTAAAGTATATTTTAACTATTAAAATAACAGCACAAACCTTTTTCACACAGCCACAGTCACAAAAACTATTTCATTTAAACTGTTTGCTACATGAAATTAGTAAGATTTAAATAAATACAGCAAATTGCAAACTGAACCTAAAAGAGACATTATATGAAAAAGCCCTGGACAAGGCCATTATTAAGTATATGCAATTTCACTATTGGTTTTGAAAGAGTTTTTTCTTAATCAGGATTGTGTACAAATGGAAGAACAGCTGGAACTGCAGACTGTAAATGCTAAGTAATTTATAGAATAAGAAGCATTTAATTATTTAAAAGTGTTTGCTACATCAATTGCATTATATTGTATTATTATTTATTACTAATTACAACTCCAGAGTAAATCATTAAAACAAAAATTCAATGTAAAAAAAACTCTGTACTTAGAAAAATTTACTCAGTTTTGTCAATAGGTTTGTCCTTTCTTCCTGACTGTTTTGAAACTGTCCTGATACAAAGGATCACCTAATACGCTTGGTATCAGACGGGTGCTTCTTTAGTTTATGTGTGTGTGTGTGTGTGTGTGTGTGTGTGTGTGTGTGTGTGTTTTACTGACCATTTACTGATGTAGACGTCTAAGCGAATAAATCAACAAGCTCTGTAATGTGAACACAGCCTACGTTTTGAATCCTGCAGCATGAACACACTGTTTCTTACCTCTGGTTGAATATTCCTCTGAAGTTGTAGTTGGCTCTATAGTTGGGGACGGGCTTGGGGTCCAGCGGTCTGTAGATGGCCGGTTCCCCTCTCTTCATGGCCAGGCCATTCAACTCCACTGTCGGGGTGATGCTGCCTGTAGAATCAACACAAGGGTGTTCAGCATTTCTCATAAAATCAAGAGTGTTAACAGAAGGCTTATCCCTACTTGCTACAGTAACAGCATATACTCTGCTGGGAAAGCTTTAGTGGGGGGCTTTACACCTCTCAAAGCACACGCTTGGCACTGGCCATGGTGACCAGAGGCTCACATGCTTACGGCTGCTTGAGACTATCCTGTCCTAACGGCCAATGCGGCATATGGAAATGAGACAAGTTGTGTGTAAACAACTCACCTCCTCATTCACGTCTGTGGATTTTAAAAACAAGTTTTAAACCCAAAATCTTCTCTGACCTATGGTGAAACAGTGTGTCAGGCATCAAGCAGTGTGTTCATAACCATCAAGTGTAATAACTTTCTGTGAGGGCGTTTTCAGAAGCATCAAACTCTTCAGACATCTGGTTTCATTCACCACCACCGTCAACAATTCTGACTCTGTAAGTGTCTCTAAAACGGAGTGTTCCACACCAAACACCTCTAAAAGACTTTCACAAAAAGTTCACATCTTAACTGTTTAATTATGCTAAATGATTAAAGCCAGTACCCATTCTGAGTACAGTTTGTATAGTAAATACGAGTGTGTGCGTGTGTGTGTATGCGTGTGTGTTTACCTGGGTTGCTGTTGGTGTCCACTTTAGGGGAGCGGGGCGGGGGTCTGGGTAAGCTGCTTTCGGTCAGAGCTTTAGTGGCTGTGGAGTGTTGAGCTTTTTTAATGCTGGTGCCCTCAGCCTCCCACACCTGCTCCCCCAGACACAGCTGCACCGTGAAGACCTGAACACAATACAGTTAAAGCGACAGTTTAGCACAAAATCACATCAACATTTTTAGCACAATTTACACAATGTCCCTAAAAGTAACCACACACTGTCTTCAAACTGTGCTGAGTTGTTCAGTTAGTTTGACACTGTATCACTTACTGTTATCTTTAAAGAATGGAATGAAGTACAGTAGCAGAGCCCTGAATTTTGCCCATATTCTACAAGTCTTGTTTATTCCGTATTCTAACGTTTTTCCTTAAGTCCACCTACACCTTTTGTGTAACAATAAGTGTCTTAATTGCTTTTAAAATTACCATTTCCAACTTAGAATTAAACAGGTGTGTTTTGTTAATCTGCCTGTAAGACTGATATAAGATAAAAGTAGCTCTGTCCTGAACTGTGTCTCATAATAGATGCATCCCAGGTCAAAACACTCCTTATAATTTAGAGGTATGTTTGCAAAAGCAAAAGTAAGGCCTTCAATCCCAAGAACGTTGTACCGACTGCTAAACATGGTGGTGATAGCATCATTCTTTGGGACTGGTACACTGCACATCAGTGGATGAAATAAAGAAAAAGGCGGACTACCTCAGAGGACTACCACATGGCAATGACCCCCAAACACACATCTAAGGTAGTATTTAAGTATTCAAAAAATTCCTGTCCCAAAGTCTTGACTATGCAGACTGTGATTAAAAGCCTTGTCTGTGGCAGGAACCCAACAAATTCAATCAAACTCAATTCAGCCAACAAGAGCAGTCAAAATATGCTACTAAAAGTGAAGTGTGTATGAAGGTGCAAATTACTAAGGGACATGTAACCATTTTACTCTGTTTCACTTCATATACTCAAAAACTTAAACCTGTGCACCACTTTTTTTCCTCATTAAAGATATATGTTGTAACTCATTCTGCCTCACTCAGTCACTGAACGCCCAATGACATTTATGTGCCATGACATTTATGTCCATGATGAGAGGACGTAAACTTCTGAGCAAAACTGTAAATGATGCTGAATATCTTCAATATACAAACTAAAGAAAATCACAAGTACAATAGAATACCATTATCAGGCTCTCTATTTAGATCTTGTAGGCTTATGCAGCTGAAGTCTGTTTCTATTCACCAGTTTCACGTTTTAAATTCTCGTTCCACCTTAAATGGTGCAGAAGTTACATTCTGTCATGAGAATATAACAGCTGCGCTGTTTAAGGTGGAATACAAATTTCAAATGAGACCAGGACAAATACGAAGTTTAGCTTCATGCTGGCCTTGAAGTGGGTTTGTCATTTACTCCTTTGGAGTAAATCCCTTGGTTACAGGCAGTGGCATTTCTGCTGTACATCACTATCATTAGATGCTTCGTTTCAGTTCCAGGAACATTGTGCTTCAAGGCCACTGACAGAACATAAGACACATTTAACTTGCTGTTTTGCACACAAAGCTTCTCTGGTTTTATGTCCTTGGCAGCAGCGTCATGAGCGGAAACAGGCGGGGCTTCAGAGACAGTGCGGCCTCACAGAGAGAGAAGCTACAGGTTCTTTGATTCCGCAGATCAAAATTACCACCACATATCTACCTGACCGTTACCCAGCTATTATGGACAGCATTGTTCAGCAGTATTTTCAGCGTCCTGAAGCAAGTACAGCCGCAGCACTGATGCTTCTTTTTTTTAGCAAGGAAACGTGCAGCCATTAGCACTTAGAGCATGCAGTGTGTGCCACAGAAAAAAAAGTTGTTTGCCGTTATTAAAAGGCTAAGCCCCTGACATCAGTAATCTCAGTATTGAAGAGATATCTAGCTCACGTCAGTAAGCTCCTGCAGATTGGGCAAGTTTGTGGCCAAAATAATAGTCCCCAAAAAAGGCATTTTTCCCCAGATGTGCCATCATGGACATTCCATATGAAACTGAATGAAATATGATACCATTAGAAAAGACTTGGAGGTTCACTTGTGGGTTTGGCTGGTAAATAAACTGGCTATATTTGTGTTGCAGTCATGGTGACCCCTGGTTCACACCAAACTCCACTTCATTTCAAACATTAAATAACACAGGTAAAAAACATCACGTAAAAAACATCACGTTTAACAATTAGGAATCAGTTTTTACCTTAGCATGAGCTGGCCCCCTTTCATTCAGCAGCTTATACTGTGGTTGAATCCTGTTGAAACGGGCTAACTCATTCACCAGACACATAGGAGTTTTCTCTTTGGGGTTTGCCATGTTATCCTCGGGAGAACCTGGAGTGGGGAGACGTTTGGCATTTTAAAGAATGAATTACTCAATTACACAATAAAATATATTCAACTCTAAGTAATAACCAACAATAATGATAGGGACTGGAATAGCAACAGGGCCTCAAGATCCGATTGTCTCACAATATTTAAACCATAATTCAATTCTGCTGCAATATAGGGCCCATATTCAACATTTTTTGCAATTTTCCTTGACCTTCACTTTAAAGCTTTGTGTGGTTTTATGTTACACAATTCATTTTTCAATGTTTCCCTTTTCCTTACAACTAAACACAATTTCCATATTCAAGCTACACTGACGTTTCTCTCTTTATCAGTGGCCATTAATTTTTTAGGACACCTATATACAGTACAATTAAGCCAGGAAGTCTGCACACCCCTTTCACGTTCTCTGTTTTATTACATTACACTTATTCCACAATAGATTGAGTTCATTTTCTGTCACAAAATTCTACACAAAATATTCCAACTAAATCAAAATGTAAAATATATGTACATATGTACACATGTGTGCAACCCCTTTAATATGACCCCCAAAAGTGAGCTGAGGTGCATTTGGTTTCCACTGACACTGCTTGAGATGTGTCCACAACTTAATTTGAGTCCACCTGTGGTAAATTCAATTGATTGGACATGATTAGGGATTGCTGACACCCGTTCATAGAAGGTCCCACAGTTGACAGGGCATGTCAGAGCAAACTCCAAGCCATGGAGTCAAAGAAATTATCTGCAGACCTCAGAAACAGGATTGCGTCAAGGCACAGATCTGGAGAAGGGTACAGAAAAATTGCTGCAGCTTTACAGGTCCCAATTAGCACAGTGACCACCATCATTCATAAAGGCAGAACTCTGGAACCACAAAGAATCTTCCTACACCTGGCCACCCAGCCAAACTGAGCATTTGGGGAAGACGGGCCTTGGCAAGGGAGGTAAGCAGAAACCCGAGGCTCACTCTGACAGAGCTCCAGCGTATCCTTGTGGAAATAGCAGAACCTTTAAGAACATTAACCATCCAGGCAACACTCCACAAATGACACCTTTATGAGGAATGTGACCAGACGGACGCCATTCCTTAGTAAAAGCTTATGGAGTTTGCCAAAAGGCACCAAGAGGACTCAAACCATTAGACTGCCAATTTTGGCCTGAATACTAAGCATTACATCTGGAGGAAACCAGGCACCGCTCATCACCTGGCTGATGCCAGGCTATTGCCATCCCTACAGTGAAGCATGGTGGTGGCAGCATCATGGTGTGGGGAGGTTTTTCAGCAGAAAAACTGAGGCAACTACTCCTGACAGAAGGAAAGATGAATGCAGCTAAGAAAACCTAAGAACAGAGCTCTGGACCTCTGACTGTGGTGAAGATTACAACATGACAACAACCCAAAGCACACAGTCCAGAGAACAGGCGTGGCTTCAGAGAAATCCATCAATGTCCCTGAGTGGCCCATCCAGAGCCCAGATCCGAATCCAATTCAAATCTGTGGATAGAGCTGAAAATGTCTAAGTACCGATGCTCCCCACCCAATTGAGCTTGCAAGGATATGTCAAATGGAATGGGCGAAAATGTCCAGAAACGAGTGTGCCAAGCTTGTAGCTTCTTTTTCAAGATGCCTTGAAGCTGTAATCACTGCCACAGGTGCATTAACCAAGTATTAGACTAAGGGTGTGTACAAATGTGTAACCCCAGTAAAATAAAACTGCATATTTTCCACGTAATAAGGTAAAAGAGGTGCGCAGACTTTCCAGCTTGACTATATGTGCTGCTGTCCATATGCAGATGTACTTTTTGTGGCTCCCCGTGTGGACAATACAGAATGCGCTGCCAAAACACTCACCTGGTGGGCTGGCGGGCACAGTGGAGTCCACAAAGCCGGCGGGCGGACTGGAGCCAGCAGGCGTCGTGGGGGGCACTGTGCCATTTACGGTGGGCTGCAGACCCAGAGCTCCTGGGCTGGGCACAGCGGGCACAGCGGGCACCAGGCCGGGCACAGACAGGGGCGCTGACGTCTGCACTTTCACTTGAGCCATGCTCTCTATCTAATGGGATGACAGAAAGAGAGAGAATGAGAGAGAAAGAGAGAAAAAGAGAGAGAGAGAGAGCGAGAGAGAGAGAGGATACCTTCTGTTATCATTCCATTTCTGTTGACATCTCATCCCTCAATAAAGACCTTTGTCTACATTATATTTTATTTTGTATATACACTGTGTGCAGAATTATTAGGCAAATGAGTATTTTGATCACATGATCCTTTTTATACATATACTCTACATATACTTACATACATATACTCCAAGCTCTATAGGCTTGAAAGTCAACTACCAATCAAGTAAATCAGGTGATGTGCATCTCTGTAATGAGAAGGGGTGTGGTCTAATGACATCAACACCCTATATAAGGTGTGCTTAATTATTAGGCGACTTCCTTTCCTTTGGCAAAATGGGTCAGAAGAGAGATTTGACGGACTCTGAAAAGTCAAAAATTGTGAGATGTCTTGCAGAGGGATGCAGCAGTCTTGAAATTGCCAAACTTTTGAAGCGTGATCACCGAACAAGCCTTTCATGGCAAATAGCCAACAGGGTCACAAGAAACGTGTTGAAAAAAAAAAGGCGCAAAATAACTGCCCATGAATTGAGGAAAATCAAGCGTGAAGCTGCCAAGATGCCATTTGCCACCAGTTTTGCCATATTTCAGAGCTGCAATGTTACTGGAGTATCAAAAAGCACAAGGTGTGCGATACTCAGGGACATGGCCAAGGTAAGGAAGGCGGAAAAACGACCACCTTTGAACAAGAAACATAAGATAAAACATTTTTCTAAGGTTTTATGGACTGATGAAATGCGAGTGACTCTTGATGGGGCAGATGGATGGGCCCGAGGCTGGATCAGTAAAGGGCAGAGAGCTCCACTCAGACTCAGACGCCAGCAAGGTGGAGGTGGGGTACTGGTATGGGCTGGTATCATCAAAGATGAACTTGTGGGACCTTTTCGGGTTGAGGATGGAGTGAAGCTCAACTCCCAGACCTACTGCCAGTTTCTGGAAGACACCTTCTTCAAGCAGCGGTACAGAAAGAAGTCGGTATCGTTCAAGAAAAACATGATTTTCATGCAGGACAATGCTCCAACACATGCATCCAAATACTCCACAGCGTGGCTGGCCAGTAAGGGTCTAAAAGAAGACAAAATGACATGGCCCCCTTGTTCACCTGTTCTGAACCTCATAGAGAACCTGTGGTCCCTCATAAAATGTGAGATCTACAGGGGGGGGGGACCTCTCTGTACACCTCTCTGAACAGTGTCTGGGAGGCTGTGGTGTCTGCTGCACGAAATGTTGATCGGAAACAGATCAAGCAACTGACAGGATCTATGGATGGAAGGCTTTTGAGTGTCATCGTAAAGAAAGGTGGCTATATTGGTCACTGATTTCTTTTTGTTTTTGTTTTTGAATGTTTTGTTTTTGAATGTCAGAAATGTTTATAATGTGTTATATTGGTTTACCTGGTGAAAATAAACAAGTGAGATGGGTATTTGTTTTTTATTAAGTTGCCTAATAATTCTGCACAGTAATAGTTACCTGCACAAACAGATATCCTCCTAAGATGGCCAAATCTGGAAAAAAAACCACTCCAACTTCCAAAAATATTAAGCTTTGATATTTGAGTCTTTTGGGTTGATTGAGAACATAGTTGTTGTTCAATAATAAAAATAATCCTCTCAAATACAACTTGCCTAATAATTCTGCAATCTCTCTCTCTCTCTCTCTCTCTATATATATATATATATATATATATATATATATATATATAATTACATACACACACAATCCACTGTCTGGAAAATAATTTACATATGAAACAACTGCAAACATGGCCATATCAGACTACCGGACAGTCCTAGCAAGTTCAGCCCAAGAGCAGACAACATAGATTTCTTGGATCTTTAATGTTATATAGAGTTTTACAGTAAACTCACTCACTGATCACTGACTTTGTGTTTATTTGGGTTTATTCTAATGTTATATAGAGTTTTACAGTAAACATACTCACTGATCACTGACTTTGTGTTTATTAGGGTTTATTCTAATGTTATATAGAGTTTTACAGTAAACACACTCACTGATCACTGACTTTATGTTTATTAGGGTTTATTCTAATGTTATATAGAGTTTTACAGTAAACACACTCACTGACCACTGACTTTATGTTTATTAGAGTTTATTCTAATGTTAATCTAAGGCTCTTTAATTTCACACTCTGGATCAGGACCCTCTCTTTTGCTGGCTTTCTTTGCACCTGGTGCTGACGTACACAGAAAGAAGCTCATTGTTCTGTGATATCACAGATAACTCGTTAAATGGGCGCAGGGTGGTCCTGCATTGTGATTGGCTGGCACATATTCCATTTAAATTATACCATCAGCATTTTTTAGTCTGTTGTCATGTCTAATGTTTTGTTCTTGTCATAATTCATTCATTACCTAAAAATGGCAAATTAGAGAGAATCGGTTCATACAATTTTCCCTTAGTCTGAGGCCATCAGTTTTAGACTACTAAGACCTTTTGCACATCTTCCTAATACGTACCAAAAAAAACAGTAAGTGACTTCCAGTAACTTGCTGTTAACATGGCTTTGCCAACAAAAGCCATAAAGCCATTCAGTAGCTATAAACCACTCTTTTGGTGTTCCACATCTGGCAGAGTGCGCTTCCAGGAGGTTGAAAATTCAGTTCTGCTGTAACTCCATTTCAACTGATGATGAAATGAGGATTTTACACAGTATTTCACTGTGGCGGGCAGCTACCTTCTGAATGTTGACACGATGTAAGACAGCAAACATACAGACACTTCTCAACCTTCCAGATAAGTCATAATTAATGTCTCCAACCTCTCTTGATCCCTAAGCATTAAACAGACTGTGTCCGGTTATAAACAAGCTCTGTTCTGATTTAGAAGTATATATATATATATATATATATATATATATATATATATATATATATATATATATATATATATATATATGTGTGCGTGTGTAGGTGTGTGTACGTGTAAGTGGGCGGGGGAAAGCTACTGTAGATTAGGCAAGCGGTTATATGTAAATTAGTTATTTTAAAATAAGTCATTTTCTAAACCCAATCAAATGCACCAATCAAATCAAGACCTGGACACCTTATAAGAGTCAAGCTGAGAGATGTTTTGTGTGTGAGATTGGTGACAGTCTAAGTCCAGTGTTTTATTAGAAATGCTAGCATAGCACGTCCCATTTTAAACAAAAGAATCCCACGTCAGATATCAAACATCTCTTGGCTGATCGACAAAAAAAAAAGGGTTCACTGATCAATCATTTTTATTCGATTTTTCACTAAACTGTTTCGCAGATGCTAAATCATGCTACAGCAGGCCATGTACTACAGGAACTATAGGACCATATAGTGTCTTTACTTAAAATCAACAAAACATAAACCAGAGTTTGTAACATTAAAGGGGCTTCATCAGTGAATACTGAACATTCCTTTTTTTATTTATTTGCCTTTATTGACTGAAGTTAATATAACAAGCAATTAAAGTAATATAATAATTCATATAACAGGTAATAAAGTTCACTTCATAGAAATTTCACACCTTTACTTTACCACTGTTTGGATTTCAACCCTGCCCGTTCACGATGAAGCCGTAAGGAGTGGCTCGGCACTGACTGCTTAAAATGAGGTGCAATACAAAACAGCCAATCAGAACAGAGCTTATTTACATATAAGGAAAAAACAAACAAACAAAAAAAACACACATACTCCATTAGTGACTGTTTTCAGCACATGGGCAGGAACACCACCTGTATTCCAGTCATTCCAACACCATGGCACGATTTACATGACCATGATTTCCATGACCACACGCCGCTGCTGGTTGTGGATCATCCTGAATCATGAAGGATTTGCTGTTGTAGGTTTTTTAAACTCTTCATTCATCAGCTTGCTAAAACAAACATTTCAATAACTCCTCCCACCTTCACAATGCATCATCAGGAGGGGCTTTCTAATCTTCAAACCACAATATCCCACCTTCGAGACTGTGCCAGACCACCACAGGAGGACAGGAGGCATGTTGACAACAGAGATATGGCCAGAGTCAGATTTTCCATTTTGGCCAGAGGGCTTCTTTAAAGTCAACCCAAAACCTTTAGCTAGTCCCAACACCAATACTGCTGATTTACACTTCACCCGAAGATCATCTATAAGGGCCTATTAAACTGTGTACGAGCCTAGGGTTGCAGAAAGGATGCTTTAGTGTAATAACGCGCTGTTTCAGCAGTAGTTTGTTTGGCGGCCTGCTGCTGGACCTCTGGCCGCCTCCAGCCTCTCGCTCCCCCGTCCTCAGCCTCAAACGCACCCCGCTCCCTGGGCCTTCGCATCCAGCCGCGACGCTGCAGAAGCTCGGCATGTTTGTTGTGCAATTTCTACACAAAATGTGACTGAATTCAGCTGCTTTTTTATTTTCCGATGGCCCCGAGCTCACATCATCATGGCTGAAGCTCCAAAACTGCCCTCCGCATCTCATATACACACACTACAGACCTTCACACACACTCCACTGCCCAGGCGCCTCGGACACACACACCCTCGCTAAACCCACTGCAGCTCTGCATGCAAACCGGTGCACGACTCCAGCACAAAACAGTTTCTCATTTTAACCTCATTTTTTTACCTTTTTTCCACAGCCAGACCCACTCACTCCTCCAACATCGGCAAACACTAAAGAGAACTGATGACACGGACCGAACCACTACATAAACACCTGTCTGCTCTCTGCGAGCCGTCCACAGTGAAGCACATTGATTACAGCATGATGTCTGGTGCGAGTAAGTAAAAACTTAGTGCAGTTTTAAATCCATTTAGTCTCAGACTGGACAGTATTTGTGCTCAGAACAATATGGAGCCCCCTCCTACTTCGTACACAGTGGTACAGTCCGCTTTCCTGCTCCACAGAGCCGCTTTTCCTGCACATGGAGGCCGACAAATACAGAATAAAAGTCTCGAGAGAAAAAAAGTGTTTATATTATATTACATTATATTATACTATAAATCAAATCTAATACGTCAGTATTTTTTTCTGGCAAATAAAAAAATGAATATATATATATATATATATTTTACTTTTTGCTTTTTCCTGCCTTTAGTGGTAAACTGAATATAAATGTCTCAATATAGGACTTGTTATGTTTGGTGTGTGTATATATGAATATAAATATAAATATATATATGTATATATATTGAATGGGTTGAAGTAATTATCCAACATCAGTGCCTGACCTCACTGATGCTTTCACTCTCAGTACAGGGTGCAATCAAATCCTCTTCACAGCAATGTTACAACTTTGAATTATTAGTCTATTCAAACTAGCTGAGGTTTTTCTTAAGTAAATAGCAAAGCACTTTTGTAAGTCGCTCTGGATAAGAGCGTCTGCCAAATGCCTTAAATGAAAAAGTAAATGTAGTGTAAAACCTTTCCAGAAGACTGGAGGTTGTTAGAGCATGAAAGGGGGACAAACTCCCAAATAATATGTGGTTGGTGTGGCACAACAGACAACACCACTACCTGCCACTGAGTTACAACACAATGTGAGAGACCAGGGTTCGATTCCCGGTCTGGGTGACTATGTAACACTACATTGGCCCACCTCTGTAATAGGAGTAACCTTGTAAGTCGCTCTGGATAAGAGCGTCAGCTAAATGCCGTAAATGTAAATAATATCCTTGACTTTACAACAAACACTGGACATGCAGATGTTTGGAGGGGTAGTGTACATATTGCCCTATTCTACACTGCTGTAAAATCTGCAGGACTTTCAGGGCGTACATCTACACTGTACAATCAGCAAAACACGCAGCCAAGCAGCTATACATCTAGCTAACTTCATATTAGTGTGGAGACATAAGAAGAAGTATACCTCACTCATTCTCCCCCACACACACAGAAAACAAGACAAAATCAACTAAGAATGAAATATTCAAGTATTTCTGAACAAATGGCAACAAAATACATCTTTGGAGCGTGTGAAGTTATTATAAACATTGTGGAAGCCCACCAACCAAACAAAAATACAGGTTCGTACATATTTGACTGCTAGGACAATATTGGGCTGTTGAGGAATTCTACTCATTGTTTTGAATTCTCCACATACTTCAACAGTTAAGGTGTGTACAAACTAACAGAGAGCGGTTTGGTGTGAAATGCTTCATTCTAGAGCAAATGGAAGAATTGTTCACAGTGGTGGTGAACCAGATGGAACCAGACATTCCCTCAAAATACATGATTACACCAAATGGTCATGAATACACTGCCTGGGACACTGACTTGCTGATTGGCTGAAGGTTTTAAGAAGGATTTAGGTCTAAAAATGTGTTTTTAAAATCATATATCATTACAATGGTGGAGGGATACATGCAGGGCATTGTGCGGCACAAAATAGTCCCAAAAGAAGGAGTACTTCAGTCACCAAGTTACCAATATCTGATCATCTTCAACATGTCATATAAAACTGGTGGTTTCAGACAGTGAATAAAATGATGATATGTCACGGTGATGCCAGCTTCCCATCACCACCACTGTAAGAAATCTGCATTGGTCATCATTTCACACCAAACCCCACTCTGAATGTGTCCCCCTTTTAGCCACTCTATAAGAAAACATTTCTGAACAAGCCAACCTTAAAATCCTAATTTGCATTTGCACAATTGCAAACAGCGTTAATTTACTTATTATTATTCACTACTCAGGACCATGCAGCTGAGGGAAACTTGCTATATGCATACAATCCAGGCATACACATGTTTTTTTCTTTTTTCTTTTTTTTTTTTAAATATGTAACAGTCCTTTAGGAGAAAATATAATAACAATTTAAATATCTGTAGGTGATCTTGTCTTGGAAAAAAACAGTACCTGAGGCAGAAGAGAGTGGCCAGGAGAGCCAACACTGGGACCTTTACAGAGTAAATATACACCAGCTAATATGATCTGGATCAGATTTAAATAAAATGTACACTGTCAGAGCTTCTAGAATAAAAACAACAAATACAATATTGTGCTTAACGTGATATAAAACAAAAATAAAAAAAGAAGAAGCAACACACGTCTTGCACACATTCATTACATGAACTTTTCTTACCCACTGTAGCCATAAAGGAAGCAGTGCATGTTTTTTAAGAAATAGGCCAGTTTAGTACTTGGATTGCCGCTCGGAGCTAAAATTTTCACCAAATAAAAATACAGACTAGGCCTGGGCGATATCTGAAAACAAGTATCACAATATTTTCTTGTCTGAATACAAATCAGGATATCAATAAGCAATACTGTCAAGAGTTTTTAGCAACTTAATTAATACAAATCACATACTAAATAATATCATTTTGAATTCATCAATATCTCAATGAACTGCCACCAACTGTTTTAAAAGAGGATCATTTTGTGAGCATGCTGCGTGCATTTGTGGATGTTAGTACTTTTGAAACAGTGGTCGTGGATAGCACCCCCTGCAGGAGAAACTCCAGATTAAAACACTGAGCCTTAAATTTCTAAAGCGAAGTCCACCTGTTCCTCATTACAGAAAACAAGGTGTTTCCACCATTATTGAGAAGGAGTGTGGAATGCAGAAAGACACACATCTGGAAAGGTATCAATAATGAACTATCTGACCCATCTGAACCATTCTTACAGGTACATTTGAGGCTGTACATCTAACTCTACAAAACCTCCCATAAATGTTTGTTTATTACTGCAATATTCCACTGTTTCTACAGTAAAAGTGGATCAAATATTACATGCACTTTTTATGAAACATTATTTAACAAGCTGTAAAATTTTTTTCCATTTGATATCTTTTCCAATGCAGCGATTATCGAATTTGATATATGATTACATGATCCTATCGCCCAGGCCTAATACAAACCGGTGACAAATAAAAACCCCTGAATAAATGTGTCCAGACAGGGGTACAGGGTACAGTTAAAGAGCCCATATCCCCCACATTTTTGCTTGTAAGTTCTTCTTGAAAGTTTTATTTACAATGTTAATAATGCTTTCACCTTCAAAATCTATTCTGTCAATGTGCCTTTAATACATATGTGTAAAATATCTCTGTTCTGATTGGCTGATCTGTACTGTGCCTTGTTCCAAAGGCAGCCTAGGCTGAAACATCTCTACTCAATGTAGGGTGAAAAAAATGATCTATCTTGATATGTTGTTTTTTGTGATAGCGACATGTGATGCCCAATGGCTTACTTTATTAAACTTTATGTCTCCATTTCCTTTTATTTGTCACCCGTCCGTTGATTATGACTGAATTCGGCCAACAGCACAGCGACACAAGCCCCTCACTGCATTTAAACACAATTGGTCAAATTAAACAAAAGAAGAAACAATAACAAATAAATAAAGATGAAGCACTTTCAGTGCTAAAATCCCTTCCAGACAAACTGCGACAGTATTGCACAAACACACCAACAACCTTAAAACATAATCAATACCTAAAACAAAGTGAGAACATACAATAACATCTAGATGTGAAAAAAGGAATAACCTCACTACCCAAAGGAAAAGACTCACTGTATTAAACAATCCAGTTTATGTGCGTCTCAATTGATTCTTTGCTCAACGTCTTTATTTTAAACTTAGCAGAATCTGCAGCCCATCTCAGACTGGCCTCTCCGTAACATGTCAGATCCTCAGGATCATCTGCAGTCCATAGTTCCCAGTCCGAGGTGTCAAGAGTCCAGAGTTTTAACCATTTAGAAAGTGCTTGTTTAGGTCAGTAGGACTTCTCTCTTCTAACTGTGATACAAAGCTCAATATTAACAGGTATCATCTGTAAAAAAAAAAAAAAAAACAAACAGCACAAGCAACCCAGTTAGAAAACACAGTCTTTGGTTATTATTTATTTATCTATACTGCTTCATTAGAAACACTGGGTGATAAACTAGACTAGTCTAACTGTTTTCTTTAGCCCAAATAAAAACACTGCAAAGGAAAAAAGTTATTTTAAATGCAATATTTTGCACGAATCCTCAAAAACAACTGGAAAATAAACTTTGGGTACAATGCAGTGTTCCTCTCACCAAGTGGCTTTTTTTAGACACAGTATTCAGTATTCACAGGATTTCCTTTCCATAAATGTAGGGCTGGGTGATATATTCAATTCAGCTTTCTGTCCTTTCAACAGCAGTCACTCGGTTGGAGCCATTCTCTTCTAAACGTTTATAAGTTGGGGTTTCTGTCAGCCAGAATTGCAGGTGAATGCATAGTAATGCTATCTCTTCTGATTCAGAGCAGTTTAACATATCTAATAGTCAGACTGGCGGTTTAACGTTTATTAAATGAATGTGAACAGTATTCACTTTGTCTGTGAACCTGTGAGCTAATATTGTATATATAATTTTTTTGGTTTTATAATATTGCTTGATGAGATGGTATGGAAGCCACATAACGTAAACCCATATGCACTACTAGCATACCTTATAACAATGCTACTCCCTCCCTACACTTCTAGATGATTGGTTGCTTGTTTGTCAATCACAGCAAACTTCATTCTCAAGGGATATGAAGGGGGATATATGCCCTGGCTTTTTATGAGCCAGTGCAGGCACACGCTTGGGGTGTGTTCATTAAACCGAACTTGGCGTATTCATGGTTTGCATTTAGTGCGTTTAGATGAAACCAATTGAATAAAACTATCAGTCTATCAGAATACTGAAGTTTAACACCCTAAACATCCTGATTATTAAAATTTAAAGCTAATAGTCTCACCATGATACCACCATTTTGTCTTCTTTGGATTTTTATTACAAGTCCGTACATAAAAGGAGTTATCAGGAGGCCGTCTCTGCAAATAAACAAATAAAAACATTTAAATACATTGTACAGCTTATTTTGTCCTCCAACCTTATAGCTACATTCAAGACCAGATAAGACAAGGCAACCATACTCTCCATTTGTGTTGGAGAAAAGGCCTTGCTCAAGGGCCCAACAGTGGCAGCTTGCCTGTCATCAATAGCCTGGTGCTCTAACTGCTGAGCCACCACTGCCCCATGCCCTTTGTCAGAAACACCTTCCATTTAAGTGCACAGTCCCCTCTACCCCATTCATCATATGAGACCATCATATGACCACTTCCCACCAGATATTATTGTGGTGGTGGTTCATCCTCACCTCAGCAGCAACACTGAAAATATATCCTGGAATAAGTGTATCAGACACACTGCTGGGTTGAGAGTGGGTCCACCAACCAACAATATCCAGAAAATAATTTCATATAATTGTATTTCATATAATTGTATACCATTAAAGCCAATAACCAAACCATTTAATCTGGTGCACATGCAAGTCTGCTCACCTTTTCTTTGCAGCTGGACAGCATGCTGATAATACTAAGACAGACGGATTGCACAGAGAGCGCCGGCGACCAGTCTTCTGTTAAGATGGACAGGCAGATGTGACCGTTGCTATAAATGTGAGGATGGACAGGAATATTATCTCCCGTGAACATTACCTGTGCAAACACACACACACAGAAAACAGCACAACCAGGGTTATTAGAATTGCTCTGTACTTCTGAGACACTCAAATCAAACCTGCAGGAGAAACAGATTTAGGATTAAAGCGACAGTTCAGAAAGGCGTAGTGTATCCGCTGAGTATCCATGAAGTCTGCTTACACTGCTTACATTTTACACTGAAGCAACATAGCTAATGTAGCCAACAGGTAGTGATGGGGTGATGATTACAAAAGAGTTGCTTCTTTTATTACAACACACTTGGGAGATGTACGTGACTGAGTAATACTAGTTATTTAAAGCAGCATTATGCAAATATTGGTGCTTTTTGCTCCTGGGCTCCAGGTGTCATTAAATTTTACACCACTGTGAAATTCAAATGACGCTTTAAGCTCTTCCTCATGGACAGCTGTACTCATGCATTTGTTGACAAGCTGAGAGACACAGAACCGCCCATAAGGACACCTAAAGTGACAGAAGCATGTGGACTTCTGCAGTAGAGTAATATTACAGGATTTTATACAAAGATTTTTTTTGCAGTGTTGTGAGGAGTGGCCTAAAGTGGCACTGACAGAGATGCCATATCCCCTATCTGCTTAAGTCAATGGAGCATCAAACATTTTTTTTGAATGATTTGTTATTTTAAGGTGTCATTGCTACATAATGTTGCTTTAATTACCAACTTAATGCCTCACTGCTGTAAACACAAAACCCTCCAACACCAGAGACAGCCGTGATTAATGGAGAGAGTTCATTTTGCCTGTAAAAATCTCATTATTAGATCGTTAAAACATTTGTTTGTTCGGTGCTATGCAATATGTTTCGCTGTGACGATACATGCAATATAGGAAAAATTAAATTGTTACAAGGTAAACTGTCAACACTGACTAACACAGAAAACACACAGTTCTGCCTGTTCACTCCACAGTAACATAATAATAACAACAGTACCTGAGGTGAGTCGAAGGGATACCGACTACTGAATTTGAAAAGCAGCTGAAATTTTTCTCCTTCATAAAGAGTACCGGCGGCTCCCTCCATATCTACAATCCACCTGCAAAACACACAACAATAACATTAATGTCTCACACACATTTCTACAAAGCAGCAAAATCACTCAACATAAAAAAACAAATCCTAATAACAAAAAATAAAAGGTGCAAATTCTAAACTTTCCAGACCACAATGAGATGCACTTTATGGCCAAAAGTTTGTAGACACCTGCTCCTCCAGGATTTCTAATGAAATGAAGAATAATAATAGGGTGTTAAAACAACCCATTTTGAAGTTATTATTTATGTGATGTCACGGCAACCAGTGCATTTATATATATATATATATATATATATATATATATATATATATACATATATATATATATATATATATATATATATATTCAGCCTACAGCTGTTAAGTGCTGGCCATTTACTCTATTGTTATAAGCAGAAAAAAAATCAATTCTGGAGATTAAAAGACACAGGTTAGAAAATTAATTACTGGCTAATAAAACCCACACAAATAGTGGAGCTTATGGCAAACAATAAAATACAATAACGTACAATATGGGCCCAACATACATTAGAGTACCCAGTATTTTAGGTTTGTGTAGAAATAAGAAGTAGTAGCCAAGCAGTAAAAATACTGATTTTCAATAATTCTCAAGTACAAATCTTAGGTACAACTAATCAAGTGTGTATCATTCCTGAATGCAAGATAGCACTGGAATATTAGGACGAACAAATTTGCCAGTCTGCCATAACACCTCACTTTTAATACCGCAGCGGTAAAAAGAAATAAAAAACATCCCTCAACATGATTTACCTTCACAACATAAATGGCCACAATAAGGACATTCAGAACGAAATGAGTGTGAATCTGAGCTGTGGGCTGAACTGGACTTACTGTGTTATCGTATTCTGTACACTTTTCTCGTTCAGAGTCATTCCAGGAGGCGGGTCGTTTTGCAAGGCCATCAGTTCTTTCTGAAGCCTTTTCTGTTGAACAGGAAAACAGATTGAAAGATATTTGCATCAGTTTTCACAGCAGATCACAAGAATGAGGACCCTTCCAAAACACGTTAAAGTTGTTAAAGTACACCAGGGGGCTGTTCTTGTGGGTGTTCTTAGGTGGTTGTTATAGTATCATGTGTTTACCAGTGTGTCACTAGGTGGTTGTTATGGTATTCCAGGGTTTTAAGTACACTGCTAGGTGAGTACTACAGTGTTGCTCTTGCTAGTGTAACAGTAATACAGCTGTTTACAGCTGCCCTCAGATATGCAAGTGTGTGTTTGTTTTAACTGAGGAAGAAGCTGTTAACCAGCATGTTAACCAGCATGTTAACCATACATGTTTGAGTTTAGTGGTTTAGCTGTTCTACCAGCATGATCATCCTGACCAAACTAGTTAACCAGTATGACCATTATGACCGTTTTGGTGGACCAGTATGACCAGCCTGAGAATGCTGATCCACCAGTATGAGCAGCTTTATCAAACTAGTCATTTAGCTTGATGACCAGCTTGGTGAAGCATTTAGCTTGTATCATGCTGATACACCAGCTAGTCCATCAAACTCAAATTCTATGATATGCTGATCATGAGTAAAACTGGGTATTCAGCTTAGCCAGTTTGCTGTTCAGCATAGGGTCTGCTTTCGCCTGCATGACCAACTTCTCAATTACCTTGACAATCAAAGACCAGCTTAGATCATCTGAAGCCAGCTACCAGCAAAGGCTGACCTTGATCTGGATTTTTCAATAGAAATAATTTAATGAATGAATGAATGGATGAATGAATGAATGAACTGTATTATCTGTATTATCATTATACTTGTACAATACAAAATACATATCTCAGCACACTCTGACCCGAATAATCAGGGTCAGAAAACAGGGTTAGCCGCAGTACGGTGCCATACGGAGCAGAGATCCTTGCTCAAGGGCCCCAACAGTGGCAGCCTTGCAAACGCGGGTATTAAACCCACAACCCTGTGAACCCTGTGTGTATAGTAATACAGGCGTTATCAGTAGACAGAGGTACGTCGGTGGGCTTATTCTGATATCCATTTCTACAGAATAAAGTACTAACTTTATTCACATAATGATATGAATCTGAAGAAGACGGCAGTTGTGCAGGAGAGATGTGCCTCCCCGTCAAACCCAGGCTGTTATTACGATGTTATGATAATCACCAGACACATAAGACACACAGTGTCACACAGGGCATTCAGACCATATGTGCAGTTCTGCGCGTTCAAACCTGGACTAATCTGTGTCCAGACATCTAACAACTCCCAAGTTCATTACTTTCATCAGTCAGAGTGCTTTTATCCTTCAGCCTCCAGCAGCAGCAGCAGCAGCAGCAGCTGACATGCCAGCCAGAAATAGCCAAGCAGGTAAACAGAGAGGAATGAAGGCCCAATAGATAGTCATTAAGGGCCAGTCACAAGGCCATGGCTGGGACAAAATATTAAAAGTTCGGTTAATTCGCTGTTTACCTCTTAGCTACAGCAGCTACCATTTAGCCCTAAATAAGTCCATCTTCTCCGTCTTTTACCTCGTGGCTTAGATGTGTAGTTTAACCCACTTTAAACTCAGAAACGCTGCTGAAATGAAGAAGAGGAGAGCGGCTGGATGCGCTGCTGAGGACTCTCAGAGAACAGCTCCAACCTGTGAAGGGTTTAAAGGGACCAAAATAAACCTGCTGTATGTTGGATTTATCCGGTTAAAGTCTCATCTTGGGGAACTGCTAGAGTCATCTACACGTAGAAAAACAGCAATGGCGATTTAATGAAGTTGCCAAAGAAGAGAAACCCGGCTGTTAGGTAGTTAGCTAGCTAACCTGCTCTCAAATGAAGCATCAGCTGCTTTAGCTTAGCTTAGCGTAGCGCAGCGACACAGCCCGGCCGGCTACACTGCAGCAGCTAACGCGGCTAAGCTAGCAGGAACAGCGTTAGCTCCACTGAGCCCGCAGGATTTGATCATTTCGCAGGAGTTTCAGGAGGGGTTCAGACAGCTCACACACTGCCGACATTATGTCGTGAGGGATGCTGGAGGGGTCGCCGAGGGCGCAGTGCGGGCAGGGTTAAGGTGGGTCCTCGGTGATGAAGTTATGGGGCAGATACAGCGCTGCAGTGAGCTCAGTTACACACTCAGACACAGAAACACGGACAGAGGGACTGGAGCAAAACACACACACACACACAAATACACATAAACACACACACACACACACACACACACACACACACACAATACAGAATAAAACAGGTGAACAGGTGAGGCTGACCAATACACCTTACCTGCATCGACGCCATGATGGAGGCCCCAGCATCAGGACTGTGAAGTGTGTGAGGGCTGTACACACACACACACACACACACACACACACACACACACACACGTAACATGTTCACTCCTAAATGTGAACACAATTGTTTCTACAGCTTACATACGAATTGTCATAATAATATTGGTTATTATTATTATTAGTAGTAGTAGTAGTATTTATACCAATACCACTATAATAACATTATTATGAGCACAATGATTAAACTATAGGAATAATACAGCAACAATTATTATGGTTTGTCAAGGAGGATTTGACTGCATTCAGCCCCATGACAGCATCAGTGAGGGCAGGCGCTCATCCCAAAGCTATTGCATGGAGCTCCATCGCTCCAGAGAACACAGTCCCACTGTCCCACAGCGCAAGGCCGGGGGGGGCTTTATACCCCTCCAGTATATGTTCTGCACTAGGCACGGTGACCTCAGGCAGGGGCAGTTTTGTTCATTTTAGGATTCACTAAACATTTTTACATCCATTCAAACCCTCATTGATACCCTGTGCCTTGTTTCAGCTGTACGGAGCGACAGGCCCAGGGTAGACTGCAGCAAGAAGTGGAGGCCGTGAGTTTCATTGATAAAAACTGCACATCCAGTGACGTCTTGGTTTCATACAAATCTGAGAGAAAAGAGCCTTTTCTGTGAAGCGGGTCACCTCCAGTACCTTTTATAGAGAAGTATTACACTATTTTTGGGCAGGATTCTGGTTGTGGCATGAAGTGACAGGGATTCATGTGGTCATCTTTGTCTCTTGTCTTCATCAAGATCATTGCCTACATTTGCCTAGTACTAAAACCAAGGGAAATTCCACCAAATTCTCTGCGTAATTCAGTGGTTGTAAAATTGTAAATCTGACTCAGATTTCTTTACAGTGGTGGTGATAGGAAGCAGACGACATCATGACTACAACACAAATATGGACATTTTATTTACCCTCCAGAACCACCAGTAAGGCACATGTGTATTCTACGTTTTACATGTAATGTTGCTGATGGTAAAATAGTGGCCTGTATGGGACTATGTTTTGCTGTGCAACCCCTTGCACATATCCACGCCATGAATGGATTTTAAAGACCCAGAATCCTTTCAAACCTACAGAAAAGCAGCAACAACTCAGGCACCAGCCAGGCAACATTTAATGTAGCAGAGAATTAAAAATAAAAAGTCATTGGAATTGCCCTTTAACAATCATTGTCCTTCATGGTGACAGCAATGAAGTCATTTGTTTGAATAATTCAGTTAAAATCATTGATCTGGGTACAGATGGCATCCCATCCTGACCTACAGCACTAAAAGGTCAAAAAAAGAAGGCTGTGAGATTTGGTGCCGGGCAGATGTGCTGGGTTTTACTTTAATTTAGCTCAAGTCAGGTTACAGTTCATAAGAACTCTTCAGACACTGCAAAAGAAAAACCCTTAGATTTATTCAGCTGCAAAAACACACAACTGCTTTAAAACAACCATGAGGTTATGGCTAATGAATAATGAATGCATTAACAACATAACTACTAAATCACCTAAATTAAAATGTACAATCAGACGGTCACTTTCTATTACAATGCAGTGCAATTCAGACAAACTCCTCACTGTTTAATCTGCAGCTCATGGCAAATGACTTAAATAGGCATTCATGATAACTGCTGTAACTGTGGAGTAACAGATCACTGCTCTGTTCAACAGTCTAAAAAATTGGCGGCCATCAGTAGTTCCAGTGCGATCTCGGGAGCGATGGGGAATTCTGGGATCTCTGTGGAGCTGTTTGTGTAGCGGACTTTGTAAGTGAAGTACATGCACACTTTGGAGAGCACATGGGACGGGATCTCCCGGAAGTTTATCTCATTCGTTTCGTTTTCCGCAAACTGGCCTGAGGACAAAAATCATATTCAATTATTTCATCAGTTAAAGAGCTCGTAGTCTTCAGTTCAGTCTTTTCTTTGTGTTCCTTAAGCTGAAACTAGAACAGCCAAAACTATGTTCTAAAAACATTCATATCTGGACTTCTATCCAAAGGTAAAGGTGCACGAATTTGTCACTGTACAGTGAAATGTGTCCTCCGCATTTAACCCATCTGTGGTAGTGAACACACACACACACACACACACACACACACACACACACACTAGGGAAACTAGGGGTAGTGAGTACAGAGTGGTGGGCAGCCAACTCCAGCGCTCGGGGAGCAGAGAGGGTAAAGGGCCTCAAAGGTAGTCGAACCCGGGAATCGATAGCCCGGCGCTCTAACCGCTAAGCCACCACTGCCCCCTATGTCAGATGTGAATATCAAACTCCAAAGCAGGCAAGTTAACAATAACAACAAGATGGATGATGATGAGATGATGATGATGATGATGATGATGATAAAACCTGAAGTTGTTGTTTGCTGGTAATGTTTTACACAGTTTAAATACAGCGCAGTCTCAATAACCCAGAGTCTGTAACCAAGCTTGATTAATATGGTTGGTATCTCTACTGATACCAGTCCACTACAGCAGGTCAGTGTGTTAATATAAAGCACGCTCACCTGGTCCACTCAGCATGGCTTTAATAGTGCCGGAGGTCAAAGCGTGTTCTCTCTTCACTATGAACTCATGACCGTCTGAAGAGATGAGCTTCACATACTGCGCGTCTGGGCCTTCACAGCCACCATACGCCTTCTCCTCAGTGTCTGTGAGAAACGTGTACGATACACTTATGACCATACGGTTTATGCTCATGCCAGCTTATAGCTAAACGTTAATGACTCAATCACAGACGTAACAGCAAATCTAAGTAAATAAATCAAAGGACAGACTGAGCAGACTGTCTTATGCTGCTCATGTCTAAGAACTACGCTGTCACATCATCTACAAAACGTCACATCTGAAAACACCTTTTACAATAAAATACTGTGTCACTTTGAAAAGACCAAATTTGGACTGGAGAAAAACTCACTGCCAAAACATATTCAATAGATATTTTTGAGAAAACTGTCAATAGATTTGTGCTAATGAAAGCTCTATATGGCGCTATCATGCAAAAAAAAAAAAAAATCTCAATTTTTTTATTTTTACTATTTTTCACTTTTTGACATAATTTGAATGTGGCAGTTGATCTTTACATTGTACAAAACTTCATGCTGAATTAATTAACAGAAATTCTCAAACAAATAATAAAACATTTTACACTGAATCAGGTGAAAAGTACGGTTTCTTTACTGTGCTGAAAGGCAATATTGCATATTTCTGAGGTTTTGTGAGATGGTGACAATATGGATCAAAGAAATGTCAAACTCCAAATATGGACATCAGTGTTTAATATTCTGACATACATACATATTTCTAATTTATATATATATATATGCACACACACACACACACACACACACACACACTTAAGTTACAATACAGACCCATTGCTCCTTGCAGAAAGAAAGAAGCCCCTGCAAAACAGTGAACACGTTCAATCAACCTCAGTGTCGTGATAGTTGTCAGACCTGCTGATGGAAAAGTCGCACTGTGAAACAATAAGCTAGTGGTAACAAGTTTTACTAGATTAAGCTAAATGTATTACGCGTAATAATAATAATTAACACTATTATGGCTATTAAATGTGATTACTGGGTGGTAAACAGCAATCCCTGTGCTGAACTGTCTGAGCTCTAATGCTACTTTAGCAAAACAGCTAGCTATAACGTTAGACAGCAACGGCCCTAATATACCCCTGAGAAAGCCCTTTCGCCTCTCAATTATAATCTAAAATCTTTATTATTAGAAATGGCATGAATAGTAGCCCCTGTTAAATGTGATAGTATATTTGTTGGTTCGCTACATTTAAAAAATCCACACTCACAAGCAGCGCCGAGGCACCACACCACACAGCCCAGCCCAGCCCAGCCCAGCGGCACTTCAAAATAAAAGCACAGTACCGATTAAAACTTTTAATTACAATAAAATAGGATCTGGGGGGAAACGAGACGCGTCAGATGTTGGACTATCGGATTGCAGCTCTATAAAAATAAAAAGCAGAGAAATCCAGCGGACAAACTTCACCAATAAGCGAAACCGAGTTCGAGAGACATACGGTGGCATGCAAACGTATGGGCACCCAAAATATCTGTCACTGTGAGCAGTCATTGAGTAGATGATTAACTGATAACCACAAGACATGAAGTTAAAGTTAAAGCTTTCTTTTCTACACTGTAAGATCAGTTTGTAGTTTTTGTTTAGTAATATTTTATTTAAAAAAGGGAAAAAAGCAGCACCCTGAAAAGGTTTGGCCACCCCAAGACTTTTGGCCTGTCAGATCTAATCAGACCTCTTAGACCTAATGATCCTGCCAGGGCAATGACTTGCTCACAATCACAGCAAGTAAATGTCAGGTGACAGTTACAATTTTAAAGCTTTACTAAAACCTTCACTCTTCAAACTTCAGCACGTCACTGCTTATAGCTTTTCACTCGTGTTTAATAGTTCAGTAAAAACACTACAATGTTTCTTCAGGGAATTCCTATCAGCTTTAATCAACAGATTTGTAATTGAGGATGAATATCAGTATAATGGATCTATTTTTATTTAAAGTTATTTTCCTAGTTGAAGGCTTCTTCACATTTATAAAATGTTTTGCAGATGGTTGCACCATAAAGTCTTTTTAACCTGCTTGAGCTCCTGGCCTGCTGAAGCACACCACACTACATGATATAGAAGAGAATCAGCCAGACTGTAAATTAAGTGAACAACTGATAGAACTGAAATAACTGACTGGTCACCTCAACACCACCACTGTTTAACCCCAGAACAGCAAACCGGATTTAAGATCCAGAGCTTAAGACAACTGGTGTACTGTAAAAGTTCGTTCTGGTGAGGTGGACTAAAGCTCATAGGCAAATGTCCTCATAGGCAAACTCTGACCAGCGTCGTGAATGAACTCCTTCACTGCAGCTGTAAACCTGTGCCAATTCAAGCACAATGGTTCAGACAGTAACACTGTGTACTAGGACAACTTCACCACAAATCAGTGCAGGTGGTTTGATGTGGCTCACTTAATTATTCCCATAATAAAATAATCAGCCAATAACTTTTATTAAAAGTGATTAAAAGTTGGTCAATGGATTAATGCTGCTGGCACCATATTCTGTTTACCTGTCCAGCTTTGGACCCACTGCAGCCTCAGCTTTCTGTTCTTGACTGACAGAAGTGGCCTTTTTTATAGTCATGTAGATGAACATGCCTCACTGCATGGTGGTTCTTGTTCTTTATAGAAGCTGTTGTGCCTGAAAAGCTCAGACCAACAGCTAGACATATGCAAACCACCAGCAATAATGACACACTCCACTCTACAGACATAGAACAGGTGTACAGACGTTCCTAATAAAATCATTAGATATTTTCCCTCTTTACATTCTGCATATTCTAAATGAATTCCAATTCATATTGACCAGAATAAAAAGCACAACCAACAATTCTATTTTTACAATGTCTTTATTATTTTTTTTCCTAATTACAGACTCATGGGTTAAAAATAAAAATAAAAAAGCAAAACATTTTTTTTTTCCAAACCCACTCCCCATCTCAAAAAAAAAAAAAACCCAAAAGAAAAAATAAAATTAAAAAAGGGGGAAAAAAACAAAACAAAAAACCAAACAAAAACAAAAAACCCTCCACACACCACCCTCCACCCACCCCACCCGCCCATCCTGACCAATAAAAGCTCTGCACCCTTCCTTCTTTAAACAGCAGATTCCTGTGGCCCCCGCGCATCAGTCCTCGAATCGTGCCGAGCTGCACGGCGCGCTGACAATTTGGGGCCCTAAACGTTTTTTGTTTGTTTTTTTTTCTCCCCCCCTTTAATAAACTCCTCTCTGCTCGCCTCGATCACTTCCCTCGCCATGGTAACAAGCTGCTGCTATCGTGGCTTAGCTCTCACTATATAAATATGTGGTGGAGGTGTGTGTTGGCCTGATGCATGTCAGCCTGTGTGGTGTGTACATTGAGTGTGTGTGTGAATGTGTGTGTGTGTGGGGGGGGGGGTGGTCTGTGTGTGTTAAAGCTTCAGCGCTTGTTACTGTAGTAAATGCCACCTGCAGTGGGCCGGTGGTCACCCTGCCCCCCTCCCCCGCCCCCCCACACGGACAGGATGGGGTGAGTGTGTATGGCGGGAGCAGAGAGAGATAGAGACGCCGCCGAGACAGTAGGGGGCGCTGCGGCCACAGGGGGAGGGGTGGTCAGCCTCCACTGGTCCTGAAACCTGAAACGACAAGAAGTGGTCTAGTACACACAGAGAGAGATAGAGAGTAGAGAGATAGAAAGCGAGAAAGAGAGCAAGAAAGAGTGAAAGCGAGCAAGAGAGGGAAGTGTGAGAGAGAGCTAGAGAGAGCGTGCTAGAGAAAGGGTGGTTGGAAAAGGAACCACAAAGTAGGACAATGTAGGGACTTTTTTTTTAAAGGAAACAAAAGTCTGGTCATGCCTGAGGATGTTATTTTTGGGATGGAAACAATAAAAAAGGAAGATTAAGAATAGTGGTGGTAATTATTATTAATATTATAAAGTGACTCAAACTTTGAACTATTAGCCACTGTCTGTGTGATTGAGGAGGCAGAACGCAGGAGGGCTATGAGAGCAAGAAAAGAAGAAATTAGAAAAAGGTGATGAGTGCAAAAAACGGGAGGATGGGGTGAGTGTCAACGTTCCAAAAGCGCACAGAAACAGAGTATGAACCGCCAATACCACAACTTTAAAATAAACAACAACATTCTTGCTATAGGAATTCACATATTCACGGTACATTTAGAAAAAAAACAAAATAATAATAATAATAATCTATGTTTTGTGTTGGTGAACATTTGAGTGGGCTGTGTGGTTTCGCTCTCTCTTTTTTTTTCCTTCCTTGGTGTGAAGAACTCACAGCCAGACAGAGGAGACACATCTGCAGCCTGAGATAACATCATCTTCTCCAATTTTGAGCACAAAAAAAATTTGCCACCAAATTCTCCCCCACAAGGACCATTTCTGTACCTTACCAGGGTGACTGCAACACCTCCGCACACGCACGCGCACACACAATCGCACACTGAGGCCAGTCAGTCTGTCTGTCCAGGAGATGCTCTTTTCTTTCTTTTTTCTCCCTTTTCTCTTTTTTGTCTTTTTTCTTCTTTTTTTTCTTCTTTTATTGAGAGGGGTGTTTTTTTCTGTTTTTTTTTGTATAGGGACAGGAGGGGGTGACAGTAAGGGGAAAATGGAGGGGTGGGGGTGGGGATGGTGGGTGTGGGTATTAGTAAGGGGAATACCACGATGTTGATCGCCCTCGGCCCCTGGAAAAGAGAGAGAAAAAGAGGGTGAGTTTTTTTTCCTGGTTGAAGATGGACACCAATTTTGTGTTTTGTTTTTTTCCCTCTTTCTTTGTTTTCATTATAGTGTGTGTGTGTGTGTGTGTGTGTGTGTGTGTGTGTGTGTGTGTGTGTGTGTCTACGGGGCTCAGGTAAACAGAGGAGTTACTCTAATACAAATAAAACTGGCATACATGTTTCAGGTATACAATATACAATTACAGTGATGTATACCATGTCTTACTGAGGAATATTTGGTATTTTTGTAGTTAAATCCAGTAAATTTAAGGTTGGGGGGAAGCTCAACGTGAAATGCAAGTATTAAAAATAAAGGTGTTAAAGTGTTTGGGACAGTGAAGGCATCCTCTCTCCCTCTTTCTCTCTCTCTGTAAGGGCGCCTCCTGTGGACACTGTAGGGGAGAGATTTGGGGGTCAAGCGGCCCCTCAAAGCGCACACATTCACATATCGCAGGCAATCACTCACTCATACACCCCAATGATAAGCAGTCTCCACAGAAGGACTTGGCCACAGAGTGCACACAAATGCAACACCACCCATTCAACAGCCAGACACCCACAAACGCACACAGCTGAAGTCACAACCCCGCCACAAAATAAATACTCCCAACCCACACCAAGCATGTGCTGGTAAAGGCACAGCTTAGGCTACACACAAGTGGTTAGACACTGAAGTCAATATCAGGCTGCAGGAATGAACCCTCCATTCTGGAAGTGAAAGATAGCGATGATTAAATTCTGTAATTATTCTGGTAAGCCATATTGTCTAAAAACAAAAAAACAAAAACAAAAAAAAAAAAAACCCACACAAACACCCAACCACACCTAATTAGGCATTGCCTCCAGTGATGAACTATTTAGATCAGTCAGCACCAATATGGACCTTATCTAACAACTTTCAACAGCACCATCAACATTAAGCATTCAATACTAATAACACTGCGGCATAATTTAAAACTATTCTGTTTTAGTAACCAGGGATGTACCAACATGGGGATTACTAACTGAGGCAGATCTGTGAAATTGTGAAAACTGTTTATAACTGTCTTAAGCTGCTGATACCACATTATATGTAAGGAATTATAAATTGTCTTGTTTTGACAATCCTAAAATCAATGTTAACAACCATATAGCAACCTGGAGCAAACTGTCCCAAACATTACCTTATCTAATAGTGCCAGCTTACGGGTTTAAAATGTTGCTATTCTCGGAAAAGCACTCTGTATCAGACAATACCTTGACTCAAGACATACTCAGCTATACTCATTAGAAGCAATAAAGCAGCAAAAACTGGTCAAGACTCAATAATATCGTCCAATCCCTCAAGCACAGCTAGAAGACCAAATTATACATAATGCACTTGTCTAAAATGTTGGAAGGGAAAATAACTAAGGATTTTCACTAGATCAAAGCCAATTCCCAAAAATCACAGGTCCAAAAACCAGTAAATATATCCCCAAGTGCAAACCATGACAAGAGCTCCAACCTGTTTGCGGTATAGAGCGCCAATTAAAAAACATGACTAGAAAGCATGTAACTCCAGACACCACATCTACATCCTGAGCCATTACATATTTCCCGCCAAAGGAACGTTACTCAGCAAATCAACATCAACAAATAAGCCTTTGATGGAGTAATTTAAGCATGCCAATCAAACGCAGATGTTTGGATGAGTGAAATTTCTGCAGGCATTCATGCAAGATGGGAAATGCTTTCTTTCAGTAATTCTAAAAAAGTAAACTGTGCAGCTTAATCTCTACCAGGCATATTCTGACCCAATTTGTACCAACCATAACATGTGTATTGAATCCTAGAGGTACAAATTGCTAATTCAATAGTAATCCATCCAGGACCCATTGAGCTCTAATAAGAGTAACTCACACCTCAACTTATATCAAGACCTACACCAAGTCATTAATATTTAACCCTAATGAGAGACTGTATCCCCCCCTTTAGTTTACAGTCAAACTGTAACTTGGGTCAATACTTGGTTGATCCACTTTGGCAGGGAATACAGCTTTAAGACATCTTGAGAAAGAAGCTACAGGCTTCTTTGTGGGCCATTTTGTGACAAAAAATGAACATCTTTTGCAGAATAAGCTTTGGAGAAGGTGAAAAGGTTGTGTAGACTTTTAAACCTGACTGTGGATCACAACCCCTATACTAGATACTGTTTATTTGGAGTGTCATTGGCTGAAACTGTGATAGGGCAGTTAACAATTAACTATAGCTTACAATGAAGCTATAGCTTGGTTTAGACCAACAGGGTTTGTTTATGCAAGATGAAGATCTGGCATCCCAAACTACTGAAGTCTGTGCAGCAGTAACTTTTCTGTGCAGGTTGTTAATCCAAGCTAATGGGTAAACTGTGGCAGCACTGAATCAAAAACTATTGTTAGGGTGAGTCAGATGACAAGGCCTGCATTAATAAACTATGATTTGACTGCAATGCCTGTTATTTAGCTGCAACTCTGCGTAATTAATCTACCATTCCATAAATATCTAAAGAGCTCTGCAACCATTTACTCCAGTTAAAATTACTTCGTATTTAATTGCACAAATAGAAGCTTTGCTGTTGCCCGCCTTGGCCTTTGGATAAATGCAGTAAAAATATATAAATTAAATAATTAGTTATTAAAATGTCCAGGCTGGTCTCAGATATTGTAGACCTTAAACAGACGCTCAAAAACCTGTTCAAGTCTCCCACTTCTAATTATGGTTTGGGGCACCTAGGGTACACAATGCATGTCAAAAAAAAGCTACTGGTGACCCCTCATTAACAGGATCTGTTCACTGTCCTGCTTCGTTGTGGTGTGTATATGATGCATGTGTATTGGTGAGCATGGTCTGCCATAGCGCTCACCTGAAGGCCCGTCCTCTGCCTCTAGGGGGCGTGTAGCCGCTGTAATACCGAGCCCGAGATGAAGAGAAGTTTCCTCCGCGTGAGCGGAAGCGGGCCCGGGGGAACCCGCGGTCTGTGGTGCTGATTCCAGGCCGATTCGTTCTCTTGGCCCCGACCTGTAAAGTACAGATGGAATTAATACAATTATCAAAAATGAGTACTGTTTACAGACAGTTAATACAGTAATAGTGATTTAGATTTAGTTGGATAAAATATGAAGTATAGGAGTTATGAGCGTTACCGTAATTAACGTATACTTGTCAACTGCACTGGTGCCTAACATTACTGAATAATTTAAGATACCAATGCTTGGCACATGACCTTGCCTGGTTTCTTGTAAATGAAAGTTTCTCATTTCCATGAAACCCAGCACTCTCTATTAGACTATGTCCTAATATGAAACCATGACGCATGCCATGTGGAGGAGAAATGAGAAACTGATTTTTGTTCAAAATAAAAAACAAAAAAAAAAAACATGAAAAATAATTAATAAAATGTCTGTACCCAATATTGCCACTATACATCAATTATTTCCCCAATGCTAAAAAACAAGCAACACAGTCCTAAACTTTAATACATGAGAGAGGAAGGAGAGGAAAAGTACAGTGGTTGGTGATTGATGATTCTGAAAAGTCCTCCAACCAACACAGAACCTTCACACAACTTTAGAGACTCATTATGCTCAAACTTATATAGTATATAAAAGCTACACAGAACACTATTTGGCATTCTTACAAGTGCCTGCCATACAGTGTTAGAAAGCACATAAGCAAGTCTATTGTGGTTGGTGTGGCGCAACAGATAACACCACTACCTGCCAGTGTGCTACCCCACTACGTGGAATACTGGGGTTCGATTCCCGGTCTGGGTGACTATGCTGCACTACACCAATAAGAGTCCTTGGGCAAGACTGCTAACACTACACTGGCCCTCCTCTGCGATACGAGGAACCTTGTAAGTCGCTCTGGATAAGTGTGTCAGCTAAATGCCATAAATGTAATGTAAATGTCTATTAGAGATAATGTTTGAGTCACCGTTTGTTGTGATTTAGGCTTGCAGTTAGCTCATAAATTGTAAGCTACATTAGCTCCACTGCTTCTGAACAAAACTAAATCCCTAGGTGATTTGCTGCATATAGTATAAGGAGAGGAAACTGGGAATATGCAAAACTCATTAACTTCCAATTTAAAAACAGCTGCATCTCTGTTAAAGGGTCCAGTGTGAAATTATTTTCACTACCAAGCTCTTTGTGGATCTGGGTTTTTGGTTCCCATACTCACCTTTATCTGCCTTCCTCGGAATAAGGACTCGTCCAGTGCCATGGCTGTTCTAACAGACTCCTTGTCTGCAAACTCAATATACGCAAACCTAAAACGTAAAGGAGGGGGAGTCATTTTAGGATACAGAAAACAGGTGAGTAGCAACAAAGTGTATAGAGGCCAAAAATCCTAAATTTTTCTATAAGCAGCACAATTCCCCAAAACTAGAAAAGGGTACATGCTGCCAATTACTCAAGCCTCCAGAACAGTAACATTAAAGTGTGAGGAAGCTTCAAGCTTGAGGTTTAGAACCTGAAGAAATGAGTAGTGTCGATTGCCTTAGCCACACGTTTAAATTCTCAGTAAAACTACACAATTTGGCCCCAATTTCTCCTGCTGCAGATAAGTTTTTGAGATCTGCTACAAATCACTGCATGTGCCAATAACAATGACTAGTGTCCGTGTGTGTAATGTGAACAGTGATTCGATGTTCCACAGAAAGTCAGTCCAATATTTTTTTTTAACTAGTTTAAAATTCATTAATGAATCTAGTAATGAGTACTGCTCTGCTTTACAGGACATAGCAAAAGAAACAATCAGCAGCAAGCCAGACCTCAGGCGCAACAAAAACAGCAACATGTCGAAGGGGTTAAAGAAGGTTTTTGGAGAAAATTAATCAATACAGGCTGAGACTGCCATAGTCGGGTTCAGAGTATCTAAAATAATGGTAATATTCATGGAAATATTCATGGAAACTTTTTGCCTGAGCTGCTCATTCACAGTGGGAGCTGTGAAGTTGAATGGAGCATTGATCTCAATCCCCATTTTCCTTTTCTGTACAAATTAGAGCAGGGAAGACAACCAGAGTAAATCCCCCAGCGCTAGTTTAGTAGATGAACACATTTTTGCTGTGATGGCTACTGTTAATTATTTGTGCGTATTGTGGAGTCAATCAGTACATTTTCAGGTCGTGTTAAACTGCATGCCATGAAAGTCACGAAGTTTCCACTTGGCATACCACTCAACATTGAAATGGCCCCAACAATAAAATGAAGAATAATGACTGTAACCAAGAGCCATATTTTCAGCTTTTAAAGAGCAGCACCATTTGCTCAATTTAGACATTTTAAATCATGTGCACACTTGTGGTTGAACTGCTCAGGGAAGGCTGGGTGAACGCTCAGGAAATTCATTTTTAATACAGTATTCTAAAACAGTAAAAGCAAGTGTATGTACCTGTGTATTACCCCTTCCCCTATTTACAGCATTTTGTGGAAACCACTGCCAAACCCAAATGGTCAAAAATAAACAAGACCTGATCTAAAACCTTAAAAAACAAGACAATTCTTACACTGGGAACATTTTACTACAGCCAAGCACTACTGTTTGTTGTAATTATTTTTTATCCGGGCCAGTTTGAACCCTAGTAATAACTAATGACCACCGTCAGACAGCAGATAAAAATTAATGAAGAGAAAAAGAGTATGTATAACTGCAAGTTACCCTTTGGGGTGTCCTGTGAACTTGTCACACAAGATAGTGACTCTGTTGACAGAACCACAGCCATGGAAGTGAGCCTCCAGCTCTTCTGCTGTTGCACCATAATCCACCTACCAAAGAGGGAAAAAGAAACAGCCTTCTCAAACACACACTCGCACAGCTCTTGGCTTCAACACAGCAAGATTCAGTGGAAAGTTTTGTGGTGGCAAAGAGGAGTGTTCAATATTCTTTCCCAATGGCTTGGTGGTTGAGGGGTGTTTGGTGGTTTGCCTGGTAGGCCTTCCGGACCACTTTAATAACCTTTTCTTTTATGACTTTGTCACACAAAATACAAACCAGCACATTTAAAAAAATCATTATTTTTCTTTAAATACCAGAAAATATCATTTAGAAAAAACATGGCAATGTATCCCATTAAGACCATTTGGAGAGTAAATGCCATTTTAAACACAACCCAATATTTCTGATAAAACTAAACGTTAACCAACAGGCAGACTGTACATAGTGTCCTTGAAGCCATGTTGCTTAGAAACAAACAGTCAAGTAAATCCACCCCTTAAGATTTAACAACAAAGTTATATGGATAATAATTTGGAGACTGTGAACAAGCCTTAATGGCATTCATTACACAACTGGACTATTAAACTTCAGTTACTCACAAAATAGATATTTCATAAGAAAACATCCATGAGGCTCAGGACACTGAATCTTTTACAGCATGACCGTTTCAATAATGTGAATACTTTAGTTTATGCTTCTGAAGCTAAATGGCAGCTTTCAAATTTCAACATTAGTAACCAAATGTTTCAACAACTTACAAAGTCACTCCCATTTACAATATGTCATAACAATCCTAGTTAATAAAATGATCTGAATCATTTTCAAGCATCAATAACTGAGCAGCGTTCCATACGTTTCCAACATAAATGGATCTTCCATCAGCTTCCATCTTCTCTTCAATGGACATGATGACAGGACCAGCTGGAGAAAAAAAGGGGGGAATTTTAGGTGAAGTCACACCAAACAACCTGATAGTAAACACAGAAAATCATTAAAAATGATTAACAAATCTACATTGTGCCAAAATGTCAAACAGAAAGCATCAAAAGTAACTGTTTTTTAGTACACTTCTATTGTGTCTTTTTGCCTCCAAAAAGCGGCTTCGTGCTCAGGCTTCCAGAACATATAATTAATAGAAAACTTTCATTTCTTTCATATCTTGATATGAATGGGCAATGATTAGGAATAGATACTTAAAATAGGGTCATTTTAAAATAACCAACAAGCCTTTATTTCAAGTTTCTAGCGTTTCATCACTGAATCTTTTACATTCTTTACATGGTTACATTCTTGTTTAGTATCAACTGACCCCATTGATTTTGCACTCTGCATGCTCTAACGCAGTCCTATTTGTCAGCAGTGTTAATGCGCAGTGTGCTCTTTTTCCCCCCCCATACCCCCCCTTCCACACACACACACACCCCTGCACTCCCTCTCTTACCAGGCGGAGGACTGAGGTTCATCTGTTTCTCCACCTCGTTCTGAAGCTCCTTCAGTTTCTCCGCTTCCTCCTCCATCTCTCTCACGCGGGCTTTAATGGCCTCCAGCTCCTGTGGAAAATGAAATGTTTGTTGTACACTTGTTTGGAAATCCTTTAAAAAAAAAACATTTCAAACATATAGTAATGCAACATTTTATTACAGATTTGAGATTTCGGACCGTATTGGTCCATTTATCCAAAAACATTTTACACAATATAAGAAAACCAGGTCTGTTGTGGTACCCTTGCCTGTACCACCTTATATTTTTATTATTTAATACTAGTTTATAACAGTTCAATGAAACCGTTTAACCCAAACAGCAAAAACTGTTTAATATTGGAGGTACTCAGCTCTGTATGGTTTTGATTGCTGTTAGTTAGTCTTTATTATTACTGACAACTTCTGTTGTTGTATTGCGTTCTGCTAAAGACAGCCAGCACTTTTTTGTTTGTTCCTCAAAACAACTGCGGTCACTACAATAGAAATTTACATCCTGAAATGGAAAATAAGACCTTAACATACATAAAATAGTAAAGTAGAAATTAACAGCTACACCAGCACGGAGTAACTCAATGAGAAACGCATTAATCAAAGTAAAAGAACTGCCCTGTGTTAAAACACAATATGATGAATAAAGTTGTGCAGCCCTGGATCACGCATACACAGCTTTAATATGGAAGAAAAGGGGCTCCAACAGGCTACACTGCATCATACTATTTCTGCAGCACTACAGTAAGATCTTCCAGCTTTTAATCCAACGTCCACTGAAACTGATCTGAACACTATTAGTATATCTAAAAGTGATACTACTGAATACATCCAAGTAGGAACACACAGTGATTACCAGTAGGACATGTTTCAGCAGGCAGCTTTGTCTCACAACACACAGCACGTTCATATGACTTACTTGGGGAAGCTGAATTTGAACGTAAATCTGAGAAATAGAAAACGGACATTTAACATAAGGGGACTCGCCTCCACCACAATGAGCAACTAGACCCATTTACACATAATCCTATTCTCAATTAAAAAGATTTCAATTGCAGATGTAATTGTAAAACAGACAAAAGAAGATTTTTGGTTCTTGCACTAACATTTCCTTTTCTGACAAATAAAAGCCTAAACAACTTCTCGCTGAAAGAAACGCAAGCCAACATTTCCTCCTAGTGTTCGATCATGGCATTCAAAAAAAATGGCACATCAAATTTCAGTCTCATACATTTTCTGCAAGCTCATTTTTGGGTTAAAAAGAGCTTTCCAGAGAAAATGCACATTTCTTGCTGGTTCTAATGAAAACTATGCGTGCCAAAACACCCCTTCCTCTGGCAGAGGCTTGGATTTGAACGTTTTACATGTCAAATTGTAGTTTAGTGCTGGTATTGACTTCTCTCCCCCGCTATAATTGCCTTCCTGATGCCTGACGGCAGTGATACATTGGCCAGCATGGCTCTTCACACAGCCCGCTGTGTGGATGTTAAAGCCTGATCCAGGGCGTGATGCTCTTGTGGCAGTGCTGCATTGCAGGGCAGCAGGAGCCGACCATGCTCCATCCTAGGACAGCACAGCAGCATCCCAGCGCTTCTGCCAGCACGCATCACCATCAAACCCAACCAGGCCTCTGATTTATTTCACCCATTTCCATCAAAACACAAACCGCCTTCATCACCATCGCCTTTCACACAGTGTTGTCTGCAGGTGTCGGGACAGCACATGTGTGTGTGTGTGTATGTATGAGGGAGAGAGAGAGAGAGCGCGCGCGCGCATGTCAACGCCTCGCATGTAAGGTTATGCATGGAGGGACACACCTGCGCTGCTTCAGAGGACCACGTCTTTCTAAAAACCTCAGATGCATTAAAATCTACCTTTTTAAATCCTGAAACCCGACCTCCAATCCGAATTAAAGCCCAAAAGAAACAAACAAAAAAAAAAAACACTGACTCATTATACAAGACAGAGCTACCACCCAAGATGCAGAGCCACAAACAAAGAAAGGCTTCGTCCTGCATTAAAACACTGCCCAGACCCTTTATAATCCGGCAACAGCCGTCTAAATTAGACACCCGGACACATCTGAGGCAGAAACGAAGCTCAGGTCGATGGTAGGAGCGGATGGACTCGCCGGCTATAAATCAGCAGAATCCGAGCTACAGCTAACCTCGTTAGCCTCTAGCAGCTAGCATGACCCGATCCACAAACCGGGCTCTCCACGTCTGAAAAGCGAGGACACGCAGAGCCGTGTGTCGGTTTAATGCCCAGCGCCGCCCGGGCTGTTTCTGACGCCTCAGCCTGCAACAAAAACACAGTCGGCGCTTCATCACGGCGAGGCTGCGACGCGATGCTACGAGCTACACGCTAAAGCCGAGGCGATTTCATCCGGTAAGAAAATAGGCGTCGTGTTTACCGTGCGCTGGCCTTAATTCGGATTTTTATTTCGCCTTTAATCTGCAGACAGGCTCCCACAGCAGCGGTAATGGCGGCCCGTGTCCTCCCCTCGCCCCCCCACCGTCTCTCTCGCATCTCCGTTTCGTATTTTTTTTTCTGCTCGGTGTTTTTTTTCCACTCTCTCTCTCTCCCTCACTCTCCCTCTCCCTCTCTCACTCCTCCTTCAGCACAGGCAGAAACTACAACGCTTTGCGCCAAAATGGCGGCCGGGCAGCTACGCGCCAAACCGCGGGCTGGGAGCCGGAATGGCGACAAGAAGGGAGGAAACAAAAAACGCCACAAATCAGAATTTAAACACGGTACACTCGGCCATATGTAACCCACTTCGACAGTAAAACACCACACGGGGTCTTAAACACGCGCAGCCGGCGGTGGCGGGCTGGTAAAAGTGCCACAACCCACGTCCTCCCCGTCCTCCACCGCCACCGCTACTACAACAACTAGCCACCACTCACCGGGTCTTCGATAGCGGCCTCTCCCTCTTCCAAACCAGGTTCCTCGTCGCCCACGCCCGGGTCTTCCAACTCCGGATGCCCGGGGTCCGAGTCCAGCAGCGATTCCTCCGCTAGCCCGTTCCCAAACTCAGCCATGCTGCCCGGTTCCCGCTGCTCCACTCCTCGCCTCGTGGTTGTGCGGTAAGGGCCCGACTCACCCCTGGGGGGGCAGATAGTGGGGCAGGAGGGGCAAAAAAAAAATCCACTCACTCACACAACGGAGGGGGGTTAAGAGGAATAAAGGCCTTCTAAAACCTCAGAGCTTTTTTTGGTAACCCACTCTAACGCGCAGGAGCAACAGCTGCTCGTCTAAAAGACGAACCGGTTTAAACCCCCCCGTAATAAAATAAAAATAAAACAAATTCTCTTATTTTACATCAACATGTTCAGAAACCCGCGTGTGTTTTATTCGCTGCGCCGCGTCTTCCAGAACACTAATGCCAGCCATGGGCGGGGACTACACACACTGCAGCCACCAACTCGCCCGCCCATTGGTCCACCCCGCGGACCGGATACGCCCCCGTCGCATATGAGGAGTTTCCTTTGGCTGCGTGGCGGAGCTCAGGCCGTATCAGTGTTACAATGCGAGTTGTGATTGGACGCCGGCGTGTCAATCATGGATCACACTGTTGAGGAAGGGGGACGTTCAGCAGGCCGCTGTGTGGCACAGCGTTTAGGATTGTACAACATGCAGCACAGCGCTGCTCGGTCATGTCTCTGAAATACAAACTACTGTCTTTTGTTCTCTGCGAAATCGTTACTGTTTTTGTTTTGTCCCCGAAATACTGAAAATACACGACTGTTTAATACTTAATACTTTGAAACCATTCGGAATGTTAATGTTTTTGTTATTTTGGGTTAAAAAAAGCACATTACAGGGTAGGCTTATGTTATAAGCGATGCACCATAATGTGTGTTTTTTAGACGTGTTAAAGACTCTGGGCACATGTTTATCTATTTGGAAACATTTTACAGAGTTTACCCCCATTTAAAACACAGTATTATGTTTATTAAAACTACAGTCTGGATAGTGTGCATGTTTTATTAACAATCACCCACAGCTGAGCATTTATATACTAATTACTATGTATTTGCCACAGGATTTAAATAACTACTTTTTTTTATTGCTTTTTTAAATTATTTTACAAATGGGCCAGTTCTGAACACCAGAGTGAATTTTAAAGCAAAACCTAAAAATACTTCATTGATTTCTTGATGTTTATGTTTTAATTGCATTTAGGAGGCACCCCAGCTGGACAAAAAATGAATGGGAACGAATTGGTTTTGGAGCATTCGAGGTCGCTCATGCCTCTTGTGTGGACTTATGAAGCACATTTTTATAATTCATTCTCTTTTTAAAATGTATGTATGTTTAATTTAACAGACTGTTCTATGTAAATAACTATTGTTCTGATTGGCTGCCCTGTACTTGTGCCTCTGTTAAAAAGCAAGCAACACTTTCTATAACTTCAGCATAAATGGGTGGATAAACGCCCATTAATGTTGTGTTGGGTTTTGTGATTTCACAAAAGACAGTTCATTCAGAGCTACATGAAGCGTACTTCAAGGGAAAAAACAAGGGAAAAAACAAGGGAAATCAGATTTTGTCACTGGCTCTTTACCAGCAGCTTGTTGACCTCTCTCAAATTAGGCATACAAATGGCTTATTGTGTAAAATAAATCCCAGATGATCCATCGCACCCTGGCCATCACCTGTTCAGACAGGCACTTTAGTCACATGAGGGTGGAAACAACCAGAATGCACAATAGCATCCTCCTTTGGGCATCACATTGAACAATCACATCACTGAACCTGAGCTTTCATGCTTCTTCTGTCGCATCTTATTTATCTTACTCTGGTGGCTTCTGCACTCATCACTTTAAGCACCTTTGTATGCATTGTGTTTACAGTAATGGGTGCAAGTGTGTTGTTCTTACTGTGAAATGTTTCGTGTATCAGCTTCTGTGCAAACCTAAACAAATTCATTGCAGGCACAAACATACTTGGCCAGTAAAGCCAGATTCTGAGGTTTTATCCATATTTGATGGAGTATACCAGATTAGAAATGACAGAATGTTAAATGGTAGTAAACGAGAAGCTTGACAATATCCAATATTCAGTCATACAAGCAATACCTTACTGGAAACCGTGAAGTGGAGTAACCAAAACCAAAACATAGATTGTAAATTGAGGTTTACAACCTTGACGTCACTAAATGAAGTTCTGTTTATTTTTCTGTATAAGAAAAAAATGGAGATCCAACACAAAATGAAGGTACAAGTAAGGGGAGGAAAAAAAACAAGCTTAAACAATAAACTAGTATTTCATAACAACACTGTCACCATCATTGCTCAGTATACCGAGACCATCTCAGTGAAGATGCTGAGATGCTATTAAAAACCGTTATGAATCAACAATAATAATCAAAACAGTGATAGTAATGAAAACAATAGCAAGTAGTAGTTAACAAGTGATAAGTGTTAATGAAAACAAAAAGAAGAAAAAGCAGGCTTCTATATCACCTATCCACTTTGAACAGTGCAACACCATGTGATCCCATTCATGCACTGCGTCCAGAGCTACAGCTCCACACTGAGTGTTATTATTATACGAAAGAATTATGGAGGTGCGTTAAAAACACAACTGCACATTCGAGCGCTCCGCCTCACGTGGGTCGAAATGCGCCCGGCTTGCAGCTCAGCGTGTAAAAAGTCCTGGAAGTGGCCTCAAAGTGTCCTTATACATGTTGCATTACAAACCTCTCCCCTGCTCCTTTAACCTCAAAATGCTTTTTGGTTTTCTTTAGTGACAGAAAGCAAGAGGAAAGAATAACTTTGGAATACCATTTTCTTAATATAGTTCCTTTAAAAAAGTTACTTTTTTTAGTTTTGCATTGTGTTAAACTATTAATAGTAACATCATTATAATAATAATCATTATAATATACAACTTAAAACCAGAAATTAATTCTCTTTAGTATTTCACGTCCTTCCGATCGCATCTTCATACGCGCTCCTGTCGATTCCGTTTATCACAGTGACCGGAGCCACCAGAGAGTACCTCAAAACTGTCCATAAGGAGGAAGGTGGAGAGGCATTAGGATAAAAATAAAATGACCGTATGACCACTACCCAGTCAAGGACTTGATTTGCACCCATGGAAAATGCTTCAACACAACAATGAAAACAGGGGGGTGGGTATAAGGGGTCCACAAATGACTGTACTCTCCCATATTCACACAGATAAAAGGTTTACACTGTAAATAAGCAGTAATTCTGACACGCTAGGGTGATGACAACTTGAAAGTGGGGGGAGGAAGGGAAAGTGATCTGAGTGAGAAGTTTATCGTATCATTTTCGATGTCCCGTATCAAAACCATTTAAAATCGCGCTAAAAGTATATCATAGAATTGACTTTGGCTTTTTGCACAGCGGCTAGGTCTGATTCATTGTTGTCTGTTTTCATTTCACGTGCAGCTCAGGTAATTTAATTTAAAAGAAAAGAAAGAAAAAAAAACACAGCAAAAGCTGGTAACACTTCAGCATAATCTGACATACAGTAAGACACCACTATAAAATAAACGTTTATTCAGAGCAACGTGAAAACCTTAAAATGTTTCAGACCTTAAAAGGAACAAAGTGCTGTATGATGGCCGTTTGACATCTTTAGCTTTAGCAAGCAGAGCTCGAAACATAGGATTGTCATGATGGATCCATTTAGATAAATGGAGGAGCCACTGCCTCATCAACAGCCTCCTTAGTTTTTTTTTTTGTTTGTTTGTTTGTTTTAATAGCATGTCTGGATTCTAATCCATTAAAACCGTATGAGATTTCTTTTCAGTTTGTTGTGTACGCTCTTGTTTACAGCCCATCCCTGAACTATGAGCTATTTATATTAAAGTCGTATCCATGATCCGACTCAATTCAAGAGCTGTAAAACTACCACTTATGGCCAACGGTTTACTTTACCCCTTGAATAAGAACGCGATAAAATATACCAAAAAAAAATGACCGGAATCAGACTGAAGATGACCTTCGTCTTTAAACAAAAGTGGTACCGCTGTCGATCCTCGTCACTTTTGCCGAGCCGAAGGGTAAAAAAAAAAAAATTAAAAAATCTCCCAAATCAGATCAAGGAGTTTGATTGATTAAGCACGAGAGGATAATAAACGAGCACAACAGAAAACAGGTATTTTAAAACTCTGACAAAAAGCCGTGAAAGACATAAAAAGGACCATTACCACATAAGCATTTGCAAATTTGCATGTCCAGTATTACCATTTCATTGGATTATTTTTTTTTTTAGTGAATTCATGTGGTGGCAATAAGTCACTGAAAGAAGTTCTTGCTTAGAACCAAAGAACATCATCCTGCTGACAATCCAGGCAGGCAGCAGAAAAGTTCTTTGGGCCCAATGCAGACTCAAAAAAAATGTTAGCTTGCGAAGACAAGCACCCTTTCTCTGTTAAAAGCTTAAGAGCAGAAGTGGGTCCATCAAGTGCACCAGTGTCAAGTCCGTTTCTTAGCTGGTGCTGCTAGCTGGTGATGTGGAAGAAGACTGGCTAGCGACGCCAGTAGATCCGGCGGAGGAACTGTTGTTGACTAGTGTTGCCGGCTGACCAAAGTTAGTGGTTCTCAGTGTGGCCAAGTGCCGAGGAGAGAAGACATGGTCGCGTGCCGCAGCTCTCGACTCGAATTCCACGTCGCACACTTCACATTTTCCTCTTAGTGTCTCGCGGCCCGCAGGCTGGCCCACAGTGGCCGGCGGAGAGGGTTCCAGAACTGTCAGTTGTACTGGTTTGGGCAGGATCGGACGGTTAGCTCGGAGTGCGTTGTACTGCAGGTAACTGCCCGAGCTTATGTCCACCTTCTTGGAAGGGTCGGTGGAATTAGGAGACTGTACAATGGAAAGGAGAAGAATATTAGTGTGTTAATTTCAGCAACTTCAACATCAGAACACAGACACCGTGACTAGGGATGTGCACGGGTACTAGAGTACTTGGTTACCGGTAAAGGGGTCAGGGTTCTAAAATAATTAGTAGTATCGCTGCAATGTGGGGAAATGTTGCCAAGAACATGTTCATTACGATTTGAATGAAAAGACAGAGACAGTGCAAAGCTAACTCTAGCTTTTATTAGCTTGCTCCCGGAAACCATATTTCTGTGATAAACACATTGACACCTCTTTTAGCAGACAAGTCCAACAGCATGAAATGTACTGGTTAGCCCTGTTAGCAATTCAGCTTAACTGAGGTCTCCCAGTTCTCTCTAAGGCTACGATTTCTTTGGATTAAGTGAATGTTTACATTAATGTTGCTTTAGGTACAGAGGTTCATGGTCAACCAAACTATTTTCAGACTAAATTTAAGGCTAAAAGACCAGTTTAGGGAAACAGAACGATGCACAAACCTGCACAGAGACTCACTACCAAAGTGGCCCAAAATTTGCAAAATTATTTTGGTTTGGTTCAAATTCAAATGTACAAACGTTAACACATTAAACACAGTTAAATCTACAGACTATCAGTCGACCAAGAATATCATGACTTGGTCAAGTGTGCATAAAACTATAAAACTTGCTAAGCATTATTTGATGTTCCTACACACATGTATCCACTTTCTGGAAAACAAGTCCAGTTAAGAGCTGTGACCATTAAGTGAACTTCCAGGCAATTTGCAGTGTAGAGATCTTACCATCTTTTCTTGCTGCAGTCTCCAGCGTTTCTCCTTGGCACGTGTGTTTTGGAACCAAATCTGCACCACTTTAAGAGGCAGGCCAAGCTCCGTTCCCACTGCCTCACACTCTAATGCATTAGGGTGCGCACAGGTCTCATAGCATGACTGCAGGATTGACAACTGCAGACAGTTCAGGTGCGTTCTCGGTCTTCTCGGGGTGGAGTGCTGCTGCGTGTAACTTGCTTCCTTTTGGCTTTGAGTGGATGGTGGTGTATTAACGGTCACAGAAGGTGTTACAACAGCTGTAGTCAGCGTAGGCCGTGGGGTACTCAGGCCCAGCTGCTCCCGTGACAGGGTATTAATCTTGAAATGACCCTTCTGAGACCAGTAATTCAGCCCATTGTGTTTCTGAGATGTTGCAGTGGAAGTTTTGTTAATTTGTGTAGTGGACACTTTTGGCACCGTGCTGAGAGTTGCCCCAGGTACAGCTTTTTCTTTTTCCTGGCCATCCTTTTCCTCAGCTCGATCTGCTTTCGCTTGGATCTTTGGGGGGATTCGAGCAATAGAAGAACCAGTACTTAAGATACCAACCGAAACCGATGGGGCCACAGCCTTGGGGGCGATTTTAACCATTGTAACAGCACTTACTGCTTCGGCTTTGGGCTTGAGTGTTGCTGTTGTACTGCTGGCAACAGTAGAAGATGCCACTTCCTTTGGCTTGCTCAATTGGATGGAGATTTTCTGTGGTTCTTTCTCCTCTTTAATCTTTTCCACCTTTGGAAGAACAATTCCTGTTTGTGGTTTAGAGGGAACCCAGCCAGGACTGGTTGGGTTTGGGTTAGATTTGGGGGTGCTTGAAAAGATGGGCTTAGTAAGCGGCCAAGTGAACTTTATGAGTGGTTTACCAACAGCTGCCAAGGTGCCGTCACTGATGAAGCGGACCTCCCCCTTGCGCTCCCTAGCCCTCATGTTCTGAAACCAAATCTGAACCACCTTCTTTGGCAGATGCACCCACTCGGATATCTGCTCAAATTCATGCTTTCCTGGGTTCGGGTCTTTAAAATAACACCCATAAAGCACATCCAACTGGTCAGCTTGAATGATAGTCCTGGACCTTCTCATGTCCCGAAACCGCCGAGTATTCGGCCGCTTCTGTTCCCTCATCTTGTCGCTCTCTTTGTCCTTCTCTGTTAAGGAGGTACTTACTTTTTCGGCTGCCCTCATGAACACAGTGCTAGTTTTAGCCAAGTTATTGCAGTTAATAAGTGTACTGTTGCTGGAATTTGGGATTGTTATGGCAGAATCAGGCTTCACCTGAACAACAATAAGACTGCCGTCTGCAGGGACGCCAACTGTTGCTGGTCTTAGTCCAAGGCCGTCAAGCAAACTAGTCTTTTGTATAGAGGGCTTACTACTTGAGAATGTTGATGCTGTTGAACTGTGGTTTTTCCCAATACTGAGGTCTAAGGCAGATTCGCAGTCATTGCCGTTAGACAAGAATCTGGTGGACTGCGCAAGAGAACCAATGGCAGAGAACTGAGCCTGACTTCGAGCAACAGTTGTAGGATTCGTAAAGGTTGCTACTTTGCCTCTGTCTCCATCAGAAACACCAACCCCAACAACAGACGAAGGAACTGAGAGAACATAGGGACTAAATAACTGAGTGGAAAACTGAGCCAGAGAAAGGGAAAGGGGCAAGGGCTGCAAAATTCCTGTTGGAAGACTTTGATGGTCAACTGTAACTGATAAGGGAGTAGGCGGGTCAGCTTGGGCTTCTAATTGAAGATCAAGGTCAGCATCCTGCCTCTCTTTTTTGCACTCTAACTCCTCCTTATCAATCTCCCTTTTTCTTTTCCTGCTCTTTGCAGCCTGATCATCATCTTCATCATCCTCTGCATCCGAGAGAAAGACTGTAGTGGAGCGGAGGACCTTTCCTCCACCGCTTGCCTTTTCACCTGAAGTCTCTACCTGCAAAGCTTGTTTAACTGGGCTACCTGGCTCTTCTCTCAACGAGCTACTCTGACTTTCCTCATCAGTCACGATAACAGACGTGTAGAACTCTTCACCTTCTGAGTCTGAGGTCAGACAGGAATCCCCTTGGCTTTCCCTGTCTGCCTTTTCCCTGCGTCTTTCTGCACTGTTGGACAGATCCATGGCATGACTGCTTGTGACTGATGGGCTCTGTGCATATTCGCTTTCATCTATCATTAGAGCACCTTCTTCATCTTCAATGCTGTCTTCCCTCTCGTCTTCATCCATCACTTCTGCAGTCTGCCTACACTCTTTGGCATGACGGGCATCCAGCAGCCATTTCCGCACTTCCTCCTCGGTTAGCCCTACTTCCCTGCCAAGGGCTTCGCAGTCTTCTCTTGGTGGACTAGCTGCATCAGACTCATTTCTTGACTCAAGAAAGGCCCACAGAACCTGAGACTGAAACTCAGTTAGTGCTGGAGGCCCTGAGGACAAGCATGGACGAGCCTTAGCACTCGTATGGCCTGAGGAAGATAAGGCATGGTTAGTGTTTGAAGGGCTGCATTTTGCAGAACTAGCTTTTAACTCCGGACTGTCGGCAGCATGTTCTTGGTTGTGTGTGGTACACTGACTAGATTCACTAAGACACGACGACGGGCTACTGAGGATGTGGGCTGCTGAGGCTTTATTTGCATCTGTATTTAGAACTCTTTTTGCATTATCCTCCCCACTCTCCTCTTTAGCTGTGCCATCTGTGTCCATTTCATCATTCTCCGGCTCCTTGTCACCACACGCCATGCTATCCTCAACTTTGTACTCACACTCTAGTTTAGGCTCCACCTTGCCAGTAGCATTTTTTGCTAAAACCTCATCTGTGCACACCTCTTCAGTCTTCTGTGGCACTTCTTGATCACTAGGCTCTTGTTTAATGTCCTTTTTCAGGTTTGCTTCTACCCCCCTCTCGACCGCATTACCATTCTCTTCTGGAGTCACACTGGAAGTTCCATAAGCAGACCACTGACTTTGTAAACCACTGAGACCTTGGGCCAAGAGAGCCTGTTGTGCTGCACTGAGACCAAGTAGTGGCACAGGCTGCTGCAAAAGCGGTTTCGGGGACTCTGGATTTGGACTTTGGGTTTGGAGTCCGTTCAGGATGAGGGGTATAAGCATCTGAGGCTGTGGTATTAGCTGAGGTGTTGTGCCTGGGGTGGCACCTGCCCCGGCAGCAATGAGAGAGGGGAGCATGGAGTGTGGGAGAGAGTTTGGGCTGGAGGTTAAGAGAGTAAGAAAAGCAGACACTGCTTGTGCTGAGGCTACCGGAGAAGAAAGCAACGAGGGAGCTAGCTGAGGCTGAACCTGTTCTCCATCTTTGGTCATCGCTGTCGATGCAGTCAAGCTTGCTTGCGTGACACAATTACTGGTTGTGGCGTAAGCTACCTGCGTGGCATTAGCCACAGAGGTGGCCGACAAGTTGGAGGCTGCCACCGTGCTTCCACTTCCTGGATTTGCTGTGGAACTGGCAGCGGCATTTCCAGCATTCCTGGTACGACTCTGGTGTAGCACAGACTTCAAATGACTCTCTAAAGTGATGGCATGATTGTAAGAGACGCGACACACGGCACACTGATACGGTTTGTTAGAGACGTAAGGGCGAGAAATGAAAGGGGTTGGGCAGTCTGCGTCGCTTCCTCCTCCAGTTCTCATCCTTTGGATATGGGTGTTTGAATTATAGTGTACGCTCAGTGCCGATCTAGTGGGAAAGAACTCCAGGCATGCATGACACTTGAATGGACGGTTAATGTCACCTTCTGTGGCAACGCCGCCTTTATCAGCAGACTTATCATTGTTGACAGAGGCCTCTGATGTTTTTACAGCTTGGGTAATGTTCTCTTGATCTGATTCCAAGCCACCCGAGTCACCCTCCTCATTTTGGACCCCTTCTCTTTCATCATCTGCTTCTCTTTCCTGGGAAGTACCATCTTTGTCACTTGCATCCATAGGTTCATCTTCGTTTTGGGAAGCCATTAAAGGGGATCTGGTGTTTTCTAAACACTTCTGCTGTGATATGCCATCTTTTGAGTGCGAGAGGGAGAGTATGAACAGAAGTAAAGATGAGTAATAATATTTCTAAAATTGTTTCCTGTTTACAAGCATTACTGAGTGTGTGTGCAGCCAGGGGGCGAAAGAGCTTTGCAAACTATTTGAAACTGGTCACTAGATTGTAATGTTAGTCAACTGCTGTAACCAACGTAGATTTCTCAACCGTTTATGAAGTTCTGATGATTCAATAATAAAATATGAGAAATTTAGAAAAGTTGGATCGGTTTGATTGAATATTCCATCTTCTATGATTTGTTTTGGCAACGGGGTGTGATCCCCTCGGAATATTACAAAAATTCCATCTGTCTTCTCTGCGGTTTGTGCAGTTTACTGCATTTCTGCTGTCTAGCGGGAACAGTGCTGTTTTCTGGTGCTTTCTGTCCCCTGGCTGTGTGCACATCTCTGTGATGATGTTAGACAGAATGCTTGTGATAGACAGATGTGACAAACTCACTGGTATCAGTCTGAGTGCTGGGTTCTCCATCTTTATCACTGGAACGATGAACAGGAACCACCTTATTTTCAGACGAAAAGGGGAGAGGAGTTATAATAAATGTTGTAATAAATTGCTATGAATCTCAAAAAGAAAAACTCAGTAGTGAGGAATGTCCCCAATTACAATCTGACCAATTTAGTGGGTCTGTAATTTTCATCCTAGGTACACTTCAACTATGAGAGACAAAATGAGAAAGAAAAATCCAGGAAATCACACTGTAGGATTTTTAAAGAATTTATTTGTAAATTATGGTGGAAAATAAGTATTTGGTCAATAACAAAAGGTTAACTCAATACTTTTTAACATAACCTTTGTTGGCAATGACAGAGGTCAAATGTTTCCTGTAAGTCTTCACCAGGTTTGCACACACTGTTGCTTGTATTCTGGCCCATTTCTCCATGCAGATCTTTTCTAGAGCAGTGATGTTTTGGGGCTGTCGCTGGGCAACACGGACTTTCAACTCCCTCCACAAATTTTCTATGGGGTTGAGGTCTGGAGACTGGCTAGGCCACTCCAGGACCTTGAACTGCTTTTTACAGAGCCACTCCTCCGTTGCCTGAATGGTGTGTTTGGGATCATTGTCATGCTGGAAGATCCAGCGACATTCCATCTTCAATGCTTTCACTGAGAGAAGGAGGTTTTGGCTTTAAATCTCACGATACATGGCCCCGTTCATTCTTCCCTTAACACGGATCAGTCGTCCTGTCCCTTTTGATGATGATGTTTCCACCCCCATGCTTCTTTTACTTTTGTTATTGATCAAATACTTTCCACCATGTTTTCCACCATAATTTACAAATAAATTCTTTAAAGATGTCATTTCCTGGATTTTTTTTTTTCCCCCTTATGTTGTCTCTCATAGTTGAAGTGTACCAATGGTGAAACCACTCTCATCTTTCTAAGTAGGAGAACTTGCACAATCAGTGGCTGACTAAATACTTTTTGGCCCACTGTACCTCACACCTCTGTGCTTTACATGCTAGACTGACTATTTGTTTTTTGATCTACATTTTATAAAAATAAAATAACATTAATTATGATCATGTTTGACTGGTTGACTATAGTATAATGTCTGCAACATCAACCTTTACAACAGTGGAGTAAAGAAAAAGAAAAAAGGACACATCGCTGATACCTATTAAAATCTAGCTTGATCACACCTGCTGGATCAAATCAGGACATCGCTATAATAATGAGCAGTATTATAAAAATAACTAATAAAATACTTACAGTGTCCAATAGCTTATGAAGGCAAGAGGGAAGCACGCTGTGTTTCTCAGTCAGGTGCGAAGCCAAAGCATCACGGCCTCCTTCACCTTCCTGACACAAAGGGCACAGCCACAATGACCCCCCATCATTGTCACTGCGCATGGTCTCTCCTGGCTCCTCCTGAAATTACAAGGACACCATTACACATACTACAGGGAACAGTGTTTACAGAATCAACCTAATAATACTGTCTGCATACAGAATGCATTTAATCACACTACAAGATGATACTACCTTATTATTAGCGAGCAAGTAACCAGTTCAGATTAATCAAATAAGCAGTTTGAAAAAATGCTGAACAAAAAACAAAATGAGCTTACTGCACAATAACAAAGTTTTCATTTCTATTTTCCCTTTTTTTACATCTTTGTATTTTCCTCTAAATGTAAATCATCATGTTTAATAATCTCTTTCTATGAAATGCGTTCTCCAATATCAATATGTCTCAGCTTCGCTCCCCATACAGAAGCACTTTGTAGTTCTATAAATACAGACTGTGGTCTATCTGTTTCTCTGCACACTGCATTAGCCTCCTTTTACTCGGTTCTTCAATGGACCCCACAGGACCACCACAGAGCAGGTACTATAAAGGTGGTGGGTCATTCTTATCACCGCAGTGACCCAGACATGGTGGAATGTTAGCTTGTCTTGCACAGGTGGCTTGGAATCAGCATGTTTCACGGTTTGTAAACTAAAATCACTTTTTTAATATAGACAAGAATTGCTTCTAGAGGTCTATGCAGGTCCTTCACAGCCAATTTCTGAAAGGACACTGTATAGGAAACTGTATTGTTATTTACAATCCACCTTAAACAGGCCAGGTGAATAACGTTCTGCCCGATGTGCGTGTGTATTCATATATCTGACCGGTCATACAGATCTTTAAAGAATTATTTATATAATATAAATATTGTATTAGATATTTTTATTATTATTATTATTATTATAGTAAACAGCATAACGAATGGTATTTTTTAGATATTAAATTGATGCAGTAGGATGAAATGCAGTGTTTCAAAATCAGCAAATCTAGACAGAATCTATTCTGACATTTCATTAAAGCACTCTGGCACTAGAAGGTAGCAGATATCAACCCAATCAGGTCCTGTTCCTCTGCCTCAATGCACTTGACAACCTTTACAGTACGGCTGGGCGATATGGTAAAAATACCACAATATATTTTTCACAAATACATGTAATCACAGTCTAAATACATCAGTAGCATCAGATTCTTACAAACTACTATTTAGATACTCTCCCAAACTGAATACATTGGGTTTTTATTCCACATCTGCTGAACTTCATCTAATCAAACCAGTCTAGTTACACAGTTTCTAATAAAACCTGTTAATCTGTTAAGTTAATCAGTTTTCTGTAAGCACTAACAGGATCCTTGATATGCTTATTGCGTATCACGATAACAAATTTATCAAAATAAGATAAAACAGTCATACCGTCCAGCTCAAGTATACAGTGGTGAAAATCTAAACAGTTCCCTCTACAAATAGAAGAGTCTTTTGTCCAATCCCAAAATACAGCCAACTGTAATCCTTACAGACTCCCAGAGAGATGTAAAGCACCAAGTTTCATCTCTTATGCAAAACTTCCAGAAGCATAGAACCAGTTTTGCAGACGTAATGTTTTCAACATAGTTCTTTTCTGCAAGAACCTCTATCTGTTCACAATTAATTCCCACTCCAGTAAAGACAACTTCCCATTAATGGAAAACGAGCTTTATTGCTTTATGCAGCTTTTACACAACCCCTACAAACATACCGAACCATCACTCACTCAGGTAATATTAACTAGTGACGATTACAATGACGGCCCTGAGGCAAAGTATATATGTAAATAGTCACCTGCATCCAAGAACACATTTGTAAAGCCATAGTATTGCTTTAAGTAAAATTCCCATAGTGGCTGACGTGAATACACCCAGAGTGGGGTTTGAGGTGAAACTGGTTCATTGGAGAGAAACTTACTGACTCACATTTCTTTACAGTGGCGGTGATAGGAAGCTGTTGTCCCCATGACTACAACACAAATATAGCCATTTTATTTACCATGCAGAAGCACTAGAGAGTCTACACGTGATTTACATGTAATGTCAATGTAAAATAAAGGGAACAGACACTTTCGCACGTTTTGGGGACTATTATGTGCTGCACAACAGCATCGTTTTAATGATACTTAAGTATACACTTGTGATCAGAAGTTGATCAAAAAAACAAAAAAAAACAAAAAAAAAAACAAAACAACAACAACAAAAACAGGACATATATGTAACTAAGGCCGAATAAACAAGAAAATGGTCAAATTTTAGCTTCAGAGCAAATCAGCAGTGATTTAGTTTTGTTCACAGTTAGAAATGATTGACCTACACATTTATATATAGAGCTGGCCAATGGGATGTTTTATAGTATTGTGACAGATTTTGTTATCGTGATGGACAATATGCTTTTCTAAGCATATCAAGGATATTGTTAGTGCTTAAACAACACAGATCAATTGTACGTTTCATTACAGTGTAATTACACTGGTTTAATTTGATGAAGTTCAGCAGATGGAATACAAAAATCATTGTATTCAGCACTGGAGAGTATCTGAATAGTAGTTTTTAATGTCACTATATATATATTTATATGTTTTTGTTTTTTTTCTATTTTATTTTTTAAAAGTATTTTTAGCAAAGTATTTCTGTGTCCTACATTTGGGCTTCCCTGAGGTCTACTTATGGTGTTTCTAAGGGTCTAAAAATCTATCTACACTATGTTTATCTGTGACCAAATGTTGTTTTGGTGTTACTTTGCCTTTAGGATTTATGTAAGTGACCCATGTTCTGATTGGCTGCCTCATTTAAAAAGCAGTCAACTCTGAAATACTTCTTATAACTGAATAGGTGGGGTCAGGTGCTGTGCGGTCAATAGGCAGGTGTGCATACACAAACTGCACATTCACATACTACATGATGCTCTTTTATTTAATAAGCCAGGACAATTCAGTTTTGCATGACATAGGTGTTTATGTACCACCTAAACCAACGGCTATATTACTAATACAAACGAGAGTAACAACCCTAGTAGTCGACGCCGCAACACCGAAGAGTGAATATTTAAAATGCATACCGTCCTCAATTCTGTAAATATGATACAACACAGCATCAAAGCTCCTGAACAACATTACTGCACTGCAGTTTATCATCATTAACTGAGTAGCTAAATTATTGTGTGCATTTTTGTACCTGCACTGCAGCAACCATCAGCAAAAAGTGTCCCTTTTAAAATCCCTTTAATCCCCAGTAAACACAAGCAAATACAATTAGCCACAGAGCTGTGTGCACACACACATCCTCTTTCTGAAACAGAGCGAAGGCTATTTTGGCCGCTACAGTGAAAGAATAGATAAAAGTGCAACTTCTAGAGGTTACTTTTAGTGTGACTGCTACAGTTACTTTAAAAGGGCCCATGTCATTTTTGCTTTTTCCTGATGGACACGTCTGACATTTATTAACCAAAAAGAGCCAGCTTACATTATTCCACTCTTTTGCTTAAATTAAAAAGAACGCCTTGTGCTGATATTCACATGAATTCTGATCTGGCCTCACTCTCTGAAACTGCAGATCTAAAGACTACAAAACTAAGACTAAAAATACTAGATCAGAAGTAAAGTAATGGGGGAAAATGTCATTAATAAACGCAGTGACTATTGCAGATATTCCAAACCAAAGACAAAAAAAAAAAAGTAAACAAACACTGTTTTTCTATGAACAAAAAGCCAATCAAAATTATTATTATTGTTGTTAATAATAAAAAGGTCTCACATCCAGACTTCAATGGATCATCATCAGTAGAGACAACTGCCTCATTTTATTTTATTAGGCTACTTACACAGCCTGTGGAGCCAGACTGGAACGGGGCATGTATGCGTGTGTGTGTACATGTATGCATGTATGTATGTATATATAAAATATATAAATATAAAATGTACACTGTTGACAGCGCGTCATGTAGAGGTACTGACCATACCCACTGCACTCTCAGAAGACTGTGTCTTGATAAATGACCACACATATGACTGCATATCACCCAGCCCTGTCCTTTACTACCTAGCTACCTATGTGGGGTCAAAAATGGACAACCAATGTGATCATATAGTGACCAGTTTAGGCCAGAGCACCACATCAGCACTCACCTACACCTGTGAGCCAAAACACTACAGCATGTGGCTAACAGCAATCAAACCCGTGCAAGCAGCTCAACCAACACACTGGGACCCTGGCCACTGATTTTATGACCACCCAAAAAAATAAATAAATAAATAAAAAGTGTACGAGATGTCCAAAAAATAAAAATAAAATAAAAATAAAATCACGCCACCACTCGACTATAAGGCATTTTAATGAGAACACTAATCAGGGCTGCACGTCCTGATCTACATTATAAAGCCCTGCAGTATAATGTCGCTTTAAAATAAATAAATAAATCAAACCACACACTCGGCGACTACATTATTACCAAGAAAAGGTTAACGATAAATACGAGAAAACAGCACTGCTTCAGCAGAAACACTGCGCGAACAGTTTACGAGTTCATGTGAAATAATTCAGACGGTCTGGGAGCAGCAAATGCCAGCAGTCCCCATTTGCAGCGCCTCTCTGCTAAAGCTGCGCCTCCACGCCAATTAGCTTCGCTGCTACCGGACTCCCAAATAAAAGTACTTCCAACTAGTCGTCAAAGTCCAGCAGACCCTCAAAAGCCCCCCACACGACACGGGTGACATGATTCGTGTTTATCCAACAGGCGGTGGCCGCTATAACTCCGGAGAGTTGTGTTAATTAACGCTCAGGCTCATTAGCAAGATTGGTGTTGAATCAATTAGCAGGGTTAGCTAGCCTGTCCTGTTAGCAGCTGGCTAACAGTCCAATTAGCTCGACAAATCCGAAATATGACCTTTAATAACAAACTATTCTCCTCCGATTTAGCATTTCAACCGATCCCAACCTCAGCCGGAGCCGCGCGGGCCGAATCCGCGTGCTTTTAACGGCCGCTCGGGACGTTTATTTAGTTTCTAGCGTCAAACTAAACAAATTGGCTAGCTGACTAATTACGCGTCGTAAACCTCATTTAACTTCACATAAAGCTGGAAATGTGGGCAGGACCGGACGCGGCGTTCACCCGAGCGACCTGCTTCTTCAACATTTCAGACAAGAAACAAAGTGGAGTGGAAACAACACTAATTGAATGTCGCAAATAGAAATCTACCCCGTCTCCTCCAAAAGCCGCGGTCTTGATTAGTCCCCCCCTGCCGCCGATTGCGTCCCCTGGTCGGGCCTGCAGTCACGGAGCGCCCGCTGTCTGCTCCAGCACGGATGACTGCGGCCTACACAGGCTGGGCTATTTAATTAATGCATTTCTTTAACAGATGCGAGGAAGGAAAACACGTTTCCCACCTTCCCTCATTCGCCTATCGAGACCATAATCGCCCACATCGATACATAGCTGAAGTCACTCGATGCGGAATGGCACAGTTCATGCTGAAGGTGTGTGTTTTTTACGTAATCGCGGTAATTAAGGAGAGAATTAACGCGCAGCTGGAGGGGCGAGGGGTGGAAAAGTTTGGGATTTTTTTGATCCGAAATCCAAGTCAATGCACAGCGCAACGACTCAACAGCAGCTAAATAAACCTGTCGCCCCGTTTCACGACAGCGTTTCGTCTCCAGCAGCGGCCGGATCAGCCTCCCGCACAACACGGATTAATTAATTAAGAGCAGAGCAATTAGCCAATGCGTTTACCTGCATAGTGAGACTCAGAGCACCACGCTGCCTCTCCCTCTTTAAAACTGAAAAGTTTTCTCTCTCCCTCTCTCTCTCTCTCTCTCTCTCTCCCCTCACTCACTCACTCACTCACTCTCCCACACACACACACACTCTCTCTCTCTCGCTCGCTCGCGCGCTCTCTCTCTATCTCTCCCCCCACCTCGCTCACTTTGCTCGCTAGTAAACACACAACAGCTCCCCCCAAAGCTGACCGCTCACATTCACCAAGAGAGCGCTCGTTAAACACAGCCCCCAGCCCTGGACATGGACATGTCCCCCCTCCAGCAGGCGAGGGTCATAATCCCTCATTTCTGAGCGCAGCCCGCGGTAATAACGCTGCAGTAACGCCCTTACCTGACCGACCGACTACTGCACACACTCTTCTGCTGCCATCCTATATCCTATACACACCAACTCCTGCCCTATTCAACTGATGACAACCTTAATAAATAATACACACCTCATTATCTGAATTATATAAAATTGTAAAATAAAAAAACAACAAAAAAAACATACAATTTTTTCTACGTTTTGTATATTTTGAAAGAACCATGCCATGGTTTTAAACGTCTGATAAAAAAATGCTGCCACATTTTCTGAAGTTGGACATAAAAATGGAAAATATTTTACATGCATAAATATTACTGAATACGACCATAAAAACAGTAACGTAGTATTTTACTTACAACTCTAAAACCTTTCAAAAGTTTCCATATTTACAAAACACAAATTAAAAGGGATAAAGAAATTATATATATATATATATATATATATATATATATATATATATATATAAATTAGACAGTCGTATGTGCAATGTACCTATGTATTTGTAGCACAATAATTATCTTTAATATATTCTACATAATTATCTAATATATTTAATAAATATTAAATACTGCAATCATGCGCGTATTTTAACTAATATATATTATAGTATACTGTCTGTGTTTCTAAAATAAAAAATACACAAGTACAGCATTTAAATATATCCAAAGTAAATAAAATGGTTGTTAATAAATAAGGGGGAAACGATTTAAATACATGAATAAACAGAACCGCCTGCGCAGAAGCTACGCACAATGACGTGCTGAAAGAAGAAACCACGGGTGTCCGAGAAGATGCCTGTGCAGAATGAGCTGCGCCGGTTAGTATTATACACACACACACACACACACACACACACGTGTGTTCACCAGCTCACCAGCTCACCAGCTCAGTGAAGATTAAGTGTAGATAAACACTCCGCAGTGTTTGCAGGTTGGTTGTAGTGTGTAGTTAAAAAGTTTAACTCTGTCTGGAGGACGAAGAGGAGACTACAGCAGCAGCAGGTGGGAGATGATGATTGAATCCGGACACATTTCAGTGTTTTTAGCTATAATGAGAATCCTCTTCTGTTCTGTGCAGAATGTCGGTGGAGGTGGAGAGGAAATTTGTGTGCGAGTCAGATGTCCAGGACAAACTGAAGACTATCGGAGGTGTGTGTGTGTGTGTGTATGTGTGCTCGGTTTTGAGGTTACTGACTTGCTGAATAATTGATGTGTAGCGTAGCATTAGCCTGCCCCGCCCCCTCTACTCTGACCACTGACAGGCCCTGGGTAGACCCTCTGAGGTTGTGTCCACGTTAGATCTCTCCACTGTCTCACCCTGTGGTAAGCACACATGTTCCAAACCCGGTACGTTAACCCATACCTTTTCCACCTGACCATCTGAATCTGTTGACAACTGCAACTATTGCTACACTGGCCTGCATATATCCATCCACCAGTTTACTGATGCTTCATTAAAAAACGTTCTCATCCTGCTATTTTGCACTGATCTGAGTGACAATATGAATAGGAATGAGTCCCAGGCTAATGCACATCTGTCTTTAAGGCAGGTGTCACGTTGCATTGTTAAGGGTAGTTTTGGCTGCTGCTATGCTCCATATGTAGTCTCCAAATGTGTGGATCTGTCATAGACCCACTGCTTAATATTAAAAAGTAAAAACTGGAATTATGGAACTATGCTTTGCTTTAAGCTGAACTAAGATCCAGCATCTGTTCGACTGTTTGGATGTAATCGTTGTGAATGAGGCATGATCACATGATGCAAACATTCAGGTACTAAACTTGCTTGTCGGTGGTTATTTTACTGCCTTTCAGATGCAAGAGTGAATTTTTTTTGAAAATCAGTGCTAATCCACTGTAATGTCCATATGTTTTGTTCTACATACATTGTCCCCCCTAAAGATTTCTTTACAGTGTGTTCACACTAAACCCACTCTGAATGACTTCATTTACATCTTAACTGTTTAATCAGGAAGAGAAACATAAACTACCCTGTTCTACTCTTTCTTTCCAGCTGTGTGTATCGGTCAGTACGAGTTTAAAGACCGATATTACGACTCGCCTGCATACACCTTAACGATGAAGGATTTCTGGCTGCGGAAGCGGGAGGGATCTTGGGAGCTGAAATGTCCGGCAGTCTCAAGAACGAAAGTGGAGAAGACTGAGGCACTGTGCACCAATTACAGAGAGGTCACAGATCTGCCTCAGATTCAGGCTGAAGTAAAGGAAGTTCTGGAAACCTTTACAAGAGCCACTGAAGACTCCTCAGACTCCTCAGAACAGGAGCGGACAGACGGCTACGGCGAGGATGAAAGGTGGCTAAAGGATCTGAAGCTGGTGTGTTTTGCTGAATATACAACCCTGAGGTGCTCGTACGTGCTAGAGGACGATGGAGGGGTCGGGAGAGTGCGAGTGGATCTGGATCAGGCTGATTTTGGTTACTGCGTTGGAGAAATAGAGGTTTTAGTCTCAGAAGGAGATGACATGCAGTCTACACAGCAGAGAATCCAAAAGACAGCAGAGAAATTAGGTAAGTGTTTGAAGGTTTTATAACCGCATAACCTGAGCTGTCCAGATATGTGGTCTTATGCAAACACTTGGGCACCATTTTTACTGATTTAATGAATATTAAAAAATGTATTTAATGTGCTGTTGCCTTTGTACAACTTTCTGTTATTCTGTAAATTATGTGCAGAAGTGTGTCTCTGTAGAGGATTTAACTTATTTACACTTCAACAGAATCCTGTAATTTGATCAGGCGGGTCCAAACACATGCTGGACAGTTCTACACAGAATTCGTCTTACATCGTTGTTTTATGAGTGTGAAGAACTGAGGACTCTTGTGAGGGATTTACAAAACTTTATGTTTACTTTAAGTTTCTATTGGCCAGTTTCATCCTGAAATATTCACGTAGTATAAAGCAAAGCTGGCAAAAAAAGATTTTCTAAGAGCAGAATCAACTTATGCAATTATGCAACTTTGGACACCCTCAGTCAAATAGATGTAGAAGTAGAAATTGTAGAAATTGTGTGTAAAATGTGCAGGAAAATGCCATAGTTAAGTTTGTTTCCTGTAGAAAATTTGTTTAATACACCAACAACACGTCTTTAGAACAGGTCTCAACCGCAGTGTCTCTTACATTGTTGAAATAGTTATGAGGTGTTTTAATGTAACTTATAAAAGCCATTAGAGAGTGTCTGTTTCATTTATAGCGGTGGTGAAACTCCAAGTGTAGCTGATGTTGTAATAAGTCACATCCTCTACAGAGATAATGCACAATTACTGTTTCACAGGCTTTTATTTAAAAATGTGTAAAATGTGCTGATGTGTAAAACCTTTAAATATGACTCAACTAAGCTGAATTAATACCAAAGTTTTAAACCACCAAGAATTTTTTAATCTGGTAAACTAATGTAACTGCATGGACTGTTATAAGCTCATTAAGAGGATGGAAGTGTATGTAAGAAGCTGGGCAGCTGTGATAAATGAATGTCTTCCTATATTTATCCTCTCATTTTCTCTGCACCCTCTCAGGTCTTGGTGACAAGAAGAAGATTCAAGGGAAAATGGACGTGTATCTCCAGCGATATTGCCCAGACCACTACGGCAAGCTAATTAAAGCTCATATCTTGTGAAGGAACATAATAGTTGTTGGTGTGCAAAAACTTTGTATCTTACATGTTCTGATTTTTTTCCCAAAATTCAAAACAGTTTTCTCCACAGCGTTCCATAATGAATGCAACAATATAAATGCACCAAAAATGCACCACTAAAGTTTTTTGCCATTTTGGAGAAACAAGGTTTTTGCACAACAGCAAGTATACAGTGTCCATATAAGTAGAAAATGTATTTAACCACACAGCCTAGCTCTGCCTGGTAGATCATGTGGCTATGGCACAGCAAGAAAATCTCACGTTTGAAATTGATCAAATTAGCAATTTCAAAATGACCGCTGGCAGCACAATGTAAAATCAATGTAATGTGTCTGCAGATGGTATTTACACTTAAGTGTACATACAGTACGGTGTAAATGGCATGATGCTACTGTATACAAAAGTAACAGCATGAGAGGGAGTATGTTATCATGAAAACAAATAAAATACAATTTTATTAATATTTATCATCACAACTGGTGTGGTCACAAAGCAGCTTTTCAGAATCAGTAAGAGGACAAGAGATCAACAAGACATAAAAACCTAAGACCCCCGCTGAGCAAGCCAAAAGCTTATAATGAAGCAAACTCGAGGTGAAGGCGAGTACAGTATTTCATCACAGCTGTGCTGTTATTTCACAGTAACACACAACCTTAAATGTTCTATTGCTTTTATACAACAGCTGGGAACATAAATTAAAGTAAGAATCATGATCGAACCATTTCATATGCTTTAATGTTAGCATTTCCTTCCACCAAATTATAGATCCTTAACAAGCAGCTTGTTCTACGTCACAGTAACAAACTCCACTCACTCACTGAACAGACTGTGGTTCCTTCTCCAGCTCCTTACACAGACCAACTGATTTTATCATCCGTTTGTTTGTTGTTATGGTGTCTTGTCTTAGACAAGGTTACTATTGGCACCAGTTGTATATAGCACAATGTTTTATACACTTGGTGCATTTTGGTACTATGTACACCTATTGTAAATGACATCTGCCAGTGATTTACACTAATTAAAATATTAAGGGAACAGTTTAATCATAATATAACAGTCAATTAAACTTAGGGATGTCAAGCTGTCCCATTAGGAAGCACAAACTATTGTGAATCAATTTCACCAGCTTTGGTGTACATGTCCCAGTTCTTGTCATTACTACAAGCATCAGGTGGTACCTGCATACACTCATTCCAGCTCCTCCAGGATGGCACACCTATACATGCCAGTGCAAGAAAGTGCCTCGCTGCAGAGTCTCAAGAGCATGGATTTCAGGACATGGACAGCTCTACGAGGAGAGCTGGGCAGGGCCGTAGAAGGGCACCAACCCAGAAGTGGTACTGGTATCTGTACCATTGTGCGAGCACTGTCAGAGCCCTACAAAATGATCTCTAGAGGGCTACTGGTGTGCATGGTTCCCTGAGGGTGGCACGAGGGGCCCAGTGTCCTCTAGTGGGACCTTTGCTCACAGCCCTGTACCATGCAGCTTAATTGGTATTTGCCAGAGAACACCAGAATTGGCAGGTCTGCTATTGGCACCCCATTCTCTTCACAGATGAGAGCAGGTTCACATTGAGCACATGTGACAGATGTGAAAGAGGCTGGAGATGGCGTGGTGAACATTATGCTGACTGCAACATCATCCAGCATGACAGGTTTGGCGGTGTGTCAGTGATTGTCTGGGGAGGCATATCCTTGGAAGGTCACACACACCTTCACCTGATGGCCAAAAGTACTCTAACTGCAGTTAGGTACCGAGATGAAATCTTCAGAGCCCTTGTCAGACCTTACACTGGTGCAGCGTGCCCTGGGTTCCTCCTGGTGCAGGACAATACATGGGGTCTGGCCTTATGTGGCCATGTAGGCAGTTCCTGGATGACAAAGGCACTCACATTCCCAAAACCTGAATCCAATTGAGAAGCGTCTGAGCACTGTGCATCCAACACCATCAAATAGCACCATGGACTGTCCAGGAGCTCACAGATGCCCTGATCCAGGTTTGGAAGGAGATCCCTGAGGACACCATCTGCTGTCTCATCATGCCTGGGCATTGTCGGGAGTGCATACAGGCAAATGACGGCCATACACACTACCAAGTCACATTAACGGTTGCTGTGATGAAATTCACAGAGATTGGAGAAGCCTGTGATTTCAATTTTGTGCTTATATTTCAGTGAGATTTTGAATCCATTTTTGGGTTGATGGCTGACTGCTGTTACATCTTTTAGTTCTCAGCGACTTGTATCAGTAAAGGTTTTCTTGAATCTTTCATTCATTGAAATCTAATGTATGACTGATAAGTGTTCCCTTAGTTTTTCTGAGCAGTGTATTTGTCAGTCAAAATGGACAAAAGCTGCTAAGTGAGACTTGACGGTATACCCATGTGCAAAGGCTTCTGTATAGGTTGTCATAAATATACCTCATTATGATCTGTAGCATGTTTTTAGGCTCATCCGGAGAATCTGAATTAAAGAATAAATCCACCCTCAATATTTGTGTTGTCTCCTGGTCGGATCTGAAAAGCGCATTTCAGGGGATCTGAGAATTCAGAGTTACATTAAAGCAGTACGACGTTGCAATCTCACCTTAAAATAAAGATCAATTTTAAGCTCCACTGACTGATTTTGATGCTATACTGACTTGCAATAGGAAGAATGGCATCTTTGTTGTTGCTACTCTTATTACATCATATTAAGCTAGCTTGTCAGTGCCTGGTAAGTGTCATGCTTCTTTTTTTACTTTCAATGAAGATTCTGTATCCCTCAGCTTTTTAAACACATGTGTACAATAAGGAGGAGCGCAAAAAAAACTATTTGGATTTACTGCAGTTGAGTAAAAGTAATTTACCCTCCACACCTGTAGGGGGAAACCCATACCAATTTGGGCATAATGCTGTTTTAAACGATAATAAGCCACTTCTCAACCCATCTGCCACCCCCACGAGTGTCCCGCTGTTGGTACAGTCAGATGTTGCTTATAGTCCAAAACTAGTCTTCTCTTGGTGAAACCCATGATCTAGAGCTTTCTGTAAGTCAGTGATAGTCGTGAAAGTCAAGTCAAATGTATTTGTATAGTGCTTTTCCAACTGTTGTCGTCACAAAGCAGCTTTACATAATTAGTAATTAGCAAAAGATAGAGACAAAAAAGAATTGACGTAAGACCTGAAGGATCAAAGACCCCCCAGTGAGCAAGCCAATGGCGACAGTGGCAAGAGAAAAACTCCATCAGAGCTGAAGGAAGAAGCCTTGAGAGGAACCAAGACTCACAAGGGGGACCCGACCCATCCTCCTCTGGTCAGAACTATTTAAACATTATTGATAAAAATTACCAAACCAGATAACAGTGAAGATAGGAAAAGCATCATAACCGTATTGACAATAATAATGACAATAATGATCTAACATCCACACCTACACACTGCAAAGTGTGTCCGTTTGCCAAATTACTGTGGACATACAGTATTTTTCCCTAGCACATGCTAACATGGCTAACCCCTGACATACATCTTGTGAATCTTGAGACATCAACACCCGCTCTCTCTCACTTTACTCTCACATTATTCACGTTAATAAGATGATCTAATAAAACAGACCAAATCAGCATTACGTCATAATAACATTATTATTACGTACACCCAGGAGGATAACACTGTTTGCGCTGCACTGATGGAACAGGATTTTGCACCAATCCTGAGTTACATAACTGATATACAGTAATATAGGAACACTTTCAGTGATGTAGTGAGTAAATAACAGAATACTGAGACTGAGCAGATCCTAATATTCCCAGTTTGATGAACTAGGTCCTCCTGAAGTGGCGGTTGTTCATATTAGAAAAACTGCTGCTTCACTTTCCCTAAGTGAATTCAGCTCTACAGCAGCTCTTCTGCTTTTGGACACTGGAAATCGGCAAACTCTTGAATCTGATCCATTATTCTGGTGTTATTTACATTAGTGGGTTTGAGGTATCTGTTCATGCATTCATGCAAAGGACTGCACAGAGTTGCTGGCTTGTACATTGTTGTTCTCCTGAAAGCGGATGGTGTAGCGGGTAACAACACTGTCCTCCCCGTGGCAGACTACAGTTTGATCCCCCAGCTCATCAAGCACACCACACTTCACTAAAAAGAGTCCTTGGGTAAAACTCTGAGGTCTCCATCACCTGTCCATGTAACATGATTCAAACGTAAGTAACTCTGGATAAGAGCGTCAGCCAAAGGCTGTGAATGTGAACGTAAATGTAAAAATGAAATAACTAGCACCCCACTGCCGGGGCTGACAGGGAACTGAATAAAGCGGTTTAGGCCTGTTAAGTGCAAACGGTGGCATGCAAAAGTTTGGGCGCCCCTGGTCAACATTTCGGCTATTGTGAACATCTAAGCGAATGAAAGATTTCTCCTGCTTTCCGGAAATCGACAGATTTCATTTTCAGGGTACTTGGCAACCCAGTTAGAGGAGCCCATGGCTGCTAAATGTTGGGACAAGGTTTGAGGAGTCTTTGCATCACTTGGCTCAGGCTAATTAAGAAATTCAACTCAATTCAAATGTATTTATATTAAGCTTTTCACAAGGAATGTTGTCACAAAGCACCCTTACAGAGATCCCAGTCCGAGCCTCTTTTGAGCAAGCCAGTGGCGACAGTGGCAAGGAAAAACTCCCTCAGATCGAGAGGAAGAAACCTTGAGATGAACCCAGACTCAAAAGGGGAACCCATCCTCCTCTGCTCAACAAAAGTTGGTTTGCCCGAACCTTTGCATGGTCCTCCTTCCATTTTCCAACTTTAAAATGACTTTTGCAGATCAGTCCATCTTCCACTTACGTAACTATTCACAGTAACAGGAATTTTGATCAGGGGTGGCCAAACCCTGCCACTATAATTTACCACTACATAATATAATCTGCTCACTCACTGATTTAATGTGGATCCATGCAGAAGTACCACAAACCTGTGTGTTTACACACATTCTGATCTGGGGTATAGTGTTGACATAAGTGTGGATCCTGCAGTGAGTGACGCCCATTGCTTTTTAGAAAATTACACTGAAAATGTGACCTCAGCTGTTAGCCAGTGCTAAACGGCCAAAGAAATAGAAATAGCTGGCGTAACTTCTTTTCTTTCTTTTCTTTGATACTTACATCTCCCTTGTCTGCAGTTTTGCCACGGACAGTTGGTATTGCTCCCTCTTTCAGGTAAAGTTTGGTTGCCAGTCCTGCGTTGTACTGGCCCAGGTTGCAAAAGCAGTCAGACACAAAGTGGTTAGCACACACGTACAGTTTTTTGCAGACTGTAGCTGGGACGGTGCCATCAAAAATAAACTTTATCCACTGGGCTCTTCTGTCGTCTGAGGCTGGGGGGCGATGCAGTGCTTTGTGCTGGTCTGTGCAGCCAACAACAGAGCAGTTTGCATGTTTAGCTCTTAGCTTCGACATAACGCGAGCAGGTCCAGCACTTGCGAGAAAGAAAACGGTGCACCTTAGCAAAGTCAGTGGATGGAGCCAATAGGATAAGGGGTGGGGTTCAATTCTAATAAGACCCCTTGTGACGTAAGAAGGAGGGCCAAATCTGAATGGCTTTGTTGGGTCATGTGTTTGTTACTAATCCAGACCAAACCAAATGGGAGCTTTCTTATTTGAGAATTTGTGGGCTGGTAGGCACCCGAGATCCACATGTATGTGCATCAACTGAGCTTTACCTAACATGTCCCCTTTAAAGGTTTATAACAAGGGAAGGGGAAAAAGTATTTCATGGACATCATTTGGTTTTTCAGTTTTAATAATTGTAGTTTATCTATAATATAATAGCAGACTATAGTTAATAACACTGTATAGTTCATATATCATGTTTAAGTCATTTGGAAATAATGAACACATTAGGAAAAGGAGGCTGACTGCAGCACTGTCTGCCCTACAAACACTGTGGGGGCGTGACCTAGTATTGTAATCAGCGCGGTTGATTGACATCTCTCTCTCTCTCTCTCTCTCACTCACTCCCTCCCTCCCTCCCTCCCTCTCGCTCTCTCACTCTCTCCACCTTGCTACCCCACTGTATATCAATATAAGGGATGGATTTGAAACTTTGGTCACTTACATGTTGTGTGTTGAGGCCCTGCTGTTCTCCTGAGTGCCGCAGAGGGACTGTGGGTTCGGCTCCGTCCTTCAGGTTCAGAGTTTTGGCGAACCCGCTCGCTTTCTGCGAGAAATTACTGAAGCTGTCCTCAGTGAAATGGTGACTGCACAAGCAGGTGGTGTTGTAGACTCTCCCGCTGTGTCCATGGCTCACTAGAAACCGCACCCAGCTTTTGTGCGTCGATACTTTGAAGAATGTGAGGTTTTTATTCACTTTGCTGCTGGATCGGCATCCGGGGAACGCACACACACGGAACGCTGGCATGGCCGGTCAGACGAAACACAGGCAGGGGAGCAACAACAGCCAACGAGCGGACGGAGAGATATGCACACAGACAAATGGACAGAGAGACAGACAGTCAGATAAATACACACGGGGTCGTATGTAAAAGGCTTAAGCCCGGAATGATTTTAATCTAGCCCATGTTTTATTTTTTTTGTTTTCTATGGACCTGCCCTGGAGCTGAAAGGAACTATAGGTGGGGTTGTTGTCGGTTGCAATAAAGCGCAACACCGGTTATACAAGTTAAAAGTCCCCCAATGGCGAGTGAACAAAAACAAACAAAAATTCCAGGTATTATTATTATTATTATTATTATAATTATTATTGGTACTACTAATAGTAATATTGTAATAATTTACTATGATTTTGTGAGAATATGATATTTCAAACGAGAGAAAAATAAATATTTCTAAAAACATCCCCCTTTACACACAACCACTTTATAGTAAGAATGCATTAGTGTGCAGAATAGATCAGTCTATTGAAGTCTATCCAGCTCCCCTCGGCCTGCTGGTTACAGTGCAGTTCATAGCCAAACACTCCCTTCCACATTCTTTTTTCTATTTCACACAATCAGTCAGATGTTACTCAAAAAACTTGGCAAAAACGTTTCAGATGTTTTGAACAGAATGCATGTTTCTGAGAGATATGTATCAACAATAAAAGGGCCAAATAAACTCTGAAAGAATCTATATGTAGGTCCACTTTTCAATTTCCCACTCTCATAACCGACGGACATACAGATTATTCATTGTATATACAAAATAATTAATAGAAGATAAAAAATAATTGTACACACTGAATACTTCATAGATTAACTGAATAACAGTAAAAATAAATAAAATGTTTTGTTACCTGACTTTCTCACTGTCTATCAGTCTGTCTATGTATCTTGGTTTATATGTCTGTCTGTTTGTCCATCTGTCCATTAGTGCTTGATTTTGAGTTGATTAGTGGAGTCAGATGTGCTGGGAGCAGGGAAAGCACTGCAAAGTGCTGGATGTTGATTCTCCAGGGCCAGGGCTGAGGTGCCACTGATGTAAAGGCTTAACTCAGAATCTGGCACTGTTACTTTTTAAAGTGATTCTCTTTATCACCAGCAGATGGTGCAGTGTTTGAGGAAAATTCAGGTCACACTGCTTTGTAGTTTTAATACTTGAAAGCAGGATCAGGGTGCAGCCTGCCCCTCCATCAGACTACTGCCCATAGCAAAATAGTCCTTATTGTTTGTGTCCAGCATGTGTAGAAGGAACAAGGAAGGAATGCTGGCCTTTTTGTCTTGAGGCACGTTTCGTTGCCTGTTGGGCAGTCTTTTTTTATTTTTTTTAATTAGAAACTGATGTATTCAGACCCAAACAAAAATTTCACATGTAAGTTGGATGGCTGGTGGACTGGAACATGAAGGGAAACTCCATTGCATTTTTAAATTTGTCTGCATAATTGTTCACAGTGGATGAAAATGGAACCAGATATGGAGCCGAATGCAATCAAATCTTCCTCACAGAAATGTTCCAAAATTGTTTTATGATGTTATTAAAGTGTTATTTAAACCCTTGATTTCAAAAGAGATGCTGGAGGAGCAGGTGTCCACAAACCTTTGGACATTTTGTGCAGATTCAGTTTAAGTTAAAATTCGTTGTCTTGGGTGATCAGGCGCCTGCGAGCCTGAACTGTAAATCACAGAGTCGTCCATCTCTCTTTTTTTCTTGTGTAAATGAGAAGTGACAAGTGATGAAACATTTGAGGCTGATAGAAAGTGAGACGGGCGAGACTCTGTGCCAGCTGTTCTCACTTTTTATTGACGCCCTCTCATTAAAATATCACTCCTGTGGATATTTGCCACTCTTTGTTCATTGAAGGATCATCAGGAATTAAGAAAAGTTTGAAAAAAGGTATCAAGTTTTCAAGTGTTTTGGGATAAAAGAAACTGCAAGACGGTGTCTCTTTTGGGTCATTATGATGCCATCAGTGTAGCCTGAGCTTTGTCATGTCACCAGTCCAGCCTGCCACTTAGAAAGCATTGTAATGTCACTGGTACATCCTGCCTTTTGAAGTTCATTGTGATGTCATCAGATCAGTCTCTCCGTTTTGAGAGATGATCTAGTTATCAAATCTAATGTTATCAGTGCAGCTGGCACAATGCTAAACTGTGATATCACCAGTGCACCCTGCCAAATATAGAGCGATATGATGTCATCAGTACATCCACTGTGCAGGCACCAATGTCATCGTTATGTTACCAAAGTAGCCAGTCACTCTTTTTGTCAATTTTATTGTTATTTCATCAGTGCAGTCTGTCCTTCATGGTACACTATGATGTCATCAGTTTAGGTTGTCTCTTGTCAGCTAACTGAAAGTCATGAGTACAGCCTGACCATTGTGATGTCATCAGTGTATCCTGTCTCTTATTGGCTACTGTGATGTCACCAGTGTGATCTGTTATTTGCGGTTTATTGTGGTGTCATCGCGTACATGTTTTATTGGGATGTCACCAGTGCAGCCAGCCACTTATGGGAGATTGTGATGTCATCAGAGCAGCCTGTGCATTATGGGGTGATTATGACCCATTGGGATGTCATTAGTATGGTCCTACAGGTCCACCGAACCAATTCAGTGAAAGAACCTTTTTTTATAAACATAAAATTCATAAAGCACTTGAAGCCATTTACTCTCTCTCTCTCTTGCTCGCTCTCTCTCCCTTCCTTCCTCCCTCCATTTACCTCTCTCTAAACAATCAGTGACCTTTCATAACTCCGTTCCACGCTGATCAAACAGAGCCACATGCTGCCGCTACTTTAAAGGTTCTCACATTTAACTTTGCTCTGAGCAGCTGCCTCACACTATTTTAGGGAGGGCCAGAGGCCAATGACTGGAGTACCGTTACACACACACACACATGCACACACACTCACACACAATAAAGAACAGTGCCTGGATTATGTTATCAACTGTCCTTATGACTAATAAGCCCCATTAGGAAGATGATAACATTAACACTGTCAGAATTACGGTGAGTAAGTAAACCTTGTTCATTCACTAAGAATGAATGAATCCATCACCTCAGCCTGTCTTACACACTCCACACTTCAAACCTGAAACGTTGACTTTCATTTGATCTTTTCTAACCTTCCAGATACTACTGAGTTTTCTGGTGAGCAGAGCTAGTTAATGAGTGAGATGCTGCCATGCAGGAGCTTACCGCCATCTCTGAGAATCAAGCAAATGATTCATGTTAAAACCCTTAAGTTTAGAGTTATTACTGTCATTTTACTATACTGTTCAACTGTGAATAAAAGGTAAAGGTAAAAGGTACACAATTTGATACAAATTATTAGATTAATACTTGACTTCTATTCTTTACTGACAAGTTGGAGTGTAAATTTTGCTTTTTGCATTTGTTTTGACATAAAAAAAACTGCATCTAAAGGATGTGTTCTTACCTGCAAAGCAAGTCGCAGGTATACACAACAAAGACGTTTCATCAAATTCAGATAAGAAGGGGGCTCCGAGTGGTCCAGCAGACCGGGTGGTCCAGTATTGTATATATATGTATATTCTGCCTGCCATCAGCAGCCGGAGCCAGAGAGAGCACAATTGGCCTTGCTCTTTCCGGGTGGGTGGATGGCTGTCTCTCTCTCCCCACATCACTGCAGTGTGAGGCCGACCAGCAGAAGAGTTTGCTTGCAAAAGACACAGTTGCTGGCTGTGCATGTGCCGGAGGAGGCATTTGTCAGTCTTCAGCCTCCCAGTGTTGGGAGCATTGTAACGTCTCATTGGTATTGTATGACAATGTGCACTGCACTGTCATTTACATAATATGTATGCACCTTACTACAAGTTACACTTCTTGACTGCTTAAGCTATTTTGTAAATGACAGTCCAATTGTTCTCCCTAATTTAAGATAGTTAAGATAGTCAATTACCCAAGTCACTAATTAGTACCTTACTACAAGTTACACTTGTTAACTGCTTGGTTCTATCTATCTATCTATCTATCTATCTATCTATCTATCTATCTATCTATCTGTCTATCTGTCTGTCTGTCTGTCTATCTATCTATCTATCTATCTATCAGTTAGTGTACTAATGAGTGAATTGGGTAATTGGCTATCTTAACTATCTTAAATTAGGGAGAACAATTGGATAAAAACAAATAAAAAGACTCAGATCTTCAGGATAAAATATCTCTACTTACATACAGTAATGTGGAACGAAATGAAAGATTATCATAATTTTCACACTGTTTCTCCACTATGAGTAAAAAATAATTAATTTAAAATAACTTTGTGATTGATTGGATTAGACCTCAGGATTTTTCCCCAGGATTGGCTACATGAACCACATGTAAAGAAGTAAAGACAGAAAATCCATTATGACATTTCAATTTCTGTTGTGTTTCAGTCTTCCTTTACACTGTGTGGAAATGTAATGATGAATGGATCAATAGAAATGCTTAACACGATTAAGTTGAAAATGCTTTTCTTCTCCCTCAAAAATGGCCATTTTGGACATATGAGGATTTGGGCCGAAATTGTGTAGCTAATTCAAATTCATATCAACCAGGTGAACCAGGAGGTAGTGTCACATTTAATTTCACCATTAAACAGAACAGGTGCAGAGGAATCTAGAACGCTTATCCTTGATTCCTTATTTTTCTCATTCATAGGCCCAGCACATTGAGAGAAAGCCCTCTTATGATTGGCCAGAGCCTCTTCAATAAATTAAGGTCAGCAGGACAACTCTATACGAATGCTCAGGAGAGAAGGAGGCGTGGCTGAGAGAGCGTTTTGTCACAATGAATAAAAACGCACGGAACCTTTTCAGCCTGAAGCATAATCTAGGTCCCCCTGGGTGCACGCCTGTCAATCCTTATCTCATGAGTGCCTGTCTCAATGAGCTCCAGTGACCCAGAGCTCTGTAGTAGACGTTCTTTGTGAAATATTGTACATTTCAGTGTCATCACTTCTTGGGTAATAACTCCTCACCCTTTTGTTGGTCACACATCAATTTACATACATCTGACAAGCTTTACTAGCCCACTTTTAATGTGCAGTTAAAAGGGGATTCTAATAGTTTTTGCCTAAAAGTTATTTGTCTAAGTAAGTGGTGAAGACGCAGGCAATGGACAGAACACTCCGTTCTAGAGAAACTTACAGAACACAGTCAGAATTGTTCACAGTTGGGGTGAATCGAACAAGATGGGGTGAATCGAACAAGGTTTGATAAGGTTCTGTAATAAAGACAGTGGTTTTATATAAAATCATGACCACTTCAAGAACCATTTAGATGATGGCTGAAGTGTTCTTCTTCTTCTTGGCTATAATTTAGTTTTAAGGATTTGACCTGTCAAGCTTTTTATTGGTGAGGAGATACAAGCAGGCGGTCGTGTCTCAAAAACTGTTCCAATTTTTTCCCCCTGATTTGCCACTGTTTTATCATCATCAACACTGGATAAAATGGGTAAATGGCTTTATTTGTGTCTCATCAGCACCACTGCAAAACGTAAGTAGGTTTTAGTAAGAAAAGTTCTGTTATTAAATCCACTTCTACCCTTCAAATATGAGTAAAACTGAATTAATGAAATGAAATAAGTGAACGACCTTGTCTGAGTGTCTGATTGGCCTCAGCTCAGCTTTATGCGCTGGACAGAGTTATGGAAAGCATGGAAAGAGGATCTGTCCACTATTGATGGCTCTGCAATGCTTTTTTAAAAAACACACAGCCAGTCGTATCCCTTCACTGCTTACAAGCCTTAATCTAATTTTAGCAACACGCTACAGGCACTTTTTAGTCGGTGGTGGAGCATCAGTCTCTGAAGAAGTTTAAGATTACATGTGTGAAAGCAACTCTTTAGTATCGGGGCGCTGGTATAGACTACATGTCTGCGTTTAGTTATGGAAAAGTAAATAGCTGACAGTATTTTAATGCATGGTATGGCATGGTTATTTACTGCATCCCACACAGTGCTAGTGTGCAGTCTCTGCCATTCTGCACAGAACAAATATCAAGTGGTAAGCTTGGTAAGAGGAGGTTTTTAAAAAATTGCAACAGGGTACATTTTGGGGCTGTCTTTCAAACTTCTCTGTAGTTATATTCCCTACCTGGCTACCTTCTACCTGGCTAAAAGACAAAAATATTTCAAACAGCAATGTTCATTCATGTCTGGACACTACAGTATATATCATTTCTAAATATAATTAAAAAAATCTTATTATTAAATATAATAAGAATACATCGAGTCCTCTTGCTGCCTTTCCACAGTGTAATGTAGCAAGATGTTGTGGTCCAGAGGAAGGAGCCTAGCTGCTGCTCCTGTTACCACACAGATCAGATTAATCAATGGAGACATGCTGTGCCTACAGGCCAGTGCTTATCTGCAAAAGAGGAAATTACAGCTATTCTCCTTATAGAACATGTGCTCCTGTAACCCTAAAGCATGGTAATAGTATAATATGACAATGTTACATACAGCAATTTCTCTTTAAGGACATGAGAAACATGGTTTTCTGAAATCAACACATGGTCAAAAATGTATATACAGTGCACCTAATATTTTGTTTAATGTTCCTTAGCAAGTATCCTAGCACCTTGTCCATTAGCAAGCACCTTGACCAGACAGTTTGTTAACTGTCAATGAGCTGGTTGTACATTTGACCACGCCTTTTGACAGGATTGGTAAGTTTTTTATATTAAAAATGTTATTTGTTGGTTTTCAGGCACTGACTACTTCCATTGGTCAGTACTTTGGGAAGGTCATTCCCAATGGTTGGTGTGGCGCAACAGATAACACCACTACCTGCCACTAAGTTACCACACCATGTGGGAGGCTGGGGTTTGATTCCCAGTCTGGGTGACTATGCTGCGCTACACCAATAGGAGTCCTTGGGCAAGATTCCTAACACTACATTGGCCCATCTCTGCAATATGAGTAACCTTGTAAGTCGCTCTGGATAAGAGTGTCAGCTAAATGATGTAAATGTAAGTTCCAAAAGATTGATGTTAGCTTGCTTTATTTATTCTACGACTACCTTTGATGTGTGTCCTCACAAATACCTCTGGTCATTGTGGCCAAACAACTCAGCCTTTGTCTCATCTGACCATAAAACTTTTACATTTTTTGTCCATCATCAGCAAACTTTTGTTGAGCTTGAAGGTGCAGATTTTGAAGCAGGAGTTTATTTCTTTGTACAGCATCCTCTCAGCTCATGGTGACACTGGGGTTCCAACAGCTTTCAGTTCCTGGCATGCTTATATACAGCAGTTTGAACCAGTTAGTCTTATTTTATAAATGAAATCATTATTTTGAAAAAAAAAAATCAATATTGTCCAATACCATTAAAGCCCAATATTGATATCACATTCATGTCCATGATAAGTGTATGTAAACCACTTAGACCACAACAGCATGCTTATAGTAATCAAATAGTATATCATATTATAGTATAATTAAATCTAATATTAAAATATATCAGCATAATTTGTTTTCTTTGTTTTTAGTAACTGGTAGACAACTCAGCTAGATAACCAACCTTACATAAATAGATACTGTGTTGGTTTACTATTTATTTTTACAGTAACAAGCTTGGCAGTTCTTTATTAATGCTGAATCTACTGCTCATGAGTTATATTAGTGACTATTAACTAATTTAACACTCAAGGCAAGCTAATAGGTCATTTTTTGGGTTAGTTATAAAAATATATAAACCTAAATTTTTGCTCCTACACTTTAGTTAATTGACTGTCATGTATTACATAGCATACATCTGGGACATAATTATCCAAGCATTCTAGTCAATATAAACCATACATGGGTTAAACCAGATTATCCTTTAGTTTAGTAAAGTTTATCTTGCTTTTGTTGGAGTAACTGTCTCTGCTGTCAAGGGAAAGCTTGCTACTACATTTTGGGACATTGTTGTGGGGATTTGATTGCAATCAGTGCATTATTGAGGTCAGAGAGTGAATTCTTTCAATCTTTGACCTCACTGGTGCACTGAAAAAAATGATGTTGGATGTTGGGTGATCACCACCCCACCTTGTCCCTAAAGTATTGGATGAAGCAGCATCATGGGGGCTTTATATCCCTCTAGCTCACGCCTAGCGTTAGGCATTGTGTCAATAGATTCACGTTCATCCTCTTCTATTGGCAGTACTTCTCTGCAACTAGTAGCTGAATGCATTCATTATGAGGGATGTCCACAAACATTAAGACATATAGTGCATGTTCTGTCCAATTATGACCAAAAGCCATGTGTTTGACAACCATACCCAAACGGGCTATAGTTAACCCAGTTCATTTTAGCATGCATTTGAGTAATGTGAATTAATATGTTAATACAGATATATTCATATAGATGAAAATACATCCTGGATTTTGTCCTAGAACCAGCAATAAAAAATATATACACAGACTGTCAAACATAAAAATGACAGAAGAGAAAAACTGCAAGGTATAACGTTTTTATTGTTATACACATGTATTCATATCCAGAGTACAGAAGTCGCTCTGGCTGTAATGAGCTCAAAATGCCAGAATATGTTCCTCATATTCCTAATGTCCTTTCCTCAGGTGAAAAAGAAAGAATATTTGCAACTTGTAGGTTCTTCATATTGTAAATCTGTTTTTATTACAAGTGTGTTTTTGTTGAACCTGTGTGATTATTAAGCAGCCATCAATAAAATCATCTGCAAAACTTTAGAAAAATACTGTAAAGCCTTCGGATTATGGACTGTGCTCCATAGAAACTCTTATAAATAGAATAAAACTTTTATTGTTTATAAATGTTTTCTTCAAGCAATAGATGTTTTTAGAAAAATAATTCCATTATCTGCCCTTTGATAAGTTGATGTACGTATGTGTCAGGAAACTCATTAAGTACATTAAAAGAGGCCGTACACATTGCCTTGCCAATAACATATATTCACAAAATAAAATAAAATAAAGGGAAAATAAAAATGGCAACAATGGCTAACATAAGGTAATGGTTTCTTTAAATGAATCACAGTAAAATAACATTTTCTTAACACAGAGATGTAAAATCAGCTAGTGTATTTATCATTTTCAGGGTGTGAAAATCCTATTGTTATGCAATTTATTCATGTAAACTTAAATTCAACTGCAGGATGGCTTCCAACGGCCTTTTAGCCCTAACATGACCATAACTCATTAATGCCCATATCCGTTGCTATCAGAGCACAAAATCTGTAGAAATCTGTAAATATGGAGTTATCTCTTAATTTATCACTAAATTCAGTCTTTTGGTCACATGGGTCTACTGATTTTTAACAAGGCAATGGGAAATTCTATAATAATATATACAATAATCTAATAATAATTAGATTTTATTACTTTAGACCAATCAGAAATGGTTCTCCAGCTTTTTTTTGCATCATACTAAATTTAGGCATTGGACATGAATGGGTAATCATGCTCTGGCTGTTATTGACCGTGATTAACATATTAATCTAATCTGAAATTATCGTTAATGCTGTACTTTCCATTTGGTTTTACTTATTTTTTTTAAATCATTTTAAGTACCTTTTTACAGAGTTTATTGTTTTAATATTTTGAGAATTTCCCCACTGCAAGACTAATAAAGGACTATCTTATCTTATCTTAGTGTTCAGTATTTTTTATGTTTCAGTATTTTGGTATTTTTAATTAGCTAATCCTTAGCAAGAAAGGCAATGTTTTGGTGTAAATTATTAAATGTAGTTTTAATAATATTGGTGCTACATTTTCAATAAGCCATGCTGATTAATAGCCTAACTTATGTGAAGCCCTTTTTTCAATGAACAACAGAAATGCAGTACTAAATCTAGAATAAATAAGCCATTTTTAAAGTGATAAAAGCACATGAATATTATAGTAAATAAAAGATAAGTAAAATCACCACTCTGTGCCAACGACAATGAAATAAAACAGAAAACAGTTGCAATGCGGCAGTACATTCCAAATTCAACAGTCAGAGTTCCCATAATAGAGAATTAAGACAAGAATTCTTTCTTTTTTTGCTTTTTTTGTTTACAAACCTTTTTCACATCCTTCTGAGGTAAACAGTAGTTAAAGACTATTTAAAGGCAACACCCTTGTCCAAGGTACCACACCTTTTTTTCCCTTGTGGCACTACCTGAATTAATTCAACACAAAATCGTCCATGGCTTTGGATATCCAGTATCTCCAACATGCAAGCAAGCTCAGGCCCTCATGGTGCAGTTCTAACCCACGTTTATAAATGACTAATCAATCACTAATTAATTACTAATGCTTTCCCGTGCTTCAATGCACAAGTTAATGACGTCTGTCAATAAAGCTACATGCACAAGGGTCTATATGCAGCCCTCTCCCAAAAGTCAACAGGACATTTTTCTGAAGTAAACACAATGGCTGTCGAATTAAGTTCTATCATGGTTTTACAATCGCACATCTTAATTACCACAGGCTTCACCACTTTGAGTCATGTCATTCTTTTTAGATTTTCACTTCTAATCAAATATGGAAAAAAGTGATTTGTTGGGTGGGTTATATATATATATATATATATATATATATATATATATATATATATATATTCATTTAATTTGAAATTAAGCTTATTGCACATCTCAATATCTCATAAAACATCATTTTATGTGAAACACAAAAAAAACTGACCTCTGACACTGAAAAAAAGCATTGACTGAACTCGATCAATGTACCAAACAATTATAGCCGGAAGTAGTAAAAGTGCTGAATATACTTTATTTATGCGTACACGCTTGAATCGAGTAAAGTCAATGTAGTGTATCGTGATCTTAGAATTAAACACCCCACTCTGTGACTGTGTGAGTGAGGGTAATAACAAACACAAAAGAAAAAAAAGACATCACACACAGAACATTTCAGCGGTCATAAAACGGTACCATGCACAGGGCCTGTCGACTCAAGTCGCGTAAAAAGAACGCAGGCGACGATGGAAGAAGCTGCAGCGGCTCAGTAACGTTGTAAGACCGGAGAGTGACGCCGTCGTGTGTGTTTGGTTTCCTTTGGCCAGTGTGGCGTGATTGCTGGAACGCGACAAAGTTCCCTGAACGAATTCCTCTGGCACTGAGCACACATCTCCCCACTTACACGTCAGAGGGCAAAAGAGCGAGGCAGCTGTTTGTGCCCGTCACGTTAAAGTGCATCTCCGATCTTTTCCAGTAAAGTCTCTGCACACACAGAGAGGCTCCACACTTCAGAGCTGACGGCCTGGATAAGCACTGGATAAGACTATGACCTTCACCTGTGCTTGCTTTTTCTTACCAGGCCGTTAAACATCTTGCTGGACTCCCTCCAAAACGTGCTGCGTATCTCATACTTCTTCCATTCACGATGATTTTATTGCTGCCGCTGCCAAGACCCCATCTGCTTGGTGCCAGTTTGTTTCATAAAGGCCGATGACAGGGAGTTCCACAACTGGAGAATGAAACCAGTGACAGGGTTAAGATGTGCTCCCAAAGTTTAAAGCAGAGAGAAAGCTTCACAACTGTTTATCTCTGTGAGTGAGAAATGTTGCATAATTTAAAAGACATTGAAAAAACTACTTACCTGAATTGCCACTCCTTCATGTCAGGAAGTGAACAAAAATAATCGCCAATCCGATATTCAAAAGCATTACCATGGCAACTAAAACCGAATTAGGACCCTGGAACAGAGAAAAATTGGGTTTATTAAACATTTTGACTGTAACACACACACCTCAGTTTATACCACAATACCCACATTTAGAGTGATATTAATATTCAACCCAAATGAGAGACTGTAACACACACCTCAGTTTATATCACAATACCTACATTTAGACTGTTATTAATATTCAATCCTAATAAGAGACTGTAACACACACCTCAGTTTATATCACAATACCTACATTTAGAGTGTTATTAACATTCAACCCTAATGAGAGACTGTAACTCACACCTCAGTTTATATCACAAAACCTACATTTAGAGTGTTATTAATATTCAATCCTAATGAGAGACTGTAACACACACCTCAGTTTATATCACAATACCTACATTTAGAGTGTTATTAATATTCAACCCTAATGAGAGACTGTAACTCACACCTCAGTTTATATCACAATACCTACATTTAGAGTGATGCTAATATTCAACCCCAATGAGAGACTGTAACATACACCTCAGTTTATATCACAAAACCTACATTTAGAGTGATGCTAATATTCAACCCCAATGAGAGACTGTAACTCACACCTCGGTTTATATCACAATACCTACATTTAGAGTGTTATTAATATTCAACCCTAATGAGAGACTGTAACTCACACCTCAGTTTATATCACAAAACCTACATTTAGAGTGTTATTAATATTCAATCCTAATGAGAGACTGTAACACACACCTCAGTTTATATCACAATACCTACATTTAGAGTGTTATTAATATTCAACCCTAATGAGAGACTGTAACACACCTCAGTTTATATCACGATACCTACATTTAGAGTGTTATTAATATTCAACCCTAATGAGAGACTGTAACACACACCTCAGTTTATATCACAATACCTACATTTAGAGTGATATTAATATTCAACCCTAATGAGAGACTGTAACTCACCTCAGTTTTTTTTTTTTTTTTTTATCACAACCTGTATTTGTTTTTGCAAGAATGCACTGGTGGGTATGGATAAGTGAAAAAGGCAGCAGTGGGGGCGGGTTGAGGGGGCAACTTACCGTTTCTTCTTCTAATACCTCATTGCTGATTTCCATACTAGCTTTCTTGGTATCTGCAAGGCTCTTTGGTTTTATAGATTCCTGTTTCCTGAGCTTGGGCTCCACTTTGGGTGTTGGTGTTCTAAACAGTTTAGGGGGGGGAGGGGGCATCCTGGCCAGGCTGGACTGGGTCATCTCTGGCTCCTCGTCCTCTAGTTCCTCTGGTGGAGGAGCCACCACAGTTGCCTTCACCAGGTAGCTGTGATATGCACTGTGCAGCTGCCCATTGCCCGTGCTAACTGGATTGGGCGCTGGTTCATAAACTTTGGGAGGCTTTGGTGGGGGGACTTCTTGCAGTTTGATTGGTGCTGGTGGTGGTGGTAGCGAGGGTACTTTAGCAATCTCTGCCACTATAGAGGCTCTTTCTTCTTTGCTTATTTTACGGCCTATAGCAGTGTTGTCTTTGCTTATCTTCCGGGTGATGCTGCTGTTGACCTGCTGACTCTTCTTTTTTGATGCGGCCGGTGGGGACGGTGTAGGACTTTGGGCGGGTGAGTGTGATGGAGTTGTGCCACGTCGATAAAAGGGGCTTCCGGATTTCTCTTTTTTCTTTTCTTCCTGTGGTGGGGCCTCAATAATCTCCTCCACGTGCTCGCTGAGTTTTTGCTTGATATATTCCGGGCCTGTGACACAGGAGAAAAATAGTTTGGGTCAGTGGCCAAGAGGGGTGTTGCCATATACATATATGGAAAGCACTTTCTTTTACAGTCCCTTAAGTTCTAGGCATTAACCAGGTATGTGTGAGGTACTCCACAGTACTAGGGAATTATTTTGGGTTCTAAGGTTCTATGTCAGTTTAATTATGTTACACTAAAATATGCAACAGGTTCTAGATAATAAATGAGTAAATGCAGTTAAAAACACCAAAGTGCCTAGTAAAATGATTTTTCAAATACAAGTAGATGTTTTAAAAATCATTTTTTACATAGCAACGGCTGTAATACCATAAATACTATTCTATAATGTCTCTGATATTCCAGGTTCTAGCTATTAAGCTAAAAAAAGCATAAACATCATACATTGGGTAATTACTGGGAGTAACAAAGGTATCCTAACAAACCATACCAAACCATATAAACTCTTTATTACAACCCATACATTATATAAACTGATCACAACCCCTACAGTTTATAAACTCTTCATCACAACCCCTACAGTGAATGATCATTTCATATGGATCTGCCTTTGTCATGCTTAGTGAGGCTATTATAACAACAATATACTGTTCACAAATCAAGGTCAACTGGATTATTAAAAGTCTAATACGTAACACCATACTTATGGAACATGTATCCTGACTTGGCACAATGGCCCTCCAACAGCAGCAACTGAGTAAAGCCTTAGTGAGTTTAGGATTCACTTGACACCTCTTAAGACCCACTACAAAGGGGAAAAAGTATTCTAAACGTTCGGAGGGATTTATGAGTCTACTGAGCATAATTTCACACAATAGCTGATAAGAACCCATCATGCAATATGTGTTTGTGCATGCTCCTCTCCAAGTGAGTTCCATCCGTGCTTTAAATAATGTACTAAGGGCCAAATGAGCTCAAAGCTCAAAATTGCTTTTATCTCTATTTAATCAGAGAACAACATTGTGAGGGTCCAAGATCACTACCATTCTCAGATGGGAAGCTAAAATAGCAGGATAATGACTCCAATCATAACAAGAACTATAACTTCTATGTACATGCACAAAGTATTACCCAGCTGAACTGTTGATTGGACAAAATATTAATTAGCATTTTAGTAAAGCCATTTTTATACAATTGCCCAGTCTTTAAATGTTGCTAACTTCATTACCACATCCACAGAAGCTAACATGTATGCTACCTACAATACAATACCCTCACAAGCCACAATACAGCGCCCTCCACATTTATTGGCACCCCTGGTTAAAAGCCTTCAAATTCTACTTTTATTGCAGAAGCATAATCTCACACTGAATCTTTAACTCAAGTGAATAAAAAAAACATCCCTGACTAAGAAATAATTATTTCTCATAAAATCACCTGTTCCACAATTATAGGCAACCCTAACGATTCCTAGAAAATAAATGTGATTGAAGCATTTCTGTCATTTCTACTGTAGTTTACTTACTGTACTGTAAGTTAATCAGAGTATCTATAAACCTTTAATTATTAATTAATCACTTCCGGTTTCCCTGGGGTATAAATATGATGTGACACAGAGGTCACACATTTCTCTTATCCACTCTCTAACATGAAAAAGACAAGAGAACACACCATTCAAGTAAGGCAGATGTGTCTTGACCTTCATAAGTCAGGCAACAAGAAAACAGCCACTCGCCTGCACCTGCCCATATCTACAATCAGAGGAATCATCAAGAAGTTTAAACAACCGGAACAGTGGCAAACCAGCCTGGACAAGGATGTAAGTTTATCTTGTCTGGCGTAACACAAAAGATGAGTATGCAGAAAAGCACCTCATGCCCACTGTGAAGTATGAGCAAGGATTGGTGATGCTGTGGACCTGTTTCTCTTCCAAAAGTTTCAGGAACCTTGTTAGGGTGCATGGCATCATGGGGTCTTTCATCAAGACAATGACCCTAAACATGTGGCCAAATCTACAGAAAAAAAAATCGTTCACCAGACACAAACTCAAGCTCCTCCCATGGCCATCTCAGTCCCCAGCCCTCAACCCAATTGAAAACCTGTGGGGTGAGCACATAGGAGAGGACCCAGGACTCTGGATGATTTAGAGAGATTGTGCAAAGAGGAATGGTGGAAGAACCCTCTCTCTCTATTCTCCCATCTTGTGAAGGAGAAGATTAAGTGCTGTCTTTTTCCAGTAAATAAATGCACTGGAATTAACGACTGGATTTTTCTCTGTCCTATATTAAAATAAACAAATAAATAATTTAGTTGAAGCCTAAGAACACTTCTTAACAAGGGGTGCCAATAATTGTAAAAGGCGCTGTCGCTAAGCTAGACACCCCATGGTGCTTTATATATATATATATATATATATATATATATATATATATATATATATATATATATATATATATATAATATATATATATATATTCCATTGTCACCCTTCATTCTATGTCATCATTAACACTGTGTATGAACAATGTGTATTACATGAGAAAATGTCTGTTTTGATAATAATAGTTCAACAATTTAACAGAAGATTAACTGAGTATGATAAGGTATCTGTGCCAAGTGTTATACAAAGTGAGAAGTTTCACAGAAAAATCCTGATTCTAACCTTAATAACAGTTTTGTGTGCATGTGTGGTAGCCAGCATAGCCTGGCATATTTATTATAAAATCTACAGGTAAATTCTCCTTCATCAGAAGCTCAGAGTGATGGAGATATATTTCTTCACCCCAATTTTTTTTTTAGCATAATTCTCAAAACCCTCTCAACCTTCAAAACAGCAAACATCACACCGTCATATTGACCAGCTTGAGGTTAACTAACTTCCTTATCTATACAATGGTATAACTGGAAGAAGGGCAACTGGACAATGAGCTGTCTAGTACAAGGTCAAACAGCCCAGAACAGAAGCCTGCAGCTCCTGCTGTGACATGGTGAACCACGAGCTAATGATGTTCCTGGAGCTGCTAAGAGCTTGGGATGGCATCCCGTTTAACAGCTTAATAAAAGAGATAATACATTTCTTTGTTTTGTCCACAGATGGCAGCTGTAAGTTAATACTCAGCACATTTCTGCTCCATTAAGCACACCCAGGGGAGGACGTTAATATATGAGAAAATAAAAACTGACTGGTGGTTTATATCCTCTGAGAGAGTTAAGCGTCCACTGTCCAGTCTGTTCCATCTGCTTAGCAAGTTATAGTGTCAGCATTGTTAAATAACACATATAGCTGCATAAATAAACTAATTCAAAGAAAATGTCACGAAGAACAATGTTCAGTAACACTTAATTTGATGGGTGAGTACATAGGGACATAATATTGAATAATGTATTCAGCAATACCTGAATATATGTGAACATCTTATGTCAATATTCATAAAATGACACCTAACTGCCATAAGGCTCAATGTCAGGACATTCTATTCGTTTGTGATCTAAAAAAAGCGTCCAGCTGGGATTTCTACATCCTGTGAACAGATTTTTAAAGCTTTAAACATGTCCCTAAACGTCCCACCATCTTGCTGATACACATTTACATAAGTTGTACTGCTTTAATCCATCTGTAACAGTGGACACATCATCCGTTACTGTAGTAGCATGCTTTGTTAATGTGTAACTGCCATTTTTAAACACACTTAAGTAGTGCTGTTTGTGTTATGAAGTCCCTATGTAGAAAGTATTTAGATATTTTAAAGGAGCATATGCTTTCCCAGCTTTCTGGGTCAAGAATATGTATCTAGCACACATGTATTAAGAGCACTATCATATGCCACAGACAGGATTATGATTTTTTTCACCTTCTGTCCACAAACAGAAGGTCAGGTCTGACTACAGAGCAGCTGGTCCAGTTTGTGTTTAATCATTTAATACTGCCTAATAGCTTACCTTATAGTAAGTCAATATAGACCAAGTGTTACCAAGGGTTATTCATATTTATGCATTTTTTGTATGCAAACAACATTTTAAGTTGTATAATGTTTTACCTATATAAATATAAAATAACTAAATAATGACTCCTTCCACATTTAAAACAATGGTTTATAATCTAAATAAATGGCTAGTAAAAAAGTATGTATTTATTTATAAATACACAACTATTAACAGCTATTATCAATCTGTTAGATAATGCCTACATTGCTGTGTATTGAGGGCTTTAAGAAAAAAAAAAGGTATCACTTGGATGGTCCACTGTAGATCCCTCGTAGATGCTCACCTGACATTCAACTAACATAAATGTCTCTTCAATGCAACTGAGAGTTGAATGTAAGTGACTGTCTATTGAATGTAACCCTGCACCTAACCATAACCTTAACCTTTCATGGTTGGTTTAGAGTTAGATTTAAGGTTAAGGTTAAGGTTAGGGTTAGGTGCAGGGTTACATTTAATAGACAGTTATTTAAATTCAACTTAGAGTTCAGTTGCATTTAACACACATTCAGTTGAATGTTAGATGAATCAGCATCTGTGAGGCATCTATAATGGACCATCCAAGTAACATGATTAACCAGCCTTAACTGTCTATATTCATTAAAACAAAGTTGGAAATAAGATTATACTCTTGAGATTATAAAACAGCCTCTAATAAATGATCCTGGAAGCTTAGTAACATGAAAACGATCCATTTAACAGTGAAATATCATTTTTAGTATTGCATTAAATATTTCTGTATGCCTTATTAATGACTATGGTTATTCTGTCAGCAGTTAGATGTAATATTTAAGATGTGATTTAGAAACTGTTGGAGCAGGCTTTATAGTTAAGCTATTTGGAGCTCCGTTTTGAAAGTTTGTCAGATTAGATAGACTGGAATGGAGTTGTTTTCCTGAATTTTGAAAAAATTGAAGTCCAGGATGCGGTGGACTATACGATTTGTTGAATGACCCCTTTGCGTTTGTGGGTACATTCTCTTCACTGAGGAGAATCTGAACAGACAGTCTGCACACTGTAAACACAGGCCAGCCTCTCCTGTGGGACAGTGTGTTGCATTTATGAGGTGCTGTGTGTATTTATGTTAGACATGCCAGTGTTGTGGGGGTGGGATGCGGTGAAGGCCACCTGCTTTCTGTGCACCTTGCATTGCGGGGTGAGAAAGAGAGAGAGAGAATAGAGAGAGAGAGGCTGCTGGGGTCGTTAGTTTAGACATCCTCAGTGAAGGAATGGACAGCTGCAGTGATTCAGAGCCCTGCTCACTGTCCAGCCATTCAGCCTTCAGCTCACGACCATTCCAGCTATGTCTTCATTAGTTTCTACTTAAAGACGTATTTGCTCCCCATATAGAGCTTCATTAACGTCACTCCGGGAACGATTTCAGACGCGCTCTGATCAGCGCTGCACTGAAAGGTCACCGTCTGTGCTAATCTGCTATAAGTCAGAAATGTCCATTAGGAGTGCAGCCGGTAGTTCTCCTCACTCTGATGTTTTAATTCATTTACGCTGATACACTGAGGTGCCAGACAGGGCGGCTGATAGCACACATTTTGTTCACATTATATACATCTGTGGGTTCCAGTCAGCTTGACAGAGCAGTGAGAGTTGGAGAAGCTTATAGTGTCAGATTTATCACAGTATCATTTAATGAACAAGCAGACTTTCTAGAAGGTTTAAAAGAGAACAATGAATAGCAAACACACTGATGGTTACGTGACCAATTAGTGCTGGGAAGTGTGACAATCCACTCTTAACAAAAATGGTTCCATATAGTGAATGAAAAGGATTCTTTTTAGCTTTTAAGTTTAACTGAGTTGTCATTGCTTACACAGATCCATTACATTTGCCAAAGAAGCCTTGTTTAAAAAGTGTAGTACTAAACAGAACCACTGCCAGAACCCCCTATATTAAGAGTTTAGTACTGAAAAAAAGTTCCCTGACTCATTACAACAGTGGAACCTTTTTGGTGTTATATACGACTATTTTTCTATAGTTGTATACAGAGTTCTATAGAAATATCTACAAGAGGTTATTCTAAGTGTAACAATAATGGTGGCATACAGACTTGTTTTCTTAAAATGTTCTTGAAAGAACACTATAGAACAGTTTTTTCATCCAGTCAAACACAAACCAAACACTCAAACACCATGAACACACTTTTTCTCATAAAATGTTCATCATATACAAGGCAAACTACAGGACACCTACAAGGGGGGTTCATATAAGATATCTATATCTGTTATCTACTATATCTATATATATCTATATATATATATATATATATACATATATATATATATATATATATATATAGTAGTATATATATATAGTATATAGTATATATACATATATAGTATATAATATATATATAGTATATATACATAGTAGATATCAGTACTGCAGAATTAGACTTTTAATGCAACTCAGTGTGTGAAATGGTGTACTCTAATTTAAGCAAGGAACAGATTATAGGCTGTAAGTTTAGTGCTTTACTTTCCAGAAGAATGAAATAGTCAGTTTGCAGATTTTTTGGTCTTTCACTCATGTAATATCAGCTCAACATTTTCACCTTAAAGCCCTCTGCCTAAATATCTCCCTTGTGTCACCAAAACAGCTCTGACAGGTCAAGGCATGGACCTCACAAGACCTCTGAAGGTGTCCTGTGGTATTTGGCATCAAGATGTTAGCAGCAAATCCTGTAAGTTGAGAGGTGGGGCCTCGTGGATCGCATCAATGAGCCTTGGGGGCCCATGACCCTGCCACCGGTTCACCAGTTGTCCTTCCTTGGGGCACTTTTAGTAGGAACTAGCCACTGTGTACTGGGAATAACCCACAAAACCTGCTGTTTTGGAGATGATTTGACCCAGTTATCTAGCCATCACAGTTTGGCTCATCAGAGTGGCTCAGATTCTTATGCTTGCCCATTTTCCCTGCTTTTAACACATGCACTTTAAGAATTTACTGTTCACTTACTGCCTAATATGTATATCTAACCTTTTGACAGGTGCCACTGCAACCAGGTAATCAATGTTATCAACTTCACCTGCTAGTGGTTTTAATGGCATGACAGATTGGTGCATTTATCACTGGACTTGCTTCATACATTGCATTCTTCCAACACTGTAATGCTTAAAAGAGGGGTATAAACTGCAGCAAAGGCAGTGGGCCAATGGGCTTAAATATCATTGCACTACCTTCAGCATAACATACCACATACAGAATGGATGGAAGCATGAAATGAATGAATAACTGAAAGATAAACACATTACATTCATAAAACCAAAATATCCCCTGCCTTTTGACCAGCCTAGAGATGCTGAGCTGATATAATTGACACATGGTTTGATTTCACAGTGGATATGATTGATGTGTGTGATATTATTATGTGTAAATGCTGGTGTTTTGTATTGAGGCTAAGGTGCAGGGTTACAGCTGCCTTGGAAATATCCCTCCGAGCTTTGTGTTCTTACAGCGCAAACACAGCGCTTCATTGTAGTCATAGAAACAGCATTCAATAGCCACAGTCTTACATTACATCTGCCTGTAAAACCAGTTTCAGTGGCTATTCAGAATGAGCACAACACGAACAGTGTGCTCCAAACCGAAATGCCTATAGCGTAACATGGCCAGAAGAGCTGTCCTGAAACGTAAAAGTGTTCAAGTGACACAAAAGGACCAATTTGCACAAAGACTATGCTTATAACGGCTTTATGAGTGGTTTATAGTTATTTATAGTGTATTAATTAGGTCATCATTCTTTGCAAATTATTAATAAGCAGGTGTAGCACATAAATAAAAGGAGCAGCAGTGACCTGTAGATTTAAGCCTTTCAAATTTAAGATCTCTCTGGTTCCTGACCTTCTCCATCAGATGGTGCTCTACCTGTCGGCTTCAGTGGAGATCTGTTCATAACTTTTTACAATTTCACAACAACAGCAGCCTTTATTAGAAATCATCATTAGGCTTTTATATCGCCAACTCTCAGATGAATGTGGTCTATAACATGTTCATTTCTGTTAGCCCAGCAGCTGGTTTCCTATTTTGCAATGGCTGAATCACAGATTTAAGAATTTCCTGTCACTGTTACCCTTGAATGAACTGCTAATGAATAGCAGTAAGATACTTAAGACCTAATTATATCTAAACTCTCATTGTGTACCATTTATAAACCCTTTTTAGGGTAGTCTTATTGTAAAGCAACGTGCATACATATAGAACCAGTATAAAAAGAGCCAGATCAATGTTTCTATATAGAACCAGGTCAACTCAAGGAATGCTTAACTGATTTATTGCATGGTTCTTATGAGTCACTGCCTCCACAAGTCACAGATGATGGCAACATGAGGGAAACCTAGGGAACAACAATCATGTAGTTTTAATGTTATGGCTGACTGATGTAAGATAATGTTATTTATTTTGTACAACTGCAATTAAATTACATAAGACCCCTATGTATACAGTTTGAAACACCTCTTTTACTTTTACATGTATTCATATTATAGTAAAAATGACACAGCCACAACGTATAGTGCTTTCAGAAAGCCTCTGTTGTGGTTCTCATCACTGTACAATTCCTGACTGAAGACTCAGGAATATAAAGCAGTACAAACAGAACAACAGCAGCTCAAATACATTACTGAGATTATGTAATCTCTCAGATTACAGTTTATGATATCATGCAATCTGTCGATCATAAAAGAATGTTTTCTAAAAGAAAACATCCAGTCCTGCTTGCATATTATTTCTGATATCAGCACTGAATCTTTATTAACCAATCAAAACACATCAGTACAGCAGGTCAGGGGTGAGAAACCTCCCTCTGGGATTTTCCAATATCCACCAGACACGCTATATATATATATATATACATATATATATAATGTATATATATATATGTGTGTGTGTGTGTGTGTGTGTGTGTGTGAGAGAGAGAGAGAGAAATAGTGTAAATAGTGATCTATCCTTACTGCCTAACTGTTAAAATCCGGATCATAGAAATGCAATTATAACAGGTGCTGACTGATAAACATGACATAATGGACCAATGAGCAATGGCGTCTGCATGGTTAGACTGTTTCCATGGTTGCGCTACACCCATTTCTAGGGCAATGCTATACCTGTTTCCATGGTTACTAGGGATGCACTATGTTTCCACACTAACTACCTCCTACTACCTGGAGGATTTATACTGCTACCAACACTGTCTAACCTAACGACTAAATAGGTGGCTATAAATCCTGATATTTATGTTACACAATCAATATAAAAAGCTTGAAGGAGCAGCGTTTACTTACTGTATAACTTCCCTTTGGCTCAGGCAAACTTTCAGCTGGACAGAATGTTCTGTTAATTAGCATCAGGTCCAGGTCCGTAAGCTCTGGAAATACTGACCCTACAGATTGTGCAAGGTGCGGATTTGCTCCCGCTAAACACTGCCAGTATCAGTTTAGTATCAGAGTTCTCAATTACAGACATGATACTGTCATTTGGCGCCACTATCGGCACTGACGCCGACACTGTATTTAACACTAACGATTATACTACACCCATTACATTACGCCAACATGGTTACATTACAACCTTTCTATAGTTACGCTACAATCTATTCCATAGTCAGCCATTAACAACACCAACATGGTTACCCTAGTACTGAGGTAACCAAGGTAAGGTATACATATTTTTGCCCTTGGCCTCGATGATGACCAGGTCAGTGGTCACTGGAAGGGGCTATTCAGTTACATGTCTTTAGTAAGAGGTCAAGCCTGGTGATCACGACCCCTCAGCCTGTGCACCTGTCAGGGTTTACGACTGAATAGACAGATATATGAGCAGCTTCTGTCGCCCAGACCCCAAATGTAACCACAATAAACAGCAAATTTAGTCTCGGTTCAACACTAAGAATGTCAGAAATGTGTTTAGTATCAGGCCTCAGCTCTATAGCCAGCCAGGACAGGACTGGTACAGACTCCATATTTATAGATAACTGTGTTGCATACTGTATGTTTTAAGAGATTACTTAACAACTCCACAAGGTTTAAGGCGATGATGTAGCACCATGCTAACTGGTGGAGTATACGCTTCCATTACTTGTTATCTACGTTAGCCTCATAGCTCTGGTGCTAAAACTAAAAATTAACATGCTACTAAGTTTAGATGCTGAAACGTTCAAACATTATGGTTTAAGGAAGGACAACCAGTGAATTGCCACTTAAACTGTATGTATATTATATTATAGATTACATATAGAGTCAAAAACCTTGTATCACTAAAATTGTTTACTTAACTTTACAGAAAAAGAAAAAACCTTACTAAACTAAGTAAGTACTGGTAAACATATTATATTCCAAGTCAGTTTGGAGCATTTCTAGTGATCTATTTACCAAGGTGTTAACAGCAGCTGGCAGATTCAAATGATGTATTATGTAAAGTTTAGGCGCTGAGCGGTTTAAACATTGAGCCCTAACACGCTGTACTGAGGTTGTATTTTCAGCTCATTGGACACTTTGGAATCTGCACCATCAGGCTTAAAGAGAATTTCACAGCACTGCTGCTGAGGGGCGGGTGAGTGTGTGTGTCTGTGTGAGTGTCACAGGAAGCTCACTGAGCTTGATTTGTGCCGGAAAACACTGGATCCTGACCTGGTACCTATTTTAGTGGCCTCCTTCTCTGTAAAATAGATCCTTGCAATAGAAGGGTAAGAAGGGGGGTAAACTACTTTTTACAAGCTTCAGTTTATCTAGAACATACTACTAAAATCGTTAGTGAGCAGAAGTTAGCTCTAATATAATAGTGTAGCACTATTAAACTGATGTGGTTTAGAACATAGCATGGCTTATTGCAGTCCAGGGGATGGCATTGAGTGTTTGTGTGTGAGTGTGTGTGTTTACATAGCCATGGCTGCAATAAATCCAAAGAAAAACAGCTCTAACCTACATAACCAACAACAACTCTATGGTTTATGTTTCAAAACTGGACAAAAAAACTCTTTATAATAACAGAGCCCAAAAATATCACCTTAAGCATTGTCTAATAGTTTGTTCCTGGTTTTAATAATAAAGTAATTCATATTTAATCAAGCACAAAAAACACAGCTGCACGGTGGAGTGTCCAGGAACCACTTTTATCTAAGCACAGTGTGTGGTATCACTCCGGTCTGAAAGCAGAGCAGTGCTACAAATCAGGACAATATAATAATGGATGATAATGTAGTTCCAGTTTTAGTTCAAATGTTTAAATACTGTCCATTCAAGCTGTTTTACTGAATGGTTTTGCAAGATAAACTAGTGTGTATGTGGAACTGATCTAAAGGACAAATGTGCAAGTGTGTGTCCATGTGCATACCTGGTTGGTGGAAGCTGGGGGATAATTCTCTGGCCACAGCTCTGGCCAGGTCGGATTCATGACAGGCTGCGACTGCAGCCTGGTCTGCTGCTTCACTCTTCCCTCTGGCATGGGTAGTCCTGTGCCACAATCATACACACAAAGTGGGAGAGACACCATTTATTATAACACAATTCATCAGTGTAAGTACTCTACACTCTACACATCCTCTACAGAGACACACTACTGCACATTTCAATACACAGTTACTGCTTATTTACTGTTATTAAGTTAACATACTGAAAAAAAAACAATTCTGTTTCATATTCATAAAACATTTTAGATTTTACATTGAATTTATTTTTAAATTCATTAATTAAAACAGGAATTGTGTCTTCACTTTTGTCCAGAGAAAAAGTTTCCTGTATAGGAATTGTTTGCTTGTATACAATTTGAACATCAATAACACATACGATTTTTTATGGGGTGCAAACATTTGCTCATGACTGCATTAATATCAACTTCAAATATTTATAGTAAGGCTTGACCAAGATGAAACTTGTGGCAAATACTGTTACGGAGTGGCTGTTAAGGGGTATAACTTAGTATAAGCTCAAATAATTTATATTTATGTTTTACATAATGCAGTAGTCTTAGTTAAACAGTACTTTACTAACTGATGCTGTGGTCAGTTCTCAGTGGTCACACTTTTTAACCTTAAATAAAAATGTCAGATTACAAATGTAAGAACGGTCAGTTTTGATTTTAAGTTCATTTTAGAAAATCCATACTTTGGAAAACTAAATTTTTCACATTTTTCACTTTTTACAAAATAAAGCAGCTCAAAGTAATATAATAGTGATAACAGAAAATACAAACATTTAAAAATATAAACATAAAAAAGATTTAATCTTTAAACCATTTTTAATCTGTTAAACTTTAGTTCCGCCCATTCATACAGCAGTTTCAGCTCTGAGTGTGTTTTTGAATGAGGGCAGCCAATCAGAATATAGCTCATTCATATTATAAATCAGTTACATAACATGCATAGCAGTTATACCAACCTCAGATTAACTGTAAGGGATCGTAAGTTTTTGGAAAGGCCATGTGCAAAAATAAATGGTGATACAAATGTTATAACACACCTCAAGTAAAATGTATAAAATGGAAAGGAAATGTAGGATATGGGCCCTTTAATATAAGATCTGAAAAGTGTGGAAAGCCTTGGGATGTTAAGACCCCTAAAGTATTCTTTAAACTCAATAGTCCTTCTGTATGTTGGGGATATTCTCTGATCTTGCTTGTGTGTGCAACCAAGTTTGTAAAATGTGTGTGTGTGTGTGTGTGTGAGGCTGGAGGGCAGTGCAAGTGACTAAGTCACTGAAACAAATTTGAATTATCATTAAAAATGATGTGGCCTGAATTTGGTTGTGGTATGGGGGGAGGGAGGAGCGGGTGGTATTGTCTGGGAGAAGGGAATAGATAGTATTGAGTGTGTGTGTGTAAGTGTGTGTGTTAATATTGCCATGGCTGCAGTAAATCCAAATAAAAACAGCTCTAACCTACATCACCAACAACAATGGTTGGTGTATGATTCATGTTTCAAAAAATGTTTCATTTTTTATGCAACTATATAAACAATTTAAAACATATTACATTAAATTGCTTAATGTATTATCTATGAATATCAAATGACTAAATAATAATTAACAAAATCTTACTGATGACTTTTTTTATTTCAAATATTAAAAAAAAAAATTCTTTATTTAAAATATATTGTTGGTGTCCTTTAAATAAAGGGATAACAATCTATATTTTAATATTAAAATAATACATATGTTACAAGTACTACTAGTGGTCATTAACAATCTGTTGTATTTATGTTGTCATTTATTAGTGAGTTATTATAACCAAAAGATTTTATTGAGTCATCCTGGACCTCTCATCACAAATGACTCTCACAATGTAAAGTAAAGTAAACATTTTCAGACTGCGTATTAATATAATAAGTACAAAGAAAGCTCCTTATCTGAACAGTAAGTGTTGATTTGCTCAGTCAAACAATACTTTTAGAACAAATACAAATAACACTCATCAGATGTAGTGGTTTTACACCACTGAGTTTATTAAAACATCTTCAAAGCTCTCCTCATGGAATAGTATTACATATAGTCATCATCCAACACCTGGTTTGGTAAATTAGTGCTTGTTAAATCAGGTGAGCTGTTGATGGAATTGAGAAAATCCATGCGCTGGCTGGGGGGCGTCCAGGAGAAACCTGGAACCAAGCTTTGTTCTTCAAGCTAGCTCAGAAGACATAAACTACTTTCTTAAAAATGAGAAACTCCTGTTAGTTTTACTGTATTTATTGCGTTTTACATGCAAGAAAGTTTTAAATGTGCCATAAGCACTTCTGTCCATACACACACTTCTGCATATGACTGTATATGGGACCCTGCGTCCTGACACTGCGTAAAAACTAACGTTGTGTGTTTTGGAGCCTCTGCGCCTCTGTAAGGTCAGGCAGAACTGACCCTGTCATTTTTGTCAAATCCTGCTTTTACAAATGGACGGGAGGCGATCAGACAAAGAACTTAATCCAGTCTGAGGCACAGGAGCACTCCCCGCACACTCAGCCCAGAACACACTCTTTGACTCATTACAATAGTGGAACCCTTTTTGGTGCTATTCAGAACCATCTACCAGATGTTTTCCATTACAGAGAAGAACAATGTAACCAGACCATTTTTTTATCATTTGAATAGTTATTTGAATTATTATGGTTATTTGCTATGGAAACAATGTATTCAGCACCAGGTTTTGAATCATGTAATGTATGGTCCTGATCATGAACAAAAAGTAAAAAAAAATACAAACACAAGTCACATTCTCTACAGGGACACATTTCTGTACATTCTGGGCAGTGGTGGCTCAGCGGTTAGAGCGCCGGGATATTGATAACAGGGTTGTGGGTTCGATTCCCGGGCTCGGCAAGCTGCCACTGTTGGGCCCTTGAGCAAGGCCTTTTACCCTCTCTGCTCCCCGGGCGCTGGAGTTGGCTGCCCACCGCTCTGGGTGTGTGTGTGTACTCACTGCCCCTATCACATGTGTGTGTGTGAGTGTGTGTTCACTACCAGATGGGTTAAATGCTGAGGACACATTTTGCTGTACAGTGTACAGTGACAAATACGTGCACCTTTACCTTTTCTAATGCACACAATTATTGCTTATTCACTAAATTTACCATGGAAGAACAATACTTGCTCATAATGCTGCACTTATAAAGATTATGGCTTATTTTTTAAGGTTACTTAAAACATCATCAACACATTTGAACAGGGGTACATGAACGCTTGCACTGGATTGTCTCTAAATATTGCCCTCAAATTTATGACCCAAATCTAGCATGTATAAATAAAAACGACTATGAAATATTGGTGGTGGTATCCAGTTAGTATTGAATATCACACTACAGTATTTCCATCCAGTGGTATTGCAGCTGGGAACCACACATGGGATACGAAAAACATGCAAAAAGCAAATATTTACAACTAATATCAGCTAAAATATGAAATTAATGTAGTGTTGGTGTTTTACCTGAACAACTAAAAACCAAAGAACTACACCAACATCATCAATGCATCAGAAATCAAAATGCCCCAGCTGAGTTTCATGCTGAGGGGTTTACGATGCTTTAGTGTTTAGCCTCTGGGCAGCTTTAAGGAGCTACACACCACACTGAACGCTAGCTTACAGACACCAGCCACAGTGACCTGCTTCTAAAATCCCCTACCCCCCCCCCCCCCCGCACACACACAACACAAACTGTTCTCATCTTCACTGAGCGCTCCAGCATTAGGCGGATTTCTGTTTTTCCCTCAGCGTGTTCCAGCACAAAACTATTATGCAACATGGCTCCAAAAGGACAAATAAAATGCTCTAAAATGTATGTCCAGACAGGAGAGATAGAGTTTAAAAGAAGAGATGCAGCAATACTAGCTTTTCTGTTCCGATTTCAATACTGATTAATGCTGTCTTAAAGCTCTGCTCCGCTTGAAACTAAGCTGCTTTTAGTTTATTTTTTTGTTGAGCATCTAAAAGTGGACTATCATACTTAAGCTATTCACACACTTCACTACCCCACAGGATGCAGCACACATCTAACACATCACACAGTGCAAGTGTATGCTTTTTAAGGACGGCTCTGTTACAGGATCCAATTCTTTCTTTTTTTTCCTTCTGATATCCCCATTAATAACATCCATATGCATCTGCATCATTCGTACACATACCCATACCTATTAATACCCATCAACATCCATCCCCACCCATCCATACTTGTAACTATCCGTACCCATACCCATCAATACCATCCATATGCATCCACACCCATCCATACTCATAACCATTCATACTCATCAGCACCATCCATATCCTTCCACACCCATCCATATTCATAAACATCCATACCCATCAGTACCATCCATTTGCATCCATACCATTCATACTCATATGCATCCATATCCATCCACACCCATCCATACTAATAACCCTCCATACCAATACCCCTCAGTAAAGGTAAAGGAAAGATAAAGGTAACTGATGGTACCCATCAGTACCATCTATATGCATCCACACCCATCCATTTGCATCCATACTCATAAGCATCCATACTCATAGGCATCAATTACATCCATATGCACCTACACCCATCCCTACCCACACCTGTTAATTCCCATTCTTATCAATGCCCATCCATATCAATCTATACTCATCCATTTACATACTAATCCATACCCATCTATATCCATCCATATCCATCAATCCATCAACCTATCCCTATCAATGCACAGCTATTACATCCATATTTATATATACCTATATCTGTAAGTGCTGATATATAAATATGTCAATCCATAATTATCATATCCATAGCCCCAACCATCCATGCCTAACCATACTCATCAGATTTAGAATAACTTCTGTAAAATACACTGAATATGCAAATTTACGCAAACATACATTTTTAAAGTATAGCAATATAACAAATACAAATATTTTATTTCAATTTGAAAGGGAATTAAAAATTCTGTTTGAGGAAAAAAATATATTTATAATAGATATTTTTATATACAATTCAAACATTCCAAAAGTAATACAGTTGAATTACAACCTTCAGTAAAACACATGATGCTTTATCATGATACATGACTGTACTTTACAGCCCTAGTGCACCCAGATCTTAACAGTCCTGTCTGATGATGATGATGGATGTGAATGTTTACGACTTCCTCAAACGCTTCTGTGCACAAAGCAGAGTCTGTGCGGGTCATTCAATTCTTACAGTATTAAAATGCATGAGAGTCCAGACTGCTATCTAAAATAGATCACCACTGCCGGACACAGAACAACATACAGCCTCGCATTTTCACACACATGACCGTCTGTTCCTGGCGCTACTTTAAAGGGCCGCACGGACGCCAGTGTGAGTGGTGTGAACCCGAGGATCATGCCGGAAGTGATGAAAATCTCAGACAGAAAGTTGTCAGGTCAGTTTGTCAGTGAGAGTGTAAGTTCCACTAGTGTGAAATATTTCACACTATACTGCTAACACCTGCTCAGCCATTCACGCTGCACTGCTAACAGAAACACTGCTTATAATAATAATAATAATAATGGTATTTTTATTATGATAATATTACAAAAATACTGTACTCTTTTAATACTCACATTAAAGTGTAAATAGCTCAAATACGCTGTGAGTTTTAATGAAAGTAAACCACTTTAAGTAGGCTCTGATCACAGCATACCAGAAAACCCCCACAAGAACCTTCTGTTTTGGAGATAGTCTGACCCAGTAGTCTAGCCATCACAATTTGCCTCTTATCAAAGTGGCTCAAAGATCTTATCAAAGATCCTTATGCTTGTCCATATGTCCTGTTTTTGACACATCAAGAACTCAAGAACTGGTTACTTGCTTCCTAATATTCACCTCTTGATTACAGATGCCACTGTAATCCCAACAACCAATGTTATTCACTTCACCTGCCAGCAGTTTTAATGTTATGGCTGACTGGTGTATAATAATAAATTGGATGGCTCTTTAGAGAATTGGTTTTGTAAACATTGGTCCTTTATTACACTACACTAGCTGAAATATACTTTTCTGTAATTATACTACAGTACTGCACATATACTGCATTATACTACACTATATTCTTTTACACTTAACTATACTGTACTGTCCTGCACTATACGATACCTAACTATATTAAACTACACTGCACTATACTATACTAAACTACACATTCACACACACTCAAACAAATGGTGTTCCTGTAGCTGCCCACGTCAGATTCAAAACCCTGATGCTGGCCAACAAAGCCAACAATGGACCAGCCCCTCCATACTTGATGGCAATGATCAAAAGCCGATCTGTACCAAGTACAGCTCAGCTTGACCCACCATCCCTTAAAATCCACGGAAGACTGGCACCAAAGTGGTGGAACGAACTTCCCCTGGGTGTCTGAATGGTAGAGTCGCTCGCTGTCTTCAAATGCAGACTGAACCCCCCCCTCTTCCGAGTGTTCTTGGGCGAAGTGTGGTGTCGAGTATTAAGGTCTCCACACTGACTTTAGTGTTTAGTAGTGTCTAAGCATAGGTATACTTTTGGATCCTAGTCTATACAAACTAGCTGAGGTTATTTCTGAGTAAATAGCGAAGCACTTTTGTAAGCCGCTCTGGATAGGAGCGTCTGCTAAATGCTTTAAATGTACATGTGTGTGGGACTGTTTTAAGATCCCCGTTTCCACCTGTACCTCTGGAGGGGTTATTTTCTATATATGCATGGCTATAGTTAATAACAGAGCTAGGCTAGATATCTAACAACAAACTAAATAAATCAAACTAAACTGGTGAAACTGGAAACAGCATTGAATCATTTTCATAAAGAAACCTGATCAAAACTACCAAAACTTCAAATGTAGACATTCTTTTGACCTTAATGATTAATTCATACTTTGGAACATTCTTGCTCTAATTTCTGCATGCACCCCTCTCAAGACTTCTAGGTATTTTAAAACTCAGCATCCTCTAATTTCATCGTGCTCTTGAATTTCACCTCGTGCATGACCTCGTTTCTGACCACTGGTCAAGTCAGACCCTACTTGAGCTGTTAAAGGAACAGTTAAAGCCATAGTTCAGGACAAACTCAAACATACCCATTGCCCCCTTATTTCAAATGTAGCCAAAACATGTTTGGGGGTCTGAAAATAGCTCCTTTGTTCAGTAAATTGTTCAGTAATCTGTAAAGTTGTTCAGTAATCTGTAAAAGACATGATTATGCGGTTTATGACTCGCTGTTATCTTTAAACATGGAAGAAACTACAGACAATTTTTAGACTTTAAGATGCTGCGACTGTCTTTAGCTATTATATATACTTTGGGCCATATTTATAGACCGTGAATGTCTCATTTACTGTCATGAACCACATAAGCAAGTCTACTGGAGATTTACAGAACAACTCTACAGGATTTGTGATTGACTAAGACATACAGTTAACACCATCCTCCATCTAATAAGCTTTGATTGTTATCTACATTAACCTTATAGCTACAAGACTACAGCAAGTTTAGTGCTTCTTAATATTTGATGGGGCTACAAGGCTAATGTAGAGAACAAGTAATAGAAGCTTATACTCCATCAATTATAACTGAAGTTGGGAAATATATGCAGAACAGAATATGTTCAGTAAAGATTGCCCCAGTCACACATTAATACAGTACACCTACATAATTATCAGACTAACACTATGCAGACATAAAATAACATACAATTATACAGTTATCACATTACTGTACATGTGCTGTATGCATTTGGTCTTGGTATGCATGGCCGATTTTATTAACTGCTAAAGCCCAAACTCAAATTGTCTACAATCACTTATGTCTGGTATGATAACAGCTATTTGCAAATTAAGACAGTGGTGTTGGCCTCAGCATGAGAAGTACATGTGTAAGAACGGTAACATACATGTTATTAAAGCAATGCAAATTCTCCCATACTGAATTCAATACGGGTGATATAAGGACATGTAATCATTATTGTGATTACTTACATCACAATACACTTTTCTAAGCATATAATGTGTATGAATATCCTTAAATCCCCTTCATCCCACAGATACATCTATGTAGTATTAGGCTAACTTGCTATATCTCTATTTGTTTTTCATTACTGTGTTCATAAATTTTATTGTGCTATCTGGTGTTGACCAGAGGAGGATGGGTTCCCCTTTTGACCCTTGGTTACTATCAAGGTTTATTCCTGTAGGTTTGCCTTGCCACTGTCACTGGATTGTTCACTTGGGGCTCAGATCCAGATCTCTGTCATGCTGCTTTGTGGCCTTGTTAAACCCTGTTCAAGTTAAAAACTTGAACTTAAGCTTAAATCCTTCAAATGTAGCCAAAACATGCTTTTAGTTTCCTTTATCTTTTACACTGGAGTTAAATTAAATGACATTATCAAATGTATCACACTCGCTCAAACATTGAAGGCCTCTTTCAAGAGCACTTAATTCAGCCCTAGTTTTAAACTAGTGATTGCAATTAAATATCTTGCTTTTTTACACAGTGCAGGGTGTGTATCTAAGTATTGGTGTTTGTGTATCTTTTGTTTCTAGATATTCATATTTTATATTTGGTAGTGTTTAAGCTCTCTAGCCAAGGATGTGTTCTGAGTAGACAGCGAAGCACTCTGGATCAGAGCGTCAGATAAATGCCATTAATGTAAATGTTTAGGATCACAATATTCAAGACCAAACGATTATATGGCAAAAATTTAATTAAATACTTATTATTTCTCTCTTTTGAAATCGATATTATTAAGATTATGTATATAAGAAACTGCAAAGTAAGAATTTTATTATACAGTGTAACTGCTTATTTCTGCTGTGCATATGACAACAAACTGTTAAATCTTGAATCTTGAATAAGAACCATAAGTTCAGCTAGAACTATAACTGAACTTAATGTGTGGTAGAAAAAAACAGTGTAAAAACATAGTGAAGTGTGGCTTCACTTTGTGTCTTCATATGTTAGTGGTAAATGCACAAACAGAAGGAAAAGTGTACAGTACATAGGGGTGGGCTATATGGTAGATGATAAAGACATCTTCACAATATATTGACACACATATCGACAAAATACACTATTAGTGTCTGAGAACCTTCTTTTAATATATCAATACAGCCATGTGCAAATGTTTGGCACCCCAGTCGAATGTTTTAAAAACATACTAAACTCATAATAATTGAACATTTTTACAATAAAAACATTGAATGTGGTGTGTGCAAAAGCAAAAGTTTATGTTTTGTTAATATGTAAATCAACTAAATATGTCATTTGACCAGGTGTGCCCACACCTTTGCCTAAGACTACATTTTCTTTTGTGTGTGGACAGCCTACATGTGCAGCAACAGCAGCAGTGAATGCTGCTGTGCCACATCACAGTTCTAACCCCTTGGCACATGCCTCGGCTCTCATTTCCAGGGCTGTTTGGGACTCATATATTGCAATTTGTCAGCACTGCGGACCCTGCTGAGGCGGGAGCACAGGTGAGAGAGGCTAAAATAAAAACATACAAACTGAAAACACATACACACACACAAACACATACTGCATCTGTGTACCTACTGAAATTAAAAAGGCAACTCTACAGATTTTCATAATTCTCTTTATGTAAAGTCATAATGAGGGTTTAGTGTGAAATGTTTCAATTTACTACAGAGTAAGAATTGTTCACAGTGGTGGTGTATAGAACCAGACAACCAAAGAGATGCTTCCCTCACAGACATGTATTACACTAAACGGCTGCAAATATCAACATTTCCTGAGACCAAATGACGGTGCTATTAAACTACTCCCTGCTATTAAACCAATCACTGCTATTAATCTTATCACCGCTTTTAATTACATCACCGCTATTAATCACATCACCGCTATTAATCACATCACCGCTATTAAACCCATCACTGCTATTAATCTTATCACCGCTTTTAATCACATCACCGCTATTAATCACATCACCGCTTTTAATCACATCACTGCTATTAAACCCATCACTGCTATTAATCTTATCACCGCTTTTAATCACATCACCGCTATTAATCACATCACCTCTATTAAACTCATCATCCCTATTAAACTCATTACCGCTATTAAACTCAGCATCGCTATTAATCACATCACTGCTATTAAACCCATCACTGCTATTAATCTTATCACCGCTTTTAATCACATCACTGCTATTAAACCTATCACTGCTATTAATCTTATCACAGCTTTTAATCACATTACCGCTATTTATCACATCACCTCTATTAAACTCATCATCCCTATTAAACTCATTACCGCTATTAAACTCAGCATCGCTATTAATCACATCACTGCTATTAAACCCATCACTGCTATTAATTTTATCACCGCTTTTAATCACATCACTGCTATTAAACCTATGACTGCTATTAATCTTATCACCGCTATTCATCACATCACCTCTATTAAACTCCTCATCCCTATTAAACTCATTACCGCTATTAAACTCAACGTCGCTATTAATCACATCACCACTATTAATCACATCACTGCTATTAAACTCATCACTGCTATTAATCTTATCACCACTTTTAATCACATCACTGCTATTAAACCCATCACTGCTATTAATCTTATCACCGCTTTTAATCACATCACCTCTATTAAACTCATCATCCCTATTAAACTCATTACCGCTATTAAACTCAACATCGCTTTTAATCACATCACCACTATTAATCACATCACTGCTATTAAACTCATCACCACTATTAAACTAATCACTGCTGTTAAACTCAACACTGCTGTTGAACTCATCAAAGCTATTAAATTCATCACTGCTATTAAGCTCATCACTGGTTTTAAACTCATCACTACTATTAATCACATCACTGCTAATAAACTAATACACATACTGTATTGTGACAAATCAACTCAAATAATCATCCCTATACTTACAACAGTTCTTTGGGTTGGTTTTATATAACACCAAAAATTGTTCCACAACCGTTACGAACACTTTCTCAGAACTAACATCTGTTTGCTCAGTGTCTACAGTTGTGTACATTTATTACTATATTAACACATCATAGTTCACACATCAAAATCATAAAAGACCTCAGATTACCACTTGTATAATTTTGGTCTCTCTCTCTCTCTCTCTCTCTCTTTCTCACTTCACTAATGTGGAAAAAGCCAAACATGCCTGACAAGATGAGTGCAACAATCTCCATGGCAACGTTCTAGCACTTGGCCAGGCATTTGGCCATTTCATCTGGCCTTGTGTTAACAACACCAGCAATTAATGCCAAGCGAAGATACAGACTTACAAAATAAAGTCTCAGGCTGAACTATGCCGTTACACAATGGGTGTACTATGAAGAGGTTTGAGGTGCCAGTAATTAAATATCAGAAGTGCTATTTTACTCACGGTTCTATCACTGGACGACAACGGATATACGCAGACCAAGTGTCGATTTCACTTTTTAACAGGACTGTAATGTGAAAAATAACATTTTATATTATACTACACCTCAGTACTCTGAAAAACACAAGAGCAGTGTTGCCATGGACACATTGTTAAGGATGTGACGTCTCAGAAGGCAGAGACAGTGTGTTTTATTGCAAACTAGGCTACCAGCTGGTTAGCTCGGTTCAGAAGCGGTGTATTTATCTGATAAATCAACTCATCTACTGAAGAGAACAGTACTCAGTTGCTGAAACATCTAAAGTGTTACCTAAAGGCTTTCTTAAGGGAAACTGTCTTTACCTCCTTAAATGTACCATTAAGTATCAAATGTCAAATGTCAAGTAATCCTTAAAAAAAAGTTAAGTGTTGCATAAAGTTCCATAATGCTCATTTCCCTTAGAATTATTTAAGGGACGCACTGCAAAGACGAAGAATGTAGCTGAGTTGTTAAGATTTTTGTTTGTTGGTCAATCATCAAACAATCACACAGAGCAAAGAGCACCTTGCATTAAAAAAATAAATAAAAATAAATAAATATATATATATCGCAACAAGTGTTTGTGGACACCCCTTCCAATTACTGCTTTCGCCTAATTTAAGGTGCACTCATTGCTGACAGGCGTTAACACACTTGTAAAATCTCCATAGAAAAACAGTGACCCATAAAACAGGAAGCTTGCATGCAGCCGAGAGCACATGAGCGTAAGTGTGGGCAAGAGGGGTTTAAAGATCCCTAGTATTGAGATGTGGAGCACTGGAGTCTGGTTTGGACCTTCATTCAACCTGCACATTTTTGGGCTGGAATTAACATAACCAGGTCTACAATGAAACAATAACGAAAAGGGGTGCCGGAGGGGGATTATGACCAGGGAGATGGTATCACCCTGCCTCTCCCTCCAATCAAACCATGGCCATTATTCATTTGTACAAAATGTAGAAAATCTCAGCTTGATTTGTAGCTTGTCATCCTCTCACTGTGTCACTTGTTACTTGTTGCTAAACCACAGTGACAAGTCTGCTGCCGCTCTGTCACCTGCTAATGAGAACGAAGGGTTAGAATGCTCCAGAACCTGGCACACTCACACACCATCCATCAAAATTGAGTGTTTTGTACTGATTTAAGCAGACTGACCACAGTGGAGGAAAGGTCGCATTGCCTGGCAACTGATCAGGCTCTGGTCAGTGTGTGTTTAACTGGGCCGGCCTGACCCCGCCCCCTCTCATTCAAACACACAAGTGCTTCCACTCTACTGCATCAAATCAGCCAGTAAACAAACCCATCTGCTGTTCAACACACACATGCACACACACACACACACACACACACACACAATCAGTAGCTCTTAAACAAATCATGTCATGTCAGCAAATACATACAAGAATAACTTTAGTGCTCAGTATTGATACCATTAAAATGTACAATATACAGTAAATGTACCACAGCATCATTTACATTTACATTTACATTTATGGCATTTAGCAGACGCTCTTATCCAGAGCGACTTACAAGGTTACTTGTATTACAGAGGTGGGCCAATGTAGTGTTAGAAGTCTTGCCCAGGGACTCTTATTGGTGTAGCGCAGCATAGTCACCCAGACCGGGAATCGAACCCTGGTCTCCCACATGGTGTTGTTGTAACGCAATGGTAGGTGGTGGTGTTATCTGTGGCATCACTGTATCAGATGCCATTTAATTTAGCATTAATTCAGTTATTGAGGCTGCACTCGATCAGCAGGTAAAGTGGCCCAAATCCAATGTACTCACCAAATCTGATGTTTTTTAGGCTTCTTCTTAATGTGACCAATACAGAGTATGCATTGATGTCACATTGATTATCTGCTCAAGTAAAAGGCAGTTAGACTCAGCAGCAATTCATCCAAATTACTAAAGAACCAATGGTGATGTGCAGAATGACCAGCTAACTGAGGCTCAGGTCACACACAGGATAAAGCCTCATATCTGAGAGCACACAGTTGAGTGAGTGGTCTTAGGAGTGTTTTCCACTGTTGTCAGGCACATTTAGTAGACTGACTCATTCAGGTTTGCTGTCTTTCCCTCTTAGTTGCACTTGGAATGTCACTAAATTCACAACTACAGTGGGCTTGGCTTTTTCCAACCTGTTTTCAGAGCATGACTTTACCACTCAGTGAGCTCCCACATGTTCCGATGCCTGGCTTCCAGTCGTTTCTGTTTATACAGGCAGTCACATAACAGCTTTTTCCCATTTTGGTGTTAGTGGCATTCACACTGAATGCTAACGCTGCCACTCAGTAGGTCTTTTGTCATGTGCATACCCTCAATACCCTCCGATTTTGCGTACATGCAAGTTACTTTTTACATAATTTCGTTTTAGACATAAAAGTCCCTATCCCACATTACATTTATGGCATTTAGCTGACGCTCTTATCCAGAGCGACTTCCAGGGTTACTCATATTACAGAGGTGGGTCAATGTAGTGTTAGGAGTCTTGCCCAAGGACTCTTATTGGTGTAGCGCAGCATAGTCACCCAGACCGGGAATCAAACCCCAGTCTCCCACATGGTGTGGTAGCTCACTGTCAGGTGGTGGTGTTATCTGTTGCACCACACCAACCACACCAACTGGCTGTTCAGACTGCTGTGTAAACAAAGCCTAAGATAGCATTAACATAGTTAACAAGAATAGTTTAAAGATATAGTTATAATAATAATAATAATAATAATAATAATAATAATGGATCTTTAAAGACTCTGCTAAACTGTCTGAAGAGTAATCTCCTTCTTGTTTCTGCAGTGACTCCCTCAGTAGCTGCCATTGTTGGGCCCTTGAGTAAGGCCCTTTACTCTCTCTGGTCCCTGGGTGCTGGAGTTGGCTGCCCACTGCTCTGGATGTGTGTGTGCTCACTGCCCCTAGTTCACTAGTGTGTGTGTGTGTTCACTACCACAGATGGGTAAATTGCGGAGGACACATTTCGCTGTACATAGTACAGTGACAAATACGTTCACCTTTACCTTTTTTTTGCATCTTCAGTGCTGTTAACCCTGGAACTTAACCGTGCTATATTCCTTAACAGATTTTATGTTACACTGACTCCATACAGTCTGTCTGAGCATGATGAAAACAGCTGAATAAAATCCTACTAGTTTTATTAGCATTACTTCATACTACATACCTGCACTCCTCAGCAGGTTAGTGCTTCCGAGGCTCTTCACAGCCATAATCTCACTGCGCTATTCATAGAGGTTCAGGGCAGATGATATTTTAATGGCTCTGAAGTGTGCTGTGCAATATTTTTGTACAGTAATGCACACTCAGCACAGTATCACTGTCATACAGTCTGCGAGGCCACTGTACATTAACACACGCACTCCCCTAAATATTCCCCAGTACTGGAACTGGACTCTGGAAATCTGCTTCATATCATAAGAGAAACAATACATGGACACATATTTCCACATATCCAACATATACTTTTCGAGCAATATATGCCGTCTCAATTTTAGTCCTGAGATATATACATATATGTATGTCAAGATTTTAAGAAGGCATAAAAAATCAAGGCATGAAAATACATGCATAAAATAAGATGATGTCACAGTGTTTGCAGTTACTGTCCACCGGATGTGTCTTTATGGCCCAGGCAGGTGTTCTGTGTTTTAGAAGTGCTGTCTGTACTCATCATACACCCAGAAACAAGCATAACACTTTAACTTTTCACGATCACGATAATCTTCATAGTACACACATATTTATAGACACACTGTCAGGTGTAGACAAAAGAGAGAAAGTTAACTAATTATAAACATGCTGCAAAACCACTGTTTTCTGTTGCTTACACTCCTTCGGCACGCAGGCCAGTTGATAGCCTGACTGTGATGAAGTGCTGTTTCAACTGCCATTGCGGCGTGTATTTCTGTCCAGTGCTGATAAACTGACCCCCGCCTGCCCTTATTTAGTCACAGAGGGGTGTGCTGACACACCACTGCACTTAACACACAGACACACACACAGAATAAGTGAGGGAGGGAGAGAGAGAGAGAGAGAGAGAGAGAGAGAGAGAGAGAGAGAGAGAGAGAGAAAGCAGGAGACAGAGGAGTGAGAGAGCAATAAAGACCAAAAAGGAAAGTGAAAATAAAGAAAAATACAGAGAGAAATGAATGAGAAAGAAAAATTGACAAAGACAAAAAGAGAGAGAACACATGAGAAAGAATAAGATTGAGCATGACAAAGTGTGTGTGAGAGAGAGAGAGAGAGAGAGAGAGAGAGAAGGAGACAGAGGAGTGAGAGAGAGAGAGAGAGAGAGAGAGAGAGAGAGAGAGAGAGAGAGAGAGAAAGCAGGAGACAGAGGAGTGAGAGAGCAATAAAGACCAAAAAGGAAAGTGAAAATAAAGAAAAATACAGAGAGAAATGAATGAGAAAGAAAAATTGACAAAGACAAAAAGAGAGAGAACACATGAGAAAGAATAAGATTGAGCATGACAAAGTGTGTGTGAGAGAGAGAGAGAGAGAGAGAGAGAGAGAGAGAGAGAGAAAGAGAGAGAGAGAAGAAGAAGAAGCCCCCCCATGCCTTTTTCTGGTAAATGGAGAGGGCAATTAAGACCAAAAAGGAAAGTGAAAATAAAGAGAAATACAGAGAGAAATTAATGAGAGAGAAAGGTTGAAAGACAGAAAGAGAGAGAACAAATGAGAAAGAATAAGATTGAGCATGACAAAGCGAGACAGAGAGAGATCCACCCAGGGGAGCCACCCATGCCTTTTTCTGGTAAATGGCGATCATCAAAGTGCGGTGGGCGAGCAGTGAGGGGAGTGAAGAGCTGTTGAGTTTTATTGATAATCACTAACACCACCACTGGCTCAGTACATGTTTTGGTCAGTGTACTGACTGACCTCACACTATCATAAAACCATAATCCCTACTTCACAAACCTCCTCCACTGTCTTTTCTACACTCCCTGGACACTTTATCAGAAACCCCTCACTTATGACTCCACCCTGCTGTTGTAATTAGAGTTACTGTAGTTGCCCAGTTAGAGTTAGTCATCCTCTAGCTTTGACCAGTGGTCATTTTCTGATCACAGAGCTGCTCTTGTCCAGATATTTTTAGTTGGTGGACTCTCTCTCAACCTGGCAGTGTGTGACACTGCTGTGCTGAAAATGTACCACTACACCAAAAAAAAAAAAAATATATATATATATATATATATGCTGGTCTTAGTTATACTGTTGTGTGGCCAATGAGTTTATAAATAAAAATGACAAGACAATCATTACTAGTTAATAATCTATATCCCACTGCTTCTACAGAATGGAACGCCCAATAGAGCGAATTCTACACATAAAACTGGCCAGTACTTAGTAGCCAACCTAACGTGACCCGATGTGAACCAGTGATACAGTTACACTGACATTATATCCCTCACTTTTCCTTTCACAGCATGCCCTTACACACATCCATTAACCTTTTACACTGAGAACCTCAGCGGCAGATCCTGCTGACCACTGCTAAAGCCAAAAGACATTTCACTTCAAAATAATCATCTAGGGAATATTGTTATATATGTAAAAATTATTCATATATATAAAAATATATGAAACATACAACTGTAATGCTGTAATATCTATATCTATTATCTATTATTATCCCTATTCTTCAGTAAATATTAGGTTAGCCACAACCAGGGGTGTTTAGTTCAGAAAAACTGTACTATAGTGAAAGTATGGGTACTGTATCACAATCTAACTCAATTAAAAGAGATGAAACTGTACTATAGTGAAAGTATGGGTACTGTATCACAATCTAACTCAATTAAAAGAGATGAAACTGTACTATAGTGAAAGTATGAGCACTGTATCACAATCTAACTCAATTAAAAGAGCAGAAACTGTACTATAGTGAAGGTATGGGCACTGTATCACAATCTAACTCAATTAGAAGAGCAGAAACTGTACTATAGTGAAAGTATGAGCACTGTATCACAATCTAACTCAATTAAAAGAGCAGAAACTGTACTATAGTGAAGGTATGGGCACTGTATCACAATCTAACTCAATTAAAAGAGCAGAAACTGTACTATAGTGAAAGTATGAGCACTGTATCACAATCTAACTCAATTAAAAGAGCAGAAACTGTACTATAGTGAAGGTATGGGCACTGTATCACAATCTAACTCAATTAAAAGAGCAGAAACTGTACTACTGTGAAAGTGTGGGTACTGTATCACAATCTAACTCAATTAAAAGAGCAGAAACTGTACTATGGTAAAAGTATGGGTGCTGTATTACAATCTAACTCAATTAAAAGAGCAGAAACTATACTATGGTAAAAGTATGGGTGCTAGCTTAATTAAAAGAGTGACAAACAGGTTGCACTGGTCATAATGGGTTGCACTCGCCTTAATGGACAGCACAGTTTCTAACTGAATTGGTCCAAAAGGGAGACACAAGTCTTAATAGAATAAACTCAATTATATTCTTGGCGCAAAACAGAAAGGAATCTTGTGGTCTTCAAGGCTAGAATATGCTCTTTGACCAGGATGCGCAAATTTGTTAATTAGGCACAATTAGCATTTCTAATCCCATAACTGCCTCCTGCTGACATTCAAAGTTATCCTGGCAAGCACCTACTGTCAGAAGCATTAGCATCAGATCTCTTTCATCCATTAACATCGGTGTCTCCAGAATTCATACAGTTTTTGGTATTGATAACTTATAACTGCAAAACTAAAACTTGCCAGTCATTCTTGGAAAGTCATGCAACCGGAGCACATAACAGGGGGTGGAGAGAAGTATCAGAGAGTAAGTAACAGTAAATGACATTTATAACATTGTTAAAGAACCATTAGAATTATCAAAAAAGGCATTATATGAAATTATTATATTACTCCTTATATTATTATTTTCTAAGTATTATTACTGCATGTCACGGGGCAATAGGACTAGTATGGAAGACCATACTAAACTGCAGCTTTGAGCTAAGCTAAGCTAACTAGTGCCAGTGTTTATATGTTAAATGAGCTTTGGGTGAGCAGTAACTGGACACGTTTAAGACGTAGTAAAATGACTTTACTTTAATTTCATAAGCCTAGTAATGACCCCTGTGTGTGTGTGTCTCTGTGTGTGTGTGTGTGTGTGTGTGTGTGTGTGTGTGTGTGTGTAATTCTGCCTATTGCTTGCTGTAGGTGTAACCACAGACATGGAGCCACTCCCAAGAGTGAGAAATGCCAAGTTGTGTATATGCATTTGTGTGTGTGGTTAACCAATCTCAGGTCACAACCTTAACAAACACACACGCACACACACACACACACACACACACACACACACGAACACACACTCACTGTGTTAGCACATACTGTTACAAGTGTCTTTCCTTCTTATAAAGTGTAACTGAATCATTCACACAACTGCAGTTTCCAGTGTGTGGAGGTGTGTGCTGAGTAAACACTGACCAGGATGGCTAACTGCTATCAGCTGGCTTCGCAACACACACACACACACACACACACACACACACACACACACACACACACACATTTGTCTCATATTGAGTTAAGTCAATCACTCAGAGCTGAAAAGTACACTTCAGCAAATTTCTCCTTCCTCAGATCAATGCTCATCACTCTCGCCCTACAGACTGATGATCAGCAAGAGTGGGAAAATAAATATATGTACCATCTTCTACTGACTGCAGATAACAACAACAACAACAATAACAACAACAATAACAACAACAATAATAATGTATTTTTATTTTAGACACAAAATATCTGTTATTACAATTACAACTATTTACACTACTACTACTAATTACACTACTACTACTATAATTCATGTTTAAGATTAATAATATGATTTAAAAAGCAACTACTACTTTTATAAATACTACTAATAGTAATATAAATTAATAATCAATTGATAATAAGTCATATTAATAAAAACAGGCCTCTAACTCTAATACTGAATACTGGTGATTAGCGTAGGCCTTGTATCCACCATCCTGGACACACAGCTGCTAACATCCTCCACAAAAACTCTTCCTCAAGAAGAGCCAAAGAATATAAGGAATGCTGAAATCCAGAGGTTTTGTGACAAAAATGAAAATACATTACTATTATAAATATGATTGTTATGATAAGTACTTGAGGTCCAGCTGTGAGTCAGCTGATTCACATTTGAACCCTTTCTGTGAAGTGATTTGTTAGCTTTGTCATTCAGTGACAAGTTTTAAAGGGCTCCTACATATCTGGTTTCTGTACAGCCCAAGTTTATGGACTGCAGGGCTGCAGTACATGTAAAGCTAAAACTCGGGTGGACCTGGCGGTTGAAAAAGTGTAGAGAAATAACAGCTGGACTTCAGATAATGACAGTTTTCCCCTAAAATCAGTTTTAACTCAGTTCAAAGGCTCAGTTCAAAGGGTGTTCTGTATTCTCAATTAAAATGTAAATTTTGAAAATCAGAACCAAATAAGTAATTATTTTATCAACACAAATATATATTCTCTACTGAGCTTTAATGGAACCTGATGACCCAAAGATAGATGACATTCATTTGGCATTAGTTCGGGAACACACAGGTGATAACACACAACATAACTGTAATAAATATCAGTCTGTACGTGTCTATAAATACCCATACCTCTTCTAATGCTGGACGTAACCTCAAACGTGTGTGTGTGTGTGTGTGTTACGTCACAGGCATTCTTCCTTCAGTGGTTCCACTACTCTGCTTTGATTAAAAGGTCACTTCCAGTCCAGATATTACAGTTCTAATGCCAAGACCTTCAGCCTATATTCCATACAAGAATATGGAGCTAAATAATAATAATAATAATAATAATAATAATAATAATAATAATGTTATGTTTATTATTTTCTTTATTATGTGTATATCACCTTTGGTATATAGAAATACAGCATAAGAAACAGTCACATGCTAAAGCTTAGACATAAGGATTTGACTTATTTACACTTAACAACCTCAACAACACATAGGATTTGTCCAAGGGTGCACAAACCTTGCATACAACTGTGCAATACAAATAGACAATTATTAGGGATTGATGGGAGTACTGGAACTACATCAGTGTTCAGAACCTGCAGCTGCAGCTGGGGACATTTACACTCTAAGTGTAAGAGTAAAAAGGGTCTTGTATTATCATCTTAATGGATGTTCCGATATAAGAACTGTGGGCCAACAGCAACATACAACATTATTCATGTTCATGTATATATAAACTTTGGGAATCAAATGTGTGTTTTTTGGCCCCATGATATCACTCTAAAGAGTGTACACTCATATCTAATTCAGCTTCATCAACAAAGCTGACTTGTACCAGTAGGTCAAAAGGTCACCTACCTCGAAGTTGCTATTTCCACTTTCATCCTCGCGATGGCAGCAGCCCTCCTGGCTCCCTCCACAGCCCGTTCCACTTTCTCTTTGGTTTTGGGGTTTTTGAGAGGGATGATCTGCTTCCGTAACCCTCGCACCAGCACGTTGTTTTTGTACTTCCCTTCTTCTCTGTTTCCGTCTGGAAAAACTGTGCATCCGTATCCATGCCTCTTGTTGTTTAGCCACTCTCCTTCATACTTCATACCGTTGGATCGCTCACTGATGCCAAATCCGTTGCGTTTGTCATTCTTCCACTCACCCATGTAGGATTCAGTGGTGGTGGCATCCACGTTGTCCTCAACTGGCAGGAACTCGTCTTGAGCCTCGCCATCGCCATAGCTAATGGTGGAGTTGCCATCACTGGAGCTGATGCGGCTCATGGCTGAGCTTCTCTTGCTGGAGATGGAGCTTTTGGACTCTGACTTGCGTAGCTGCCGCAGGCTCCCAAACAGTGAGCCCCGCCGGAAGAGGCCCGGCTTCTTTTTCCCACCTGCCTGCACCTCCACCTCACTGTGGAAGTTGAGCACGAAGCCTCCACGGGTGCTGACAGGCTGCTCGCCTGTGGCGTCTGGCAGCACGGCCCCGTTGCTCTGGACACTCCGCAGGGATGCCAGCGATGTGCGGAGAGGAGAGCGGATCACTGTGGCCATTCCGTATGGAACACTCTGCCTGACTCCATAACCGTGCCTCATCCCCCCCATCCACTGGCCCTGGTAGGTACCTGGGGAACAATTAACGAGAGCCAATGCATCATTTTAAAAATGGGAAAAGTGATCAGTGATTTATGTCAAGTTCATTATCATGGCAAAAATAGCCACACCATTCACCACTTATGAGAATTACAAAATCAACTACACTTGAAATATCCCACCCAATACCAGTACACCTACTAATTTATTTAATTATCTAATCAGCCAATCGTGTGGCAGCAATGCAATGTATAAAGTCATGCTGATGCAGGTTCAGGTAATGTTCACATCAACTATCAGAATGGGGGGGGGGGGGGGGTATGACTTTTAGTTATGACACTTAGTTAAGTGTGACATAACTGTTGATTGTTGGGCTGGTTTGTGTATTTCTATAACTGCTTACGTCCTGAGATTTTTGATTTGTGAAACTTGGCCAGTGATGTAGGATAAAACATTCACAGAAAGTGGAATTTAGACTGACAGTCATTTAGAATGACCTGTAGCTGTTCTCATAGCTTGCCATTTAAAAGCCTCACAATCATCTACATAAGTGAACAACATATAGCTGTTATGAGAATCAATAATGCCAAATCTAGTGATAATATTTACCAATGAGATAATGTGCAGCCCTAATATCTAGATAAACATGCTGTAGTATGTGCCCATAGAGTGCCTTACTTCACAGATTTACATACTATAGTACTATAGTCAGATCTATAGACTTTAGTACTGTATGACCAGATCTACTGATTACAGTAGTAGAGCAAAAAACACGGCACTATAAGATAAGATAAGATAAGATAGTCCTTTATTAGTCCCGCAGTGGGGAAATTCACAAGATCTATCCACTACTAGAGTATAACTATACTGGCTATATCCAGATCCATATACTACATTACTATAATCAGGTCTATTAACTACAATAGTACAGTAGAACCAGAGTACTATAATCAGATACACAGTGTATCACACTACTAACAGATCTATACAGTAGTGTAATCAGATCTATAGACTACAATACTTATGGACTATTATGGACTACAGTAGTTCAGTATAACTACAGCAGATGTATAACCCACAGTACAGCCTGCACAGATGTGCAGCCTATAGTACAATAATCAGGTCTATTAGACTGAAGTACTACACAAAGCTCTACAGGCAAGAATAAAAATGTTATAAACTAAGAAAATATATTTATTTTCTATAATTTCTATAATTATTTTATTTTATTTATTTTAATAATTATTATTATATATTATTATTATTAGTAGTGATAATATTTCATTGTAATGATAATAATTCTTTCAATTATATTCTCTTGAATTGTATATTTATTTATAAATATATATTTGTAAGACAGATATTCTTCTTATGAATAAATAGTGCGATTTAAACAGTACAGAGTCCACAGACTGTTCACTTTAAACCACACACCTTACACGAAGACCTCACGCACAGGCAGGTGACAGGTGTGTACTCACCTCCATCAGCGTAAGTCTCCACCCCGTAGCCATCCTGCAGTCCGTTGCTCCAGGTGCCGTCGTACCTGGCAGGTGTGTTGCTGCTCTGCCTGACTCCGTATCTGCCCTTAAAGCCGTGGCTCCATTCGCCCCTGTACATCCACCTACCTTTGGTCTCCACTCCGAGCCCGTGGCGCTTCCCCTGAGACCAGTAGCCCTGGTAGGTGTTGCCGCTGGGCCAGGTGTACACCCCCACTATCTCAAAGCCGTGGCTCCAGGCTCCTGAGTACTCGCCCTGCCCCTGCGGGCCGGTGCAGATTCCGTGGCCGTGGGCTTTACCGTCCTCCCAGCCTCCACAGTACGTGCCTCCATCGTCGAAGTCAAAGCGTCCACCCGTCATTCAGAGATTTATACAGACGGGCTCCTTTCGGCTGCTGCTGGAACGGTGAACACACACCCACCCACCCACAAACACACACACCCCCCACACCTGGAGCCTGGAAGCGCGCGGACACGGTGCTGCAGGTGGTCAGCCAGAGCATGAATGGGCAGCAGGCAGGGTGAGGGCAGCAATTACCCAGAGGAGCCACGACCGACTGCCCCCCACATACACTACTCACACACAGCGCGCACAAGCGCCGAGACTGAGGAGCACAGCGCAGAGAGAGATAGCCGCTACCACGCCCACTGCTGTGGCGTCATCACTGTAGCACCGCCCATAGTGAGCCTTTACCAACCGGGAGCGAGCAAGTCTAAACACTTCAGCTTTATGTTTTATATATATATATATATATAGATAGATAGATAGATTGATAGATAGAAAGCTGCAGATAGATAGACAGATAGATAATTTCTTAGAGTTTCTGAGCTATCTGATAGATAGATAGATAGATAGATAGATAGACAGATAGATAGATAGATAGATAGATAGATAGATAGACAGATAGATAGATAGATAGATAGATAGATAGATAGATAGATAGATAGAGAGAGATGTAGATAGATAGATAGATAGATAGATAGATTGATAGATAGATAGATAGATAGATAGAGAGAGAGCTGTAGATAGATAGATAGATAGATAGATAGATAGATAGATAGATAGAGAGAGATGTAGATAGATAGATAGATAGATAGATAGATAGATAGATAGATAGATTGATAGATAGAAAGCTGCAGATAGATAGACAGATAGATAATTTCTTAGAGTTTCTGAGCTATCTGATAGATAGATAGATAGATAGATAGATAGACAGATAGATAGATAGATAGATAGATAGATAGATAGATAGATAGATAGATAGATAGACAGATAGATAGATAGATAGATAGATAGATAGATAGATAGATAGATAGAGAGAGATGTAGATAGATAGATAGATAGATAGATAGATTGATAGATAGATAGATAGATAGATAGATAGATAGAGAGAGAGCTGTAGATAGATAGATAGATAGATAGATAGATAGATAGATAGAGAGAGATGTAGATAGATAGATAGATAGATAGATAGATAGATAGATAGATAGATTGATAGATAGAAAGCTGCAGATAGATAGACAGATAGATAATTTCTTAGAGTTTCTGAGCTATCTGATAGATAGATAGATAGATAGATAGATAGACAGATAGATAGATAGATAGATAGATAGATAGATAGACAGATAGATAGATAGATAGATAGATAGATAGATAGATAGATAGATAGATAGATAGACAGATAGATAGATAGATAGATAGATAGATAGATAGATAGATAGATAGATAGATAGAGATGTAGATAGATAGATAGATAGATAGATAGACAGATAGATAGATAGATAGATAGATAGATAGATAGATAGACAGATAGATAGATAGATAGATAGATAGATAGATAGAGAGATGTAGATAGATAGATAGATAGATAGATAGATAGATAGACAGATAGATAGATAGATAGATAGATAGATAGAAAGCTGCAGATAGATAGACAGCTATAGATAGATAGATAGATAGATAGATAGATAGATAGATAGACAGCTATAGATAGATAGATAGATAGATAGATAGATAGAAAGCTGCAGATAGATAGATAGATAGATAGATAGATAGATAGATAGACAGACAGACAGACAGACAGATAGATAGATAGATAGATAGATAGATAGATAGATAGATAGATAGATAGATAGATAGATAGATAGATAGACAGCTATAGATAGATAGATAGATAGATAGATAGATAGATAGATAGATAGATGGATAGAAAGCTGCAGATAGATAGATAGATAGATAGATAGATAGATAGATAGATAGACAGATATATAAATAGATAGATAGATAGATAGATAGATAGATAGACAGATATATAAATAGATAGATAGACAGCTATAGATAGATAGATAGATAGAAAGCTGCAGATAGATAGATAGATAAATAGATAGATAGATAGATAGATAGATAGATAGATAGATAGATAGATAGATAGATAGATAATTTCTGATGGCATGGTGATTGTTGGTGCAAAATGGGCTAGAATTTACTCACAATGGTGTAATAAATATAAAAACATCCAGTGAGCGTCAGTTCTGCAGACAGAAACACCTTGTTGATCAGAAAAGTCAAGGGAGAATAGTCAGCTGACAGAAAGACTGTGGTAACTCAGAAAACCACCCTGTACAGCTGTGATGAGCAGGAGGTGGAGGTGGTGTAATGGTGTGGGGAATCTTTTAGTTTTTTACCCACTTTGGGAACAATTTACCCATCTTCTGAATGACAATGACAATGGGTTCGGTGTTCTTCAGTCCTCTTCCTAGATCTGAATCCAACATGACTCAAATTGTTCCTGAAACGTCATCAGGTGTTGCGTGATTGCATCTCAGAAAAGGAATATTTACAACATCTCGTGGAATCCATGCCACAAAGTGTATTATGAATATACAGTCACTCTGAATAAGACCATATGCTAAATGTCATGCATATCAATGTAAATAAATAAATAAATAATAAATCTAATAAAAAAAAACATTATTTAATGTGCACTGGGGAAACCTGATGTGTAAAATATTTGAAAAAAAAAAAACTTTAATAGGTCTATGTGTTAAAATAAGGCACGATAAAAGAGAAAAAGCAGGGTAAGAAGGTAGGAAAACACAATAGTAATAGATGTTTTTTCAATGCACTTCCTTCATACTGCAATATACAGATGTGATGCCACTTTTGCAGGGTTTTATTACATTTAATGTCATTACATTGTCAAATTTTAAAGCTATAAAGCAGGGCCAGGGTCAGTGCCATTTCACTGCCAAGATCAAACCATGATGCATGTTCACGACCCATCATGTCCTGACCTAGGTTAGAGCTGTGCGGCATAAATAAAGGTTCCGTGTTAGGAGGCCGGACCACAGTGCATTTCTTGTAAGCTACACAGATCAGGCCCTGATCCTCCTGTTATAAAACACATAAGCCTCCCCACAGGTTTAACTGAGAGAGGGAGACAGTGACATCTACTGGCGGCTTAAACTCATTACACTATGTACAAACGCATGTAATTTAATACGTTTTTCAATACTCATTAAACGACTTACACTGTATGCTTTTCTCTAAAATATGAACAATAATGCATCTATGTGATAAACTGGAGGTAAAATCAGTAAAAGGCCGTATTCGTACTAGTAGTCCTGTGCGCTGGGTGACGTCACGTCACTGACGCTTGACAATGACAATGGCGGCTGAAGGCAGCAATGGAGCTCAGGAGGAGAGAGAGATGCTGCTGAAAGACGGAGGACAGGAGACGGAGGAAACACAAAGCACGAAAAACAAACAGGGCAAACTGGTTCTGTATCACTGGACTCAGTCGTTCAGCTCGCAGAAGGTAAGAGGTTCTCATATTTACAGTCAGCATCACTGAAGGCCAGCGCTGCTGAAGATGAATGGGTGCAGAAGCGGAGCAGGGAGGCTTAGTTCACAGTGCAGCCAGAGGTATTATTCACTAATCATAACGATGTAGAATCACCACAGCATAACACAGCATAACAGCATACTGTAATAGCATCAGTAAGTTGCAGCAGTTCTGCATGTGTTCAGTATGTGACTTCAATCGTACTGCAAAGGTTAAACTCTCATAACGTGCATATTAACATATAGTATAATATACACTGAAGAATATGACCTATGAAACAGACGAAATAATCTATTGTAGATATGAAATAATGAAAATAAGATACAGAATAATTATTAGTAGATAGGGAATAATTAATGATAGATGCTAAATAATAGGCATGGTAGACACTAAACGACTCATAGTAGATACTGAATAATTAATAGTTCTTACTGAATCAGTCATAGCAAATAATAATTCATGGTTAATAATACTTCATCATTTATAGTGGATACTTATAATTAATAGTATGTAGTAAATAAGTAGATAGTGTAGTAGATACTAAATAATTCATAGTATACACTGAGTAATTCAATTCAGATACTAAATGCTTAATAGTAAACACTTAATAATTATACCTAAACTGAATACTTCACAGCAAACATTAAATGATTCATAATAGATACTGAATACTTATTACGTACTTATACGTATTCAGTATCTATTCAGTATCAATATCAATTCATAGTAAACAATTCATAGTAAATTCACTAAACAATTCATAGTAAAAACTGAATAATTCATAGTAGATACAGAATAATTCATCGTAAAAACTGAATAATTCATAGTAGATACAGAATAATTAATAGTAAAAATGAAATACTTCATAGTAGATACAGAATCAGTTACCAAATATAATTCCTAGCGGATACTGAATAATTCATAGTACTTACTTAAAAATGTATAGTAGAGACAGAATAATTCATAATAGAGACTAAACTTATAGACTAATAGTGGTTATCAAATCACTCATAGTAGGTACTGAATAATACAAGTGGTTACTGTATAATTTGTAGTAGACACAAAATAATATAATAATACATGATCAGTCAAACCTAGATTGGAACTGAATTCAGAAATGTCACTAAGGATGTAATGTTGACACAAAGAAAATACATACTGTTCAGTAAAAACCCAGCTCTTCATGAACTGCAAAACTAAATGCAACATGTGAATCAGTTATAATGCATCAATGCATCCCACCCCATATGTAAAACCACACCTCACCCATCATACAGTTAGCAGCTCAAAGTGCTTTACAAACAAGTGATAAAACCTAACCATAAAAAACAACCCTATAAGTAATATTGAGCTTTAATTGAAATAAACACACTGTAACGTAGAGGACTCTAAGGACAGCACCTGTTGTTTGTGTGTTTTTAAGGTGAGGCTGGCGATTGCTGAGAAAGGACTGAAGTGTGAAGAGTATGATGTGAGTTTGCCACTGAGTGAAAATAACGAGCCCTGGTTCATGCGCCTGAACCCCACGGGAGAGGTGCCTGTGCTGGTCCATGATGACCAGGTCACCTCTGACCCCACACAGATACTGGACTACTTGGAGCAGACCTTCCAGGATGGTAAACACACTAAAACTAACATACTGACATTTCACTGTGTGTGTGTGTGTGTGTGTGTGTGTGTGTATGTGTGGAGGTGGGTGGTATGCCAAAGCATACTTGATAATAAGTGAAATATGGGTATTACTTCTACAACACTGTGTGTGGTTTTATGCATAATGCTGGTTCTGGTTGCACAGAACACTTACAGTTCAGTCAGTCCATGAGCTGTTACCACCTGAACCCCACTGTATTTGTTGTCTTTTGCTCTTTGTTGACTTGATTTATTCATGTTTGTGTCAGTACAGTCAGAATAGAGTCTTTTCTTTTAGTTTTTTTTCTGTTGACAACATTTGTGTCTCCATTTTAAGTTCAGCATGTGCAGGAATGTGGAAAGTGACAGAAACACTATGGTGAGTGCTAATGTAAGATTTATTTTGGAGACTAGCTTCTTAACTGTCACTGGTTTTTATAGTCTATAGTAATAGTTTTATAGTTTTATGAGTTTTTCTTATCATATTCCTGAAAAAGGAACGTTACCCTGTGCCAGGTTGAAGAAAGACCTCTGATGTGGGCCTATTTTCATTTTTCCCTGTGAACCAGAGAAGACCCTACGGTTGATTCCAGAATTGGGCAGTACGTATTATCACAGAGTGCAGCACTACAGAGAGCTGCTGGACTCGCTGCCCATGGATGCGTACACGCACGGCTGCATCCTCCATCCGGAGATTACTGTGGACTCTCACATCCCAGCCTATGCCACCACTCGCATATGCGGTAAGGCATAGAGGTCACATGCAGAAACTTTCTAAATAACGTGTGCACACTTACTATGACACATGACACCAGTCAAATAAAGCACTGACACTGTACAAGCACCCCTAAAAAAGGGCTAGCTACGCTCCTGGGCTTCACATGGGCAATAAGCCAGCCCTTCAACCGCTTTTACAAAGCCTTCACTCATTAGCTGTTTGGTCATACTGCTGAGTCATGATTAAGGAGGTCACTTGCGGTTTGACTTGCGGTCTTTATTAGTGTCAGGTTCACTATTATCAGAAGTAGCAGATGTAATCGTCTGTGTTGTAGGAAGGTGTAGGTGTCCAACAGTTAGAGCTGTCTATACTAACATTAACGCCAGCATCAGGTGCCTAAGGAGCTGTAACAGCAGTATTTGCATTTCTCTGCTCAAATGTTCAGACAATGTTCAGACAATCTATCAATGTTTACACCAAAGAACCTTGTCTTCACACTGTGGCGACACTTTTGCCTCATCGTATAACAACATGGAATAGTCCATCGGGCTAGATTGTAAGCATATTCTCTACCATGGCAAAAAGCAAAATGAGAAAAAAAAATCAGAAAATCACATTGTCTGATTTTGAAAGAATTTATTTGCAAATCAGACAATGTGATTTTCTGATTTTTTTTTCTCATATTGTCTCTAGTAGTTGAGGTCTACTGTTTTTGTTTATTGTTTAAGTGCATCATAAAACAATACCAGATAGTTAAAACTTTAAAGACATTCACATTAGTTGGATAATCAGAGATCAGAAGGAATCACATGGACAAAAGCTCAATTTCTTTGTCTAATTCTTTGCCCTACCACAGCACAGATTGGCAGTATGGAGTCGGAGCTGAAGAAACTGGCAGAAGACTATCCGGAGCTTAAGGATGCTTATATCGCAAAGCAAAGGCGCCTGAAAGTAAGTACTGAAAATAAACAAGCCCTGAATGTAAGACCAGTTTGAACTAGTGAACACATGAATAGTAATAAACTTTACATTTTGGTAAAAAAAAAATTGTAATCAGTAATACCATTTAATAATAAATGTTTCCATTGCCATGTGAACAGCTTTCTGAATGTGCACAATGCAGCGCATCCAACAATAAAGGCAGCAGGAGATTCTTTTTTTCTGTGGTAGAAACATGCTGATCCATTTCACTGCAAGGAATGTGGGCATGCACGCTACTAGTATACATGAATGAACTTAAGATTTGTCTCGACCTGTTCAGACAAAGCTGTTTGACCATGATAATGTGAAGTACTTGAAGAAGATTCTGGATGAGTTGGAGAATGTTATGGATCAGGTGGAGACAGAGCTGCAGAGGAGAGCAGAGGAAACACCAGGTAGCACAATTCAGATGGAACTCTAATAGCATATAGTGTAATTACTAATTAGTGTTAATTGCTATTTTTTTTTTCATATTAATTCTGTATTATTTCCTTTGTACACTCACCGGCCACTTTTAGAAACATCTACCTTGTATTTCCATTTACTGGCCACTTTAAAGCCTCCATTGTTTAGCTCCACTAAATAGGTGTACAGTTACAGAGTATAGCTCTACCTGTTGCTACAGTTTATGAGCCTACTTCTACCACATTTATCATTGACCACAGGACCGCTGTTGACCTGCCATTATGTGATGAGAATGGTCACACCACAAAGGTGGAGTTACAAGGGAAGGGTTTCTGATTTAGTGGCCAGTGAGTGCATAGTGGTGTGCATTCTGCTTACCCATCTATCTCTTTCTCACACTGTGTAGAGGAGGGCAGTCAGCAGGCCTGGTTGTGTGGGGAGTTTTTCAGCATGGCCGACGTCTCCCTCGCTGTGACTCTTCACCGACTCAAATTCCTGGGCCTGTCTCGCCGGTACTGGGGCAACGGCACGCGGGTCAATCTGGAGACTTATTATGAACGAGTCCTGGAGCGGCCCACTTTTCGCAGGGTTCTTGGACACGTCAATAACATCCTGATATCCGCTGTGCTGCCCACTGCATTCAGAGTGGCCAAGAAAAGAGCACCGTCTTTTATAGGCACCACTTTACTGATCGGATTGCTGGGAGGGGCTACATATTTCGCTTTTCACTACTTTAAAAAGCGCCTGCTGGTGTCCTGAAGCAGTGACGGTGGTTCATTTCACATTGTTTTTCCTTTTGGCTTCTTTGGTTTAATAAGGGAATCTATGCATACAGTTGTGTAGATTGTTGCACAATAAGCACTTTCTTTTCATTAGGGCTGGGTATGAAATTCAACAGTTTGTAGGTTACCGACTAAATTACTTTAATGCTACTCAGTATCAAAACATTTATCAGCATCTTCTATTTCAAAATCTGGGCTTCTGCTAATTATAATGTGCATATTGTTGCTGTCACGCAAACCCACGTATTCTTTAAATCTCTACTTCACAGAAAAAGGAAAAAGCTTCTTAACTTTTAATGGAAGTCAATCTAAACTTTTGACTTTACTCCAAGTCATTTTGGACAATTTCTATTGGTTCATTCATCAGGAAATTGTGACAAAATGTAAAGAACAACTGCCATATTTACATTATGCCATAAATGCAGATATAATGATTTTACATGACCACAACGATAAGCATGTTTAGCTTGCAACATTAGCACTACTTGCTTTGTCTGCAGTCTGTTGCAATCAGTAAATACACATTTCTGGCTTCAGTTTGTAGCTTAGAAATATAAATAACACTCTAAATGTAGGTATTGCAATATAAACTGAGTTGTGTGTTACAGTCTCTTATTAGGGTTGAATATTAATAACTCTTTAAATGTAGGTATTGTGATATACACTGAGGTGTGAGCTCTCATTTTTCAGGGATTATTATCAGCATTCTGGAAAGCTTGTCCAACCTCATAACTGTAGTTTACAGTAGAACACATAAGTGGGTGGAGAGGACAATTGTTGCCTGTGTTTTTTATACAGAGCAACTGTAAACAGTAGAATGGGACACACACAGTCATTATGGAGTTAATTGTGACAGCTTTGAACAGCTTGATGTGCTCTGCTAATGATAGAAAATCATCATTTGTGCTGTTTTTTACTTCCATCTTCAATTGTGGACATAATCAATATAGTGACCTTCCTTATTATGTACAAAATGCTTAAAATATCATTTATAATAGAAGTACATTAACAAATACATTTCAGGGCACATTTTCAATGTATTTGATTAGATCATTAATAAATAGATATGTTACACAACTGTATGGACACAGCATGGCAAAAGTACAATGTAATAAAAGTGTTACGCAGTTGTACAGTTGTTTTCTTTTACTGAATATCTGTATTTTTATTTTTTATTTTTTTACAGACAATGTGATGTTTCCAGTATTTGCTGGTATTTTAATTAATAATTGAGGATTATGAACGAGCCAAATTCCGCTGAAAGCTTAAATTCCTTGGCGTGACCAGCTTGGTCCTTTACTTTTTTCACTCTGAAATTGTACAAAAGTGATAAAATAATCTTAAGGTGTATGTGATATGCCATAATTTTACATATTTGAATTTTTCTGCCTTCAACTTTGTCCCTGCTTAGTAAAAACCAAGGTCAGTTGAGCACGAAATGAGGACCCAGCCGCACCGGCTGGTTAAGTCATGGTGCCTGATACCATGGTGCCTGATCTTTCAGAGGTCTTTTGGAGTGCATGCCATATCAGATCTGTTGTGGCAGCCTAAGGAGGACCTACTCAATATTAGGCTGAGGTTATTGCTGATCAGTGTATACTGCCATGCACTGTATGGCCATTAGGTGGCAGAAGAACCAAATCCCCTTCAAACCTCCCATCTGCAGTTATGTTCAGCATGGACAGTGCATGTGTCCGGCCATGCAGCTGGCCAAACACACCGCCCTCTGGATCCACATGGTTCATAGTCTATTGTTTCACTGATTGGACTTGACATCTTACTATTTGGTTGTTTAAAACTGAACAGGTGTTTTGCAGTAATTGGACGGGGTGCTCCTCATCATCCAAAATCGCCACAGCATATTTTCCATCACAGTCATTCAGGAATCTGAATAATTTCATTACAGTTGGTGTGGATCCAAGAAAGTCAAATATGTTTTGCAAGCATACAGAGAGAAGTAGTCTGCAGAGTGTAAACCTCGACGTTCCAGTGCAAAGCACCAAACCTTAGACTAAAGAATAACAATAATGTGCAAAAGGGGGGCCAAAAAAAGGGATACTGCACTGAGAGTCTGAACCTTGTGAGAGTTTCCAGGGCAGAGCTGTCACACAGACCAGCTTTTCACTCTTCTTATAACTCAAACACAAGAGATTACTGTAGTAAATCTTGCAAATTATAATGGTTCATTCGGATATTCTGCAGTAAGAGTAACAGGTGATGCAGAAAGTAGAATCTGATGACAAAAGTATACACTACATAGTCAATCATGCAGTGAAGTGTGCATCATTAGTTTTGCACTCAAACTAAAAGACTGCATGCGCTCTAAATTACAACATTGTCCTATTCAAGAAACTCACTTCGGCCTAATCTTAATACACAACTATTTCTGCTATTTATTTCCTAAATTAAACTTAAACATAAATTAAACAAAACATAACTATCCATTCCAAAAGAAGCAAATATTTGTGCAAGTTACTCTTGTCATATTTAAATGGCTTATCGAGGATGTGTTGGCTTAGTTTAGCTTTGGGGGCAATGGTGGCTCAGCGGTTAGAACACCAGGCTATTGATATCAGACTTGTGGGTTTAATACCTGGGCTTGGCAAGCTGCCACTGTTGGGCCCTTCACCCTCTTTGCTCCCCGGGCGCTGCAGCAATGGCTGCCCACCGCTCCGGGCATGTGTGCTCACTGTGTGTGTTTGATCACTATAGTCGTTCTTTTTACATTAGTTTATGTCCTGTATACCAGCGTGTATAATCCAGTGCACTAGCATACAGGTGGATGAGAGTAAGCCAGCACAGTTTGAGCCTGCAGTTTTCATATGTCTGAATATGTCATATGTGCTGAATAACTGAAAGGAAACCAGTTCACAGAAGAATTAAGTATGATTTTTAAATGACAAGTCAAAAAAGAGTAGTGGTGCTCACGTGCACACTCATTTTATAAATGTATAATTTCCGACACATCCAGGCTATTAATGAAAGGCTTGTGGGTTGGATACCCAGGCTCGGAATGCTGCCACTGTTGGGCCCTTGAGCAAGGCCCCTTACCCTCTCTGCACTGAAGTTGGCTGCCCACCGCTCTGGGTGTGTGTGTGCTCACTGCCCCTAGTTCACTAGTGTGTGTGTGTGTGTGTGTGTTCACTACCACAGATGAGTCAAATGCGGAGGACACATTTCACTGTACATAGTACAGTGACAAATACTTGCACCTTTACCTTTACTTTTACAATGTTTAAAGTGACCAAGGCTAAATTAAAAGACTAATTATGAAATAAATCTATCATTGTGGTGCAGTTAGTGGCTACCTAATTTACAAAAGTGAACATTCTGTATGTATATCAGCACAGCACTGTAAAAAAGCACTGTAAAAAAGTATAGATGACTGACATGTCTGTGAGGCAGTGCAGTTATGATTACTGGTGTAGCTGGTTTAGCCATTGCCAAGCTGGTCAATTTACCTACCAGTAAAAAATGGGTGTAGCTAACGGGCATGGTTGGTGGCAGTGGGGTGACTGGTGCAGCTGTGATTAGCTGAGTAACTAATGTAAAGTATGATGGCTAACTCACCAATTAAATCATTTAATATCAGGCTTAAGGCTAAATTCAGATTTCTTCAGTGCTGCTCCAGTGAAATGGAAGTAAGCTTGTTCACGAATGCTTGCTGAAAAAGCTAGTGTGACTGAAGCTAGAAATCAGGCGTAGTCAGTAGTCTATGATAGACTTGCTTATGTGATTTATGACCATGTATGACACTGTTAGCTGTGCACAACACAAACAGTGATGGAAGCTTTATAAAAGCATTTTATATATGATTTTCTGATGTGATGTTCTTTAATAGGAGGGTTACATTGCTACTCTGTGCTAAATTTGGACTAATGATCGTTATGTTAACAATTCCTCTGTAGTGGCAGAGATACTAAAAGTAGTGCAAGAAAAGTGAGCCAAAACAGGCAAGCGTTTATCTGCAGCAGGTTTGGTCTTTTTTGCTGATGCAGTCAGTTTGTCAGAACTGCTGCCCAGTTCCAAATGTGTATATTCACCAACCGATTTCACCTCAACAATTTAAAAGCTTAGAAATCCAGTGCCACTTCTTAAAAGTCACAACACACCAGGCTTGTTTGAGTATATTTCTCAGGAGATATCGACTTGCTTGCAAATTATTTGTAATTATTTTACTGTAAAAAAGGGCCAGCTTTCGAGAAAGCTTTCAACTATAATAGTAGCCTCCCAAAAATGAGCTGTGTTTGCGTACCTCGAAAGAGAGCAGAGCCGGCTTTCACATTTCAGTAATAAAATATCATAGGGCCGGTGTTCTGAGCCTTAATGCGTAGTTTATGAGCTGTGGAAACACAAAATGTGATTGTATGCGCACATTGCAGTTGCGTTAAGGCACATTTTGCACTGCACTGGCGGGCATTTCTGAGACAGCAGACTTAAAGCAGCATTATGTAGCATTTTTACTTTAAAATAACAGCTATAAAATCATGTTGGTGCTCCATTGACCTGTAATAGGGAGAGTTGCATTGCTATTATTGCGACTCTGGGCTCAGCACACCACAAACTGCACTATGTAACCTGTAGCAGGAAAACGCTTGTAAAATGCATGTGAAAGTATATCAGCAAAGCACTACACACTGAGTGTAAAAAGGTGTAGATGACTGTCATGTTTGCGAGGCAGTGCAGTTATCATTAGCTATGTGTAGCTGGCTTTATCAATTACCAAGCTGGCTAATTCACTACCAGTAAAAAATGGGTGTAGTTAACGGACATTGTTGATGGCAGTGGGGTGACTGGTGCAGCCGAGTAACTAATGTAAAGCATGATGGCTAACTCACCATGAAAAGCGGGTCCTGTAGTGCAAATTCCATTTGCTGACAGTAGGGGGGCCCAGGAGCAAGAAATACCAATTCTCCTGTAATGCTGTTTTAAAGAAAACCTAGTAAACAAACTGTGTCCTCCATTGCAGTTTAAAGATATTTGCCATTGCACCCATGGATGCTGACTTGGGTTAAGCAGAGGGTTTTTTTGAACTTATGTCCCTGTCAAATGACGTTCCCATAAAAGCAGGAACTGTGAGAATACGATACATGTGTTTAAAAAAAAAAAAACAGGACAGTTTTCCTCAGTTCCTCTCAATACAGAGCATAAACTACCAGAATAAAATGAGCTATAAAGAGAATTTAACCTCTACAATGAATTGAATGCAATCTTATGCTGTGCAGGTGTTCTTGTCTGCCTTAGAAAACTGACATGAATGAATGATGCTGAATGATGCTTGGACTGAATGGGCAGGACTGGTTGACAGCCTACATTTTTCTTAAAGCTTGCCAAACAGAAGCATAAACTAGTCCAAATGTGACTGTGAAATCAATATTCGCTCATATGACCATTGAATTTTCTGCTCATCAAACTATCTATCCTGTTTGGTGGCACAACTTATTTACAAAGTACCTAAACATTAACACGAAACCCTATGATTTTGCCATTTCCATTCATATGATTGTAAATCTATTAAATCTGCAGGAAAAAAAACCCCGAGTTAAACACACACATAATGAAAACAGCAAAGAGGATATAGCAACCCTGCATTTTAATTTCACTTAAATAATCACTATTGCCACTGTTTTCAGACTGTTACAGCAGTTTCACACATAGACTAGTGAGTTGATGGAGGTGATCCTTGAGCAAAAAACACAAAAGCATCACTGGGTTATATGAATAACTCAGCAGATGAAACTACAGTGAATCATGGGACTTTTAAGTCATTTTACATTGACAAGTCACCAAAAGACCATCCTCTGTATTTTGGGAGGTTTGGAAACACAATTGTTTTAGTGTTTTTAAAAATTGGAATGCAACTTGGGCACTGGAATATGACGTCAAGCAATAACACAAGATCACACAATAATGAGTTACAGTCTTTATCTAAACAGTCAATAACCCAGACACTGGGTCACCAAAACCATAACTATCCAAAGACTATCCAGCGATGTGGGAAAAAAAAAAACTAAAAATTAATCCACTGGCTCAACCAAGCATCTGGGTAGACAAAAAACAACCCAGCAGTTTTAAGAGTGCACTCTTACCACTCTTACCACTTTCCATTAAAATGTCCCTAGAGCCAAATATCATGACAAAAGACATGTCTGCAGATAACAAGGAGAGCTAATATAAAATGGCAAAATTCCTAGCAGTTAGCTTGATGCTAACATAACAGGGCAAATCCTTGTCACCAGGCTAGCGGAAATTAGCATCATTTTAACAAACAAAACAAAAGCTGTTTCAAAGTGAATTACGAGGTCTGTGTGTGAAACGCTGCTGTGTAACGGCATGCTTGATGGGCTCATGGTCATCATAAAGCAGGAGTTCTGAACAGGTGGACTTTGGTTTATTCTAAATGAATTGTATTGTGGACCAAGAACAAAACCTTGGGGAGGAAAAACAACTCTTCCTAATCCGTGTAAACTTTGCTCTATAACAACTATAAACTCTATAACAACAGTGACATTACTAAGACTCGCAGTAACAAAAAACGCTTTGCTAATCGACAGTAGTGGGCAAAATCTAATTCATACCTAGTGCGACAGTGGACTATTCACATTGACCTATGTTCATAACTAATACCACTGTGAAAAGCCTGTGTGCTTAATTTGTCCAAATGTTTGCGGACTCCTCCTCTTATGAATGCTACTTCAGCTACTTTAAAGCCTTAACACTCCAAGGCTTATTACACAGTAAGGTGTATTACTCCTACAGGGGACTACAGGGACTTCTGTACAAACTGGTGGGGCTATTCACTGGTAATAGAAGTTTGTAATAACACTTTTGTCCCACCAGGGGTTAAGTTGCACCCATTGCTGACAAAGATGTGCAAATGCATCCACACAGCTCATCTGGTCCCTGTACAGTCCCTGTATAGTTAATAGCTAACAGCTCTGGAGCAGACAGACATGAACCTATTGGCACCATAACACCAAGTGGACCAGTAAGATGCATATTTGAGTACCCCTGGGACATAGCGTCTGTATCTGGTCTCAATCATACTTAGTCTGTCCTTGCTCAGCTCTGGAGCAGCCACTTTACACCACTGCACAAACCACACCCTGTATTTCACCCCCCCCCCTTTCCTGAAACAGCCAATGAGAGCAGTGGTCATTAATATGTAAAATCAATAGTCCCAAAACACAGTGTTATTGGATTTATATGCTTCAGAATCATTTTTCATTGGGCACAAGGAGCTGTAATCTATTGGGAACAAATAGCAAATAATCCTTTCCATAGTCTCAGACAGAAATAGCTTGCATATTATTGTTATTGTTAGAATGGTTCTTGACATTTGGCATAATACATGACCGGTCTCTAGCTACGAAGCAACTGTAGCTATTATCAATCATTATAAGGCAAAACATGATACCATTAGTCCATTGTTGTGCCTCACCCACTGGTGCTCAATGACATCATCAAAAAATCTGATAATGTTTTAGAGACTGCAAATGTCAATAGAGGTAGATGATCTTAGGCAAATGAACAAGGTAGGAACATGACTCTTTGATTTGAGATGGAAGGAAAATTCATTATTTTGCTTTAAGGATTTGGAAAGGGTGATGAGCACTACTCAACTTCTATCTCGAAGCAAAGTTGGTGTCCTCTGGAGGTGGAAACTCCCTTGTAGACAGACGATGAGGAGGGAGGGAACGAGAGAGAGAAAGAGAGAGTTTGGCTCAAAGAGAAAGGTAAACATCATCCCACTGCTCAGAGCTGCGGCTGTCCAGTCTTAGAGTGGGTGGGGTTCATGGAAAGTTCCAGGGAGATTTTGCATGGCAGTGCATGTTGAGGGAGAAAGGGAGAGCGCAGGAGAGAGTGTATCCCTGTTCTCCATGGCAATGTGTGAGTTACAGTCCTTGAAGTGTTTAACAAGATCTATGCTAATATGGGTACAAGAACATCTGCAGACTTTTTCACCTGACCTCTGCAGGCTCCGCCCACAAATGTATTCTTCTGTAGCTGCTGTTATGACCTTGACCAAGCTTTAAAAAATGCTGGCAAAAGTCCCAGTTAACCCTAATGCGAGACTGTAACTCACACATCAGTTTATATCACAATACCTACATTTAGAGTGTTATTAATATTCAACCCTAATGAGAGACTGTAACTCACACCTCAGTTTATATCACAATACCTACATTTAGAGTGTTATTAATATTCAACCCTAATGAGAGACTGTAACTCACACCTCGGTTTATATCACAATATCTACATTTAGAGTGTTATTAATATTCAACCCTAATGAGAGACTGTAACTCACACCTCAGTTTATATCACAATACCTACATTTAGAGTGTTATTAATATTCAACCCTAATGAGAGACTGTAACACACACCTCGGTTTATATCACAATACCTACATTTAGAGTGTTATTAATATTCAACCCTAATGAGAGACTGTAACTCACACCTCGGTTTATATCACAATACCTACATTTAGAGAGTTATTAATATTCAACCCTAATGAGAGACTGTAACTCACCTCACACCTTTATATTCATTAGGCCTGAATATTAATAACACATTTTACACTGTACATTGTCCGGAAATGTTAATGTGAACCCAGCATTGACACTAACTTGTATGTGTAAACAACTCCTATGTGAACGTCTGACTTATGTATGACAGCACATCCCTTCTTTTTCCAGTAATCTAACTACAGTGGTGACGATTACTATACGGATACTGTGCCAGTAGTACGTCAAAAGTTCACTAGGCTCCTGTTGCATAAGGCTCTGATATCAGTCTAGGAAGGGAAAACAAAAACTACACATGTTTTTCTGAGCTTTTGTCAAATTGAATGTGATCACACATTTCCCTTTAGTCTCTAGTAGAAACAGTGAGTTCTCTAAAAGGGCCCATATCCTACATTTGCCTGCTTTTTATTTTTTCCCTGAGGTTCACATCCCAACCTATTGACCACTATCTCTTTATTCCTTAGAATAAAGGGCTGTGTTTGTTGCTGTGCTATTGAAGATATATGTAAGATATATGTAAATGAGCTCTGTTCTGATTGAGCGCCCTATATTGTGCCTGGTTCATAAAACAGTCTTGGGTGATATACACTGGGCAACTCCAGTGTGAATGGGTGGAGCTAAACTGCTACAGGTTGATACACATATATAAGTGCCTTTGTTTTTGTGAGATCACAAATAGCATAACATCAAAACAGACTATTTTCACAGCTCAGTTTTTATATATATTCCTATATATTTAACATATTCTCCTTTACTTCAAAATAGAGGAGCATTCTGTTTTCCACAATGTGGGCCCACTTATACAAACTGGTTCCATGTAGAGGCATTTTGAGAAAGAGAGACTATTCTTCCAGAGAGGCTTTCACACTGTGTTTTATGGTATTTGCTGATTGAACTGTTCAGCCTGTCCCACACTGTTGACAGGAGACCTCGAACGGCCCTCCTGCAAAGTTTGCACATCACGGCTTTATGATGAAATCTGCTGCCATCGTCCATCTGACCATGTGCTTCTCAAATGTTTAGACAGTCTCAACATAAACACAAGCACAGAGGCCAGCTAGCGCTCAGCTAAACCCCAACACAGTCAAGTCCTGCTCAGCCAGACAGGCTCATCCAAGCCAAGCACACAGGCTCATTTTAATGAATATCCTGGAAGCCTGAGATGGATTGGGTCACTAAAGCTTGCAAACTGTTGGACTATGGCACATGTATATCTATTTAATGGAATATAAATATTGTAATTTAAGGTGGAACAATATATATGGTGAAAAAGTAGCCGAATATGGAGCCAACTCGACATTATCACACTGTTATAAAATGAATGTACTGATGGCAGAATTAAATGAAAATGTTGTTATTAAATGAAGATGGTTTCATTACTTTCTTTCCACTTCACTTGAGTGATCCAATTACAGAGAAACATGGTGTCCACAGTAGGACCTATCACAGGTTGAAGTTGGCTCATTATTTGCCTGCTTCTTATTAGGATTTTACACTCCATGGTAAATGGTGCAGTAGTTATATTCTGGCACCTGCCTGCATTATTTCTAATAAAGTGGAACAGAACTTAAAAAAAAGAAACAGGTGAATAACGAGGAAACAATATAATCATATCATCGTATCATAATCATCTAATCACATATTGGTAACGATTCACTTCTTTCAGAAAATTCACCACATCTCCTAGAAATCTGTTCCAGTCACAAATGCTTTGGGATTCATGTTTATCTCTTTTGCTTGGACTGAAGCAACACAAAAAAAAAACAGCAAAACAATTCAACTGATATCATTCCACACAGAACAGGCCAGATAAAATGAATGACAACTTCTCAAAATGGTAAGAAATTATTGGATTTCAATCTTGTGATACTTAATACTCTTTTGTATTTGAGCCAAGTACCAACTACCAAAGCATTTTGGAGTGTCAGAAAGCTGGATCTCCTTCAGGGGTCATGAATCTACAAGACATTTTTAGGAGAAGTGGAGCATGTTCTGAAAGAATTGCCAATATGTTTGGCTATGACTGTACATAATCAAAATCAATGTACAAAATGCATTATCCCAAGTCATTTTGGATGTTTTTATTGGTTCATTCATTATGACAATCTGAGACAATGGCAACTGGCAAACACAAATCAATGGCAAAACTGGCAACAGGAATGGTGTACATGTACTGTGTATTTATAGATTGTCTGTCTTTCATGGCCCCAAAGGTAGTTCCTCAAGTTCATTATGCTAATTACATTATACAGTAAACGGTCTCTGCTCTTCCTACATTGCAGGCATAGTGCTGACCAATAGACATGAACAAACAGGTATTCCAACTGATCCAATCACATGAAGTGGAGTACTACCAAATAAAAACTGGGAGCTACACAGTAAAAGTGAATAGAGTGCCCCCTATTGGTGTTCTGTTTTTGTGTCTGTTCAAAACAGAATATCTGTTCATTCATTGGCTCTCATGCTTCTGCACAGTGTGTGTGTTCTACATGGACTTTAAGTGTGTGTGTGTGTTTAGTCTCTGTGTCTCCTTTCACTAGTGTGTGAATACTCGTGTGTTTGCTGCACAAACAGGCCGAAGCTGTCAGTGTTGAAGCTCTTTGATCTGCACAGGCTCGGGGCATATGAGGATGCAGAGAGTAACATACACAAACCCAGCTCAGTGTCAACTGCCAACACACACCAAACCACTCCTCCCCCCCAAAAAAAACAGCTTGAAAAAGATCTATAGTATTAATATTGTAATAATGGATTCTTTTGAGAATGTAACTGTACCACTAGGAGGAGACTACACACATATTATAGGTTAAAGGTTAGAGGGATATAAAGACCCCAGCATTGAGCTGTGGAGCAGTGGAAGAACTGGGTTCTGTGGAATAATGGTGCTCCATCTAATACTTTTGATATGAGTTGAAGAGTTGGGGTGAGGTTGGGTGGTGATCAATCAAATCAAATCCTCATAACAATTCTCAAAAATCTAGTAGAAAGCCTTCCCTGGACAGTAGAGACAGTCACACCAACCCTACAACTGAGCTGTAGCCATAACATTCACACACTTACCAGACCCACATCATACAGATCCACTTCTTATGCTGACCTGGATGGGGGCTCAGTGTAGCATGGACAAGCTGACCACACACAGTCATGTGCAAAGAGGGCAAAGGTCATTTTGAATAAGACACAAGGGAGATTTCTTCACCCAGAAGGTAGCCATGGAACTCGTCTGCTAAACAAAAACACTTTGTTGCCCATGCCCACCGTCATACATTCACAGTACATTGAAAGATGGGCCGGCCCAGAAAGGAGGTCCATCAACATGGCATCATGAAAAAAGACGACTTACAGTATGTCGTTATCGTAAACCAGCAATTCTTAGTGCTAAAAATACACATTTCACACACTCTTCAAAGAGTTGAACACTGGTGTGACACACATCCCTGCCCCAGTGCACTGTGGTGTTACAGCCATCTCAAGGTTTCTGTTATAGCACTGCGAATCATTTCACAGGCTTTATTAATCAGCCCTATGCAACCTAAAGGCGGTCTTGGTCAACAGAGGCTTTTTTTTTTGGTGTGTGTGTATGTGTGTGTTTGAGTCTATAACTTGACATGTCCTCTGCCAACACACAAAACACTTTCTCCACTTTGCAGCACTGGCAGATATAGGGGCTAATGCAGTGTTCCACAGGGATTTATATTATAATCCATATTTAATATCTATATTTCTATATACTGGAGCCCAACCAATGTGCTTGCAAGTAAAACTGCTGCACTAATGATATCCTCCACCATCCACAAGCAACACTTATCATTTTGGCAGTATCCAGAACAGGGCATCAATCATAACTGTGTTACACACAGCTGCTGTACACACAGCTCACCTCATACACCCACGAATGCATAGCCAGACATCACATCAATCACATCATCAAACTTTGCTGACCACATGACAGTTGTAGGGCTCATCTTCAACAACAATGAGCCAGTCTAAAGGGTAGAAATGAGGCAGCTTGAGTTCTGATGCAAGGCCAACTCTCTCTTCAAGACAAAAAAAGATCGCAGAAGGTTCCTTCTGGTGCCAGAATACCACAATCTTAGTAAATAAGGCTCCATGTTCTGAGGAACCTGAAGTGCAATCATCCTAAACTTCTTTTACAGAAGCATCCTGACCTCCAGCAGCTGTCTGGTATGGAAACCACTTACACAGGAAGGCACTGCAGTGAGTAGTGAAGACCGCCCAGCACATTACTTAAGTATTCCTGACATCAGACATCCACACTAAGCAGTGTGGAGAAAGGAAAGGCCACAGCATCAGGGAGGATATCTCTGTTTACACCTCTCCAGTCTATACACAGGCTACAAAGCGTTAGGCTTGTAGTGTGCTGAGGAGGATCTTTGATGTGATTTTCTGGACACGGAGGGGGAAAGATGAAACACTTTTCCTAGTGGAGCAGGGTAATACAGATGCTGCTTCTAAGGCTACTGCGCCTATACATGATGATAGCACTAATGTTAGCATAGACAGTTTTGACTGTTGCACCCTGTTATGAGCTATAAGTCACACTCGTCAAGGGTCATGTAACAAAGGCTGTGCGATAAAAAAGAGAGGTATTATCTGATATTGTCTTATTTCTTGTTCAGATTAGAACACAAGTACAACATAGACATGTAATAGGATGTTGAACAGGTTTTAGGTGTAGGCGTAATGCCAAAATAACAGGCAAAACAGTCAGCTAACTTATTTCATTAACTAGCTAACTTGGTTAAAAGAAACAGCCAGCTGCACAGGTGAATATATGTAGCTCGACACAGTAAAGTATCCCATAATCACATAATTGTGACTTTGGTTAAAAAGCTAGAAATGCCTAACTACCTAAATACCTGAATACTTAAGACAACTAGTAACCTGTTAGTTCTAAAAGTGTAATGCTAAATGCTACAGGCTAAAATTAAGGCTCAAATCTGGTGTGTGGGGACGGACGGAGCCACAAGCCATTAATCCAAGTCCATTGTATAGGGTGTAGTCAACTGAGGATGTAGTCCCTTTAAAATGGATCAGCATTGTCTGATAAGTGGCCACAAAGTGCTTCATCAGAATGGGGTGAAAACAGGGTTCATTGCCGCTATAATCTTTATTTCAGCAGCAGCGGTGTGTTATCTTTGTAAATCATACTCATTCTTGATATGCTTTGGAAAATAAAAGGACACTGAACACATATCTAATAAAATTTACAGCATGGGAACACATGGTAATACATTTGGATTGATTAGGGTTGAATATTAATAATACTCTAAATGTAGGTATTGTGATATAAACTGAGGTGTGAGTTACAGTCTCTCATTAGGGTTGAATATTAATAACACTCTAAATGTAGGTATTGTGATATAAACTGAGGTGTGTGTTACAGTCTCTTATTAGGGTTGAATATTAATAACACTCTAAATGTAGGTATTGTGATATAAACCGAGGTGTGTGTTACAGTCTCTCATTAGGGTTGAATATTAATAACACTCTAAATGTAGGTATTGTAATATAAACTGAGGTGGAGCTACAGTCTCTCATTAGGGTTGAATATTGATAACACTCTAAATGTAGGGATTGTGATATAAACTGAGGTGTGAGTTACAGTCTCTCATTAGGGTTGAATATTAATAACACTCTAAATGTAGGTATTGTGATATAAACTGAGGTGTGTGTTACAGTCTTTCATTAGGGTTGAATATTAATAACACTCTAAATGTAGGTATTGTGATATAAACTGATGTGTGTGTTACAGTCTCTCATTAGGGTTGAATATTAATAACACTCTAAATGTAGGTATTGTGATATAAACTGAGGTGTGAGTTACAGTCTCTCATTAGGGTTGAATATTAATAACACTCTAAATGTAGGTATTGTGATATAAACTGATGTGTGTGTTACAGTCTCTCATTAGGGTTGAATATTAATAACACTCTAAATGTAGGTATTGTAATATAAACTGAGGTGGAGGTGCAAATTTTCATTACAGTTGAATGGGATTTTTACTAGGTTTCCATAAAGCTGAAAAACTTAGCAACAGTAACCATGAAAAAAACAGATTTGTGGGTGGAGTCTGGACAGTTTAGTTTATGAATAATGTACTAAAGGAAAGGAACCCTATATATTGTTCTATTACCCCTGCTAGACTTCCAGTGATGACTGTCGCTGATTTATTTACTATTTGCTGATTTTGGTTCTCCTTGAGGAGCTTTTGGTCTCAGAGATAAATACAGTTTGTTGAGCTTCCATCCAAAGATAACAGCCATGCTTTCTTGCCTAAACTGGCACTGTGCCCTTGGCTGTGTGCTGTGTTTGGCAGAAAACTCAGACCTTTCATAAGCCTTTCATTACAGCTCCTATCAGTCCATAATGAGGCTAATGACCATGTGGAGTCCGCCTTAAATCAACGGCACACACACACACACACACACACACACACACACACACACACACACACACACACACACACACATAAACTCAATGTGTGGAAAGCCTGGACTATGAACTGCACCCGTGTTAGTAATCCATCAATGTTATGGTGAAAGAGGCCTTAGTGTTGATGTACAGCACAAGCATCAAAGTAGCGACCCTGAGGGGAACAGTATACTGATGTAAAGAGGGAAATTGGGTCAACCTCTAATTGTGCACTTAACCCTTAGAAGTCTAAAAAATGTGTGTTTGAACCATTTCCTGTTTGTAAACTTTCAATCCATCCTACATTAGTGTCTGTAAGCAGAAGAGGGTGGTTTTATCATGATCTGAATTTGATATGAAGTTATTGATTAGTTACAGATTTGAGTTATAAAGAGTATATATGAGTATTTATCGTTGGTACAGTTTTTACAGGGGAGGGGGGTGCATATCCTCTTTTCGTCTAATTTCACATGAGATCATTTTAGGGGAGGGTGTGTGGTTTCTTATCACCACATTCTTTATTATTGAGGTATTTTACCAAAATATTCAATATTAAATTTAAATATTAATTTTGAACATGCAGATTATAGCCAGCATTTCAGTGTCAGATGATGGGAAATCTGTCATTAGGCAATAAAACTGCATCTATGTACTGAATATGTATGAGAAAATACATGCTGGTTAATTATTGTTAATTAACCATTAATTATTAATACAATTAATGTTAATAAAATTAAAATGAATAAATCTGTTAATTATTGATAAAATACTACAAGGACCTGTGTCTACCTACATTGAAATTTCTGTTGTAATGCTATCGTGGCAACGGAAAACACAAGTGCACCTCTGACTGAAAGCAACCTAGGCAGATGTCAACAGTCAGACATTCTTTTCTATCTTGGCCGTGAAAGTGCAGCAGTGCACAAACCCATAGCGTGTGGCAGTTGGCAGCAAACTTGCAAACTTTTACGTCAACAATAAACAGAATACACGCTGCACGATGTGCCATAGAAATAGCAATACACCAAAAGCAGACCGCACCTGGCTCTTAAAGGGAATGGCAAGTGACACACTGATTAGTATATTGCACGTTGTGCCCAAAACACACCCATGATTAATTAAGATGCTTAGTACATGCCTTTGCTGCATTTTGATTGCTAAAATAAGATAAGATAAGATAAGATAGTCCTTTATTAGTCCCGCAGTGGGGAAATTCCCATAGGGCCCTTGGAGGTTAATGCTCAGAAATCCTAGTGTTTAATCCCCTCTGGATCTTTGGTCCAGTCTGATGTGTAGTTTCACATTTCGAAAAGCTCTATTTTGGATGAAGTCTGATTATTTTTCAGACAAACATCAGAGCTTCTTTAAAAACATGCATATCTTTAAAGTTCAAAAGCACATTCCAGGACCTGTGGAGGGTCAGAGCCTGAGGCTTCTCAGCTCAGTGTAAGAAATTTGGTCACTGTCCTAAAAAACAGTGAGATTTCTGGCATAACTCAAAATCTCTGTGACTACATGAGCTTATCAATATCATCTGACATATTTCACTATGTCTAAATGCAGTGACAATTTCAGTGCAAGGTCTTAAAGTTGGAACACGCACATATTTATTACTATGTAAAATGCCTAAAATTACAATCATGCAGATGATTAGAACACAGTTAAAATGGACGTTTGGGGGATCCTGTCATATCTTGTCATGGTCTTGCCATTGGCAACCCTCTAAAGCCTTCAGAAAAAAGAGAGGAGTTTAAAAAGATCTCAGAACACTTCAAAATCAGCCGTTCCATTGCCCGCTAAATCAGATACAAAAGAAACAACTGCCAACATGACCAGGTCAGACTGTCCAAGCAAGTTTAGCCCAACAGCATACTACAAGATGCGTAAGGAAGTCTTCAACAATCCTAAAATGTCCTCACAGGACTGACGGGTAGCTCCTCCAACAGATGATGTCAAAGTACAGCCTAGACCATCAGAAAGAGACTGCACAAGTTTTATTTACCAATTATTATTATATCACAATGGCTTGTTTGTAATTGTTTTGAGATAATTTGATTTAATTTGAGATACTGGATTATAATTTTGATGAGCTATAACATACTGATCAAAAGTAAAACAGAAAAGGTTGAAATATGTCACTTTATGTATGACAATTTACCTTTTTGAATCAAATTAAGAACAAAAATGAACCTTTTCACTATATTCTATTTGATTTTAGATACACTAGTACATTGCTTCCTCAGAAAGACATAACAATCATTTAAAATATTTCTTTAAAGTTTATCTCCCGTAAACTACTTCATGTTTGTGTTTGGCCCAGTGCAATATATTTAATTTAGTATATTTTCCTGTATATTGTCTTCTAGGACATTTAACCAAAGCTTTATCAACACTTGCTGAAGATGTTATTGAAGCATTTTCATTTTTCAAGGGAGTTTACATCAGATTCCATTCCAACCATGCCAACAACAACTGCTGAGTGTTTGAGCTCCCACACTGCTTATGTTCATAGTTTAGCATGTCTGAACCCATTATTTCACCTTTGTTAGCCAAAGCGGCCCTGCAGGAGGGCCATCGCGGAGGCAAGATATTATCATGCTGGTGTTTAAATAGGGCAAGTTGGAAGCTTTGAAACACTATTAAAAAGTTTAATGCATCGCCTCAGAGCTACAGTTTAATGTGGTTTAACAATTCTTCATTGTAGCATTTGGACATCAATTAAGATGGCAGTGAGTTTTATTAACTGGAGGTATTCGCAAAGGAATACAGTCTGTTTTCTCAAAGCCGACTGTGTTCGTCACTTCGGCAATTTAGGACCCAGCTGTTTTCCACTGCTGAATTTATACCACCTTGCTAGGCACTTCACATCTTCAGTGAGCAAGGGGCACAGAGGACAGCAGCTAGTAAAAGGAGAATCACCTTTCTAATTAAAGCAATGTTTTACATGCTTTAATTAATACGTTTTGCAAAGTTGAACAAATGATATGAAAATGTCATGTAAGCAAATGGATAGATAGATAGATAGATAGACAGATAGATCAGCAATGTTAGCCTAGCATCTTCTCCTGCTGTAAACAAAAGAAGCACAAATCACATGCTAAGTGCGTTTAGGCTAACTGACTGCATCTGGGCTCAGGGATCAATCATTCATCAGTTATCAAATAATTTGTTTCTTTAATGCACTGTGAAAACAAATTGTAATTTCATATAAACTATTTAAAGATACAAACTCTCACTAACCACTGACTTTATGTTTATTTGAGTTTATTCTAATGTTATATAGAGTTTTACAGTAAACACACTCACTGACCACTGACTTTATGTTTATTTGGGTTTATTCTAATGTTATATAGAGTTTTACAGTAAACACACTCACTGACCACTGACTTTATGTTTATTAGGGTTTATTCTGATGTTATATAGAGTTTTACAGTACACAAACTCACTGACCACTGACTTTATGTTTATTAGAGTTTATTCTAATGTTATATAGAGTTTTACAGTAAACACACTCACTGACCACTGACTTTATGTTGATTTGGGTTTATTCTAATGTTATATAGAGTTTTACAGTAAACACACTCACTGACCACTGACTTTATGTTTATTTGGGTTTATTCTAATGTTAAATAGTTTTACAGTAAACACTCTCACTGACCACTGACTTTATGTTTATTTGGGTTTATTCTAATGTTATATAGAGTTTTACAGTAAACTCACTCACTGACCACTGACTTTATGTTTATTTGGGTATATTCTAATGTTATATAGAGTTTTACAGTAAACTCACTCACTGACCACTGACTTTATGTTTATTTGGGTTTATTCTAATGTTATATAGAGTTTTACAGTAAACATACTCACTGACCACTGACTTTATGTTTATGTGAGTTTATTCTAATGTTATATAGAGTTTTACAGTAAACACACTCACTGACCACTGACTTTATGTATATTAGGGTTTATTCTGATGTTATATAGAGTTTTACAGTAAACACACTCACTGACCACTGACTTTATGTTAATTTGGGTTTATTCTAATGTTATATAGAGTTTTACAGTAAACATACTCACTGACCACTGACTTTATGTTTATGTGAGTTTATTCTAATGTTATATAGAGTTTTACAGTAAACACACTCACTGACCACTGACTTTATGTATATTAGGGTTTATTCTGATGTTATATAGAGTTTTACAGTAAACTCACTCACTGACCACTGACTTTATGTTTATTAGGGTTTATTCTAATGTTATATAGAGTTTCACAGTAAACTCACTCACTGACCACTGACTTTATGTATATTAGGGTTTATTCTAATGTTATATAGAGTTTTACAGTAAACACACTCACTGACAACTGACTTTATGTTTATTTGGGTTTATTCTAATGTTATATAGAGTTTTACAGTAAACACACTCACTGACCACTGACTTTATGTTTATTTGGGATTATTCTAATGTTATATAGAGTTTTACAGTAAACACACTCACTGACAACTGACTTTATGTTTATTTGGGTTTATTCTAATGTTATATAGAGTTTTACAGTAAACACACTCACTGACCACTGACTTTATGTTTATGTGAGTTTATTCTAATGTTATGTAGAGTTTTACAGTAAACACACTCACTGACAACTGACTTTATGTTTATTTGGGTTTATTCTAATGTTATATAGAGTTTTACAGTAAACACACTCACTGACAACTGACTTTATGTTTATTTGGGTTTATTCTAATGTTATATAGAGTTTTACAGTAAACACACTCACTGACCACTGACTTTATGTTTATTTGGGTTTATTCTAATGTTATATAGAGTTTTACAGTAAACACACTCACTGACAACTGACTTTATGTTTATTTGGGTTTATTCTAATGTTATATAGAGTTTTACACTAAACACACTCACTGACCACTGACTTTATGTTTATTTGGGTTTATTCTAATGTTATATAGAGTTTTACAGTAAACACACTCACTGACCACTGACTTTATGTTTATTAGGGTTTATTCTGATGTTATATAGAGTTTTACAGTAAACACACTCACTGACCACTGACTTTATGTTTATTAGGTTTATTCTAATGTTATATAGAGTTTTACAGTAAACACACTCACTGACCACTGACTTTATGTTTATTTGGGTTTATTCTAATGTTATATAGTGTTTTACACTAAACACACTCACTGACCACTGACTTCAATTAAAAAACACACTCATTCACACATTGTTCTTATTTAGGTGAGCAACTTTCCTCTTCTCTTGGGCACAGTACGGGCTACATCGGGCCAGTGAGTTAAGAGAGTTTCTTCTCACTTACATATAAAGTTAGCTTTTTGTAGATAACAGCTTTTGTTACGTCAGTGACAATATCTTCTTTGTTTTTTTGGTACACGTCTATAATATTTATCCTTTCCAGTGGTTTGTTGATTGAGTTGATTAATAAAAAACACACAGAACACTGATTTGGGTCTACTGAGGCTGATTGTTGTTGTTTTTGCACAAAAACATTACTGCACACAGGCTGTTCGATCCAGAACACGCTTTCTCTTCCCTCTCTCATTCTGAAGGCAGTATGTAAGACAATTTCTGTCTATTCTCTGTGCATTGGCAGGCCGAGACACAGAGTACACAGATTCCTAAGCAAATAAAATGGCAGAGGATTCAGCTAGGATGATCTGCAGATTCTCTGGGGCCACTGAGGACACCAACACACACGCACAAACTCACGCTCTCTCGGAGTGTGTGACTCATACAAACAATACTCATTTACCTTAACCTGTTTATGCAGAGGCTTTAGGCAGAATCTAACATGTAAACAGCACTAAGGGTCACATCTTGTAGCTAGAGGTGGCCGATATGGTTAACATATATATCACAATATTTAAAAACATTTTTTGATACACAATGATTAATACAATATTTTGATACATGGACAGCAGATTTTTAGCTTGCTATTCAGATACTCTCCTATACGTACAGTGCAGATGGTCAGATGGTTCTTCTATATAAAAAAATCTGTCATTTACTTGTAGCTGTTTTGGTTTAAATTCAGACAGGGCAAGAGTGGGACTGTGGGACCAGGATTATTAACTTATTAACCGCCTCAAATGTTTGATTGCATAGCCAAGTACATGCAGTGTATATCAGAGAAGGTAATACAGACACAGGAGCACCCTTAAACACTGGCATCTGTCGGCCAGTGTTTGCGTGCAAGTGGTGGGACGACAGCTCCAGCATCTCAGTTTACCAAAATTCCCTGTGTCCATGAACACCTGGATCTGCAACCTTTATCTAAAGAAAAAAACACCAATTACCAAAAGTTAAACTAAACAGATGAGTTTTCTGCCTAGACACGAAAATTGAGTCCTGAAGGTAAGTCCGGAGTTAGGGGGTGGGGGGTTGAGGGGGGTTACAAGAAAAGGCTCTCTTTTCCAGCTGAAGACTTTTGGATTCTGGGAACAAATAAGAAACTAGCACCCTGCGATCTAAGTAATTGTGATGGTTCACAGGAGCGAGGTTGTGTAGGGCTTTGTACGTCAATAGAAGAATTTTGCAGTCAATACAGAATTTTACTGAAAGCCAATGCAGTGCTGATAGGACTGATATAATCAACTTTCTAGTAAGGTTCTAGTAAGTTCTAGTAAGTTCTAGTAAGGACCCTGTCTGCAGCATTCTAAAGTAGTTGAAGTTTATTGAGGCTCCTGCTGGAACAACCTGACAACAGTGCATTACAATATTCTAGCCTTGAGGTAATAAAAGCATGTACTATTTTTTTTCTGCATCCTGTAGAGATAAGGAATTTCTTAGCTTGGCAAAGTTCTGAAGATGCAGAAAAGCTGTCCTAATAATATCAGCTATATGTTGGTCATAGATGGTCCGAATCAATTATGAATACGATTTTTAGCTAATGAACCAGGAATAACAGAACAATCAGCCAAGTTTAACATTAGGTTTATTTCTTGCAGCTTTTGGACCCAATAGGAGAATCTCTGTTTTGTAACAGTTTATGGAACTTTTCATATATTTTATTACTCAAGGGGCCTTGTGGAAATCCATATCTCACTTTTGTATCATTTAAAGATATATCTTTTACCTTTACGGACTGATAATATTCAGTTAAATAAGAAATCTACCAGGATAGAGCTGTTCCTGTGATCTCAAACATTTGCACTAATCTTTCTAGGAGAATAGTGTGGTCTATCACATCAAAAGCTGCACAGAGTAGTACTAATAGGGATGCACATCCTTGATCAGAGTTTATTCATACGTAGTACTAAAAAGGGTTCTTTGACTCTGAAGAACCCTTAAACAACTCCTTAAGGGTACTGAAATTCCATCCTAAAAATGTGGTGCACATTTAGACACACATTTCTTTGCTCATAAACACACTAAACCTGGCAATAACAGACAAACTGAACCAAGTGTGTTAGAACAAGGAACTGACCAAACTGTGCTGGACACCAGCCTTCCTGAACTGGAGCTGAAATAATTGGACATTTTGGTAAATTGTTAAATAATTGGTCTCAGTGTAGAACCCTGTTACTCCAGGGCAGATATCAAGCTGATTCAGGACACAGTGTTAATCTGTATAAACTCTGTGCCCTCACGCTGACCATATTGCCAAGCTTTCAGTGTAAGAGCAAACTGCCAAGAGAGAACACATTCATTAGTGGAAAAGACTTTCACCTTTACAGCTGTAAGAGGAGTCCGATGACATAATTCTGTTCGTTTTAGCACAGTGGGGGCAGTGACTATAGTAATGAATGTCCCTCCTTCCTTAAGTCACACAATTATTTTTTTCCATATACACACCAGAACATCCACACCAGCTCACAAGGGAATAACTGGGAGAGTTTAATTGAAAGGAGGGAGGTGGAAGGGGTCCATTAACGTTGGAGCTAACTGAAGTACCTCATTTCACCCTTTACAGCCCCTTTTTTTCAGTATCTGATCAATAGCTCTCAATATGTGTGTTTTTCATCTGCACCATAAAACTCTGTGACTGCAACAAAATAATAGGGACACATGGGTGTAGCACATGAGTGCATGTAGCCTAACCACTTAAAGTAGGTCCTCACATCCCCAATGGCCATCCGAGTGGCAAAAATAGGAGAATTGGCAAAGCTTAACCATGATAATGGGTGCAGTATAGGCAGGTAACTGGCGTAAGATACAGTAACCATGGAGATTACTGTAGAATAACAACGGAAATAAGTAGAGCTTAAACCACTGAAAATGAGTGTAGTTTAACCATGGAGCCAGGTGTAGCACAATGAGTATAGCATAGCATGTATGTACAGGTTCCGCACACCCTGCAGATCATGCTCCAGGGCAGAAAAGTGTGTGTTTGGGTGTGCAGAACTACAGTCATGCCCGAAAGTATTCATACCCCTGTCAAAGTTTGACTTAAATTTACTTTTATTTAACCAGAAATTATATTTTTGCCTGGAAATGACACAGGCATCTCCCAGGAGATAACATGATGATGTACAAGAGGCATCATTGTGGGAAAAAATATTTCTCAGCTTTTATACACATTTGAACAAAAAGTGGCATGTCCAAAATTATTCATACCCTTCTCAATAATTAATAGAAAAGCTTTCATTGGATATTACAGCAATCAAACGCTTCCTGTAATTGCTGACCAGCTTTTTGCATGTCTCCACTGGTATTTTTGCCCATTCATCTTTAGTGATGAGCTCCAACTCTTTGAGGTTCGAGGGTCTCCTTGCCATCACCCTGATCTTTAGCTCCCTCCACAGATTCTCAATTGGATTCAAGTCAGGACTCTGGCTGGGCCACTGCAAAACATTAATGTTTTTGTCTGCTAGCCATTTCTTCACCACTTTGGCTGTGTGTTTTGGGTCGTTGTCGTGCTGAAATGTCCACCGGTTCCCAAGGCCAAGTTTCTCTGCAGACTGCCTGATGTTGTTGTTGAGAATCTTGATGTATTGCTCTTTTTTCATGGTGCCATTTACTGCGATCAAGTTCCCTGGTCCATTGGCTGAAAAACACCCCCAAAACATTAGGTTCCCACCACCATGTTTGACAGTGGGGATGGTGTTCTTAGGGTTGAAGGCTTCTCCTTTTTTACGCCAAATGGTGCACACATCATTGTGGCCAAACAATTCAATTTTTGTTTCATCTGACCATAAAACAGAACACCAGAAGTCTTCTTCTTTGTCCAGATGAGCATTTGCAAAGGTCAAGCGGGCTTTTGTGTGCCTTTTCTGGAGAAGTGGTGTCCTCCTTGGCCTGCGTCCGTGGAACCCAGCAGTGTGCAGTGTCCGTTGAACTGTCTGCCTTGAGATGTCGCCACCAGCAGAGTCCAGATTCACCAGGATGGCCTTGGTGGTGATCCTTGGATTTTTCTTCACCTCTCTCACTATTCTCCTGGCCAGCACAGGTGTCACTTTTGGCTTCCGACCACATCTTCTGAGATTTTCCACAGTGCAGAACTTCTTGTATTTTTTAATAATACTTTGCACTGTAGCCACTGGAACTTGAAAACATTTTGATATGGCTTTATAGCCCTTTCCTGACTTGTGAGCGGCCACAATGCACAGCCGCAGGTCCTTAGTGAGCTCCTTTGTCTTAGCCATGACTGTCCACAAACCAACTGCAGAGAGCTGCTGTTTTTCTCCTGTTGAGTTGATTAAAACAGCTGTTCCCAATGAATCAGGGTAATTAGGATGCTTTAAAACAGCTTGGACTATTTGGAATGGTATAGAACTTTGGATTTTCCCATATACTGTGACAGTTTTCAAAGGGTATGAATAATTTTGCCACTTTTTGTTCAAATGTGTATAAAAGCTGAGAAATACTTTTTCCCACAATGATGCCTCTTGTACATCATCGTGTTATCTCCTGGGAGATGCCTGTGTCGTTTCAAGGCAAAAATATAACTTCTGGTTAAATAAAAGTAAATTTAAGTCAAACTTTGCCAGGGGTATGAATACTTTCGGGCATGACTGTATGTGAAATCCAGAGGAATCTCTGCCTGTGCTAGACCACAGGGACTTTGCAACAAAAGGGCCTGTATGTTCCAGCCAACCTCACCATTGTTGATCACGGTGAGATGGGTATGTTATCAATGACTACACAAACCAGAAGCTACGTTTTTGGTTCCACAAGCAATGCCTCTGTCAAAAAAAAGAGTAAATATAGTTCCCCTACAAATAAATATCAGAACAATATTAACATTTACACAAATAACAAATCCAAGTAAGCTTGCACATGATTGATTAGTGTCTGAAAGGAAGAGTAGAGACTATATGATGGGACTGGAAGACTCAACGTGTACTGCTGGAGAGAAGGTTTATTACAATGGCGTAAAAGAAACTGGCTCGCTCTGTCAAGTATCCTGAGGAGAACAAATAAAATCAACTGAATAATTAATGTAACATGTTGTATTAGTTTGACTTGCAAACCAACAGCAATAAAAGTATTTTCCAGCAGAGAAAGCATTAGCAAAGTTAAACAGTGGCAGTGGGAATAGAGCTTATCTGAGTTTTTGACAAGCAGCCATGATCTACCCACACATAAAGGTTCTGAGAGGTTCTCCAGATAACGGCAAATGATGTATTAAGCCGTTGTGATGTCAAAGAGGTTTAGAGAGGGATTATATTGAATAATAAGTCTTGGATGACCTGGATGTCTAATCCAACCTCTACCTCAGGATCTTACATTTGAAATCTCAAAGCCAGGCTGTCTTTCTCAACACATTTCTTAATAAAATCCAGTTAAAGGAGCATTATGGGAGAATTGGCATTTCTTGCTCCTGGCCTCCCCCTACAGTTGAGAAATCTAAAGAACATGCATTTCTTGATGTGCTGAGAGATACAGAAACCATCACTAAAAGCGAAAGAAGTATGTGGACGGATGTTGTACAGTAATATTATAGGATTTTACACAAATATGACTCTGCTTACCCAGAGTTACACATTTCTCATGAGCGTTCCCTTCCTGCTTCACCTAAGTTGCATTTTCTGGCATGCTGAGCCCACAGTACACAATGGTAGTGATGCTTTTCTCCCTATTACAGGTCAGTGGAGAATCAACATGATTTTGAAGCTGTTGTTCCAAAGTAAAAATGCTACATTATGTTGATTTAAATGGATAAAACTGATAGTTCATAATACAATCTGATCATTGTGTTCCAATAGTGACATAAGTCAGGATGTTCAGGATGTCAGGACTTCTATGTAAGTTGCATGGACAAATGGAGTGCACTTAATATTTACTTACTAACTATTTTTTAACACTATACAAATACTGGGTGGGGCTTCCTTTTGCTCTCAAAACAGCCTCAATGTTTTATTTTTTTGGCATTGACTTCTCAAGATGCTGGGGTCCTGATTTCCAGGGTGAAACAGCTGAAGTTTCTACTGATATGAACCAACTAGTCCCAACTAGAACCATTAGGTTTTTTTCAATGATATGGAATTACAGACCTAATTAATTAGATGCTACTGCCTTTTTCCACCTTTCCAAACTGCTAAATAGAGCAGCATTTCTCTGGAAAGAACCGCTACAAAGTAGACAATGGTAGTTGCATCGTTCTTGTGCTAAACAGCAGCTGAACAATTCAAATAAAAGTTAGTGAACAACAACTCAGGCCAATATTTGTAGATCTACATCATGTAGTGCAATATTATCTTCCTCTGATTTTCCGCACATCAGGTTCCTTCACAATCACTTTCATTATTTCAGAGCTAACACATGTTCGCTAACTGAGCTAGTTCAGTTCTGCTTAAGCTGCCATACTTGTTTAAAAAAAATGACACTATATTTAGTGGCTCCTCTGGGACACCAGCTGCTTTTCTCATAGAGTTATAGTGAAATGCGTCTCCAGTTTGAGACTGAGCTTGGAGTCATGGAGAAAAACATCACTGATGTTTACCATTAGCAGCATTATCGTGGTTAATACACAGCTGAGGAACTTCAGCTTTGATGAAAATGTGTCACGTCACCACGTCAAAGCAATCACTGTGGGAAGCTGTTAAGAAATCCTGTGTCTATTGACTCTTTAAGCGTATCATTCAGGTAAACATATTTTTTTAATGTAAAATGACATGCATCTGACACTATGTGTTGATCTACTGGGTCATTATGGTATTGGTTAGGTCAGTAGTGGTCATCTGTGTTGTTATATCGGTCAGTAGTGGTCATCTGTGTTGGATGGTGAAAGTGAGGGGGTTCAGAATGAGTGGAATGTTGTTCTGGGGGGTTAATAGTATGTTCATTCAGTTCGTTTTACGTCACTACCACCCACAGCTTTCCTCCACATATGGAGGAGTAAAAGGAGAGTGTTTCCTCGCCTGCCTCTTGATGACAAGGGTCACTTCTCTCACACACTTCTTGCTGAAAGCACATGGCCAAAGACCCAGCAATGACACAGACTTAGAACAACAAAGGCTGCCGGTAAATTCACAGTACCTGACCATGTTCCATAACGAATAATCTTACACTCTAGTACCATTATAAAATAAAAATGTCCCAGAGAAAGGGTAAGGAAAGTGTAATAATCTGCATATGAATGGCATTATGCTGGTAATACCACGGCAGTGTATTCTCAAGGTGGTGAAGATGTCAAGCAGATAAAACCAGAGGACCAAACTGTGTAATAAGTGCTTGGTACTATTTATACTACTATTATATTATTATATTACAATTATATGATACATCCTGCAAACAATGGCAGTGGTGTAACATGCCAGTAGTGGTCTTGAATTCATCAGGTTTTGTTATAGTTACAGTCTTCACCTCCAGGCCTGCATGTTTATCTGGGATGAGGCGATGGAGAGATCCTATTTTATTCCTCCGTGCCTATTCTGTATTTTTCCCTCCATGCAAACAGTGCAGACAGGATTTATATACTTTCCTGTAAGCAGAGAGCGCCCTGAACAAATGATTTTGGAAATCACTCACATCACGACAGTGAATTTGGGTGATTTAAGCACTTATTTTTAATGGGGAGTCCTTCAAACACGTGCACAATGGATTGTAGTTTTCCAACCCATATGCCAACGGTATGTGCCATTTTCAACAGGGCTTGCTGCAGTGAATGATTGCTGGCACCTGCGCTGCACCGTGCGATCCACTAAAATCATCTCACCCTGATTAATGCATCTTTATGGAATTCATGTTGGAAAAATGCACTTTAAGAAATGACAAAGACAAAAGTCAAAGTCTGTTGTAAGGATGCATGGTGCATTACTTAAGACTCCTGCAGAAGCCTGAAAAGTCTTATTTAACTATAACTCGAACTCTTACTGTTTACTGTGTAGAAACTGTGTAAAAAAATATCAAAAGTTTGAACTATGTAGGTATAAAAAATTTGAACATTAAAATAAACCCAAATAATCATAAAGTCAGTGGTCAGTGAGTGTGTTTACTGTAAAACTCTATATAACATTAGAATAATACCAAATAAACATAAAGTCAGTGGTCAGTGAGTGTGTTTACTGTAAAATTCTATATAACATTAGAATAAACCCAAATCAACATAAAGTCAGTGGTCAGTGAGTGTGTTTACTGTAAAACTCTATATAACATTAGAATAAACACAAATCAACATAAAGTCAGTGGTCAGTGAGTGTGTTTAGTGTAAAACTCTATATAACATTAAAATAAACTCACATAAACATAAAGTCAGTGGTCAGTGAGTGTGTTTACTGTAAAACTCTATATAACATTAGAATATACCCAAATCAACATAAAGTCAGTGGTCAGTGAGTGTGTTTACTGTAAAACTCTACATAACATTAGAATAAACTCACATAAACATAAAGTCAGTGGTCAGTGAGTTTGTTTACTGTAAAACTCTACATAATATTAGAATAAACTCACATGAACATAAAGTCAGTGGTCAGTGAGTGTGTTTACTGTAAAACTCTATATAACATTAGAAGAAACCCTAATAAACATAAAGTCAGTGGTCAGTGAGTGAGTTTACTGTAAAACTCTATATAACAATAGAATAAACCCAAATAAACATAAAGTCAGTGGTCAGTGAGTGTGTTTACTGTAAAACTCTATATAACATTAGAATAAACCCAAATCAACATAAAGACAGTGGTCAGTGAGTGTGTTTACTGTGAAACTCTATATAACATTAGAATAAACTCACATAAACATAAAATCAGTGGTCAGTGAGTTTGTGTACTGTAAAACTCTATATAACATCAGAATAAACCCTAATATACATAAAGTCAGTGGTCAGTGAGTGAGTTTACTGTGAAACTCTATATAACATTAGAATAAACCCTAATAAACATAAAGTCAGTGGTCAGTGAGTGTGTTTACAGTAAAACTCTATATAACATTAGAATAAACCCAAATAAACATAAAGTCAGTGGTCAGTGAGTGAGTTTACTGTAAAACTCTATATAACAATAGAATAAACCCAAATAAACATAAAGTCAGTGGTCAGTGAGTGTGTTTACTGTAAAACTCTATATAACATTAGAATAAACCCAAATAAACATAAAGTCAGTGGTCAGTGAGTGTGTTTACTGTAAAACTCTATATAACATTAGAATAAACTCACATAAACATAAAATCAGTGGTCAGTGAGAGTGTTTACTGTAAAACTCTATATAACATTAATATAAACCCTAATAAACATAAAGTAAGTGGTCAGTGAGTTTGTTTACTGTAAAACTCTATATAACATTAGAATAAACTCACATAAACATAAAGTAAGTGGTCAGTGAGTGTGTTTACTTATATAGAAGAAACAAAACCTTTCAATAGACAGCTCTTAAAGGAACAAATTTTAGAAATGCGAGTGTGAAGAACATTTGTATAAAGTTCCACACAACAGGATTACACACCACATTTTTCCAATATCTGCTATATAGAACCATTAAAAACAATAGAGAATCAGGCAAAGAACCATTTAAGTATTTAAATCGTTCTTTGACTTGTCATTGCCTTTACCACAAAAACTCTGTTTCTACACATTAAAACCCCTCACAGTAAAAACCCTTATCTCTACACTGAGAGAGTTTAAGCCAGTATAACCAGTTTTTTGTGGATACTGGAGTGCCAGAATGTTCTTTTTCTGCTGGATCCAAAAGAGTTCTTTGGTCCACATGGATGTTACGCTCCACTTACATCACACCAAAATCAATTGCATGTGGGCCATGTTTGTGCAGTGACTAAAGCTTTTTGGGAAAGTCTCTTCATCACAGGGGGTAAAAGTCACCACTAAACCTCAGCTCCTACGCCATACGACAAATTATGGGTCAACAACTGAGGTGCAGTTCCCAAACCTTCTCTTATCTTCACTGAGGAGGTTTTTTCATTTTTATTTTTTTCCTTTTTTGGAGTGGAACAGCACTGCTTTCCCGGCATTAAAGTGAAGTACAGTAAGGTTTATTTAGCAACAGGAACAAGTTCAGAGAGCTCCTGCAAACGCCGTTGATCGAGATAGCTTCAGCAGAAGGCTGGAAAAGCATGTGAGTGCAATTGCTAATGAAAATATTCCACATGTAGGAAATACTCTCCTCCCGTCTGTATAATGATACAGTTCACAAATGCAAGAGTGATATCATCTGGGAGATTATTGTTGGGAGACTGAGAGACTATCTGGGAGACTATTGTTGGACTTATTTAATACACTATGAGGCCAAATAGCTTACACCTGTTCATGTTTCTGCTAAAATCAGGGGTAGTAACAGGGGGATTTTCCCCTATTAATGCAAAAACGGTCTAATTTATTTGAGAAGGCTTTACTGTAGATACTGGACCATTGCTGTGAGGAGCATACCCCTCTTACCCACGTATGACATTTGGATATATAGAGTAAATAAAGAACACAATCTAACAAAACTGAAAAGTCATAGTTTTTATTTGTTGATGGATCAAGCTATAATTGTAAAGAATGAAACACCTGAATATATGTTTAGTGATAATAATAAGCATTTCTAGGGTGATTAACCTTTGCAGGGAATCCAATAAAAGCAGCACAGGGCTTTTATAATGCAGTATTAGAAACACAGCAGCTCCAATTCTACATGCTGATCAATTTTACTATGACCTGGCATGATATGCTGGGTTAATAGGACAGTCTTTAAGGTTTTCCTTAAATAGGGTTAACTTTTTTCTTTTATTGCTGTGCAGAAAAAGCTATTAACCACAGAATGTTTCTCAGTCTTGTGATTACATCTGGCTTCAATGTGAGGTATTGTGATATAAACTGAGGTGTGAGTTACAGTCTCTCATCAGTGTTGAATATTAATATCACTCTAAATGTAGGTATTGTGATATAAACTGATGTGTGTGTTACAGTCTCTCATTAGGATTGAATATTAATAACACTCTAAATGTAGGTATTGTGACATAAACTGAGGTGTGAGTTACAGTCTCTTATTAAGGTTGAATATTAATATCACTCTAAATGTAGGTATTGTGATATAAACTGATGTGTGTGTTACAGTCTCTCATTAGGATTGATTATTAATAACACTCTAAATGTAGGTATTGTGATATAAACTGAGGTGTGAGTTACAGTCTCTCATTAAGGTTGAATATTAATAACACTCTAAATGTAGGTATTGTGATATAAACTGAGGTGTGTTACAGTCTCTCATTAGGGTTGAATATTAATAACACTCTAAATGTAGGTATTGTGATATAAACTAAGGTGTGAGCTGCAGTCTACGTTAAATTGATTTCTAGCATTTTGTAAAGTCAACCTCATAACAGCAGTAATAAGAAAACACATTGGTGAGGGGATAGGTGAAGTCAACTTGAAGTTTAAACATACAATAAATTTTGCATTTAATGTATATTGTGAGCTAGGTGCACACTGTCTTTCTGCATTCTGCTTCTCTGATTTGTATTCAGATGGACTCCTCACATGTTAGAGGAATGAAGAATTTCTACAGTGCAGAAGGAATTATAACCACATGCTCTGGTGGAGGACCGTTTGGACTGGAGTTTATATTCCTTACAAACACACACACACACACATGCATCTTATAGAGGAAACACCCTTCTGTGGGCCTCAGAACAACATGAGATACTTAAAGTACTCTGATTATCCACCTGATCACAACAGGTTTAAATATACAACATTTAGCTTGGCTGACGCAAATGTGTCAAACATTGTATACACCAACTATTTAAGACTGATGAACAGACAGATGTCTTGTTTCCCCACAGTGTGGGTTGATTATGTGTATATGAATATTTTCCAGTTTTTGGCACAGAATGTGGAACAAAATAAGTCTAAACATTTTAACTGTGCAACCTGTGTTGTTAAATCCAATAATTCACTTTACATTTATTAATTGTGAGACTACTAACACCAACTTTTCTGGAGCTCTGTTGAATTAGTTCAGAAACTTTAAAGAGGGCAAAAAAAAAAAAAACTCTCTAAGAACCACTGAGTGGACTAAAGAGACTAAAAAGAACCAAGACTGGAAAGAATAAACTTTCTAAGAAACACTGAGAGAAACCGAGACTGACGAGCAGAAACTCTCAAAGATCCACTGAGAGGAACCGAGACTGAAGAAGACAAACTGTCTAAGAACCACTGAGAGGAACCAAGACTGAAGAGGAGAAACTCTCTAAGAACCACTGAGTGGAACCGAGACTGAAGAGGAAAAGAGGAGAAACACTCAAAGAATCACTAAGAGGAACCGAGACTGAGGAGGAGAAGAGGAGAAACACTCAAAGAACCACTGAGAGGAACCGAGACTGAAGAGGAGAAACACTCAAAGATCCACTGAGAGGAACCGAGACTGAAGAAGACAAACTGTCTAAGAACCACTGAGAGGAACCGAGACTGAAGAGGAGAAACTTTCTAAGAATCACTGAGAGGAACCAAGACTAAAGAAAAGAGGAGAAACTCTCTAAGAATCACTGAGAGGAACCAAGACTAAAGAAAAGAGGAAAAACTCTCTAAGAATCACTGAGAGGAACCAAGACTGAAAAAGACAAACTGTCTAAGAAACACTGAGAGAAACCGAGACTGAAGAGGAGAAACTCTCTAAGAACCACTGAGTGGAACCGAGACTGAAGAGGAAAAGAGGAGAAACACTCAAAGAATCACTGAGAGGAACCGAGACTGAGGAGGAGAAGAGGAGAAACACTCAAAGAACCACTGAGAGGAACCGAGACTGAAGAGGAGAAACACTCAAAGATCCACTGAGAGGAACCGAGACTGAAGAAGACAAACTGTCTAAGAATCACTGAGAGGAACTAAGACTAAAGAAAAGAGGAGAAACTCTCTAAGAATCACTGAGAGGAACCAAGACTAAAGAAAAGAGGAAAAACTCTCTAAGAATCACTGAGAGGAACCAAGACTGAAAAAGACAAACTGTCTAAGAAACACTGAGAGAAACCGAGACTGAAGAGGAGAAACACTCAAAGATCCACTGAGAGGAACCGAGACTGAAGAAGACAAACTGTCTAAGAACCACTGAGAGGAACCAAGACTGAAGAGGAGAAGAGGAGAAACACTCAAAGAACCACTGAGAGGAACCGAGACTGAAGAGGAGAAACACTCAAAGATCCACTGAGAGGAACCGAGACTGAAGAAGACAAACTGTCTAAGAACCACTGAGAGGAACCAAGACTGAAGAGGAGAAACTCTCTAAGAACCACTGAGTGGAACCGAGACTGAAGAGGAGAAACACTCAAAGATCCACTGAGAGGAACCGAGACTGAAGAAGACAAACTGTCTAAGAACCACTGAGAGGAACCGAGACTGAAGAGGAGAAACTCTCTAAGAATCACTGAGAGGAACCAAGACTGAAGAAAAGAGGAGAAACTCTCTAAGAATCACTGAGAGGAACCAAGACTAAAGAAAAGAGGAAAAACTCTCTAAGAATCACTGAGAGGAACCAAGACTGAAGAAAAGAGGAGAAACTCTCTAAGAATCACTGATTGGAATTGAGACTGAAGAGGAGAAACACTCAAAGAACCACTGAGAGGAACTGAGACTGAAGAGGAAAAACACTTAAAGAACCACTGAGAGGAACCGAAACTGAAGAGGAGAAACACTCTAAGATCCACTGAGAGGAACCGAGACTGAAGAGGAGAAGAGGAGAAACACTCAAAGAACCACTGAGAGAAATCGAGACTGAAGAGGAGAAACATTCAAAGATCCACTGAGAGGAACCGAGACTGAAGAAGACAAACTGTCTAAGAACCACTGAGAGGAACCAAGACTGAAGAGGAGAAACTCTCTAAGAACCACTGAGTGGAACCGAGACTGAAGAGGAGAAACACTCAAAGATCCACTGAGAGGAACCGAGACTGAAGAAGACAAACTGTCTAAGAACCACTGAGAGGAACCGAGACTGAAGAGGAGAAACTCTCTAAGAATCACTGAGAGGAACCAAGACTGAAGAAAAGAGGAGAAACTCTCTAAGAATCACTGAGAGGAACCAAGACTAAAGAAAAGAGGAAAAACTCTCTAAGAATCACTGAGAGGAACCAAGACTGAAGAAAAGAGGAGAAACTCTCTAAGAATCACTGATTGGAAATGAGACTGAAGAGGAGAAACACTCAAAGAACCACTGAGAGGAACTGAGACTGAAGAGGAAAAACACTTAAAGAACCACTGAGAGGAACCGAAACTGAAGAGGAGAAACACTCTAAGATCCACTGAGAGGAACCGAGACTGAAGAGGAGAAGAAGAGAAACACTCAAAGAACCACTGAGAGAAATCGAGACTGAAGAGGAGAAACACTCTAAGATCCATTGAGTGGAACCGAGACTTAAGAGGAGAAATACTCTAAGATCCACTGAGAGAAACATTCAGCTGCACACATGCTTAAAAAGAACACAATGTTTTTTAATCACCCAAAATGGCCTTCATTGTTTTTTAGGGTATTAAGCTCAGGACTTTGTCTGTCAGTACAGCAAGGTTCCACAACTGTCAATTTCACAACTGCTGCTGTGGAAAATGTAAGGCTGAAGGAAACGAGCTGGTTATAATAGCAGACAGCAATATGGCAGCATTTGAAATGCAATGCAGTTGCTGATGTGATAAGCTGATATGGTGAAAACAGGTTGTGTAATAATGGAGTAATGCTTTGTAAAGCAGTAACAATTACTGGTGACGCAGAAGTCAGAAGGTAAAGAGGCGAACCTATGACACTGAAAGCTTACTGGCAGATTGAAGTGTTTTTCAGTGTGATGACGTACCTCTGGTACGCAGGCAGACGCTAAGAGAGTGGAAGCGTTTGGTGAAAGTAGTCCAAGATCTCTCACACCACACACTTCACAGATGTGCTAATGTGATGCAGTGTTTTTCACTCTGCAGGACACTGGACGTCAAAATAAATCGGCCCATGTAGTAAACTCTGGCACAGGAACGCACATGCAAATTCACGGCCACAACTAAAAGTGATGCTCTATTTCCATTCACTTTATGTCTCCTTAAGTGAGAGAGTGTAAGTTATGGTCAACAAATAGAAGGAACAGAGCATCTTTTATGTGAATATGTGCTTGCTATAAACTTCAATGTAGCATGCGAAAAGCAGATTAATCTGACTGTCTAGACACTCATACTTTCTAGCTACTTTTACTGTCCATTTTATCAGAAACACCTTGCAGATCATGCAGATGCACCCTGTAGATGTACAGCTACAGACCTGTCTTTTGCTTGTCTGTTACTGCACAGATTACCAGTACCCCATTCATCAGTAGAATAGGATGAATGTTTGTTATTGAGGTAGTGGTCTCAGTGATTCTCAGCACAGGCACTGACATGGTGGCTTTCATGATAGTTTGCATAGTAGAGTGTTGTTGTTGCTGTGATTTTTACACAAGTTAGCGTCACTGCTTGGTTAAAAGTGGTTCCATCAACTATACATATGCAGACAAGAGCATCTCTGTGATCAAAAATGACTACTGATGAAGGTCTAGAGGGTGGCTAACACATTGTGCATTGACAGATGGGCTTCAGTCTTTAACTGTACACCTGCATGGTGCAACTGCAAGCAACGAGGAACCTGTTCTGACAAGGCAGCCAGTGCACACTGCTGCACCTGATACACCGGAGCCAAACACACTGTCATGAACACCACCATGCCAGTGTCCCTGCTGAGCTGGGATTAGTCTACCAGTGGCAGTGATTCATTAGTGGCAGTCCTATGACGGCTGATAAATCCACTGATAAATCCACTGATAAATGGGGTAGAGGGTGATCAACCGTGCAGCAACAGATGAGCTGCAGTCTGTTACTGTACACCTTCAGGTGATAGAATGTACCTCAGGGTAATGTAATTTTGGTCATTGAAGGGCCTTCAGCAATCAGATTTCAAACAGAACAGATGTGAAATTAGCCTCCAGCTACAGTGAGAGAGAGTGATGATTAACTTTGGCAGAAACTGCATCAGACAGATGCCGCCATGGTCCTATCTTTCAACAGAGAGAGAAAGAGAGAGAGAGACACACACATCACTGATAAGCAAAGCCTGGCAATTTCTCTTTCACCGTTGCTGGATTGAACATCAGACTGTGATACAGAAGCGTGAGAACAAACCCAAGAGTGTGAGGGAACATGGGCGAAAGCTCAGGACCTTTCAGCCCAAACCTGAAACAACATTCTCATGGCCATCTCTGGCCTTGGGCCCACTGAACGTGCCAAGATTTTCTCGTCTCGTTAAAACAAGTCAGTATCACAGCTTCTGTGTGATAAAAATCAGAGACAGAGGGACGCCCTATGTGCTGTTTGTTGAGAGAAGATACAGGGATACTCCTTTATTTAATAGAAACATGAAATCATATAGCATGGGAAGGCCAAGTGAATGAACCAGGCCTACGTCCTCATTTCTAAACACTCTCTGTTACATTACCGGTGTTAAGTCATATTCACTACCCTATAGCTAATTAAATGTCGCTGTGTCATTTCACAAGATGAAGATATACAAATTCGCCCACCATACTGACTCATTTTACCCAGTCTTTCACAATGTTTGAAGGAACAGCTGATGTCAGCACGAGGAACTAGAAGGAACTAACAAGTATAAATTAAGTATCATGGTGCAAAGAAGCAGAAATGTAATGTCCCCATATGAGGACGCAGGGCCTCAAGAGGTTAAAGCATTGATGGACACTCCCATCACCATTGACATGCAGTGTATGACAACAGCAACAACACTCATTTACAAAGCTTAATTTACAACTTTATAATGGAGTCCAGTTTCACTCTGCCTTTCGGACTTGGGCCTGAGACAAGATCAATTTTGGGGTGTAACAAAGGCCTCTCAGTGCTGCTTAAAGCCCAGTGGTGTGTTTGTCTGGTAGCAAATGAGACAGGCCATAAAGTCCAGCAGGCACAGCACCTGTCCTGAATTACTGCCCACCATTTGGAAGGCTGCTCTTCCCACTCACACACCATAAACACCAGAGTGAGGCTGCAGCCAACATGGTCAATAGCTATAGATTGGCCAAAAATCAACCTAGGAGGTATTATCAACTCACCAAAACAACACCATATGATGGCATAAGTGACTGTATCAAATACTATGTTAAAACTTCAAATTACTAAATAGAATAAATGGTACAAATATAATCTCTATGGTGAATCGCAAGAAATATCTGTTGACTGCTGCAGAAATGTAGGCTACTGTGTGAAACTTACTGATGTCCATAACAATGAAATTAAAATGTACTGCTGTCAAAAATGTATTGATATCTAAAACTTAAATCCACACAATCACTGGTACCAGAAATGTACTGTTGTCAAAAACCTAGTGGTGTTACGACCTACGTGGAGTGTCAAAAAATTACTGTTGTCAGAAACGTACATCCGACAAACGACATCCAAAACCTTTTGTACTGTTATCAAACACTCACTGGAGTCACAAAGCTTTGCATGTTCATTACAACTAACACTTCTGTAAGTTGCACTGAGCAAGAGTGTCTGCTAAAATAATGAGAGTAAAATGTAAATTGCATCCGTAATACATGTGTTACTGTTGTGTGGGTGTTCTATGTTCCTTTCTCAGACAATAAAAATGACCAATAAAACCCAACACAGTTTTTTTTTTGCCCCCCCCAAAAAACCCATACAACACGCCAAATCAGCAGAGAAGAACCACCCACCGGCGTCCCTGCACAGATCGTTCTCTTTACCGCTTCTGCAGAGGCTGCCTGATGTAAATCGCAGTGGTGGCGTAAATCCAGAAACATTTTGATTATAGGAAAAGAATTTATGCAAGTCATGATTTTGAAGGGAAAGGCCCATGCAGGTTTGGACTGAGGAGAATCAGCAAGGCAACCACATCTGCTGCATCAATCTGTGCCTTATGTAAATTAATTTCCAACTGAGTGATAGAAACTACAGAAACGTACATGGAAAGTGTTTGAGGGTATATAAAAAGAGCCTTTTAATCCAACAGTTATCTAAAAGTATTTTTTCAAATGATTGCAAAATAATGCAGCTCATACACATAGCTTTATTAACTGCAATTGGTCTAGTATGTAGATAATATAACAATCTATAGTAGTGTTGAGCAGGCGGATCTCAGCAGATACTCAAAGAGGTCAGAATGTCTGTCCGTCACTCAGCTTTAATTAGGACTTAAAACAAAGTGTACAGTGATGGAGACAACAGTGTTCTACACTACAGCGCATAACTGCTCCTTTAGCTAGAAGGAGTTAGCTGAGCTATAGCTTGTGCTGTAGGTGCTCAGCTCCTGCAAACTTATGCTGCATTTCATTTGAACTGGGATGTTGGAATTGTCAAGTTCCAATAGAACCTTTCTGCTGGTTTTCCTCCTTAGATCAGATTCCCTGAAAAGTAGGGAGAACCTGACCAACTCAGAGTTAAAAATCAAAGATGGTGATATCTGTGGACATCTTTCCAGTGATCAACTGGTATCACTAACAATGCGAACCTGGGTCATATATGAAGTACTAGAGACCCAGCCTTAGGTAAAAGTACAAGTGCTCTATCAAAAAAGTGACTTGACTACCATACTTAAGTGGAAGTATTAAAATGTTCAACATTTTTGTATTATTATTATTATATCTAATGCAAATGTTGTGCAGTTATTGCAGAAAGCAGTCAAAAGTCAAAATGAATATCATTGTTTCTATTATTTCAAATGATTATACTTGAGGACTGTCATAATTCATTTGTCTGTACTACAAGAACAAGGATGTAGAAGACAGAGTACATGTACATGGAGTCTTCAATTAACTCTCTGAACAAACTCGCCCCAAAAGAAAGGCTAAACAGAATTCACAGCAACCTGCCACATACAAGTGTTTTGCATGTAAAAACACTGAGCTTCACTCTCTGTAAACTAAACTACAACTGAAAGATCTCAGGCCATTTGGCCACATGCAAGTACTTGAAGGTGGGGAAGATGGTGTAAAGGGTTGTCAAACCATCTGTGATATATTTCAAAATCAACTCAGGTGTAACATCATTCAAAGCTCCAACATCTGACTTCCGAGGTAAACAGAACAGTATTACTGCTGAAGCTAATTAACACACCACGACAACACAGCTCACTGTTCCTAGCCCGGTCCTTAAGAAAAAGACTCCCTGAAAAAGAATATGACCAATACCAACATTTTGCAGGTGACAGAAGTACAGGCTTCATCTTTAGTAAAGGTTTTTACACAGGGAACTAAAGCACTTCTGGCTAGTTTTGTGCAATGGTCCACGTGGCTTCACACTTGTTGTCTTCTTTGAGGCATCCATGTTAGACGTGTCATAATCACACGATCAGCAGCTAGTCGGCATCAAGCCTAAAGCATTATGCGGCTGGTTATAAGGTATGGTAGGGCTGGTCATGCTGATCGAACTGGTTCACTTAACACTTCAAGAGTTTTTGAGTCTTCACAGGAGTCCACATGAGTGTATAAGTGGTACAACAATGGTAAAAAATGGCGACTGAACAAGAGCTTGGGTCAGGAATGTGGTCAGAGGAGCCAGACCTGCACTCATCTTTCATCTGTCTAGACAGCAGTTCTCTCTCTGCAGCCATGGCGCACATTCACAACCGGGGGTGACCTGCAGATTCCAGCAAAACCAAAGAGTGGCCATTCATGCTGACCAAAGCCTATCCCAAGAGAGAACACACACGCTTTAAGACACTCCAGATAGCAGAACGTCCTGTGTTTTCACTTGTTGTACCGCCAGTGTACCAACATTTATGGGAGATTCTCTAGTGTGAATTGTATTTCCCTATTAGAAAAACAGTGCTCTATATAGTGTCAGTCATGTTGCAGAGCTCTTCCAATTCTCTACAATAAATCTTTTGGCTGTTCCATGGCCATTCTGCAGCCAATTCACTGTACAAAAATTCCTATCCTTTGAAGGGTGAGAGACTTTATATGTGAACCATTACAGCATAACTCTTTAATTAATTACGAAACTCTAGCAAACAATTTAATGAATTGTGAAATCTCATCCAAAATTAGAGCAGCATTATGTGAGATTTGGCATTTACTTCTGGGCTACAGAGAAGTGTAATTCGTGTTTTGAACCACCAGTAAAGGTGCCTTACACATGCATTTCTGGACAAGCTGAGAGATATAGAATCATCACTAAAAAGTGAAAGAATCATGTGGACTGATACGGTATAGTAATATTTACCTGATTTTACATGAATATGATGTGTTGAGGCGTTACACGGTTCTTCACCAAAGTTACATAGTGCAGTTTCTGGTGTGCAGAGCCCAGAGTAGCAACAGTCAGGATTATCAACAATGATTTGGCTATTTTTTTAATTAAAATGCTCCCTAATGATGCTTTAATTGGATTGTAATTATATTATGTGATTCAGAATTAGTAAACAAATCACAAACATGACTAGATGAACTACTAATACAGCAGTAGTAGCTTTTTAAGGGGTTTGAAAACAAAGGCTTATATCTCACATTTTGAAATTAAACAGTGTGAGAGTTCAGTTCCCTCCCTAGTTCATAAAGCCCAGATATGAAAATTAAGCTTTATAAACTGCCCAGATTGAATTCCCATCAATTGATGTCACACAAATTATATTTATCTGCTTATTTAGCCTGCCCATTCAGGCTAAAGCTGAGATTGCTTCTTGTATGAGGCACAATACAGGGCTGCAAATTAGAATTGAACTTTAAATAAATAAAGAAATAAATGATATAGCTAAAAAAGCTAGCTTTTTTGTGTTTGGTAGTATATATATATATATATATATATACTACCAAACACAAAAAAGCTAGCTAGGAGATGTTAATCAGAGGAGCTTCTATATCTGTCTGTTGACCAGTAAATGCCTGTCTTCACCTGGAACAGCTTGTTAGACCTGATAATCATATAATCAGCAAGCTGTTGCCCTCACAGCCACTTAATTATACAACTGAGATAGCTGTGATCAATTTAATACAGCATCAGCAAGAACATTTCAATTCATTTGACTACTCCCCTTTTTAATATTTTAAGTTGTTTATCTTGATACAGTATATGTATATGTGTATGTATACAGAATTGTATTACATATTGTATATTATTTTGATTGACATTATCAATCAATTAACATTCAGAAACTGATGCATTTGAACGACCACCTTCAGATCGCCACCTGCACCCACTTTTTTAGTAATAAATACATGACGTAATGAAATACATGTATTAAAGATTCATTCCCTTTTAAAGAGAGATCTGCTAGTGCTTGGTAACTCTGCACTGCAATATAATTATGCATTCCAAAAAAAGCCCCAAGAGCCAGCTATAGACCTGCACTTCATGTTTGCTTGTTTCTGTGGCGTTTACATCAGAACTTCTTGTGAAATGTCTGAGCGAAGCTGCAAAGCTGACCGCCCTCTCACGCTTATAAGGTCCAAACATCAAAGATGGTCATAAATGTCTTATATATGAGTGAGAATGTTTTGGTGGGAAAGGAATGTAGCATGTTAGAAATAGATACAGTACTGTGTCTGTGTGTATGTGTGAGTGTGTGTCAGTGTGTGTGTGTGTGTGTGTTTGTTTGACCAACTTCTGAGGTAAACTCTGTCCAGTACTGTGATCTTACCTTTACAGCAGTATGGAAAAAAAATAAAATAAAGTTACAGGCTGCTGCTACTCTTTCTTTGCTATGCTTACATACACAATATGGACACAAAAGTATTGGGACACCTACTCATCACACAGCTTTTATGACATCCCATTCTAAATCCATATGCATTCATATGGAGTTGGTCCCCCCTTTGCAGCTCTAACATCAGGTTTGGTGGTCACAGTATGTTAAAATGGTATTTCAGACTATTCATGATCTAGCAGTAATTTGACATCTCATAAGCGTTTTTTTCTTTCCTTTTTCAGATTCCTCTGTGCACCCAGGCTGCAGCTGTAACTCAATTTTTGGCTCAATGTTTGCACTCCAGGGCTTCAGTTTGTTTTGTGTGCTTAACAAAGCAAATTACAAATTCCCCTAAAGACCCCCTGGCGGGCTTCGAGAGTCCACACAAGACGCTGTATCCAGACAACAGAGTGGGAAAGCGCGCAAAGTACCCAGAGCTGTGCTTGTAGACTGTTCTGGACATGTTTACTAATGCTAGCTTATAAAGAGGTGCTAAAAAGGCTTTAGAGAGAAAGCATGCATGCATGCAGGGGTTTGCATTTATACTACTCTCACATCCACTTTTAGGAATGCACGAGTTTTAAATACTGATTAAAACGCAGGTAAGCTAACAAATGCATAGTATATTTGATCTTTTTTTCTTTGAACGTTTATATATTATATATATTATATATATTAACTAACATTTAAATACCTTAAATATGTAAACGCTTCTAGAAGTATTATAAACTGTTCTTATTGATTTTCTGTATAAAAAAACACACGTTTAACTCAGCTAAATGTAGGATGTTGCATTTTCTTACATTTTACATTAATTATATATTATATATATTTATTATATGTAACATCATTTTTAATTTAAATACTTATATCTAGGTTAAAAAGGGGGTTAGAATGGTTACATTTGAAAAATAAGGCACAATCTAAAAGGTGAAATCTTTGAGTGTCAATGCTATAAATTTGATTTGAACAAAGATGGCTTTGCGAATGCTTGTCTGTGGCTTTGAGGCTGAGCTGGAACTTTTACACCGTATTGTGAAACATACAAAGACTGCACATTAATCTTATGGTGTATTGGCATTGAGTGCGTGTTTAGCCAAAGGTTTCTGGTAAAGCTGAAGATGTTGGCTGGCAGGAAGCCACCATAAACCACAGAGGTCAGTCACACGGTTTCTTTTTGCTGTAAGGCCAATGACAACAAATAAGTGACCTCATAGGCTCGCTGTTCATTTTCCAGCAGTCAGTTCAACAGTCTCCTGCAGAAACTCTGTACAGGTGCTTCAATATGATATGACATACAGGGGCAGAGTGTCCCATAGAGAAATAGAAAATGGGTTATGCTAATTATTCTGAACTACATATACACTGAAAAAGAGGCTGCATTGAAGTCAATTGATTAAAATGTGTGATCCGTAATTGCTAATATACTTGCTTTAATTAAAAACACGTTTAGACCCACGTTATATATATTTATATTGACATAACTACAGAGGAGAGATAAAGACTGTTAAAGTAAGAAAAATGCCATATATTTGTATATGTGTAAGACCCTACAACCTATCCAGTTCATATTCGTCCATGTCTCTCCATGCTGTAACACTACAAAATTTACATTCATACACTGCTTTGAAGCAGTATTTCAGCCTAAAATCATAACAACATAATTTTCCCTTATCCCAAAAGTATAAGATCAACCTAGCTTGCTAGCTTAAGTTTTACAGACAAAACTGTGCTGTATTGCTGCAAAAAGGAGCAGTTGTGGAGTTCAGGAGTTGTATCCTTCTTTAGTCCATTGTAATAAATAACAATAAGTGTCAGAAACCACATAAATAAGTGTATAAGAGATGTGTGTGCTAATTTAGATTTAGATTTACAGCATTTAGCAAATGCTCTTATCCAGAGTGACTTACAAAGGTGCTTTGCTATTTACCTAAGAATAACCTCAGCTAGTTTGAATAGGCTACAAATTCAAAGATACCTCTAAACACAAGTCAATAAGGAGACCACTCTGCTATTCGCCCAAGTATTCTCCGAAGAGGTTGGTCTTCAGTCTGCGTTTGAAGACAGCGAGCGTCTCTGCCGTTCGGACACCCAGGGGAGGTTCGTTCCACCACTTTGGTGCCAGGACAGAAAAAAGTCTGGATGCTTGTCTTCCGTGGATTGCCGTCCTTGAAGCTGGAAGGGCTCTTGGTGCGGATCGGTTTTTGATCATTGCCATCAAGTACGGAGGGGCTGGTCCGTTCTTGGCTTTGTAGGCCAGCGTCAGGGTTTTGAATGTGATGCCAGTGAAGAGAATGCAGCAGTGGAGCGACATGGCTGAATTTAGGAATGTTGAAGAATACTGATTTAACCATGCTGTCAGCAATTGGCTAACCTGTTTCCTATATGCTCAGAATACTTGTTTACTTGTTACTTGTTAGCTACATTAGCCTTGTTGCTCTGGTGCAAAATGAATACAGCAAATGTCAGATTATACATATCTGAATTGTCCAAACTATCAGTTTAAGTGATAGCGCCCTTTATCTCTGTCCAAAGGCCACCTAGTGGCGGCGGTGTGTGAATGTACATTGAAATTTGTGACTCAATTATTAGGGGAAAATGCAGAAATGGAGGGCACTCAGGGTCATACAGAAAGAGCTTCAGTAATTCTTTAAACGTTCTTGGCTTTTCAGTGACAGAAAAGAACAGAAACAGACCCCAAAATGCACCCAAATCTTATGATCAGACCTCATGGCTAAACCACATTTCTGCTCACGTCATTAAAGCTGAAGTTATTCGCCGTTTATTCACACACACCCGGATGACTCTTAAGTGATTTTCCTAGACATGCTGCTCGGTGCCAGAAGAGAAAGCAAAACCTTCAGGTGGAGCTCACAGCTGTGAGTATGGCCGAGTCTGGCTTTGATTGCTTAAGCTGATGGATGTTAGCTGAAGCCAGAGATGTGTATTCTCTGTTGCGCCTGTCAATGCTGCATTTCCTGGGTTTTCCGAGAGGCCATATAGAGAGAGCAGGTGAAAATTGGAGCTGCACTCTAATTAAATAAATGCTGGACTCTGTGACCAGGTCTTTCCAAATGAGGGCTGTTTCTTTGCACGATAACACATGTGCTGTCAGGTTAGTGATCAAGCAGAGGTGAACGGTGGTGTAAAAAAAAAAAACACATCTGGACTTAAAAGTCAAGAACAATAGACTTTTTTTTGCTTCAGAGACTTGGATTAACTTTGGGGAGGCCATTCAAAGATCACCCCTAAGTCTGTACACTTGACTAGATTTTTAATCCTTCTAGTTTGTACCTTTCCCCCCTCAACCACTTTACAAAGTCAAAAGGACCATCTACTTTACTGGTATACTGTATAGGGGTATAACTGACAAAAGCATTCTTTAAGCAACTGTTGGTAGGTTGGACTCAAGGAGGGGGAGCACTGTTAAGGTTTATTGTCTGCAATGTCCAATGTCTCTCCATAGGCGGATATGGTACGCATAATACCAGATCCCAGTGCTGGGAAGCTACTTTAAAAGCATAGCTTTCCAAGCTACCAATTACTTCACACTGGAAAAAAGCTGAACTGCAAACCTAGGGAGAAATCCAGTTTGGTTAACTGAAGCTACTTAGAAAAAGTACTTTGTAAATAAATGAAACTGATGACCTTGTACAAGTAAACTTAGACAGGAAAATAAAAAAGTCACATGGCAGCAAAAAAAATAAATAAATAAAAATTGGTCTATTGCGAGTGTCCACTCATTTACAGGTCACACACAAACCAAAATAATAAAACACGAAGTGCAACCCTATGTGTAGCTAACATTAGTCAAAAGGCTGCTAGCCTCTGAACTGTACAACGTTAAAACATTGTAAAGTGTGAAGCTTCATTACTTCATTAAACACTACATGCCAACCATTAAAAACGTTCAGCTGAATGATGATAGCTGTTGTGTTTGGTGGAGTCGATCGCCCAGCAAAAAGCAAAGATAGAGAGAGAGAGAAAGAACTGCTTCTGGTTTCTATGGAAAAGGGATTTCAAGTAATCTTCAGCAAGTGCGCTACACCTACAGAGCATGTCCTGTTTAACACTGGGACAAAGGCGTTTAAGCACTTTTTGAACTGATAGACATCGGGGTGTACCGATTGGAGTCTGAGCAGGTGCAGGTGTGTGCATCAACACAAAAAGAGCAGGTGGAGAGAGAGGAGACAGTTTACGTGTGTTTCAGAGGGAGAACGGTTAAAGGGTCAACCGCTATCAGCAGAAAAATCAGAGTCAATCCACTGTTATGGCAGTAGTGTTTTGAAAGAGGATAGGTAGCTGTATTAGTACATGGTGCTATGCAATAACTCGCTGTACCTGTAACTAATCTCCTCTAGCATGGGATCATGATGAGATTTCTGTATGCGTGTTATGTTGCCACCATCGTAGGTTTTTGAAATATATTAAACATAAACAATGTGTCAAGGTGTCGACCTCAGGGTAACAATGTAATGTTACACTAATTTTTGTTCTTGGTTTCCGAGTGGCACAGCCATCTAAGTGTTGGCTTACAGGTCGCAGGTTCAATTCCTTGTGATGTCCCAGCCATCCCAGAGTTCCAGAGAGCGTAACTGTTATCATTCTCGACTAAGCACGTTGAGCTCTAGTGGGATTATGTTAGTTTGAAAAAAGAAATGTGAACAATTGGTCCAATGACTGTCAAACAAAATAATGCAAAATTAAATAAAGAAAAAAAATGTCATTACATTTCAGTGTTTTTTTCTGAATTATTATGATCAAACACATTCAATACAAATTGACAGTGCTAGAAATTCTGCAGAGAAATGCTATTATTTTACAGATTTCTTTTATTACTACAATCACCTTCAATAAAGAGATAAGGTGCTAAAAGCAATGATAGCAAAATCATAGCAGGAGAGTGACCACTGCCACACTGCCAGCACAGAGTCACACTCAGCAACACATTAAAAGATAACTTGCTCTTATAGCCTATAACCTACAGCCAGGCAGTCAACCATTACATTAAACCTACAAGCACACCAAAGAGAAAGTCAGTGATTCAGGGACATTCCCTATATGTACCAGGAGCTAATGGTAAAGATGTATTTGTTTGCTGCAGAATCAGTACAATAATGATGATTCTCTGCAAAAACATTTCTGTAAATGTACCCTCTTTTTAATCATGGTATTTTTTAATTTTATGGTTTGTATTGAGCCGCCATTGCTGCCAGTCATTTGACCATTTAATGTTTAAAACTAATTAACTTAACCTTAAAATGTAAAAAGTAAAAAAAGTGAAATTGTTAGTATAGACAATAAACCTTTATTTTATTATATGCATGTTTAATTACAGATAATTGTTGTACTTTTACATAAAATTTATTGTAATTTATGAAAGAAATAGTGTAAATAATATTTAAATAATATTGCATTTTTTGGTAACAAAATAAGAAATACATGTCATTTGTAATTATTGGCATAATACTTACAGTAATAATTGTGTTGTAAATTTACAGAGAATTTCTGTAATTCTACAAGTTTTTCTATACAGTTACAAAACAGAAAACTACTTTAAAACTACTTTACTTTACAAATATGGCCTCAAACCTGCACAAAAGCAAGGACCATTTATAGCATAACAATCATTATCAATATATCAATATGGTAATTATATGAATTACTTTATAAAGAAGAGTTAGTATGAATAGTAAACAATGTTCATGAAGCTCAACTTCATGTGAATGGGAAGTGACATGGTGCAATGATGCAAGATAAAAGCATATTATGTCATGTTGGTTAGATGTGTTAGCAAATGTAAGGAATCTCTGCTTTCCCTCATGCAGTTCCGCTGCTAATACCCAAATACCATATTGTCACTGTTGGACCAAAACCTGGTGCAATTGATATTAATAACACTCTAAATGTAAATAACAATCTAAAGGTATTGTGATATAAACTGAGGTGTGTTACAGTCTCTCATTAGGGTTGAATATTAATAACACTCTAAATGTAGGTATTGTGATATAAACTGAGGTGGAGCTACAGTCTCTCATTAGGGTTGAATATTAACAACACTCTAAATGTAGGTATTGTGATATAAACTGAGGTGTGAGTTACAGTCTCTCATTAGGATTGAATATTAATAACACTCTAAATGTAGGTATTGTGATATAAACTGAGGTGTGAGGTACAGTCTCTCATTAGGATTGAATATTAATAACACTCTAAATGTAGGTATTGTGATATAAACTGAGGTGTGAGTTACAGTCTCTCATTAGGGTTGAATATTAATAACTCTAAATGTAGGTATTGTGATATAAACTAAGGTGTGAGTTACAGTCTCTCATTAGGGTTGAATATTAATAACACTCTAAATGTAGGTATTGTGATATAAACTGAGGTGTGTGTTACAGTCTCTCATTAGGATTGAATATTAATAACACTCTAAATGTAGGTATTGTGATATAAACTGAGGTGTGAGTTACAGTCTCTCATTAGGGTTGAATATTAATAACACTCTATATGTAGGTATTGTGATATAAACTGAAGATTGTGTTGCAGTCTCTCATTAGGGTTAAATATCAATAACACTTCAAAAGTAGGTGTTATGAAATAGATTGGATTGGGCTATAAATCCTGATGTCTGTTTCTGGGTCGTCATACTAATGTGTTTTCTCATTCAGATAAAATCAGCCTGTAAGTTTTCACCATACAGCAGTACAGAGTCTTCATCCTCTAATGGCCCCAGTCCAGTACTGAAAGCACATCACTTCCAAGAAAGTTTGGAAAGGACTGTTTTTTTACAGAAGAGCATGTGGGGGAGAGAGAAATCCTGCGTCACATTGCTTTAACTTGTTCGCCAGCTGCCAATGAAAATGATGACCTGCTGAAGGGGCTCCGCTGCTGGCACCGCATCCGTCCTGGCAAAGCCGACACCTCTGGAGTCCAACACTGAACAAGTGTAATCTTTACAGTACAGTGAATTATAATAAATACAGCAAGCAAAATAAACAAAGGTGAGAGACCCGGCTATAACCCCGGCACTGTAAAAACTGCTGGACTTTCTTCAAGTGTCCACAATTGTTCAGACAAACTGTGTGGACAACAGATGTGTTACATGACTGAGGACTCGTATGGTGCTTTGTGACAATGTGAGGTATGATAACATGAACGTCACTGTTTACCAAATAAATACAATCCAATACAATCTACTTAAAGACAGCAAGATCATTTTTGACTATAGAGGCTTTAATGAAAGTTTGGGCAATAATGGCAAAACTGTAAGCAAATTTATGCAAACAAACTTTTAATGAAGGAATAATAATAAAAAAAAGTTAAATTCAATAAACAGCAACTTCTCATGCAGTTCAAACAAGTTGAGGACCATTGTTGTATCATCAGCTAAATTTTATAGAGCCAATATCATTGTCTTTTTTCTAAATACATTTACAGATATAATAAGTGACTGTACAGTCTACTCAGTCCATATATGGAAAGTAACCTGCAAAAACAGACTATGTGCAATACAGTGCAACCAATCAGGGCAGCACTCATTTGCATCTGTCCGTTTAATAGGACAGATGCAAATAGTGAATAGTGAATAGTGAACAGTGATGTAAAAAATGAATTGTTTTTAGTCTATAAACTGACTTAAAAGTCATATGTTGAGTTTGGGGAAAAAATAATTAGACTTTCAACACCAGTTCAATTCAAACCTTTTGAAAAAACATAGAATACAAATAATAAAAAAAATAATCTTCCATAATGTAGAAAGAGTTTTTACAATATGATTTTCCAGAATATTATTTAATATGGGCCCTTTAATTCGATAACCTCCCAGAACATTTTTAAATATGAGCCCTATAATTACATAATTCTCTAGAAAATGGTCAAATATGGGCCCTTTAATTCGATAACTTTCCACAAAATTGTAGAATGGAACTTTTAATCATATAACGTTCCATAATATTGTTGAATATGGGCCCTTTAATTAGATAACTTTCGAGGAAACTGTTAAATATGAGCCCTTTAATCATATAATTTTCCAGAAAACTGTTAAATATGGGCCCTTTAATTATATAACACAAAATTGTAAAATGGGACTTTTAATCATATCATTGTCCATGAAATTATTGAATATGAGCCCTTTAATCACATAATTTTCCAGAAAACAGTTAAATATGGGCCCTTTAATCATATAACTTTCCAAACAATCTCTGAAAATGTGTGCTTTAATTATAGTACTTTTAACTACTCAGATTACAAGCCTTTAAGGTTAAATGTAGCATTTATTATAATATACCCTTTACAACCAATGTATAAGTGCCCTCCTCTGTGCTTTGCTGTCACACTTGGCACAAACTCACTCCATTTCTACAGTCCAGCTCCCTGACTCTCACAGAGCTGATCTGTGCTTTCGGGGTCAGCGGATTATTCTCTTGCTTATCTTATGTTTTCTTTTCTACTCTTGCCAGCTGTGCAAACCAAAAGCAGATGTTTTGATTAAGACGGGTCGAAATCTGCCAGGAAATGGATAAAAGAAACAAAGCATTACGTCTCCAAATGATGTGTTTCAGGTGATGGGGTGGGACTCTGCACCTTCAAAAGCTAAAAGGCTTCCTGTACTGGTACCTCTGGGGTATATAAACCCTTCAGCCCCTCTCTGAAAGGGGGAGTCATCCAGAACTGTAGGACAGGAGGAGCTCTGAAAAAGCCTTGCACACACATAAAGAGAGAGAGAGAGAGAGAGAGAGAGAGAGAGAGAGAGAGAGAGAGAGAGAGAGAGAGAGAGTATTCCTGCAAAACCAATATAATTTCATTCAAGGTAGAGACTTTCATTTTAGAAGAGCATTCACAAACTAGATATAGAGATCAATGCATGGCATGCTAATTACTACTGTTCAAATGATCTTTGCACATGTGTGATGCACTTCCACATATATCTAAGTGTAAGTGTTGGGAAAACTCTCTCTTTGCATCGCAGCTTGCACTCAGGGTGCACACCTTGCCTGCAAAACGCATGAGAACAGATGAGATGAGATGCTTTTGTTTGCAACCTTGCAGAAAACAAAAGAAGCCCTTTGAAGTGCAAGCCCATGAAGCTGATGATGAATGAGACGTGCTTGGCTGTGGACATGCTGCTCTTGTGCCTGTGGTGTGGCGTGTGTGGAGTGTACGCGCTGAACTCCACCGTGGCTTCCTCGCTCACTCCAGCCGGGCTCGGTGCACCGCTGCCCGTCTCGGACGTGGCGCTTCCCCCGCGCGGCAGAAAGAGACGCTCCATCTCCCAGGAGGACATGCTAGCCATCCTGCAGTACCACAACAAAGTCCGGGGAAAGGTTTTCCCCCCGGCTTCTAACATGGAGTACATGGTAAGAGTCTTCTTTTATTAGCTTTTTATTCTTGTTTAGTCATTTTGTTGTGCGAGATGTTAGCTAAAATAAGATGGTGATGATTATCACGTGTGTGCGCGAAGAGCTGGACGACCTCGATAAGGTTCACTGGGTTCAGATTCCTGCTCGCTGTGTGTGTATGTGTGTGCAGTAATGTATTTAGCACATAATGGGGACCAGACGCCCCCTGTGTCACACAAAAGCATTTATTTGTAAAATTAAAATTAAAATAAATGTTTCCATTTATCTGTCTGTCTGTCTGTCTGTCTATCTATCTATGTATCTATCTATACATATGTGTGTGTGTGTGTGTGTGTGTGTATAAATATGGCATATTTTAATAATTTTACCTGGACCTGGATCGGATAGCTCAGGGGTGATTGTAATGGCACAAGGCCATCATTAGAAGCTCTGCTAGGGAGCCAGCATGGTAGGCTTGGTTTCTCACTTTGCCCTGCAACCCATGCGTGATCTTCATTAGTCTACATTGGTCTACTGGACTAAGCAGATTTATTTTGGAAGCAGTTGTCATGCTTTCCTTGCTAGACACTGTATCTCTCAGCCAGACTTGGCTGGTGATGCAACCATAGGCAAGTTTTCAGGCTTTTTTTTTTGGCTTGTGAATTTGGTAATGGTGAGGACATGATCAGGTTTCCCTTCCTGCTCATAGAAAGCAAGGTAAGTTTTAACACAGACAGAATCTGTCCTTTTTATTGCATAGCCAGATGCTTTCCTTCTCATTTTAAGCTCTCCAGTATCCGTTAACGTTTATATAGCCTGCCAGATTTGTGCACAAAGCTGCTTGGCTAAACTCCTCCACTGTCCTGCTGCTAAACAGCTAGCATGTGTGGATTTCAGTGAAAATCTTTTTTCAAAAAAAGTCATTAAGCAGTGTTGTGCATGTTCCTGAAAATGGGCCTAGGACGTCTTTCTTGGAGCAGTGCTAAGTCTGAGAGCTTGTACTGCTGTCATTGGTGAAGACGGAATTTCAAAAATAAACGCCCCGGAAGGACCAGTGCTGTTGCAGAGCTTCTGTGCCTCAGCCCCAGGCTTATTATTAGTGTAATAATATTCAGATATTCAGTATTTACTATGGGATATGAAATCTTTCATAGTAGGTTAAGAGTAGTTACTGAATATGTTACTGAATCATTGAGTATCTACTATCAGTTATTCAGTATTGGATATATACTATGAATTATTCATAGCATTCATTGTTCATCATTCATACATTAACTGTAAATTTATTAGTGTCGTTTGAGATTTAAGCTTAAGGTCTCACTGATGCACCAAGTTGAGCTCTTTTTTTCAATGCTTCCAGGTGTGGGATGAAACCTTGGCTAAGAGAGCAGAAGAATGGGCCTCTACGTGTCTTTGGGAGCATGGCCCTCGACACCTTCTAAGATTTTTGGGTCAAAATCTTTCTGTAAGAACTGGGAGGTGTGTATAAAAATCTTACCTGTATACAAATAAATATATATATATATTCCAGGCTTCCCCCATCAATATGTTCTTCTACAGGTAATGTTGTGAGATGTACAAAACACTGCCTATTGAGCCCTAATGAGAGACTGTAACTCACACCTCAGTTTATATTACAATACCTACATTTAGAGTACAATATTTAGCTGTGCTAAAGTTTCTAAGAAGTCTGAATGTGATTTGTACTAACCTCACAGCAGTAGCTATGAAATAGCATAGATAGGTCAGTACCCATTCATGAGCATCTGTTTCCTCTGTGGTGTTCAATAACAATGTGGTTTGTGGATTGGCTAAAGGTACAGATCCATTCTGCAGCTTGTGAAGCCTTGGTATGATGAAGTGAAAGACTACTCCTTCCCCTACCCTCGAGACTGCAATCCTAGATGTCCTCTGAAGTGCTACGGGCCCATGTGCACACATTATACACAAGTGAGTTTATTGTTTCATGTCTACCATTTATAATAACATGTTTTGTGCAGTAACATCAGTTCGGTTCCAGTGGTTCACATTTGAATAAGCTCTTATTCATGGCTCTTCTTCTGATTCTGTTTGGGCAGATGGTATGGGCAACATCGAATAAAATTGGATGTGCCGTCCATACATGTCATAACATGAACGTGTGGGGGTCGGTGTGGAAAAGAGCGACATACTTGGTGTGCAACTATTCACCAAAGTAAGTGTGCATGTACACACACAGGTGACAATTTCTCATTAAGTTGCATAGCTCACATGAAGTTGCTGAAATTTGGCTTCAAAGGACTCAGAAAACACTTTGGTGTGATCTTGCAGAGCATGTTTTGGATTGAAAGCTCCTGGCATGAGTGCAGTTTTAATGGAATTTCGTCTCATTTCTGGAATTTAAGCAGCACAATTTATGTGACCCCACTTATGACTGACTTTTGGCCTACTTATTTTAATCCCATTGAACTGAAGACTTGGGGAAAGCATTTACAGAATAGTTGAACTGACACTGACTAAGACTAAGAGCTCAGTCTTGAAGAAAAAGTGAAAATTAATTAACTCTACATGGAAAAAATAGATAAATGACAATAAATTGTGGTTGAAGCATTAACTACATTTTTTTATGTTGCATGCAGTGTGGAAATTGATGGCAGGACAATAGAAGTAGGCAATATAGCTATATTTGCTTTTCTGAAGAATCATGTCTATAAGTATATAAATCAGAGAGAATGCATATTTATTAATTGTGGCAGTTATTAATATTGCTGAAAGATGCTGTGTTTCTCAGTGGGCACCTGTCCGGCAGTATGAAATGCACCACAGAAGCATCTTAATATAATGTTTTTAATGCTGCTCCTGTGGTTTTGTGTTTGTTTGCAGAGGTAACTGGATTGGCGAAGCTCCATATAAAGTTGGTGTGCCATGCTCCATGTGCCCCCCCAGCTATGCGGGGTCATGCAGCAACAACATGTGTGTCCCTGCTGTGAACTCAAACTACCTGCACTGGTTCAAATAAACCAGCAGGCAGGAAGCACGTCACAGAGACGCTCTCCAGTTCGGAGTTTTTTTTGCACAACATTCCTAAATTACCCTAATTTGTATATATGGAACTATTTAAAATATACCCTTTTTGATTTAGTTTTTTTTCTTAATGACTATAAATTATTTTCATACTTTTTATACCAGGTACTGAGACGCGTATATTGTTTTTCATTTATTGGAGAAAAAACAAGAAAAATGTACTTATACTTATGTGTATAATAACATGAATGGTGCTGATAGGTTTATTCATAAAATCACTACACCACATCAACATTAGTTCAGTTTGAAGGGTTGGATACAGATTATAACAGCTGCTTTGAATATTAACTGGTGCTATGGACAATATACATGAACTATACATTATTCATGCTCAGTTCGTTTAAATGGGCCTTGACAGTTCATGTTTAGTGAAAGCACAGCACAGTTGAGTATTATAGTTCTCTATACCTCAGAAGTGCTCAGCTATAGTACAGCTGATAAGTGCACCATGTCAGTCAGTCCAATCCAGTTGTATATCATATGACCTGAGGATGTTTTGTTGTTCCAGTGCAATAAGTATGTCTGCACTTGTAAAATATGTAAAATATTAAGACATTAACATAGCCATTCTTAAAGAGCATTGTCAATGAAATTAGAAAAACAAAACACAACAAAGACCAAATCTGTCATTTTTATTACCAAGGGGCACACAAATATCAAAAAGTACTAGCTTTTCCTCCGCATTCGACAAGGGACCACAGGAAAGGCATGTGGATAACATGTGGTGCTCTCTCATAAGCACTCTCATAACACAAAAGGTAACATTTGTTTCAACATGAATGCATGGTTTAAAAACATCAAAGCAGATTGTGCTGGCTATATGCATGCATAACGTTTAAAAGTAGTGCACCCTCTAATTCGGCCTTTGCAATTAAATTGCAATCAAAATTGCAATTAGCTAAAGTACTAAGGGCAGCATTTGTTTTGCTGTTATTTCTACCATGCTACTGGTAACATGGTTTGTGCTAGCCAAGGTAACGTCATGGCTGTAATTAGCTAATGTTAATGCTAGCCAAGGTAATGTTGCCATTGAACCAGAAGGTGTGCTTTTTAAGAAAAACCCTGTAACACTTTATTTGAAGAAATCTACTGTGTACGTTCATGTAATATAAAGTGCTTCTAAATCATATATAGACACTTATGATTGCTTATGCAAAAATAATACCTATTGTCTGTGGTTGTCAATATGGGCATTCAGAAATGTCTGTAAATGACTTAAAAGTAATGTATGTATGAGATTTAAATTTCTTAATTGGAGAGCAATGTTACTAAGGGACAAAAAATCATTTCAAACAACAAATGCTAACTGTTTAAGCACATGTCACATATCGTGAACTGAACACAAAAAATAGTAGACAGAAATTTGTAATACTTCTGTATGTTGCATAAAAAAAACCTTAAACCTCCAAGTGCAATGTTTAAATTGATCTGCCCCTTGAGATAAAACAATTTATCAGCTGAAATGAAGTAGAAATAAAATTCTACACACTTTTGTGTAAATTGATATAAGCATATTGACTGTGTTTGCACCCCTTTTTTATTTAATTTGTCTCTTTTGTCATTATAAGACTAGATTGTATTGTTACTGTTTTAGCTATAGCACTCCTACAATACCTGTGACTAAGTGGAACAAGCTGCTTTGGCATTCTGTCATTTCTGGCTTACAGATGTGCCCTGCAGAAAATCAGTCATTTTGCCTCGGACTTCAGACAGAATTTGAGAAATAGTCAAAAAAGGAAAATCAAGCTAGCGCCTGGTTTTAGCATAAACTGTCATTGGAGTTTCTGTATAATGAGGGTTGTCACAGTTTCACTCGCACTGACTGAATTTTGATGTCTTTTGTATGTAATTTTATATCAAGCTGTTGTATTTTGTACTGCTGAATAAAGCCAAAGATTTGCTTAAATGTGTGTTGTTTCTTGCAGGATTCTGAACACACCCTTTAAATTAATTTGCTAATAGAAGCTTATACTCCATTTAGCATGGTGCTAACTTCATGCCAAAATGATCACATGCTCACTTTAAACCAGTTGTTCTGTCATTTCTATGTTCATGCGCTTTTCTCCAGTCTCCATTCATATTCAAACTGCTGCTAACGCAATGCCTGAGTGGAGCTCAACATTCTTGGACAGTGTTTACAGCTAATTCTGTTATGCCAGCTGAGTGATTGGGGGGTACTCTCTAGGACTCCTGGCCGCAGGTGGCTGCGGCATCACCTGTGATCTAATGTACAATCTCCCAATAATCGAGTCAGCTCGGAAGCCCCCAAAACACACAAATTCATAATTTTTATAAATTCATAAATTTATTTAAATTCAATTGGCATCCAAATAGCAACCAGTCACTCAACACATGCTTAATGTATGGTAAAGCTGATTGCTAAGTATTTTCACGTCCTGAACTGTCATTGTCATGTTGATTAACCAGCAAGCCAGAGTTTCTGTGTTTTAAAGCCAGTGTTTTCTGTTTTTTTGGTTTTGACCAGCATTTGTTTTTTGAATCAGGACCCTTATAGCAAGGCTCATATTATTAAAGTAAAAAAAAGTATAGTATATAAATAAAGTATAAATGATGTTTATAAATCAATGTACAGTATATTCTATGTTATGTTTGTTGAGAGCTGGTGACTTTCACTGACAGTTTAACTAATTTTACTTAGTGTTGACACTGGAATATCAGCCTCAACCAAAATACTAATATTGATGAAAAATCAATATTGTTTCAGCATCACTGTGTTATTGTGCACAAGTTTCCATTACTCATAACTCTGGCAAAAAATACAGATGCAATCTTTGAATAACATATTGGCTCATGGATTACATTAGGGGTAAGGCAGAAAACTGGGTACATTTGCAGAACTATGCCTTTAAACACTCCAGGTCTGCCTTTGCTTATTTCTCATCTAATCCTTGTTTACTATGGACAAATCTGATATCAATTTTGTAAGCTGTTGAAAAACTCAAGAGTCTCATCTTTGCTTCTTTTACTGCCTGTTCCAGTTGAGCTTTGCCATCAAGTGCCCATCCTTGACATCTAAAAGGGCCTACAACTGTAACCTATTAAGAAAACATTGGCTTTAACTTTTCTTGTCTAAACAAAGTAGGTTTACATGATCCAGAGGAAAATCGCACAGCCGCCAGTGTCTTCTTTCCACTGGCTGTATTGGGTGTAGGCAGAATACTCAACTACCATAGACTGTGAAAACTGAAGGGTAATATGAGGGTAATATTATATGAATAAATGTCTTTTTTTACATTCTTTTCATCAGCTTCCTGGCCCGTCAACTACATTCTTACATAGCAATTTTTAACAGTATGAAACACTATGTAACTGTAAATCGCTCAAGTGCTATTTGGAGCCACAACATTTTCTTTTTCAGAAATACAGACAATAGAGATAGAAACTATCAAACTAAAACTGAAATTCCATCTCAAACATTACTAAATAAAAGCTTGCACCTTTGCAAAGCTGAAGTGTACACTACTGGTCAAAAGCTATAGAGTAGTCAACTGGTAGTGCTGCATCCCAGCACTTCTCCCAGGTCTGCTTTACTTATTTTAATGACTTTCTTACTGCCACTCCACCTGTCAAACCTCCAAAACTCTTCACAGTTGAGACTTGGTCTAGTGTTAAGTTGTTCTACAAGATGCTTATCACACAAGTTGTTAACTCAAAAACTTGTCTTCTGATGATGCTGTGGATTTGGGTGTCTTCAGTTTCCTTCAGTTACAAGAGTCTTTTAAAGGTGTAGGAACCTGTGCTCACCACACTCTGGATTTGTTTGTAGTGTCTCTACAGAAAGACCTTCACTTTAAAGAGCTATGATGCTCTATCTGTGTTTCTGTGTAAAGTGTCTTTTTCTAGACATTATGATAGCAATTTAGACATGCAATGTTGTTTAATTATATAAAACATATATAAATCATCTGCATTACCGTATGTTTATCCTCTCCTGGTGGTTAGCACTCCACAGACCCTCCCTAAATAATGGTATGTAGCTACAGAAAACCTATTCAGTTTAACATGTGCACTTAATTAATCTATCTGACTTCCATAGAATGTGGTTTAAGTGATCTAGTTGTACTCCACTGCATTGCGTTTATCCTGGGAGTACTGACAACTACCGAATTAGGCACAACTTCAAAGCTTTATGGGTGTAGTTAGGCAATTTAGCATTTGTCATGGCGTGTTAGGCCAGACCAAAATGGGATGAACACTCGCAGAGATGGTATCAAAGCAAGCAGATTTATTAACACGATCAGGATAAACAAAAAGGGGCAAGTGAGGCAAAACCACCAACCAAACAGTGAACAACGGTGACAAAACAAAATCCAAACGGGATAAACGAAATGGTGAACAGAACAAAACCTGGGACTGGGAGGAATCGTGAGCAGAGCAGGGGTAAAGGGGAGACTAACAGGGGGGAAACCAAAAGGGGAGCTAGAACAAAACCCTACAGGCAGCGCCTGGGCACTGATGTGACCTAAACACATCAGAGACCTAAGAGGAACCACAGGGCGTCCTGATGGCTCCAGTCGGTTAAATTCTCTGCACCGAAGGGCGGTGTCAAGGCTCCTTAAGTACCTCCCAGTCCCAGGTGAAACTTCAAAACAATGAATGATAACAACTGAACCAAACTACACGTGAACACAAATGAACTGAATCAAACACACATGAACCTAAACAAAGAGGGGGTCCTTATTTGGGCCTGTGGGCGGCGGCTCGGGATCGCCCCGGGGGAGGGCGCAATAACGAGGGCCTGGCAGCTAGCTATTGTAAATATAATATCATGTATTTCAATTCATTAACACATGCTTTGTAGGCAGTTTTCTCTCCATCACCTGTTACTAAAAAAACACTAAAATGTTACTATAATTATTGCAGCAAAACTTCTCAATAACAAAGAATGTGATGATTTAAAACTTCCTCCTCAAAGATGACACCAGTGATCAGCTGTATCAGACATTTGATGTAAGAGCTGGCTTGATTAAATACATCGAACTTCCCATTACTAGTCACAGTCAGGCAGCACTCCTGTCTGCCTCAGACTGAGGAAAAGTGTGTGAAAATCAGGGGGAAATATGATGCCATAAATGTTTTGATCCATTGGACAGACATAGCAGTTCCTTCACAGACTTGCAGCTGGAAAAGCAGCCAGCACCATACCAGGGCTAGTGGACCATCATACTGCCTGGAAATATGAAGGAATGTAGAGCATGGAATTAGCTTTTATAAATAAAAAAGATAAAACACTGTCTATCATGAGAAAAAAAGGGGAATTAAGTCAAATACGATGATTAGTGAGTATTTCGTGCACCTGGCCTAGGAGGCTGCAAGTGCAGATGATCAACCTACTTAGAGAAAAGAATGAATTATTAAATAAGAATCTAAGGCCCAACTCAGTGTTATTCTGGCCTCACTTTATGCCTCATTTCACTTGCTAGCTCAGTCCTGTAATCCTTAGAACTAGGAAAGAAAAGCAAATGCCCTATGTAAAAACATACAAATCATTTAAAAAGAAGGGACAAGCTTTAACTGATTGAAACATGAACTAGACATAATGACCCACACATTAGAATTGCATTCATTTATTCATGTTGGATGATCAAAATGATGTTTTACATTGACTTGAATATATGAAAAATAGAAAACAGTTATCTGTGTAGATACCAACCAACACCAGACCAACCAACAAGCTCAACCTAAATAAAATATATGTTTTGCACATAATTATTAGCAGTATTAACAGTAGCTCAAATAATATCATCACATTAAATGAGTGGCGAGTAGAGTGGCTGTGCAGGACACAGTCTAAACATGTTGAAGTATGACATATTCATACCTTAAAGTGTTTAGACTGTGTCCTGCACAGCCACTCAACTCGCCACTCATTTAATGTGATGATATTATTTGAGCTTCACCTCTTTCTTTTTCAAGATAACATTCTCTGATGTAACTGGTCAATAACACACATTTGACTAACATACATGGAGAAATCCAGTCAGTGCCCTGTATCGCTGTGGACAAAAGAACACTGTGCTGTCCAAAAGAAACACGCTAAATGAGATTTAACGTACAAAGTTTTTTTTATTTCTAAATAGAAGCTTTTCTTCATTAATATTACATGGATTATTGCACATAAATGGGACAGAGAATTAGTCATTTTCCTCCTGGACAGGTATGTATACACTGTAAAGCTGTATAATGAACTGTTTGAGTGACAGGCTTTAAATAACGAATCAAGTACCTAAATCTTTATCACTTGGAAAGTAAAGTGAAGCTTAGGTGAGTTTTAGTTTAGGTGAACCTTCTTCAGAGAAACCTTCTTCTACAGCTACAGCTGCAAATCGATATGAGCCAAATTATAAGTGTTTATAGATATATAATTTTACTCTCAAGAAGCTAGGTATCAAATATCACAACATCACATATCAGGGTGAAATGCTACATAATCATGCCCCTCAGCCCAGGCGTTTTATGCCAGCTCTGGCTAAATGCCACTGCTAAAGCAAGAAGATTTTGTATCCTATCATATTTCCAGTTTAAGCATTGAATTTGGTTATGTTAACTTGCTAATGCTAACATGCTTATGTAATGGTAGCTGTCAATGTATCAGTCATGCCTTATTTTTCTTTATTGTATGTTTATAATGAGAAAGATTAATGTGCATAATAATGCATAAATGCATTATATTTAATAGGTTTATTTAAAGACATTTATATCCAGGGTACTATAATAGCACTGCCAGCCTGACAACACACTAAAACTCCAGACAAGCCAGTGGGGCCCATTAACTTTTTTAAAAATCATATCCAGGACTTGCTTTCTATATATATGGTATTTGTGATGAGTATTTACATAGGGCATTTACATAGACCCAGTTTTTCAGCTGAACAACACAGTCATTCTGTGTGTAGGTTACACTATTGTAATAAGTGTCAGAGTTATGCAGTACCAATACAGCACACTGTGGAGCTCACAGGGCCCACAGGCCCACAGGTTGAAAACCAATTAACTAGGCTTATCTAGCATTTCAGGTAATAGTTTATCAAAAACAATACTGAAACATATTGACACAAATACTTTAGCACACCTACATCTTTTCACTTTTTTATTGCACAAAATCATGATGTGTGCTGGCTCAACAATTACATTTCATCAACTGCATGATACAGGGCAAAGTCATGGCTTGGTTTAAAATATGCTCTGCCTGGGAAAGTTAACTCTAATTGAACAGCCCTGCAGTACGAGTGAGGCACTAATGCTCTCTTTGAATTGTGGTATTAATTATCTCTCTAATTAATGTTCTGCTAAATAAACTGTGCTGTGAGTGCTGAAGCTATTAAATTGTGCTCTCTCTGGTGAAAAGCAGGCGGAGGATTAGTCTGGGAGAGGAGTCTGGGGTTCCAAACCACGGAGAACAGGTGAATAATTGCCATGGGAGTACGTCAGCTTTCAGCAGCCACTCTTTTTTTTCCTCCCATGGTTCTTCCAACTAAACGTCAGGTGAATGTGGCTTATGGACGGCTGGGAGAGAACGCCAAGATAGAGATGGTGTCATCCTCCAGCCAGCCAGCAGACTGAGCCTGGGCTTAGGCCTGGATATGGCACTGCATCAGCTTACTAATGAAAACTTGGCTACTTTTGCCTTTTTTTCCCCTTTCAGTCTCGCGGGAGCTATAGCTAATATCGTTGTGTTTTTTTCTTTGCTTCCTCCCTCTCTCTCCCCTTTTCTCTCGCTCTATCCTCCCTTTTCCCCTTTGCAGGAACCCACAACAAATCTGTTTGTCCGACACCCCCTCCCTCAGCCCAAAAGCTGAGGTGTCTCGGTTCAGCCTGGACTCTGCTGTCCTCAAGCTGCCCCTGCAGTCCGGCCCCTCTGTGTGTATGCTGTGCATTAGAATAAGTCCACTGTTTAGTCAGACACTGGGGCTAAAGCTCAGTGGTTATTTTTCTTGTGCCTAGTTACAGGGAGATAGGAATTGTGGTTCTGATGGTGCTAAAGCAATCAACCGTCAAAAAAAGAGGTATTTCAACATCCAGCTAATGTTCTCTTAACTCCCAACTCATGGATACTCAGATCTCCAAGTTTATTGTAGTCATACACAAAACTATATTTACACTCATTTCTCAAAAGATAAAAAAACAAAGCTGTAAATGATTGCCCACTGACTCAGCAGTCAACAACTGGCAGTCATTATACCATACAGGACTACATTAAATGGACCAGATGCTGCAAAGCCACAAAGACCTTTAGGCATCAGATAAGTATATTCCATCGCCTTGTTTCCCTCTTAAACTGGAAACCCTGGAATTATTTGAAACTAGGGTGACATGAGGAGCAAACACTACAGATACATGTTATATACATACAATCATACTACGCTATATGGACAAACGTATTGAGACATACCTCTTAATCATTGAATTCAGGTGTTTCATTCAGTCCCATTGCAACAGGTGTGTAAAATCAATCACCTAGCTAGGCAATCTGCCTTCATATACATTAGTGAAAGTATGGGTGGTTCTAAAAAGCTCACTGAATTCCAGCATGGTACTGTAATAGGATGCCACCGTTGCTACAAGCCAGTGTGTGAAATTTCTTACCCCAGCCACAATCAACGGTGATTAACTGTGGGATTATTAAGACGTGGAAGCATTTAGGAACCACAGCAACTAAGTCACGAAGTGGCAGACCACATAAATGTACAGAGTTCGGTCGCTGAGTGCTGACATATAGTGCATAAAAGTCTGCTGACTCAATAACTGCCTGTAACATGCCTGAATGCACTGTGCCAACTGTAAAGTTTGGTGGAGGAGGGATAATGCTATGGGGTTATTTTTCAGGGGTTGGCCTGCTCTTCTGGATGAATGGGCAAAACTGCTTTAGCTGTAAAGTGGAGACCAACTCCATATTGACACCCATGTATTTAGAAAGAATGTCATAAAAGCTCATGTAGGTTTACCACATACTTTTAGTAGTATAGTGTATATACAGTGAATATTCTCTTTTTATGTATAAACATTCAACATATATAATATACAATACTGTTCACTAGCATCTTTTCTCTTTTACAGGTACCTATATCCCACATTCTCCTTCACCTGGATTCCCCATGGACATTTATGAATGTCTGACATAATAAAAGTCATTTTGTCTTATTTGGAGGTGATGAGTGTAATGCAGCTTTGGTCATGTGTTAGGGTGTCCTAACATCATCACAGAGACAGCTGATCAAACCTTCCGATCAGCTAGATGATGTCAGCCATCCAACAGCCATGTAATTCCCATAATGATCCAGCTAACATTAGCCATGCAAAAGCGAATGATCCTTGTAATATTTAATGTTGGCTATACAACAGGTATTCATAATGAAAGAGCAGTGATTCTCCTGATCACCTATCTAACATTAGCCATGCAAGAGCAGAAGCAAATGTTAGCCATGTAGGAGCAGAAAGCTCTTACCAATATGATAGCTAATGTTAGCCATGCAAAGGCAGAGGAATCTTTCAGATTTAGTTTACATTTAGTTCAGCCTTGAACTAAGCTTGTAAAGTCTTATCTCACATCCTCGTCCTCCAGTAAGGGGCGGAATACACCTGTTGTTGAAATGGAGGGTGACCAGGGCTGCAGGGGAAATGTCCTGCATCTGGCACCACTAGACACACATGTTGGATCTGGTCTGCTGCAAGAGCAACAGCTGAGAAGAGTGAATATACACAGTGAGCTGCCAAAGGTGAGTCTCGAAGCTCTGGTGCAGCAAATGACTTTGGGTGCCGGATACACCAGCAGTGGAGACAGGGAGAGATGTCTGGGTGATGAGGTTAAGTTGGGTAGATGCAGACATATTCAATTCTGACCTCTTTATGAGCTTATTTAGGAAATTTGAAATGCAAGCATTGCTACAAGCTTGTGCATACACTAAATCTGATTGTGTGTCCACTACCAAACCTAGCACTGTTATGTAAGAACACCAGCTGCCCAAAGTATAGCCAATCTGCCAAAGTACTTAAACTCCAGCACTGGACAAAGCTTACTGGCTAGCTTGTTGTACTTTGGTGAGGTAAGTCTGAGGAGTTCACTGTAATTTAAAGGCCTAATTAACTCCACCAAAATATTTTATGATGATTATTTTTTTTAAATGGACAGGCAGTTATAGTCTGCTAGATTCTTACTGTGCATTTCTGTTAAGCTTGTGTTAAATGTTCATCAAAAAAATTAATTAACATGATTAGTCCCTGACCCAAGATGCAGTTGATTTTTTACATAGATTTTTTGCCCACTTTCTCTTAGATTTGGATCCCCAATTTCCCAGCCTGTATATATTCTCCTCCTATCGCACGTTATGCTCCCAACACGTCCTCTCCAGCCGGCAGACAATAGCGGCGGCCAGCACTGCACTGAAACGATGAGGGAGACAGCGCCATCTACCTACCCTGGACAGAGCAAGGCCAGTTGTGCTCTCTCAGGGCCTCGGCAGCCAATGGATAGTATTACCAGGATTCGAACCAGCGATCCTCTGGTCTTAGTGACAGCCCGTTTTTCCGCTGGACTACTACTGCAGCCAATTATTAAGGCAAGTGTTTATTTAGTTTACAACAGGACATTTTAGGATAACACTGCTAACAAACACTGGACTTAGAATGTCAACAATTTCATCTCTGTAAACGCACGCTTAAAGATGTCTCTTAACCCGTGTCCCAAAACTCATCCAGATCAGATTTGTTAAGCAAAAGATCTCCCCCCTCAAACAAAATGTCAGGACACTTATAGACGGGGCCTTGGTAGTCCAAAACTAACATAGAGTAATGAGATTACATTACTACTACATTACTTAACTTTGAATTACGTGACAGATTACAGATTACAGATTTAAACAGGTTAGTTGACGCAGAATACTTTTAACGTGACCCTTCCAACACCCTGTGTTTCAGACTGATTCGGACTAATTTACATTTAGGGTAAAAGAGGGAACTTTGTACCTTTCAATTATCATTTTTAAGAAGTGAAGATAATGTCAGAAGAGCTGTCAACATACCCAAGTACAAAGTGCTCATACAGTGTGGTTTTGCATGCACATCTGTTTGACATAGTGAGGTATCCAAGCATAAGCATGTTTGGAGATTTTGACAGATGTTGGCGTGTTATTGCCACTGCAGCTGTAAATCTCTGGGATGTTGGTGAACCACTGGTTGCAATAAGTGTGGAGAGACCTCCAAATAAGATGGGTCAGTTTTAAAAGCAAAAATAATCTGTGGCTGTGACGCGCCAAGCTCACAGTTTAACCCCGCACATTCGGGCTGCTGCACTTAAGCCTCGCTCCTTTGGCCTACAGCAGTTTGGCCCACGGCACTTTAGTCACACCCATTCAGCCCACACCAATTTAGCCCCGCCCATTTTACATACAGCAGTTTAGTCCTGCTTATCCAGTGTACAGCAGGGTAATTTAGCCTATTTAGCCGACAGCAGTGTAGCCCCACATATTCAGCCTACTGCCTACTGTAGCTTTGTTTATTTATTTTTACCCACCAACCTCTCTTTATAGCTTCAAATTAAATAGGCTGTTTATGTTCACATGCTTTTAAGACCTGATGTATGTAAATAACAACGACCCATGCTTAGTGTCTCCCTTGAATGTTCTACTGTATTCTTTGTCTTGGACCTGTCATCCAGCACTAGAGAGGGAAAACAGGTTTACATTGGGAGAACATCACAGATTTCCTGGAGTTAGCGGCCACGCCAAAATCAATGTCCGTCTAGTAACACTACACCAAGAGAGTGACACTGAATAGAAAACAAACCCTCATTGAGCTCCTACCCTGAACAGCTTTGACACTGAATCTTCACATAGTGTGGTGCCACACTCTCACCCTGTCACCTACGGAACACATTCCCAGGTAGTATATCACACACACTAGATGAACAATACTGCCTGTGTCTCTCTCTTGGATGGACTGCACTGGCAAAGGAAGTGCACTCAGGTCAAAATACTTTCACTTTGGAGGCTTTTCCAAGCACTTTGAGAGTTTTCTGAGTCTTCAGGATATCTGTTTTTCAAATTATATTGAAATGTCTTTCTACAAAAGATAATGAATAATTCAGGGTAGATAATGAATAATTCATAGGGGATACTAAACAATTTTAGTAGTTCCTGGTAAATTGACCTAGTTACTAAATACAGTACTGCAGATATAGCATAGTAGATACTTAACAAAGAATAGTGAATAATTAATGGCTGATTCTAAATAATCCATAGTATATACAGAATAATCCATACTGGCAACTGAACAATTGATAGTAAATACTTAATAATAATTCAGTAGTACTAGACACTAAATAATTTGTAATACATAATACCTTAACAATAAGCCAGTAGTTAAGGGGTTAACAGAGCAATCAATTACCAAACTAGATAAGTATGTACAGGATACCACTGAGTGCAACAGAAAGGTTTGTAGAAGTGTGGCTGGAAAAAGACTGCCACCTGGTGGTGTTTTATGTAAAACATATACAATGATCAGCCAGAACATTAGTACCTAATATTAAGTAAGCCCACCCTTGTGCAGCCACAACAAATCTGACCAGATCTGATGCATGGATTTCACAAGACCCTGAAGGCATCCTGTGGTATATGCCACCAAGACGTTAGCAGCAGATCCATTAAATTCAGTGAGTTGTGAGGTGGAGCCTCCATAGATCACATCAGTGAGCCTAAAGTGTCCATGACCCTGTCGTCAGTTTGCTGGTTGTACTTTCTTACACCACTTCTGATAGGTACTGACCCCTGAATATCGGGAACATCTGTCAAGACCTCAAAGTGTCTTAGATTCTTATTCTGGCCCCTATTTATTATTATTTCCTGCTTTTAACACATCACCTTCATGTACTGACTGTTCACTTGTTAACACATCCACCCCTTGACAGATGCCACTGTAGATGAAGGTAATCAATGTTAAAAGTGGAAGCGGTTCACGGTTAATTTCCTGCATAGACATTTATATTTTGTATAAATACATAAATATATACATATATTTACTCTTCACTAGATGGTGGAACTATTAGTCAGTGCTTTTCTACAGTGATTGTACAAGTAGTGTGTGAACACCTTAGTCAGCAACAGAATTCATTCATTTGAATTCTTTTGAATATGTAGTGTACATAAAAAGGCACATGGTTCAAGCATACATTAAAATGGGTTCAACTATATTATTCCGGAGAAAGTCTTACCACTAGAGCACAGCTGTACTGCTCTAAGCCCACCAACAGAGGGCAGAAGTGAACTAAATGTATTCAGGTTTAGGTTCATCCAGTCCATGCGGCAGTAAATAGACCCAGGACAGTTATTTGAATACCTCAGTCTCCTAACAGTCCAGCAGCATGTCTAAACTTGCCCAGCTACAGAAAGATTGGGTTGACCAAAAGGACAGAAACATTAAGAGTGCATAAACTCATAAAAGCATACAATTTGGTACAGAAAGACGAGCCTATGTAATTCATACCTGATTAATTACGGTGGGCTTTATGTAAGGCCTATAGATTTTCAGATTTTCAAGCAGGACGTATCTTCTTTAATTCACAGTCTCTGCATGTGTATCTAAATATGACATATGTATTACTTTAATAATCAATATATTACAATAAATCATTTTGAAGGGGGATTCCACTCATTTGTCACTAATTTTGGGGGTTTTATATGAATTTGTGGATTATTGTAGAGAAAATTACTGACTCAGATTTATATGCAGTGGTGGTGAAAAGAAGCTGGGGTTGCCATGACTACAACACATCCAAAACCACCAGTGAACCCACACAAGTCTTCTCAGTTTTATATGGAATGGTGATGATGGCAGGTGTAGTGATGCAGCAGGTAGTGTAAGTGCCACACAGCTGCAGGGGTCCAGGGTTGTGGGGTCGATCCTTCCTCTGGTCTGTCTATGAAGAGTTTGATGTATTGTTCCAGTGTTCACATGTATTTTGTATTGGTACACATCATGCTTGAGGCCATGATAATTTGTCCCTTGGTGTATATGAGTATGTGTGGTACCTTAAGATGAACAGGCAGCCTATCTAGGGCTATTCTTGCCTTGAGCCCAAAAGAGGGTCTGCTTTAAACCCACTGCAATGCTGACCAGAAAGAAGTGGATACAAATATGAATGGATAAATGAAAGTAAAATAAAATAAAATGTCAAAAAATATCCACTTCGCAATGAATGACCCAAACGCTTCTCAAAACAATAGCAAAACTAGTAAATCTTTACACACAGCTGCTTTATCATCACTAAACCTTTACACACAGCTGCTTTATCATCACTAAATATTTACACACATCTGCTTTATCATCACTAAACCTTTACACACAGCTGCTTTATCATCACTAAACCTTTACACACAGTTGCTTTATCATCACTAAATGTTTACACGCAGCTGCTTTATCATCACTAAACCTTTACACACAGCTGCTTTATCATCACTAAATGTTTACACGCAGCTGCTTTATCATCACTTAACCTTTACACACAGCTGCTTTATCATCACTAAATGTTTACATGCAGCTGCTTTATCATCACTAAACCTTTTCACACAGCTGCTTTATCATTACTAAATGTTTACACAGAGCTACTTTATCATCACCAAAACTTTACACACAGCTGCTTTATCATTACTAAATGTTTACACAGAGCTACTTTATCATCACCAAAACTTTACACACAGCTGTTTTATCATTACTAAACCTTTACACACAGCTGCTTTATCATCACTAAACCTTTACACAAAGCCGCTTTATCATCACTAAATGTTTACACACAGCTGCTTTATCATCACTAAATGTTTACACAAAGCCGCTTTATCATCACTAAACCTTTACACACAGCTGCTTTATTGTCACTAAACCTTTACACACAGCTGCTTTATCATCACTAAATGTTTACACACAGCTTCTTTATCATCACTAAACCTTTACACACAGCTGCTTTATTGTCACTAAACCTTTACACACAGCTGCTTTATCATCACTAAACCTTTACACACAGCCGTTTCATCAACACTTTTTACACACACCTTTACACACAGTTGCTTTTTTTCACCTTAACACAAAGACGATTTATCATCACTAAACCTTTACACACAGCTGTTTTATCATTATTAAACATTTACACAGTTGCTTTATCATTATTTAAAAACTTTACACACAGCCACTTTATCACTAAACCTTTACACATAGCCACTTCATCACTAAAACTTTACACACAGCCACTTCATCACTAAAACTTTACACCCAGCCACTTTATCACTAAATCTTTATACACAGCTGCTTTATCATCACTTAATGTTTACACACAGCCACTTTATCACTAAACCTTTACACATAGCCACTTCATCACTAAACCTTTACACATAGCCACTTCATCACTAAACCTTTACACATAGCCACTTCATCACTAAAACTTTACACACAGCCACTTCATCACTAAAACTTTACACACAGCCACTTTATCACTAAATCTTTATACACAGCCACTTCATCACTAAAACTTTACACACAGCTGCTTTATCATCACTTAATGTTTACACACAGCCACTTTATCACTAAACCTTTACACATAGCCACTTCATCACTAAATCTTTATACACAGCCACTTCATCACTAAAACTTTACACACAGCTGCTTTATCATCATTAACCTTTACATACAGCTGCTTTATCATCACTAAACTTTTACACACAGCTGCCTTATTGTCAACCTGCAGTGAAGTTCAAGCATTACTGATTTAAATACTGATTTTACTTTGCAAATGAATGCTAAACCTGAAGTTACACTCAGTAGTTTTGAAGCTGGAACATGTTCACCAAGCTGTGGTCAAACTGCAGGCCGAGTTTTGAGATTTGTTAGTGTTACAGAGGGCTGCAGAATGTAATCAATGAGCCCTCATACCTTAACATTTCCACATCCAACTAGTCTAAATATAAATGCTGTTTTCATTGGGGTGAACTGGCCTGTTGATTTTTTGGAGTGACCATTCTGCCCAGTTTGGACGCATGTTGATTATACATGCTTGTGTGGAAACGTTTTGCAGAGGGAAAGACTGATCACTACACTTTCCATCTTTTAAATACACAAATCTGCTCACCAGCTTAAATAATGATGACAGACATTACACAGCTTTGAACTGTTTGAAAAATTGAAGTAAATTTTATGACAGCTGCAACCATGCGCAAGCTACAGTACACACAGTAGCAAACCGTAACAATCATAATTTACTGCCAATTGGAGGACATAAGATTGTTTTTCATCTTGCATAGCAGTGAACGCATAATTTGAGACTCTTAAACTAATAAAGTAGCAACATATGGAGAATTCCTTTTACTACTAACACACAGAGTGACCTAAATTCCACACACACGCTCACAGGTTTTAGTACAATGTCGGGACATCAGGACAATTCTTTACATTGTGTCAGAATTTCCTGTTGATTGGGCCAGCAGAAATGCTCAAATATATATATATATTATATATGTGTGTGTGTGTGTATCTTTTTTCTCTGCATTTCTCTGCTGGTTCATAAAAAACAAATGTATGAAACCAAATATGTTTATTCTTGCACATGTATTCAAGGTCAGTAGTGCCACTACTTTAGTCCAGCTAAAGCCAACTGGGCTGAATATAGAGGTGTGGTTTCCACTGCAATTTGACACCAGAAGCAAACTCCAGCATAAAATGCAGAAAAGTTCATCCTGCTCTGCTTTCTGAAGCACTAACACTGACGCCGGGGATCAGAGGAGAACAAAGAGTGTTTATGTACAGCTCTGCTTTAAAAGCATCATTTAAACCTTGTACAGCGGAACGCTGCAGAACGTCGGCCCTCACAGCTGAGACTTTCCCACAGAGCTGTAAGACATTCCTGCTTATCCCACTGTAGAGACTGGTAAGTGTATGTTATATACAGTGTTACAAATGGTTATTTTAGCAACAGGTTAGATGAGTGCTGTGGAAACATAGAATGAGGATGATCATATTCTTATGAAAGTTGCCGTATTGGTCTGTGTTGGAATTCCATTGAAAGCTTACTGCACTGCATTCATGTGCTCTTATCATAACTCTGTTGCAAAGTGCTGCTGGCTCTAACTATATGGGTTATGTTGGTTGGGTTTGAATATTTTTGTGCATTAATTGCTCTCTAATGTAGGTTGTAAATTGTACATAGAAGCTGTAGATTCATGTGACTTATTTTAATAGTAGGAACAAGTACTGAGAGGGTAGTCTGACACAGCCAGTTAAAATTTACATAGCTATATATATTCTGTACATACTCTGATTTAGTCTGTCACTGCACAGTTTATCAGACCCCTCTACCTCCATTCATCAGTGGAAAGAGGTCATCACAGGAACACCGTAGATCAGATAATATTCGGCTAGTGCTCTGTTCTCTTAGTATAGTGCTCAGTAGTATTCCTAGTAGTGGTCACTGATAATGGGTTAGGGGATGGCAAACACAAAAATGTGCACTGACCTCTGTCCTTTACCATTTTCACCCAGTGCACCTCAGACGCTCTTATCCAAAGTTCATCTCCTGGAAGTCAAAGTTCACTCACTATGAGTCTCCTAATGTGGACGTGTCAGACAGGACTGGCTTTAGTGTTATTGTCTCAGAGTGTGTTCCCCATGGCCTTCTTTAACTCAACTGACCTGAGCTTACTGCTGGAGAAGTATATGGATGAGGATGAAGACGGAGTGACGAAACAGAGAGGAAAGAGAGCCATCAGCTCCAGTGACATGCAGGCCATCCTGGACCTTCACAACAAGCTCAGGGCTCAGGTCTACCCACCTGCATCTAATATGGAGTACATGGTATGAATATGAAGCATAAATGTCATCACTGTACACTGCTAAAAAAGGGTTATTCAAGACTTGTTTAGTAAAGTCAATGGTGCTATATAACAGTGCTATGTTAGGAGTTCTTCATATACAAAGAAAACCTCATATAGTCATATAGAAGGAATAGCACTGAAAGGTTTCAATTAACTCTTTTTTAATACCATATTCAACACATTTTGCATAGAGTCTACCTAAAAAGCAGTGTTTTAAAAGTGAGATTTTGCAGGTGTTTCTTAGTTTTAGTTTTAACAATGTTTCCATATAAAAGAGTGACAATTTAAAAAAAACCATGTGGATACTTGGTTGGATTATTTTACTGGTTAAAAGGTCACTTGATGGACAACTTTATCTAACTTAATCTAAGGTTTAGATTCATCAATCAAAGAACCCTTTTTCAGTACTGCCTAGAACCTTTTTGCTTAGAGTGATCTGTAGCTGTCCTTATCCCAAAAATAATCTAATAAACCCAAGTTAGAGTTGGAGTCTGAAATTGGCTTCTTTAGTTTTTCACTGGTGCAACAAGCTTAATGTACATAGTTAGAGTACATTAGAGTAAAAAAACATATGCTGCACCAATTAGCACAGTGCTAAGTGCATACTTAAATCATCACTAAAATCTACACTTATGTAGAGCTCTTCGGTAACTGTTAATTGCTTTGCTTATGAGATATTAACAGGCAACAAAAAACAATAACAAAAAACAACCCTTCATGAAGGAGTCACATGGGAAGTGAAAAACATTGATTATGTCAGTGGGTGGATAGAGTAGGCAGCAAGTCTTGAGGGTAATGTGTTAAAAGCATGCTCAAGTGTAAGAATCTGAGCCACTTTGATTAGAACCATATTGTGATGGCTAGTTTGTCTGGTATTCAGTGATCAGTACCTGCCAAAAGTGGTCCAAGAAAGGAAAACCAAGGTCATGGGCTCACTGATGTGATCCATGGAGGCCCCACTTCACAACTTAAATTACCTAAAGGATCTGCTGCTAACATTGTACATAAAAGATGTGGTCTGATTGTTATCTAACTAAACTAACACAAAGTTGTACTGCTCATGTTATTTATTGAAGACATTAAGTAAACATCCACAGTGCAGGCTAGAAAAAGTAAGTAAGCATCTGTGTTGAAGACTTATCCAAGAGCTAACTTTGCAATGTGCTCTATAACAGCTGGATGCTTCACAATGTTCTAGAGACAGATGAGCCACAAATATTGAAGTTTGCACACCAACATCAAAAATCTTCCCAACTGTGAAGCATGGTGGAGGAATCAGCATGGTTATGTGTGGTTTTCCTGGAGGCCTTGTGATTATTAGAGGAACAACATTTTTCCAGAAGAATGTAAGTTCATGACCTAAAACCGAAGAGATGTTGCTACAAGAGAATGACCTAAAGCACAAGTAAATCAACAAAGAAGACTGACTGAAAACGAAAACGCCACAGTCCTTACCTTAGGTCCACATTTGGTGGAGGTTATTATTGCTAAAGAGAGTGATACAGGTTATTGGATTCAAGGGATCACTTTCTTTTTCTAGCCTGCACTGTGGATATTTATTCAGTGTGCTCAATAAAAAACATGAACAGTAAAACCGTGTTTGTGTGTTATTGGTTAAAAGAGATTGTGTTTGTCTATAACTGTGACATAGATATTGATCAGACCACATATTATTTGTAATGCAGATATCCTGGAAATTCAAAAGGGTTCACTTACCTCTTCTTGCAACTGTAGCTGACAAGTTGGCTCAGGTGTACTGTGAGCAAGGATAACACTAAAATGTTCAGAAAACTGCAGTTTCTCATGGTTATTTGCATGAATGGTGATGGAAAGACTGTTGGTGTTCTCATACAGGTGCACCGAACTGTTTCACTTCAGTTGGTCACACATGCAAAATAAGGCTATTTTAGTACATTTCAGCAACCTCCCCACACTGACCTTCTGCACAGATAACATAAATCCCAACTGTTCAGAGTAATTCTGCACATATTGAACTGCAACACTGGACAATTTAACGACTCATAATGTGGGTCGTAAAAAAAGTAAACGTCTCCAAATTCATACTTTCATTGAATGGATAATATGGCCTTATTCATTCTTCAGAGTTAGCAGACTGGCTTTGTGGCTATGTTTGAGCAGTGTGAATGGGGAATTATTATACAGTCATACCATAAATGGGCTTTATCTTCATTACTGGATGCTGTGAGTGCTGTCCAGTGGTGAAGAACAGCAGGGCCAGCGTGATTAGGCTATATTGCATAGCAGGTTAATGGCTGCAGACCATAATTAAGTTTAGTGAGACGTCTGTGTCTATTATAAAGCCTCTGAGGGAAAAAAGAAAGAGGGAAAAGCTTAGTAAGCAAACTGTTGACGATGTCTCTCCTATTACGACGGCCTAGATTTTTTTTCCGAGTGTGTAGAGGAGTCAGCAGGGATATATGGGTCAGCATGTGATCGAGAAAAGACACAAAAATAGGAAAGAGTGGCAAGAACAAGACAACATCTACACCAGTCAGCCACAATATTAAACCAATCACTGGTGAAGTGGATATCATTGGTTATCTGATTACATAGTCACCTGTCTAGGAGTGGGACAGCAAGTCTAGGCAGCAAGTGAATAGTCCGTTTATGAAAATGTAGAGAAATTGTGATGCTAGACGACTGGGTCAGAGCATCTCCAAAATGGCAGGTGGTGTTCTTGGTATGTAGTGGTCTGTACCAACCAACAGGGCTTTAGGGAAGCACAGCTGGTGAACCCAGTGACAGGGTCATGGGCACCCAAGGTTCACTGATGTGATGAATGGATGCCTCACCTCTTAACTTACAGAACTTAAAGGATCTGCTGCTAATGTTTTGGTGCCAGATTCCACAGGACACCTTCTTTTTTACAGTGTGAATTGGGCCAAATAACATGTTACAGGATCAATCTGCTTCGTTACACCTTTAAACAAGTAATGGGAGTCTAAAATCTTTCTGGCTAAGAGAGGTAGAGCGTTGTGGTAGACTGCCGTGCGTATTGGGATGGTGACGCCCTACTGTGAAAATAATCCGCTTTAACTTTCTATAATTTTCTGCCCACTTCCTATACAGGGCACTACATAACTTCTACACAGGGCACATTTTAGTTTGCCTGTAAAGGCGAGTTCTATTATCAGTTGATAATTAAACAACTGGCATTGTTATAGTTTACAATACTAGAATATATATAATAACATAGTATAATATATTATAACATAGTATAATATATTATAACATAGTTTAATATATTATAATGTAGTGTTATAGTGTTTATAATGCACAATATTTCTACATCATGCAGTGATATAGTGTGCATTTCAAAACATATTATGTGATTTTGTTCTCTGTAAATGTTGTGACAAACTGTTGACTGCCAACATGTCAAGCCTAGAGGCTGTTACTGCAGCAATGGGGACAAACGTCCTATTAATACCTTCCTATCAATCAGAAGAAACTTAACTGTCTGCAGCCTTTTGCCCATATAGGCTTTAAAAACACATAATTAAAAAAACATAGTGAATAGAAGTCAATGTAACCAGATTTCATTTCAGTCATTTTGTCTCATTTTCATTTCCTTATATGAAAAGGTCTGCAATCACATTATTTACATATGCTACTTTGTGGCTTATTTAATATAATATATTCTTACACACTGAAATGATTATGCATGTTTAACATACACAAAGCAATTCAGCCACTCTGAGGTTTGTTATGTTACGGTTAACCAACAGTTTCAGCGCCGGCTGGATATTTCTACATTTCACTGATAGCTTTGAACTGGTTCACCCCTCAAGCTTTTCGCCTGGCTCTCTGCCTATTCCTCTGTGTGTGTGTGTGTGTGTGTGTAAGGCTCAAACATGAGCAAGACAAAAATTTTGTGAAATTTTGATTAACCCTTTTTCATCTGTGAGATGAGATGCATTTTTTACTGTTTGAGACCAACTTGAGACCAACAAGGATCTAATAATGTACAAAAAGACAGGAGTGCAGATTTACTGAAACAGAAAACACAGTGTTCATACTCTGATGATGACCACATCACATTTGCCAAAAAAAGAGGACTCTTCAGACATAAGGGCATGCGTTGTGGTTTGGATGTTGTGGCTTTGGGGTTTCAAGTTGTAAATAATATTCATGAAAAATCTACTATTTCACTGGACAGTCAGACAGTATGTCTGACATACTATATATGTGTATGTGTGATTGATATAAGACACAAAGCTTTCAGAATATTTGGTCCACTTGGTTCCACCGAGACCAGTGGTTGCATGTAGATGCAGGTACATATAGACCAGTTGTGTTAGTGAGAAGGCAGGGCATACAGAGATGTGTTTAAGACTGTAGAAATCTGTACACAGAATGTCTGATGACTGTAAAAGCAAATGCTGAACTGAAATCAAGGTGGAAACCCAAACATTGTATGCAATTTAGAAATCTTTTAGGTGCCATAAAGCAAATGTGCCTGGGAAAGAGAGGATGTATGATCACAGAGAGTCGTTGAGAAACGTTTTTTGGATGTGTGTTTATGGAGATGAGATTGGTGATTGGTGAAAGTGCAGTGTTTGTTGGCATCATAGCTTACCATCTCCTGTTGTGTACTAAAGAAGCGCGTGCCAGATGCCAATCTTGTCTAATCGACTGCATCTGACATCAGTAAAGCAACGAGACATGAGGTTTTATACATATACTCAGTTTTAGGTACAATGTGTGAACTGCAGTTTCGAAAGACTAAGTAAAAGATGCTAAGTGTGTGTTCACGGTCGTCCATCTCTGCTGTAAACTGGGGATGTAAAATCACTGTTTGCACAGCCTCAGCAGGGGAGGCCCCCCAAACCTGCTGGCCACTCTTGCCTGGGACTATAAAGAAAACAAACCCCTCACTGCAGGCTTTCACACTCATTCACACACCGCTGTTTATTTCATTTAACACCTCATTTGCATCGAGTGTGTTTTTTATCATCTGGTAACATTCCAACAAAGCACAAAATTCCCAAGGACCCATGGGAGCATGTTTCTTCATTCAGTGGGGAAACAGTGAGTGAGTGTGTGAATGAAAGTAAGTATATATACAGGTGTTCATGTGTGTTTGAAGAAAGAAAGGCGCACAGCGAGTAACAGAGGTGGGAAAACAGAAAAAAAGAGAAAAAGAAAGAACTAAAATGTTATACGTTATATATGGTGTGCTTTTCTCTGTAGCAGATCAGCCAAGTAAGAGTATAACAGTACACTGTATTATTTAATAAAAGTTTTATTTCAGTACCTACTGAAAGATCCAGCTCAAGACCAAGCTCAAAAGACTCAAAGACTTTTGCTGGTAGCTGGGTTTAGATGGTCTTTGATAGTCAAGATGGTAAGCCAGCTGGTTGAGCTGGTAGACTAACTTAGCTTGGGACTAGCATAGCATATGGGTTTATTTGAGTAATGAATTAGCTGGTCTATCAGCAAGCTGGCCATCAAGATAGTCATAGTAGTTTGGTCAAGCTGATCATACTGGTGGAACCGGTCATTCTCGCAGAATCACCTCAACTATGCAGCATATGCATATGTGTGATCCAGGGTTATCAAAGTGGGGTAGAAGGATTCCCAGGAGTCCTTAATACATCAGTCAGGGGCTCTCCAGTGTTTGAGCCAATATAGACTTTAAGCCAAAAGAGACAAGATATGAATAATGCCATGTTGTTCAGGTTGCAAAATGTTAAGTATAACAACAACAGCAAGTCTTCTTTTAGTAACAACATCAACATCAGACCAAACTGTAATCTCTCAGGGTTCTAGCAAAGTCAATTCTAGACAATGTTAGCAGCTCAAAGTGCTTAACAGTAAAAACCAAACATCACTGGAGAGCAGCTGGTGCTCCCATCAATAACATTTGATGGCATTTGCCTAATGTGTTTAACACTGTATTATGATTGCATTTTAGTCATACATTTAATCTGTGTGGTATGCAGATGTTTTTTCACACAGTAAAGGCCTCTGTCTGCAAAATGTTTCTGTCTGCAAAAACTTCAATGTTGTACTTATAAATGCTAAGGAAGTCAAAACAAATGACTGTTCTGTAGCACAAGTTAACAGAGTAATGTCAGTGATTAGCAACAGTGGGAATTAGACACATGTGTTTAATAATATGCATAAAAATGGGGATACTTGAATTTGCTTTACAAGACCTACAGAAAAACTGCGAGGGGCATTATTTGCACATTTATCTTCAAATCTTTTTGAAGAGTAATGAGAATCTCATCATCTCCATTTTTACCATTTTCCCATTTTGACATAATTTGACTTTGTCAATTGATCTTGATCATTGTTGCCACATTTCACTACAAACAAACCAATGAAACTGCTAAAATTAAATGACAAAAACTTATTTTTTTAACGTTGATATACTCTGTTAATGATATATTCTGGAAAAACAAAAGCTTTCTGCAGTGGTTACTTATGGTTTTTCTGTGCTCAGACCAGCTCTGCAGACAAGCAGACGTCCTGTATGCAGGTGTCGCAGCAGGATTCATGTTTTATGGTGGTCTTTATGGGGGGCAGCAGCTAATTTACAGAAAGTTATTAGTTCAGGTTAACGGTTGGTTTGAGGTTTGGGAGGTCCAGGGCTGAAAGTGTGAAATGTGTGCACTGGGTGACTGCACTGGTTTCTGCCTGCACTGGTCGACATTAGAGTTCTGTATGAACTAATGAATCAAATGAGTCCCAAAGTAATTACAGCTGGGATGTTGGGGGGTTTGCTCTTAGGTCTAACGCAGTGCTGCGAATAACGCAGGAATAACGCAGTGCAACGCTCTTGGGTCTAACGCAGTGCTTATGCCCTGAAACACCTCCTTTTACATTTTGTTTATTTATTTCTGACTCATAGTTTCAATGAAATCACATATAAATATAAGTCATTTCACATCTACATACATAAATATGTAATACTTGATTTTAATAGGTATGCAGCAAACAATAATTTGTTCCATTAAGGGTTAAAGAAGAAGCTGAATGTGGGTCAACTGCTTAAAGAAACATGTCTTTTCTTCTGAGCGGACCTGGAGAGGAATGAGAAATTTACTTTCCAAACAGAAACTATGCCCACAGAACAAACAAAACGTGCACATAACTCTCCACATGGCTAACATTAGAGGAAGGAAAGTTGCTGTGCATCTAAAATCAGTATGCAGCTAAAGTAGGCCCAGACTGAGTATGAGGCAGACAGGATAGTAAAGCAGCCTGGACAGTCTATTAGAGATTACTGGACAACTTCACAGTTTTAAGGTGAGTGTGTGATAGTTATCACCATGGTAATTTGTGGTATATGCTCCAATTGCTTGTTAGCCTTGAAGCTCTAGTGTAAAATTGAAAGAAGCAAACTTTAGACACCAAATAATATGTCTTGGCTGATTGATCATATTAGGGTGGGGGGACTGGGCAATATTTACATACACTTGGACATGAATATCATAGTAAAGTTAGACTTTCTAGGATGTCTATGAACTGTTGTTGTCTATGAACGTTTCGGGGAAGAATTATTGTAAAATTATACACCTAAAATAGAAAAAAACTCAAATGAAAAGGTCATAATTATACATATAAGTGAAAAATTAATTTAGTGATTCAAAAAGTTTAGTTTTGTTTTAACTTGTTAAAGTCAAAAACTCTTCTGCAGCCGATAGCTTCTTTGTGCCCACATAGCAAGGGTTTGTTTGAGAGCACTTATTGGATTGACACAAATTTGATTTACACAAGTCAGGAATGTCTTTTGGAACCATTTCTAAAAAACTGCAGATTCCAAGGTAATCCATTCAAACAGCTAGTTATTGGGAGGGCCCTTCTGGAGGAAAGATGAGAAAGATGGTCAGATGAGACAAAGATGTTCGGAGAAGTAAAGACATTCATCCCTAAGAACACTGTACCAACTGTTAAGAATGGTGGTGGTAGCGTTATGGTCTGGGGCAGTTTTGCTTCCCGTGGAAGTGACACATTGTACAGATTGAATGGAATAATAAAGAAGAAAGACCACCTCAAACCATCAGCTAGACGACTGAAACTTGGACACAGTTGAACAATGATCCCGAAGATACATCAAAGGTGGTTGTGGAATGGATAAAGCAGGCTTACCTACTGTAATGGCTTACCCAATATGTTTAGACACTTCAGCAGATCTCAGCAGACTTTTGTTTTATGAACAGTGAGGAAAATTGAGTTTTCATGATATGGGCCTTTTAAGGCATCTTCATAATGAAACCCCTTTAATAGCTTTTTACTCACTGCTCTATCAGCAAGGTCACTAAGTCGCTGTTTTTAAATCACACGCCGTCCCCTTAAACAAAGTCTGCAGAGGAACTTGCTCATTTCCTAGTCTGACTGCAATAAAACCCGTCCAGGCTGTCCAGGGTGGGATTTCAGGTTATTAAGGGAATATCAGGCTGGAAAGCAGCATTCCGTATCATACCAGTGTCAGTTTTGTGTGTTTAGTTTATCAATTGTCCAAATAAATAACCTCCAATTAAAGTGAATTTCTCATATTGTGGACAGTGCTGAATACCCGGAGGCAACTGAATAGTGATTTTCCAAGGAATTAATAGAAAAAAAACTAAACAAAAAGTCTAAATTACACACACTTCTCTACATACACACTCACTACAGTCAAAGCAATCATTCATTCCAAGTGTGTGGATAACAATGGGCCATGCTGTGTCGCAAAACCACCTGACCAATGCCATTAGAGACTACTGCACAACATGATTTGTTGTCTGAATATGAAAATGGCTGAGCTATAATAGCCACGGGTTGCCACTGGTTACATGTACTCGCTGAAATCAAGTTAATCATGCAAAGGTGACTTGAGTACATTGTAATTACCAGTACTAAACATCTTTATGTATGACATTCAGCTTAATATGGCCACATTTAACTTATAACGAGAGTGTTTACAAGATACAGGTGCATGTTAGTTCATCAGACTGGAAAGCAACATTCTGTATCTAATTAATTCTCATACTGTGGACAGTATGGGAAACTCTTACTAGCAACACCTGGAGACAATATGCAGGTTTTGCCAGAGATATAAATGCAAAACTCTAGGCACATATATCCAGTAACATCAATAAAAGAAAACTTTACATTTAACAACTGAGTGAGACTGAGTGTGTGTGTGTATGTGTGTGGGCAGGTATGGGATACGGAGCTGGAGCGGACAGCGGAGGAATGGGCCGAAACGTGTCTTTGGGAGCATGGTCCAGCCGGCCTGCTGCCTCAGATTGGACAGAACCTGGGAGTTCACTGGGGGAGGTCTGTGTTTTACACACACACACACAGATATACAGTCATGTGCAAGTTTGGACACCTCTCTCAGAAACATATTGATGATTTTCTAAGTGTTAAAAACAAGATCAGATCCCCTACAGGAAACATACATTGTAGAAAAAATGCTTTGTACATGCCACATTTCAGATGTTATTTTTCCCTAATATGTAAGTAAATAAACAACAATTGTGTATTACAATTTGCAGAAGCATGTTTTTTGTATGAGATGTATTTATTTACACCTATGTCAACAACACATCAATCGACCAGGGGGGCTGCATTAATGAATAGATGTACATGCATTCCCAATAAAATTATCAGTAAGTGTGTATACACACATACAGTATACACACACATAACACATGCATACACACACATAGCAATGGGAAAAAAACATCATGCCCACTCACAAATTAAGTCAATAATGTTGCAGTAGTGTCATGCTAACAGCTTCTTCCCCAGAGCTGTAGCGCTCCTCAATCACAGTGGACACCTTCCACTGTAAACCTCAAAACTTACAACTGAACTGTACCAAACCGGACTGAACAGCTATTTTGCACTCTGCCTATTTTGCACTATGACTATTTGCACACCTGTACAGATGTTCTTTTCTGTAAATATATTTTCAGCTCTTTATTACCTTAGTACTTTTTACTTTTTAAATTTATCCCCTACCCTATTTATTGTTTAGTGTCATTTTCCTTTAGTTTAAGACTGTGTTCTGTGTTTTTTTGTTACTTGTCATACGTGTTGCTCTCACCAAGACAAATTCATTGTATGTGTAACATACTTGGTGAAATAAAGAGATTCTGATTCTGATTCTGATTCTGACCATTCCAAACGGTGATCCAAGAAGGGGCAAACCATGAATTCACAACCAGGTGTCAATAACCTGAAGCTCACTGATGCACAAGGTTGACGAAGGCCACCCTGCTTGGGCTGAACCGACAGAAGAGCTACTGTGGCACAAGTCATAGAAATGTTATGTGTCAGATCTGATCATACGGCCACCTACATTTCTAAGCTGCACTTTATTGCCCTGCTTCAAGCTTGTGATTAAGGTGTCTGATTTATCATGTCCTTTCTTGGGTGTGCATTCCTCTACTTTAACTCTTTAGGTACCGTCCCCCCACCTCTCATGTGCAGGCGTGGTACGATGAAGTGAAAGATTACTCCTTCCCTTATCCTCAGGAGTGTAACCCTCACTGCCCGTTCACCTGCACAGGCCCGGTCTGCACTCACTACACTCAGGTACACACTCCGCCTCTTATCTTTAGTGGTAATGCTGAGTAATCCCATTACAGCAAAAATACAGCAGCACTCCACCTCGTGTTGGTAATAACGGCACGATTAATGCAGGGATTACCTAAATAAATACGATTACAGCAAAAGCTGAAAGCATGAGTAATCACACCCACTAAGTGTTTTGTTCTGCAGCATTTCTACAGTGTTTACATTACAGGCCAAAATGTGGGGAAACAAGGCCTTTCAAAATGTTTTAATCCATTCATGTACAATAGCTAATTTAGTGTGATACAGAAAAATGTAACATAATGTGTTCTGATTGGTGCTGGATGTTTAAAGAGTTATACCCATATGACCAAAAGACTGATTATAATATGAAAGTATATGATAAAATATTTCTATTATCTCTAAACCATTCTACACAGGTGTTTTATCATGACTTTACCAGTGCATGCAGTGAACTTTATTCTTGTCTAATCCAAAGTAAGAACAGTGGAAATACAGCATCATTCAAAAATGTTAAAAAAGATAACAAGATATCATCAAACTTTACCCATGCTTTGTAAGATGTCAACAGTGAACAGTGTTTGGCCTATTTACTATTTGTTCGTTATCTACAGCTTGTTTGGGCGACCAGTAGCAGAATTGGATGTGCCATAAATGTGTGTTATGATATGAACGTGTGGGGACAAATCTGGGCAAAGGCTGTATACTTGGTCTGCAATTACTCACCAAAGTAAGTGATTTTCTGTTTCTGTCCTGATCATTGCAGCTTCTCATCTGATTACTGGAAGGTAATGACAAAATAATCCACTGTAGGCTGTTTAGAACAGTGTTTAAAGGGTTAAAACATGAAGCAGATCATAATCACTATCAAGCATTAAGTGGATTATTTTATGAAAATGGCAACAGAATATACTATGATATATAAAATACATAAATGTCCAGTAAATTACTGTGTATTTATAATAACAATTTCATTATAAATCCCTTCAAGTAAAGCTATTTAATATTATTGCCAAGCAACCAAACAACACAAGCCTTTTTTAATAGCTGAATTAATTGATGTGCTATGATTTATATGATCATATTAATTTGTATATCCCTTGTGTGATTTGTGTAGAGGGAACTGGTGGGGACACGCCCCCTATAAACATGGCCCCCCATGCTCAGCCTGCCCACCCAGTTTTGGAGGAGGGTGCAGAAACAATCTCTGTTACAAAGGTATCTCCCTGCAGAATATTCTCACCAGCCACTTTATTAGAATCCTATTGGTTCACTGCTTGGGTGTATAAGTGACCTATCCATGCCCGACTCACAATACTTTTTTTTCATAGCAACTGTTACTAGGGTGGCTAGACTTTCCAGAACACTGACAGAAAATATCAGATTAACCTAATGGGTTAAGTTCCTGTACTAAGATTAAGCCTAACACAATTCAACTATATTTATGGGCATGGAACGGGCAATTAGGTCAAGATGGGGGGAAAAATCACCCTTCAGGTAAAATTCTCAACATCGCTCATGATATGACCTGAGGAATTGAGTAAAATGTACCCTGTGTGATTTACAGATGACAGCAGAGCTGTAGAATATTCTCGTGTGGAGGCTGAGGAAAATAACTCCGTAGAGCCTGAAGCCCCCCGCAGCCGGAAAACACCCCAGCAGCCCGACAGAGAACGGGACAGCAACGTGGTGGAGAGCACAGAACAGATGTGTAAGCTTTGCGCCTCTAATGTGTGTTTATTCTGTGTAGGGTTTCAGCCTGACGGGGGGCCAACACGTTCTGAAACCTGATCCCCTGAAATGCTACCATCCTACAGCACAGAAACTCTGGACATTCCTGGAAAGCAATTTTCTTTCAGCCAGAACCAACTCCCCCTCCCCCCAACCATTCCACCATTCCTCAAGAATCAGGCATGTTCAGAGTGCCAGCTTGCAAAACACACTGCCAGATCAGTGCACGTTTCCTTGATGTTTAGCAGTCATGGATCTGTTAATGCTCAGAGTCCTCTGTAATGGAGCCACCTTATTAGCCACCTAGTGTTCTTACCCCTCAGAAAAGAGTTAATAGGGTTTCTAGAAATTATTCAAATGTAATTTGTAATTACATAGTAACACAACTACATTTACATTCAATTTCTGCTCTGTATGAACAGGCTTGAGTCATAAATTGACAAAGACATGGAAAGACGTAAAGACTGGTTTTCATTCTTCCAAACAGGACTGCACACACAACATCAACTTTCTAATAAAATATCTTTACATAAAATAAAAAATCACTAATGTAGGATGGATTTAAAGCCTAGAAACCTTTATACTAAGCTAGAAAAGCGCAAACTAGAAGAAAACACAAGGACCCTTGACTATAGTCGAGACTATAGGCCAGGATAATATACACAGAAGTAGAAAGTCAAAATCCAGACATAACTAACATTACATTGGCAGGTAATGTAACATAAAATCTGCATTACAACAGTAAAGACACCATAAAGAAAATTCATAGGCAGTCTGTATACTGGAGCTGATGAGCTCTGACCAGGGGCAGGGGGGTCTCGTTATCATCATCAAGTAAGGGGAGGAGTTTGGAGGGGCTTGGCATTGACAAGTCCCTATGTAAACACAGGGCACATGGCTTGAGGCCCTGTGGAGTAACATATTTGACAAGGAGAAATGTCTATTGTGAAAAAAAAAAACATTTGTTCAATGTATTTGAACATTTCACACACTGCACGGCACTAAAAACAGCACTGACTTCATGTTGATGGTCCCCTGTAGATGCTTTGTGGATGATCAGCTTATCTTGAATTGACATTCACTTGATTGTCTGTTGAGCTGTGTAGCCACTGAAGCATTGGCCCCACTCTATCTACTCCATCTACTGCAAATTCCTTAGTTTACTCTGTAATGGCAAAATTGTCTGCTGGGGAGCTTCACATGTCTTGGAGGAAGCAAATGTTAGCCTTTACCCTTCCTGCGCTGGTAGCCCTAACCTAACCTTCAAGCCTAATACTTAATATAACCTTAGTCATGATCCTCAGTATCATTTTGGACAGGAAGAATAAGTTCAGTGGCAGGTTACTGTCACAGACAGCTTAACGGACAGGAGATTATTTGTCCCTTGAGCTGTTAGGGTCTTCAGTTCTTCTGAGTGGGGATGTATGTTATCAATTGACTGAGTGTAATAAATATGATCATTTCCTTTAGGAGCAGTAATCTATCTATCTATCTATCTATCTATCTATCTATCTATCTATCTACAGCTCTCTATCTATCTATCTATCTATCTATCTATCTATCTATCTACAGCTCTCTATCTATCTATCTATCTATCTATCTATCTATCTATCTATCTATCTATCTATCTACAGCTCTCTATCTATCTACAGCTCTCTATCTATCTATCTATCTATCTATCTATCTATCTATCTATCTAAAACTTGTTTGAGTTAACCATGTGTGGATTGCTTAAACATGTGAAGTCACTTTTTTTGAGGCAACAAGTTTGCATATAATTTGTAGTAAAATATCAAAATTTGAAAAAGTCAGTTAACTAGTTTAAGTTTATAGTGTAATGATGATCTCCACTATGTCCTCGGGAAAACAAAATGCTAAAATATTGCCATACTGCCCATGTCCACTTCTGAGGGTTAATAATGTTAGTGACTGTGTGTTGGTGGATGAGAGTGTCTCTCATATGTTAATGCTGACCTCTTCGCTGTGCGTGTTTGCTTGAGGGAAGCTAATGGCGGGCTGGTTTTAAATGACTCCCTGTTTTGAAAGGGGGGCCTTGAGACCGTGCACCCTGTGCGCCACTGTGCCCACCAACATCAGCTCCAAGTATTGCAAATTCCTTATTCTACTCTGCAAGAAAGCCATGAAACCTGTGTGCTGAATGTTTGTGTGAGTACATGTCTGGCTTTGCTGACTGACCCCCTCCGCTGCTTTATTTTGCAGCTCAGCCTGTAACGTGTGATACTAAGCTGAGGGACCAGTGTAAAGGCACAACATGTAACAGGTAAAAATAACATCAGCATGCTGCTCTCTAGTGTGCCACTCTGTTTTCCGGGAAAACCAAGCTGTCTATAGTTAATAATAGCTGACTTTCAGTGTGGTTGCAATCATCTGAATCTTGTCGAGTTATTCGCCACAGTATGGTATAAACAATAGGAATCATAGAATTTCATATTGCTTGAAATTAAAACCCATTTATATGTATTATATGAGGATATGGCACTGCTGCAGTTTATATATAGTTTATTAGAATAATAGAGCATGAGAGTGTGTTATTGTGAAATAGCATGGCTGTGATGATTGCATTTAATACATTTTTTTAACCTTAATTTTAAAGTTTTAATGTTAGCATTTCCTTCCACCACATTACAGATCCTTAACAAGCAGCTTGTTGCTACGTCACAGTAACAAACTCCACTCACTCACTGCCAGCCTGCACTTCCTTCTCCACCCCCTTACACAGACCAACACATTAAACTCTGTTTCCCGCTCACAGTTTTTTTTTTTGTTATTGTCTTATTTGTTTTAGTTTTGTTTTAGGTCATTCTTGTTTTCCTGCTCATGATATTTACATTACTTTTTGGTTAATTATATAATTTATAATAATGAAACATAGCAGCAGAGTGATACAGTGTTTGTGTGGGGAAAATAATAATATAAAATTATAAAATAATAATAATAAAATAACAGCACAGCGAAATGACAGCTAAGCTAGATTGCTTCTCAATCAGCTTGCATGGCCGTAGTATATATTTGTTTATATGCAGCACATATCCATTTATATATAGTAAATGTCACACAAATTCCTTGTATCTCCAAAATGACAATTTACACTAAAGGGATAAACTTGCTTAACTTTTAATGGAAATCATGTAAAAAGATTTTATTCCAAGTAATTCTGGGGTATTTCAATTGGTCCAATCATATCGATATTCATCATGACACAATGTTAAGAACAACTGCCAGATTCAGACTATACTAAAAATGTGAAAAACAGCAAAAATGGAGATTTGGGAGTTTTCTGCCTGACAGTGATGATAAGTGAATATGGCACTGCCTAAAGTATATGCTTTATAAGCAGTTTATATCCATTTAATGATCATGATATGGCACTGCCTGGCATCTACAGTATATCACCACTGTTGGTTGTTAACTTTGCAGTGGAAAGAAAAATCTTTTTAACTCTCAAAGTAAGTTAACTTTCATACACATATATACACAGCCTGAAATTGATGTTTTTGGACACCCATCTTTCAAGTCTGATGGTGTGAAACTGATTGAAACTGCCAGTAGAAACGTCCCTCTACCCGTCCCTCATTACAGAATCAGAACACCCTTCAGGGAGTAGAAGCACTGGGATGGTGTGTGCATAGTTTTGACTGGTACTGTAGCTCATCGAGATGAAGCACACTGCAGGTGTTGATGTATTCATGGCAAATGCTGACTAGGCATTTCATATAGAGTGCTATGCTGTAAATGGTTCACTGCCGAGTTCTTGCTCTTGCGGTACAGGTACGAGTGTCCAGCTGGCTGTTTGGAAAGTACAGCAAGAGTGGTTGGAACGGTTTATTATGAAATGGTAAGCAGCCCACAAGCGACATTTTTCTTTGACTCGGAGCCCAGGACAGTTCACAGCTTTCTAACTAAATGTATTTATTTTCTTTTCTTTAGCAATCCAGCATCTGCAGAGCGGGCATCCATTACGGAGTGATCGACAATGAGGGAGGCTGGATGGACGTCACAAGACAGGGCAGGAAGGAGTTTTTCATCAAGTCCAACAAAAATGGAGTCCAGTCTGTTGGGTAAGGAAGTCAGAAAGTGGTCACTGAGATTTTTAAGCAAGTTGTCTGATGCAATGATCTAATCTAACATGATTAATGGACCACTTACAGAAAGTACCAGAGTGCCAATGCATTCACAGTGTCCAAAGTGATGGGTGAGTTTGATATGAACCAGTCTTATTTAAATCATTATTATACTCCCTTAAATAAAAGATGCTACAAAGGGTTCTTTGAGTGATTCTATTAAGGAACCACTATTATGTTTTTTAATGGTGTAAAAAACTTTACATCAAGTGATGGTTCTTTAGACCTTTAGACAGTCATCCATCTCTATTATAAGCCTGATTCTTTATGAAACCAGGAGTGGTTCCTCTACAACATAGCTCAAAGAAGCATTTGTTGCAACTGTGTTTTTTTTTTTTTTTACTAGATTATTTTTACTCTCAATAGTTTACTTTTTGTGTCATTTACAGTGAAGGTTATTACGTGTGAGACCACAGTAGCTATGTTGTGTCCATACCAGAAATCTGCCACACACTGTCCCAGGTAATTCCCCTACACACACTTAACCTCCTGTTAATTCAGTTAGGTGACTCAAAAATAAAATCTGCATCTGCTTTGTCTTCGTCTAGAATCTACTGTCCTCAAAACTGCCTGCAAGAAAATACTCAAACATCCAGAGTGATTGGGACCAGGACCTATTCTGATGTAAGTACTGAACAGTACTTTACTCTACATTTACTTTTACTGAATTACAGTTACAAAAAAAATACTACATTTTTTTTAAGGCACCTCTGCCCACTCAATCTGGCTGGTGTAAAAGTGTCCTACAGGGCTGCTATATCTAAAAACAACATGTTTTCTTACAATACCTGTGCCATTCCACTGACCAAAAAACAATGTTTGCTTCTAAAGGCTATACAATCCCAAAAGCACAGTAAATCAATGGCACAAAATTGCAAAATATCGAAAGGAATTTTGTCCTCATCAAAGTGATGCTCTGTTTTTACACTGTTATACACTGCTCACAAAAATGGGCAAACTGCCATTACATTGGCCACTGTCATTTCAGAAGCTAAATGAGGCCTGCCCCTAATAGCTGAAATTTCCAATCTGTTCTGATCGACATGGTAGTCAGCTCTGCCTGTGTTTACTGATGCCATGAATTACAGCTCAGGCAGAATCAAGGACAGCAGACAGAAACGTTATAGATTCATTAAGTATTTGGAAGCAGCTTTCAAGAGAGTAAACTTTCATAAGTCTGAGCTTCACATGCAAGTTCTAATTGCTGGGACACAAATAATCAGTTGTGTTGTCTCCATGCAAACACCATATACCACTGTGATTGGTTGAGTGAATTCTGTGAGCATCTGTGAAAGCTGGTAACCAGCTACACAATGATAAGTTTGCACCTTTACTGTTACTTTGCTTTTTTGACAGAAGAATGTGCCTATAATAAAGGCATATATTTGGAATACTTTTTGGGGTTTCTCTGCTTTACTTTTGTTCTTTAGCTAGTGTTAAAAGCATAATAACACTGGATGTGGTGCGTTGTGGGGAATAAAATCATGCCCAGCTCAACTGAATTCATTCTTAACACTGTCAATTCAAATTTTGTTTCAATTCTCTTTATCTTCAGAAATCCAGTATATGCAGATCAGCAGTGCATGCTGGTGTGATGAAGAATGACATGGGGGGCTATGTGGACGTGATGCCCACCGACAACAGGAAACAATATATCGGCTCCTACCAAAATGGGATATATTCAGAGAGGTATTATAGATGCTTTCAGCTATCCCTTTTGTATCAGTGAACATACATCATTATTCAGTACTTTACATAACTGTGTAATGAATTGCATGTACATCTGAATTTACATTCTGTAGCAAAAGGTTTTAGATGGCACATCTGGCTTTGACAAAAGCATGACAAACATGGAGCACAAAACAAGACTGTGAACAACACAATTTGTCATCAAATCCAAATTAAAAATTCTGTTTACAAACATAAAGTCTTAATGCACAAAGGTTTTAATGCACAAAACACAGGCAGAGACCAGCGCAGTCACACAGTACACACATTTCACACTTTCAGCCCCCAAACCTCAAATCAACCATAAATCTAACTAATAACTCTCTGTAAATCAGCTGCCGCCCCCTATAAACACCACCATAAAACATTAATCCTGCTGTGAACACCTGCAAACAGGATGTCTGCTGGTCTGCAGAGCTGGTTTGGGATTTTAATAGTCTGGAAGATAAGTGAAGACTGCTGAGAGCCCACTATTGAGCCAGAATATACTCAACATGCCTGACCGGGAAGAAGTGGATAAGATACTGAATGAGTGAATATTCAACTTGACAAAAAAAGTTGCATGATGAATGGATCAGTAGAAAAGGTCCACAATTACTTTTATAGAATCATGCAATATTAAGATGCAATAACATTAAAATGCCTTCTCCTGTAAGTTGCAAGATACAAGGCTTTATTCCAACAGCGAACAGCGTGCTGTGTACATGTCTTTTGTTTATTATAGTTTATTGTAGAAAATTACTTGTAATGACCTGTTTCACGTTTCTAATTAAGAAATTTGGTTACCATAAGTGATAATAACAACTTCTAAGGGTTAATTCCACTGCTAATGTTAAACCTCCAGCACCATAAGCATGTGAGGTCCACAGTGTAAGTCAGGGTACAGCACAGTTTATTTTCTTAAGCCTCTGAAATCACAGTTATTTACCCACAAAGCTGATTAGAATAGAATTGTACCAGCCAGAGCAACAGAGTAAAGCTGTCAAGGCCAAAAGTGTGTCCATGTAAAAGAAGCTTCAGAGAAAACTGCCAATTCAGCATATTTACATTTATTTTGATCGCAGCTTTACACACACAGCTGCTGTACCATCACTAAACCTTTATGGCCAGCCGCTTCATCATCACTAAAACTTTACACACAGCCGCTTTATCATCACTAAAACTTTACACACAGCCGCTTTATCATCACTAAAACTTTACACACAGTCGCTTTATCATCGCTAAACCTTTACACACAGCTGCTTTATCCTCATTAAACTTTACACACAGCCAAATTATCATCACTTAACCTTTACACACAGCTGCTGTACCATCACTAAACCTTTACACCCAGCCGCTTTATCATCACTAAACCTTTACACACAGCCAAATCATCACCACTTAACCTTTACACACAGCTGCTTTATCATCACTAAACCTTTACACACAGCTGCTTTATCATCACTTAACCTTTACACACAGCTGCTTTATCATCACTAAACCTTTACACACAGCTGCTTTATCATCACTAAACCTTTACACACAGCTGTTGTACCATCACTAAACCTTTACACACAGCTGCTTTATCATCCCTTAACCTTTACACACAGCTGCTTTATCATCACTAAACCTTTACACACAGCTGCTTTATCATCCCTTAACCTTTACACACAGCTGCTTTATCATCACTAAACCTTTACACACAGCTGCTTTATCATCACTAAACCTTTACACACAGCTGCTTTATCATCACTAAACCTTTACACACAGCCGCTTCATTAACACTTTTTACACACACCTTTACACACAGTTGCTTTATCATCACTTAAACTTTACACACAGCTGCTTTATCATCACTAAATGTTTACACACAGCTGCTTTATCATCACTAAACTGTTATAGGTTCCTTATAGGTGTTCCTTGAATACATTTGTGCAACCTTGTTCACATTATGATTACATACTTTTCTCACTCCACATTAACACAAATGGTGCACTAAAGTGGGTTAAATTACACCTTAAAGTAGTTTACTGTTTGATAACTTTATTAAAACTCTCTCTCTCCTCACTCTCTCTCTCTATTTCCGCCTCATGCCCCTCTCCCTTTCTTTCTTCCTCTCTTCTCTCTCAGTCTGCAGAACCCCCCTGGAGGAAAAGCATTCCGTGTGTTTGCTGTAATCTGAGTGTATGGTGCGGTCTCAGGCTGCGGATGATTGTTCTCTAAATGTTCCTGTAGAGTTTGTGAGTGTGTATGTGTGTGCTGGAGCTGTAGGACCACAGTCTGGAGCACATTTACACAAAGGCTTATTGAGCCAAGTACACTTAAAACACATCGGGGGGCTGGGCATATTTGGCTTGTTGATGTTTTTACCACTGTACTGTATTTGTACTTTCTGAATGAGCAGTTCCTGCAGAATTGCATCCATTGTCTGGCCTTTAAGGCATGTAATTAGTGGACAATACAGGGAATAAAGCGTAATAGGGTTTTGCAGACTTGAATGACAGCTCCATCAATTTTCCAAAATTTCAGCAGAATTCCATGTTTTAGATGAACGCACTCAGAGTGGGTTTGGTGTGAAATTGTTTATTGTAGAGAAACTTACAGACTTTTAATTTTTTCACAGTGGTGCTGATGGCAATCAGGTGTCATAATGTCTACAACATGAATTCAGCAATTGTATTCATGACCAGTGATAAAACAGTGGCAAATTTAAACAAACACTTTGGGAACTATTTTGCAACACAACACCCCTCCACCATGAATGGATTTTAATAACATTTCAGACCAAATATCTCTCAAAACAATTGTAAATCAGCATCTCAGGCACCAGACAGTGTGTTTATAACCATACTCTGTTGTAACTGTGAGGGAGCTTTTGGAGATGTTAAACTCCTCAGATGTCCATTCACCATCACTGTCAACAATTTTGACTCAGCAAGTTTCTCTAGAAAGGAGTGTTTTTCGTTAAACCCACTCTGAATGACTTTGTTCACATTCTAATAGTTTATTATGCAGTTTTTAAACTATTGGTGGAACTCCCCTTTAAGGCATAATTCACCTTGTGGAGCTATTACTCACTCACACAAGATACAAACGCCAGCTGAAAAACGCCAAAAATATGTTTTAGCAATATCATTTGTAAACAACTGCATCACTTGTAAATACAATACCCTAAGGGCCTTCTTACAAGGTCTGTTGATTTTAGGAACAAAAAATACATATCTGTAGGACTGGGAATCCATTCCAACCGTTTCAATTTCCTGATTGGGAAGTGAGACTCCACTCCAACGCTTTTTTGATCTTGTGCATATTATTCTGCTGTCTCTGTCTAGACAGCATGGATAAACAATGCTGCCTTCAACATCACACATCAATAGTCTGGCTGTTAGATTAACAATTTAGATGAACAGGTTAGATTAATTCCACTAATTGTCTCCCTGTTGTCAAATCTAATTATCTGATTAAATATAATTAACTGATATCTTTACACCCCTGAAGACTTAAAAAAGTTCATAAAAACTAAAAACAGTGGCCTGAACAAGAACATCTATTTCTGAGTGAATAATAAACATTTATATGTTTCTGTTAATTGGCATATTTTGGCATGTCACACTTTGTATACAATCACAAGGTACCCATAGTGCAGGAGATATATGGAGAAAAATCCATATATCATTATCATGACTGATCACTGACCCCAGATGTAGTAAATTCAACCATGTTTAGTATGTGACATGTTCTTTACTTTAGAATGGGAGATGCTAGGCTAACGTAACAAACACTGGACTTTCATCAATCTGATCTCATCAAATATTTGCCCAAAATTTTTTTTAAACACATCCAGATCTTCATTTTTTTTTATATCAATGTGTTTTTTAGATGTTGGTATGGTGTTAGTCTATGGACACAAACAATAAACTTTGCCACAGTACTGAACAGTGAGGCAACAGTTCGGCCCATTCCGTTAAACAAGGTCTATCCAAGCATAGTTGTTTTTTAATGTTTATGTATATATATATATATATATATATATATATATATATATATATATATATATATATAAAAATACAAACATAAACAGAGATTTTAAATGTGTTTCTTTACAGAGAAGAGATGGGTAACAGTCTAAGTCCAGTGTTTGATAGCTATGTTAGCAACAAATTAGGATGTTTGGATCTAAAAATGTAAGGTGAACTTATTATTTTATGCATTTTCATTGCAAATTTTTTCCACAGGGTTAGACCAGACTGAATGAGTAAAAGATCATCTTTATTTTCTACAAAGTGAATTATTCCTCTAAAGGTTTTAATATTGTTAAATTGTATTTGTACAGATTGTAAAGATCCCCTATGTGTATTTGTGATATAGGTTTAATTTCAATTGTGACATTCCCTGATTTCGGCACATGTTCTGCAATTCTAAAAAATACCCTCTTAAAAACTTTCTCTAATTGCATATCTTGCCATTGCATTTTTTATACGTTATGATAAGAAAAGAAGAGCTGCTAAAAGTTTTTTTTTAAATGTCTGAGAATGTCTGAAAACTTTCAGACTTTGTAGAAAAGAAGTTAATTATACACCTGCAGGACAGGACACTATATTTCAGTAATCATCAATATAGAATATGGGACTTCAACAACATTAAAGCATCTGTAAATAACAGAATATTTATCTACTTGTATGTTTCTGTAGCTGAAGAAATGTTCATTTATATTAAACATTTGCTATTTACTTCTCTTTTTTACCCTAATGCATATTCTATGAATATTATACATAATAACTGTACATACTATTTTCTTACTTGCCATTGTTTAAGAAACATTTTGGAATAAAACAGTAATCCCAGATGTGAGTGGTGTATTTTTTCATTTACAGTAAAAACTTATGTTATAAATGTGTGGAGAAAAGCACAGCAACTAAACAATACAGTTTTACCGAACAGTTTAAATACACTGTAGAGGAAGATCTGCTGCAGGTCCTCTGTGTAATAGGCAGTATCTTATTGACCAAGAAGCACATCTTACACTTACAGGGCCCCTATCATGGAAAAATGAATAATAAATAAATGAGTGATTATAGTAAGTAAACTTTGCATTATACCAGAATGTAAACAATAATATACAAACAAGTTTAAATATATATATTCATTCAGCTGTCCATACATGATATTAATGTACAAACACTATAAAGGATCAATCCAGGACATGTCCGAGTACAAACACTATAAAAGCCAAGTCCAAAGGAAGTCTGAGAACAAACACTATAAAGGCCAAAACAAGTCAGGATGCAAACACTATAAAGGTTAAGTTGAAGATAGACACTACAAAAGCCCAACACTACAGGGCCCAAGACAAGTCAAAGTGCAGGCACTATAGGGCCAAGGCAAGTCTGAATGCAAACTCTATAAAGGCCAAGACAAGACTGAGTAAAGACAATATAGGGGCCAAGACAAGTCAGAGTATAGGCATTATAGGGGCCAAGACATGTCTGAGTACAGACACTATAGGGGCCAAGCCAAGTCAGAGTACAAACACTATAAAGGCCAAGACAAGTCAGAGTACAAACATTATTGAGTCTAAATCCACTATAAAGGCTATAAACACTATAAAGTCTAAGTCCAAGCCAAGTCAGAGTACAAACACTATAAAGGCCAAGACAAGTCCGAGTACAAACATTATTTAGTCTAAATCCACTATAAAGGCTATAAACACTATAAAGTCCAAGACAAGTCCAAGTACAGACACTATAGAGGCTAAAACTAGTCAGAGTACAGACACTATAGGGGCCAAAACAAGTCAGAGTACAGACACTATAGGAGCCAAAACAAGTCAGAGTACAAACACTATTGAGTCTAAATCCAAGACAAGTCAGAGTACAGACACTATAAAAGCAAAGAAAAGTAAGAGCACAGACACTATGAAGACCAAGATAAGTCTGAGTACAGACACTATAGGGGCCAAGACTGAGTACAAAAACTAAAAAAGCTAAGACTTCAAGTACCATCAAGACTAAGATCAGTCCAAACACAAGTACCATTGAAGTTAAGACAAGTCAGAGTATAAACACTATAGAGTACATTAACATAAAAACCACTGACTTCAAGCAGTGCAGCCCTACTGCAGATACTGTATTTACTGTCTTTGCTTAGCTGGTGCACTCACAGCTTAAATTTGCAGAGTTGCATTTTATACACCCTGTCCACCTCACTCGGCCACTGATTCCAAACAGCCCCAAACCATGTGCCGTTTTTATTGTATGTTTACCCCTCTGTATTTATTTGCTGAGTTCACCTCAGCGTTAGACATTAGGCTGTTTGTGACGTTTTCTCAAAGCTGTCAGCACTTAGTCGAAATATTATACCGGTTTAAGGGTAATGTCTGCCTTTTGACTTTGCCCTTTACTTTGGCATCAGAGTTTAACACGTGTTTGACATGGAAAGTGCTTTTCCCCCTCGCAGCGCTAAAAATATCCCCCACACACACATTCGGTGAATATATTTCATGTGGACAGAGAAGCTTCTTTCTGAACTTTCTCAATTTGCCAAATGAGTCATAAAGCATTTAACTTATTCCAGCTCTTTATGGGCCTCAGCTTTAACCTCTCTGACAAATCTGAATTAATGTGGTCATTTAAAATATCCTTTAATTACCACCTGGATCACTTTTCCTGGCCACTGAAACAGCACTTACGCTTGTTTCCACAAATAATACAGTACTGGACTGAAATGAACAAGTGACTCCAGTGTAAGTATGCCATATATCCAAATGTTTGTGGACATCCCTTCTAATGAATACATTCAGCTACTTTAAGTTGAACCCATTACTGACACAACTTGTCTAGTCTCTGAAGAGCATTACCAATAGAACAGGGCTCTCTGGAGCAGCTAAACATGAACCTATTGGCACCAAGCCAGGTGTGGGCTAGAGGGGTATAAAGCCCCCCAGCATTAAGCTGTGGAGCAGTGGAACTGTGTTATCTGGAATGATGGTGCTTAATCCAGTACTTTTGGATGAGTTTGGAAGTTGAGAATGAGGTGAGGTGGTGATCATCCAACATCCTGACCTCACTTTCAAATCCTACAAATCTTACCCTGGACAGTAGAGACAGTAGCAACAAAAGAAGGGCAAACTCTTCTTAATAGCCTTGATTTCAGAAGAAATGATCTATAAATTAGCAAGTGTCCCATTACTTTTGTCTCAGTATTCTTGTTTGTACACACTAATTAAATATGGATGCATTTAAGCAATAGAACACTTATGTTAGAGACAGCGCAGGTGATCAATAGTGTTGCGTTGATACTGATACTGTATCAGCATTGATGCTGGCACTTAAATACAGTATCAATAATCAGATAATTTTTCACACCTTTGTGTTTAATGAAGCTCTGGAATCTCATATAGAGATGTCAACCAGATCTGTCACATTTCTGCGTATAGCGTATGTATCAGATTTCAATACCACAAATCGGAACTGAAAATGTCAGATGTCAGTGCCGCTCACACTTCCACACACACAACCCATCTGTGTCACATATGATGAAAGTGATTGGATTCGGGCCTCTTTTACCTGCTGTGTGCACGTAGCCTTCGAGAATCCAGGACAAAACGTATCGGGTCTGAATTACCTCTAACACTGAGCACAGATCAGTGACATAATGTCGGGGGTCACTTGACACAGTGCTGACCCCTAAAGGTGTTTTAAGCTCCAGTCAAGTACTTTGTTTTTGTAAGACCCACGACAAGTGTCAATAAATGTGACTGCCTTGTTCTATTTGATCAAAAATGACAATTAGCAGAACATTACGACTGACAGGACAAGGTTGTATCTTTGCACAAGGATGCGGTACAAAAAGACGAAGGTGCCGTTTACTCTCAGTACAATGTGGTGAAGTTTGACCAAAGGGAGCCACACAAAGGCGTGCATTCAGGGCAGTTACACTGAGAGCAATGTAGCATTCTGGAACTGGACGTCAGAAACTGTTACAAGCTTCAGTTTCAGCTGTGCACCACATGTAAAAACTCTTCCTAAAACAAGCAATGTGAACAGGGCCAAGACTAGACAGAGTCCAGGTTTTGGCAAGACTGAGGCATGGAAGACTGTGAGCTCATGCTAGCATACATGCTAAGTAAAAAAAAAACTAGCAAGCAAGATTCAGTCTGAATGAAGGTTGGATGTGTTGGATTTTAATCTGATCCTGAAAGATATGGAAATAACTGGACCATATATTCCATCATTTCTATCCACATTTATTAATGTGTGGTTCTGGTGTGCAAAGGTGTCAAACCACTTAGTAGTAACATTTAGGTTTGAGAATGTTTGCTTGTGGGGAATTTGATGAATTTATTTATCACACCAATAGCAACTGCTCTAAGTACACTGAAAATCCATGACATAAGTAAGCAGTCAATTTTTATTTATTTATTTATTTATTTCATTATTCACATTGTTCTCTATTTGGATATGTTGTGTTTCTAGTTATAATGATGGTCGGTTAAAGATTAGTTTCTTTAGTTACTGCTACAGTTTCTTGTTTTATGTTTTCACTCTTTTTTATTTATTTATGGATTACTTATGTATTTGCTCTTTGACATTATATAGTGTTTTACATTTTTATGCTTTGCTTAAATTAAAATTCTGCTCTTAGAGTAAACTATGACAATGTCTTGTTGTACTATATAACATTTTGTTTTTATTTTCAGTCTACATCTTATGTCTCGCCTCGGCTACATTGTAAATGACAGAGAGTCACCCTCAATGTATTATTTAAGTTTAAATAAAGGTTGAATTTAATTGTTGATATTTTTTAATCTCAGAAAACAACAGATAAACTAACAGGCAGTTAAGCTAGTTAGCAAGCTAATGTTACATACAGTTAACCAGCAAAGACACGTCTGGTATCTGACGTGCGTCTTTAGGAGATGCTTGGCTAATATTGCTAATAATACCTGACTTGGACTGTCACCAAACATATCTTGGTAAGTAAGCCAAATCATACTTTGTTTAACCACTGACTCTGATGATTCATTAAGTAAAGGACCTACAGAAGTCTCTTTTTTTACCTATTAGCAAAATGATGTGGACAGATCTTATTTAAACAGCTAAAACTGGAACTCAAAGACTAGACTAAGTTATACTGTATGCTAAACCACATGATGTTTTGAGCATGTTCATGTTCATTTCAATTTTTTTGTGAAATACTGTTGTAGATAAGTGCAATAACTGCAGGTTCACATTGTATTTTGTCTACATTTAATGTGCCATGAAGTTCTTCAGAGAGACCTTTTGATTCCATAACTGCAGTTTTAGTATTTTCTACCACCAGCACACCTGACCCGCTCATGAAGGGCTTGATAATTAGCTGATGACTGGATCAGATGTGTTGGGGAGTTTGGGATGTTTAAATAACTTCTACACATTTATTATCAGATTAAGTCTAAGCCTGGACTAAAAGAACTTCTAATTGCGATTATCATCACTGGCACTGCAGTTTAGTCCAAGACTAGGCTTAAACCATTAGTGTTCAGATAATGATGAACCTTTTTAAGCTATCACATTATGCATTGTGGCGCTAAAATCTAAAATCTGGTACTGTGAGGGTGTTACACAGGCCTATATTGTTCTCACCACTAGGGGTCTCAAGTGGGCACCTGAGATCTTAAGAAACTAACCATTTCCCAGCATGGTTGGCTGGAAACCTTTAGCGCTTCATGAAATTCCGTCTTGCTGTCACTTTGAATCGATGTAGCAACTATACAGAACTGAATGTCAGCAAATCGAGACATCAGGAGAAGCAAGAGGATCACAGCGAGGTGCACAGATGGCTTACGCATCTCTGGACCATCCTGGGGTTCTGTATTCTACCTCATTTCCCACACCTGATTCAGCTCATTTGCTAACAACAAGAACCTCCCGGAGAGTCATTATCAGCACGTGCCTTTGGTGTCCTTTAGTTTCATATTGTGTCAATATTGCAAAACTATACATTCTTCAAGTATTGCTAAAGTATTGAATGTCACACATATTTGTGCTTTGGTACAAATTTAGAAATCAGTAAAAACATATTTATTAACACATACTGGAACTTTATTACACCTTTATTAACACAGACAGCAGGTACTGAGATGGTCATGCGGGTAAGGCTAGTGAAAGAAGAATCCACAAGGCCTGGGCGGTAATGTGTGTGTGTGTGTGTGTGTGTGTGTGTGTGTGTGTGTAGTTAGCAGAATGACATAGTACAGTGTTACGCCCTGTGTTTGATTACATTTTAGCTTCAGAGTTCACGGGCAGCACTCACACACAGCTACACACACTTCAAATTGAGCATGAAACTCAGTTGTGGGCCCACAGCCATGTTAGCCCCCATTTCCAGAACCCAAACTCTACTCACAAGGGTCAGGCAGTCTCATCCCACGTCATCACTGACCTTTCTGTGTTTGGAGAGGGGCTTATTTCTCATTTCAGCTCTTTTTTCCATGCAGAAACGGGGAGGTGAAAGAGCAGCTTTGTTTAACTGGAACTGCTCAGTTGTGCCACTGCTCAGTTTCCAACAGCGGCCACCAGAGGGCAGCCCGGCCTTCAGCTTTATTCACCATATTAACCTATACATTAACAACATAACATTCATAATTCATTTCTACAATTTCTATGTAAATGAACTCTGTTCTGACTGGCTGCCCTGTGTTATGCCTCATGCAAAAGCAGTCCCGACCAAAACACTTATATCCAAAAACAGTGAGATCACAAAGCAGCGTAGTTTTCATATATGGACTGTACTGACTGGGAAGATCTCAAACTTTTGCAGTCAATACACCCTTAAAGCCTCAAGAACTGAATCTGAAACCAGATGATTGAGTGATTTGTGAGTTCACCTTTCACCTGTATTACAGCTATCTGCGCCTGAGCTATCTGAGCGTTCTGCTCAGTGTTTTGGCAGAAATGTGCAGGAGATTTTTCTACACCTCCAAAGTTCATTCTTAGAAGTCGGAGCATTTTCTGCATCCCCTGTCCAGGTCATCCCTAACACATTCAATGATATTGAGGTCTGGGGTGACCGGCCCATTGATGTGAGACCTGCAGCAGTTTGATTTATCTCAGTAAGAGCTTCTTGATCAGCTCCACATCCTTCCAGACCCACAGCTTGTCGAGTCGTCTTCTCACAGTCAATGGAGGGACACAAACACCTGTGGATGTTTTCAGACTGAAAGCGAGCGTTGATCTTTATTTCTTCTCTCTCTCTCAGAAAGAAAAGCTTGTTTATCTGATGAGGGGGCACTGTTGGGGGTCCACCATGTATTGCATGTTTGTTTGGGGTCCCATTTTCTAAAAAATATTTTTTTTACTTTCTCCTTTCTTATGCACAAGGGTTAGCGTCTACCTAATCTTCTCAGAAATATCTCCTAGAAGATAAAGAATTAGTACTTAATGGGAACTTAGACTTTTGCGCAGGGCTGGATATTATTATGTATGGTTATTCAATTATTATATATGTGGCCAGCAAATTCCACAGTACCAGAGCAAACTGTACACATCTACAGCCAGGAAAATGGTACCAGCCAAACCAAAGTTGTATATGCAGTAAAACTAAACAGGTTAAATGAAGGAAACTGATATGATATGGTTTGTCACAGTTTCAGTGCAGCTGCGCCCCCTGCTGGTCACCCAAATGCATTACAACTGCTCTTAGTAACTAGAGTAGTAATTCATCGCGTATAGTTATCTAACAATTCTCCATACACACACGGAAACACTGTCTCAGCTATTCACTCAGCTGTGTTTGCCCCCCCCCCCATCTCTTCCCCCCTCCCTGTCTCCAGTGCTCTGACCTTTAATCCAGGCTGCAGCCCAGTTTCACTCCCGTTTCACTTCGCACTGATAGAGTGAGAGTGTGAGGCGAGAGTGTGAGGCGAGCAGAGCAGAGTGTTAGACAAACATTACACTGTGTAATTTACCCCTTTCTAAATATCCATTATTTCTCAATTTGTAAAACTGCAGGTTTGCAAATATGTAAATAAGACCACAGCGGTGCAGCACATACACACACACACACACACACACCTGAGATTTTATGCATGTTTTGATAATCAGATTCCTGAAGAGCAAAACTCCTGCAAATTCACTTAAAACATGATCTTTCACTCACTGGACACTTTATTAGAAACACCTACCTCATGCTTCCACTCACTGGACACTTTATTAGAAACACCTACCTCATGCTTCCACTCACTGGACGCTTTATTAGAAACACCTACCTCATGCTGTCACTCACTGGACACTTTATTAGAAACACCTACTTTAAGATTTAACTCACTGGACGCTTTATTAGAAACACCTACCTTGTGCTTTCACTCACTGGACACTTTATTAGAAACACCTACCTCATGCTTCCACTCACTGGACGCTTTATTAGAAACACCTACCTCATGCTGTCACTCACTGGACACTTTATTAGAAACACCTACTTTAAGATTTAACTCACTGGACACTTTATTAGAAACACCTACCTTGTGCTTTCACTCACTGGACACTTTATTAGAAACCCCTACCTTGTGCTTTCATTCACTGGCCACTTTATTAGAAACACCTACCTCATGCTTTCACTCACTGGACACTTTATTAGAAACACCTACCTCATGCTTTTACTCACTGGACACTTTATTAGAAACACCTACCTCATGCTGTCACTCACTGGACACTTTATTAGAAACACCTACCTTGTGCTTTCACTCACTGGCCACTTTATTAGAAACATCTACCTTGTGCTTCAACTCACTGGACACTTTATTAGAAACACCTACCTCGTGCTTTCACTCACTGGCCACTTTATTAGAAACACCTACCTCATGCTTTCACACGTACCTTAAGCTTCAACTCACTGGACACTTTATTAGAAACCCCTACTTTAAGATTTAACTCACTGGACACTTTATTAGAAACCCCTACTTTAAGATTTAACTCACTGGACACTTTATTAGAAACACCTACCTCATGCTTTCACTCACATGCTTTCACTTTATTAGAAACACCTACCTCATGCTGTCACTCACTGGACACTTTATTAGAAACACCTACCTCATGCTTTCACTCACTGGACACTTTATTAGAAATCCCTACCTTAAGCTTTCACTCACTGGACACTTTATTAGAAACACCTACCTTAAGCTTTCACTCACTGGCCACTTTATTAGAAACCCCTACCTTAAGCTTTCACTCACTGGCCACTTTATTAGAAACATCTACCTTGTGCTTTCATTCACTGGACACTTTTTTAGAAACATCTACCTTGTGCTTCTACTCACTGGCCACTTTATTAGAAACCCCTACCTTGTGCTTTCATTCCCTGGACACTTTATAAGAAACACCTGCCAAATGCTTTCATCCACTGGACACTTTATTAGAAACACCTACCTCATGCTTTCATCCACTGGACACATTATTAGAAACACCTACCTTGTGCTTCCACTCACTGGCCACTTTATTAGAAACCCCTCTTTTGTGCTTCCACTCATTGGCTTTGATGGTGATTCGAGTTTGATGAAGGTGTTGTTGTTGTTGTGTGATTTTTGCTTAGTTTTGTTGTTTTTGTTATTTTTGACATAAAAACTGTGACTCAGAGGAAGCTGTGTATAAAGAGTTTATGTCATTCCCTTCAAACCAGACCTTCAAACACACACACCAACACACTTTTACGTCATATGGCCTGTTCTTAAATCAAGTCTTAAATAAACAGGACTGCATCTGAGAAACACACACACACACACACACACTTCCCTGGTTCGTTCGCTCTGACAGGACAAGGATGGGGGTTTGATGAGTGTGTGTGTTGTACGAAGGGGGATTACACAGACAAAGCAGCGCTGACAGCTTCATAAGTGGAAGGGACCCCCGGAGAGAGACGACAACCAAGCCTGGCTTTTTATTCTGAGAAAAAACCTGCGACGCTGGGAGAGCGCAGACAAGCAAAAACGGGACAGAAAGTTTAGGTGCGTGCATCCGGGGGAGATAAACAGATTGTTGAAGCCAAAGAACGTTAGGCCAGATTCATATAACTGGGTGTTACACCACACAAAATGTACAACACAGTACAACACAGTATAAAATGTGCAACACAGCACCCAGCACGGCTCACTTTGTACCGCTGCAGTATTTCAATACAAGTCCACCAAAATCAACATTAATGAACTAATATTAATAACCAATGCTCAGCACCTGTTTGAGTACCAAAATGGAACCTCACTGAAAAAAAGCCACATATTCTAATAAATACTGTGCCCCCCCTCTTTAACTTACTAAACATGAGTTGATCTATGAGGCACCTGCACCCCTGTTTGAGAAAGTGAGAGTTAAAGCATCCAGATATGCAGTCCCAGCGTTTCACATAAACTGCATGTTTGCTCTGATTTCTGATCATTATTTGTTTTAAATCCTCACAGAGCAGCAGAACAATCTCTCTGCCACATTCGACGAGAACGACGTCTGGCTTTAATGGGGTCTGATCCAGGATCCAGCACAATAGGTGGATAAAAGCTACCGAGGGCAAAGAGGAGACCAAAGTCAGGGAGCAGACAGAGATGAAAACACGAAAGTCTAACTGGCTGTTCAGTGCCTAAAAACACTGCTGCAAAGGAGGTGCCGGAGGCACAGAGGATGGCGCGTGATCACTGGTGGGCCACATGGAGCGCAGAAACTATAATCTATACCTGTATTTAAAGTTTAATCTGATTGCCTGAGCCACTGGAGGCCGCTGGTGTAAAACACTGGATACTAAATGGTGTAGTAATGCTCCGACATCCTTCTCAGCTGCAGATTTGATGTCCACCTCTACGCTTAGTCTAAACAGATCAGAATGAGCGTTTAAATATGTGGGTTAAAAAGCTGAGTGTCTGCATCAAGACTCACCTATGTGACCTTCCAAAAGACTCACCTATGTGACCTTCCAAAAAAAAAAGATGCAGGGTTCACATGAAGTCTCCAGTCTTCACCACCACCAACGTCCACAGAGTGCAACAGTGGCTGCATGGTTTCCCCAATGATGGGTACAGATATATCACATATACCATATGTACAAGTCAGTGGCTTAGTTCTATTCCTATTGTACCCTCTTACTCAAGGATTCTTGTTACAGTGGAGGCTCTTGAGGACAACCGGAGCTCCACTCTGCTGCAGCTTTTGTTCGTTTGCCACTGGTTGATTTATCCACAGCTCTCCTGAGAGCACCGTCCAGCACAGTCTGCTGAAATGCTGAAAGTATCCCTGTAAAAGCTGTTGAAAAGCTGTGTTTGAATGAGGGGAGCTACAATTGCAGATTCTATCAGAGCAGCATACAGTAGAGTGTGAGCAGCTGGGCTTCAGCCTGCACTGTTTTTGGTTGCATTTTACAGCTGATTGTGTTGAAATGAGTATAAAGGTCCCTGTCTGCATTAAAAGGACATGTGATCTATGTCGTATTGCAGTTTATTTACTTTGTATATAATCGTTTGCCGATCTTTCTTTATGCCTTAGGATTAAACCATATGTTTCTGTTACTGTGCCTTGTTTGTTTGATTGATACATGTAAATAAGCTCTGTTCAATCGAAAAGCTGCTGAAACACTCCTGAAACATCTGTGTGAATAGAAACAGGAAACTCCTTCAGACAGATATGTAAATGACAGCTTTTGTGGCATCAAAACAAGCTAATTTTGCTTTTGTTTAGGTACCATATATGGTGGTCAATACCTTTTGAAACACATTTTTTTATTGTATGGCAGCTTTAAATGCCTTTGCCCATTTACAGCACAGAATCAAACATGCCAGAGAAGATTAGAGCGAGGACAGAGAACAGAGCCCCCAGTAGATTTTCTTTTTTTGAAGGAAAATCCCACAGTGTTAGACTGAAGACTGAGGTATCAGATCTGTAGCGAAGAAAGAGACTGTTCAGAGACTGTGCACTGGGATTGAATGTACGTTCATTTTTATCAAATGAATGATATAACTCTAGTTATGTAATGTACTTTCACTGACTCTAATATCCTCCATAAAACCTGATCACACATAGGCTGCATCTGCACCATCTGCAAGCTTTTGCCATTCATGTTCAATAGGCAGCCAGGCCAATCCCCACCAATCAGGATTAGACGCAGCAAAATTATTTTAGTCCAGGAGGATAAAATGGCTTTACATTTTCCTGCTCAGCATCCTCCACTTCATCACCTCTCCTCATTTGCTTCTGATTCAAGGCACTCGATATTTTAATCCTAAAGATCCAGTCACAAAGCAACGCAAAACCTCATAAGCCCTATTCATCAGCACTATATGACTGTGAGGAACGAACACAAATGCAATTTCAGACCAATAACAGGAAGCTCCAAAGTATGGAAATGCAATGCAGATTAAAGGAATAGCACAATACACAACACAGGGGATTGTGGCTTTAAATTAGAGCGCTGGATTTCCATTCACTGCTTTTTTACATGAACTGCATGTAAGATTGGTATAAAAAGGAAAATGTAGTTCAAGGGTTATTATATCAGTTATTTTTACACAACCATTTCCCGACCTCTATTCCTTCTAATTGCACAGATGGAGCATCATCATTCTAAAGGATACAGCATCTTACTGGGGGGCTTTGTATCCCTCTAGCCCAACCCTGGCTTTAGGCATGGTGCCAACAGGTTCATGCTTATCTGCTCCAGAGAGCCCTATTCCATTGGCAATTCTTCGTCTGTGTCAGCAATGGGCTGAACTTCAAGTAGCTGAATGCATTCATTAGAAGGGGTGTCCACAAACATTTGTACATATAGTGTCTATGCAAATCAGCTGTGGAAAGCAGGCTGTCCCTTACATCTTAAACAAGGAGGGTGGACAGGGCTAAACTATTGTGGGCTGCATAGGTGAATGTATCAAATTGTTGGATTTTGTGACATCGCAAAAGGCCTGTGGAAAAACAACACTATTTCACACCAAGTGAGAAGAGCCATTTTTCTATTACGAGGGGCCCTGTGTTAATAGGATTTCATAGAGTTTACATCCCATTAGCATTTTGTGCTTTTACATCTTTCTAATGTCTTTAATTCAACTCTCTATAGCTGCATATAATAATAATAATAATAATAATAATAATAATAATAATAATAATCTCTTCAATGCATCCATTAAGACGTATGTTTTGTCTGAACTAGCACATTTAAAGGATTCTAGGGCATTTTTACTGTTATACCCTTGATATGAAGATGGTTATATCCCATATAATTCACATGCTAATGTTTATTTTATGATTTAGTAACCTTATTAACAGCTCTTTTACAACTGTCTTTCTCTAAATATTAAAATAATGACGAGAAAAATCATTTTTTCGGCTTTGAGGACCCTCCTCTGATACAGTGAGAATGGTACGCTCCAGGAAACTGCGCTCATACTGAATGAAATCAGCTGACTGCTTCTGTTCCCACCCGTTCTCAGGAAGGCGACGCCCATCCGCGCTACGATTGGGTAATAGCACTGTCTATCAGACTGGGATTGGCTAGTGGGAGTGGAGCGCCTCCTCCAGCTCTTGGATTGGTTACTCTCTCATGGCACTATAAACCAATCCTATCGAGCTTGGGTGCGTTTAGCTGGAAAACGGGTGGGAAAACAAAACCACCGGTTTTCCTCCCAAATCTTTAGATGGAATAAACCACCGGAGCCGGTTTGCTCAACAGTGTCTGTAGCAGGTCTGCCTAAGCGAGATTGGGACTGACTTGCAAGGGACTTAACGACTAAAATATAGCAAGGTAAAATCAGAAGACATGGCTTCTAACTTCAATGACATAGTAAAGCAGGGCTACGTTAGAATCCGGAGTAAGAAACTGGGGGTGAGTTACCTTTCAATTTTCTGCTTGCTTAGCTGGAGACCAAGTGTTGGCAACAGCTGCCGCAGTAGCATCTGGATTAAAAAAAGCCTTAATAGGTCCAAGAGGCATGGCAACCTGCTGGGCATCCTGCTGGGCATCCTCAGTGCCAAGGAAAATAGCCTCTGCAAAGGCTACACAGACATGGGCTTTATCTTATTTCTTTAATTGCTGGGCTCTCTTTGGGAGCTGTCTTTTGTAGACTCGCAAGGTGTATAATCTAAGCCTGTAAAGCCAGTGAACAAATAGGAAACTATCTTCAGTCATATTGCAGTTGCGGTAGCATGTCTTGTCTCATTATTTCTGGTATCCTTAGGTTACATGGCCAGATTGTGTATATGAACAGAATTGACAGAAAAAGGTGGCATCCATGAGTCCATGTGCAGAAAACATTTACACATGTTAGCATTTTCTATTATTTATCCTGATTAAAGACAAAATAAACAAACAACATGTGCATTAGACTGTAGCATCATGAAATATTGGCCAGCTCAGATGTAACCGTAAGTCATTTTTAATTTATTAATTTTTTTTGCAGTTGAACTGAACTTTTCCTTTAGTCTGGACAGAGAAATGCAGTTGTGTTTTACATGAAAAATCAGATCAGTGATGCTGAGTATCTGACACAGTTTCTGCAATTACTGGGATTAAGGCTGAAGGGTTTTGCTGTTAGCAGGAACCATGTGGTTGTTTACTCCAGGAACAACAAATCATCCATATGATCATCCAAATGATCCATAATGTATAATTTATGCTACAATCTGAAATACTTACTTAACATGTCAATGAATTTTGTTTATTACTGTTAAGTTGTAACAGATTCAACCCTAGGCTTATTATTTATTTTTAATCCTAATATATAATTCAGTGAATACTGTTTGTTATTCTGTAACTACTACGACTAAGGCTTATTCAGTATCCAGTATACGTTTTTCAGTAACTACTATGACTTTAACCAGCGCAAATCATTCAGGTACTAGTAAACATGATTCAGTAAACACTACAATTATGATGATTCATGAATCAGCATTCAATTATAATGATTCAATAAATTATATGATTTTTTCAGTAACTACTCTGAATGATTCAGTAAACACTACAGTTATTTCAGTAAATACTCTGAACGATTCAGTAAACACTACAGTTATTTCAGTAACTACTCTGAATGATTCAGTAAACACTACAGATATTTCAGTAACTACTCTGTATGATTCAGTAAACACTACAGTTATTTCAGTAAATACTCTGAACGATTCAGTAAACACTACAGTTATTTCAGTAACTACTCTGAATGATTCAGTAAACACTACAGTTATTTCAGTAAATACTCTGAATGATTCAGTAAACACTACAGTTATTTCAGTAACTACTCTGAATGATTCAGTAAACACTACAGTTATTTCAGTAAATACTCTGAATGATTCAGTAAACACTACAGTTATTTCAGTAACTACTCTGAACGATTCAGTAAACACTACAGTTATTTCAGTAACTACTCTGTATGATTCAGTAAACACTACAGTTATTTCAGTAACTACTCTGAATGATTCAGTAAACACTACAGTTATTTCAGTAACTACTCTGAATGATTCAGTAAACACTACAGTTATTTCAGTAACTACTCTGAATGGTTCAGTAAACACTACAGTTATTTCAGTAACTACTCTGTATGATTCAGTAAACACTACAGTTATTTCAGTAACTACTCTGAATGATTCAGTAAACACTACAGTTATTTCAGTAACTACTCTGAATGATTCAGTAAACACTACAGATATTTCAGTAACTACTCTGAATGGTTCAGTAAACACTACAGTTATTTCAGTAACTACTCTGAATGATTCAGTAAACACTACAGTTATTTCAGTAACTACTCTGAGTGATTCAGTACATTATAATAATGTTTCAGAAACTTATTTAGTTGATGTCTATGGTTAGTTGAGTATATTTAGTTGAGTCTATTCTGAAATTAATATGTGAGTATCAGATTTATGACACTGAGTATTTGAATTGGACTAACCCTTATGGCAGTGGAATATATTTCAGCTTATTGTAATATTATCTAATAAATCTACTAAAGATCTACTAAATCTAATACCAAATATGCTTCCAGTATATCACAGTGTATTTTTGTATGAGCATATACACACAGCAAATTCTTCAGTGTAAAATCAACACTGTTGGTGTGAAACAAACACGATTAGTGTTCCAGTTTAACACTTACAGTATTAATCACTGGCAACTTTGCTGTACAGGCTGTTTTTAAGGATTTAAGGGGTCAAATACAAACAAGTATTGCCTTTCTTTACACAAGTGAGAACAAGTGCCAACAGTAGCTCACAGGAAGATCTCCATGCAGTGGCTGTGCTTCCAAAGAATTTACCGGCATCTTCTCGACTATTGGGTTATGAATGGGCTGCTGCGGGTACACTGGCAGGTTACTGTAGGCTTGGGAACGAAACTGAACTGCATGTGTGTGTGTGTGTGTGTGTGTGTGTGTCTGTCTGTGAATGTGAACGTGAATGTGAATGTGTTCCCTTGGCCAGTACCAACATTCGCTCAACATTCGGAATAAACTGTCGTTGCATGAAGGTAATTTACCCGTGTCAAACATTTCCATAAACACTTAACATTAAAAAAGCTTACTGTGGTAAAACCAACGAACTAGAAACAGCAAACCTCTCACTTATTGCTGGTCATGACCACTCAATACTGCCACATAGGTGAGCCTGTCATTCAGCAATAAAGCAATCATTTTTATGTTAAGCCTTTTCCCCACAGGAAGCTGTTATAACGAGAAAAAAACCCACAGCTATATTACTTTATTACATAAGATTGCAGGTTCATCTGTTCGGCAGTACAGAGTGCTCATGATCAGTAATAAGGGAGGGAAGCGTGGGTCTCCTACATTGTTGTTTTAGGACATTAAGCCAGGCTAAGCGCTTTACAATGCCCCACTTTGTTAGCTCCACTTAAAGCTCATTTCAGAATAATGTGAACCCCTGTTGCTCATTTTTGATTGTTGTTGTTCTCATAACACACTCCAGCTACTACTAATAATAACAGAGTTTTATACATTTGAATACATATACAGTGTGGATTTCAAGTAAGAATTGTGTGTCAGCAATGGGTCCATAATGTTCACTCATCCCTGTCTGAATACTTTTGGACATATAAGCAGCGTTCCAAGGTCTAGGCTGCAGCCGAATAAAGCTGCGTTTCCCTAAAGGCTGTTCCTTCGTTTTGTAGGATCCTTTGAATGTGGCCGTGAAATGAATGTGTCTAACAAACGAAGGCCGCTTTTGGTGTATCATTTAAGACCTTCAGTCACTCACAGTTCCTCACATGCGATGCATGTGAAAAAAAAACGGGGAACAGCAGCAAGTGATGAGATGCCACAGTTTGTAAGAAAGTTAATGGAGCATCAATTTTATATCTAACATTTGAAAAGATAAGATTTCAGTGTGACGTCAGTTAGCCGTAACATGTCGGAACAGCTGCTCAAACAGTCCCAAATGTTTGTGACCTTTTGTACACCAGTGCTAGTAAGGCCTTTCCTACCTCTGCTGCAGCCTAGACCTTGGGATGCACCTATAGTGGAAGTGGTTTAAGAGTATTTTACCTGGCCAGGTCAGTGTCCTGTTTCTGACATTTCAGTGTTATTTTCCTGTATGTTGTTACTTTGACTGCGTTTTTGGTTCATATGCGTGACCTCTATTTCACAACTACGGCAGCACATGAATATTCAGTAAAGGTCACGGCTGGTACAGACCGAGATGAAGGAGAGAGGAGGAAATCGGTGATATTTACTGTGCTTATTTGTCTCTGTTGTGACCTGCATTGAGGAGAGAGGCAGGTTCCAGTGTGTCTGAGTTGTACGTGATCACTCCCACAGGCTTTACAGTCTTTAAGCAGAGAAAATGATGCTGTTTTTTAGTTTAAAAGGCCGTCACAGTGAGTTTACATCTCAGTGCCCGTGACATTAACTGACCTTCTCACACAGACGTCATTGCCCTTTCAACCTGCCGTCCGTCCACCTCTGACATTTATTTACTTCACTCGATTTTGTATTTAAAGTGTAATATAGTAGAACAGCACTCAGAGCAGTCACTCTGCAGGTTACAGCAAACAGTGGTATATAATCATCATCATCAGCTTCATCATCACCCCTACGCATGTTGGTGCAAAATCTGCTATAGGGTTGCCATAATTATTATTATAGGAGAACCATTCAATCAGAATTTTGTGTAGCACACATAGTTATTTACCTCTGGTTGGGGGTTAGGTGCCTTCAAGGGCACTTCACTGACGTCCTGTCAGTTCAGGAGAGCAAACTGCTGACTTTCCAGTCACAAGGCTGCCTATTATAACTATTATCAAACTTGTTATATAAGAATTCTTCTTCTTATTATTATTATTGATTTTATGTAGATCATATAATACCATTACTGTCGATATAGTGTATTGATATAAATGTGATAGAAATTCATTGATATCAATTTATATACATTTTACTTTATTTGGATAATCAAGGCCGTTTTCACTACTTTCCTCTCTCTGATCATCATCATTACATTTGAAGAGTCTGCAGCTCCAGCAGGTAAAACAGGAACACGTTGAGATTTTTCCTCCATTATGTTTTAAATCGATACCCTCAGTCTATGCTTACAGAGCTCATCTCGGCTCTTTCCTGGAGGATGTTTAGATCAGTCACTTTTTTCCTTCTCTTTTTTGTACAACTGTTGTCTCGGATTTACAGATCAATAATCACCTTCAGCAGCGGGATTAGCTTTTAGCTTCCCTCTGATCTCTCTCTCTCTCTCGCTCTCTTCCTCAAACCACTTATCTCTTTATTTCTTTCTTACTTACCTTCTTTTAATTTTGCTGTTTTATGTTTAATGGGAGCCATTAATAAGATTAGATCTAGTAGTTACTGAATAATTCATAGTAGATACTGAATAATCCATAGAAAATACTGAATAATCCATAGAAAATACTGAAAAATTCATAGAAAATACTGAATAATTCATAGACATTACTGAATTAGTTACAGTAGCTGCTGAATACTTTATCGTACATACTGAACAATTACTGGACATTACTGGATAATACATGGTAGACACTGAATAATTCATAGTAGATACTAAATAATTCATAGTAAATAATTATTAATTAATAGACATTACTGAATAATTACTTGTAGTCACTGAATAATTCATAGTAGATGCTGAATAATTTATAGAAGATACTGAATAATTACAAGACTTCACAGAATATATAATAGTAGAGACTGACAAATTCATAGTAGAGACTGAATAATTCATTGTAGACACTGGATAATTTATAGTAAATACTAACTACTTCATAGTAGCTGCTGAATTAGAGCTATATGCTATTGATGACAAGGTTGTGGGTTTGATACTTGGACTCCACTGTTGGGTCCTTAACCCACCCTGCTCCTGGGCACCACTCCAGGCACATGTGCTCACTTTCACCGTGTGTTCTTTCATTCTTGTATGTATGTGTGTTCACTGATGGTCAACACAAATGGTGAATATAGAATATAACCTCCCTCCACACCCAAAAGTGTGGGACAGGGACCTCATTTTAAATGCTATTATTTGAGATACACCTTTAGTCATTATGAGCATGTTTCAGTGGGTTTTCTTGTTCATCCAAGAAAATAATTGACTATGGTATTCCACTGTGTGTTGCAGATGCAGCTGATACAAATTGGGCACTAGAGTACTTCTTTTACACTAGAGTACTTCTACCACAATAACTCGGCTCATTTGAACACATTTGAACGAATGTTCCTGCTTTAAATCCATACAGACTAAACTCAGCTTACCCATGAGTAGACAAGTTAAGCCCTGCTTGCTTCTTAACACTTCTGATGGAAGTGTAATCTTATTTGTGCCGTTGTTGCTGGCCTGCACTTGACCCACATTCGGTGTGCTTTATTGCTCTGCTGTAAAAGCAAGTGCTATACGTTCAGCCATAGAGTAAAGCAGAGAAAAGAGATTTACCGTCTAACGTCTATAAAATAAAAATGTCAGTGAGAGTAACAAAGCCCATCTGCCTCGTACACAGCTGCAGGCCGATGTACTCTCATTTAACACTGATTAGTGGAGAATATGTTGGGTTTTGTAACACGTCTGCCTCTATACTGTCACCACTAGACACAAGCAGGCGTACAGTAATTGAAGTTTTGAGCTTTTGGTGCGCTTTTGTGTTTTGGTGAGTTTTAATGATTATAGTGCTGATTGTTGAGGTGCATAGAGAAAAAAAATGAATAATGTAAAAGCTTCCTGAGTTTAGAGAGTGAAGATAGAAAATTGATAGAAAAATACTGTTTTATGTGATCCTCTTTTGGTTTAGCCGAACAGTGGAAATGTGCTAGAATTTGTTCATGATGTGTCCTTATCAAAGGCAAAAAAGTACAGTAGATGTCTCATTATCATAATGTGTGTTTCTCCAATTTACCTGAACTTCAAATGCACACTTTAAGAGAAATAGTCTTAAAACTAGTCTAAAAACCCAGCTGAAAAAGTTGGTCAAGTTGGTTAATCTGGTTGACCCTCTTAGCTCTTGACAAGCGTACGTTTTATGGTTTAGCTGGTCTACAACCATGATCAACTTGACCAAGCTAGGCCACCATTATGACTAAGCTTGACCATGCTGGTTGACCAGCATGACCAAGCTAGTTGACCAGCATAACCAGCATGACCAAGCTGGTTGACCAGCATGACCAGCAAGACCAAGATGGTCAACCAGCATGAACAGCATGATCAAGCTGGTTGATCAGCATTAAAAAAAAAAAATTCACAACAACATTCACTGTGCTGGTCAATAGCTGGTTAACCAACATGTAACCAGTACATGGGATGTTTTCATCTTCATTACCAGCTTTTTTTACCACCTTGACCATCAAACCACCTACCAGCAAAAGCTGGTTTTGATCCGGAGTTTTTAGCAGGGTATCTTTTTTTAATAATTGAACACCTTAACACACTAATGTGAAATCTGTTGGCTAGAGTTGGCCTGCGTTAGCCTAACTAAAATGAAAAGCTGTTAGCTATAGTTAACCTGCGTAGGCCTGAATGAAATCTCTTAGCCCGAGTTAACCTGTGTTTACATAGCATTTTTCTTGTAGTTCGAAGTGTTTCATCTGGGATTTATTAGAAAACAACAATCAAACATCATATTTCCTTCAGTTTAATATGGCCACACTGTTGTGGCCTCCTTCCACACCACCAGCCTTTTACTCTAAAAAGCCTTTTGATTGGCATAAATTTATTATTGGTCAGGAGACCCATCACTCACCGTGGCGCCATCGCTGTGGACATGCAGGCTGCATGATGGCAGCTGTTGTTAAATGTGATTGGCATTCTGTAATTCAATCACTGTGGTTTCTGGCCATTAGGAACAACTGGATTACAATGTAGAAGACAGAGACAGACAACCTTACCTGTGCTTTGGTAAATAAATCTCTTACATCACTACGACCAGCTGTTCTTAAAGGGTCAATATCACTGAATTTTCCTTTTTTTTTAAATAAAGGGTTGATTTACCATTTTATATTCTAGTTAAAGTATGTATAAACACCAATCCACAATAACATTAGCACCACTGACAGGTGAAGTTAAAAACATTGATTATCTTCATCTACTGTGGTACATTGGACTAAGAAAGGACAATCCTGCAGAGTATCCTGCAGAAGCTTTGAATGATGCATGATTCTGGAAACCCTCTAGAAAACAGCAACCAGTGCATGCGGGTAGAGGCAGGATTTCTCTGATAATAAACATACAAAACCAATCCCTACATCCCTCCCACAGAAAGATTTAAGAATTGATCCCTGAAAAGAGGATCCTCAGTCAGCTGGCATCTCTTAACACACAGGAGATTCAGAGTTGCACTGCCCCTCAGCCTATTCTAAACACTAACCAGTCCATCACACACAGTAAGAACTGATATCTGGAACACTAGGAACATTAAAGTAAACTAGAGCGCTATCTGGCCCTAATTCTGTACCAGAGATGGGCAGATATAAAAAAAAACCTGGATGCTCAGAGAGAACAGACTATGTGTTCCCCATGAAACCGATGAGGTGGAGACAGAGAGGCACTTTCTCCTTCATTTCAACAAATCCAAACTCATACATCATTCACACTGTTACTATGCTGACCTGCAGTGCCCTCCACACTAATACACCCTCCCCATTACACCACTAACCTGTAACACACTCTGTACTGTTACACCACTGACTCACAACATCCTCACTGTAACACCCTCTACACTGTTATACCACTGACTCGTAATATCCTTCACAATGGTACACCACTGACTCACAACACCCTTCTACATTACACCACTAACCTGTAACACACTCTGCAGTATTACATCACTAACACGTAACACCATACACCTTGTTACACCACTAACCTGTAACACACTGCAGAATTACATCACTAACACATAACACCCTACACCTTGTTACACCACTAACCTGTAACACACTCTGCAGTATTACATCACTAACACGTAACACCATACACCTTGTTACACCACTAACCTGTAACACACTGCAGAATTACATCACTAACACGTAACACCCTACACCTTGTTACACCACTGACTCGCAACACACTTCACACTGTTACACCACTAACCTGTAATACACTATGCACTTTCACATGACTGACACGTAACTTACTTCACACTGTTACACCACTAACCTATAATACACCATTAATTTTCACACAACTGACACGTTACACACTTCACACTGTTACACCATGGAGCAGTAACACATTCCTCACTGTTAAGCCACTGACACTACCAGTACTCCTTTGCTACTACTGTGTAGCGAAAACAGCAGTAGCATTTGTCTTGAAGCTTGGATTTTGTCCATATGTTTGTCCATTTGGATTTAGGGTACTTCCCCTGCTCCATCCAGAGGACGTTCCAGGACTGAAGGTGAAATTGTGTGCTTTTGCATAATAAAGAGGCCGTACAGTGATATAATATGGACACACTTGAGATTTGCATGGAAAAAATCCAACTGCAGATGAATCTATCATAACTCCATTTACTCAGCCTTTTATCCCCTCATCATTTGGCCGACATTAATCATCTCCGAATCCCCTGGACTCTATTCCCTCTCTTCTTCCTCTCTCTCTCGCTGTCTCTTCTACATACCCTGTCGCTATTCTTTTTCTTTATTTTTTTCTTTCCCCCCCTTCTCCTCTCTCTCAGGTTAAGTCCAGCTCAGCTTGGCCACCCCAGCACGGCCCATTGAGCTCAGCAGTTTCATTTTCCACAGGGCATTTTTTATTGCTTCTATCTCTCTCTCTCTCTCTCTCTTTGACAAGTCACTCACTTTCTGTTCTCACCAAGACTTAAGGCACTGAATCCAGTTTAGTCATTCAGATCTTGAAGCATATTTAATGTCAGTGTTTTAGGATTGTAAAATAAGACAGTGTGTAAACATAAAGGCAGATTTACACCAATAGGAAAAAACCTGTAAACAACATAGCCTACAGTAAACAACACTCATTAACCATGTACGTTAGTTTGCTGATGTCAACTCATTATGTCATACAGAATGTAATTAGCAATGTAAATATGTAATTACAAGTATAATGTATTGCGTATGGTTTGATACACATCTTATCATGGTTAGTTTACGATTAGCAGACCAGATATACCACATTAGCCCCTTGGTAGTTTACGATTAGCAGGTCAAATTTACCATAATAACTCTTTCGTAGTTTACGATTAGCAGATCAGATTTTCAACTGGTCTCTGGTAGGTCTCCAGAGAGTTGTTTACGAATAGCAGATCTCCACCAACTTAGTTTAGTGCTTCTATGCTGCTCAGAAACCAGTCTGAATTAATAAGGCTAATCCAGTCATTGGCATTAACATACCCTAATAAAAAAAAGTAGCCATAGAAACGCTGCAGGAATTTCTACTAGCATTCCTAATGGCACATTTTACAGACTACAGCTTTTTAAATATGTACCAATTTGAAACTGCACTGTATCATATCTAATCAAATCATGAATTTAGCCAATCGTGTAAATGTGTAAATGTACATTACTCACACATGATGCTGCTAATATTGTTTTTGCGTTTGCTAAAACTAAAATGTATTCAGAAATGTGGTGTAGATTAGTGGCACGGTGTGTGTGTGGGAGTTCTCTAGCTCTGCTGTAATTGGAGTGTGTTCACTAAGCACCTGATCCCTCAGTAAGTTATGCAAACAGCTTTTCTACAAATCCATAATGCTGTCAGTAAGGCCTGGATTTGTGAACGTTCTCCGACGCCCATGCTCGCGCTAAACAGAAGCCTAAATCAGCTGCGCAGATGTTGTTCAGCCATTTAAAACACGCTATTTACACACAGCAGACGACTCCACACCTCTTCAAGGAGTTCAGAAGCATAAGGCAGCTTTTTTTCATGCATGGCCCGCTCAGAGACTTCATACAAAATCTGACTTTCTGTCGAATGACTGGTTGTTTGTCTATTTCTGCACATACATTGACCATCCAAAGATTAAGTGTTAAGTGTTTGCAGTGGCTGGGTGCAAATCTGTTGCTATTCTTCGCAAAGAAAGGGCAAACCGAGGGCTGATAAAAGCTAAGCCATGGGCCATTGACCATGCTTTTTCACCTTTTGTTGTGATGCCAGCACTAGGATTGCTTATTGAAATTCAATACTTTTGGGGCACAGACCAAATGACATTGCATAATATGCATATTAATTAGTGTCATTTCTTCTTTATTGTAATTTGTAACCTTTGTGATCAGCCCTATTCAGTACTCATCGGCACACACACCTTTCAGGGGCTAGTAGCACCTTTAGACCAAAAGAGCTTCAGTCTATGTTTTTAACAATAGTTTGGAAAATAATACTGATGAAATCATTTTTAATATAAAAACTGACCCTTATTCATTTTTTTTTCACTTTGATAAACAAAGGGTAATGGGTAAAGGCAATTTTTTTCTAAGTATAAACATGATACCCATTGGATCCAACGGGGATAGATAAATTAGATTAGATATTATATATCTAATATATATATTATATATATATAATTGAATGTTTAAATGTTGCCTTGTGAAATGATTGTTCTCTATAATAGCAAACCTCCTGTAGAGAATTCTTTCAAGATTATAGTATGTACACTGTAGAACAAATATTACATGCATTAGTCTTGAAGAAACAAAAATCAAAAAAGCTTTTTATTCTAAGAGAGGTTGGAAATAGTGTAAAATTCATTATAATTATCTTTATGACTGTTGATAACCCCCGACTATAAATATATAAGAAGATGGCAGGTGGAAAATGAAATACAAGGTAGGATATGGGCACTTTAATGAATAAAAGTACAAATAAACAGTGTAAATCAAACATTATAATTTAAAGGCCATGTAAGCTTAACTTTAAGATGTGGCACTTTAGTTAGATGCAAGTATAAAAATGCATTGGGCTCATTGAATCTATCCTCAGGAGTTCTCATTCAGAGGAATGACTTTTGGAAAAAGGTTCCAGCTGAATAGGCCGTAAGTGCCGGACCAATCTTGGCAGATCCGCTTTTGAAAATCACTTTTTTTTTGTCATAAAGGTGGACCAGAATGGCTCTTATATAATAATGACCACATGCAATTCAGCGATGCTCTGTGGAGAGAGAAATGAGATGTTTTGCATGTTATGAAATGTACTGTCTACAATGGAAGCCATTTGAAACAATGCTTTTGCAGAGAAAGATTTCTTTTGATGAAAGTTGTGTGTGTGTGTGTATATTTTGAAGGGTCATATCTTTCTCTGCCTGTGTGTATCTGACCACGCTACTCTGCTCTTGAATAGATGATTGCGGTGAATTGCCCCCATTGTCAGCCCATGCTTTCTTTCAGAGCGCTTCAGCAGCGCTTGCACTTCCATTCTTTTTGATGATGTTATGTCAGAATTGTCAAATCTGACACTTTTATTTGAACGCCTTCTGAGTTGAGACACAGAATCTCAATTAAAGACTCAATTAAAATGTCTTTCAGCACATGACTATAGTGTGTCGTGCAGCGTGTGTGTTGTGTCATGTTGCTGTAGAACAGCGTCTTTCTGTTGTTGAGTGTTGTTGCCACATGAAAGTTTAATGGACAAGACCCCTTTGGGAATTCTAATAGCATGTTAATTTAGGTTAACACTGAACATTTTTTGCTCATTCTAGTTTAAACACAGATATTGAAATATTATATATTTTGTTTGGCAAAAAATACACATGACCAATCCCTGACCACGTATGCAGTCGATCAGCCAAGGCCCTCGGGCAGTGGTGGCTCAGCGGTTAAGACTCTGTGCTATTGATGACAGGGTTATGGGTTCGATACTGGGACTCGGCAAGGTGCCACTGTTGGGCCCTTGAGCAAGGCCCTTCACCCTCTCTGCTCCCCGGGCGCTGGAGTTGGCTGCCCTCCACTTTGTGTGTGTGTGTGCTTACTGACACAAGTTCACTAGTGTGTGTGTGTTCACTACCACAGATGGGTAAAATGCACATTTCGCTGTACACTGACAAATACATGCACCTTTACCTTTAATATCTGTGTGTTTGGCAGGCTGATGTTGCTAACAAACACCATACTCAGACTATCACCAGTCTCATCTTTGTAAACACCTGCCCAAATTGATGTATGACTTACTTGACAGTATGACTTACCATGGTCTATAAACACAAAGATAAGAGCAAAGCTACCTCAGCACACGGCGTGGGATTACTCCACACACTGTGGTTCAGTCTGAGAAGCGGAATAGTACTACAAAGCAGTAAAACCTAACAACAGAAAGACACTGTTCTACAGCAACATTTGCTCTTTTATTTTTTTAAACTTGTCTATGTAATTTTAAATAGATTTTTAGCAAATTAATGAAAATTCTGTGTGTGTTTATGGAAATGAGACTGGTGACAAGTCTTACTACGATGTTTGTTAGCAATGTTAGCGATGTTCGCACCGTAAAATATAAAAGCATCAGATACCAAACATCGCCAGCATCTGCGGTCGGGGATCAGTCACGTTCACATGATTTTTGACATATAATTAAAAAAAGACATTATGACCACCGGCTTAATATGCTCTTGCTCCTTTGTGGTAGACAGGGGTTAGCATGGGCACTATCACCGGCCTGCAGCCATGCAGCCCCATACACAGCAGGAGGCGCTTGGATTTGACTGGTGCCACATTACCCCTTCTGTCGCTTTGACCCAGATGGGATAGCCCACACATCAGTAAGCCTTGGGTCCCTGACACCCTGTGTCCGGTTTGTGGTGTGTCTCTCCACTGACCATCATTGGTTGCCACTTTACACTGCTGACTGGGAACCCCTCACAAGCCTTGCCGTTTGGGAGATGCTTAGATCTAGTCGCCTGGCTATAACAATCTGGTCTCAGTCAGAGTGGGTCAGTTACCATTCAGTTACCTTTCTGTAGATATGACAGATCCTCAATGACTGGGCATGGGATTGTGATTTTACTATTTGGAAATTAAGCTAGTTTAACACAAAATCTAATCTAATCTAATCTTGACCTCTAGAGTTGAATCAAACGGCCCTAATGAACTCTGATGATACTGTTGACAAAATTTGCCCATACAAACACGACCTGCATCACCTCCTGCATGCTACAGTCTGAGACATTCACTCTGCAGGTGTTAACGGTAGAGTGTACAGCTGGTCCAAAAATAGCAAAAACAACTCTGTCCCAGTGTGCCTCGTCAGCACTGCCATCTCATCACACGAACACGCACGCACACAAGGGAAAATGGGTGTCATAGCAGCATAAAAACAAACATCATCATTATGTTTGAAGCTATGGAGCACATATTGTTGACTGTTCTGCATGATGGACCTCCACTATTGAGTGGTGCTGAAAAGCATTAATGAACTGATTAAGTTAGCTTTAGAAAAAAGTGAATAAATTAGCATTACTAAAGTGAGTAAGAGCATTAATAAAGTGAATGCAGGAACAAAAAGGGATTACGTTAGCATTATGAAAAGGAAATGTTAGCATTACTAAAGTGAACAAGTTAGAGAAAGTTAAGTTAGCATTATTAGTGTAAATAATTATTATTCATTTATTAATAACATGATTAAGAACATGAAAACATTTCGTAAATGACAGACAAATGTTAACACTACTAAACAAAAAGTGAATTCTGTTGAGTGACAGTGTTACTAGTGTGACAGAGCAGCAGAATTCACATTTTTCTCTTCAAACCTTTTAATTAGTGACATTTGCATACTTGGTTTTTATTGTTTATTAGCCTGCTTATTCTGTCCAAATTGAGTGGAATGTATTATTCAGTATTTGTTTTTCTGGAAAGCTTCCTCCCTGTGTGTTCAGTCGCTCAAGTGTGAAGTCTTAGCCTGTAAATTAAATGCAGATTATGTTTTACTTATTATGATTATGTATTACTGAGCAAAGACCATTTTACTGAGAGAGAGAGAGAGAGAGAGAGAAGCAGAGAAGCAGGTTCGTAAGCAATTTCCACCGAAACATAAATATATGTTTGTATATGTGCCAGGTTTTCTTTGTGTTGTTTAGTGATCAGATCACTTCATAACAACGACTACAGTTTATAAACTCTTTATTACAACCACTACAGTTTATAAACTCTTTATGACCACCCCTATAGTTTATAAACTCTTTATGACCACCCCTATAGTTTATAAACTCTTTATGACCACCCCTACAGTTTATAAATTCTTTAAATGTTCTTTTTCTATTTAATAATTTTCTAACATTCTAAATTCAATAAATGAACAGGATATTGCCAAAATTTTCTCTATTTTTTTATAATATATGTGTGTGTTACCTCTGATATAGGAAGTGTATTTGTATAAAGGAAATACTTATTTGCGCCTGAATTAGTATTTGAGACAAATAGCCGTTGCTACATATTATACAAAACAAAAATCATAAAAAAAAATCATATCTTATTCACACACATTCTCCACTGCTGCTGCGTTTCCTTTAATATAGAGAAACTAATATTGACCTACATTTGCTTTTTGACATTATTTTTGCTGCTATTTTTGTAATGTGCCTGTGTGTGCTGCGCCTGCCTTGTATTTGACATTTTAACTAATGTTCCTTGCGAAAGGTTATTGTGACCTACATGCTCCCCGTAGAGTATTTTTTTTTTTGCCGTCTGCAGCCAAACAATTCGTTACAGTGGAGGGGGAAAAAGCTACTTAGCATTTAAATTAAGTGGCTCTGTTGAGGGTGTAGTAGAACAGAATGCATGCTGTTGGTTCAGGTAGACTGAATTTAAGCCCCCATGTTTTAATAGGCTGGACGGGCCATATAACATGACCTTCCGGTAACAATGTTAGCGGTCAGGAAGTGGGTGTAATATTAGGAATTAATGACTCATGCTTACCTGCTGAATGTGACCTGAGTTTCCGACTGCCTAGGCCACACCCACCTTGGATGAGAGAGAGGGAAGCTGAATACAATCATTCATTTGTAATAGTGACCATTTTATTAGAACTGCTTACCACGTAGCTTCTCCTTGCTGTAGTGTACACCTATGGTATGTGTACACCTACAGTGTACATCAAGCCTCACCCATTGCTCATCTCCTAACAAAAGCATTGGACAATAGGATGGGATACTCTGGAGCATTGGCACACGAGCCTAAGGTCACCATTCCAAAGGCAGAATGAAGCCCAGCATTGTGTTCTTTGGAGTGATGGAGCTTCACCCAATACCCTCGAGATGAGTTGGAGTTACAGAACTAATCCTCCAACATCCACAATCCACCACATCTAGTTGGAACAGTAAAGCCTTCCCAGAAGAGTAGAGGCTGTTGTAAAGGGGGACAAACTTGTTTATAATACCCTTGATTTTAGAAGAAAGGTAAAAGTAAGGATGAGCAGGAGTTTAGGTTTCTGATAAAGTGGCCAGGGATTGCATTAAAGCTCCGATGTCATACATCTTTCTTAGATGTCCATTGATTATGTATGTTTTGTATGACCATTCTTTTAATAAAATAGGACTGCAGTGTTTGGTAGAACTTAGACATGAAAGGGGCGGGGCTAAACTGATGTAGGCTGAAAATATAAATAATGTGTTGATATCTGTGACTTCACAAATTCAAACTAGGCTGGCTTTGCAGATTTGTTTTCCAATATGGACCAAATGGGGCCTCATTATCTCTTGCTATTCTCAAATCATTTTTGTAAATGTTAGATAATGTTGGATTAGGATAAGACCTGTGCTGTCACTGCTTGACCTTGTTAGGCTGCATGTGTGGGTGTGTGAGAGAGAGTGTGTAAGTGTTACAAGAAAGAGAGATGTGTTTTTGAACACCTTAGTCTCACAGTATCCGTACAATCGTGTTTTTTTTTTTTCATCATTACTGTTGGATTTGAGGCCTTGTTGGCGAGTGTGTGGCGGTTTATTAAATGCTGAGTGTGTGCCGGGGGGGAAAGCACAGGAGCAATACTGTGATTACTCACTGCGGAGGTGCTGCAGTGTGTTTTACATTTAGAATGCCCCAGATAGTGTGATCTGTGATTAACTCAGATGAAGCTGTCACACTTTCCAGAGCAGCCAGAGCTGCAGACCAGATCACTAAAAGTGGAAACGGTGGTGTACAGAGCGCCAGCCGAGGCAATACACTATACGCCAATAATTATGTCACAGTAATCTTTTCTGGGTGTCTGATGGGTATGGTGGGGACTGACCACCTGCATGGACCATGAAAAAGAGTTTAAGAGAGCCTGTAAAACAACAGTATTCAGTAATTGCATTAACTGCATAGGGACATGTAGCTGATTGGGTGTCAGCTCCTTGCACCACTGTGTTATTTTTAAGGGTGTACAATTCACAAAATTCATAATTCAGTTTCATACAGTGGTGTCAGGTATCAAGACACTGCTCTGTACTAAAACAAGTAGTGCCTGAAAAATGCCTAATGCTAACATGTTAGGTTGTCAGTTTTTCACTGGAGTGAAGCATTTCATAACAATAAGTTAGAGGGAGGGAGGATCTGCCCTTGCTGTGCTCTTGTGTAATTCTTATTACACTTCATGCAGTATAATCAATATTAGAATGAGTGCTTTATTTGCTCCAGTCTGTTGAATGTATTGCTCCTTTCTTGTACATATTGAATTGAGAGGCTCTGATGAAATAATACTCTGCACTGTTAGGGCCTTGGTATAATTCTTTATGAGGTAACATCCGCCTGGCTTTGGCAAACACAACGGTCTAATAAACCAATCGAACAACCGCAGACGTAGGACATAGGCTTTATTCGCCGTGTCATGCACATTCCAGCTGAGAGTAAAGAGGTGGCACCTTACAGCATGCGATTCTTCTCCAATAGTCATTAAAAAATGACCATAAAGTGTCAACGTGTCACTTGCAGGAGGCTGGAGCCCTGTGATAGCCAAAATGAAGCTCACAAAGGCAATTTCACTGAAAGTATACCAAGGCCTTACCCCTCTTCCTTTTTTTTATTGGATTTTTCCCAATTTTCCAATTTAGTCAGGACTCTATCATGGCTTCTTTTCAAACTGCTGCTAATGCAATGCCATTGGAGCGCAACATGTGTGGAGGAGAACGCTAACTGCTAATTCTGTTACATCAGCTGACATATGCCCACGCTGGCTAGCATTGTGCTGAGTGACGGGGGGGAGGGGGTCATCTAACAGATTCAAAAATAATAAATTCAAAAATAGCTCTGAGGCTGTGGCATCACTGGCAAGTGAAACAGAAACTTCCCAATGCTTAGATGGCTGCTCCATATCAAAGAACATTTTCATGTATTTTAAATAATCAAATGTTTGAATGAAGTTTTTGTCCTCTGTCCTTTAGAATTTTACTAGTATTACAAAAACTGTCTAATTCTATCTAATTCTATCTAATTGATAGAATTAATCAGTGTAGCAGTGGAAAGTTTGAGGTTAGAGAAAATTTAAGGGAAAAGGTGAATGTTGTGTTTCTTCTGAAATAAATGATTTTAATATGGATTTTTTAATATGTGTATGCTGCAGTAACAGCCTCTGCTCCCCTGGAAAGGCTAAACAGTAGATGTTGGAACATTTCTGTAGGATTTCTGAAGGGTTTCACTGTATTCAGTCCAATCAGAGCATGAGTGAGGTCAGATACTGATGTGCAGTTGTGCCACTCCAGCTCATCCTGACGGTATTGGATGGAGCTCCATGACTCCAGAGAACTTCCACTGCTCCACAGCCCAGTACTGAGCATTGGACACAGTGACCTTAGACTCATGTGCTCACAACTGCTCCAAAGTGTCCTGTTCTTTTGGTCTGTGCTTTTTTTTCTCTGGACATTAGACAAGCTGTATGTGTGTCAATGAAAGCCTGCGTCAGCAATTATGGACGTTAAAGTAGCTGAATTAAAAGGTCGGCCTAGATACTTTTGGAGTTACAGTGTAAATGAGCGGAAAATGGAAACATGTTTCATTTAAAAAATGTGAATTCTAGACATGATCGCAGTAATGCTGAAATGAAATATGACCTGTACCACAAGAGTAAAAAATGTTGCTGTGAACTTATAAACATCGCTTATTATTATAGAGTCTTACTTCCACTCATCAGGGGATGCTGGAGGAGTTTCATTTTTTTTCATTTTTATGTGTGTAGCTCCTTTCATCCCCCCGTCGTCATTTCACAGTTAACAAATTCTCACTTTAGACGTAAACGCAATCTGTTTTAAGCACGGCTGTGATTCATCTTAGCTGAAAGGCTTTGAAATGTATAAATGTGTTTGATAGGTAATTCCCTTTATTATTATTCAATATTCAATGACTAATTCAATCTGCGCATATCCTGGTGATTCACGCGTTGCTAATTTCTCAAGTGACACCTATGTTCTCCTTCGTGTGGGTAAGTACTGTTGAGATTGTGGACAGTGTGCTACCCTTTATTGTCTGTGACAGGAAAGCTGAATAAAAGCTGGGAATTTCAAGATATCTGTGTTCTGGATTCTGTGAGTTGCTGTGCCATCCACTAATCTAATAGTAATATGTATAGAACAAAAAAAAATATTGTTTTAAATTGGATTCAGTTATTCAAAAATGGTCATTTTATTTAATTAAAACCCCCTACCTTGTACTCCCACTCACTGGCCACTTTACTGGAAACACCTACTTTGCGCTTCCACTCTCTGGACACTTTGATAGAAACCTCTATCTTGTGCTTCTACTCACTGGACACTTAATTATAAAACTCTACCTTGAGCTTCCACTCACTGGACACTTTGCTAGAAACCTCTATCTTGAGCGTCCACTCACTGGACACTTTGCTAAAAACACCTACCTTGCACCGCCACCCACAAGCCACTTTATTAGAAACCCCTACCTTGTACTTCCTCTCTTTTGCCTTTTTAGTAGAAACTTGTACCTTCCACTTACTGACCACTTAATTAGAGACACCTACCTTGGAGTTTCCACTCAGTGGCCACCGACATTGTACATTCTACTTACTGGCCACCTTGTATTCAAAGAAACTCAGCAGCTGATCTTCAGGGAGATAAAATGCCAGTCTAATTGTGTTAAGCAATTTATAGAGCTAACTCTACCATTTTTGAGAAGGCTGTGAGTAATCAAGTCCCATTACCTGAAATCAAGGAATCAACTTTATTTGGATAGTTTCAGAGCTTGAGATACAGACATATATTGCTGAAAGAGGGCTTTCAAAATTGCTGCACAAAATATCCTTCAATTCTGCATGTCACACACAGTGAGAGAGGTCAGCCGGCTACTTCAACTGACATTAGCTACAGTTATCTTGATGGTTAATTATCACTAATGCACACTAAGTGTCTAAATGTTTGTGGACACCCCTTCTAATGAATGCATTCAGCTATTTGAAGTTATTTTAAGTTAAGATTGCCTGTCTAGTCCCTGTAGAGAAGAACTGCCAATAGAATAGAATAAATATGAATAGAATAAATATGAACCTGTAGGTTGCATGCCTAATGCCAGGTGTGGGCTAGAGTGGTATAAAGCCCCCCAGCATTGCCCTGGAAATGTGTTCTCTGATGATGGTGATGATGGTGATGATGGTGCACCATCCAGTAATTTTGGGATGGGTTGGGAATTAAGGGGTGATCATCCAACATTCTGACCTCACTAAGGGTCTAGAAGACATCTAGTAGAAAGCCTTCCCTGGACAGTAGAGACAGTCACTTCAACAAACGCAGGATAAACTATTTTCTAATACCCTTCATTTTGGAAGAAACAATGAAAAAGCAGGTGTCCCAATACTTTTGTCCATATAGTGGAACTTGTCATCCACTGAAGAGAAAGAAATTGTATTGAAGCTCACAAGTCTAACCATGTACCACTGCACTGGGTAGCGCTAATTTTAGCATAACCTTGTTTACTGCAGCACCACCGCTACCATTAGCATTAGTGTTAGCTCATTAACCAGTGCAGCACTATCGCTACACCTCTTTAGCTCATCTGAAGAAGCAGCCTCTTTTTTTCTTTCACAGCTGTGTAAGGTAATAAGACCAGTTTATCTTGTCTGTGCGTTATATGTTCATATATCAGGCCTACGTTTCTTCTCTGTCATTATTTCAGGCCTATTTTTTCTTCTCTGTAGTTTACCTTTAACACATTCATCATTTCTTACAGAATGAATATTAAAATGAGTCACATCCCATTTTTATTATCACAGCACTTGTCTGCTGCCAAACCCACCTCACTAAGGTAAAACGACAGAGTAACTGTCAATGAATTTGTAATTAGCCTCCCTCTCTCTCCCTGCACTCTCTTGCTGCCTCTTCAGCACTAAAGACGGACAGTATCTCTCAGAACACTGATTGCGTACTGAAATTTCAAAGCCTGATTAATGAATAAAACCCCTTTCTCTGTAGTTCACTGTTTAATTATGAATCAGGCTGCAGCGCTCCCTCCAAATCTGGAGAGAGAGACGTCCACAAGGGCCCTTTATAGGGCAAAAACAGAGGCAGGTAAATTTAGTCGCTTAATTAAAATGACACACAACAGGCAGTGTTTACATGAAAGCAGCAGCAGCTTTGATGTAAGCCATGTAAAGCCTGGCACACCCAGACTTTGATGGACAACGCTGCTTCGTATCACAGAAAATGAACTTTCTTTATTTCTGGTATATATAAAGTCATAAATGTGTAAATGGTACCTGCATTCTGATAAATAGGGCTGCATGATGCGGGCAATGTATTGTGCATATGATATATACTGTTGTGGTGATGGATTCTGTCTGAATATGATTTTGTGTAGATAAGTGTAGATATTCAAAATACATGTACCGTGGCCTCCTTAATGTTTGGGACCAAGCTATACTCTGTACTCAAACATTTCACAGATGCACATTCTCACATTATAATGAAGTCTTCTGTGGACAGACGTCCCTGCATTACTTAACTTCGGAAGAGTGTGTCTGATTTGTCTGACAGGCGCTTGGGGATTTTTCTTCATCATGGTGAGACTTATTTTGTCATCATCTATGGAAGTCTTTGTTGGCTTACCAGTCCCTGTGTGGTTACTAAGCTCACCAGTTCCCTCATTCTTCTTCACAATGTTCCAAACAGGTCTAAAGTTTGGCAGATGTCTCTTAATGTTTTAGTCTTGTTTCCAAGCTTTAGAATGGTTTCCTTGGCTTTCACTGGCACAAATCTTGTGCTTTTGTTAACAGACAGCAAAAGCCAACTCCAAAGGTGACAGAAAGCCTATAATCATATCTTGATGATAAAAACTTTCTTATACCTGCACTAATTGAACAATTAAACACCTGTCAGCAAATACCCATCTGTGAAACCCACTGTCCCAAACATTATGTATGTATAGAAGATTCTGTCTATTTCTACATGATAAAATTAAACTGTTTAAAAGGCTTTATTAAAACCTGAGAATGTAAACTTTAACCACTTGTGACTTAAAAATATAAAAAATGTGGAAAAACACAAAGGACACTCTGCACACACAGCAATAACTTCGTCCAATTCAAATCATAAAACAATAGTTGTGTCCAAAACTGATGGGAGCTGCCATGATGCCTTGCTTTCTTACTAGTGCTTTAGAAGGTACTGTAGTGATGTAGCTGCATTGGTAGTCATTCTTAATAAAACTTATTTGCTTAGCCAACTTAGATTTGCGTGTTCAAACAATACTTTTAAATTAGTTTAGGCTGTTAAGAACTTGAGGTTACAAAATTGCTGTTCAGCAAAAATAGTTTTTGTGTTAAAGTTGCCATGGCAAGAGTGAACACTGCCGTACTCAGCCAGCACAGTTACAGTTAGCAAGTTAGAAAATGGTAACTTGCTCTTACAACCTTCATCACTGATACCTGCCATACTACTACATAACTACTACATAGAATATAAGTACATACCTTACAGAGTGTAGACTGGGGTGGACGACTACATGCTGATGGCAAGTAAAGGGTGCAGAGACATGCCCAAAATTGTACAAAGTGTTTATCAGAGTTATTATAGCCTGTCAACTCAAACCAGCCTGGATATTCTCTTGCATTTTCTCATCAACATTTCAATTTCTGTCTACAGAACTGCCAGAGATAATCAGATCTAGAAATACTCACACCGGCTTATCTGAAACCAACAATCATGCCAAACTCAAACTCACTGAACATTTTCTTATTCTGATGGTTGAGCTGCTGGATAATATCTGCATGATGTCACACACTGCTGCCACAAAATTGGGTGATTAGATAATTGAATGAATGAGTAGTTCCTAATAAAGTGCTTGATGAGTATATTTTAAATAGACTAAGGTTTGATTTGGACAAGACTGGGTGCTTTTCTGCCTCAGAATATTGCCCAAGTACAAAGCCAAAGATTTGATATATTTTAGACACAGCCAATATCTCATCTTACTCTAACATATGACTACTAATCTTGACTCTGCTGACCTCCATTAGGCTGTAATGTGAATGGTATCCCTTGTAAATAATGGGTAAAATATGGAGGAACTAAAAGAAATTAGAAGTCGCAGGTAAGGAAATTCACCTAGATCAATTATGCTGCATGCCAGCTAAAGCATTGTTCTTTTTTATGTACTACACCAGCTGAGTAAACAAATTAATCTTCCCTGCGGAAACAAATCCTGTTGAAGCACGGCGGAAAACACACATATATCACAGAAATGAATATTGGCTGTCAGCACGAGGAAATGGAGAATCCCTTTGAAAATTAATCCTCTTAAAAAAGGTACCCTACTTCTACAGCGCTGAGTTTTGTACAGCAGCAGACGTAGGTGGATGGAGACTGTGTTTTTAATTTGCTTTCCAGCCACAGTCAGGCCATGTGAGTTATCAACAAGACCATTTCTCTGATGTTGTAGTATATAACCTGTAATAACATTTCTAATATAAAAACACTAATGGTTGTTTATCAGAGATCTCAGTGTGCTGACCAGGAAAAAGATCATCTGTGTGAGATCATCTTCATGACTAATATGAAAGGAAATAGTTAGGCCTGTATGCTGAGTGTTAGTACAGAGTTTGGAAGAGGTTGGACATTCCTCAGGCCTGATTTGGTAATCAAGAGATTAGAGTTTGAGACCAGAAAGAATCTTTTGCAATGCTTAGGTTGTCCATGAGGATTTCGATTTAATTATTTTTCTTATTTAAGTGTGACAGACAGAGTAACAGCATTAGGATTTGCAGAATTTTTTTATTAACTACAGAGCCTGTGTTTACTACTTCTCAATTCAAAACAAAAACAAAAAGAATGATGTCAGAACTTTTGAATAAGATGCCAAAACGTTTGCAAAGTGTTTGTACTTTGGAGATATAAGGTTATTTTTCAACAAAGGGATCTGTTATCCAAAATGACTTAGAAAAATGATATCTATATTGATATTCACTAAAAGTTAACTGCCTCACAGATCTACCATAATCCTAATTATAAATTGGCCAATTTCTGGTTTGGAAATAATAATAATAATAATAATGTCCTGTTTTTTAGATTCTTTGTCAGGTTTATATGTATGGTTGACTGTGGTGCACCTTTTTGGAATTTGAGAAGTGGTCAAAATCAACCAGGGTGGAAAGAGTTAAAGCATCAAATATTGTGAGATATTAAAGTATGGCCATCTTCCAGATCATCTCTTATCTAGCATCCTCCCCCAGTGCATCATAAACTGCTTTAGTATAAATGCCTGCCAGTCTTTAATGTACAACATTTCATTATAAGGATAAATCAGAGATGTTAAACAGATGTGGCCAGTCTTGGAGACATCATTATTATTAAGACCTGTTTAGAAAAGTAGGAAATACAGTAGATTTTAAAGCTAAATGATTTTGGGGGAACAAATCACATTATAATGATTTTCTCAGATAAATATTTAGTAACACTTGCCTTTCAGAATATTAAAATACCTTTCTGAATCAATAATGTAACATTTATATAAAAAAGCCTGCATTATTTAGACCAAATAGAGCTGGTCTTCAGCTGAAGTGATTGAAGTGATTTGTCAGGAGGCTCACAAAACACAGAAAACAACACTGTGATTGGATAAGGGTTCATTTGCATATTGCATCAATATCAGCATCAGTATCAGTATCAGTGAAGCCCAATGTCTTGATAAACATAACAAATGATCCTAGCAATGCATCACTTAAGTGGGTGGGGGATGCTCTTATCTAGAGTGACTTCCATTCGTTTCACACGTAAATGAATGTAGACTTAGGAGTCTTGCTCAAGAACTCCTATTGGTGAAAAGTGGTGTGCTTATACAGCCAGGAAATCAAAACCAAGGCATGGTTGTATTGTTAACCACTGTGTTGCACCATCCGCACACCAATCTGATCTTCAAGGAAACGGTGTTTAACCTCTGTAAACCAATAACTGTAGAAAAGCATAGACAGTGCGTTGTCTCTCAAAAGTGAAGCCACCACAGGTCTAGCACTTGCTGGTTGCAGTATTGGCTGGTTGCAGTATGATGCATAGCTCCGGCCATCCTCATGTGTTTCAATGACAAAACAGCCCATTTTCCGTCTCATTATTCTTCTCTAAACTGTGTTTCCATTTCCAATGTCTAATTCCAACAATGTCTAATTCCAACAGTCAATTATTGGCCCATTTTAAATTTTCCCCCAGAAATTGAATTGAAGTGATTGACAGTCTTGGCCAAAAGAGCCTGCCCTCAGGACCTAAGCTGTACCCCAGCAGTCAGGCAACTAGCTAGTGAATCGTAATTTAGATGTTCTTTGCAGTCTTTGTCTGATGTGTTATGTTCGTGGAAAATGGCCAGTTATAATTAGTTGTTAGCCAGACAGCTAATATTAGCATAGTTAGATGTTCTGGACTCTGTAGTATTTTCATTCGGTCTTGACCAGCAAGCTTACCAATTTGTGTGGTCTGGGCCAAGTCCAGATACCGCTTAAAGCATTATTTTTGTTCTTTTAATTGCCACCGGTGCATGATGAGTCTTTCATAGCAGCAGTTTAAAGGTTATACTGGACCATAGTCTAGTCATTTGATGGAAGCGTGAATCATTTCGTAATAAAATGTTTGTGAACCTAAAACGGTTCTTTGCGTGATGCCACAAAAGAACCATTTTTGGGTTCCATAAAGAACCATTTTTAATAGAGATGTGTGCATGTAAAGAACCTTTGAAAGGTTCTCCACCCTCACACAATTTAATGATTCAGATTATGTATTTTAAGTGGTATTATTTTCTGAAGCTGTAAGTTCTGGCATTTCTGCCAGATGTGTTTCATTTTTATTATATCTCAACAAGTAGACTAGATAATGTGCTGATATTCATTCAGTTAAATCTGAAGCATGAATGAAAGCATTTTATCTCTGAACAGACGTAATAAGGAGATTTTGAGAATGTGAGCATATTCATCTGATTTCCACCACTGTACTACATTACTGGAACAGAGACTCAGTAGAGGTCACAAAGAGCTTAGGAAAAGTAATGCCACATTTAAAGAGGATCTAGCACACATACGAAATCATTCTTCATGCTGCATTACTGAGTAGTTCATCTTACTGAATGGTTAAATTGATCAGTGATCTGTGATTTTTGCAGTGATTTTCTTGTTAAGACTTACAGCATGAACAGAGAGATTGTTACCATTTAGAACAGCATGGTTAGGGACCAACAGCTGAAAGAGCTGTGGAGTGTTTTACTGATCATAGAAAAGTGCCCCTTACAGAGCTTTAAGGCTGTGCTGTAAGCTCAATGGCTGTCTGAGATGCTTGGTCTGAGAAAAGGAGGCACGACTAACCTAATGAGTAGGCGTGTCTGTCTTCGCATCTAGTCTCTACTGTGCAGACCCTGGTCGCAAATTTTACAAGATTATTTTTATAGAATCAAAGGCAATGGAACCACTTCATCCATGATTTTCTACAGTGATTGGTGTATACCTCATCTAGAGGAAAGGTTTTGCATAACAAAATACCTGTGAGATTTAGCATTCACTCAAACAGTTAAGTTAAGGACATAGAAGCATTTAGTAGGGTTGCAGTTATATGGGAATTTTGGGTAGATGCTGAAATCCAATATTGTTGATGTACATGTCTGTGGATGGTCATACATAAACATTTTTAAAATGTATGAATTGGGACTAAACCCACATGTGCCAGCATTACAGAGAAATACACTTCAAACAACTAAAAAAACTTCATCCTCAGTCCTTCTGATGCTGCTCGGGCTGGTGTTCCATACAGTTCATGCCATAAATAGGTAATTATCAGAAATTCATCTACACGTTACATTCATATTGTAAAACTGTAAAATGTGTTTCCTTTGACAGATCTTCAGGCGATGCTGGCTTGTATTTAAAAAGGCATCTAGTAAAGGACCAAGGCGATTAGAGAAGTATCCTGATGAAAAGGCTGCCTACTTTCGAAGTTTTCATAAGGTAAGAAATATTGCTTCTGATATTTACACTCAAGTTTTACAGGGCTAAAAATCAAACATTACACTCCCAGGAAAAAAAGATTATCTGACTCAGCAGCAATAACAATATTGGAATCCTTTTGATGCTGTATAGAAACACAGAGAATGAGGAAATCCTGTAAGCATTTAATGAGTTATTTGACTTTTCATCTCTATATAGAACTTTTGCCTTTTCTAAAGATCCCTTAAAGAATCATTTAAGGGTGCATTTTATTCCCCCTGCTAGCTATTAAATGTTTGTGGGGGGGTTAGAATTCATTTTTACATTCCTATATTTCCAATCTGTCTTTATCCCCTAGAATTAAACAGGCTGTTTTTGTAACTGTGCCTTTAAAACTGATATATGATTGGCTCTCTTTGTATTGTGCCTCATTGTAGAAGTAGTCTGGACTGAAATCTCGAAAATCTGTTGAGTTTGGACTGAAATCCTCAAGGGAAAAATAAGCTTTAGCTGGCTCTCGCATGTGGGGATTCTTTGGATGGTGCACTTTTGCGCTTGCTTCCAAACAGTCAGGAGGACAACAATGTTTAATCTTTCCCAACATCTTACCCTCCAGTACCTTTGCTATAGACTGTCTGCAGACCAACTCTCCACATCATTACTACAGGAATAGGCAGAGCTAAACTGTTATAGGCTGAATAGGCAAAACCTAACTGATTTAGGCTGAATGGCTAGCCCTAAACTGCTGTATGCTGAATGGTTGGCATAAACTGTTATAGGTTGAATGGGTGGGGCTAAACTGCAGTAGGCTGAATGAGTGGCACTAAACAGCTGTAGGCTGAATGGGTGGGGCTAAACTGCAGTAGGCTGAATGAGTGGCACTAAACAGCTGTAGGCTGAATGAGTGGCACTAAAAAGCTGTAGGCTGAATGGGTGGGGCTAAACAGCTGTAGGTTGAATGGGTGGGGCTAAACTGTTGTTTGTGAATGGGTGGCACTACACTGTTGGAGGCTGAATGGGTGGGGCTAAACTGTTGTATGCTGAATGGGTGGGGCTAAACTGTTGTATGCTGAATGGGTGGCACTACACTGTTGGAGGCTGAATGGGTGGGGCTAAACTGTTGTAGGCTTAATGAGTGGCACTAAACTAGGCAGTACTAAAAACTGCTAAAGGCTGTAAGGGTAGGACTAAACTTCTGTAGGCAGAATAAGTGGGGCTAAAGTGCTGTAGGCTGAATGGGAGGAGCCAAGCTGCTGCAGGCTGAATGAGCAGTCATACAGTAATGTGTTTATGTTTGTGACAGGAATTTAAAATGGGCTGTTTTTGTTGCTCGGTTTTAGATGTAGAGTGAAAGGTACATCACACTCATTGCAATAAAGCAAGGCTCACTTTTCTATCATACAGTCCCTTTAAGGTTTTGCTGTATGTGGGTTCATGAGCATTTATAGAATTTCTAGAGTGTTTGTGACCTTCTTAAAATGTTAGAAACTAGATTTTCTGTCTATTTGTACTTTAAGTCAATATCTAAACGCAGTGACGACTTTCCTTTTCAGGAATATTGACTTGTCTTTTTTTCCCTTTACTGTATTTTCCACTCATATGTCTGTAGTGAACCACCCTCAGTTAGAGATTCCTCTGAGGCTCTTGTTTATTTATTGCTTCAAATAATGCTGTCAGGGGCAGATATAATCTTATCTCATAGTGTCTGATGTCAGTATTATTATTCTGCTGGTGGAGTCTGATATCCTGTTCAGTGTGTATGTAGTGACAGTGATTTTTGGGGAGAGAGGAATGATATGAATCGGTTTGGTCTCACGAAGGAGAGATGATAGCAGTGGATGTTTATTGATTGCCCTGAGTGAGAGAGAAAATGATGAGAAAACTAAGGTCAGTGTTGCCGGGCATTGCCAGTGTGTTTGCAATTACGAATATCACTGAGATAAAGGAAATTTGATGTCAAACTGTTGGATTGAGGAGTCAACAACAAACAGCACTGTTTACTAATATTATTCCAAATATTACTGAATTATTGAAAACTGCAATTTTTTGGCTGGGGTTACAGATACAGGAGTTGTCAATATGTCAATATAAAGAATAATATTTACAGGTATTGTCTATATATTTATTTAGGATAGATATTGTATTGCATGTTGATATTTTTGTTTTCTGTTGTCTGGTGTTTCATGAATAAAGGCACAGCATGAATGTATTTAATAAATGTAATAATATTATTTAATTAAAAACAATACGTTTCAGCCCATACTCCAAGGCCTTCGTCAACTGTGCAAAACACTACGCTACCCAGTGGGGCAAAGGCTCCGAGTGAGTTTGTACATGTACATGCCTTGTTGGCCCTCATAGTTACAGCCCACCTTAATCTCACATGGGTTCCATGTAGGCCCGAATGCAGTGTACAACCCAGATGGGGCCCAGGTTTAACCCCTCCTGGTCCTATCACTGACCCTGATGGGCATCCGTATGTGGGGCCAACATGGAACCAGAGGACAAAACATTCTGGTTCCCAGTATGGCTACCCATAAAGGCTAAACATGGATATGTTAGCTGGGTATCTCCTGTAGAAAGCTATCACAGAGTAAAAACAGGTGTAGTCCACTAATAGGGATCTAGTCTCCTCCTCTACCCCGTCTAATGGCCTAAACACAAAAGAACAAAAGGAACATTGGTTCGGCGATCACTCATTCCCAGTCAAAACTTTGGAAGGTAAAAGGGACAGTACATATCTAAGTTATATATATATATATAAATGTATGAAAGACGTATGGAGTTTATGAATATTACCCTACTGTTTACCACTACTTCTTCTGTACCAAAGTAAAAGAATGCAGATGTAAGCCCAGTTTTTAAAAAGTTGTGCCACCAGATTGCTAACTTCAGCACATGCCCAAAAATCTCAACCAATCTCTCAAAATACATCCAGATCTTCAGATCCACATCTATGGTCAAATTTCAGACAGCCTAAGTAGCCGCCTACTAGTTAGATTCAACCAAAATGACCTGTTCTCTTCAGTTGCTTTGTAACTGTTCGGGCCAAACTTCATCTATTAAAATCTGAGATTCTGTTGGTGAGCAATAGTGACCTGACTTACTTGGCGGAAGTAGTGCCAATATGCAGGCTGTGTGATTAATGCTATTTTCATTTGTTGCAGATAGACACTTTGTGTCATTTTATGGTGTACCTTCATAACTATGAGTCACAACACACCATTACTGACTATATAAACTGTGCAATGACAGCGAATATCACTGGTGTGGGAGGTGTGGGCGATGCCACTGACAATGATAGTCATATTATAAAAAAAATAAATAAACAATAAAAAAGAAAAACAAACTGCTGCTTTGTCTAAGTTGATTTTTTCCACACACTGTTTTCACTTTACTTTTATTGAAAAATGGCAAGTCTATATTTTGTAATCAATGTTTTAATAATATAAAAGCAGCTTGGTGGCAGATTAAGTATAAATAAGTCACACTGTGTTCTTCGTGTGCACCCTCTCAGGTTTATATAGTTACAAACAATCCATAGAAAGCTATAATAAATTTATCACCATACACCATTAATGACTATACTGATGATGCAGTGACAGCAAAATGTCACTACTGTGTTAAGTTGTTCTTATAAATATGATATCAATAATACAGACTATGTACCCCCCTTAGTGTGCACCAGTTAACAGAAGTTGGACCTCCTTTGCAGAACATGCAGTGACAGTTGTCATTTTTAGCTCCGCCATTTATATCTAAATCTGCCTCTCTGCGGCTGTAACAAACGATGGCACAGGCGGAGGATGCAGGAGCTCAGTGAGTTTATTTGGGCTAATCCAAAAAAATCAGCATCATTATACAAAGCAAGGGCCAGAACTTGGGCATGCAGGTGCATATGGGCAGATCCAACGAGAAATGTATAGAAAAATAGAACATCTTGGTAATAGAGGTAGTACCCCCCCACCCCCACCCCCAAAATCAGTATGAAAGCATATGGTATTGACCTATATTGATCCGGATATCCAGTTAGGTGGTGCTGTATCAGCGACAAGAGGTGGCTGGCAGTGGCTGAGGTATGTTAAGACCTTCCCTCCTAGTGTCAGAAGCGTTGTTAGTGCTTCTATTTACCCACCCCATGAACGGGTGGGTAAATAGGCAGTACTACATTCTGAGCATAAAGAGAGAAATTTGGGGGAAAAAAACACTGGTGGAAGCAAGAATGGATTCTGGAAGCAGACATTACACTGGAAAAAAACTGAATATAAATAAATATAGAATTAAGTCAAGTCAAACCAAGTTAAGCTTCTACAGCAGGATAATTATCTGAAACGCAAGGGTAGGCTTAATCCCTGTCTGGAAAACCAACCCTAAAAGGCATAAGATGAGGGTTTTTCCATGGCCCTCTTAGTCCCTTGACCTCAAAATCTGTGGACTGATGGCTAAACATTCTCACAGAACTAGAAGCCTTTTGGAAGAAAGAATGGGTGAACATTCCCCCAACAAGGAGACTCTTAGCTGCTACAAAAAGTGATTACAATCTGTGACATTTGCCACAGGAGGCAGTACTAAGCACTGGCCATGCAGGGTTTCCAAAAAAAGGAAATCTTGCTTAAAAATATAAAAGAATAGCCATTTAACCGTTCAAATAAGGGGTCATGGTTCCATTTAAAACTACAATTATATGTGGTTCTAATGAATTGAAGAACACCTTTTAACAGTGTAGTTACAAACAATTAGGAGGAAGCTGTACAAATGCTTTTTTCTATTTAATTAAGTAAGAATTTCTGTATTTTGTTCTTGTCAAAAAAAAAAAAGATTTCCAGTAGTTCCAAAAATCAGCACTGTTATACAGAGCAAGGGCCAGAACTTGGACAGGCAGGTGCATAAGGGCAGATCCAAAAAGAAAAGTATAGAGAAATAGAAAATCTCTGCTTAGTAACAGGCATAGTACCCCGTGCCCCAGTATCAGTCCTGATTTTATCCCTTATTCCATTACCATCCAGTAGATTTCCAAATTGCCCCAAAGAAAAACAAGACATCATTCTTTCATTCTTCAATTCTTTGAAATGTTTCAATTAAAGCTTGTAATCAGAGCGATATCAGCTGAACGTTTTAGAATAATGAGCTGAGTTGTAGCTGTAGATCTGAACTGCGATATCACGCTTTAAAGCTGCTGCTTTGTGCAAATGTCCTGTTATCAGATGAACGAGTCTCTAATTAGATTATTCATTAGACATGGGAGGAAATCTCAAGTGTGGTACAAAAGCAGAAAAGAAACGTATAAAACCTGCAGGATATTCAGGGTTCATCTGTGTTAAAAGGGAACACTCATATGGATCTTTTAGAGCTCAAGTGTCTGAAAACTCTTTTGCCTCCATCTTGGTCAGAGTTTACGAAAAAACAGATCTTGTCACTTGCTATTCAAAAGACAAAGATGTCCACCTAACATTAATGTTAATGTTAGGACTGTAACTTTAGATGACGTGAACAGTAAGACTATAACATTAGCTGATGTTAACAGAAAGTAATATTAGCTGGTGTTAACAGTAAGACTATAACATTAGCTGATGTTAACAGTAAGACTATAATATTAGCTGATGTTAACAGAAAGTAATATTAGCTGATGTTAACAGTGAGTAATATTAGCTGATGTTAACAGTAAGACTATAATATTAGCTGATGTTAACAGTGAGTAATATTAGCTGGTGTTAACAGTAAGACTATAACATTAGCTGATGTTAACAGTAAGACTATAATATTAGCTGATGTTAACAGTGAGTAATATTAGCTGATGTTAACAGTGAGTAATATTAGCTGATGTTAACAGTAAGACTATAACATTAGCTGATGTTAAAAGTAAGTTATATTAGCTGATGTTAACAATAAGACTATAATATTAGCTGATGTTAACAGTAAGTTATATTAGCTGATGTTAACAGTAAGTTATATTAGCTGATGTTAACAGTAAGTAATATTAGCTGATGTTAACAATAAGACTATAATATTAGCTGATGTTAACAGTAAGTTATATTAGCTGATGTTAACAATAAGACTATAATATTAGCTGATGTTAACAGAGAGTAATATTAGCTGGTGTTAACAGAGAGTAATATTAGCTGGTGTTAACAGTAAGTAATATTAGCTGATGTTAACAGTAAGACTATAACATTAGCTGATGTTAACAGTAAGTAATATTAGCTGATGTTAACAGTAAGACTATAACATTAGCTGATGTTAACAGTAAGTAATATTAGCTGATGTTAACAGTTAGTAACATTAGCTGATGTTAACACTAAGTAATATTAGCTGATGTTAACAGTAAGACTATAACATTAGCTGATGTTAACAGTGAGTAATATTAGCTGATGTTAACAGTAAGACTATAACATTAGCTGATGTTAACAGTGAGTAACATTAGCTGATGTTAACAGTAAGACTATAACATTAGCTGATGTTAACAGTGAGTAATATTAGCTGATGTTAACACTAAGTAATATTAGCTGATGTTAACAGTTAGTAATATTAGCTGATGTTAACAGTTAGTAACATTAGCTGATGTTAACACTAAGTAATATTAGCTGATGTTAACAGTAAGACTATAACATTAGCTGATGTTAACAGTTAGTAACATTAGCTGATGTTAACAGTAAGTAATATTAGCTGATGTTAACAGTAAGACTATAACATTAGCTGATGTTAACAGTGAGTAATATTAGCTGATGTTAACAGTAAGACTATAACATTAGCTGATGTTAACAGTTAGTAACATTAGCTGATGTTAACAGTAAGTAATATTAGCTGATGTTAACAGTAAGTAACATTAGCTGATGTTAACAGTGAGCAATATTAGCTGATGTTAACAGTAAGACTATAACATTAGCTGATGTTAAGAGTGAGACTAACATTAGCTGATGTTAACAGTGAGACTAACATTAGCTGATGTTAACAGTAAGACTATAACATTAGCTGATGTTAACAGTGAGTAATATTAGCTGATGTTAACAGTTAGTAATATTAGCTGATGTTAACAGTGAGCAATATTAGCTGATGTTAACAGTAAGACTATAACATTAGCTGATGTTAAGAGTGAGACTAACATTAGCTGATGTTAACAGTGAGACTAACATTAGCTGATGTTAACAGAGAGTAATATTAGCTGATGTTAACAGTAAGACTATAACATTAGCTGATGTTAAGAGTGAGACTAACATTAGCTGATGTTAAGAGTGAGACTAACATTAGCTGATGTTAACAGTAAGACTATACCATTAGCTGATGTTAAGAGTGAGACTAACATTAGCTGATGTTAAGAGTGAGACTAACATTAGCTGATGTTAACAGTGAGACTAACATTAGCTGATGTTAAGAGTGAGACTAACATTAGCTGATGTTAACAGTAAGACTGTAACATTAGCTGATGTTAAGAGTGAGACTAACATTAGCTGATGTTAACAGTGAGACTAACATTAGCTGATGTTAACAGCAAGACTATAACATTAGCTGCTGTTAACAGTAAGACATTAACATTAGCTGATGTTAAGAGTGAGACTAACATTAGCTGATGTTAACAGTTAGTAATATTAGCTGATGTTAACAGTAAGTAATATTAGCTGATGTTAACAGTAAGACTATAACATTAGCTGATGTTAACAGTGAGTAATATTAGCTGATGTTAACAGTAAGTAATATTAGCTGATGTTAACAGTTAGTGATATTAGCTGATGTTAACAGTAAGACTATAACATTAGCTGATGTTAACAGTAAGTAATATTAGCTGATGTTAACAGTAAGACTATAACATTAGCTGATGTTAACAGTAAGACTATAACATTAGCTGATGTTAACAGTGAGTAATATTAGCTGATGTTAACAGTGAGTAATATTAGCTGATGTTAACAGTAAGACTATAACATTAGCTGATGTTAACAGTAAGTAATATTAGCTGATGTTAACAGTAAGACTATAATATTAGCTGATGTTAACAGTGAGTAATATTAGCTGATGTTAACAGTGAGTAATATTAGCTGATGTTAACAGTAAGACTATAACATTAGCTGATGTTAACAGTGAGTAATATTAGCTGATGTTAACAGTGAGTAATATTAGCTGATGTTAACAGTAAGACTATAACATTAGCTGATTTTAACAGTAAGTAATATTAGCTGATGTTAACAGTAAGACTATAACATTAGCTGATGTTAACAGTGAGTAATATTAGCTGATGTTAACAGTGAGTAATATTAGCTGATGTTAACAGTGAGTAATATTAGCTGATGTTAACAGTAAGACTATAACATTAGCTGATGTTAACAGTGAGTAATATTAGCTGATGTTAACAGTTAGTAATATTAGCTGATGTTAACAGTAAGACTATAACATTAGCTGATGTTAACAGTGAGTAATATTAGCTGATGTTAACAGTTAGTAATATTAGCTGATGTTAACAGTGAGTAATATTAGCTGATGTTAACAGTAAGACTATAACATTAGCTGATGTTAAGAATGAGACTAACATTAGCTGATGTTAACAGTGAGACTAACATTAGCTGCTGTTAACAGTAAGACATTAACATTAGCTGACATTAACGATAAGACTATAACCTTTTTTATTCTTGACAGTAAGACTATAACATTAGCTGACATTAACAATGAGGCCAAGACATTAGCTGACATTAACGCTAAGACTATAATATTAGCTGAAGTTAACGCGAGTATTACATTAGCTGACCTTAGTGGTAAGACTATAACATTAGCAGACTTTATTGCTAAGACTAACTTTATTGCTAACATTAACTGATGTTAATGCTAAGATTATGACAATAACTGGTGTTAATGGTGAGAGTAGCATTAGCTGATGTAAACAGTAAGTCTATTTAGCTTAAAGCAGTTTGGCAGTAAAGTAGACTTGCACTGTTTACATATTCCCCCAACAAGCTTTGAATCACTTCAAATGTGCAGAGAAAAAAATGTATTTCAGAAAAATGTTCCCAGAGTTAACAAAAGTAACAGCTCAGATGACAGATGTGAAGCACTGACCAGCACGGCTGATTCTGCTAAAAGAAACTCGCAAAGCAAATGCAAGACAAATTCACACTTGAGGAAACCAATCACCAATAAATGCAAATACAACATTTCTGTGCTGTAATGTTTTCTTCCTCAGAAATAGATGGGCTGCTCCTGTAGGCATCCGTCTCAGCAGCACATTTCTCTGAGGGCAGCTCTAAATAATCTTGTAATGCAGAAAACTTCAAAAGCAAAGAGGTTTCCTCAAAGCTGTTGTCAATTTGGATCTAAATGAAGTGAATGAGCCACAAATACTTTTTGTTGTTGGGACAATTTTTTGCAGGCGGTTAATTTTGCACAGCAATAGAGAAAGCTCCCACAGGCAAGCTTAGGATAAATCTGCAGCGAGGGGAAAGAGGAAAATCTTTTTCTGTGCATGTTCACAGACAGGATTTACAGCTCACTGCAAGTAGATGGGACATGAACTTAATCTGCCAAGCTAACATGTAACATATAACATCTATCAGCTATGCTGGTCTTTGCCTTACATTTGTTGTCCACCTTGTTGTTTTGAAGGATTTCTCTACGGCTATTCTATTTAAGTGAACCAGTCCATGGCCCTGTTTACATGCAGATAAGCAAAACCTGACTGAACTATGGCATGGAGCGCTAAGAGCATGAAGAAGAATCACTGAGAGGAACTGAAACTGAAAAGGAGGACCTCTCAAAGAGCATGAGGAAGAACTATTGTAAGTAATCAAGACTCAAAAGGAGAAACTCCCTAAAAGCACAATGAAGAACCACTGAGATGAACCAAAAGCCAATGGGGAACCTTCCCAAGACCATGAAAAAAGGACCAATGTAAGAAACCAAGACTCCAAGAGGAGAACAACCCTAAGAAAACAAGGAGGAACCACAGTAAGGACCTAAAACTCATTAGGAAAACCTCTGAAAGAGCCCTAGTAAGAACCACTGTAAGGAACCAAAACTCAAAAGAAAAACCTCCCTAAAACCATTAGGAGATACCTCTGTAAGGAACCAAAACTCAAAAGAAGAACCTCCCTGAAATCATTAGGAGATACCACTGTAAGGAACCAAAACTCAAAAGAAGAACCTCCCTAAAACCATTAGGAGATACCACTGTAAGGAACCAAACCTCAAAAGAAGAACCTTCCTGAAACCATTAGGAGATACCACTGTAAGGAACCAAAACTCAAAAGAAGAACCTCCCTAAAACCATTAGGAGATACCACTGTAAGGAACCAAACCTCAAAAGAAGAACCTCCCTAAAACCATTAGGAGAAACAACTGAGAGGAACCACAACTCAAAAAAGGAGGACCTCTCAAAGAGCATAATGAAGAACCATTGTAAGTATCCAAGACTCAAAAGGAGAACCTCCCTATGAGAACAAGAAAACATCTGAGTGGAACCAAAAGTCAAGGGATTAATCTCCCTAAGAGCCCTAGTAAGAACCAACACTCAAAACTTTTTTATTTTATTTTTGTTCTAATTACGTTACCAGTTCAGAGACACAACGTTATGACAGTGGTGATGTAGAACCGCCCTGAGTTGTATTTGTAAAGGTGTTTAAGCGATTTTGATCCAGGTTCTTAAACTGTTTGAGGCAAATAGAACTGTTGGGGAGAAGGGAGCAGTTTATTCAGAATGATGAGTGGGATGAAATGTCCAACAGTGTGACTGAATATAATGTATGGATAACCAGCTTTTTAATGTGATTCTGATATAAATGAGCATGTTTCCTGCAGCAGTCTAAATTAACATCTAAATCCATTTGGATGCTCTGATTTTATTTGCAAAAAACATTGACCAAAGCTCTACCTTGGGAATATAACAAAGGTCACACATTAAATCATGATGCCTGTTTAAAGTACAACAAAAAGACAGAATAAACATAAGTGCAACTAGAGGGATATAACTCAAGGCAATGCAAGCCTTGTAAGCCAAGACAAAAACCTTTTATTGTAAATTATGCAAAGGAATTCACAATAAAAAATGCAAAGAATCAACAAGCGGAATTAGCTGGAAAAGTATAAATCTGGCAACCGTATTTATTTTCCTCCCAGTCAGAATAAGAATAAAATAAATGTATTCTTTCAGAAGTGCCACTATATTAAAATGCAAAATTTATCTGGAGGGCAAAAAAGAAAACACTGTACATGAATGCACTTAGCTTTAGGGATGGAATTCAGTCATTTAAATTAATCAGAGAAAAGGCAAGTTATTAATTTATAAGCATAACTTATTGTCCAGCTTTGTCAAAATTTTCTTTAATAAGAAAACACAAAGAATCAGTAGCACTAATGGAAACAGCTGGAAAAGAACAAATCTGGCCCCTGCATTTATGGGTGCGTGCTCTTTCCTTCCTGTCTGAACCCTCATGAATCCTTTATTCTCTCAGAGTCCTTTCTAGTTTGGTGATTTGGTGGCTGGAATAATGATTTTTTCCTGCCGTAGGCTGCACTGCTTAGGCTGCAGCTGCGAGTGTGTGTTTTTGAAGATATTTTGAAGTTTGTTGCCGATGCGGGTCAGGTGGGAGGGCTTGCCACACAGCAGCAGGACGTTTTCGTGGTGTGTTGTCAGTGTGTGGCCAGTTTGTTTCCAACAGGAGGGTGAAGATAACCCCCTCAAGGTGCCACAAATGCCAAAACAGCTTGGCTAAATTTGAAAGAGTGGCCGCGTGCAGGTCAGCAGAAGAAAAAACAGGTGAGGTAAATCATCTGGCATCCACTACAGCAGGAGGAGCTTAAGAGAAGCCTTAATAAGAAAGTGTTTGAAGTTTGATAGGATTGGGGATGGAGTGAATTGTGAATGTACTACTATTACTACTACTATTACTACTACAACTACTACTACTTCTACTACTACTACTAATGATAATAATATTAATAGTAATGATTGTTAATATTATTATTTGCAGTAGTCTAAGTATTAGTTTAATCATTAGTATAGAACCACAGTAACAGCTTACAGACCATTAATAAGCAGTTATAACATAAATATAAATAGAAAAGGACGACCCATTGCTCATCAAGTAGTGAGCCTACCCAAAATGTTTCGTGGTGGTTGCTGTGATATACCAGGTGGTTGCAATGATGTTGCTAGGTGGTTGCTATGCTGTTTCAAGTGGTTAGTATGCCATTTCTAAGCAGTTGCTGTGGCATCCTAGGTGGTTGCTTTAGGGTTGCTACTGAGTTGCATCATTTTTCTAGTGGTTGCTATGGTGTTGTCATGTAGTTACCATGTTAATCTAATGGTTATTAAAATGTTGCTAGATGGTAGGGTGGTGCTACCTAGTTGCTATGCCACATTTGATGGTTGCTTGTTGAATGCTGTTTTGTTAAAGCTGTCTGCTGTGTGGTTGCTGTGGTATCCCAGGTGGCTGCAAGGTTGTTGCTAGCTGTTTCTTTTAATATCTCACATGGTTGAAAGGGGGCTGCTTCAGTTTCTACATGGAAAATATTAATTGAACTATTAGTCTATTCTAACTAGCTAAGGTTTTCTTGGGTAAATAGCAAAGCACTTTGTAAGTCGCTCTGGATAAGAGTGTCTGCTAAATGCCTTAAATGTAAATGTAAATGAACACAGTCTGTCCCTTTCTGGAGTTTTCTAGTTATTTCCTGAAGCTCTCCTTTACACTGGGTGAATAAGTCTGGATGAATAGACCAATGGAAACACCATTTTGGAGATACATGTTTTTCATTGGACAGTGACGATACTAAATAACACAAACAAGAAACACCTTTGATGAGGGGGTGGAGCTACAGATACAGATACGCATGGCAGACATTGAGGGAGAACGTAAACAAATAAACACAGACAAAGGCATTGAACAAAGGTTCGGATGCTACATCGGTACAGAGTTCACCTACACTGAGAAAATCCCACCCTGAAGTTAAATTCCCTCATTTGATGCAGACCGTCATTCCAAGCTGCAGCGAATTAGACCAGAAGTGAACTGAAACCTTTTAGATTTGTAGTATTTTCGTTGTTTGGTGCACAGGGAACGTTCACACCTGTCAAAACAAACCGAACTTTAGAAAAAGTCTGATTGGTCCACACCGGGCAGGGCAGATTTGAAAGCACCCGAGGACTTTATAAGCCTTTTTAATGGATTTGTGGTGCCCTGTTTTTGAGACCAATATAGAAACATACAAACACAAACTCACTCTCACTGCGCTAAATCCCCCCCCTGGCAAGCACTGAAACGGGAAAGTATAGTGCCTGCTGTCAGATTGTTCCTGTGCTAGTCAACTTATGGCTTTCAGATGAGTTAGAGATTGTTTTTATCACTTCCTGTCCCGGAGGAAGTCCTGACACTGGATACGGAGGAATACTTCTTACTCTTTTATGTCGTAGCTGTCAGCATCGCGGCTGCTGCATGTCTTTGCGGAGGTTACAGTGTTTATTATGGAAGTAGTTCATGTTAAATCATGAATGAAGCCTTCTTAGTGAATATATTCCATCTGTTTACCTTATTCATTAAAACCACTATGATATAACACATTTTTAAAGGCCCTACAGTGTTTGATTTCAGATGCTTTTATTTTGATAGTGAAAAGTTACTAAAAGTCTTTGCTAAAACATGCTCCCCTGGTTTCTTTAGTCTTGTAGTATCCAGGTAGTACTTGTCAGTTATACTGACATGGTGGGGGTGGTTGTTTGTTAGCAGTGTGTGTTTTTCAACACCTCAGTGTCACTGCTGGACTGAGAGCAGTCCACCAACCAGAAATATCTAGCAGCGTCCTGTAGGCAGCGTCCTGTGATCACTGATGAAGGACTAGAGGATGACTGTGCAGCAACAGGTGAGCTTCTGTCTCTGACTTTACATCTACAAGGTGGATCAACTAGGTAGGAGTGTCTAATAGAGTGGACAGAGAGTGGACACTGTTTAAAAACTCCAGCAGCACTGCTGTGTGTAATCCATTTGTACAAGCACAACACACACTAACACACCACCACCACCATGTCAGTGTCACTGCAGTGCTGAGAATGACCCACCACCCAAATAACACCTGCTCTGTGGGGTCCTGACCATTAAAGAATAGGGTGAAAGGAGGCTAACAAAGTATTCAGAGAGTCAGATGGACTACAGTCTGGAATTATAGAACTACAGAGTGCTCCTATATGGTCAGTGGAGCGGATATACTGGGACAGTGAGTTTAGAAACAAGGAGGTGGTGTTGCATTAACATTAATTTAATATTTACTGTCTATGAAATTATACTTAATTAATTGTTTTTGTAAAGATTTACCAGAATGTCACAGCAGAGATGTGCAGGCTTAATGTATTATTATTATTATTATTATTGTTTTTTTGTTTTTTTACCAATTTTGTTCATATGCTATTATTACTATCTTCAGCAATAAAGAGGATGTGTTAGGTTGGGTCCTGCTCTCTTGTATTGTATATACACTTAAGCATTTGAGAACACTTCAGAAAACCAACCGTTAGTTTACATTCATAACGTACATTCTGCGGTCAATAATTTTGCTGTGTAGGAGATTTTCAGTCCCTGTCTCTGCAGCTCCAAGGCAGGCACCCATTTCATTTCGGTGGACCGTTTTTGTTTTTCAGCAGATAACAATACATGCATTACTTTGGCATCTTCCTTCTTTTGTTGTTCTCCTTTGTTCCTTTTTTCTCTCTCATTCATTTGGGTAATGAGTTTTTTCTTTTATTTCTGTAGATAACCGAGCTTCACAACATCAAGAACATTACCAGAATGCCCCGGGAGACCAAGAAACATGCAGTGGCAATTATCTTCTGTGATGAAACGTCAAAGACATTTTCCTGTGAGTCAGGTAAGCGTTCTCTCTTCATCCTCACAAAGTTGCATTCACTTCCATTCAGCTACAGAAAGAGAAAGAAAAGTAAAGTTAAGCCATATTAGTCTTATCTTTACTCGTAATTAAACTTTGGGGACAAATCAGATGATCATATTTTATTTTTACATATACAGGAGTGACTTACAACAGCGCATGGTCTTCCACTCAGAAAATTTGTCCCTAAGTATGTGTAAATCGTCTAGAGAAGAGGTTGTTTCTGGTCTTGTATTTTGTAATCACTGGTAGTCAACTGATCTGTTCTGTATGTAAGGTTTGGGAATTTGAGGATTTAGAGACCTCTCTGGTGAGAATGTGTAATTGCACCGAACAGACAGAAGAGTACTTTTACAACGTGCGTTGTGGTCTCCCTTTAAAACAGAAGAATCTGATCATCTGGTTATATTCACTCAGTCAGTGGAGTCGCTCAGAGCTCAGTCAAAATGTCTCTCATATCCTTTTAACATTTATATTATCATTATATTTTAAAGCACATACATACTGTCACCGCCTACGGAAAAAAATAAAAATAATATGCATTGTGTACCACTGTATATCCACAATAGTGACTTTTTAGTTGAAGGTAAAAGCGTTTAAAAACCTTTAAGGCAGGTTAATGTAAATTAACCGCTGTGTGAAACTATATTCTGTGGTTTTGAGTATATTGTTTTGTTAATTTATGATGAAATACTGTAAAAATGTAGAGAACAATTATGTCCAACAAACATAGAAAACTAAAAATTAAGAAAATTGAGTCTGAAGGCTTTTTTTAGTCCAGCGATACGGAAATAAACAGTTGTGTAAATTGACCAATAAACAGATGGTTAACATGTGTCCAGTAGCTTTATAAAGCATCGTCTCAGTCAGGTATCTATTTAGGTGGTCCTACAGGTTATGTGTACCCAACAGACAGCTAGGATAGCTCTTGAAATTGTTTCAGATTGGTGACTAGCTCGGTTTTTCCAAACAACAGTGGCAAAAAACAGCATTAGCAAGCTAACCGGTTATGTTGCTGTACAGGTAATACAACTGTACTGTAATATACTGTAACTGTACTGCAGATATACACAAATTTCACAGCCACAGTATCATAAAAAAATAAATATCTTACCTGATTGTCAAGAAAAAAGTCAACTCAGGATTACTTTGAATCCCTTCAGGCCACAGAGCTCTCTCCTCTTTTCAAACATCAAGCCAGTGTCTATCCTGGTTTTAACAAGGTGACAAATGATTGAGCAGATGAAGACTTAAAAGAGTCTGATATCTCCACGTTTGCAGTATCCATTATGTTTGTATCAGCACTATTAGCAGCGCCACGATTGCTCAGGTAACCAGCAAAAGGGGCCAGATCCTCTTTCAGAGGCATGTATGTGACATAGGTACATAAAGACATGTGATGTTGCAGAAAAAAACTCCCCAATAAAACCAACCAGACCACTCTTTTTTTTTTTTTTTAAAACAGACCATTTATTTGAATATTTTGTCCCCTCTTCATAGCGGAAGACTACTGCTGTCAGTTTAGAGATCATACTGAGAGCCTCTAGTTCAAGAGGTCTATAGCAGCGCCATCTCACTACAATTCAGGCTTAGGCAGTGAACTGCCATTCATGATGTCAGAAAGTGGGAAAGAAAGTTTCCACTGTCCAACATCATGAGAAATATCTTTTCACAATAGCAATAAAGAAGAAAATATTACAAATATTGTGCGAATAGTTGTAATAGAGAAGAGGACCCACCACTGAGCCTTACAAGACACCAAAGGAGAATCTGCATGGATGAGATGTTGATCCCCTCTATTACCTCAAAAGAGTGCCCCTACAGTTTGGACTTGAACCACTGCCACGCAGAGCCGCTGACAGGAGGACCTTGTGGTATGAGGCAGCAGAGAGGTCAAGAAGAATTAGTACTGATGACAGTTTGGCTGATCTTGCCATATGGAGCAGCTCCCTCACTGCTATGAGGGCAGTTTTATTTTGACAAAAACATTGCAGCACTAAAAACCAGTCATGAAGCCAAGGTAGAAAATACAGAGAGGATTTATTAGCCTGTGTCATGGCTTAGAACAGATATGGCTGAAGGCACTGGTCAGAGCAGACATTAAAAACAAAACAAAACAAGACAATGCTTCCCACCCGCATGTGAATGAAATATGAATGATTCTTTGCTGACCATTAGCTGGGCTCTGAATCACACTCCAGGTCCCTAGGCAAAAGGTTCAGCCTGCATTCATTTTAGGACGCTGGCTGAAAACAGAAGAGGACCGATTGAGAGCTGTTTGTTAAGTCCTATCTGGGTTGCCTAAAATAGAGTTGGCACTAGTCCAATACAGCATAAAATGCTAAACCGGTGAGGGGGCTACTTAAGTAATTTGTTATGTCATTTTTAACTAGTTCTTTAATGTTGTACTTTATTATTTTGGAAGATGTGTACTTTACTGGAGTACTATTTTAAACTAAATACTTCCATAGAGAAAAATATCATGCATTCATGTTACTTTAATGTAAAATGTGATCTTTTACTATAGTACAGTTTCTGCTCTTTTAATTGAGTTAGATTGTGATACAGTACCCATACATTCACTATAGTACAGTTTCTGATCTTTTAATTGAGTTAGATTGTGATACAGTACCCATACTTTCACTATAGTACAGTTTCAGCTCTTTTAATTGAGTTAGATTATAAGACAGCACCCATACTTTCACTATAACACAGTTTCTGCTCTTTTAATTGAGTTAGATTGTAATACAGCACCCATACTTTCACTATAGTACAGTTTCTGCTATTTTAATTGAGTTAGATTGTGATACAGTGTCCATACTTTCACTATAGTACAGTTTCTGCTATTTTAATTGAGTTAGATTGTGATACAGTGTCCATACTTTCACTATAGTACAGTTTCTGCTCTTTTAATTGAGTTAGATTGTGATACAGTGTCCATACTTTCACTATAGTACAGTTTCTGATCTTTTAATTGAGTTAGATTGTGAGGCAGTGCCCATACTTTCATGACAGTACATTTGCTGATTTAAATTGAGTTAGACTGTAATACAGCACACATACTCTAATTATAGTATAGTTTCTGCTCTTTTGGGTGAGATTGTGATACAGTATTTATACTTTCACTACAGGACAGTTTCTGCTCTTTGATTCACTATAACACAGTTTCTGTGCTGTTCTAATTAGATTGTGAGTTGGATTGTGATACTGGGCCTATTGGGCCAGTGTTGGCATTGTAATGGCCTTGTACAGAAAAGGGAAGAAACTGAATGTTTTAAAACCCTGACTTTTATTTAGAAGGCAAAATGGGACCTTTAGGGTTATTGGTTCTGGACTGAAATGTGTATGTAGTGTAAAGCCTAGGTCAGTATGACTAGTGTGTGTGTGTGTTGCGGGGGTGTTAAGGGGAGCGGATGCGTTGGGGGGTGCAGGGTGGGACTCCTGCTGAGTTTATCATTAGCACCTCTCGGGTCTTCCGTTGTGCTGCAGCGAGGAGAGGAATGTTCTCTTGAATCCGTTTAACACAATAACCTCTCCTCCGCCTGAGCCACAGGGAGTCCATCCATCCTGAGAAAGGGATATTAATGAGAACCGGGCAGAACGGTCATAAACACAGCGCTTTGAAGGACACAGATCTGTAATGTGTTGAATAAGGGCTATCAGCAAAGAGTCATTTAGATGGGGACTTGCATTCTGTTGCATTCAAGCAGAAATCTTTTAACACAGCTCAGTTTAAGCCTTGTGCAAGTGTGCTTTACATTTTACACATGTAACAGCTCCACACTAACTCCATGCTAACTAGTGTCGCTCTGAATTATGGGGAAGGGGGAGGGCCATTCTACCTACTCAGGCAGAGAGAGGCCAGTAATACTCTGTGGGACACCTGGCTGTGGCATCTTATTATATTGATAGAGATCTCCATTCATACTCGTAGTAATTGCCGACACACGTGAGGATGGGGCAGATACACTGATACTCTGTATGTAAATACACAAATTTGTTTATTTACTGAATTTAATATTTTGGTGTCTACAAAGGTAATGACATATTTTATGTTTTCTAATATGTTATATTCATAAATAATTATTTATTTAATTATTCATAATTAAGAAAAATATTTATTCCCTTTTTACATTTAACAACACACTCATTATTCAAACAGGGGTGCCCAGAATTTTACTCCCTGTTGCATATCTCGCTTTGTGTACAGTACATTACAGAGCTGTATGTCATCTATCGTTTACCACATTTAGTCAAATTCTTATGTGTCATAAAACATCCTAACAACAAAGGTCAAGGTTGAGTAATATTTTTCCACCTTCTGTAAAGGAGGCTGTTTGTTTAAAAATGCAAAAAATTGAATAGCAGAAATGGCTAAAAATGCCCTTCCGTGGTGTTTATTTTGCTGACCTGTGTGTTTCTTTGGGCTCTGCTGTGCGTCCATATGGAGCTCGGGTCACTCACATGTTCAACACAAGCAGGAATAAACAACAATGCTTCATTTCCTCACCTCCCTCTGAGGCTGTCAGGGTCTAACACCTCCAATCCTTCCGTCTCTCTCTCTTTCTCTCACATACACAAACACACACAGGCCAATTTTTAGCTATACCCTTTGACCATTTCATCAGAAACACCTATACAAAGGTGCACATTGTAAGTATATATTTTAAACACAATTAAGGACCCCCTCCCTTCACCCTATTTTTTTGGTGCTAAAAGCTACAAGGTTGCTAGGAAATTGCAATAGTACCGGTCATTATTGCTAGGTGTTTTGCTATGCTATTCCAGGTAGTCAGGGGCATCACATGGAGGAAGATGTCTCTAAGGGCCTGAAACTGACAGGGGCCCAAAACATTTATTAGATAATTTTGCTTTAAATTTTAAACTTTTAAACTTTCACCAATCATAGAATATTTTTATTTAAAACATTAAAGACCGTATTTTTTTTTGTTTGACAAAAAGTAAACATCCAGAGCCTCTGATTTGCCTGGTTCACCCGCCCCGTTTATTTACATGATGTGGTTAAGCCTGCCCTCAAAACAGGTGCAAATTGTGTGTTGTGAGCAGTGCACTGTGGGTTGTTGCACAAAACACAAAAAAGGAAAGAGAAATGAAAAGGTGACTGTATGGCACCCACTTGTTCAGGAAGAAAGGTGGGTGTAGTCTGAGAGTGGTGGGAATGTACCTAGCTTAGTCTATAGTGAAATAGGCTAACCTTAGTTATGGAATATCTTCACAAAAGTTTCCATTTTACTCCCCTTTTAGACAACATTCAATGAATGTCAGGCAAAGTTTTTAGCAAAACATTCAAACGAAATGATGCCTCTGTGCCGTGCCAGGACAGGTAGAAGCAGCTTCAAGCTCAACAGCCCTGTCTCCCCATCCCCATATCATAGCCTTACTCTCAACTGAAAAAGCTGGTGAGCAGCACTGTCTTTAAGAACTTGTCAGTTGGCATAACTGCAGAGGATCAGTGGGAATTTCTTTTTTATATTTATTATGTAAAAATGATTATTATTTATATATTTAATATTTTAATGATTTAGTATATATATTTTTACATTACAAAGAATGTAAACACTGCAATTGCTTTTCCATAATCTGCTGCAAAACAGAAGCACAGACCATTAAGCCTTTTTGGTGGTGCATGTTGTTTTTTGCTGGTCTGGTGCTGGTTAAGCTGGTCACCTCCAGGATGCCAGTGCTGGTTGTTCAGCATAACAGCATCCAAAACATAACATAAGCTGGTTTTGCTGATTTTTTTTCCAGCAAGGCATTTCATTTTTAGAGTGTTTGAGTATGTTTGTTTTGTGAGAATAATCGCATCAAATTTGCAATTTTAGATTTTAGCGCCCATTTTACAGCTCTCTGAATCTTTCATCAGGAGATTAGCATACTAACTGTAGCTAACTGTGAAATATCTGGCTGTTGGCTAAAAGAGGTTTGGTTTTCACAATTGTTTTTACACTGCTGTTGTTAAACTTTATTAGTGACGTGTGTTGTATAATCATTTATCACAGTTACGCGTTTGAGTAGTTGTGTGAGTTCTGTTTTACATTTTCTGGATTAGGGGGCGGTGGGGTGGTCGGGTCTTTTCATAGGGCCCCAAATCCCTGGCAGTGCCCCTGCAGGTAGTTGCTAATATCATTAGTTGGTGTTGCTAATGATATTTTAAAAAGATGCTAAAATGTCAAAAAGTATTTGGTAAAGTGTTGCTAGGATGTCACTGATGGTTGCTATGGTGCTGCTAAATAGTTGCTAGAGCATTGCTAGGTGGTCGGTATGGTATCCAGATGTGTGTCAGGGTGTAACACCTGAGTTTGCATTGCCGTGTATCGGAAGCATATCGGATTTCAGTACCACATCTGAATTTAACGTCACAATTTATAATAAGTATATTTTATAACATTATGTTATAAACCCCCCTCCCCATGACAGACGAAAGTAATCAGTATATATATGAGTGTGTATGTGTATTACTGCTGGTCAAATAAGGAGGAAAACAGCAGAAACGAAAGCAGCAAATGAACTAAATCCATTAAATGAAGATATTTTGGTCCTAAAAATAATACAAATTTGCATTTAAACTGAGGCACGCGCTGCTGAAATAATGACACGAGCCAAAATTGTGATTTTGATTAACACGATTAGCTCCAGCACGTCTCGTCAGAGTATCGGCTGATGAAGTGTTTGTTTACCCAATTTTCCACTCAGTGGGCCTTAAAAGTGTGTGTGTGTGTGCATTTATACACACTTAAAGGTCAGTGTTATGGTAAGGGAGTCGTCAGCAGGAGTGATGGGAGAGCACACACAGATTTATTTGTGTTGTGTTGTTTGAAGATGGATTAGCTTAGCATTATCTACATCCAGATATCAGTGCTGTATTGACGACATCAATTGTCATTGTAATCGGAAGTTGTTTGAGGAGATGCTAACCGCAAAGAGAGCAGCGCTCAGGCCCACCTGGGTTTGTCTTCTGAGAGATGGAGACCCGTTTTCACCCAAACAAATTGAACAAACACACCAACATACAGTCTCATTTCAAGCCTCAGTAACTGCCACGAAAATATTCAAGGAAAAACACAGCAGAGAGAAACTCACAACAGATTACAGACACAACGATAATGAGGTCAAGTACTGTTAATCTCTTCATGTGCAATTTACCAAAGATGTTACCAGGACTGGACTGGGAACCTCAGCCAATGTAAGTCTTTCAATGCAAGACACAACAGATCATTTGGAGAGTTCATTTATACTGTTATACACTCCTAAATTAAATTCAAGTAACAGCTTACTGTACGTGAAGAATGTACTGAAAGTAAAACATGAGCCTCTCCTCTTTTTAGCTAGTAAACTGGCCAGATTTAGCATGTAAAATTACAGTAACATGATGCTAGACATCTGTAGCCTTTCTTTACAGGTAGACTAAACTAGGCAGATTAAGCAATTAAGATCCCACAGTTGCTAAATTAGTGGTCTGCACAGACATGAAAGTGACGCCCGAACCTCATAGAGATGTGACTTGACTTAGCCCAACTGGCACTGGTTCATTTGAAATCTGGACCTGCTACTCTAAACGCAGATAGACAATAATTTTGCAAGTTACAGAGAGAGCCTGAGCCTGTTGTTCTTAAAAAATGGTCTTGAACCCACTGTGATTATCCAGAGACATTTCTATGTGCAGGAGTGTTAGCTTATCCTATAGCATGTATTAAGAGGTTCAGAGGTTCCAGAGAAATTTGCAAGAAAAATGTGAACTGAAGAACAAAACATACAGGGTTCGTAATATGTGTTTACCACAAGTGCAGGAAATCTCATTAATTCCGTCCATTCAGAAATCCAACTTAGACCCAGAGTTCCTAATTTGGGCATGATGCTGACTGAGGTCTTTTTTCAGCAATGACTCATAGACATGCAGATATTTTTCCCTCTATGGATTCACAGATAATTATGGGAAAGAGTGGTGAGCAAGATGAATGAAAATGTACATCATGCTGTTGTTCACTGTCACAAATATAAGAACATTACGTACAAAAATAGATATAACATTGTAAAGCTGCTGTTTAACAATCTCAGAAATGCTACCCTAATTAAATTGAACTGAAGTGAATTGTCACTGTTGGGTCCAGATATTGTGAGAAGCTAATTGCAGAATGTTAGAGATGCTTACCGCTATCTGGCAAGTGCTCAATATTATTGTGCCATTAATAACTGCTAAAGCTGCTTTCTCTATGAGTGCTGCGCTTTGAAACACATATGAAGTTCAAATGTTCAAACATCACATCGTATCTCAGTGCGGCCGATGTGAGAGCAGTGCTGCGTCTGATAGTTCCCTCCAACATGGAGGAAAGGCTGGTTTTATCTGTTTCTGAACACGAGCTAAACAACACCACAGCCACTCTCCGCTCAGCCACGACCAGTCTCTGCTCAGCATCAACGGCTCCACTTAGCGGAGAACCTCACCTGGTCCCTGAACACCAGCTCTACAGCCAAGAAAGCCCAGCAGCGTCTCTACTTCCTCCGGAAGCTGAGAAAGGCCTGTCTCCCTCCACCCATCCTCACCCTCTTCTATAGAGGGACCTTAGAGAGCATCCTAAGCAGTTGCATCACTGCCTGGTTTGGGACCTGCACAGCCTCTGACCACAAGACCCTCCAACGTATTGTGAGGACAGCTGAGAGGATCATCAGAGTCTCTCTCCCCTCCGTCATGGACATTTACACTGCCCGCTGCATCCGCAAAGCAACCAGCATTGTGGATGACTCCACCCACCCTTCACACAGACTGTTCTCCCTCCTGCCATCCGGAAGAAGGTACAGCAGCATCTGGTCCAACACGACCAGATTCTGCAATAGCTTCTTCCCCCAAGCCATCAGACTTCTCAACTCCAGAGAACTGAACTCATGTTTTTTTTCTGTTCCATGCACACTCTCTCTCTCTCTCTCTCTCTCTCTCTCTCTTTCTCTCTCTCTCTCACCATTTACCCCAGACAATATGAGAAGCATTTTGCACAAATAACCTTACTACCTCACTGGACTCAATATTTATTACACATTGCATAATTTGCACACCACCCCTAATTATTTATTACTCTTTGTCTGTATTGTGTTGTATTGTCTGTCAGCACTTGTATTGTGTTGCACTTGTGTTCTGTATGCACTGTGTCTGTGTTGCACCATGGTCCTGGAGGAACGTTGTTTCGTTTCACTGTGTACTCTGTATGTAGTTGAAATGACAATAAAAACCCACTTGACTTGACTTGACTTGAATACCAGTAGAAAAATCAAGTTAAGCATGGGAGCAGGTGTCAGCTTTCCAGGTTTGTAGATACCAGCATTTAAATTAGCTAAGAAAAACTGGCCTCTGAAATCTCCAACTATCCACTACACATATGCAGACTCTCCCAGAGGAAGAAAGTTAAGGTCTTCTCTTAGACTTAATACTTTTTCTAGACATAGTTAAGTCCTGTTTGAGACCAGTGTGAGACCTAATTTTCCCCTGTTTCTGTAATTCAGCTCCTGGTTTTTCTCACCTTGATTAAAATGATGTCTCACAGATGGCTTCACTTCTCCCTGGTTAGACTGATCTCACCTCAGTCTCAGCTGAGTAAGATTTACATTGGACAAGTGTGAGATCTCCTCATTTCCTATACAGCTCTCTTCTACATCTCTGAAACCATTCAGCAGTCTGTCAGAGCATGAGGAGTCCTAAACCCCGCACAGTTAAGCGCTGATGTTGATCTCCTCATTTCTCCTAAGTGTGTATAATATTATCTGCCTTTGTGTGACTATCACATGTACTTTGCTAGCTTCTTTATATCCTTGCACATGCATGGTTTTATGGTTTCAGGTGAAAAAGGCGGCTGGTGTTTTGACATTTAAAAAAAAAAAAAAACTGCGTCAGCGAAACCTTTGGTACGTTCCTCTCTGTCTGTTGGATCAGTGCTGAAGAGTGCAGTGAAGATGCTGGCTGGGTTTACAGCAGAGACCCAGTGACTGATGTATTTTTAGAAAATGGGGGGAAGGTGATATGAAGTACAGTTTATACAGCACAGTAGAGATTTTCCATATTTTCTATGTAGTACTAAACATTAAATGATTAACATTATAATTTAGAACTATTATATTAACTATGTAATAATAATAATAATTATTATCATCATTATTATTATTATTATTAGTGAACTTAACTGACCTTGTTGCGTTGGCATCATCGCCTGCAGGACACCTTGTGTTCCTGAATGTATTCCAAGAATGCGTTTTTTAAAATATGCTGTAATGAACGGAGGGCATGTCGGAGCAGGGCTTGCTCTGTGTTTAATGAGGCCGTGTTTGTAAGAGTGACAGCAGGCGTGCAGTGGTGGGCTAGACAGGTCGACCCAGGGGGTTTAAACATTTAAAAAACACCCTGCTGATATGTACAGCATGTGAGGTTTTTCGGGGTGGTCGGTTTCACCTCGCTTACAAGAAAATAGTGATATATAACAAAGTGCTGATGATTACTGCTACGCCATTTATTTAAGTGTTGATTGATTGTACAGATGATACACTTTGTAGCTGTTGCCAGTTTGTTCAAGCTAACCCAGGCAACTTGCTATTCCACATTTGCTGAATTTATCGTTATGTATTTCAGTGTGAAGAATCGGTATACTGTCTAATTGAAGGAAACGCATTCATTATGACTGGACAAACACTGTAAATAGTGGGATTATGCCTTAAATTAGGCTATATGAACTATATTTGCATTGATGCTCAATCTCAAATTTTTGATTTTGGTCCAATCAGCTATACATTACAACTATTCACAATTAAAGTAAATAACACTCATTATCTGGTTACAATGGCACCTGTCGAGGGGCGGGATAAACTGGACAGCAAGTGAACAGTCAGTTCTAGAAGTTGATGTGTTGGAGGAAGGAAAGATTATTAAGCGTATGAACAGTGACAAGAACCAAATTGTGATGGCTAGACCATTGGGTCAAAACATCTCCAAAACGAAAGGTTGTACAAGTTGGTACAATAAAGGACAACCGGTGAACTGGTCACACTGCCATGGGCACCCAAGGCTTACTGATATGATTCATGGAGGCCCCACCTCACAGTTTACAGGACTTAAAGGATCTGCTGCTAACATCTTGCTGCCAGATACCACAGGAAACCTTTAGAGGTCTTGTGTAGTCCATGCTTTGTTATATTGCTGTTATAGTGGCATTAGAGGGTTCTACACAATATTAGGCCGGTGGGTTTAATGTTATGTTATGGCTCATTCATTCATTCTCTGTGCATAATAAAATATGACAATTTATTATAGTAAATCTGGTGTTTTACATATATTTCACATTTAGTTATATGGAACATAAAGGAATACAGTTTTTCAACAAAACAATACAACAACACTGAGGACTGTTAGATGCTCATCCAGGGTATAACTAAACAAACTTCCATCACTTTAGACCAATCTGGGAAATTGTCACATTTAGTTTCTATTTATGGATGGTTCAATTCATCATGGGGTGTGGGGATATTTGCTTTCATAGCTTATCACAGTATACGCAACATGGTTAAATCCATCGTTGCGCAAGAGCACATCACTATTGGCTATACTACCCATGTAATCTCTGACCCATAGATGGGTTCCTTGTGCATTTTTTGTAATGCACCCTTGACCACTAATCCCTCCCTTTGTTGTTCTCAGTTACAGACATGTGTGTAACTTCTATCTCTCTCTCCCTTTCTTTCCCTCTCTCTCTCTCTCTCTCCCTCGCTCACTCTCTGGGTATTTGGGTAATAGACTATTGATTGTTGGGAATTTAACTCAGAAGCCAATCTCTTGTCTCTTGTGTGGGTAAAAAGGTAATGCACATTTTATAAATGTAAACAACAGAGAAGAAGAAACAAAAAATCAACATTCATCAAAAGTTCTGGTCTACATTAAGCACTCTCCATCAGCCTTCAGTCAATATCAATTCTCTCTACTTCTCTTCCTATCTTGGCATGGTTTGTTCCTGTCTGCTCTGAACATCTTGTGTGTGTATTGTCATATATTGTATTGACAAGCAAAGTCCTGACTATTAAATCCAGAGAATAACAGATCTAACCTACAGCAGCAAAAACACAGGCCTGGCTGTATAAATTACTTTGTACAAAAATGACATTTCATATTAAAACTGAGGTTATAAGACGTATGCTAAACAGGAATATTTCACAATCAATTTTTATTAAGAGAGAATGTTGCCAAGGTTGTCCCCTTTCTTTCATTGTTGTACACATTAGCAATTGAACCTTTTGCTATAGCTGTACGATTACACTCACAAATTTATGGAATTACAATAGGACAAAGTGAGCATAAGCTATCGCTATATGCTAATGATATCATTTTGTTTATTACAAAATTAAGCGAATCAATTCCAACTATATTAGATCTAATGAAATGCAATAATGCCGATATTTAAAGATATGCAGTAAATACTAAAAACATTGTTAGTGATACCTGTGGACCTGTTTAGGAGGACATTAATGACTCTGTTGTAATAATTGGTAGAATTAGTAATTAAAGTTTTGCTGCAACTACTAGGCTCCGTCTGTCTCTGTCGTATCTACCATTTGACCCAGGAGGGTTAAAATGGCCAAACTTATTATGGTATTATTTGGCAATACAATTGAGGTCCATTATGATACTGACAGATATGAAATCTTGTAGTCTAAAACTACTTCCTCCCCCATATATGTACTCTGACACAATGAACAAACTGCATAGACAAACTGATAATCCAATAGTCAAACACATGATTAAAATATGGGATGATGTGAGAACATTTAAAAGAAAAAACTTCTCTCACAGTATAGTTCATTATGGGGAAATCAGTTCTTTACATCAGGATTAGTAGACGTCACATTTAAACGTTGGGCTTCCAAAGGCCTCGGAAAAATTCAAGACCTTTATCCACTAAACTATACGATGTCATTTGGAGAATTGAGGCACACTTTCAGTCTGGATAGAAAGCATTTCTTTAAATTCCTACTGCTCAGAAGCTTTGTAAAAGCAAATCAAAATTATATACTTAGTAGACCCACCAAAGCTAAAGTTGAAAAAATAATCACTTAAGAAAGGGAATATTACAATTTTCAAATGAATATCAGAATTGTATAACTTGTTCTTATCCAGCCAATCTGAAAACTCACAATTTTATCTTAAAGCTTGGAACACAGATTTGGAAACAGAAATTTAAGCAGAGAATTGGAATTCAACTTGTGTTGCAGTTCACACACACAGTAAGTACATAACTGGTTGATGCAAACGTATGCTACCCCTGTGAATTTAAATCTATAAATTATAAAAAAATGATACAAAATATACCAGACATATGAACTAAATGTACAGAGGCTAAATGGACAGTGATTCACACATTGATTTTAGAATGAGGTTAGAGTGAAATTCCATTAGACCCTAAGTTTTGTTAGGTCTATTTTCAGATAATCATAATATAATATAATAATATATTAACAAAGGAAAAAAAGAACAATGGACCGTTTTCTGAATGCAAAAAAAAAAAAAAAATCATTGTTTTGAACCGCCATCTACCCACCCAGAAAGAGCACAGCAAATTGTGCCCTCAGACACTCATAGTCACTGATGGCGACCCTGGGCCATAGTGGCAGTGCATTAGACCGCGGAGCCACTTGGAGGCCATATCAGGTTTTTAGTGATTTCTTTTAACGTTTCTTTTACTGGGGTAGAACGAGTAGAACACACATCTTTAACAGAATACATGGTGGAGGGTTCTGAAATGAACACACAGTCAAATGATACAACCTCACCTAACATTTGATTAAATGTTATTTACTATTACAGTAAAGCACAATGAGTAAATAATTGGTTAAATGTCTGTATTTGTGTGCGTGTCTCCACAGAGCTTGAGGCGGAGGAGTGGTGTAAGTTGCTGTGTTTGGAGTGTTTGGGCAGCAGACTTAATGACATCAGCCTGGGCGAGCCGGACCTGTTAGCTGCGGGAGTTCAGAGGGAACAGAACGGTCAGTGTCCAATTAGACGCACGCTTTTTTTAGGACAGTTTTTCCCCGCTGTACTCACTAATTGTTTCTGTTGCGAGCACCAGAACACGTTTGTTAAACAGTCCCAGCCGGCAGTGTTTGTGTTTTGTCCGGAGTGTCTGTCCCGGTTACTAATGAACCCAGCGGTGCTTCAGTGGGTCAGGCTGTAATGAAGCCTGTCACAGAAATGGATGAGATTATGGGCCTTAAACCACACAGAATAACTGTGCAGGGCTGCGCTGAGACAAACTACAAATTGCACACGGAAAAGAACAGAACACACATTACTAAAGTAATTTATCATTCTTAAATAAGTATGAAGTAATTTAAAGTAATATGTAATTATAGTACAATTGGGACCAACTGTGTCCAAAGATATTCAAATCCAGAACCCTGAGTGTTGAGCTACTTTCAAGTGCACCTACCGCTGACACAGGCATTACAGGCGTTGTGCACAGACAGCTTTCAAGCATTTAACAGTGAGAAACAATGTGGCACGGCCCAATTCTGAGTGTAGGCTAAAGGGGTATAAAGTCCCCTAGCATTGGGTTGTGAATCAGTGGAGTTGTGTTCTCTGGTCTGCTGCAGCACCATCTAATACCTTTGGGTAGAGTTTGAGTGGCAGAACAAATCATCCAACATCAGTATTTGACCTCATTGATGCTCTCATGTGGCTGAATGCAATCAACTCCTCTTCACATCCATGTTGTTCTAGTGTTAAAAAGCAGAGGCAAACACCCAATTTATATCCTTGAATTTATTAGAAACACTAGGGGAACAGGTGTCCTCATACTTCTGGACACGTAGTGTGTCTGTGCCATATGAGAGTGCATTTGTGCACTTTAGCACAATCCTTAAAATCTATAGCAAGTGTACAGAGCTCATCCGAGCATTAACCCTGAGATGAGCTGATATTTTTCTGTTCCTCATCAGATGATTTTTTATTTTTTTTGGAAGAAGTAAATATTGATTTGCTTTCCTAACAAAACCTCCACAATTACATCTGTCGACAGTTCAGCCTGACGGTCATTTTACTCTAAAGCTGCAGATGAGAGAGAGAGAGAGAGAGAGAGAGAGAGAGAGAGAGAAAGACTTTAGCATTTCTGCCTTAAATAGACGTCCCTAATGGTAGAGCTTCGGTAATTATATCAGATTTAATTTTTACAATCTGCCAAAAATAGCTCCTATATTACATCGCCTTTCCACAGAAAGACACATAGCTTATTTTGAAACATTAGACATAATTAGTAGCTATTAATTTGGATTATGAAGTGTGCTCTACTCTTTTTGGAGCTAATTGATATGGTGTGATGAGCCTGGTATGATGTGTTCAGATTTTTTTCCCCATGAAAGCTCCATGGCAACAGTTCGCTGACCTTCACTTTTGTCAGCCACGTAAGGGCCATGTTTAAAGAGGGGGGGAAATAATATAGCAGAAAAATAATAATCATGTTGATTTAGTCTGTTGGGCTTTCTGAGAAAGCACTGTGTGTAGAGTTGTGCTCTGTGATGAAGAAACCTCTTCAGTTTTCCACCGTAACTCTGCAGCTCTCAGAGTAATATTTGCTGAAGTTGCTTTAGACTGGCTTTTCTTTTTTAAACATGTCAATTATAGACAGACAGGCAGAGAGATAGATGGGTGGGTGGATAGATGGATGAATAGTCAGAGAGATATATAAACAGAAAGATGGATTGATGGATTAATAGAAATGAAGAAAAACAGACAGGAGGAAAGTTAGATGTGAGAAGAAATGCATAACATAAACGTAGAAATGCCTTTCTATATGAAGCAAATATGCATATGCTAACCATAATAATATAATATGGAAAAAGTATTTGTTTGTTTGTTTCCAGAGAGATTTAACGTATATTTGATGCCCACTCCAAACCTGGACATCTATGGAGAGTGCACCATGCAGATCACACACGAGAACATTTATCTGTGGGACGTTCACAACGCCAGAGTTAAACTGGTCATGTGGCCACTCAGCTCCCTCAGACGGTATGGCCGAGATTCCACCTGGTTTACCTTCGAGTCGGGCAGGTACGGTAGACATCCCACGTCTCATATCACGCTCACTGTCAGAAATAATCATTTATCATGCAATAATGCTAATTCCCATTAGTACCTACAATGTGTCCACTATGTAATGCTGACACAGATGCTGCCACAGATGTGCAAATGCACACACACACACAGCTTGTCTAGTCTCTGTAGAGAAGTATTGCCAACAGAATATGCCAGGGGCATAAAGCACCCAGCATTGAGCTGGGGAGCACTGAAACTGTGTTGTCTCTGGAACAGTGGCGCTCCATCCAGTGAAATGAGTCTGGGAGTTGTGATCATCCAACATCCAGACTTCACTATCGCTCTTGTCATTGAATGTAATCAAATCCTCACAGCAGCGCTCCTCCACAATCTTGTAGAAAGGCTTTACTGGACAGTAGAGACAGTTACTCTGACAAAAGCAGGATAAACTCTTTTTTAATACCCTTGATTTCAGAAGAAACAATATGATTGAGCAGGTGTCCCAATACTTTTGTCCAAAAAGCGTATGTAAACGTTTTTGTCTACTTTTAAGTTTTGTTTTGTATCTATAAAAATACTGAAGTGAGATGAACAAAGTGTCAGTTAGACTCCTGTACCTAATTAATATGGATTTGTTCAGTTCCACCAGCAGCTAATTTTTAAAAAGATGTATGTAAATGTCACACACTCTCACATATTTCCTCTTTTGATTCTGTCTGCAGCTACTTTTGCTGAGCTCGATTTTTAAATGCAGTAGTACGAGTTGATCGTAATCGGGGTTGGATCTCGTAGATATGGGTTATATGTGGGAATTGCAGTGCTATCATTAGCATAAAGCTGGCATTGGTCTAAAGGGTTAGGCTAAGTAAAATGTAATTAGGCTAAAGTTTTCTAGAAGCATGCACATCATAAAAGTGACAATGCAAAACAAAAGTCGCAGCAAATGGACAGACAAATGCTTGTCTGATCTACTACTCCTTCCAGCACTGTCAAGACATAAAAATATCCTAAATGTGCTCTAAAATGCACTTTACACAGCTGTGCTTTTATAGAAAAGGAGAAAAAAGCAAAAAGCAAAATAAAGAGGGCCTTGCACTTAACTGGTCTCGAGGAAAAGTTGCAAGTCCTCCTTTTCCCAAGACCTGTGTGAAGACAGCATAAATTATTAGACCTGGCTCAACCCTGGGGCCTGTTTAAAACACTGTGTAAATTCACTAAGCGCAACAATAATTAGAGCATTCATGGCACAAGTAAGTTGTGGTGTCTCGTTGTGAGCAAAGCTTGCAGATCTTGTGTGAGTTTTATCACTTGAAGAAATGCCACCTCTGTACTGGTTTAAAAAGGAGGTGAAAATTAATGCTGGAGCAACTTTGTCTGTGTGTGTGTTCACGCTTGCCTTTCATGCATATGCTTTGCAGGATGTGTGATACAGGAGAAGGACTGTTCACGTTCCAGACGCGAGAGGGAGAGGTGATTTATCAGAGAGTTCACGCTGCCACACTGAGCATCGCCGAACAGCATGAGAGGATGATGCTGGAGATGGAGAAAAATGCACAGGTACACATATTAACCCTTACAGATCAGGTCAGGCAGCAGTCTAGCTGTAAATCTCTATATAACATTAGAATAAACCCAAATAAACATAAAGTCAGTGGTCAGTGAGTGTGTTTACTGTAAAACTCTATATAACATTAGAATAAACTCTAATAAACATAAAGTCAGTGGTCAGTGAGTGTGTTTACTGTAAAACTCTATATAACATTAGAATAAACCCAAATAAACATAAAGTCAGTGGTCAGTGAGTGTGTTTACTGTAAATCTCTATATAACATTAGAATAAACCCAAATAAACATAAAGTCAGTAGTCAGGGAGTGTGTTTACTGTAAAACTCTATATAACATTAGAATAAACTCTAATAAACATAAAGTCAGTGGTTATTTGGGTTTATTCTAATGTCACATAAAGTCAGAGGTCAATCAGTGTGGTCAGTTAGATGGATAAAGTTTTCCCTTGTGTTTGAGAACTTCATTAAAGATTATTGAACTTTAGAGCTTAAATGTGGTCATGAAACACAGGAGTCCACTGTAATTATTAATAATACTAGTAATAATTATTACTAATTATAACTAATGGTGAAAAGCTTAGATACACAAGTCTTGACATGCTCATAGATGTGTACTTTTAGCCATCTTTCAACCTTGCCCACCTCACAGCTCACCTGACTGGGTAAAACACATTCTACTTGTAATTTATTCTAGGCTCAAATAGTAACTAGGAGGAACTAATGATTGGCTTCAATCAAACCTCAGTATGTTTAGGGCTCCTTTCCTAAACAGTCACAAAAGAGGGGCGGCATTTTTTTGTTTTGTAAAGCAAATTCATTCATAGACATGATTTTCACACTTTAAATTTAATTCAGGCATTGAAGTATGACACTAAGCTGCAAAAACAGTTAATTATGCTTGCAGTGTTTCATGATGTTGTGAAATTAAACACCTCTCCACCTATTCTGTCTACAGCAATTTAGTTCCAACCAAGTAAGTTTCTGCCCAGACTGCTCTTTTGAATGAGGGCAAAATACAGGGCTGCCAATCAGAACAGAGATTGTTTGCATATATTAGTGTTCAGGACACATCGACTGTTTAATTTGAATCAATAAAGAGAGTTTAAAAATGGTTGTGTAAAAATCAGTGATGCATGTTTACAGGACATTATTCACATAAAAAATACACCCGAACAGAAAGTGGAACATGGCCCCTGTAAAACCTAAGAAGCAGAAGATGTGGGGTCTGTTTTTCAGTAAGACTGTATGCTCTTTTTCTTTTTTAAGTAAAGTTACTACACTCCGGCTTCTCTTAAAGACACGATCAAAGCAGCCTAATGGATGGATATTGAGTGTCCATTGGTTTTTGAAATTGGTCTAGTGCTAACCCTTTGAAGCAGAATGTGACTGGAGATGAAATGAATGCAGAGTAATGATTTTATGCTTCTGTTTCCAGACCCTTTCCAGCGAGAACACATTAAGAAAGTCGATATCTCTTCCTCGGAGCGCTTACTGGCATCACATCACACGCCAGAACAGCGTAGGAGACATCTACAGTTACCAAGGTAAGACTGGCTAAGTAAGTAAACACCTGCGTCATGTCTTGACACATCAGCAGTGATTTACGGAAGTGTTAATTGCGTTTTATTTAGCATCCCCTAAAAAAGAAGGCGCAAAACTGCCGTTTCTGTTTCCTGCCCTGCGATTCCATACTGGGTTTAACTAGCTCTCATCCTCTTAGCTCTCCATTTGCCCCATTGACTGTGTTTGTCCTTGGGGGAGCCCCCGACACCATCTTATGGTGTTCAGATGGAGGAGGATTTGAGTGAACATTGAGGAGTTATCATATAGTTATATTACAACATATACAATATATTGATAGACGATACAAGATATCATTTATATACATGCAGGTTTAGATGTACTAGATCACGTGACATGAACTGTTCAATGCTCAAGTCAATGTTTATGGATAACAGCGCGTCACACTGTGTGAGAAGCCCAAAAAACCTGTATTTTTTCTGTATGTGAATTTGACCTAATGAGTAGGTTAATCACAGGATAGTCTGTAAAAGGAAATGACAAACAGGAAATAAATTCCAACATTAGAATTGACCTCTACTCTAGAAACAGGTCTCTCTCTCTCTCTCTCTCTCTCTCTTAGCTGTTGGTTTTGCACCCTTTCCCTTCTTCATCTCTTTTTTTCTCTCTTCACTCTCTCACTCTTCCACACCTTTTATCTTTAATCTTTTTCTTTCTCTCTTCACTTTCTCTCCCTCTTTGTTTCTCTCTTTTTTCTTTCCTCTCTTCATACTCTCCCATTCTTGGATTTTTTTCTCTTCTTTCTCTCTTTGTTTTTCTCTCCCTTCCTTTTTCTGTTTTCACTACTCTCTCTCTCTCTCTCTCTCTCTCTCTCTCTCTCTCCCTCTCTCTCTCTCTCTCTCTCTCTCTCTCTCTCCCTCTCTCTCTCTCGGTCTCTTTGTTTGCAGGGATTAGAGTGTTTTAGCTGATTGAGGGTCTGTTTGGGCTCTGCTGGGCTGGTTGGTTTTATACAGATTGTGGTTTCATTATAGAGAATTGTGAGCATTCAGCCTCAATCAGAGATGTTTTGGAGCAGCAGAGCCATTTGCTGTTGATGAAAATCTCAAACCTGGAGAGATACAGATCCTCACACACACACACACACATAAACACACACTCTCCTTCTAGGATATTTGTTTTGCCGATCAGAGAAAGACGCCAGCAACATTTGAACCGAGCAGCCTCTTTAAAACCTCCTCATTCATCACTGTACCATTTCTACTATGGAGACTTTAGCATTTGATGTAGTGAGCGTTCATCCATCTTATTCACTCACCTCAGAAATTGCAGTTCAGCAAAACACTGTTGCAATTTTTTTTTTTAGCAAATAAACTATTCGCCAAAAGTATTTGCCCGCCTGCCTTTGCACGCATATGAACTTGAGTGACCCATTCTTAATACATAGGGTTCAATATGATGTCGGACCACCCTTTACAGCTATAACAGCTTCAACTCTTTTGGAAAGACTTTCCACAAGGTTTAGAAGTGTGTTCAAGGGAATTTTTGACCATTCTTCCAGAAGCACATGGGTGAGGTCAGACACTGATGTTGGACAAGAAGAAATGTCATGAAGCTCTCTACGCACTGCTGTTGAGCTAATCTGAAGCCACATGAAGTTTGGAGGTCTGTAGAGATTGACTCTGCAGAAAGTTGGTAACCACAATGCGCCTCAGCATCCGCTGACCCTGCTCTGTCATTTTACGTAGTCTACTACTTCGTGGCTGAGTTGCTGTAGTTCCCAGTCGCTTCCACCTTGTTTTAATACCACTGACAGTTGACTGTGGAATATTTAGTAGCAAGGACATTTCATGACTGGACTTGTTGCACAGGTGGCATCCTATCACGGTACCACGCTGGAATTCACTGAGCTCCTGAGAGCGACCCATTCTTTCACAAATGTTTGTAGAAGCAGTCTGCATGCCTAGGTGCTTGGTTTTATACACCTGTGGACATGGAATTGATTAGAACACCTGAACTCAATGATTTGGATGAGTGAGTGAATACTTTGGCAATATATCTATGAGATATATAGATCTAAGCTGGATTTTAAGCTTTATACACTTTTGCTGGTAGCTGATTTCAGATGGTTTAAGGTGGCCTTTGATGGTCAAGTTGGTTGGAAACCTGATTTTCCAGGCAAAACGTGCCCTGAGCTGGTAAACAAGCTGGTTAAGATGGTTGACCAGAGGCTATAATTACTATAGCTGAGGATCACTGATTTAAACCACTGGTTATGCTGCCTGGCATCAGCAGTCAGAGACAGAGAGAGCACAGTTGGCCTCTCTTTCTCCCTCACATCCATTTAGTGTCATGCTGGCTGACATGGGCATCTGCTGGTCAATTTGTCAGAGCGAGGTACCCAGCGCTTTCCTCCAAGCACATTGGTTTTTCTGGTAAAGTTGCATGGTAGGCAGTTTGAAAAGAGGTGGCTGGTTGTACATGTATCAGAAGAGCATTTGTCAGTCCTCCCCTCCCAGTGTTGGGAGTGTTATGTGTGATAAGGGGAAAGGTGGGCTGGGTAATTGGTTATCTAAAATTGGAGAGGTAAAACTGAAAAATTGTATTAGAAAAAAAAAAGTTGGAACAGCTTAGGTTTAGCTTGACCATCATAACATATACATTTATTGGCTTTGATGGATTAGCTGCACGGACAACTTGACCAAGCTGTTCGCCAAGCTGGTTATATTGGTTGACAGTGTATCACATTAACACCACAGTAATGTGCACTAGTGTGAAGAAACCAAGGGCAGCAGTTCCATCCAATTCTACAGAACAGCAGAAGAACACTAATGAAGCCCACTATTCATTGTGTCAAAGCTGCTCATTAATACTGATAACAGCCACAGTACATACAGCTACTGTCCTGTTTATGTGCTTTATCCTAACTTCATGTCTGTGACCAAAAACTAACAACACTAAACTGCTACATATGGTGGGAGGTTCGCGATGATTGAATATGAACCAAAAACGGATGCTGGATTAGCCACAAGTAAATGAATTAGTAATCAGTGGGGAGGATTTTGCTGACTCATGCTCGTCGAAGATGGACTCCGCAGACATAGAAGATAATTAAACTGCCCTGTTTCTGGAGAGCTGATATACGATCTGTGCACTTTCCACACACTTTATCACTTTAAACAGTGAGAAAAATGAGGCTGCTCCGCTATATTACATTTTCTCAAAGACTGTTTGCAGTGAATCAGTGAGGGAAAATACCACATTATTGCAGTAAGCACTTGGAAAACTAAAAATAGCATAGTCCTATATTTTAGATAGCAAAAGCATGCTGGAACCGGACATGAATTATTTTTCGCTCATAGTTTCACTAAAACAAGCAGAGAAACTGTGAAATGTGCAGATTGTAAACTTTCAATCCATCCCACATTAGTGTTTGCAGGTAGAAGTTGAGATCTTTTATTATCTGGATTTAATAAAGAGTAAGTGTTTTGTTTTTTCTTCCTTTACTTTTTCTCCCAAATCAAATCAAAACAAACAGAAAAGTAGTACGCAAGAATGACAGTAATAACTGTGGATCTCTGAGGGTTACAGAGATCCTATTTTTATAGATTGTGGTGATTAAAATATGAGAAGTCTTCACTGGACCAGGGTAATCGGTCAGTCTGAGGCACTTCAGGACACCCGCATTAATCTTAAAACTCTTAAGCTAAAAAAACTAAGTCCTTAAAAGCTCTCATTTCAGCTCTTCACTTGAATCATCCTCTCAATAATCAGATGCACTACATCATGTACCAGATGCACTCAGCATTCTGTTCTGGATAAAACTGCAGGTTTTGGATTGTGTATAAAAAAATTCAATAGTATTTGTCTTCCTCATACATATGGATTTGATATCACAGAAAATGTGTGGGGATACTGAACGCACCGCTGTCACACAGTTTTCCATGCACTTTTCTCTGACTATGGGCAAAAAATAATAAAGAAATAAATTTTTTAAAGTTCACATACTTTTAATAGGATTTGCTTTATCCAATCCACAAACAGATTTGATTTTGTTTATGAGTTTGTGGTCACTGCCATGTTGGAACACTGAGTAGTGTCCAAGTTTCAATCGTGAAGCTGGTAGTTTGAGGTTGTGCTGAAAAATGAATTCTGAAATAGTCCTCAATCTTCATTAATTCATCCACTTTGTGCAATGTACCAGTTCTACTGGCAGTAAAACAGAGATTGATGCTACCACCACTATGCTTAACAGCAGCTACAGTGTTTTTCTTTGTCCATGTGGGCAACTGCAAACTTTAGTCAAGCTTAAATGTGTTGATTTTGGAGCAGGAACTTTTTTGCAGTGAATTAATAACTATGAAATAAGTATATTCCCTACGCTGTATGTATATGTTTAATCCAGTAATGATAAAAAAAAAAAAAAATGAAAAAAAAAAACTTTTCTTTTAAAAATGTGTTATACACTCATCCTGCCCTCACAAAGAACAATTGAAAGCCAAATATTCCCATGATATTTATGTCCATACATAATTGTATTTTGGAGCTGCAGGATTTCTCTGGATTTAATACAGTCAGTACATTTCTGTCCAGACAAATACACACACACACACACACACACACAGAAAGTGGCCCAATCAGTGCAAATGAAGGTGCAGTTAGTCAGAAGGACCCACCCGGGACCAATCATGCTTATCTAAGCTTTCCAGTGAGCTCTAAAGGACCCAGAGGTGACCGTAATGTGGGTTTAAGTGTGTGTGTTTTCCATAACTGTCTCCAGCAAAGTCATACACTTTGCCAGTTCATGTCTCCACACACTTTATACCCATATACCTTATGCTAACAGGCCATTATTTCAAAAACACCAATCAAACAGGTGCACTCTTTAGGTGTAGAGTTGAAAACTGTTGCTCATCTGTTTAGCACACCTCATTAGCCCTCCTTTACCCCATTCATCAGTAGAAAGAGACCACCATAGTAACACCATCGACCAGATATTATTGAGGTGGTGGTTCATTCTAAGCACAGCAGTGACACTGACACAGTAGTGTTCATGGTAGGGTGTGTGGCGCTGTTCTCCAGATCGACTTACAAAGTTACTTGTATTACAGGGGTGGGCCAATGTAGTGTTGGGAGTTTTGCCCAAGGACTCTTATTGGTGTAGCACAGCATAGTTACCCAGGCCGGGAATCGAACCCCAGTCTCCCGAATGGTATGGTAGCTTACTGGCTATTTTTTTTTAGAGGTGTTATCTGTTGCACCACACCAACCAACCACAGACAAGACAACCATATTCCCCATTTGTGTCGGACAAAGATGGAATTCGGCTTCCACCTTTAACCCATCAGTGCAGTGAATACGCACATACACACCAGTGAAACACACACACTGACTGTAAGCACACATGCCCGGAGCGGTGGGCAGCCATTGCTGCAGCGCCCCGGGGAGTAGAGAGGGTGAAGGGCCTTGCTCAAGGACCTAACAGTAGCAGTTCTGCTATACAAACAGTGCTTTTTAAGATTGATTTGTGCTATAAATCACAGCATGATTGGTTCTAACAAAAACAGGAGTAATGTACATGTGAAATTAGAGCTCATAGTGAGAACTAAAACAATGAAAACACAATCTGTTACTATGGAAACGCAGAATTGCTTCAAAATACGCTTTCAGAGTTTAACCTGGCACATTTTTGACTCTTCCTTCTTTTATGAATGAGGCAAAAAAGGCCAAGTTCACGAGCAAACCTACCACTATTGATCACAGTCTTCTAATAATACCCTATACGCACACTTGCTTTTTCATGTCTACAGTTCCAGTAGCTGATGAGCACTGTGTTAGCGAGCACTAGAGTTAGGGTTAGCTACTGCATCATTCAATATCATACGGTATATCAGAACTTATCTGTGAAGCATATCCAGTTTAATGATCCATTCATTAATGTATTCATGAGCAGGCAGCTCTGGCATTCCCACTGATTCTAGCTGCTCATCCTGACTTTGTCATGACATTGCTGCTACATGGTATTATGGTGATAATAAAACAAAATCCTAGTTAACACAATTTGCCCCAAATTGAAATATATAAATATATAAATACCTTTAAATATACTGTAGTATTATGCATAAGTTTGGATACCTCAGGTTAGATTACACAAAATGTTCATTTTCTGAAAGTCTCAAACTCTACAGAGACACACTCCTGCACATTCTTAAGCATATTTTGCGAAATGCAGACCATGCTTGCTTGGCTGAAGCAAGGAAGAAGAACTCAAGAAATTTGGGCAGGAGTTCTGGGGGGCTTCGACCTGTCAAGCCAGACCCCCCCCCTCTTGTCAGGCAGAGGTGGAGCATAATTGGACCATCAGGAGGAGTAGGGGTGGTGATGTGATCTTCATCACGAGAAAGAGTTTTATAGTGCCTAGTAATAGAAAGGAAGATTTTGGGCATGGTCCTTCTCCCAAACGTTTTGTTATTACATAACTGTATTTAATGTTTTTTTTGTTTATGTTTGTTTGTTTTTAAACCATATTAGAGACAAAAACATTACATTTGCCACCAAAAGTAATGGCATGTTAAATATGTTAAAAAATATGTTTTTTTCCAAAATGTTAAACCATATGTTAAATTCAGAAAAAAAAATATATATAGTTTTTTATATATAATATATATAACATTGCAAAATGTGCAGAAAAACAATCATCCAACAAGAATGAAAGTCTAACCATCTTTTATACAGCAATAAAAACATGATAGCTCACAGAAAGCACTAGATGTTTCTAGGGGGTCTGCGGATGGGAAGAGAGTAAACTTTAATACACTGTCTTATGTGCTTGTATATTTAAAGTTTTGTAGATATCGCTTCTTATCAGTGAATTTAGATGATTAAAAATGGAGCCACTGCTGACACAGGCATTCACTCCCAGCTTGTATGATCTCCATAAAAAAACACTGACTAATAGAACAAGAAACTCTCAAGCAGCTCTGAGCACATGAGCCTGAGGTCATTGTGCCCAATATCAAAGGTGCGCCAGAGGACTATAAAGCACCCCCCCCCCGAGCACTGAGCTGTGGTGCAGTAAAACTGTGTTCTCTGGAGTGATGGAGCTCCATCCAATACCTTTGGTATGAGTTGGAGTGTTAGAACCAATCCAACCCTCCTCACAGCTATCTTCCAACATCTCATTCCAAATCATTACCGTGATTTGTCTTATCGTGAAAATGTCTTCAGCTATAATTTATGTTACAGTTTTCTCATATCGTCCATCTCTATTTCTTTCTTTGCTCTTCTCGTCCTCACTTTTCTTTGCTCTTTTTCTTACTTTGCCTTTCCTGACTCTCTCCAGTACATGGCAGCTGCTGGGTAAGATAAGATGGCATGACCTTCTGCCTTAATGATGAGGCTGCATATAATCAGTCATTTTTCAGATGGGACTGAGAGCAGTGAGCTTTTACTAAGTGTGCGTGTGTCTGTCTGGTCTAACCTGAGGCCTTAGGCTGCCGTGTGCGCGTGTTCGTGACAGATGAGCTTGTTTACGGCTTTAGTTAATGATTTCATTTGTTGTCTCCTGATCAGCTCGGTTGTTCAGTCTGTATCTCTGAGCTGCAGCCGCTGTTAAATCATGTCTATTAAAGTCGTCCTTTAAAGCCAGATAAGATCCGGAATTACTTTTGCCACATCAGAGAAACTAATGAGGAATTAGAAAAGGATTATCTCTCTGTTTTTCTGGTTGCTAGCAACCTGTCTTACGGACAGAACATGCATATATACACATGCACATGATACTGTGTGTCCAAAAGTATGACACCCCATTCTAATGAGCGAGTTCATAGGTAGGTAGAGGACAGATGTTCAGTTGTCCACACAGCTTGTATAACCTCCCTAGAAAAGCAATGACTAATGGAACTGGGCGCTCTGGAGGTCACCATGCCCAATGTCGGGAAGTGTTGGGAAGCTGTGTTCTCTGCACTGATGGCGCTCTATCCAGTACCTTTGGGATTAGTTGGAGTGTCAGAACTGATTATCTGACATCAGTACCTGACCTCACTTATGCTTTAATGGAAGTGAATGCAATCAAACATTCCTCACAGCAATGTTCCAACATCTATTGTAAAGCCTTCCCAGAAGGGTAGAAGCTGTTACTGCCGCAAAGGAGGACAAACACCCTATTAATACCCTTGATCTCAGAAAAAAATGCTGAGTAGTGAAAGCAGAGCAGGGAAAACAGAACAGTGATTTTCTCCCACTTTTGATCCGAGCAGACTCTCATTTCTCAATTGTTTGCTTCTGAGCTTGGGTTAGTCATTCCGAAAGAGCATGTCTGCCGCATTAAAAGCTTTTATTAATGACTTGATCAACATTTGCATTCATTACAATGTCTGTGTTGATTAAAGGTGATCTTGTCTTGTCATTTTAGCTTCAGTTTCATTGTGAAACAGACCGTAATCGGACTGTTCAAATGACTGTTCAGGAAAGGCTGGGGCTACTTCTGACTCTCAGGAAGTGAGCTTACCCTTCTGACATGTTTTATTCAACCCGCCATTAATGTGAATTTATGATCTAAGGGTGTTTGATTAAAAAATGCATACAGCTGACCTACATAGACCCATCTGAAGTACTGACCAAACCCCAGATAAGTGAATCTTCTGAAAAAGATTTCAATTTACCTAATCTGCAAAATTCATGACTTAAAAGATGAGAAAGATGATAACTTAGAACTAGTTATGAAGTGGAGTGTAGCTGTTATATATATATATATATATATATATATATATATATATATATATATATATATATATATATATAATTATTATTATTAACATTATTAATTGTACTTTTTTCTTCTTCTTCTTAGACTTCTGCATAATACATAGTTCGTAATTAATTATATTTTCATTTTGTTTCTATTCTGCATGGGCAGGTTCGAGTCTTCAGCAAACAGCAAAAATGTAAAACAGATCGAGCAAACCTTTCCAGCTAAATTCAGATCATAGTAACATACGTCCACCTATAGGCATTAACGTGGGATGGATTGAAGTTATTCACTTTTTACACCGTTTCTCTACTTGTTTCAATAAAATGTAAACTGTATTTTTATAGTTTTCCTCCATGTATAAAAGTGGAATTATGAACCAAAAACATGTTGTTGTTTTTCGTGGTCATTTTTCCAACATTTGTGCCACATTCAAAAAGCAGTCTTGGCTGAAAGACTCCTTATGTCATCATTTATGTCACATAAATGTGAGAAGCTAAACTGCTGCAGATGGAGAACGGTACATTACAGAGTACATAAGCCTGTACTATTTCTATAATAAACATAATGGCATTGCAGAGTGCTGTGATGACTAATCCACATTACTGCATTAGGCATCTCTGATCTGTTCAGCTCTGCTCTTTCTTGGCCTGTCTGCTGTGCGGCATGTATAGGGGCAAATATACAGCCATTATAAATAGGCTACTGAACTGTGAGTGTGTGTGTGTGTGTGTACGTACACATACTGCTACTGTGAGGTTGCCTCCTGCTCCATTTTCTCTTCAGCTCAGCTCAAATCACCTGTGGCCTGGGATACACAAGCACAGTCGCAGTAGCTTGCTTGACAGTCATTTCCAAGGTGACAGCAGCATGTGGACTCACACACGCTTATTTTTAAACAGTGTTGGATGTGAAGTCATACATATTCTGTGTATGTATTACTTACATTGTCACTTTCAGAACAAAACCTTGTATCTTAATTTCTATCATTTTCTAATTTGGTGCCAGCGTGTGGGTCAGTGTCACTGTGTTAATGTAGGTGAACTGTCTTTGTTTTACTGTGCATATAATCATGCAGAGTGTATTTTTGCATTAAACCAAATTTACCTGTTCAACTGCAGACTTAAAGTTTACTTACAAATGTTGAACCATAGATTTTCATGTTGCTAACAATGGATGGATAACATGAATTACAGTATTTAACATGATTTTGTGATGATTTAGTAATTTTCAAATTTCAAACTGTTCAACAATCTACTATAGACTTTTTAACAATCTACTATAGACTGTTTAACAATCTACTATAGACTGTTCAGCATCTGCTATAAACTGTTTAACTATAAACTGTTCAGCACCACTATAAACTGTTCAACATCTACTATAAAATGTTCAGCATCTGCTATAAACTTCAACATCTACTATAAACTGTTCAGCATCTGCTATAAACTGTTTAACTATAAACTGTTCTGCATCTACAATAAACTATTCAGCATCTGCTATAAACTGTTTTACTATAAACTGTTCAGCATCTGCTATAAACTGTTTAACTATAAACTGTTCAGCATTTGCTATAAACTGTTCAACATCTACTATAAACTGTTCAGCATCTGCTATAAACTGTTCAGCATCTGCTATAAACTGTTCAACATTTACTATAAACTGTTCAACATCTACTATAAACTGTTTAGCATCTGCTATAAACTGTTTAACTATAAACTGTTCTGCACCACAATAAGCTGTTCAGCATCTGCTATAAACTGTTTAACTATAAACTGTTCAGCATCTGCTATAAACTGTTTAACTATAAACTGTTCAGCATTTGCTATAAACTGTTCAACATCTACTATAAACTGTTCAGCATCTGCTATAAACTGTTCAGCATCTGCTATAAACTGTTCAACATTTACTATAAACTGTTCAACATCTACTATAAACTGTTTAGCATCTGCTATAAACTGTTTAACTATAAACTGTTCTGCACCATAATAAGCTGTTCAGCATCTGCTATAAACTGTTTTACTATAAACTGTTCAGCCATTCTGCCATCTGTTGATACCCTATATCCAGAGTCGTGTCACACAGATGTAGTGGCGAATGTAGTGTTAGGAGTCTTGCCCAATCCTACACTTATTGGTGTAGGATGGTGTGCTTGCCAAGCTGGGTAAACATACCATACAATCATAGCCTGGAAGGTGGTGGTGGTGGTGGTGCTACTGAGAATGCTACACCAACCAACATCTGCTATAAACTGTTTAACTATAAACTGTTCAGCATTTGCTATAAACTGTTCAACATCTACTATAAACTGTTCAGCATCTGCTATAAACTGTTCAACATCTACTATAAACTGTTCAGCATCTGCTATAAACTGTTCAACATCGACTATAAACTGTTCAGCATCTGCTATAAACTGTTCAGCATCTGCTATAAACTGTTCAACATTTACTATAAACTGTTCAACATCTACTATAAACTGTTTAGCATCTGCTATAAACTGTTTAACTATAAACTGTTCTGCATCTACAATAAACTATTCAGCATCTGCCATAAACTGTTTAACTATAAACTGTTCAGCACCACAATAAGCTGTTCAGCATCTGCTATAAACTGTTCAACATCTACTATAAACTGTTCAACATCTACTATAAACTGTTCAGCATCTACTATAAACTGTTCAGCATCTACAATAAACTGTTCAACATCTACTATAAACTGTTTAACTATAAACTGTTCAACATCTACTATAAACTGTTCAACATCTACTATAAACTGTTTAACTATAAACTGTTCAACATCTACTATAAACTGTTTAACTATAAACTGTTCAGCATCTACTATAAACTGTTCAACATCTACTATAAACTGTTCAGCATCTACTATAAACTGTTCAACATCTACTATAAACTGTTTAACTATAAACTGTTCAACATCTACAATAAACTGTTCAACATCTACTATAAACTGTTTAACTATAAACTGTTCAGAATCTACAATAAACTCTTCAGCACCTGCTATAAACTGTTTAACTATAAACTGTTCAGCACCACAATAAGCCGTTCAGCATCTGCTATAAACTGTTCAGCATCTGCTATAAACTGTTTAACTATAAACTATTCAGCATCTACTATAAACTGTTCAGCATCTGCTATAAACTGTTCAGCATCTACAGTTCGACAGTTCATTACTTAATATCTACTATGAATAATTTAATATTTACTATAAAGTATTTAATAACTACTATGAATTGTTCAGTATCTCAAACTGTTCCTCAAATCTAGTGTGTCTGAATACAGTACTGCATGGTACAGTAGCAGTTCTGTCTCTGTCTATACAGTTGGCAGGTTTCAGTGGGAAAATGATTTAACGGTCTTTAGATTTTTGCATTTTCTTTTTTTAGTCTGTGCTGTAATGACCTTTCTAATGGTTTCACTCTCTCTCCCGCAGGCACCAGCGCCAAAATGACACTTATTCCTCGAGCACAGACTTTCCAAAGCTTTCTGAACGAGCAGAGTGAAGAGGACAGCCGCCATGAGAGAGCTGCCTCTCCCTCTAGTGGACATGAAAAGCATTACAGCCCTGCCAGGCTGCATTGACGCTGCACAGAGCGGGGGAAAAGAGACAGTTCACAGCTGTAGACAACTGATAGACACATGTACAGTCTAGGACTGATGTATAAACTGTTACTCCCTGTAGAGCTGTATGTATTCTGAACTCTGACTAAATCTAGAAGCCTCTTTTTGTACATGCTGTAAAACGACAGATGCCTAAATTTTGCACTTATACTTCTTTTTCTTTCATTTTGTCTTTTTTTTTTTCTTGAACTGGAAATCAGTTTAGCACTGAAAGCTTTTCAGCACACCAGGTTGATTGTATTTCTGTGTCTCAGTGTATTTTCACAACTTCAAAGTTCACAGTTAGCATCTTGCTAGTTGAATGGTTTGTGTGGTTTTGCACCTGGCACTTTTAAATCAGGCCCTCTTTGCACCTTTGGTTTTCTGTTCTTGGTGTTATTGTCGCCGCAGGTCTGTCGTGTGTGTGTGTGTGTGTGTGAGGTTACGCTGAACAAAAAAAGCTTTTCTTTCTGTTCCTTTTGCTTATTTTCCCAGTTTGAAATCAGTAGTCTGACCAAAAATGCTAACGGGACTAACAGTGACTGGAATCTAGTAGCCACCAAATGTGTCATTTCCATGATGCTCTTCATTGAAGACCTTCAGTCCAACAAATCATGTCATTCATATAATACTACCGGCTAGTCCGTAGTCCAGGCTGTCCACCTTTACTCATTGTTAGCAGCTATACCGTTATACCCCGTTCAGAAATCAGCAGCCAGGCTTTGAAACTGGACCTGCTGTAATTCTCACCACATAAACTGATCATGTGAGTTAACTAATCTCAGAGTGGCTAAGCTGCTGTTCCTGCAGCTCTTGAATGGGGTTCACAACTGATTTCCAGTCAGACCCACAAGAACAGTTCACTGAAAAACACAATTACAAACTTTTACATGTGAATCTGGTTGATACCCTATATCCAGAGTCGTGTCACACAGATGTAGTGGCGAATGTAGTGTTAGGAGTCTTGCCCAATCCTACACTTATTGGTGTAGGATGGTGTGCTTGCCAAGCTGGGTAAACATACCATACAATCATAGCCTGGAAGGTGGTGGTGGTGGTGGTGTTACTGAGAATGCTACACCAACCACTATGTGGCTGAATGTGAATGTGGCTGATGTACTAGAAATCTGTCACCAACATTGTTCGTCTGCCTCGTAGCTCCAGTGCATAGCAAAATAATCTAAACTTGTTGGCTAATCAACAGCTTGTGAAATAAGGAAAATACGGTGAACTTGCTTTTTTGGTGAAGCACACCTCTGAGGATGCTAATTAACATGTCAGTGCCATCAGATTCAATGTAAAGCTGAATCTGTGAAACAGTGAGAGTTACTGAAGTCTGTATATCTGTCTGTTCAGGCCAATCTGAAGAAAAAGTAACATGACTATACTTTATTGCAATATGGCATAAAAATTAGAGCTCAGTTGGAGCTAATTCGCAAGTTCAGCAGTGGAAATGGTGTAATGGAGTTTAGAGGGGTCAACAAAACACTAGTCAAGGTACGAGTGAAATTTGTATGTAAGAAATCTGCTCTTCATACTGAGGAAGAGGCTTTGATGAACATGAAGAGTGTTGAAGAACTGCTTTAAGATAAGATAAGATAATCCTTTATTAGTCCCACAGTGGGGAAATTCTCAATTTCACTCTTTACCAGCACTAACCCACAGCAGGCATTGAGTTTTCATAGCTTCACTGTAAAAGAGTAAGAAATCTCGAATGTCAACCCCCAGTCACCCAACACACGATCATCAGCCGTAACATTCAGTACGATTGAGTTGGTCCTTCTTGTGCTGCAAAAACAGATCTGACCATTCAAGGCATGAGCTCCACAAGACCACTGAAGATGTCCTGCGGTATCTGGCATCACGACGTTAGCAGATCCCTTAAGTCCTGGAAGTTGTGAGGTGGGCCCTGCATGGATCGCATCAATGAGTCTTAGGTGAAATCAATTCAGAGGTTGCTCCTTCTTGAACCTCTTTTCTTAGGAACTATCCACTGCATACTGGGGACACCCCGCAAGGCCTGCCAGATGTTTTGGGGATGTTCTGCCCCAGTTATCTAGTGTGTTAAAGTGTAATGGCTCACATTCCTATGCTTGCCCATTTTCTCCTGTTTCAAACACACCAACTCACTGCCTGATCTGTAGATCCCACCCCTTGAGAGGGGTCATTCACTTCAGCTTTCAGTGGTTTTAATAATGGAAAGATGTAAATCATGAGCATGTCTTTAGGAGCATCTTTTCAACATCCGATCACAGAAACTCACGCAGAAGACAATCAGGGTGGAGTTAGCAGGTTTTGCGGCATATGAGGTGGTCTTCAATTTTGTGTTTTTATGTTTGCTCGTTGTGTCTGATCTAGACAAGTTTCAGCTGACATCAGCTGTGTTTACATGCGCAGAATTTTGCAGGTTTGTCTGCAATCTTCATTCCGACTGCAGACTCTGAATGAAAGGTTTATGCATAAACTTGAAATTCTGATGAATCCACTGTACGTTAAATGTATGTTTTATGAGTGGTAAACCCTGACTACTAGAAGTAAGCCTTCAGATTGAGCTTTACACATTATACACTATGTAATGCTAATTTCTGCTAGCATCCATATGAGGTTTCTAATAGAATGTTAGCACTGAGCTAATCCAGGAGCACCTGAACATGTTTTGGCTGTTCTAGATTAAACTTTTTTTTTTGTTTTTTTTTAAGCTGTCTGTAAATGTAGCCACTGGTAAATGAAGTAACATATTGCTGGAGGTCAACTATTTCAAAAGATAAGATACCAACAAACGTTGAGGAGATGCAGTTTTCCCTCTTATTAAACATGTCCTGTCGTGTTCTTCCACCCGCAAGTAAAACATTGGTTATTTAAAACTGTATGTAAGCAGATTTGTGTCATTTAAATTTTTTTTTATAATACATTTTTTATCATTATTTTTTTTTGTCCTTGTAGTTTTGTCCAACATGATGTTTAAATTGCAGACTGCAAATGTACAAGACCATAAACTGCTTACAAACTGGAGTCTTTCTGGTTCAGACACTTTGTTGTGAAATGTTTTACTGGGTTTTGTTTAAAACACTGGTTTGGAGATTTATATTGTAGCTTTTCTGTTTGTTAGTTTCTTCTCCTCAGCCTGTCCTTCTTGTACATGTTAGAGTGGGATGCTGTCCTGTGTACATATGTTAACTTTTACAGAAAGAAAAATAAAAACAGTGTATATTATATACATTAGGGTCTTAACGTGTATATGTGTACATTGTATCAGTTTTTAGACCTTACTGTGCATGTGCATGTATTTACATGTATATACACATACATACACACTGTATAGTACAGTACTAATATATACTGTGTGTCATTGCACAAAAAAATCTCCAGGTGTGGGCTAGAGGGGTCTGAAGCCCCTCGAAATTGAGCTGTGTTCTCTGGGATGATGGAGCCCCATCCCAGACTTTTGGGATGGGCTGGAGAGTTCCTAAATAAGGTGAAGTGGTGATCCATCATCCAACATCCTGACCTTAATAACAGTCTTGCCTAAATGCAATCAAATCCTCACGGCAATGCTCCAGAACTAGATGAAAGTCTTTCCTGGACAGTAGAGTCAGATACTCCAAAAAAAGCAGAAGAAACTCTTTTTAATTTCCTTAATTTTAGGAGAAACAATAAATGAGCAGGTATATATCCTGTATACACTATATAGTGTACACACCAATCAGCCATAATATTAGTACAACTGACAGATGGTACAAGTGGAAAACCTTGATTATCTTTATCTACAGTGGCATCTATCAAGGGGTTGGTATATTAGGCAGCAAGTGAACAGTCAGTTCTTGAAGGTGATGTGGGGACAGCAGTAAAACTTTTACACGAACCAAACTGGCTGTGGTGGCTAGATGACTGAGGCAGAGCTTTTTGAAAACATCAGGCAGGTCTTGTGGTGTGTTCCCAGTATGCAGTGAAGAGTGCCACCCAAACGTTCTCCAAGAAAGGACAACCAGTGATGCGGCGTCAGGGTCATGGGCACCCAAGCTTCAGTGATGCAATCCATGAAGGCCCCACGTCACAATATACAGGACCTAAAGGATCCGTAGTGCCAGATACCAATGACCGGATTGGCGCCCAATGACCAATAGAAATGCTCTAAATTACTTGGAATAAGCTCTTTATTTTACATTGACTTCTATTCAAAACGAGTTTTTTTGCACTCTTCTGTAAAGACAACATTTGAGATAAATGTTTTCACTGCTTACAAACCACTGCTTGGACATGAATGAAGGACTCTTCTGAGGTAACAATGACTTTATTTATAAATGTCAAAACTTGATCATCTTGTACCACGAATAGCGTTCTCCATCTTACCAGACAATTCACAATACTTATAAAGTCATTGATGATTTTCTTCAGATTTAAAAACTAAAACACATGACCACAGTGTATATCTTACACCAATGTTCCAGTAAGCCAGAAAAATGGTCAGCGTTGTGTCCTCTCCTCACTGTGGCCATCGTGCTTCAGTCTGTGTTTCTCCAGTTCTGTTTGCAGAAAGTAAGCACAGCAGCTTAAACCCAACTGCAGTGTTTCTCAACTCATCCATTCACCACTGACACGCTAAGATGCTCAAATGATCCCATTTTTATTGTTCACTAAGCTGAAGAGTTATCTTACAGTCTTAGCTTCTTCTGGTTTATGCAACTCACCCCAGGCTCCACCCACAAATGTGTTTTTCATAGTTACTTTAATGAAGAAGTAGCTTTAAAGAATGCTGGTATCAAATTAAACCCTAATGAGAGACTGTAACTCACACCTCAGTTTATATCACAATACCTACATTTAGAGTGTTATTAATATTCAACCCTAACGAGAGACTGTAACTCACACCTCAGTTTATATCACAATACATACATTTAGAGTGTTATTAATATTCAACCCTAATGAGAGACTGTAACACACACCTCAGTTTATATCACAATACCTACATTTAGAGTGATATTAATATTCAACCCTAATGAGAGACTGTAACACACACCTCAGTTTATATCACAATACCTACATTTAGACTGTTATTAATATTCAACCCTAATGAGACTGTAACACACACCTCAGTATATATCACAATACCTACATTTAGAGTGTTATTAATATTCAACCCTAATGAGAGACTGTAACTCACACCTCAGTTTATATCACAATACCTACATTTAGAGTGTTATTAATATTCAACCCTAATGAGAGACTGTAACTCACACCTCAGTTTATATCACAATACCTACATTTAGACTGTTACTAATATTCAACCCTAATGAGAGACTGTAACACACACCTCAGTATATATCACAATACCTACATTTAGACTGTTACTAATATTCAACCCTAATGAGAGACTGTAACTCACACCTCAGTTTATATCACAATACCTACATTTAGACTGTTACTAATATTCAACCCTAATGAGAGACTGTAACTCACACCTCAGTTTATATCACAATACCTACATTTAGACTGTTATTAATATTCAACCCTAATGAGAGACTGTAACACACACCTCAGTTTATATCACAATACCTACATTTAGAGTGTTATTAATATTAGTGTAGTGGTGGTGACAGTGATGATGATGTTGATGATGTTGATGATGATGATGAAAGATGTACAGCATGAGTTCCAGTCTTCCAAAGTGCTGTGTGTTTCAATGTGCTAGCTCTGGTCAGCAGTAGGAACATTTGGTCCACAGTTGACCCAAGTGTGTGTTTTCTATGCAAACCAGAGCAAATGTTACCAGCAGCTGCAATGCCAATCAAAAGAGTTCAACAGAACTCCAACACAGAGGCGTCATCTTTGTCTTTTCTTGTATGCTCTTACAGTTTGCAGGTTGACGTATACTGGACTATTCTTACTCTGGTGCCTTGTCTCCTTTTTCATTCTGTCATACACAGCTCCTTGTTCATAAGCGTTATGTTGCTATAGGAGAAAGAAAAAAGATGATGGCTGGTTATATTAGTCAGAAATGAAAATGTCAGCATCTGCAAACAAATGTAGTGCCAGCCAGGACTGCAGAGATGGGCTTCATTTGTTAGAAAGTGAGTGAGTTACCATTAACCGGCAATGGGAGGGCACCTGTGCTCGCTGTTAAAAGACCATTTTACCATTTCTCAACATTGCGCTGATTATCTTAATCCTGATGGAAATGTCATGTTTTAGATATAAAAAAAAGCAAAATGGGAGAGGGATGATATTTTCTGTGGTCTGTGATTGATGATAATGGACAAGAGACATTCTCTCAGTGGCATACTGCATGCATCCCCAGTGGCTCCAAAAGGACCAGTAAAATGCTTGGATACACCAACCCAAAGATGAGATTCCTTATGTGTACGCAAAATAGTACAATGCAGAGGATTAGCACATTATCTGAGGCCATTTATCATAGCTATCAGCACTTGAGGACAATCTATGTGCCACTGACATTTTAATGAATACAATACACATGGTTTACAAATACATAAAACCAGCTGCAAAATCAATTTCTATATGTATATAATAAATATAAAAAATGCTTTTAAAAGTTGCAAATGCAATGAAATGGCACATCCCCGGGCTTAATTAAGCATAATAACTAAACTAATAGCTATTTCTTTCTATTTGACTCAAGATAACAACTTATATTTAAATACATAAATAGTGGAAAAATATAATTTAAAACTTTCTTAACATCCTCTCAACCCTGTTATGATTGCAAAAAATTGCAATTTTATGTTTTGCACACTTCTGAACCTTTATAAAAAAAAATTATACATTTTTAAAAATGTGTTACAATTGTGTAGCCATACTATATGACCAGGTACATAACAGGGTTGACAGATAAACATGTACAACATGCTGAGATTAACCCCAGTAGGTTTTTCTAATAATTTAATACATCATTCAATGTAGTAACAGAAATAACAAAATATGAAACTTTTTTTGAAACATTTTCAAAATAAGAAATGTCCTTCAAAGCAGAAACGACCCATATTTCTAACATTATTATATATTTCTGATATATTTTGTCTTTAGCTACATTTTTAAAAGTGTGTTTAATTTTTATAGTGTGTTTAATATCTTATAATGCAGTCTGACTGACCTCCCTGATCATTCAGCCCCATATTCCTTTTAAACACTGCAGCCATGATTTGAGAGTGAAAGACGTGGCGGGAGTATGTTTCACACAGGGTGTTAAAGAGCTAAAGGTTTCATGTATAGTGTCTTTAAGATTCTAAAAACATACACACAAGGAGGGAGGTCCAAGCTTTTGACTGGAACTGTGTCGACTAGCTGTATAACATCAGTAGAATGGCTATAAGGAATTGTTTTATTTATATACATTCAAGCCAGCCAAATGACCCCTAGCAGTACCATCATGGCCCACCGGGGGGGTGCAGCCCACATGCTAAAAGTCACTTATCTAAATGAACTGCTTCCCACACACCTCCTAAAGAGGTCGTTTTTTTTCTTTTACACACATTTCGCAACACAGTCCCAGACACAGGATTAAATCTGTTGCATTGACTTGTTGGACGATCATGTCATTGTTTGTGGTTCTCCACCAATAAAAAAAAAACAGGAAGATCCTACACAGCCTTTAAAAAAAACAGTGTATGGGATATGAACATCTGACACATTCTTTGTGATGGTCATTGTGTGTGTGTGTGTGTGTGTGTGTGTACGTGTCTAAATCCTATGTATGCAACCTTTGTAATGCTGACAGTTATGGCCCTGTGCTTTCAACAGTGGCTACAGTGGTTTGTCCCTAAGCAGGCATGCTTTAAGGTCGTGCTCAGTGGAGCTGAACTGATTTAGCATATTTACCCGTCGCTTGGCGGGGTGCAGCTGGATCCTGTACTCCTCCCTCCTCCTCCTTCTCCTCCTGTGAAAACAGTTAAGAGTGGGAGTTAATTCTAAACCAGAGATATTAAAGTGCACTTCATCACTCGGAGAATCACAGGAGCAGCATTAGAGAGTGTATAGAAGGTGAACTTCAGAGACCGAGAGCATGTCTGCTTACAGCTCCGCCCACGTCTGATTATGGCTATAACTTTGAAATGCTGATGGGGGGAGCTACAGTTAGGTGCACGCTCAGTGCAAAGCTAACTGAAGTTGCTGAGCTGTGGTTCACAATTGTGGGCTTGATGTGAGGAAAGCACCCCACCTATTCTTGTACAAATGTTGGTGCACCCCTGCCGAAATGTCATGTTATTGATGTTCTAGGAGTAAATAAGTCATAAAAAAAATTAAAATATGCTAAATATATTTTTCATTTAGACATGTATTTGCTGAATTTAACACAGAGCAAAAACATAAAAGATAACATATCAAATACACTGCAACTCTTGTACGCACCGCATACCACACTTTAAATCCTGTAATACTGTAAAATCTGTAATAGAACAGCAACTGTGTATTAGAATTTAAAAATGTGCAGAAACATGATCTCTGTAGATTTATAGAGGTGTAGATCTGTAGATTTTATAAGTAATTTGACTGTGGTGCCCAAACTTTATACACATGTTTACACACATATTTATTTTAATATACATATTTGTATTTGTTTTTTCTCTATCTATGTATAGTGACATATATCTATGTTTGTATCCATCTATATATAAACACACACACACACACACACACACACACACACACACACACACACACACACACACACACACACACACACACACACACACGTTAAATCTTAGCCCCAAATTTAAATGTTGTCAATTGGAATGCTATCAGCAAAGTTTACATTTTTTCTTTAATTTTATTAAAAAACGATCATATACCTATAAATATTAGTATATTTATTATACTAATTATATATTATTTTGTTTTAAGTATATCAAAATAACATGCTATAATATGCTATTACTGGTATGATTATTTACCAACAAAATAAAGTTCAATTAAAGTTTGTGCTCCGTGATTCATAATGTACCTCACATTATGAATCACAAGACTGATGATGCTGAATTCATTGTACTTCAATCAGTCTTACAGTCAATACTGTAATAACTAAAACAAATGACACACTGCACAGCCCTGCAATCAACCAAAAATCAATTCCTCAGCGTAGTAGAATAATGACTTTACTGGAATACATTTCTAGATGGATGATGTTTTTCATAATAACTACCGGCTCTATAATATTAGAAACAGCAAACAAGCATTGTAGTGTAGTGTAGTGTAGTGTAGCGTACCTGCTCAGCCACGCCAGAAAGAGAACTCCACTCATCAGTACGAATGCACCAGCGACTCCTCCTCCAATGTACAGATACAGCACATCCTGAAGAATTCGGAGTTCTACAATAAAAGCAACAACAGATATTTACCATTTACAATTAACAATTTAAGTTTGGACACACTGCATTAATTACATGTAAATGAGTCACACCTTCTACAGAGAAGATGCTTTTACACATTGCATATAGTAGTATTGCAATTAGTGTTTATTTATATTATTTAGATGCGCTTTAATAGTGAACAGTTACAGATTGTTGCCAAATGTCTAACACTACCGCACTACTGTTGATCATCACTTGGAAAGAGACCACCATAGGACCATCACTGACACGGACACCCTAGGGGCAATGGGCTGTTGATGACATGGTATTGTTCATGGTAGTGTCTGTGGTGCTGGGACAAGTATATCAGACATAGAGGTGTCATTGCTAGAGGGAGAGTGGGTCCACCATCCAAAAAAACCCAGACAAGAGTGTCTCTGTGGTAAAGCTGACCCCTGATGAAGGGTTAGAGAATAGATAACACAAGCTGTGCATCTGCAAGTGGGCTACAGTACACCTAACTGTACACCAGCAAGGTAAAGCAACAGTGAAGGGGTCTCTAAAAAGTGCCCTGGAAATGTAGTTATTGGATAACATTCAGCTTCAAGTTGTGCAAAGTGTCAAAATGTCTGCTCCAACCTTGAGTGGGAATGGTGGTCAGCCGGATGATGCTGGTGGTCTGGACGCCAGTGTCTGTGCTGAAGTTGCAGCGGTATAGCCCCACATCTTCCTCGACCACACTGTTCAGCTGTGCGCTCATCTCCAGATCATCACTGCAATTCACCCTGACCCTGTCTCCGAAATCACTGACCTCCACACCGCCCTCCTGTGCTTTACACACACCTAACAGGCTGCTTCCCTCCTGCTCTGACCACAGCTTCTCTATACTAACCTCGCGTACAGCTCCAGCAAGAGCTTGGTTGTTATATGTACACCAAATGGTCAGGTTGTGGCCCTCTGGAATGACCAGGTGTGTGTCAGAACGGACAGAGATGGTCGAACTTACTGTCGGAAAAAGAGAAACAAAGCTCATTTGCACTGTATTGATTAAATCATAGTAGATATTGAATAGTTCATCATAGATACTGAATAATTCATAGTAGGTACTTCATTCAGAACAGATATTAAATAATAATTAGCAGATGCTGAATATTTTGTAGATTCATTAGGATCATCTTAGGTTATAATTGCTAATAATTGCTAGAATTGACAGCAAGTAATAATTGAGATATCAAACCACAATGATGATATAAAATAAAAACATCATAATGGCAGTAGTGATTTTTGTGACTACAGAGAAAAACTTTGTCTGTACCTAGTTTTTCCACCAGTGTGTCTTTGGTCCATGATCCTTGGGGGAACGTCTGCAGGGAGCAGCTGTACAGGCCCAGGTCCTCCTCTGTTACATTGGTTATAATGATGCTGCCATCCATAGATGTGGTCTTGATGAATGCGACCCGGCCCTCATACGCCGCAGCATAGTTCACGCCGTATTCAGGATGGTAGATAGCCAGCGGGCTGTTATCAGGCCGTTTAGTCCAGGAGACCATGCTGAGGTTTCCAGTCCATGGGCATAAACAGTCCAGCACCATTCCGTCCTGCAGCCGGACCTTACTGATTGGAGCCCTCAGCTGCTCTGACACTAAAACAGCATTTTAATTATCAAATCACACACACACATATATATATATATATATATATATATATATATATATATATATATATATATATATATATATATATATATATATATTAATTACTGAACAACTCATAATAGACTGAACAATGCATAGGGTAAACCCATGGAGAGGTGCATTCTAAAACATCATTTATGAAGAGAAGGGAATTTGCCTGAAATATGAAAAACTATCAAAAATCAGAAAAGGGGAGTGAAATGGTAATCAATAGTCAGCACTTTAGTAATGTTACACTTCAGCTCTTTAACCTCTGTAAAGAGTTACTAAATATTAAGCCATAAGACCATCTTGATCATCAAGATTAATAAGCTTGCAATTTAAGAGAGATTTAACTGGATTTATTGTTGTCAATTATTTCATTCCAGATATACTGCGATGGTACATATATATTTATAAAGTAATATTTTATAATAAGGGGAATGTGAGGAGTCAGACACACAAGAATAAGTCTAATAAGCTAATAATAATAATAATAATAATAATAATAATGCGAATCCCATCAATTGTCCTCATTACCTAAAGAGCACTGATGACCCTAGTCAACCCTGTACACATAATAAGCATACACAGCGCAGAATGCGTACAACACTGAAAACTGAAAGTAGATTACAGGAAAATCAGACATACTGTCCATGTGGAAATCCCCTGAGAATAATGTTTATTTGGCTATTTGCTTTATCTAAATCTGTAAAAAGACATTGGGTCATGCATCAAAACATTTCTTATTAAACTTTAGAACATAAGCATCTTCTGGTACAAATAACACATGATGGGATTTTACTTTTTTCTTGTGTTATAAACAAACCTGGCCCATGTAACAAACGTGTACATTATAGATCATGTTTTGTATTTAGAAAATAAAAGCAGCAGCACAGTACCTTTTAGAAACGCAAGCAAAATCACAAGTACCAAGAAGTACCAGTATTCCTTTTGTACTGCCTCCATCTTCCTACACGGAGTGAAAATGAATGCTGCATTGATGGGCTGAAGAGGCACGCAGCACAACTTCCTGTTTGCAAACACTTGAGAACAGCTCTTCAGCCAGTAAGAGAAGGCATTCACCCAGGAGGCGTTACACTAGCTAAAGCCTGCAACTGCACTGGGTGCCAGGCCACAGACCACTTCTAAACCCGTTTATCAGCCACTCCAACTAAATTTCAATGAAGCCTATCTCTGAAAACAAACAGCAGTCAGAGAACTGTTCAATTCCCATGACTAGCTGTTCTCAGCTGCACAGAATGTGTACATCTACACTGCATAATTTTCCAGTGGTTGCACTGAAACAAGTACTGATGGGAAACTGCAGCTCATAAACTTTCAACCCCTCACACAACAGTGTCTGTAAGTAGAAGAGCAGATGCGTATTATGAGTTGAAGGTTATTGTTGTGTGTAAAGTCTCATTTTGCAGAATAAAAAAAGCATCCAGGAACATTTTACGGAAGGAAGTGAAGACTATTAGACTATTAGACACATACCTATAGCTATAATTTCAACCTACAAAGTCACGTATATTATTATTGCATCTAGCATTATTTCTATAACACTTTCTGGGATGTAATGTGATCAAAACAGACAAATGTAGCCTTTATGACAATCAACCAACCATCAAACCTGCCACTATAGGCTTCCTAAAAATTATTCTTTAGAAATACATCTTGTGAACATGAAGAATCTTCATGAAGAAGGTTGATATATCCTCCACATAATGTATCTGTTCAATTAAGAAGTCTTAAATTAAAAACAGAACTGTTACATTATGCAAACTTTGAAAAGGTTCTTCACACCTACATCTTTTTCATGCCCTGTTCTTTGGGCAAAGCCTCCATTAAAGGGTTTTTCTATGGCATAACATCATGTAAAGAACTGTTTGGGGCTTTTTAATATGTTAATAAGAGTGTTACCTAAAACAAAAACAACCAACATCAAAAAAAGTAAAGCATAACTTTTATTTTCAAATATAGACATACAAAGCCTGATTAAATAATATTTCAACACATTTTCACCTCTAGACATAATGTCCCAAAGAACAAAAAATAAATTAGAACTTCAATGATTTACACAACGTCCTGAAAGGCCGCTGGTGGTGTCTAAGGCACTCAGGTATTTAGAAGTTTGCTGAGATGTTCGAGGCATTTCAGTAAATACACATTCATGCCCTCAGTTTTCTTCTGCTCTGCATCTGTTAATAAATGAACACAAACTTGCATAAATAACACAATTACCTCAAATGAATGCAGCCAAACATACCTGAGGAACCAAACAGCCTCTGTAGGGATAGGGTATTTATAAAACGTTTACTCTATTGAATAAAAGAAAGTACCTTTCTTGGCCAGTGCATGAGCCTCGTCCACTTTCAGCCTGATTGAAGGACACTTCAAAGTCGCTTTTGCCTTTTATGAGGAAAATCAGAGGCAGTATAGAATAAAACATATGCACTATATAGCGCGCCTCAATGTTTCAATTTCTATGGAATTTTAGGTAAAAGCCCAACTTTTTTTTATTACTAAAATTGCCACCTTCCCTTTGTTTACACAGACCACCACCACAATAATATCTGCTGATCTCTTTTCACTGATGAATGGGGGTAGAAGTGGGACTGACACTCACAGAGTGCACCTGTACAGTGGGTATTTCTGATAAAATGGCCAATGGGTATAGCTACAAGTTAGCTGGATTTAACTTTAAAGGATTAAAGGAGATTTACACACAGAACAGGCCCATCTGTTGTAGAATAATCTGCAGTGTTATCACTGATATGGAGGCAGATACCTTCTGGTTGTTGTGTAGCAGAGCCCACAGAGCTGAGGCTCCTACTGAACGGATCTCTGCTGAGCTGCTATCCAGGCATGACACCAGCAGCCCTATCGCCTTGTCTGAGTGGAAATATAGACAGATCAGCATGAACATTTCACTACTTTCGTTAGAAAACAAAAAGCAACTAGAGGTGAAAGAGGAAACTTCAATGTAGGCTAAATTAAAGTTTTGTACCACATCATCTTGATGATTTCTAATGGTCCATTTATCAAGAAATGAAGTGCAGACTGGAATTTCTGAATTGTTAATGTAATGTAATGTCAGGACTTAGGCATTACAAAGTGACTGCATTCAAATCCTCACAATATTTATTAGAAGTAATTTAAAGTAGCTGAATGCATTCATTAGAAAGGGTGACTACAAACATTCAGACATATATTTAAACGTTTTTTGCGGCCCTTTATTTTCTGGAAGCTCCTACCACATGCAAGCACTCTGGCTTTGTTGGCTGAGCAGAAGCAGATGTTGTGGAGGATGAGGAGGGCAGTGGGTGTGCTTTCTCCCAGCATGCTCTTTGCCAAGTCAACCAGCAGCTCTACAGCTCCACGTAGCTTCACTATCATCACCTGACCGTCCTCCCCGAAAGAGATGCTCAGAAGCAGCTGGAGCCACTGAGACAGAGTGACCACCGCAGGACCGCTGCCTTTACTGCCCTGCCTAGGCATGGGAACGGACAGAAAATGCTGCAGGAAGTTACTCTAAAAGAGTGACAAAAAAAAAAAGAAAAAGAAAGAAAATGTTTATTAATATTAATATTTTACAATCAAGAGCAAGCCAAACTAAATATCTAAGGTTTAAATTCCCATTTAAGGCATTTATTAGATGCTCTTATCCAAAGCGACCTACAAAAGTGCTTCGCTGTTTACTAGTTTGTGTAGGCTAGAATGCCAAAAGACACCACAAACTAGAGCTAAACCTCAAGCTAGATGCTGCCAAATCCAACAGTCAGTGTGGATACCTGAACTACGATTGTAAGTGTTAACAAGTGCAGGATAATGATTTAGGTACTCTTAAAAGAGATGGGTTTTCAGTCCGTGTTTCAAGACTGCAAGTGACTCTGCCGTTTGTCCCACATGCTCAGACATAAAAAGCCTGGATGCTTGTCTTCTATGCGTCTTAAAAGATGGTGGGTCGGGCCAAGCCGTACTTGAATCTGAGTTTTGATCATTGCCATCAAGAACGGATGGGGTTGATCCATTCCTGGCTTTGTAGGCCAGCGTATAGTGTTTTGAATCTGATATGAGCAGCTTTAGCAAGCCAGTGAAGAGAACCAGCAGAGGAGTTCCATGGCTGAACTGAAACATTAAAGACAAGTCATTCTGCCACATTCTAGACTAAATAAGACCAGCTACTCCAAAGTACTCTCTAATATTCTAATCATCTGTAGCTGTGGTGCACATGATTCTACTTTTAGACATTTTAAGCAGTAACAGATGTGGGGATCTCCCAACTTTTTCCTTTCACACTGTTAAAAGTTGAAGTTCCTTAAGGGACCTAGAGGGGTTCTTCAATTTTAAACTGTGAAGGAACCTCTTATGGTGTTTTGAGGAACCTTTTAGGAACCTTTCTCTTCTAAATACCTTTTCTAGAATGTTCCTCAAAGCACCTCAAAAGAGGTTCTAACAGTTTCACATTGAAGAACCACCAAAGGTTTAACAGTGTACCTTTCTATTAATTCCTTCTTACAATTACACCCCCCTCCCTCTACAAAAGTTAAGCAGTGTGTTCTTCTGTAACAGAGGTGTGTCTCTGTCAATGTCATATTTACACTTACAATAACATGCCATTTGACCAGGGGTGCCCAAACACTTCCATGTAACCATACAAACATTTAGACAACATACAATTTAGTGCATTCTTACAGATCTAGTGGAGACCAAGTTAGCACCTCACTGTTTATTCACCTATACAGAAACCTATAGAAAGAGAAACAATCCCATGTACAACCATTTAGTTCAGAAGACAGAACCTAATCCGCATGATGGATGGAATAGCATCTGAGCTAATGCTAACAGCAGTCTTCTGCGTGCTTTGGAAGGTGCAAACTGATTTGCATCAAAATCTCACAACAGCTAATCCACCCTTTAAACCGAAGCAAGTAAAGATGTGGCAACCCGCCATGCGGCAGCCACTGTAGAGCATTTAGCCAAGCAGGGCTCTGGAGGGACTGAGGGGAAAACATCCAAACCAGTCAAGACAAGTTTGCTTCTTTAGCTGTGCACTTGAGCTAATGTAGGTAAATACATTTTTAATAGACTTGCTTATGCGGTTTCTGACACTGTATGACTCTCCAATACACATGGGCACGATCCAGACTTTTTTCTAGCAGCCTGTTACCTAACTTTATCAATGTTGATTGTCATGACTGAGGAAATTTGATTATTTGTTGTTTTAATGGGATCTAGAATGTTTATCTGTTCTGTACCTTCTGCAGCAGACCCCTGCAGTCTCTGGAGATGGTAACATTGGTCAGCAGAGAGAAGGCCAGGCTGTGAATGTGGCTGTTGTCGGGGGGAACCTGAGCTGCCAGCTTCATCACCCCATGCATCAGGGAGTTGGTCACAGGAACTCTGGGTAAAGGAGCGTGACCTGAACTACAGCCACTACCACACACTGCCCTGCACGCTGAGAGAGAGAGAAAGCAAAATATGTCAATTAAACAGGTGTCCAAATTTTTGCATACTGTGTTTATATAACATGGAAATATTGAGCTTTTAATAATTTATTTGAATATCTTTAATAGAAATAAACAAGAACTTTACAAAATTATGCATATAAATGCATATATAAATGTAAATATATACTTTTGGCACATCTAATATTAGGTTAACTAAACCTGAAGTTGCACCTTGACCTGATTTTTTTGGTAGCTATCACCATCAGCCAGAATTGCTAGAATTCAGTAAAATGTGTTGCTCTGCTGGCATTGACATGACTTTTAAGCACTGTCCACAGAGTTGTGATTGATGTGGTAAAGTTAGCTTTAACATTCATCAACCATCTTTGATGTGTGTTTGGAGTTCTGTTGGAACACCCAACTGTGTCCAGGTTTTAGCTGATGGCTTGAGGTTATGCTGAAGAATTCTGAGGTCATCATTATTATTCTTCATTCACTTTGTGCAAAGTACCAGTTCCACTGGCAGCAAAACAGCCCCAGAGCATGGTGCTCCCACCACCATGCTTAACAGCAAGTAGAGTGTTCTTGGGATTGAATAATTGTCATTATGGCCAAACAACTCAATCTTTGTCTCATCTGAGACATAAGCTTTCCTCCAGAAGCCTACTGTTTGTCCATGTGGTCAGCTGCACACATAGTCTAGCTTTTGGAGGATGGTAGCCTCTCGGTCCATGGCAATGTACAACCTGCTTGACTGCAGAGAATGATGCTGATGTCCTAACCAGTTTCCTCTGAGCTGAGGGGGACAGTTTGGATCTTCTTCCAGACCCTGGCAAAGAGGCTACATTTCCCCAAACTTAAAAGTAACTGTTGAACTGATGATCTTGGAATCTGCAGTTGTTTAGAAATGGCTCCAAGAGACTGCTCCACAGTTCAACGCTGGGGTCGTTTATGCCCCTCTAGCCCATGCCCTACATTAGGCACAGTGTCAATGGGCTCATGTTTCTATTCTGTTCTATTGGCAGTACTTCTCTATAGAATGTGGTGTGTATAACAAGTGGTGTGTGTGCATTCACACATCGTGTCAGCAATGGGTGCAACCTACAGTAGCTGAGTGCATTTATAGAAGGGGTATCCCCAGACATGTGGGCATATAGTGTATGTTATACACTTATTCTGCCCCAAGCAGAAACAGAACAGTCCAGAGACCATCACAATTATGATCAATATTGCATGAGTACATAATCTTATGATCACACCAGTGTCATCTAAAATGTGAATTGCTACATGCCATATCTTGTTTTTAGCAAACCTGTATCTCTATTTTTGTCCATTATTTTTTCCATGGTTTGAACCCTGTAGCTGCTCGGTGCACTGTGTAAATAATTCTGGATGAACGGACCAATAGAAATTCTGTAAACTTTTATTTTACATTGACTTCCATCCAAAGTTAAGACTGTGACGATATAAACAGTAATTGTGCATTAAGATGGGCTGAAGTGTATCTAGGTAGAGGATATGACTACACTTACAACATCAACTATATATTTGCATTTAAATACTGGCAATTGACGCTGCCAGACTACAGCTCCCCAAGTAGCCAAGTAGCAGAGTCACAGTATGAACCACACTTCTTGTACAGCCGGCAGGTTCGCTGGTTTTCTTCAGCATCAAACCAGGTCATTGCCTAGCAACAGTGTTCAGCAGAACGACACCGCTGATACAGTGAAAGTCCTTGCTGTCATCAGAAAGAACAGCATGAATAGAACACGTCTCAACCAGTGAGACTGTATGGTCAGAACTATCAAATTAATATTTCTATCTAAATATGAACACTGTGTGGACATTTCATTACAATGACCCAAAACAAACTGCTCAGTGATTAATACAGAATGTCAGGATCTGGTCAAATTGTCTATTCAGAGGAGAACAGTTTATATACTGATCTAAAACCTGTCAGTTTATCAGGTGTGTGTGTGTGTGTGTGTATGAAGTTTGGAAACTGGATAATAAAACCGATGGCATCATAAGTGCACACCCCCGCACGCACTATAAATACAGAAACAGAAATCTTCCATGACAGCCGCTTTGCTGTGTGTGACGTACATGCAGCTCAGATTATTATAAAAGCCTGATTATATCACTGTGAGAAAAAATAAGTTCTGATGAAACTACTGAGTAGGTGCACAGGAAGAGGGAAGATCATGATAATGATCAACATTATGAACGGTAGTGGGTAGAAAAACCTGAAGGATGTGAATTGTGCAGTCTATATAATAATAATAATAATAATAATAATAGCAAGGAAAAAAATTGCAAACAAAGATTACAACATTCTGTGCAGCCTAAAGCTTCATATTACAGCCAAACAGGAGTGGGGAAAATCAAACGTCCACATGAGTCAACTTGGGTAGCCCTGGTTTAAAGTGATGACATTAAAGTATAGTTATGTAGTGTATGAATTTCTTAATTACATATCATTTTCGTACTTTTATTCCCAAACCAAACTGGACTTTCGATTGAGTTTTTTTCCCCATACAACACAACTCACTTCTTAGAGCTCGAAAAAATATGCAGAACATTAATGATGAGGAAAATATTCAAAATATTGCAACTTTTATTTCCTTATTTTTTTATAAATATGAACTCTTGAAATGTTACATCCTGAATCTTCCAAAGTCAGAAAGTGAATCAAGGGATTCACCAAGCTGAAAATTCAATATATACCCGGAATTAAAAATTAATGCCCCCAAGAAATTGGAATTAATTAAGTGTCCATAAACAAGTGTCACTTCTTTTACTGAGAATATTCCATTGATTACTGAAACAATTAATTTATTATTTGACATATGATTCATTCAGTTACCAAATAACTGAATGTAGCTAAAAGCTTTTACATTTAGTTTGAAGTTGTTATATGCATTTGCTAACTTCCAATAAAGATGAATGTCAAATTTTAAAACCAAGGATGTGTAAGTATACAGCTCTGGGTCCTGATTGAAGGAATTATTACTGAAATTTGTAACAGCAGCAGTAAAACTGTATTTCACACTTTTATGGTTAAACTTTGTTTAAAGTTAAACGTTCATCCAAATAGCACAAGAAACACATGTGATGACCTCACCAACTAATCGACTATAAAATTAGTTGCCACCTAAATTGCTCATTGAATTTATTAGACCAAGTCAATTAGTTGTTGTACCCTTAGATGCCAAACTGCTCGCCACATATACAGCTGAGAACGCTTCACTGAGGATTTCATTACCACAAAACCTCTTAGCAGAGGGAAAACTGACAATAACGATCAACACCATGACAGGCAGTGGGTGGGAAACTAAAGGATGTGCATCCTTTCTTCTAAATATAACAATATTAGTAACTAATCTGAAAGAATAAATATGGGTTTTGTGGTGGAGGTGACGTTGTTCAGCCCGAGGGCCAAACTAAATAACATCACACGCTCAGCTTTTAGCAGTTCCTGCTGGTGTTAACGTCTTAAAGAAGTGCCGTTACTGACAGCCCAACACTGTGGCACAGCACGAAGATAAAAATCACTCTGCACTCCACCCACACGCTGCTGAACAAAAAAAAAAGGGAGAAAGAAAAAGAAAGAAAGAAAGAAAGAAAGAAAGAAAGAAAGAACAGCATTTCACTGTTCTGGTGAAGAGCAGCAGCAGTACAGGTGTGAAGCCGCATCCTGTTTTAGCGCAGTGTTCCATTAGCTCACACACTTATTCACACACACAATGGCCTTTGCAATCTCAGCTATGAAAGCATGCAGATGTTTCTTGGGCAAAGTCAAACAAGCTTCTTATATACAGTTGTATGCAAACACGTGCACCATTTTCTACTGTTGTGTTGATGTTTGCGGTGTAAATAAGTGAACAAATCCTCTCCATGTAACAGATTTATGGTACGATTTACTGACTTTAACATCTTAAAAAAATGAAAATGTGAGAATCTTTGTACATTTTATAAACTTAGTTTTTGTCTTATTTACAAATGCCACAGTGCAAGGTGTCAGCATTGTTATGCCTTAAGCAAGGCCCTTCACCCTCTCTGCTCCCCGGGCGTGGAGTTGGCTGCCCACCGCTCTGGGTGTGGGTGTGTTCACCCCCCCTAGTTTACTAGTGTGTGTTTACTACCACAAATGGGTCAAATGCAGGAGACACATTTCACTGTACTGACAAATACATGCACCACCACCTTTTACCATGCACTTTGACTGATTGACTGACTCAAACAGAAACAAATAGTCACTTGTACAACCGCTACTACTAATCAATGCTCAGCACAGATCCTAATAAAAAAAAAAATAATAATAAATGAAGTGCTGTTTGGTCAAATTCATCCAGCATCCAAATGTGCATGAAGCCCCAGTGCTTCACATAAACTGCAATTTTAAATCTTGACAGAATGATCTCTCCTCAATCTGCATCTCTGTTTAATCTGATTGTCTGTGCCAGGAATTGTCCATTGTAAAAGTCTGGAGACTGATTTGTGTATTACAGTTCTGAATTCCTTCTCACGTGATTCCTCCTAACTTTTAATCCAACTGCAGCTGTGATGTTCACCATAAGGCTCAAGCCAAATGGATCAGAATGAGCTTTTGAGTGGGTAAGCATATCAGAAGGTTGAATATGTTTGAGAAGATCCTAGAAAGATCATTAAATCCACTGCAGTTACCATGAACTTTACTATTAGGTTCTTCCACATTTATATATTTTTTTGTAAATGGAGTTTTGTTACAAATCACTAATGTCACAAGCAAAGGAGGAAGGGGAGAAGCAGCATGATATTTTACAAACTGCTGTTCAGCCTTGTTTAGTAGGCGTCCAAAAAGTTTTAGTTTTTAAAATTGTATTTTATTTGAAAAAAAAAAACTGCTGTTTTTTTGTTTTAAAAGCCAAAACCTTCCCTAATGTAAAATGTTTCTGCAGTGTGCTCCACAAATATCAGGGCATGACTGACATATGGTATGGAAAATGACTGTATATAAACTCACTGCTTCAGGTCAGCCAATTAAACAGAAGCCCTACAGAACTCACACACAGACAGACACCCCCAGACACGGACACTGCCCCTATTGTAGCCTGAAAGCTTGCGTCACCCCTCTGTATCAAATATGTCATCAGTACAAACAATAGCTCTACAGTACTAAGCTGTGACTCAGTAGGGTTACAGTAGAAGCAGATATACACCTCCTACATCTACATTATCACCACTGTCTTTCACACACTCATTCTCCACCCCTCCAGCAATCAGGGACCCCAGCACTGCTCAGCTTCTGAATGATGCCCTGACTCTGCTCTGTTCCTCCCATGTTCTGATATGAAAATGTTATGACAGATGTTGGCTTACAATTTCAATAACCCAAACATATTACTGCAGTTTCCATGATGCACAACCTGTCACAACATTTATTTTTAACCATTGCAAGCTAGAATTTTCAAAGACTAACCAGTGACAGCACATTTAAAAGCACCATCAAACACTTAACATGCAACTGATCTTTGATTCAACATTTCACACTGAATAAATCCATTTCTACAGGACTGGTTATGCTCGCTAGTAAGCAATCTAGAAATGCTGAGAACATCCCCAATATGTTCAGAAAAATGTGCTGTGATATATTGTGATGATATTTATCATAATAACAATAAACATCTTCATTTTATTTTGACTTCATTTCTATTTTAAGTTTTAATTGTATGCTTTGGCACTTGACTGACTGATATGGCTATCAGTATATGTTTACACTTTCTCAACTCTTAGCCTTAAATATCAAATCCTACTCAAATACTGTAGCACTGTGACCATAACACGTCCAAAGGGGTCTTCTAGGTTTAGAATGCTGGGATATAACTAATCAATCAGCTTGGTTTTGGCTATGTTTTTTGAACCCCAACAGAGACAATGAATACTGGCAAAGTGGGGCTCATTTTGAGGTCTGCTAGCCAAACAGGAAGTGAATAATTCTTGGTTTGCAGGTTTTTCATAGAGTCTCAGAAATCAGTGAATTGAACACTTTAAAGCACTTCTGTTTTTTTGGTTTAGTTCCTTTGTCATATCAAGTGATTAGTAGATCAGTAGAATCTGGTGAGCTTCTGTGTGTTTGGACTGGCGGTGGATAAACCTTCCTTTGCTGCTCCAGTCAAAAACATATAACCTGTTTTCTATTTTTCACCATAACTAATTACTTCTATTCCAGTATGTCAGTGAGGGAAGCATACTACTTTCTTCTCAGTTCAGTTTTTAGTTCCTAATTTCTCTTCTTGGTTTAATCTCATTCTGTTAAATTGGTTCAGCTCCTGGATTGCAAATTGGAGCTGTTTTATTTTACACCACAAAGATCCAGAAACAGAAAAACAGAGTCTAACACACGTCAGTTCCTGTGCTGATAGGCGCTGGATGGACTGAGAAGTTCCACTGCCGTTATAGAAGTTACTCAGAACTCAAGTAGTTTTTTTTTCCTCTTATCTATTTTTTCTTTTACTCAAGCCAGTTTTTGTAAAGACATTGTCACTGCAGTTGCGATTTCACTGAGGAAACAACACGCTCACAGAAGGTTTCAGATACCCTCCACACTTCTGGTATTATGTTAGATCAATCACTTCAGTTTTGAGACCCCCCCCCCTTTTTTTTGTTTTTTTCTCTGCCCTTCTTTTTCCCCCAGTTTCGGTTTCTCACCTGTGCTGCAGTTGGCTGTGTATGCACAAAGCAGTTCCAGGGCAGCAATCATTAACAGGTCGTGCAGCAGGAGCCATGGCCATAGAGCCAACAGAGCGGCGGCTAGCCTCAGATCCGTCGCTACGTCCTAAGAAAACAGGAGCAATTTAAACAACATAAATCCCAAAGCTCTACAAATCATGCATTTAAAAAAAATCACCCGGTGGCCTTTTGCAAAGTGATAAATTATGAATTAAAACCAGTGTGTTTCTGATTGGGTACAGGCCATGATTTCTGCTGTTGAACATGGCATTTCTGCTGTTGAACATTCTTTCTACTACTACTGCTGTCGTGACACCTCACTGATGTCGCATGTATGTCACATGTAACTAAGGTGATCTAAAAAGTTTTGTTCTAAAAAACAAAAACAAAAACAGTGCATCCAACAAGAACAAAAGCCTTGTCCATCTTTTATACAGCAGTAAAAATATGAAAGCACTGATTTACTCTGTGCAGTGTGAGCATGCATGCACCGTAACTCCCACCAGTAAACACATTCAACAAGTATACCTCTTTCTGTCTTTTTTTTTTAGGACATTTCTTGTTATCATTAATGAGCACAAGTGCCCAGAGCAGTGGGCACCCGTTTCTGCGGCACCTGGGGAGCTGAGAGGGTGAAGGCCCTTGCTCAAAGGCACAACAGCGGCAGCTTGCTGAGTCCGGGTATCAAACCCACAACCCTGTCATCAATAGCCCGGTGCTCTAACTGCTGAGGCACCACTGCCCCAGTGGTTTAAAAATGAAATGATACATAACTGCTAAATGTATATATGTATTTAATGTAATAATATATTAACCTTGGTAAACAACTTCTTGGACTTTGGTAAACAACTCCTATACTAAGTTAAGATACAGAAGACTACATGAGCCTCACAGCAGCCCAGAGCACACAAAGGCCATGACCAGAGAGTGTTTTTAAAGGTAAAATATTGAGTTTGATATAGAGTTTCATACTTTGCATTCTTTATTTTGGTACAGGCAGTTCCTTAACACCTCAAGGACCATCCGAAGTTCCTTCAAGCTGTTCTCCTCCTGTTTACAAACACACAGAAAGCCAAAGAAATACAGAATAATTCAGGGAGATTAGTGGCAAGTGATATGGGCCAGAAAATGAAATTATACCACAACAGATTTTCAGGATCAGAAACAACAGCATTCGCTACATTTATATTTATAACAACGTCTACATGCATAGAAAGTGGAGTAGGATAAGTACTCGATCAGTGATGATGATGATAATTTTAGAGAAATGTAAATTCAGATAACTAATTGGCAATTTTCTAATTTAAAATGGTCAGAAATGAGTCTCCTCACATTAAAGGTAAGTGTTCATTACAGTATAAATCATGCTGCTTATAAATTACACTGCTTTATTTGCAGATATTGAAAATTCCATGGACGCTGCATTTCACCCAACATTTCATCAGTTGTGTTCATGAGCAATATCACTAACTAAGTAACCTAATTCTACTTGAACTTCTATAAACAGCTGTTTAATCTCCTCACTGGACATTTACTTTACTATTCCAATTATTACTGGATGGTAAAGTTTAGTTTACTGGACCAGGTAGTTCTCTAAAATGATCTGCATATGGAGAACTAAGATGGCACACAGTCAATAAATTAGCTGTACTGAAAACGTAAACAGAAGCTCTAACTGAAAAGAAGAAGCTACAGTTACAAGAAAAGGGATATAAAACAGTTTTGGTAAGAAAATACAAAGAAGAGTTCGGAGGAATGATTTAAGCCACAGATTTAACCCTTGCATACTGATAATTATAGTTGTCCTGTTTATGGACCATATAGACCCATCTACTTCAATTCTACAGGGCAGGGCAGTTAGCTAATATTTAATTGTCTCAATTATTTGTAGAATAACATATAATTTGACATAGAGCTGCTATCTGTCTTAGACTGCAACATTTGGTTTTGGTGCAAAAGCTGCTACTGTTAAGCAATAAGGAGTTTTGTCATGTTTGATGGAGTAGGAATATGAAAGAATATGCTGACACAGCAAAATATATTTTATTGTTAAGATTTTTACCTTTTAGCAAATCTCAGACATTCTGACATTGTCACTGTGTGACATTCTCCTTCAGAAAACCTAATACATGGTTCATGTACAGGTCTACATATAAGCAAGTACTAAGTACTTTGAGGTCAAACTTCTAAAGCATAACAGAACAAATACTATAATAAAGTAGAATTTCTGGGTAGACTGATATTTTGTAATTGAACCTGAAAACTTTCAGTGTGTGCTACACACAGTATTTGTGAAAGTGTGGTAACTTATGACAACCCACATGTGAAATCACACCATTTGAAGTGACAAATCGAGAGGAAAAAAGAGGACATATTTTAACACCTCTTTAACTACCTGTCAGACTTCTTGTCAGCTGCCCATGAAGAAACCTATATCAGAACCTATTGAATTCTTCCAAAATGTAATTGTTCGGCCAACTTCTCTGGTCTTTCTCTGTTCATTCTTTGTCCTGTTACACCATATGTCTAAAAGTTTGTCTACTGAAACGCTCTGGCATTTAGAATGCGATGCTCTGGAGCAGGTCTCTATGCCCAATGTTAAAGGGGGGATGGAGCAGTGATAAAGCCCCCCAAACCCATTACTGGGCGGCAGAACAGTAGAACTGTGTTCTTAAGAGTGATAGAGCTTCATCCAATACCTTTGGATGGCAAAGTGAATCATCCAACTTCAGCACTTGACCTTATTAATGCTCTCATGGGGCTGCATGCCATCTATGTAAAGCTTTCTAAGACAAGTAGGGGTTGTTGCTCTTGCAAAGGGGGACAAACCATGTTAAAGCCTTTGATTTTAGAAGAAACACTGGATGAGCAGGTGTCCACAAACGTTACGCTATACAGTGCACAGTGCTCCATCTAACTCAAGTTCTAGACTCATTTTACAGATGTTCTCAACTTCTACAAAGCTTTGTTATTAGAGCATCTCATACCTTCTTCCTGGGTATAGATTTTCCTGGTTTTAGCGTCTCCAACTGAAGCAGTGAGTAGACCTGCTTCATCTGTTCCACACAGCTGTCAATAAAACCAGCTGGAGAAAGACACAAACAATGAGTCATTTACAGGGTTGTCAATGTTGTGCAGTTCTGATAAGCATCACTTCACTGAAACAGCTGATCTGTTGAAACACAGTTCTTGTTTGCCAACCCATTTGCTCATTACTGCTCATTTTCTGACCACAGAGCTGCTCTCAGCCTAGCAGTGACACTGACATTTGCAAACCCAAGCAACACTGCTGGGCCTCACTCCTTCATACCAGAGATACAAACACACTACCATGCCACGTGTCACTGCTGTGCTGAGAACGGACCACCACCCCAATAACATCTGGTCAGCGGTTGTCCTATGGTGATGAATTACGTTGATGAACTGTGCAGAGAGATGAGTGACAGTCTGTAACTGTACACCTACAAAGCGCATCTGTATGGTAGGTGTTTCTGATAAAGTGGACAATGAGAATATGATCCACATATAAATCCAGTGATATTTGTGCAAGATTTTTTGTGCAAGTCACAAGATTTTCAAATGATTTACATAAATCTGTATTAACTATTACCTTTTAAGGTTAAACATTAACCAATTTATCTCTACCAACTAAATGTAGATGATATGGTACAGATGATTGGTCTAAAGTTAGATATACCATGGATGATCATCAAACAGTTTCCATGTGAGACCCTTTCGCTTAAATGTCTGTTTTGCCAAAGATCGGTAGCCTATGGGACCAAAAGACTAAATTTAAATTAATAAGTAAATTTCTTTCTTCAGATTTAGCTTAAAGATCAAATTTACTAATTTACTTTCAGCTTTGGACATTATTGGGTTCAAATCAAAGTCTACCAAAGTCTAACTTTCAGTTGAACTCTCTTTTAAAATGTTTCTGTTTATTCTGTCTTGCTCTGAAAGGCATGTTCTGGTGTCTATTAATGCTGTTATACAGTGAAGCCGAAGGCAGATGATTCCCCACCTTTGCAGGCGTAGCTTTGTGCACTGGGGCTGCAGGCCAGCAGAGCCATCAGGGCTTTGACAGTGATCTTCTTCAGAGGATCCCGAAACTGGGTCTTCTCATATCTCTGCATAAAACAGAATAAAACCAAAAAGTTATGCTGCTGACTAGAAGAAGAGACATGTGGGTGTGCAGAACCTTAAACAGGTTTAAAGAATCTTCACATTATTTAAGAGAGAAGATAAGCTAAGATCATCCTTTATTATTTAGAGTTCCTTTACCAAGTTACTTATTAATTAATTACATTGTTCTACATACTGATCTCATTTACAGATTTTTTTATGATATACACTCTTTAAAAAGGGTTATTGAGTTATTGGGGTTATTGAGTAAAGGCAGTGGTTTCACGTAGATCTCTGACAACTTAAATAATTATCTGAATTGTAAAAATAGCCCTTTGCCTGGTCAAAGCGTTGGTTAGTGGAAAACAGTATCTGAAAAGGTTTCAGATACCATCACAGATTCAAAGAGCAGTTCTGCAACACTATGCTGTCTTTTGCTAACTCACTGGCTTAGAGTGTAGCTTGTTGTCTATTAAATAAATGTTATTGCTTCTTTTGATGTTTCTACATTGATTTTTGGATGAAACAGCCTGAAGAAGCTGGTGCTTTGCAGAAGAACATGTGTGAGTTTTACCTCCAGCAGCATTTCACACAGTTGCTCAGCTGGTTCTCCATGCAGCACTGCAGATAGAGCATTTCTGGACAATTCAACACATTGTCCTCTTTTCTTTGCTTCCTGGGTAAACAGCACACACAGGAAGTGGAGGCAGGTCGTGTAGAGCGAAGGCTCAGACCCCCATAGCCCTACACACATGCGGACAGTTTCTAAAGAGAAGAAGAAGAAGAACAAACAAAAGTAACAGGTAACAGGTAATGAAGACTTGTATTCCCCCAGTCAGCTTGGTGCCAACTGCATGCCTAAATTGTCAAACATTTGTCTAAAACTATGGAGTTGTGATACCTGATTATGCGGTTTCTAACTCACTGTTATCTAGAAATATGAATATGAAACCTAAGGTCCAGTATACTGAGCCTTTTGGACGAGTGTTGTGCAGATGTTTTTTTGCCATACTGGATTTTCATACTTTCTATATTTTGCCCCCTGAAGTGTCATGCTTCCTTCGTTTTTCAAATGTCACAATGAAGCACCAGAACGCCGAACTTCACATCAAGAGAAAGTCTCATCCGAGGACAAACAACAAACTGTGTAAACTCGCTGGCTCCCACATACCTGCAGGCGACTCAGACTGCAGCCCACCCACCTGCTCCACCAACACCCAACACATCCATCACTTTAAAACAACTCACACACGCACACTGGCCTAGTCCGTCATACACTACAGGGACACAAACACATCCAGATAGAAATAATGAGCCGAGATTTTCTCTCCCCACCCCCTATTTTCTCTCTCTCTAGCTCTGCTTCGCTTTCTCCCTTTCTCTCTTTATCTTTCTCGGCTCCGCTTTCTCCCTTTCTCTTTCTCGGCCTTGCTTTCTCTCTTTCTCTCTCTCTTGGACTCGCTTTCTCGCTCTCTGCCCTGCTTTCTCACTCTCACTTTTTCTCACGCTCTCTCTCTCTGCCCCACTTTCTTTCTCTCTCTCACTCGCTCTCCGCCTCTCATTTTTCCTTTCTCTTACTTGCTGAAATCAGGATATTAATGTTATTTGAGCTTCATTCTGGATTTTAATGTTTCTAGAGCCTCATTCTGAATATTGATACTATTAGAACTTCATTCTGAATATTCTAAACTTATAAACAGTACTGAGTGTTTCTCTCCAGCTTTTGTCACATCCTCCCTCTTTGCGCCACTTCGGTTCTGTTCATCCCTCCTTCATTCTCCTCTTTCATCTCCTCTGCCTCTCTTTGTCTCCCGCCTCCCCTTCCTTCGCCCCTGGAAACGTGTGAAGCGTGTTATCCCAGGCGGATCTTACCTGAGAAGCCGTTCCAGCGTTTCCCTAGAGCGACACAGGCAGATGGGTAGACTGCAGCGGGGCTGCGGAGCAGCAGAATCGCCAGCAGCATCAACACATCTGCCCAGGTGTGCAGTAGTGCATCCTGTGTACACACATCTGAGGACAGGCAAAACACACATAGGCACAGAAAATTATTTTTTTAGCTGGCGAATAAGAGGAAACAAATCTATTCAATTTGCAAACAGAATGTTTTCCTTTAGTAACGCAACCAATGACGTTCAAGTACACTTTCTTTTAATAAAGGTTAAAAGTAAAGTAAAAGTAAAATAGAGCCCTAATATTATGGACCTCTTCACACTTTGAACACCATTTAGGAGAACTGAATATAAACATTTTTGTAGAGATGGCATATCATTTTGAATACCCATACTCATACCCTTTTCATAACCAAATCATACATCCATATGTATACCCATCCATACCCACTGATGGCATGAGTATGAATGTATGAATACATATGGATGGGTATAGATTGGTATAGATTGTCTGATTTTTAAAAAAATATTTGCAAATAATGGTGGAAAATAAGTATTTGGTCAATAACAAAAATTCATCTTAATACTTTGTTATATATCCTTTGTTGGCAATGACAGAGGTCAAACGTTTTCTGTAAGTCTTCACAAGGTTGGCACACACCGTTGCTGGTATGTTGGCCCATTCCTCCATGCAGATCTCCTCTAGAGCAGTGATGTTTTGGGGCTGTCGGCGGGAAACACGGACTTTCAACTCCCTCCAAAAGTTTTCTATGGGGTTGAGATCTGGAGACTGGCTAGGCCACTCCAGGACCTTGAAATGCTTCTTACGAAGCCACTCCTTTGTTGCCCTGGCAGTGTGCTTGGGATCATTGTCATGCTGAAAGACCCAGCCACGTTTCGTCTTCAATGCCCTTGCTAATGGTTTGCACTCAAAATCTCACAATACATGGCCCCATTCATTCTTTTAAGTACACGGACCAGTCGTCCTAGTCCCTTTGCAGAGAAACAGCCCCAAAGCATGATGTTGCCACCCCCATGCTTCACAGTTGGTATGGTGTTCTTTGGATGCAACTCAGCATTCACTCTCCTTCAAACACAACGAGTTGTGTTTGTACCAAACAGTTCTACTGGTTTCATCTGACCATAAGACATTCTCCCAATACTCTTCCGGAACATCCAAATGCTCTCTAGCAAACTTCAGACGCGCCCGGATATGTACTGGCTTAAGCAGGGGAACACGTCTGGCACTGCAAGATCTGAGTCCCTGGCGGCGTAGTGTGTTACTGACGGTAGCCTTTGTAACGTTGGTCCCAGCTTTCTGCAGGTCATTCACTAGGTCCCCCTGTGTGGTTCTGGGAATTTTGCTCACCGTTCTTGTGATCATTTTGACCCTACAGGCTGAGATCTTGCGTGAAGCCCCTGATCGAGGGAGATTAGCAGTGGTCTTGTAGGTCTCCCATTTTCTGATTATTGCTCCCATAGTAGATTTCTTCACACCAAGCTGCTTGCCTATTGCAGATTCAGTCTTCCCAGACTGGTGCAGGTCTACAATTTTGTTTCTGGTGTCCTTCAACAGCTCGTTGGTCTTCACAGTAGTAGAGTTTGGAGTGTGACTGTGACTGAGGTTGTGGGCAGGTGTCTTTTATACTGTTAACGAGTTCAAACAGGTGCCATTAATACAGGTAATGAGTGGAGGACAGAGAAGTTGTTACAGGTCTGTGACAACCAGAAATCTTGCTTGTTTGTAGGTGACCAAATACATTTTCCACCATTATTTGCAAATACATTCTTTAAAAATCAGACAATGTGATTTTCAGAATTTTTTTCTCATTTTGTCTCTCATAGTTGAGGTCTACCTATGATGTCAATTACAGGCCTCTCTCATCTTTTTAAGTGGGAGAACTTGCACAATTGGTGACTGACTAAATACTTTTTTTCCCCACTGTATATATAAAAAGAATAATAAGAAATGTGCAGTATGGGATAGTTACTAATTCTCCTGGGTAGAAACAATGCCCACACTTACCTGTAGTATTTTAGAATGTGTTTTGTTTAAGCACAGTTTAGAGTGCGTAGTATAAATATTCATCTTGTAGTTTTTAATAAATGTTTCAGAGAAAAGCCCAGAGTGGGTGGTTGTTTACCTGTGTGTGTCAGAGGGAGGGTAAGGATGGAGATGAGTGTGTTCAGCAGGGGTGTAAGAAACTCTGCCTGAGAGAAAACTTCCTCACTGTGCACAGCAGTGCATTGCAGCAGCTTACACACACTCCTCACATAACACACACCACCCAGCACCTGGGGGCAGCAGGGAGAGGAAAAAATATGACAAAGTGACATTTATAAAACGTCCTATGGTTACACAACTCACACACACATGCACACACATGCAAGTAGTTGCATACAACATATTTTAGGTATAATAGGTAAAGATATTTTAACATAATCTGTTTAATATTGTACATATTTTGGCCACAATGAGAAGTTACACACCTGGTTTCTGGCCTCCTCTACATTAGCGGGGGGGAGATCGGGATTCTTTAGTTCACTCAGGCAGCGCTCCATCTCCATCACATCCAACACACTGCAACACAAAGCTCAAACTCAACACTAATCACTGCACCTCACAAAAAGTACGTTCTTAAGCAGACATGTTCATACAGTGGTTGTCTAGATCTTCAACAAATGGAGAATCTAAACCTAATGATAACCTAATAATGAATTTCTGAACTGAGAAAGAACAACTAAAATCAATTCAACCTTAAAACAGCTTTAAGATCTTTGTAATGCTCCACTGACTTATAAAAGAGAGAATAGTGTATATATCACTCCCAAATGTAACTTTGGTGAAGCAGGCAGGACAACAGCTCACAAGTACTGTGTAACTCTGCACAACCAAAGTCATTTTTGTCCAATCAAGTTTGAAGTATATTTGTCACATGTATAGTCATACACAGTCCAAATAGCAGTGAAATGCTTCCGCACACACACATGAAACAATACAATCTAATAAAAGGTTATTATTATGAGTATATAACACAGCTTGAGTAAATATGTCAACCTAAAATGATATATACACATATACATACATACACCCACACATACAGAGAGAAATCACAAGAGATAATAATATGATTAAATAACATAACTAAATTAAGAAACAGTAGTGTGCAACATAGACCACTGTTGAGTGTAATGTGCAATGGACGAGTGCAATGTTCAAAAAGTGTAAAGTGACAATGCTGTGCAGCTGAGCAGAAAGTAATAAAGTGAGAAATAATTTAAATAACTCATTGAAAGAAAATGTACAATCATGTCATATTCTCTAAAATATAATTCTGTAAAATCCTGTAAAAAGTAAAAAAGGTGTTAAATCCTGTAATATTCTGTACATTTCTGTAAAAGGTTTAAAATGTGTAAAACCCTCTGATATTTTGTACAATTCAGTAATAAGCTAAAAAAAAATGCAATAAAATTCTTAACATTGTGTAAAATCCTATAAAAAGTCCAAAAACAAAGTCAAAAAAGTCAAAAAAGTCAAAAAAAGTCAAAAAAAAAAGCATAAAACCCTGTAATATTACTCTGCCGCCTCAGTCCACATGCTTCTTTCATTTTCAATGATGTTCTGTTTGGCTCTGGTCTTGACAGCTTGTCAACAAATGTAGTTCTTTGTGGTGGCTCAAAGTGTGAATTACACTTCCCACCTGTAGGGGAAGCACAGGAGCTAAAAATACCATACCTGGCTTTAAACAGGAGAAACAACCTTTAGAAGTCTCGTTGGTAAGCATGCTGCAATTTTACAGCATCTATTTAAAAAGTACTGTTTTTTTGTCCAATTGTGGATAAGAGAACACAAACTAATCAGTGCTTCCATCAACTACTCCAATTTCTGAAGATGACATGACATCCTTGTGACACACCACCAAACTAGAGACTCCCTCACTGTGTGGCTACAGAATTACTTCTCTTTAGAGCAGTTTTGACAGCACTGTCAGCTCAAACAGTTCATAATCGGCAGGCAGAACAGCCAGCAGCACATTTAATCACTGCTGAAATCATTCTGTGGAGGAGTGGAGGAGTTCAAGTATCTTGGGGTCTTGTTCATGAGTCATGGAAAGAGGGATCGTCAGATCGAAGGCAGGTTAGGTGAGACAGCTGCAGTAATGAAATCACTATACTACACCACTAGACCACGGTGCTAAAGCGAGAGCTGATCCAGAAAGCAAAGCTCTCAATTTAGCAGTCAATCTACATCCCTACCTATAGCCAGGAACTCTGGATAATGACTGAAAGGATATAATGCATACCAGTGGGCAAATTGTGGTCCTTCGGGTGGGTGGGCTTACTATTTGTGATGGAACGAGGAGCTCTAATATCCAGGAAAGGCTTAGAGTAGAGCCACTGCTCTTTTGCATGGAGAAGAGTCAGCTAAGGTGGTTTGGGTATCTGATAAGGATTCTTCCTCCTGTTGGAGGTGTGCAAGGCATGACCAACTGAGAGGAGGCCCTGAGAAAGATCCAGGACTAGGATCCAGGATCTAGGAGGAGCTGGTGGAGGTGGCTGGGGACTAAGGCCTGGCTTGGCCTCTTTTTATGCCCCACTATCATCATGGCCTTGAATTGGACTAAGCAAATAAGATGATGTCAGTCTTCCAACTGGTGACCCTTGGGTGGGAACGCCAGCGGAGAAAACTAGCCCAATGGGCTATAATGCTAGATATGCTGCCAATTAGGCCAACAAGTATTTTGTCTTTTTTTAATCCATTCCCATCACTAAAAAAACTGAACTAATGTGTGGGAAATCTGTGTGTTGCCCTTTCTGAGTAGTTAGGATGGTCCTCCCCCTTGCCCCCCCTTGCATAAAAGCGGTCAGTGTAGGCAAAAAGAATTAGCAGTGTTCTCCTGCAAGCACATTGGGCTATAGTGGTGTTAGTGTTGGTGTTTGTGACAGCTCAAAAAGATGTGGAGCTTGACGTGTCCCAAAGCAAACATGCACATTCATCTTCCAAGCACCAGTTGCCACATGTGATAAGGGAGTCGTCATACAACACTGCTAAGTAATTTAGCTCTTCTGTGCGTTCTGCTGCCAGCGTTGATCTCTGGAGATCGCATGCCTATTTCTAAACCTGTTAGCAATAGGTGGGGCTGAAACCTATATATTAGGAAGACTGTTCACATATTTCTGCCTGTATGGTCCACATACACTGTTCATGATATAACATGCATGTTACTGACAGGATGTGGTTATGGTTAAAGGTGGCGGAGGTAAACCAATACAACACTGTGCGTGGGAGAGTGTGGATGGATGACTGTGTGTAATGGAGACATTCTATTCATAGCACATGTTTATATATTTATGTTTCACAATTGTTGACGGTTGAGAGCAGGATACAGCCTAACACAAGCTGTGAAATTGTCTTTAGAAGTTCCTGAATGAATCTCGTAATATAAACAAAGCCACAGCCCAGCGGGCAGACACCAAATACGACACATCTGTATCACAGGATGCACGTTTCTGTGATTTTGAGACATGTAGTGTGAAAAGAACAGTTAGGACTAGAAGTGTCAGACAACACTATGATGCCTTTTATAAAGTGTGTACAGTGCTGTACATTCATTTGGGAGTAAACAGTAGAAGCAGAAATAATGGTAGAAGCAGGATAACTGGCTCTGTATTAATTAGAATAAAGCTGTAAGTTTTAGCTTTATTCTAATACTATCCAAAATGATTCGGGTGTAGCAGTTTGGAATATATCAGGGTTTTTGAATCACAGACAAATGTTACATCTGTATGAAATGTTAGCTTTTAGTCTGAAATCATTTTCTGTTACTGGGTTGCTTATATTAGTGACTTTTATTTTAACATAATCTGTTTGTTATGTAGTGGTTCAGTGGAGTGATTACCACCAAGTCTATGCAGTCTCTACATACAAAATAAATAACTAAATAAAAATACAGCATGTAAAACCCTGTAAATTCATTTACAGTAAATTGATGGTAGGGATGTAGATTGACTGCTAAATTCATTAGGCTTGTGGCAATTACTCAATTACTCCTAACTGAAAATAGGATCATTTAATGGTTCCCTTCTCTGAGTCATCATCATCATCATCATCATCATCAAGATTTCACTCCTTGTGAAATCTCAATAGCGTGCACACACACATGCATGTTTTCTAACCTGACCACATCCTGCAGAATGTGCTTCTGTCTGAGGGCGGTGAGAGTAAATTCAGGCAGCACCGCCACCAAGTTGGCCAGAAGACCGCACAGGGCTGACAGCAGGTGAGGGGTTACAATAGCAACGCAGACGGAAGTTTCCGCACAGTCCTGAGAGAGGGAGGAGTCTGTGCTTTCAGCATCACTCTGACCTACAACACACAAATGAATTTGATGAGAGTGTAAGACACAGTGGCATGCAACAAACTGGGCTCCCCTGGTCAAACTGTATTTTACATTGAATAGTTCAGTGGGCAGAAGATAAACTGATCTCCAGAGAGTTAAAGATGAAACTTTTTTAACAATATATGCAAGATTAGTGTATCAGTTTTGTTTTATACAATTTTAGAGTGAAAACATGAAAGAAGAATCATGGCAATGTTCAAGCATTTCAAGAAATTTGAGCTCTTAAAGAACTTTTAATATTGGCTTGGATCTTAATTAGCTTGTTCGGCCTATGGCTTGTTCACGGTCATCTTTAGAAAAGGCCATGTCATACAAATGTCAAAGCTTTATAAATACGCCGATTGCTCAAAGCTTGTCCAAACAATCAGCAGCCATGGGCTCCTCTAAGCAGCTGCCTAGCACTCTGAAGGTTAACATTGTTGATGCCCATTAAGCAGGAGAAGGTCACAAGAAGAAGACGTTTTAGTCAAGATTTAATGACACACCAGCAATATCTGGAAGCAAACATCCCACTCTCTGTAAGATGGAAAGACAATGGCTTCTACAGCAGAATAGTGATACAAAACATGTCTCAAAATACACAAAAATATCATTAAGGAGGTGCAAGTTAAAAGTTTTCCCCATACCTAAAAAATGATTCCTTCAACCTGGACTTCATAATCATAATTCTCAACAGTAGACAGTCTCCAATCTCTCTTTATCTTGTAACATCAAACAGGCTGTTTCTGCTATTGTGCCTTTAAGCCTTCCTAAAAGCCTTCCCATATATATATTCAGATATTATTTAGCATTGTGTTTACAATCTTTTAGAAAGCTAATCTAAAAGAAAAGAATTCCAGTAGAATTAGTTCATGTGTAAATGTTGCTGGAGTGTGTAAATCCTTGCCTTGAGCAGTGAGTCTGTTGAACGGTGTGTCCTGTGCTGCCCCAGTGGAGCACAGGGCAGGAGAATGGGTCTCACTGGAGCCTCCTGGCAGGAGCTGAAAGAGGAGAAAACCACAAAAATAAAGGACGACTTAATTATGAACAGAAAAGAAGTGGCAGGCAGAGTGGCAGACAATTATGTCGTAGTGTTGTGAATATATATTAGAGTGTCACAGTTTAAAAACATCAAGTAAATATTCATAAGGTAAGGTATAGCCATATTTTAAATTTAATTTGTCCTTCGAGCTCATAATGTTTGTGTGGGTGTTTGTCACTGTGCCTTTAAGACTGACAGATGTAAATTAGCTCTGTTATCTGTTTTCTGTTGTATGGATGGGAAATTCAAAAATCTTAACATGCTAAATCTCACTCTAATTTTACAAAATGAGAAAAGATATCTGGGTGGGGGGGTAGTATATAGAAAACAACAACAATGCACGCAGATTTCACATGGGTAATACATGAAATAGAAAACTGTCTGACACATAAACAGGTATAATGATGTACATTAAAAAACATGCTTGAAGACAGATTGGTTGATTGGTTATTGACTTACCAGTGTGGTAGAAGTAGAAACGGATCCTGAACTGTGGGTGTGATGGAGTTGTTGGGATGTTGGACCTCTGAAGTGTCTCAGAGAGTCGTTCACATCTATAAGAGAAACACACACATACACAGAGAACATGTTATGATGTATTTGTGTCACTTCTAGTGCAAATGTGTGCAAAAGTGCACAATGCAGAGAAGCGATTCTTCTACAGTTCTTAAGTAGCCACTTTACATGCAATCCTGTGATATTTCATGCTAAGTATTGTTTGGGTTTGTTCTGTTGGTGTCTGTACCTGGCTGAGGGTGTGTTGGAGGAGGGCTGAGTGTGAAAGCATGTCGGCCATTGTAACAGCTCTGCAGTGTCTCGGCCACATAATCAAAAAAGTGGCAGTGATAGAGAAGAGCCTGTAGGGCGGGGAGGCCCACCAGAGACACACCGGACCCTTCATCATGCACACACGGACTCTGTGAATGTGTGTGGGACAGAGAGAACAGAAACAAAAAGAGAAAAACAAAATCTCAACTTTTTGTCTGATATTATAACCAATTGTTCACAAGGTTATGATGTAATAATACATACAGCAGGATATTTACATATAAAGATAATTAATAGAAAAATAATAGACACAAAACAACTTTTCTTTTTAGTTTGTGCATGATGTGACATTCTTGACTGATCTAGTAAATAGAACTATTGAATTGGAACAGGATTAAAACAGCCAGGATTCAGTAAAATATCCCCTTATGGGCCCAATCCTAAAACTCTGGAGCTGGATTTTTTTTTATTTATTATCTTTTTGTAAAGGTTCCATCATCTATCTGTCCTTCTTTCTTTGAAAGCCTCTGTATGGTCTTTTTCGTGAAGTCAGTTTTAATTGTTTGTCCTTATTTTTCTTTTAATTCTAGGCCCTTGACTAACAGTCAAAGTAACAGTAACATACCTGCCACGAGCAGTCTTTGGCCTCCTCTGCATTGGCAGGCATTGGCATCACCAGCAGGTTTTGCAGCAGAAATGCTGCCTAAGGAAACAAAAACAAAACGTCAGCAATACTGCCATCTTGCTGCACAAAACCCTCAGTGCATGCAAAAAACCTGGAGCTAGCAACAGGCAGAAATTTCAATGCCAGCAGTAGTAGCGTTCAGGCCAAACGCTTACAAACACCTCAGCCTTCAAAAGACAAATGTTATTTTCCACAATTTATATTTCATGTCAATTTCATGTCAATGTACTTCTCCACAAAACATAATTTCAAAAGTCCGAAAGGCAGATTTTACTTTATACATAACTAACATACACTGTTAGTATGTGATAGTTTGGCCTTTAAACTTTAAACTATTTAACTTCAATCTAATAATTCTTATACCTGTGGAATTTTAGCTCATTCCTCCCCAATTCAGTCCTTGCTTAAACACACTTTTTATAGTTCAACTCACAAATGTGCTATGGGATTCAAGGCGTCTCCAATACCATTTGGTCACAACTTTGGTGGGAAGATTTGGTTTAATTCAGACTTCAACTGCCGTGAAAATTGTTAATGTGAACATCTGAGCCAATGAAAATCTGATATAGTAAATTTAATATATAATACAGCTGAACTAAGTCTATAATAAATCAATATTTTTAAATATCTGACGTAAACAGAGAAGATGCCCTAACTGGCTTGCCAAAACAAAAGTATGATGCTATGGCAAAGGTTTACAAAGGCATGGCCATAAAAGGCTAAAGACTTCTGAACATATTTCACAGGTTTACACATTACGTCAGTTGAATATAGTAATATATTATAATTAAATATATAACTATAAGTTACTGTGGATAGTCATGCGAGTAAAAAAATAAAAATAAAAATAAATCAATAAATAAATAATAATAAAAAAAGCTATTTCTATCTTGTACAGTTTTAAAACAACAAAAAAGGATAAAGGCCCAAAGGTTTAGGTATCCTGCATGGTCAGTACTTAGTAACCCTCCCACAGCTTGTAAATGTTTTTTTGTAGAAGTCTTTCCATTCTTGTTTGGGGATTTTCGCAGGACATTCTTCCTGCAAAAGGCATCTGTGTTCTGTGAGGTTTTGTGGTCATCCTGCAGGCACTGCTCTGTTGAGTTCTATCTACAGATTTTCAGGGCCATGGAACAACCTTCAGGTAGCCCACTTTAATGATTCTAAACCTTCCTTAAAATCCACTCTCTTTTCATTGTCAGCTTTTTACAGACAGTGCAATGTTAGCATCCAGAATTGTCTGATACTTAACTTTATCTATTCTTTTCTCTACCAGTGAAACATCCCCCATTTTACTGGCTGCAAAACAAGCCCAACACATGCTCAACAAACCCATGTGCTGAACAGTTGGAGAGGTGTTTTTTCTATGACGTTTTGTCCAAATATACCTACAATCATTGCTGCCAAAAACGTCTGGCTCATCTTCAACTTTACACCTTTCAGAAATAAGCTCATCTTTTACCATCCTAACTGTTTACAATAACAACAATTCTGACCAGGGGTACTGTATGAACACAGTTGCATGTGTATAGAGTGTATAAGTGGTGTGTGTGGAGTGCATAGCATGTGTATTCAGTGTGTGTATATTGACTGTAGTATATTTAGAGTGTATGTATGCAGTGTGTCTATGGAGTTGATGTGTATAGGTGAGTTTGTAGGTGGAGTGTGTGTGTATAGAATGAGTGTGCATGGAGCGTATGTGTGGAGAGTTTGTGAATTGTATATGTGTAGTGTCTTTGTATGTATATTTGGGGTGGGTGTATGTAGAGTATGTGTGTGGGTGCAGTGTGTGGGTGCAGTGTGTGGGCGTGGAGGGTGTATTGCTGACCCACCTCTCTGCGCACCATGCTGCACTCCTGTCTCTCCAGCAGGATGTTCAGCAGCGTCGCCCAAAGGCCGCCGGAGATGTTCTGGCAACTGGCCAACAGCGCCACACACCCGCTCTCTAACGAGGAGAGAGCTGTGCCGACCGCCAGACTGGCACAGCGCACCTGAGACCACAGACACACACACACACTTAGGCTTGGCACTCATTTTACCCGGCGTAGGCGTTTTGGCGCATGGTGTTGGCACCAGCTTGTGCCCATTACGCTCATCATTCTCAATGACCAGCTCAGCGCAGCATCTGCTTAACTGAGGGAGGCTTGGACTCTGTGGGGCCCAAAGGGGGGAGGCAGGGAATTAAAGGGAAAGTCTAACTAAACAAAACTAATCACTGTGATGAATGACATCTTGCTATTTGTCAACCTTAGCTTTCATTAAATATTTAAATACTGTATATTCAGTCATATTCAAAAGTTTCAAATGACGTGTTTTTGATTTTCAACATCAGTCTACAGGATTTTGTTCTGCACATTTTAGACACAATTTGCATTTATGTATTAAATTTAAACATACAGGTAAAAATAAAAGGACATAAAATGTACCATAATCTTTGTACATATTCTTTCCTGTTAAATGCAGTCAATAAATAGATAATGTGTGTTCAAATGTGCAGATGTGTGTATCTGCAGAGGATGTGACCTATTTACACTGGTTTCTTTTCATTTCATATGTATTTGTTTACTTATTTGTATATGCGCTAGGTATTGATACTAGGAAAGAACATTTTGTTCGTACACTATATGTCCAAATGTTTGTGGACACCCCTCGCAACAAATCCATTCAACTTTGATTTGCACCCATTGCTGACACAGATGCGCACGTTCAAACACAACAGCTTGATAATTCCCTGTAGAGAAATTTTGCCAACTCTCTGGAGCAGACTCTCTGGAGATCAACCTATTGGCACTATGCCTAAAGCCTGGCAGGAGCTAGAGGGGTATAAAGCCCCTTAGCATTGAGTTGTGGAGCAGTGGAATGGTGTTCTCTGAAATGATGAAGGTGCTCCATTCAATACTTTTAGGATGGGTTGGGGAGTTTGGGATGAGGTGGGGTGGTGATCATCATCCTGATCTCACTAAGGCTCTTGTCACTGAATGCAAACAAAATCTCACAGCAATGCTACAAAATCTAGTAGAAAGCCTTCCTTGGACAGTGGGGACAGTTACCCCAACCCCAGCAGGATAAACAATTTTTTACATGTAGGGAAAGAGAATATCATTGAAAAAATGTAATATAAGAAAAAACAGAATATGGGCCTTTAAATATAATCTAAAACAGAATAAAAATAAACTGAATTAAAATATATTTTTTCTTCTGCTTTTCCTGATGTTTTTAATCAACATAAATGTATGTATCACACATAACAATGCAGTTTTGAGTTTATGTGTCCTTTCTCTCACCTCTGGGTCTCGGTCCACCCACAGGGGAATCAGCCAGGCCAGGCCGAGCTGGGCTGCAGACGGTTCATCAGCACACTGCTCCTGCCCCAGAGACCACAGAGACATCCAATCCTGCAAAAAAAAACAAACAAAAAAAAACATAGTTATAATGGTGTTACTATATTACTTAGTACTTTTGCTGACTTTTGTGTAATTCTTTATGTAATCCTTTGACCCCCTTTTCATCGTTCCACAATAACCTGCAATTTTTTGCTAAATCCAACATGTTTTCTTCAAACAATGGACCATTTTTCTAATTAATTAGAAAATCTAACCACTCTTTTTTGTGGGTCCCTCGTCTTTGCCACTGCCATAAGAATAAGCGTGTGGACCATATGAACATTAAAGAACATTACAGCACTTTTTAAATAAAACAAAACAATACAAGCTGTGTCACCCTCTACACTTCCTGTAGTGCATTACAATCTGTCAGAACATCATAAAAAGCTTTTTAGGTATATTTTGGTCAACAGGTATACAATAAATTAAATAAACCAATAAATGTCTCTGCTGACTAACTGACTAATCTTTTCATGAAAAGTCTTACAACCGGCACCATCTTCATACCGACCTTATCTTTACTCTCCGCCATCATCTCATGTGACAGGTGAAGCAGACACATCACAGCGTTCTTGGTCACACCTTTTCCCATGAAGGACATGGAGTTCCCTCCCCACTCCACATAAAAAGAAGAGATCACCTGGAAAGATCATTCAGTCACTGAAAAAAATGTTGCAAAAACATAAAGACTGTCGATCTTTACGCTTGTGTTAAATGCGTATGCGTTTACCTCCAGAAGGCCGCTAAGGTATTTCTGGCAGAGTGTGTGGGGCTCCGTGCTGGGTGTGTGTGTGCTCCAGCCGGTCAGGGCGGTGGTGTGAGCCATGCTGCGGAGTGCGCGCTCCAGAGAGGGAAGGCCGTAGAACCGTGGAGCATCAGATAAACGCAGACACTGCAGCAGACGCACTGCAAGCTCGGAAGCCAACGGACCAGAGAGCAGCCTACACATCCTGAACAACAGCAAGACAAAACAGGGGACATTAGAGTAAAATAAATCAAACATATTTACATTTGTCCTGCAAGGGTTTCCAAAATACAAAACGTTTGGAAACTAAGGGGAATAAAAGCTGCATTTTTTGACAATAGGCATTTTTCTCCTGGGCTCCCTCTACAGTCAAGCAAGTGTAATTTGCACCTTCAGCCACCCACAAAGGACACACTTGCATGCAATTCTGGACAAGCTGAGAGATACAGAATCTTCACTGCTTCATTAGTGTTCCATAGTGCAGGCTTTATAATCTGTGACATTATTCAGACATTATTCATAATATTCACAAGAATAAATAAACCACAAAAAAAGAAATCTCCATATAAATACAATTTATTTAATTAATTAAATTAACAAATAATAAAAAAAATGTCTTACTCCTGCAGTACTTCACATACTCTAATTGTATATAAGCAAGGTGTAACTACAAGACAGGACTTCTTTTTTCTCTCACTGTGGTACTTGGTCTATGTTGACCAGGATCGATTGAACGTGGCACAATACAGGAGGACCAATCAGAACAGAGCTCATTTACATATCAGTCTTAAAGGCACGGTAACAAAAACAGTCTGTTCAATTCTGAAGAATAAAGAGGTTGGAAATGGACATTAAGAAATAAACTATGACTGCTGTTTTTCCATAAACTCACACAAATGTCATGAGCTGACAAACTGGGCCTTTTTAAGCTCCAGCAAAACCACTGTGTCTGAATATATTTGTACCAGAGCCTGTGAATGATCCACCACACCAGTAATTTCAGTTGAGTAGTGGCCCTATGGTGGTCCCTTTCTACTGATGAATGAGGAAGAGATAAACTGAGCTACAGTCTGTAATCACATAGCTAGATACTGGACCTACAAAAGAGGTGTTTCAGATAAAGTGGCCAACAAACACAGGTACAAGGTATGTGTTCCTAATAAACTCTGTGTACCTACAGTAACTACAGTGAATCTGGCATTTATTCCCAGGCCTTGCTACATAAATAGCTGCTACATTTTTCACACCACTTCTCACTTTCTTTTCACTGCGCTTTTCCACAGTATCTCCGGAACTAATCCATTGGAAAAGTAGGCGGAACTGATCGCACCTTCTTGAGAGGATATTCAAGTAGCCTCCTTCGCACTTCCAGGAGGAGAGAAAAGAGGATAAACTGTGTTTTCTGTACGGACAGTTTCCTCACTAAAGGCCCTCTTTTATAGGATAATACGTTTGACTTGTCTGGCTAAATAGTTTCACTGGGTTTTATGTGAGAGCACACAGATGTGCTCTAGTGCTTTCACACCACAGGTGAGCTTTAAGAGGGATGGTTTTAAAAGCACCGCTGAAAGCGCTCAAACTTTAATTAACACCCACAGGCCATGTGAGCAGACAACTCACAACTCTCTAATAAGAGGCACAGAGGGGAAAAAAAAGACACCATTCCAAAAGCAGCGTTCACAGCTTAGCACAATAATAATGGATCCGATATTAACCCCTTACAATGCAGGCTTATTGTTCAGTTACTAATAATCACTAATAATTCAGTAATAAATAATTATTCAGTAAATACTACAGATTATTCAGTGTTTACAATGAAAATGTGTAGAGTATGTATAGTATATGTATGGCGTATTCAGTATTTCTACTTTGTAAATATCTGTATTCTTTTTTTTTTACTACCATGAGGGACAATGCAAAGTTTTTCACTCATCATTACACCTGTTTAAAATGACGTGAAAAACATGATTTTATTTTTAGGACGGATAAAAAGCACTAAAACAGCTAAAGTCCAGATGTACCCGGTCATACACAACCACTTTTGACCTTTAGTGGTCTGCTTTAAATTATATAATATAAATATTTCACCAATATGCAAAGCAATCAATTTACATTTAAAAGTGAATTAATCCAACAACAATCAATAGATCATTTGATTATAGATGCAATCATTACTGATGCTATGAAAGCTATTAAATTGTTTGGCCTTTTTTCCTGTGGGCACAGGGTCACTATATAAATTCATGCATTTTGGTAGCCAGAAAAAAAGGTTAAAAAGTTTGCTTGCATAAACAATGACTTCTCTTTATTAGTTGACAAATCAACTGCACTGTGATTCAGTGATGCACTTTCTGCAATGTTTGCTCAGGATGAAGAAAAAAAAATTGTAATTATGTTTCTCTGGATCAGAATTCATTGGGCGCTGACCAAGATCAAACGGCTATCGAGAGAGCATGAGCATTTCATGTATCTGTCTTGTTCCAAGCTTGTTCTTCATGTTTTGTTTCCACTGTATCAACTTTGCTCGTTTGATCCCACAACGCCCACGAGCGCTTTTAGCCTCCTCTTTCAGCCCTCAGTCGCTGTGCAAATCAAATATAGCTTCTCTTTCAACAAACAGAACAGAGTCTGGCTGCCTGAGTGGAGCCAGAAAAGAGGAGAAACTTTCCGTTAATGACTTCAAGTCCCTCGACTAGAGATAAGAGATAAGAGCACTTCTTGTGTGTGTTGTTTGTGTGGGTAGACAGGTGGCCTATGGTTGAGATTGGAGCTGGCAGTGTGACTGTGTGAGAGTGACTCACTGAGTCTGCATGCATAAATCAGTTTGAGGGATAGTTTAGAAAAATATCAAATTTACTCAATATCCCCCTTTTGTAACTAACAAGTAATGGAAGCATATTGAAAGAAACTTGATTATTAACTCTCTCTTTGAGAACCCTGACTCGGTCATGCAGATTTCTCTTTTACAACAATCCTGAGTATTCGACCTTTCCTCTCTAGAGAGGCCACCCAGGTGCTTGTTCAGTCTCTTGTCACTTCAAGACCTGGTGGTCTTCCTATGCATACAATCAACAGTTCCTAAGTTCAGCCATGTAACTCATCTGCTGCGTTCTCATCACTGGCGGTTTCTAATTAGAACATGCTGTATGTATTCCACATATGTATCAGTGCTGATACTGGCACTTAAATACAGTTTTGTACTGACAGTAGGGGATACATAATATGGAACAGTGTTTCAATGCCTGCAGAATCTGTAAAGCCAGTATTTTGAGGGGTGACTGACCTGAAAATGATGTCAAATGACTGCAACCGTCTGTACAAACCAGATCAACAGACAATTCTACACAGCTAACAGTTGGCTTGCACAAAAAGGTTTCGAGTTAAAATCTCTCATAGAAGCTCATTACTCTAATAAGCAGAGACGTGGACCTTGAACCATGTTTAACTGCTACAGAAACCTTTTTTTGGAGATTTTATTTGTTCTTTATTTTTTGTGTCCTTTTTGTTGCTCAGAAATTGCTCAGAGTGCTGTTTTGTTCTCTTTCTTCTTCTTGTTTCTACACTTAGGCAGGTTTTATTTTTTCACAGCTTTATCAGATGTGAAGTTCCTCAGTCAGTAAACACTGTTCTTATAAGCTTTTATATTTAATTTAATTTAACAGAACACAGTCTTAAACAGTATATAAACAGGGGAACAGTATTAATACCAGGCAACTGTCGAACAGTTATATTAAACTGGCTGTATTAATAATCATGAAGAAAAAAAAAAAAAAAAAAATTATATATATATATATATATATATATATATATATATATATATAAAATGTTCATATGAGCCACACAGTCTTTATAGCCTTTCAGACAGGTCATAATACACTACAGGAAGCGTAGGTGGTGCTCTATAATGTCCATATGATCCGCACAGTCATTCTGGCCGACTGTAATACACTACAGGAAGCATAGGGGGCCCTCTACAAAAAAATGTTCTCTGATGTGCATACAATCCACCAGTCATATGGTATATACAGTATAGGTCTTTAGTTGTTAGTAAGTCACACTGCACCATCACTGACAAGTCCGCACAACCTTTATAATAAGCAAATTACATGTACATGGCCAAACTCTTCTGTGTTCTTCTGTGTATGTGTGTTACCTGTCAGATGTGTGTGTGAGCCTCAGCAGCAGCGTATTGAAGAGGCCAGTCAGCTCTCTCTGGAGCTGGTTACCAACGTCCTCAAACTCTTCGGCCTTCCCTTGGGCCTGTGTTTGTGTCTTTACCTCATCACTGAGCAACAGGTCCAGCAGTATGTGTGCATCCTACAAACACACACACAGAACATACACAGTTAATGATGTGATCCGTCAATCATTCCCTCCCACCGCTTTGTGACTCACGGCACTCGGTTTGGAGACTTTAGCATCACGGCTAGTGAAAAATAGCAACTCTATCACACATTCTATTTCCAGTCCCATCACGCCGCAGCACGTAATTTACCTACATATTCACGCATGCATGGGAAGAAGAAAAAAAAATGACTCCTGCGGCTCTGCTTCTCCGTTTTGGCTTCATTTTCTAGCGCGGCGCGACAGATGTTTAAGAAACACTTCAGTAATTACAAAATAGCTTAGCATATCACCGCCGGCCCTGCCAGGCGTTTCATCAAATCCGCCTTCATCTGTTGACTTTAAGGCGGCCGTGTTTGCATACATGCACATTAATGAGCGGCAAACAGAAAGGTAACGAGCGAACTTTGCTGCAGCCGACAGCACCGTTAACCTCCAGCGAGAGGGGAGGAGGAAAATAGAAGTAAATAAATAAATAAAATAATGCCACCAGCTACAGTTCAAGCACGGCTCTCCACTATAAACCATAATACGAAATTAATGCCTTTCTCTCCTTTGAAACAGTCATTTATTCAAGCGCTCTTTAATAAATACGACTTGCTGTGTTTATGGGAGAGAGGGGGGGAAAAGCGCATCTAATCACATAACGTGGAACGTGCAGCTTTATTTGTTTTCTCGGGGAGAGCCAGGCTCTCATCCAGCACAGATTTAGGCTGTGGAGAGGCACTGGAGTGGAGAGCTTGAGAAAGGTACCTGCTTTATGAGCAATTCTGCGAGCCATCTCAAGTCATTAGCGTCAGAGTCAGACTGGTTTTGCTTGAAGAAGGTGTTGAGAAAGGATACAATCTCAACCAGCAGCTTCTCATCCTGCAGGCAAGCCGGCCGCACCTGAAGAAACCTGTACACAGACAGACAGACAGACAGACAGACAGGTGGATACATAAATATATGGACATAGAAAGGCCGACAGACAGACAGACCGATAGACCAATAGATAATCAGAAAGATAGTCAGACAGACAAGTAAACAGGCAGACAGACACCGATAGACTGACAAGTCTGGTCAAAACTTGAGTTCAGTGTCAGGGCAAACCTTCTTTTAATAGAAAATGACCCAGAAGCCTTTGTAACCAAATCTGAAACCAGATGAGCCAGTATGAGCAGTATTTCTGGTCTAATCTGCATTAGATTTTTGCATAACTTCATAGTTCAGTCTTAGAAGTCATCTCAAACACATTTAATGATGTTGAGGTCTGCTGTCTGTGGTGGTCAGTACACTGTTCTGAGAACAGCAGCAACGGTTTATTCATGTTTTTCCAGTAAGAGCTTTTTGATCAGCTCCACATCCCTTTACCCCTACAGCATCAAGTCTTCTTCTCATGTTGAAAGGACAGACACAAACACTTGTGGATGTTTTCAGATTTGAAGCAAGAGTTGAGATTCATTTTCTCCTCTTTAAGTACTATTTATTGGGGGTTCTATTTTCTCTGCATCTTTGAATAAATTGAGTTTGGGTAAAGTTTTTACACTTTGACTTTTTCCTTTAGTACTTTAGTCTCAGAAATATCTCCTGAAAAATAAATAATTGACACACTGGAGAAAAAAAAAAAGACATATTATTGAAAAAGTCAGTCTTTCAGTCCTTTCAATAGGACAAAACCAAACTGCCAATAAAACACTGTTAAAATTAGACCTTCTAAAGTTAATACAGTATGTGCAGTTGAGAATTAAAAAAAGAATCTGTTAATTATTTTAGTGCTAGTTCAGAACTTCATTCGTAAGGTTTTTTTTTGTCTAATTTGGCTACAGACTATGTTGCATATCTCATTTTCAACAGGAAGCAACTCTAAATCCGGTTTCCTCATTAACTAACTGACTCACCCACTCATTGACTGACCCACTCCACAACCAATAAAACCAATAGTTTGAGTTTAACAGTCCTTTACTGACTGATACGAAGTTTGGTTTTGAATGGTCACATTTCTAACAGTGAAATAATCAGCAGACACTCACAACCTTAAGTAACATGCATATTGTAGCACTGTGGTTCAAGATAATCACTCCCAACTCTGGGCACAGTGTTAAAGGGTCTCACTCTACTGTTAAAAGGCTGAGAGCTCAAATCCCAGTAATATCTTCTATATTCAGACGCAGCTCCATGTGCAGCCGAGAACAGAGAAGTAGAATAGATGTACATCTACAACCATTTCATTAGCCTCTCTGTGCGGGTGTGTACCTCTTTAGAGCGGGGTGCCAGCAAAGGCTTTGCAGCATGTTCTTGCTGCAGTGTGTGGTGGGTTTGAGGGCCAACCGATCAGTCAGGAGGTACAGATGCATTCTGGTCAGAGCGGAGATCACCTCGCTGTGCGATCCTGCCGTTTGCACAGCCTCAATGCAGTCCTGCAGCCCTGTTTTAATATCACACACTGGTAGCAGCACAGCCTGAGCCTCAGACAGCATCAAATCAACATGAAACCTGCAGGGAGAGAGTGTGTGATAGAGAGAAGGAGAGAGAGAGAGAAAATGAGCCAGTGACCTCATTCTGCAGTGCACGTTCTCCTTGTTCGGGTTTTTTTTCCCCCCTCCAACAGTCATGAACTGATGCGCGTTGTTTTGATGACTTCCTCGGAAGACCTAAAAACTCAGGCTTACAAAGCTTAAATCCGCGTAAAGGCACAAGTCTCAGGTTTGAGCCCAAAGGAGTCTCGTTTTAAGACTAGACAACAAAACAACTCTGCATTGTTCAAAAATAGATCCGTCCCGGACTGCTGCTGAATCCTAATAGGGTGAGGAGGGGAAAAAACTTTATAAAATACTAGAGAAAAAGAAGACCTATTTTTCTTAGCTGTTCAAATTATGCTTTTGGCATAAAGAATTCATAGGGCTCAATAGGCACTGTTACCTTATACTTGCACATTTCTGAACAAAGCCTGAATGGAAGTACTGAAACACGGGAAAGCATTTATTCATCTTTATTTACATTCATTTCAAATTTGGAAAAAATCATTCACATTCGTTCCATTAGTTGCTTCAAAACAGTATTATAAATACTTAAAAATCTTGCTTTATGAAGACATTATTTAGTGCTTATGCATTTGTTCTGACACCCCTATGTAGACAACCTTTAAATACAGTATTAAAAATGTAACCGAATATAGGTTCCAGACAAGAAACACTACTGAAATAAAATGGTAGATGTTCCTAAATCACTACCCCATTATCTGCCTTTGCTATATTGGCTTGGCAGATGGCTGCAAGAAGCAAATGAGCCCTAAATCCGGAGCTGTGAACGGAGGAGTTCCTATGGGTATTTTAATAATACCATACCATGCCAGTATATTAAAGGCAGCTAATGTGGTAACGATTTAGGAATATCTACCATTTTATTTTGATACCTGAACACCAGCTGCTATGCACTGTATACTTACTGTATACTTGTTTTGTACGTGACGCTTACAACACCAGACTGGTCTACGTCAGCATACACTCCTGAACTCTCTGTTTTACTCTTCATTTACAAGCACAACACATCGCTGCTCTATGTATTTATTCCATTTTACTATTAGTATAGTAACTTAGTTTGGACCTTAATCACCCCCATTAGCCTATTCCCTATGTAACTTGTCTTGTGTTGTCTCCAGACCTCGCACAATTGTATCATGTCCTACCCATTCTGTACCGGAGCCTAACAGCACTTTGTTGTACTATACAACTCTGTACTGTACAATTGTTGTACTGTACAACTCAATTAGTATAATAATGTTGAATTGATAAATAGATAGATATTCAAATAATAAAAAAAGGTCAAACATTGTCAAAATAAAGATCAACCATGAATCTTTCACAAGATAAAAACAAACAAACAAACAATATGCTGTTAAGTGTCTCAATTATGAAGCCCAGTTATGTAAGTGTTTAAATCAGTGCACTAATGTTTTGGAAGTGGACTTAATCCACACAAGACTTACACAGTACAACATTAGGAGTCATTTTGATGTTATTGATTTTTTGTTTATGATTTGTGTAATAATCAATGACCAATATTGTATCGCAAAAGCACACACACTTACTCAGGTGTGTGACTCCTGCTGGTCCTCAGGTGTTTCAGTAATGACTCTGTGCCACAGTGCCAGGCTCTGTTCCAGCTGAACTGCAGCGTCTCTCTGACCGCTCTCATGGCCAGCAGGTCAGAATAAGGAGACAGCACAGTGCAGTACGGACTGACCACGTGGTGGGACGGAGACTGGAACGGCAGATTATACCTGTACAACATCATAAGACGACGGGCAGACAGACAAACAAATACAGGAATATGTATTAGATAAATAGACAGACAGATATGTAGACAGACGGACAGACGGAAGAACAGACACACACATTGATGGATGGATGGATGGATTGATAGATGGATAAATAAACAGAGGAACAGACAGACAAAGAGACAGATGGACAGACAGACAGGCAGACAGACAAACTGACATACAAGGATGGATGGATGAATAAAGACAAATGCACAGACAGAGACAATGAGATGGATAGAAAGGCAGGCAGAAAAATAGACAAACTGATAGACAGACAAACAGACACAGGGAGTGGATGAGTGGATGGATGGATAAACAGACAGACAGAAAACCATGCAAATTAACAAAACTGTCCTCCCATCTTTACAGTATCTTCCCCATAGTGAATAAAGACGTGGCATGTGTACAACAGTTTGGTTTGGTAGTTATTATGCTACACGTAGTGTTATTGTAGTTTCCCTGTGCTAAGCTAACAGCAATAAGACATGATTTACCTTCGGATAATGGAGACAGGCAGGGAGAACGGAGAGAACACAGTTTCTGTGTCTGCTTTTCCTGTCCTAAAGGGACAAATTATAAATAAAAAACAATATGGGTGCCATCAGCTAGACAGTTCTCTTAACTGTCAACAGAGATCCACAAAGAACGTCACTCTTAAACTTCAACTACACCAAACCTGTTCGCTGAAATAACACAGTTCAATGAACAGAGCCCTATTCAAAATAAACATCAAGGAACCTTTACCTTTAAGAGAGTGTTTATTTGTAGGTGTGTGGATAAGCCTTTAAATGAAAATAAACAGTCTATACAAACAGTTGCTCATCTGAAAACATCAGAAAACTATGTCGCTGTCCAATTACTTTTGTAAGTCAGTGTATGCTGCAGGACAGCCTGAGTTTCTTTAAAGCATCAGGAGCTAATAGAGGCTGCACTTACCAAACATCCACTCTGGCGATTTCATCAAACAGCAGAAAGCACATCAATACTGCAGCTTCAGTCACATCACCCTGATTCGCCTTTATTAGCAATGAAGCTTGAGGAATAACAATGAAAGCAAGTCAAAGATAACAAACAAGCCTCTCTGAAGTGTTAATACAGATAAATCACTCTGCCCACACTAAGTACTAATACATATTCAATATGCAGCCCATACATAAAACAGTGAACCAAATCACAGGCATGAACAGAAACTGCATTATACAGTTCTGTGCTAAAGTCTTCGAGCATCTAAGAAAATGGCCTGTTTATTTGGTCAGTAAGTGTTTAGATATTTACAAACCATTAAAAACACATGAAAAAATAAACCAATTAATCAAATCTGAGCTAGAAAAACTCACCGCATTGCTTTACTCATTCCACTAATAAGACTGATTCCTGTATAGACACTTACTAAAGCCATTGCTGTTAACACTGTTCAGCAGCTACCCTGCTAAAAAATAATCCAGCCCAAGATCAGTCTTTGCTGGTAACTGGTTTTAGATGGTCTGAACTGGTCAAGTTGGTTGAAAAGCTGGTCATCCGAGTGAAAATATGCACTATGCTGGAAGGCAGGCTGTTAACCAGCTCCTGTGATCAGGCATAATGCAGGTTGCATTTGTTTTTGGTCAAGGATTCAAGGATTCAAGGATTCAAGGAGACTTTATTGTCATTCGCATCACATGTGGTACATGGGGTGGAACGAAATTGTGGTACCCAAGGACCCAGTTTTACCCAGACAGCAGTACTTAAATAAATAAAATATACATAAATATATAAAAATATATGTAAAAATGAAAATAAAATAGTCATGCTAGTCATCCAGCTTGGGGATGCTGGTCATGCTGGTCAACCAGTTAAGTCATGCTGCAAGACCAGCTAAACCATCAAACTCAAACAAAAACATGCCTTACGCTGCTTAACAAGCCTGCTGCTTGAGCTGGCCAGACTTTGTTTTTCAGCAGGGTAATCACACAGGGTTCTTTGAATATTCAGGTTAACACAGCAAAATAGCTCATTTTCCTTCCCCCTGAAGTAATCTTCTAGCACAACCACATATTTTTTTATATTCTTTTTTCCATTACTGTGACTACATTATCCGTTTCTTAATTTCTTCAAGCTTTTATTATATGACGTACACTATATTTCTAAAAATCAAGGGCATTAAAAAGAACAACAAACAAACAAACAAACAAACAAAAACACATTGCTGTGAGGGCAGGATTGCCTTTAGCAACAAGACCTTTTGTGAGGTCAGGATGTCGGACGTTTACCACCTTATCCTCAACTTCCCAACTCATCTGCAAAGCCTTGGATGAGCACAATCATTCCAGAAAACACAGTTCCACCGCTCCACAGCTCAATGAGTGTTAAAATTAATTTCTTGTCTTGTTAAAACACCCTATTGTGTCCAAGTTGAAATATGTCTGAGATAGTCCTCCTTCATCATGCCATCCACTTTGTGAAATGTACTTGTTCCACTGGCAGCAAAGCAGGCCAGAACATGATGCTACCACCACCACCATGCTAAACAGTTAGCATTAATTACATAAAGGATCAGGATTAGGCTATCTGAAAATATATCTTATAGCTTTGAAGCTTTGAAATGTGTAGTATCTGGTCCTTACTTTCATTCCTTGATCCTGGGCCAAGACTCTCCCAGAACTAGAAGCCTTTTACAAGGAAGAATTGGTGAGAAACCTCCAAACATGACTGGAAAGACTCTTAGCAGTGATACTTGCCAAAGGAGAAGTGTAAAAATCCAGAGGCCCTATTGTAGCGTTGGGCTCTTTCATTTTTTTGGTATTTTGAAACTAAATTAAATGGAAATATAAAAAGGTGTCTTAAAAAATGAAAGAAACGTGTGATCTGTATGCATTGCTCACTTAGCTATTTACAGTAACAGGATTTTCCACTTCCAATGTTCCACTGTTTACAAAAACACAGAGAGATCTACAAACATGTCACTGTTATTATTTGATGTATTCTTTTTTTAGCTGATCAAAATTTTGGTAATTAAGCAAGGACTTGGACTTTGTTTTTGCATTTTGACTCATTTCTTAAAATTCTGCATATTATAAGGTCAAAGCATCTCTCTACATCAGACACTTTAAAACAACTCTCATCCAAATTTGACAAATAGTGGCCTTTTTCAAAAGCATGTTTTTTTCCTTTTATATTCTTCTGTCTGTTAAAAGGCCCAATACTGGTATATGGCCTTGTTATGCTGACTGTGCTTGGACCATGCATATTGCCAGTTGCAGCAATATTGATTATTCTATTGCTTTATCAGCATAAAGACCTTTCTACTGAGGCACATAAGGCTTAAGGCTTTTGCACAGTACCATATGCAGTCTATTTGACACTATGTGACCAACAAAAAGCCTAAACTGAAATGTGACTTTAAAATTATATTACAGAAAAGAAAAAAAAAGGAATCAGCACCAAACAAAGTCAACAACCTCATAAGTAGTTCAAGGAAAATGTCTGGCTCTTCTGAAGTGTCTTCCTGGAAGAGCCATTTGGAGCGTTTTTTTTGCTGTACATGTAATTTCAGTTGGAACACAGTTAATTGGAAAAAAAGAGGAACAAAAATAATGATTTGTCTTATTTTTGTTTCAGACATGCTTCTACACACGAACACTTAAAGAAATAAAAGATAAACAAAGACAAAAAAAAAAAAACATTAAACATTAAACCCTTAATACTGATCCCCCCTTGTGGTACCACAACCCAGTTCTGGCATGGACATTTATTGCTATTGCAGATTGAGTGAATTTAGAAAATAGAGAATGTTGCTGCAGAAAAGGGGGACACATTCCATATTAATATCCTTGATTTCAGAAAAAATGTTAATAGATGAAATGCCTACACATTTTATGTGTTTAGTGTACACTGTATCTCTGATTGGGTGGTAGTACTACAGTGTGGTGTTGGTTTTAGTACCTCGGAGTAAATGGATGAGAAAATCAGACTGCTGGGCCAGACAGTGTCTCAGAGAGGGATCTGCATACACCAGCTTCCTCAACATGCCAACAGTGTGCTCCAACAGGCAGTCCACATTCTACAAAGCAATTACAAAAGCACACTCCAGTCAAAACACACAGGGCATGCCTGAGGAAATCTAAAGAAAATACATACATATATTGATAAGCTAATTAAACATTGGTTATACTATTTAATATGGGTGCACAAAGTACAGAGAAACATATACACACTATAGTGAAAGTATGGGTATCAAAATCTAATTCAATTAAAAGAGCAGAAACTGTACTACAGTGAAAGTATGGGTACTGTATCACAATATAACTCAATTAAAAGAGCAGAAACTGTACTATAGTGAAAGTATAGGTACTGTATCACAATCTAACTCAATTAAAAGAGCAGAAACTGTACTATAGTGAAAGTATGGACACTGTATCACAATCTAACTCAATTAAAAGAGCAGAAACTGTACTACAGTGAAAGTATGGGTACTGTATCACAATCTAACTCAATTAAAAGAGCAGAAACTGTACTATAGTGAAAGTATAAGACACTATCACAATCTAATTCAATTAAAAGAGCAGAAACTGTACTGTAGGGCAAGTATAGGAACTATATCACAATCTAACTCAATTACAAAAGCAGAAACCTTTTGTGATAACGTGTAAACATTGTTAGTTACTCAGTGTTTCTATTTTTGTGATGTCACAAAGTCTTTGTTCAGACAATTAGGAAAAGATCACTTTAAGAGGTTGAAATGATGCTCATTTAAAAACAAAAAAACTAAATCAAATGTGACTAGAACTAGAAAGGGGGATTTTCAGCAAAACTACTGCCAAGAAATAGCAGAGCAGTGACAAACACCCAAAACAACATAATTCAACCAGGCATATTGAATGAAGGCAACTTATCAAGTTCTTCTCTAAAGGTAATTTCCACACAATGTGAAGCTTAATTCTTCATAATTAGCCTCATTAGAAGGCCAAAATACTCCACAACGCTGTCGGCTTTTGGCCTGGGGAGGCACTTATCATACAACAGAACCACATTAAGCCTGATTCACTCTTGACTGACACCATTAGCTCAAGCTGCAGCACGTTCAGGCACTAGCTGCCTCCGCGTTTATCTAACTGCTTCGGGGGAACGTGATTCCACATGTATGAAGAGGCTTAAACAGTGGGGAAGATTCAGGCTTTACCGCTGCAAGGCTGTTCACACTCTCCGTGATGAAAGAAATGAGTTTGTCTGGCAATCCCTGCGTCTTTAGCACGGCGTGCATAGCAGAATCTGAAAATGAACAAAGAAAGTAGATTTTATGGAGCACAAAAAATAATGTGCTGCTATTATTATTAATAATAATGTCTTGCTAATTATTGTTGTTCTGGCTGATATTAGTACTGCTTCTACCACCAACACTAACGTTCGCTGACACTGGCAATGTTAACTCCAGTTTGGACCATTTTGACATTGCCGTTTGAAAACTCCGGTGAACTTTACACTATTATGAACGTTTTATGCCGTACAGAACCAATAAACATTGTCCAAAATGACTGTTACATTGACACACATTAAAAGGTGACAGTGAGCACATGCCCGGAGCGGTGGGCAGTCATCGCTCTGGCTCCCGGGGGCCCAACAGGGACAATATCTTGGTGCCACAAGCCGTCAAAAACATCAAAATCATGTGCTGAATAAGTTTTGTTAAAATCAAAATCCAAAAATTATAGAAGTTTGTCTTAATTCAAGAGGATTAGTTTGCCATTTGGCAGCCATATTGTTTATAAATGTCAACCCTTTTTCATTATTTTTATATAACCAAAAAGAACATAAAGACCATAAATAGAGTATTTCGATACAAACTATGTGATTGATAAAAACAATCCTAGGACCAGTTTTCAAAAAAAGAAACAAACAAACAAACAAAAAAAACACAATAAATACAATAAGGTCCCTGGACCCCTAGTTAAAATGAGGCAAATTTAAATAAAACTAAAGGATTAATGAATAGGATTACTATTATTAGTTGGTTTTGGACACTGACATCATCCTAAATATTCTCTCTAGATAATAGCATGATAAATAAAACACCATAATCTATTATTATCCAATATTTGAGCATTCAGAGATTAAGCCTACGTTTCTGAATAAAGGCATTAACCATATGATGAAAATGACGTGTGGTTCCTCACCCTGCAAAACAACCACCAGCTGTTCTGCTGCGGATCTCCGGAGAACCATGTCCACTGTCTCAGAGGCAAGGATACTGTAGAGCTTATTCACAGATTCCACCTGGGGGGAAAAAAGCAATGCTAAACACCTGCAGTTGTGGACACAGCATTAGTAAGCACAGCTGTGTTATGTACTGTTCACTATGTACTGTGTTATGTATCAGTTCAAATAATACATTACAAATTTAAAAGGAATTCAAAGAAAATGGTGCGTGTATGTGTTACAATATGCCTTGAAATACATAAATGCACTGGTGAACCCTTGATGTGATTTGGTCTGCCTTATTTTGGCATTTTTGCATATTGCAGCCTTCTGCAACATCAGTATTACAAAAAACCTAAAAAGCAATACACTGTGCAAGCCTAAAACAGACCATTATGAATTTCACAGTTATCTACTGAATGTCTACTGTGGTGTCATTATCTGCTAAATGTGGTTTTCACAAATGTCTGTTCACAAGACAATAGAAGGTATTTACTAATTTCAACATACCTTAAGGTAAGATCTGCTGGAGTCCTCTAGTTTGATGTCCACACATTTGTTAGTAATGTAGAGAGATGGTAGTGATGAGAGTACGCTTTTATCCAATACTGGCCTGGAACTCCTAAGGCTTTCTGGACAGGTTAGATGGGGCAGAAGGTGCTCAACTGCTGTACTTCTGATGCTGAAAAAGTGAGGAAGACAATAAAATGTAAATGTAAATCCCTAAAAATACATGACTTACACATTAGGTTCATAGTAGGTACTAAGTAATTTATATTATACGCAAATTAATCCATAGTAGATAGTGAACAATTAATTGAATATATTGAATAACACATATATATCAAATCAATCAAACAATTTATTGAACATAACCAAATTATTCACAGTATATGTTCAATAATCATTAGTAAATAATGCACAATTTATAGCAGATGTTGAAAAATTCTTAGAAGATGAAAACTATATAAATACTGAATCTTTTGCAGTTACTAAATAATAACTAAAAAAGACTAAATAATTCTTTACAGAAAGCTAATAAATTATAGTAGATACTGAATTAGTAAAATGAGACTCTTGAAAGCTGAAAACTAAGCCTGCAGTTTAAAGGGATTCATGTAGAATACTGCAAAAAATTAGTCAAGTTTAAAAGAAAAAGACGGCCAGTGCTTCAAATAACGGTTAACCCTTCATTACAACAGAACTCCACATTTATGGGGGGAAAAAGAGAAACTCTAAAAAAATGGAGACTATGAAGTACAGCTATATGCACATACAGCCGTTTGTTCTCTGAAGGCAGCCTATCAGAGTAAAGAGTATGTGAGGGGTAGAGCATGTGCTATTCACACCCATACTCCTATTACTAGGCTTTTTCCACATTTTTTTTTTTCAAAAGAGAAAACATGCATACCGTTATACCCCAACAAAAATAAATGTAATCTCCTTTACACTCAAGTCAACAAATTCATTTTCCTGAGCAATTGTGTACACATTAACCTGAAGGAAGAAATATCCAAAATACAAGTGTTTTTAAGACTTGAAATGCCTATGCTTCCATTCCTCACTCCTGTAACTTAAGAATAACTCAGCTGGTTTGAATAGTTTTGTTGAATAATGAGCCAAAGGCTGTTGATTTAAGGGCTAAATGTTCTTATTATGTGTTTAATTTTTGAAAAACATCAAGTCAAGAGGAAACATTATGCAAAATACAGAGGAGAGGAAAAATCCAGTCTGAATGGAGAGACAAGGGCTGTGCAAATCAACAGAGTCATAGCCATGAGTCAAGAGCACGGCAACTTTTCTTCAGCTGCTGTGCGGAATGCTAAATCAGCCCGCTGTTGGAACTCACGTGTGTTGCTTGTTGAAGAGCAGCCTGAGCGCGGCGCGGAGCCGACCCGCCGGAGAACACACACCATCTCCCTGATCGCCTGACACTCCGCTTATCAGCAGGATACAGTTTCCCAGGGCGTCCGTCGAGCCTGCATAACTCTAACACACAAACACATGTGTGGCCTGAACACAGCCTGGGCCAGACAATAGACGTCCAAAGAGGGAGCCAAGCTGAGCGCAACAATGAATAAATATGCAATGCAGAGATTAGAGAACACTTCACTTGTGCTTTATTGACAGGACGATCCAATTACCGAGTGTCCTCAACAGAAATGAATCAAACGTGGTGACGACCTTGGCAGGATTATGAATATTCAGTGGCTTCAAACCAGCTCTTTTTTATTTATTTATTTATTTTACAAAAAACGAAACGTAGGTTTTGTAGTTGAAGAGAACAAAAGAACCTTGTTTAAAATAGAATGCAGCCCAAGTTGGAAATTAAAATTTAGCCTCCAGCATATTGCTAACAATAAAAAAACTGAGCTGGAATTTCTCTTCCCTCAGACCACCACATGACTGCAGCTGTGAGTGTGTGTGAGTGAGAGTGTGCGTGTGTTATGTGTGTGAAGAACAGTACCTGCAGCACAGGGATGACCGGGTAAAGTGCCTCATTAAATCTAGCCCAACTTGAAGCTGTCATCATCAATCGTCCCTTTAGTAGATAGAGAAGAACATCCTTGGCAGCCGAATTCACCTTTGGATCACACATAAACAAAGTTGATGGCTCTATGATATTGCGCTTACAAGCTGTCTCGTCCAAACAATGCTCAGGAACGACACAAAGCACGCTGTCCAAATGGCACTTTCCAATGTCAAACATTACGTTTAGCGTGACCTTACCCGCCATCAGGAGAGAGAGAACAGCTTTATTATTCATTATAAAGCAACACATCAGTATATCAAAACATCCGTCTTCGCCTCGACCTGATGAGGAAACAGCAGACTGAATTATTCACCTCTCTTGCTTGGTCTTGAAGGCCGAACGTGCCGATTTCATAAAGGACGCGAGAATGGAACAAAAAATGCACTCCGGTGCAGACGGATGAAGCTGGCTTGGCCACGTTCTGAACCCCCAAACATTTCTGGAGGGGCGAGAGCATTAAAAAAAAAAGTGAGTGCACAAAAACACCTGCAATAAATCGATATTTGATGTGAGTAAATAACTGATCAGTTTCAGACAGATGCTAAGATGTTTGATATCGGAGATGAATTTACTGAACTCCAGAGGAGCAGAATGTTTACATGATGCTGGACTACTACGTTAAAATACTTCTAACTTATATACATCTAACTTATTTTGCTGCATTTATAGCTACATCATAATAAATGTTATATTACTCTATGCTGCTGATCCAAGTGCAGCATTGAGTAATATAACCTCAGGCTCTACATTTTAGAAATGCCCATGCATCAATATAAACGCGTATGCACATCAACAATATCGTACATTGGCATCAGCCTACAATTCCCATATCGTCGTACCCCCACACAGAAGTCAGCAGCTCATAATAACTCAAAGCAGGAGAGGCCACAGAAACGAACAATTCTGCCAAACCTCAGAATTATTTGATGGATCCAAATCAATCAACAAATGCATTACAGACCCAAGTGATGTTTCATGCCAATTCTTCATATTAGGCCCGCACAACATATCATTTGTTACAGTTACTGAGATATTGGCCTTTGCATTATTGATACATTAGAAGACTGCAATATGCAAATGAGTCCTCTAGCCAATCACAGTCATCCAACCAGTGCAGCCCTTTAACCACAACACATTACTGGCCAATGTGTGTAAACCTTTAAACTCTGTGCATAGGCCCACACTTTAGTTCTTTACTCCCATAACTACATTGCTGCCACAATTAGCATCCGTTTCACGAGCCCTAATACAGAGCCCTGTGGGATGCTACAAAACGTGCTAACCTAAGTGGCTACCAAATAATTCATAATAGGTTCCACATTAGAAATGATAACTCAATAATAAACCTAGGGCTGACTGTGTAAATGTACTGCATTCAGCACAGTATGTGACACTAAAACCACTATATTTTTTTGTGTTTTTAGCATTTAGCATTTAGCCGAACCCCATGCGTTTCCAAATTTTCCATGATAAAGCGCACAGCATACCTTCACCACATTCAAAGTGCAAGAGTATGACTCCACCCTCACTGGAAGCAGAGGATGTGACAGAAGCTTCAGAAAGATCTTCTGACTCTCCATCTGAAGCAGCGGGCTGGCCTGAGCTGACTTCCACCTGCAAACAGAAAGGACTGTTGCTTTATATGGTCAATGGCGTATTATTACATCTACACTATTTATTTAACTGTTTTTTTTTTTTTTATACAACTTGCCCTTTATATTGTGAAGACTACATGAAAATGGACCAAACGAAATTACAACTATATTATATCTACAAACAAACACACAATGAAAAGTACTGAGAGAAATGTAAAAACATCTTACAAGTAGGAGCAAATCTGAATGCATTCCTTGATGACAGGTAGGTGCTGATGATAGGGAAAGCCATCTATAGCTTGGTCAGCAAGCTCCAGCAGCTCCAGCCAATTCTTATTCCCCTGTAGAAATGGATTTATGCTTTAAGATGAAATAAATATCCTGATTCAACCTCAAAATGTTTTTCATGTCACAGTGCCAAGATGTAGTTATAAAATGAATCTAGCCTACAATATAATTTCCCACTTGTCTTTTCAATGCAGCCTACATTCTGTGTACATGATAAGATGATAGGTCTGTGTTTCACTATCCAATTTATTTAAGCTACAACTGGTCATGGTACAAAGAGATCTGATACACTTGTACCAGAGCCACACTACCATGTCAGGGTCACTGTTATGCACAGATAACCAGCCAAATAAGATGTGGACAGCAGTGGTCTAATGGGGGAAAAATGGCTAATGGATGTAGTACAAAACACATCCAAATATTTGTGGACACCCCTTCTGATGAATGCATTTAGCTACTTTAAGTTGCATCCATTGTTGACACAGATGTGCAAATGCATGCACACACACAAACAGCTTGTCCATCACTGTACTGTATTACCAACAGAATAGGTCTTTTTGGAGCAGATAAACCTAGTGGCACCATGTCTTATGCCAGGCACAGAGGGGTAGCTAGTAGAGGGGGGTCGCTGATAACAATCAAAACCTCACGGCCATGCTCAATAATCTAGTAGAAACCCTTCATGGACTGTAGAGACAGTAACTCCAACAAAAGCAGGATAATAAGGTTTGTCCATTTAGTATAGGTGCACCTCAAACAACATAACTGTAGTATAGCACAATACCTCAGCCTGAGCCTCCTTTAGGAAGGAGCAGGTGGCTTCCATTGTGTGAGCGGCTCGGCTCACTCTGCTGTACAGACTGTAGCTATCGGAGCTGGACTGCTCCAGGTAGGCCACAGCTGACTCGTGAATGCTGGGAAATGCAAGACTGAAGGGCGTGTCCAGGCTGAGGTGAAAAATAGCAGCTACAGTACTTTCAGGAAGATTTTCATTGGCCTGTGTGAAGAGATTATGAACATGCTTTAACAAATAAAAGTTTTCCTTAGTAACTGCTGTTAGGGCAGAAGATGATTTACAAAATGCTGGAAAAAACTGCACTTAACATAAAGTGAAACTGCAGCACACTTTAGAGTCAACAAATGTTTTCGCCATCATGCTTCTGAAGTGTCTCTCATTAGGGTTCAATATTAATAACACTCTAAATGTAGATATTGTGATATAAACTGAGGTGTGAGTTACAGTCTCTCATTAGGATTGAATATTAATATCACTCTAAATGTAGGTATTGTGATATAAACTGAGGTGTGAGTTACAGTCTTTCATTAGGATTGAATATTAATATCACTCTAAATGTAGGTATTGTGATATAAACTGAGGTGTGAGTTACAGTCTTTCATTAGGATTGAATATTAATATCACTCTAAATGTAGGTATTGTGATATAAACTGAGGTGTGTGTTACAGTCTCTCATTAGGATTGAATATTAATATCACTCTAAATGTAGATATTGTGATATAAACTGAGGTCGAGCTACAGTCTCTCATTAGGCTTGAAATTAATATCACTCTAAATGTAGGTATTGTGATATAAACTGAGGTGTGTGTTACAGTCTCTCATTAGGATTGAATATTAATATCACTCTAAATGTAGGTATTGTGATATAAACTGAGGTGTGTGTTACAGTCTCTTATTAGGGTTGAATATTAATATCACTCTAAATGTAGGTATTGTGATATAAACTGAGGTGTGTGTTACAGTCTCTTATTAGGGTTGAATATTAATATCACTCTAAATGTAGGTATTTTGAAATTTCAAACTATTCTGATCAGTTTACTGTTCCCATTCGCTTCAACAAGAATTTTGAAGGACACAGCCATATGTCCACTTTTGTTTAATAATAGTCGTGATTGGCAGGGCCATATGCCCGCTCACCTTCTCTACAGGTAAGAGGGTTTGCAGGAGGCGGACGGTGAAAATGGCAGTGCCTATGTACGCCAGGCGGTGGTGAATCACGGATGATTCAGGCTGTTTGGAGGATGCCAGGCTGCTGTGGTGGCTCATTATATCACCCAGAGCTTCCATACATGCTTGGAGCTTCTCTCTCTGTGACGGCAAAGAGAACAAAAAAAAAAAAAAAAAAAAAAGAGAGAGAGAAAGAAAAAGAAAACACAGACTCAGCTACTGTATGAAGCAACACTGGCTGAGACGATGCCTAGAAAGCACCAGCAGGGGGCAGCAAGAGCCCAACGCTTTTCAAAGGGAGTTTCACAGGATGACAACACTTCATTTATATTCAAGTGTGCATTAAATATAAATGAAGAAGAGGGTCATGCCTTACAAAAACACAATTCCATTCAGCAGGGCACGCTCTCTGAACTGTGTGCCTTTATTGTATTATGAGCATAAAGCAGTGCAAGACACAAACATTGGTGAGCAGCGCGTACAAAATCTATTGTTCTGTGGATATGTATACTGCAGAGCAGAATAACATGAATGTGTAAGATGCAGGGCATTAAAGTATAATTTAAAAGGAAATGATCCTGGATTTCTTTCAGTGCTTTTAAATTATGCTTATGGATTTTTTTCCCAAAGGGAAAGTCCACTGATTTTTCTCAATCTGATAGCTGAGATGTGAACAAAGTCATTCAGAGTGGTCTTGGTGTAAAACGCTCTGTTCTAGAAAAACTCTAAATCTAGTCAATATCACAGTGGTGGTGCATGAAACCAAGAGAGTCTGAGAAGTGCAATGCCTCCAAAATCTCCCTCACAAGGAGTCATTACTCCGAATGGTTGTGGTTAAACTGCCTGATGCCTGATACCATAGGTTTAAAAAGATTTTGGATCTATTTTTTTAATCACATATTAAAATAGTGGAGGTGTACAGGCAAGGCGTTGTGTGGTGAATGTAGTCCCTAAAGAAACCCCATTAAAAAAAAAACAAATGTTTGTGGACAACCCTTCTAATAAATGCATTCAGCTACTTTAAGTTGCACCCACAGTTGACACAATTGTGCAAATGCACACACACAGCTTGTCTAGTCCCTGTAGAGAAGTACTAAATAGGAGCATGAACCTATTGGCACCATGCCTAATGCCAGGCATGGGCTTTTTTTTTTTGAGAGAGTTGGGAAGTTGTGCATGAAGTGGTGACTCTTGTCGCGAGTGCAATCAAATACATAGCAATGCTCCAATTTTTAATACCTCTAATTTCAGAAAAAAATAAGAAATAAATGAAGCAGATGTCCCAATACTTTAGTCATACAATGCATTGTAACAATGCATATAAAGAATAGTGTAGATTTAATTGTGGTTTTGGACAGTAAATAAAATATTTGGTGGTGTAGTCATGGTGACCTCTCAATGAACTGCTTTACACCAATCCCACACTGAATTACTTTATCTTCATCTGAAATTTCATGCAGATGTGCTACATGTCAATTTTTTAAAAATAGTGGAATTCCCCTGTCAATTCAAATCACAGCTGCTTATAACCAAACTATGGTGGAATCACTAAATGTTAACAGCGACAGGATACTTTCTGGGTTTAAAAATGGCACTGAACAGCAGTTCAAGAGAAAAATTCAGGTCCAAAACAGAGAAACATGACATCACAGCATGTTCACCTGCACTATTGCACTACTGTTATTACACACACAGCAACATATATCGGTTCCATAAATCATGCTGAATGATCGCTGAAAGCATGTTTCTGTACCCTTACTTAAAATCACCTTGTTATTGATCTGAAAATAAAGGTCACTACGATCATCACTGTCTACCACTTTGTGCGTTTGTCTACCACATATTAGTAGAGGTAGATGCAGTGTAGGATTAACACAGAGAAACAGGCTGTATACTCACTAATGACTTTACAGTGCTAGGTTATTTCCTGATTAATCACAGCAACACTGTGACTAATCAGGAAATAACCTAGCACTGTAAAGACACAATACTGACAGAAAACCAAGCAGCAAAACAAATCCCACAAAAGCAAGAGGGAATATGCACTGATAACTTCATCTCCTTTAATGACCATCTGTCTTCCTGTGGGCACTTATACTGGACATGAGAGAGTATGAAGCCAGGATGGTAGGTATGTGTGTGCGCGCATGTGAGAATGTGGCCATAAGCCTCACGGCATTCCAGTGCTGTGCAATATATCATTTATAGCAGTCTCTCAGTATTGGTGCCACACAGCAATACTGAGGTTTTGTGTTAGCGGTATTAATAGATCATCAACTCAAGATTACTCTAAAAGAACAGTTTAAATGTGCAATAGATGAATTTATTCAGAATTGTAAACTGTTTTCTGATGGCTACACAAAAGGTATGTGACTTGGTTGGGGCAAAAACGCTCAGATGTGTTCTGCTCTGATTGGCTGGTTTACAACAACACATTAGCATAGTCTTTGTTTTTAACATTGTGATGAGAAGCTTTTATTTTCTGTAATTATTCCTGCCAACGCAAGTCTTATCAGATGCAATGCCACCATCCTCTCGGCTAGCTGAATGGCCTTTATTTGGAATGCTGCTAGACTAGGGTTAGCTTTTAGCCTAGCTCATTCTGTTCCTCTGCATACATTCCAATTTCACTAATGAACACCATGGGAAATACTGTCTAAAAGAAATTCACTCCAAATGTAACAAAAGCAGCATATTTTCATATTCTGTGTGTTACCATGTTGCCACCTATTGCAAAATGATCTTATAATCCTCACGCAATAATAATAATATCAGTTTAAAAAATATATATGATGTTATCTTCAATACAGATCCCTGAATCAAATATTTGAATAGTATCTATTTTTTTGGAAAATGGGGGTGGCATTGCCACTATGAAGGTCATGCTGCTCGACAACAGTAGCCAGAGTCTGAGGGCACACAACTGGCCTTGCACTCTGGTCGGTGAATTGATGGCACTTCCTCCCCACCTCACTCCAGTTACGGTTAGTCTTTATCCTTCTAATGTTGAGGGCATTGCTAGTGATTCTAGGGATTGGGGGATCGGCCTTCCAAATTGAAATAGGAATAAAATAAAAAATTAAAAAATAGAGATGTAAGGTTTTTGCGTGACAGTAGAAACCACAAACTATCTAGATTTCAGTATCTAGCCATGATACTGTGATATATTTAGACAGCATTACGGCATACTTTATCTGTACCGCCCAGCACTACAGCAGCTGAGGCAGGACGCTCAGAGAGATCATACTGAGGACTTTGAGACACTTGCCAGCTCTGTCGCCGTGAGGCTGAACTCGTCCCAAAGCTCTGGGGCCACACTGTCCCCCAGCAACGCCAGCACTTCCACCAGCAGCTCCAAAACCTGCTGTAGAACCTTCAGCTTCCCTGCGAGGCCCATAAGGAGACACAAGAGAGGAGGATCAGCAATGAAAGAGGGAAGGAAAACATCTGGAGCTCAAACTGAAGCTACGCTGGAGGACTCTCACCTGTCCTGAGGAGTGGGAGTGTGTGCTGGAGAGTTTCCACACCAAATCCGGCCAGGTTCCACTGCTGCACCTGAAGCTCCAGTGAGTCCTCGGCCTCCGGCTGCAGGGGTAGCTCCAGGCCTGGCTGCGGCGGGGGGGACTGCGGGGCTGGCCCGGGGGGAGCCCCTCTCTGAGAGCTATTGCTGCTACACACAGAGAGTCAAAGAGAATCCTTAATCACCCAAGACAGGGAAGGTGTTTAAATAAAATTCAAAGCGGCAATGAATTCATTTCACGCGAAGACTTTCCATCCCTTTTTTCCTCTTTTTAAAAAAATAAATAAAAGCAAGCTAATTTTAGATTTCCGTTCTGCCTGCACAGCAGGAACTGCAAAAAAAAAAAATAATAATAAAAAAAAAAATGTAGGGGTGCACTAAAATGGGGCCAACTGAAAACTGACAAAGATTTTAAGTAGCCAAACTTCAGCAAAATCCCAGAAAACATAGTTGGAAATGTATAGTTTTCTTGGACAACATAGGTGGCTTGGCATTACATCCTTCAACGATTCTTCAGGGGTTCTTTAGAAAAAGCCAACTCCCATAAACAGAACCACAACAACTTTAACAGAACAGCCAAGTAAAGACTCAAAATGTCATGCATAGCAAAATTATGTTCATGAAACTATAAAAAAAAGCACAGAGCTTCAGAAGATATGTGATATATTCATATATGAATTTGGAACATCTTCACTGCCATATACTTCACTAAGAAATCCATCCTGATGTCTATTATTAGCAGGTTTACTCTTAGGTGTGGGTTCAATATACACGGCAAAATATTAAGATCACCTGCCTGGTCATCTGCATGCTACCAAAACAGCTCATGCTACAAGATCTATCCTTTAAGTGTTAGTTATGATGTGGATTCATTGTGAATCCAGCATGTCTCACAGGTAAACGGCACACAATTATTGTGGTATATTTGCTGTTAATGCCTCAACCATAAAACTATTTTACAACTTCCTACTATGTCTATGTCTACTTATGTTCCAAATGTGAAGGACTGCATGTTGGGTATATTGTCCATATTTCATGAAAATATCTTGCTACCTTGCAGAGGCAGCATCCCCATCTTGGCCATCCCCTCGGACCCTCTGAACAGGTCGTCCCACCACAGACGGTCGGGGGGAGCAGTCCTCCGGGGTTGTGACCCCTGATCTCTGGGTTCCTCTTGCTTCCTGAGTGTGCGATATGGAGGAGTTCTGAGACACAGGATCTATAGAAAGAGGAGAAATAACATGATTCTCACCCAGAAGAATACAACAGTGCAAAACACAGCGGAGCCCCCCCAAAAAGTGCAATAGTTTGGGCACCTTTGACCAAATGAAGGCAAATTGAGAGGTCTCAGACCTTGATTAGCCTGAAGCATGTAATCCTATTGTAATTAGGACTCTTCTCTAACACTCATCAAACATAGGCTCCACTAAGCAACTTACTAACAATCCCAAAACAAAAGTAATCAATGCTCACAAGGTTAAAAGAAGATAGCCAAGCATTTCAAGCTTACGGTTTCTACAGCACAGACGTAGAGGAACTGTGGAGGTCAAGATGAGGGAACTGTGCATATTCTGGTAAGACAGGCAAATCAAAACACCCATATGACTGCCAAGAACCTGCACTAAAACTAAAAGTGCTATGGACTGAGGTCAAAACAGATCTCTTTGGCTGCAAAGAAATGTTTAAAGAAAAACAAGAAACTGTATTTAATGGGCCACATTTATGAATTATTATAAAAAAAACTTCATTAGGATTTTATGTTTCACAAGATACAAACACTTCACCAATATCAATACACCATGTACCACTGATAACCCTTGAAAGCCAGTCACAGTTACATGTGTAATGTTACAATGCAGTTACAGTAAGTGATTTTTTGAAGTTTTAAAAAATTACAACTGGAAAAGAAAAACAAACAAACAAAAAAAATACTCTCTATCTTCAGCCCTCCTTCCAAACCCACTTTACAAGATCTCATAAATTCCTGTTTTGAACATCTCTCATAACTACAAAGAAAAACAATCACTTCACTTCACTTGTAAAACTGTACTGCAACCACCTAGCAGCCACTTGGCATAACGTAGCAACCACTTAGCAACACCCAGGAAGCAAATCAAGGATACCACACAGGCTAGTGAAGAACATTCTGGGAAGGTTTTACACTAGATGTTGAAATAGACACTTCCATGTTTATTAATGCAGAGGCGCAAACTGTAGTGTTCAAACAGCTTCCGGTTGTGTTGTAGTCATTGGTTAAGGCTACGCTTGTAAATGCACCAATTCACCATTCAACCAAACACTTACCAGCATTTCCGCTCCATCAACTTTTAACATGTTCAACTCCAGTTGAAAAACTCATCATGGGTCATTTTTGGGTCAACTGAACTAGAATGAGTGCAGGGCTGAACGGTGGGACAGATTTACTTACGTTTCATTCAACCTTCATTCCAATTGGTAAAAAACCCTGAGAAACAGACCTTTCGCGCTGTATCTTGGTGAATGGTTTAATGTAGAAAAACTCGACTAACCTCTTTGCTAGTTGTGGTGTTCAGGGTGCTTGCTGGACTGAGTAGTACAAACTAAACCTCCTCCAACCTCCACCAAAGTGAAGCTGAGTAAGAGCTGGTCTTTGCAAAACTCGAATTCCTGGCAGATCCTGCTCCAATACGCTCTGCCATCTGAATACCATTGCTTTTCACACTGACCTTTTACGCAATGCACTTCAGCCAAGACAAACTAGCCTTTTGCCCATTTTGAGGGATTTTCAGACATGTTAATTGCCATCCTGTTGGCTGTGCTAAAGTCCAGTGAGGTAGGTTGAAAACCAGTGAGCACCCTGTTAAATGATACAAGCAAAAGTTTGATAATGGTACTTTTTAGAGCTGGACTTAACAAGGCAGTGACCGTGATAAAGATCTCTACAGCTGTGAGGATTTGTTGGTCAGGTACAAATTCTGGGAGGTCAGGCAATGATGTTGGATGTTTAGTTTTGCCACTCCAACTCCTCTTAAAGGTATTGGATGGAGCTCCACCACTCCAATGTTCCACAGCTTCACAGTTCTAGGCCTCCAGCTAATGTTTAACATGTTCCAGAGGGCCCCATTGAATTGGGCAATGCTTCTCTGTAGAGATTATACAAGCTATGTGTGTGCAGCTGATCATATAGGTCAGCAATGTATCTAAACTCATTGATTGAAAAGGTGGTCTAGAAACCTTTGGCTATTTAGCGCATGTTGTATGTGTGAAGCGAAAGCAAAGAAATCTACACAAACGGAGATTCAGAGTCAGAGGAGGGTTATAGAGTTGTGGAGAGCTGAGATGTTTGCTGAGTGGTGAGTGTGCTCTCGGTGGGCCACGGGGGTTTGTGTATGTGTATGTGTGTGTGGGGTGTGTGTGTGTGGGGGGGGGTGGTACCGTGCTTGGCTGAGCAGAAGCTGGGATCTCTGTGGAAACGCAGTCGGCTCCTCAGGTTCCTGCAGAACTGCTGCAGGCAGGCCAGCGCCCGGAGCGGCAGAGAGCTGGAGTCACTTTCACTGCTCACGTTCAGCAGCAGTAGAAGATTCTGGAAGGAAACGGGGGGGGGAAAATAAGCAAAAGCAGACACAGAGGACAAGCAAAAGCATGGCTAGCATGCTGGGCATCATGTAGGGCCAGTTTAATAATCCAGCACAGATGGCTATGCGAACCATCCAACGGAGTAATATGGCCAGTTCCATTTCGAGGGAAACAATAGATGTGGATTAGATCATGTACTAAATAAAAGGCCACCTAATATTGAGGTAAATGTCATTTGTAACAACTCACATTTTTAATAGAACTTGATGAATTGATCTCATGTAGATTTAAACTAGCACTTTGGCCAAAATGCACAATGTAACTATTGTTGCATGTCTTATACGTATAAATACGTTTGTAAACACAGCAACACAGCTTTGCTGTAACAATGCTTTCTGGCATTAAACATATACCGTTGGAAAGCCTGTTAATTTCCCTTTTAAATTGTGCCACATTTGTAAGGAACATGCATTTGTGGGATGAGCAGCACAGTGAAGTATGTGGGTTGCGCCCATGAAAAATTTGCCAAATCCTCTCTGCCAATGCCAAACAGCTTATTCTGCCATTGACTCGTTTGGAGTTCGGTGGACTGGATGATTGAAGTTTGAAGAAACAAAACATATTGGCAATTTATCAATTTATACATTTAACAAATGTTTTTGTTAAGTAGCCTAAGTAGCCTGTTGAAGAACCATACACAACCATAACAGCCTGGCACCTCCTCCTCATGCTGATCACACACTGCTGCAACCAGCATTTGTCGCAAGTCTGCCAATGTGGTTGTGTTGGTCACAACAGCACACCCAAGCTGATGCCACAAGTGTTCGTTGGGGTTGAGGTCAGGACTGCTGGCAGCCCGATAAGACCAGAGATTGGCAGATTTGGGCAGAGAGCCATCGCCCATATCGTCCTGCAAACCTTGACTGCAAATCTGTAGAAAGAGGAAATGATCTTCTTGGGGTGTCGTGTTTTTGGGATGCCCACTTTGCGGCTTGTCTCCTGTTATATGGAACTTGCTTGAAGTTGCCCTGTCGCATGGGCCTTATTCAGATCAGTCAAATGTGGCATGCAGATTATTGGAGCAGACACCTACTGACCACTGTAGCAGACCCATGCTCACAGGTGCTGCCAATCAGGGATACCAGAAGTCTCAACAGCAACAACAAAATAAGCTGTTTGGCAATGGCAGAGAAGATATGACACATTTTTAATGGGTGCAACCCACCTACTCAGCTTTACTGCTCATCCCACAAATGCATGTTTCTTAATGTGGCACCATTTAAAGGGGAAATAAACAGGCTTTCCAACGGTATAAGATTTATTGCCAGGAAGCATTGTTACAACAAAGAAATAGCAATATTTTTACAATATGTATTGCAATGCTGTACTGATTCTCAAAAAACATTATTGATTATTATTTAACAGTTTACATAGTGGTCAGGGCTTGTACTCTGTCTCTGACCGCAGTCAATTTTTCTTTCACTTTGGTTCTACGCATTTGATGGTACATTTATACAATGACAGCTTTCATAAAATATTAGAAAAAACAATAAATCTCTAGTATCGCAATACATTGCAACGTATAGAATCGTAATGTCAATGGCTAGAGCTTGCAATAACGGACGAAACAGAAATTAGGAGTTAAACAGGCAAAGAATATCTGCTCTAACAGCAGTGAGAAGAGCACAGTATAGAATGTTTAACCAGGCTAACATTTTTAATGAATAAATCAGTTTAAGCTTCATGTGCTGAATTTTTCTGAAGGTTTGATAAGATCAGATTGTAATATTTATATATGATCCAACATATTTAACACAAGCTCCCATATATATATACCAGATTTTATTCAGCATGTGTGAGGGTAGTAGGATGAGAAGTCAGGCTAACTAGTCAAGACTGGCTGAGCACTGTATATACGGTGCATCTTCATAATGTATGCTGGGTATTATACTTAATAAATAGAGAAACAAAACATAAGCAATATAAAAACTGACTGTCAAACTGACAAGCTTAAGGAATACAATGCTGCACTACAGAATATTACATGATAACACAAACAGCATATTTAACTCTAATCACACGCTGTAAAACGTGGTTCTTTATTAAAGGCAATGCAACCATTACACCTTTTTAAACATTTTGAAATGTTCTTTGGTTCTGTACAGCAACACTACTGTTAAAGGGCTTTTTCAGAACTACATAGAACCATTTTGGCTTAGAGTTGAGTATAAGATTGTAACTGAAATCTTACTTGCACTATGCTCGGCCGCTGGAGGAATATTTCTGCTGGAAAGTCCTGCATGATCACGTCTTGCAGAAGCTCGCAGGTAGTCCGCACTAAATCCTGACTGTCACTTCTTAGGGAACTACACATCAGGGTTGGAAGCAAAGAAAAGGTCATACAATATCTCAATTGCAGTAATGGGTGTGGGCGATATTACCGTTTTATTTTTGTTTTAATCTGATACTAAGTATCAGATTATCCTTATATCAGTGGCAATGTTGATGCTTCTAACAGCCTCATTTTTTTTAATAGTACACTTAAACTTCCACAGATGATCAACATATGTTCAAATTATTTAGCTGTCCATTGATAATCTGGGAAAACTCACTGATTCTCAGTATTGTAAGAGTAGGGTTCAGGATTAAGACCAGGGCTAGGTGTAGGATCAGGGTGAGGGTTAGATTTATGTTAGAACCGAGGTTATGGTCAGGGTTAGAATTAGATATATAGATGAATGTAAATTAAGTTAATCTTCAAAGCATCCAAGGTGTACAATCCAAATAAAGTGTTGCTGTATTTTGCTTGGGAATTTCTACAGTAAACATCTGGTAAATGCATTTATTAGTAAGAATACAGCACAGTGCAGACATCTTAAGCTTTTGAAAAATCAGTATGGCTAAAATCAAACCTGCTCTTCTAACCAATAGATCATTAACTTTACAGACTATTGACTACTCTGATCACTGACAGTTAAGTAAAGGTATTTCTGTATATATATCTGCCTAAGACTTTCATTCAGAACTGCATGTTAGAAAGTCTTTATCTAAGAATGTATGTGACCATTCATGAACCTATATAAAACCATGTTCCACAAGAAATTATGGATAATATGAATAAAATGACCTGATAACAGACCTGTTGCTACATGTCTGGATAATGACTGTGTATAGTCCCACATGCATTTCCCACAATCATTTTAAAACCACTTTGGCTATTTGGGTATTTCTAAACGTTTTTGCATTAGTCTAATCAGCTAATCTGTCCAATTTCATACTGTAATGTATTTGGAAAGGATCAATTCTCAAAAGAAAAAAAAAATTAATAATAGAATTGAAAGTATAGGTCCTTCCGAACTGATCCACCCATTCCTACTTTGCAAGAACATAATACAATTTATAACAGACTTTAAAATAAAACTCACCCTTCATTTGATGATAATATGTGCCTGTCAGTTGGATTCAAAGTCAGCCATGGAAACACTGAAAACTTCAGGCATCTAACAGAAGTGTTTACTGCAAGGCAGTAAAGAATTAAAATAAAAAACACACACACCACACAGTACACATAATATACACTTCCTGGCCACTTTATCAGAAACTACTCTTATTAGCCACCACCAGTAACACCACTTATGCGCACATATGCGTTTCTAATAAAGTGGCCAGTGAGTGAAAGCACAAGGTGGGGATTTCTAATAAATTGGTCAGTGAGAGAAAGTACAAGACAGGTGTTTCTAATAGTGGTCAATAAAGTGGACGGTGCGTGTACTTTGCCAGATTAAAATAGCAATAACTCAGGAGAGAAAGAAAGTATACTGCTACATTGTCAGAAAATAAAATAAAGTTAGTCATAAGAGGTGAAAGGCACATTCCTGGCACGTTATCTATTTAAACAAAAGCTAATTTGAGGTTTGAGAGTTGACATACCTGATACTCTGGGGGGTGTAGCAGCTGCCTGGCTGGGTTTGTTTTGCTGGAAGTATCCTCTGACTGATGTCTCCTCCACTGAGAGAAGAAAAACAGTCAAGCCATGAATTACATTTTATTCCACTTTACACACTGAATCAGATAGGTCACCAGCATTCTTTATGAAGACAATGGTCTTGTAGAGGCTTCATCATTTTTAGTGATTCTGGAAATCAATATAATGACACATATGGCTGATACTGACAAAATACTTGTAGTGTAATCACATTGCTTTATATTAGTTGAAATACCTTGAAATATGTTCAAAATGCACTGTTGAATTACTATTCTGAGAAAGACTGGCCTGCAAAATGTGATTCTGTTGGATTGTGTGAATATGATCTCTTCACATGTAGGAGGAGGGCTAAGACCTATTTAGTTTCAATGCTCTGTACTTTGTGTATTATCTGTATTATTATGCTTTAGATTGTTTATTTCATTTATTTTCCATTTCATTCCAATATTATGTTTTTAAAAAGCATTTTGTGAGACTTGGTTTAAAGAGTGTTACATAAATAAAACTTATTTATGTAACACTCTTCAAACCAAGTCTCACAAAATACGTTGATTTATATATTCTCAAAGCACACAGTAAAGGCACTGTGACTGATTAAAGGGTTTATTTGCATATTGCATTCTTCTATTATACCAGTACTGTTTATTATTATTATTATTATTATTATTATTATCATCATCAATTTCACAATAATAAAGTGGAAGGACTTAACAATATAATGCTAATACCAGGTTCAGGAGAAGACAGAAGCCGTGTTTCATAGTTTGTGCTGGGTGGAGAGACAGACAGGTGGAAGAGACGGTCGAAGATGCTGTCGATGATGGTCTGAAGCTGTGGTTCCACGCTGGGTGAAAGCTGCGTTAGAAACTCCACTGCCCCAACATCCCTCAGCATGTGAGCTCCAGTAGGGTGCTTTAATAAACCAGACACAAATTACACAGTGATCAAAATATGTAACCTGTCAGGACAGATAGCAACACCCTCTAACTAATCTATATGTATACAAGCAAAAATATAACCTCACAATTCGAGGTGGCACTGTACCACATTTCTTTTCCCATGCAGATACAGAAATCTTGAGTATCTGCAGATAACGACCCAAAATTACGTTAAAAAACACTGCTTTTAATTAGTAGTTGCAAGTGTAGTGACAAACTTGGGGGGGCTCTCCAGCAAATCTGGATGAGTCGGTCTCCTACAATGTGCCTGAAAACAGGTTTGAGGTATTATCCTTTAAACTTACACGATCTGATACTCAATTAGCTGGAACACAGTCTGTGTTTAGCCTGCAAGCCAACTTATCTAAGACTAGATAGCTGATCATGAGTCCAACCACGGCTGCAATGGTCTTATTTCGCTTTTCTGTTGCTCCCAGCACCAGTCCCTCGACTTCACTCTCTCAGACTCAAGACTACCTACACTCCTGTTGGTAGCTCAGGGGTTAGTCAACAGCAGATGCACTGGACTGTCTAATACTCTGTGGATCTGTAGCTGAGCTAGCAAGCGCTAAGCAAAAACGTTAAATGCAGCTTTCTGCTCGATCTGAGTCATAATCATCTCCACGTTTATACGAAGGCTTTCAGTCAGTCATGACTTGATTTTGCTGTGTGGTGAGCAGATTTTTATCCTGCTAACTAAGCTAATGCTAACCAGCTTTTTTTCTCAATCAGAGACCTTATAAATGAGGAGACTGGCCACTGGTTGATGTAGTTGTTTATGAATAAAGTCCCGCCTTTCAACAAAAATAGCCAATCAGCTTGCTGATTTTTTTTATTTAACATTTAATTTTTATAACACATTAAAATAACGTCAGTTGAGATGTCACGTAAACGTAGAACCATCTGTGCTACTTGTGCCCCCCCCCCCACCAATAGTATGGGCCGACAATTATTTTACGGAAGGATTCCTAGTCTCCAGTACATAGTTTATGCAATGCTTTTAAAGGACTTTGTAAAAGGACTTTGGTCAGTAAAACCAAAACATTAAAACTGGATTGAATCTTGATCTAAAGAAAAAACAGGAATTTCACCCGTATTGCTCATACATGCTCACATAGGGGTTTCCACAGTCTTTGCTGAGATTTTTTACTGTGCTGAATCAGACAGGCTGACATTTAAGAGCTCTGACAAGCAAACTGGCAAAGAAAAGACACTATTTAAAGGCAGTCCAGCCTAAAAGACATAAGACATGATGACGTTTTTGGCAAATATTTGATTTGTTGTTGATTTAGCTCTTCTATTTTTCAGCTGTAGATAAAGCAAAAATTCAGTCGTTCAAGTGATCTGATCTGATTTGATTTCAGAATGGTTTTAATACACTGACAGGCACTGTGCTCATCACTCTACCGTGGACAAGGTGCTAAGCAGCTCCAGGACCTCCTCTTGCATCGGCACCTCTGGAAAATTAAACCACTCCAGAAGGTTGACGAAGAGCGCCCGCTCCTGGACAAGATCAGGAGGAGAGAGGAGTCCATGGTCCAGCTTCGATCTGATGTTTTTCAAGGCCCGTACTCTGATCTCCACTAAAGAGTGCGCTGTGAGAAACAAAGCAACAACATGCAACGTTAAAACTACTCTAGGTGCCACTTTGTCAAAATACTACAAGCATGTAATCAGTCAAGTTAAAATGTTAACTAGAGACCATTAACAATTACCTGCACTGTTTCTGAACAAAACATATGCAATATGAATATTATTTTTAAACATAATAATCCATTTCCTAGCTAGTTTAGCTCTGTAGCTAAGATAAAAAAGTTACTATTCTGTAATCAAGTAAAAAGCTCATCATGAAAGAATCGTTATGTATACTCTGTTCTAGCTAGTGTATAGCTGCATCCTGACTTGTGGACTTATGCTGCGTTTGCATCTCTGAATTTCTGAGTTCCAGGTAGGAAATTTCCACTGCTTTTACCTACTCTGAAAGTCGGGAGAGCCTCTCCAACAAAGTGTAATGTGAGTTCAAAATCAACAGCAATAAAAGCAGAAGTATTATACAGTTTGTTAACACTTCTATCTATTTGTGTCTCATTAACTCAGTCTTACACACAGTACTGTCCAACTTTCTCTCTCTGTCTCTCTCTCTCCATCTCTCTATCTCTCTCTCTGTCTATTAGAGATGCACCGATCCGGCTTTTTCAGTTCCGATACGATACATAAACTTTGCATACCGGTCAATACCAGTCCGATACCATTGCTGAATTAATAAACCACATACCTCAGCATGTGGGAGAGACTTAACGCACCAGGATTGACTTCAACATTACTTTATATGATATAACAAGTGAACACATATAAATGTACTAAATTGCCATTTGTCATTTATTTATTTTTACATTTAGTGCAGTCTCACACCTCCAAATTAAAGAGAAAGGATCGGTTCCACGGATCTGCCTAATTATCCGATAGCCGATCCAGCTAATTTTATTAATATTGAGACAGATACCCGATCCTAATATCGGATCGTGCATCCCTAGTTTCCATGACGTTTGGGAGCACAAAACACTGTATATTACTGTGTTATTATTAACTGAGATCATTAACAGTGCTAACCTGGAAGATATTTTGGTTAGATTCGCTATAAAACACAGGTAAAAGATTGTCAAACAAGTTGTGGTAAACTTGGACGTCGTAGGCAAACTATTGGTTTTAGAGGTTTTGAAATAGCGTTCAATTATCAGAATGTTTAACTGAAACGCCACCAACTTTGGCATGACGTTATTTCCAGCTCTGATATCCGATTTCAGAGACAAACGGAGCGCAGCATTATTATTGTGTCATTTCAACTAAATACAGTTCCTCCAGGACCATGGTGCAAAACACAACACAGTCCAGACAGAAACACACAAGTGCAGACAGACAGTACAACACAATGCAGACGAGACACAGGGTGCAGACAAGAAAGTGTAGCAGGCAGGGTGCAATAAATAAATCAGACAGACTTAGACTGTGGTGGGAAGTGGGGTAGTGCAAATAGAATCTGCATACTATGTTATTACGGAGGATCAGCCAGAAAACAGTAGAGTGCGGTACTCTAGCAGCTACTTTTCAAATAATGTGCACTTCACTAGTGTGTACTTGTAGTGCTCTAGAACTGAAACCCTCTGCATGTGGATACTAAACACGAGTTCTAACTGAAACACACAGATAGTGTTAATTAGATCACATTAGCCAGTGCTTATCCATGATCTGCAACCTACTCTAGCTCTAGTGTATAACTATAAGGCTTACATCAGTCTAGAACAAGTAGCTAGTATGAACTGGTGTCTACATCTAACATACCCTAAAAGCATCCTTTTCAATGTTGCATTAAAGTATATCCTACTAACCTAACTACTACTTAACTGTCATTTTGAGTTTTTATTTTTATTTATTTATTTATTTATTTTTTACACACAATCTCAACAAGTGCTTATTGCTGCTGATCTCCATTTGTGTCGGTTTCTAGTTTTCTCCATGGTTTGATTCCTTGGAGCTGCTTCTGTACACTGTGTAAATAATTCTGAATGAATAGACCAGTAAAATTGCTCTAAATGACTTGGAATTATCTCCAATTTTACATTAGCTAACTATGTAGCACACCACAGGCTGCAAGTGTGGGCTTTGGGACAGAACCCCAGTGCACAAACCCCTGGTCTCGTTCCAGATTAGAGCGCAAGTGCACGCTAACGGTAGCTAGCTGTCGATATTGGAACGCAGCCTACAACTGCACGTAGCTAAGCAACAGGCGAAGCTAACGGACACTTTCATTCAGCACGGTCAGTTCAACCGACAAAAGCGAGCTTTGTCCACTAAAGAGACTAAGTGAGAGGTTCGTGTTGATTAAAACATCTTTTTAGAGAAACCAGCGTAAAGGTTAACATTTATAAAACGTCCATAGCTACTTTAATTTAGCTAGAGATAGCTTATAAATCTGTTCGCTGTTCCAATGTGAAGTTCTGCACAACACCATACACCATTTTAGCATTACCAAGGGCTCAGTTTACTCATAAAAACACAACAACAACAAAACATAGCTACACCACAGCAGCAAAATCAACATGTGTTATTTACCAAGACAGTGATTAGCTAGCTATTAAATGCATTAAAAAAAAACAGCGACGTCTGATGTTGGCTAGCTAACTCGATGCTGTAGTTACTTAGCTAGCTAGCTAACACTGCCGTTTCGTTTGCTACCGCGGAAGCAGCTCGTCTTACCGGTCTTTTTAATAAGTGACGATAATTCCATGGTCTTGTTCTGTGCTGTGTGGAGGGCAGGTGTGCTGTAAGCGTGGTTAAATTAGGACATGTTTGGGGCTGAAGGCGCTTCTCCGGGAACAGCAGCTCCCCGTTTTGTTTTGTTTTGTTTTGTTTTTAACTCCCGCGCCAGCGCGCGCATTTCCTGCTCAGGGAGCCGTGCCGCGTTCAACAGCGGGCAGATCTGCGCGGTTCAGCACTGTTTTCTACAAAAGCGTTATTCATCAAGAGCAGTAATGAAGGATAGCTCCAACGAGCCGGTCTAAATGTGGCTTCCTTAAGAGAGATGGAAATGCTAATATTTGCAGGGCAGTGCTGTTGTCTTTAAAGTCATCGCGTGTCTCCAGTGAAAAAAAAGAAAACGCTCACACTAAAGGAGAGAGAAAGAGTTTCATTGATGGTTCCATTTGTTTTGCATAATTCAGAGGTTGAGATGTAGACACTCATCCAGGGTGGGGTTTGGTGTGAAACATTGGTTCATTGTACAGAAACCAATAAAATCAACTATTGTGGTGTTGAAGGGAACCAGGCTTCACCATGACTGCAACACAAATGTAGCCATTTTATTCACTATTCAGAACCACCAGTAAAAATAGGGGCGTCTGAGTTTTATTTGTTAAGAATTGACAAAAAATGTGTGTGTGTGTGTGTGTGTGTGTGTGTGTGTATATCTTCAGGTATTGAGTCAGCAGAGCATTGGTGACTTTTATTCACTATGCTCCTCAGCACTTGGCGATCCCGCTCTGTAACTTTAAATGGTCTGACAGTTCTTTTAGGGACTTTTTTAGGGAAGAAATTTGACCAATGCAATGGTGGCATCCTATTACAGCACCATGCTGGAGTTCAGTGACCTCTTTAAGACCACCCATACTTTCATGTATGTAAGACAATGACTGACTGAATGAAACTGAATTATCTATCTATCTATCTATCTATCTATATGGTACAAATTGCATATAAAAAAGTGTGTAAATTATTATCTAATCTTCCTTTCTGTTATTCTCCATTTAGCAAGAACATCACAGCTCTGGCATTTGCACTGTATCAGTCCATCAGAGACTAACAACAGCACTGTCTCCTGCAACATCAATATCAGTCTGCCTGAATGTTTACACTCAGAAGCCTTCTTCTGATTGAAGATCAATACGGAGATCAGACGAGGCTTTATTGTCCACTAGCTGGAATAATCCAGGCAATCCAGACTGTCTTGTCAGAGTAATAATCTCACATCAAATATTATGGTCCAGTTTTTAATGTGTAAAACACAATTTGAGCATGTTTTACGAGAGAGAGAGAGAGAGAGAGAGAGAGAGAGAGAGAGAGAGAGAGAGTGGGGCACAAGAACTTACACATTAATAATAAAAATGTAAACTTTGGTGAGAACAGAACGAGTGCAAACGATACAAGCAATGATACTGGCAGGCTTAATCCAGACAAATCCACACAAACAAAGTTAATACAATACAATTCTATGCTTGTGGAAGCAGATGAGAAACAGTTGGACACTTCTGTGTCCAATTAAATCATATCAGTGAAAGCCCAGCCAACAAGCTCATATGTGGCTCACATGGATGGAATGTGGAGTAGGTGGGTTCCAGGTGGACATGGTTACTGGGACCCAGTTGGGCTTCCCACATGGTCATCATTACAGCCCACCTTACATCTCACATGGGTCCCATTCAGGCCCCAATGTGCAGTGTACCACCCAGATGGGGTCAATGTTTAACTCCTCCTGGTCCCATCACTGACCCTAGTGGGCGTCCATATGTGTCCAACATGTAACCCCATGGACAAAAATGACTGATTCCTAGTTGGGCTAATCACACTGGACCCACATGGGCATGTTATCTGGAAAGTCACATTAATTTTACACCACAAAGCAAAACACATAATATCATTCCACAGCCCCTTTCAACTCTACCAGACTTGATCAGAATCAGAATCCCAGGAGGGAAATTACAGAACCTTTCTGATCCACCTGTGTCCCAAACATCAGCTGTTACTGATGCATTGTTGGGGGCGGGGTAGCTGGCTAGCTCTCACTGTGAATTGTTGACCTCCTTCAAATCGGTGCTCTTTTACAGCCACAAAGAGGAGATTCAAATCACACAGGAGTGAATTCTCTTGTACACTCAATAAAAAGAGAAGGTTTGCTAAAGAACCACCTACACTAGTTTTTTCCATCATAGAGAAAAATCATTTAAGCATTCTCTGTTGACCAAAATGTAACTGAAGGGTACAGGCATTTAGCCCCACCCATTCACACTGATGTTATAATCAAGTCAGGATGGCAGAGCGGTCTAAGATGCTGCAATTAAGTTGCAGTCTCCCCTCGAGGCGTGGGTTTGAATCCCACTTCTAAAAACACATTTGGGTAGTGCTGGCTCAGCGGTTAGAGCTCCAGCTATTGATGACAGGGTTGTGGGTTCAATACCCGGGCTCAGCAAGCTGCCACTTTTTGGGCCCTTGAGCAAGGCCCTTTACCCTCTTTGCTCCCCCGGCGCCGCAGCAATGGCTGCCCACCCCTCCGGGGATGGGATAAAAGCGAAAGCCAAATTGAATGTGTCCAACACAAAATGGTAAATATTCAGTTTCATGATAATTGACCAATCGAAATGCTCCAATATGACTGAGACTAAATTATTTATTTTCTTAAATGATCTTTTTTCTGTTTGACTTCTATTAAAAGTTAAAAATAAAAAAAAAAGTTTTCCTTAGGTTTATCAGTCTTAAGGTAGGATTCATTGTTTTTTCTTTTAACAGTAGACAAAAATGACTTTTATTGTGTTTGAATTTTAATGGTTGAAGCCAGAGAATTTTTATTTTGGAAATGAATTTGATTTTCGCCTCCCTGCTGTTAACACTCGAGTCCACATTTGTTCCAGTGCGCCTGGTCTCGGTCTGTTGGCTAGGTTTTGGTCCGGCACGCCTGGTTTCTCTCAGTGTGAAAGGCTGCTGTAATCAGACTTTATCTGAGATCACCCATTCCTCTCACTGCGGCCGCACGACATGGACAGTGTCTGTGTGTCCGCGCTTCCTTTTCACTCATCAAGGGCTTCGTCACTCAAATCAGGCTCTCTCCCTCCCTCTCTTTCAGCACCCTGCCCTGACCGCAGTGACCTTTACAGTTATTTCTGTTCATTTTCCACCTGCCTCCTTCTCTTCCTACTGTCACTCAGCATCTCAGAATACACACTTCACCAACCTGCCTGCCTGGATTCACAGACTACTTCTTTTTTTTTGATAAAACACACACACACACACACACACACACACTACATATATTACTGCTTCTTTGTCTTATATATATATATATATATATAACACACACACAATACATATATTTGTGTCTTTGAACTGCCAACTTTACAGCAGACGCAAAATTATTATACGTTAATATAAAGACAATTCAGACAGATAGATAGAGACCTACAGATAATGGACAGACAGACAGATGGTAGAGTGTTTGAATGAAGCACCATGAAAGCACTGCTTGTTTGAGTGTTAAGTGTTTATGGTAAATTAATTCATAAAAAATGAAATATTCATGATTTCTATATTAAGTGTTACTCTCCATCTGACTCATCACTTCCAGTATGACTCCATCTGCTGTAATTAATGCAAAGTCTTGTGAACACCTTAAGGGCTGCACCTAAACAGTACTGATCTCGCTCGCTCTCTCTCTCTCGTGAAGCGAAAGGTGAGGAGGTAATAAGTTGGCCATGATGTGTTCAATAAATGGCCTCGGACCGGGCAGCGTCGGTGGATATTTTCTGAGTAATCTCGGAAAAACAAAAACCAGAGTGGTCCCACCAGGACCCTCGCTGTCTGACATGCCTGTAATACATGTCTTCCGCTCCACTGCAAGTGTTGAGGATATTAGGGTGGGCACTCAGGGACCTCTGACAACCTCCCCCCAGCGAAAACAGTCAAGTTGAAGGACTAAATCAATGTGAGGGATGCTGCAGACATATTGAGCAAATCATTTCTGGCTCATTCAGCTTTCGCATGAGATAGGGAAAAAAATCACAATCCTCTCCTGTAGATTTCTGCAAAAAACAAGATAAAAAAAAAAAGATTATTCATAATAGAGCACAGTAGTTCAGTGCAAAAACGTGGCTTTTTGGGTTAGAAATCTCTAACTGAATAGGTCTAGAACTTTACTCATTTTATTTTTAGTCTGGTTTTAGTAAGGACTAGATTTCTCAAACATAATTTAATATGAAATATCTTATATTACTAATACCGGCATGAGTTCAGACTATAGAAGACACCGAAAAAGGACAGAAAAACCTTCCCAACAGTATCCTAAGATATAAACAATAAATATAAACAATGTTTATGTTTTGGACCCTGCAAGAAGATACAGGACAAAAACCTGAACAAAGAGAAAACACAGCAGTGTAATTTTTTCTAATGACTCAGAATACTGAAATGAATGCATATATATTATTATAGAGATTATATGTACTCTGGTCCTGTGTGAAATAATAGCAGAGAGAAGTCTCTCATTGGCTCTTTTTGGATGATATGACTCAAAACATAGCAAAGCATGTAGTTAAACAGAAACGGTGGTCCTTTGAACACTGTTGCATACACCAGGCCGCAGCGGCCGCATCTGTAGAGGACTTTAACAGAAATTGTCTGTATAGACATATAAACTAGTGCTGGAAGCTGGAAAGTCCTTTTCCATTTTTTTGGGCCAATAGTATTTAAGAGATGAATGTAAGACAGGGTCTTCTGATAAACATGGAAGAGAAGAAAGGTACGTTTTACTTCTTAATCTTTAAGTTTTGGCTGCTACTCCTGACTGAGAGCTGACATTTAACTCAGACACTGATAATGTCACCCGGACCGGGCTTCATTACAAAAGCACAGTTAGATCTTTCTTGCTCACCAGACGATGCTCAGGAATTAACGTCTACTTGCTCAAACTACTGTAGTGCACAGATGCTGAAAGACTACACACACATAAATCAGTGGTTGAGATGAGATGAGTGGGTTTGGTGTGAAATTGTGGTCCATTGTAGGAAACCTCTGATAGAGTGCTGATAGGAACCAAGTTGGTAAAGGTAGTGGCACATCTATCTATCTATGTCTCTCTCATTTTATGTATATTTATTATATATATATATATATATATATATATAAATAAAATATAAAGGACTATTTTAAGCGCAAAACACCCTGCTTGTACACTTCCACCATCAATAGATTTTAAAACACATTTTTCATCAATACGCCTCTAAACTAGGGTTAGGCAGGGTCTCAGGCATCAGGCAGTGGATTCATAACCCTTTGTTCTGTAACACATTTGTGTGTGGGAGCTAGTCAGACGTCTGGCTTCATTCACCCCCACTGTAAACAACTCTGATTCAGTTCATTTTTTATAGAATGGAGCATTTCACACCAAACCCACTCTGAATGACTTAGTATAGATCTCACCCGTTTCATTATGTAGAGATTAAAAAATATGGATGGAATTCCCCTTTAACAGTCTATAGATATGGACATCTCTTCCCTTCAATACTCATCAAGTGCTGCTCTTACTGCTTTTAAACATTCAGTGCAAATGTATTTAAACCGCTCGTTTCACAACAAATGTCACAAAGCAGCTTTACAGAGATCCGGGCCTGAGCCTCTTTTTTAGCAAGCCAGTGGTGACAGTGGACAGAAAGAAACATTGAGAGGAACCAAGACAAGGGGGAACCCTTCCTCCTGTGGTATTTGTGTTTGCTTTTTTTATTTTTCTAATCCCCTTTCTTTCTTTTTAGTCTTTTAAAAATAAATACAGCCAAAAATGTTGGTGTATACATATAATTTGACTTATTAATTCATCTTTATTTTCTGATTTTTTTAATACTCTATTTGCTTCCATTTCATTTTGCTGTACTCTTAATGCACCTTTATATATAATCAAAGGCAATAACAGTACTTGAGTAGTTTATATCAGTAGTAATATATAATAATAATAATAAATTATTATTATTATTATTAATAATAATACAAATTTAGAGGTGTGTAATATATATATATATATATATATATATATATATATATATATATATATATATATACTAACTGTACATAATGTGAGGTGTGCGCGTGCTGGCTGTGCTCTCCACATTGCAACAGGCAACAAAGGAGGAGGAGAGGGAAGAGAAAACAGCAGCAAGCCGAGCCAACAGGAGAGGGAGAAACCAGTGGACTTTTAAGGAGAAACTTAGCGAGCTAAAGCCTCACCGTTTCGTGTGTCTGATTAAGAGCAGACGAGCAGAGAAATGCAGGGACTCTTCCCTCTCACACACCCAAAGCCTACAGAGTAGTGCTGTGCAGTGTGTGTGAAAATAGCTCTCTTTCTCGAGCTCTCCTTTCAAACAGTCATATGTTGGCTAGCCTGGCTAAGTTAGCACTAGCTTGCAGGCTACAGTTCAGCGTCGTAAATGCTCGCGTTTTCAGCACGGTTTGTTCAGCTAAACCCATCGAATTGGCGAAGCTGTAGTTCGGACGGGGTTTGTGGTGGCGTCCTCGTACTAAAGGATCTTTTTAAAGCGAGCTGCAGAAGTAAGTATGGCTTAGCTCACTGATGCTAGCTAGCCAGCACTAGCTACGTTAGCTAGCTGGCTAACAAGCCAAAGGCAGGTTTGGTCATCCTGGTCTACGAAATCCGGGTCGCCTAGCTTACTTGTTAAACCTACTGTCAACGTCCGTACAATGTAGACAGAAACATAACGTTTAGCTTTTGTTTGCTTGGGAAAGCGAGGCCACATCTGAGCACAATAATCCTAAAAGTCTGTACAATATAGCTAGGGCTAGTTCCAGGCCTACTGCTAGCTAGGTTAGCTAGCTAGGTAGCTTAGGCCACCGTTTAGCACAAAGCTGCGTTAATGAGAAGTTGTATGTGGGTGTAATTAACACTTATTTAACGCGCGTGTGTGTGTGTGTGTGTGGGGGGGGGGGGGGGGGCAGTTTTGTATTTTATGTATTTTGTAACTAGCTAGAGCCCATCTCAGATTGCCAGCTAGCTAGCTTACCTAGCAAGTGAGTCCAACCCACAAAGCTAATGCATTCAAGGCCCAAGTTGTTTTAATATTTGATTGAACCCAAGTTAGCTTGAAATGACAACTATAGGAGATCTAAAATGTTGAATTACATTTAAAGTCTATGTAGTCTACACAAGCCTATAAAAAGGATAACTATTATATAGCCATGCATTTCTGGTATCACTGTGTTTTTAAAATTTAGGTAAACACTTCACTTAAATCTCTAAAAAGCAGAATTTGAAGTTGTTGCTAGTGTTTTGACCTGTCCTCACTACAAAGTATCTACAAGCTAGGCTATGCCAAGGGGCCTGAGACCCAAGGCTCACAGTCTATTAATACCCTGCCTAATTTAGCACACCTGGTTCCACTCATTAGCTAACGTGTTCTTGTTTCCCCCCACAGATGACAAGGGCTGTTGTGTTGTGATTGGCAATTAGCAGTCTCATGGAAGGTGTTTGTGGTTAGTATCTGACGGCAATCACCTCCCATGCCCTCCCCTGGGTGTGAACATCAGGATGAAGAAGATCAGCCTTAAGACGTTCCGAAAACCATTCAACATGAAGGGCAAAGAGGACGGGGATTTCATGATGCTCCAGAAGCCGTCGCTGGCCTCCGAGTTCGCCAAAGACGACACGCTGTTTGGAGGCTGCTATGCCAAAGAGCTGGCTTGTGACCTCCATGGGGAGGACACCAGGGGCCACAAAAACAGGTCCAAGAGTGAGGGTCTTATGGGCACCTTAAAGAGGAGGCTTTCTACCAAGCAGAAAGCAAAAGGTAAAGGTGGGTCGACCTCGGTGGGCTCAGGAGACGACGACGATACGTTCTCATCCTCCTCAGTACCAATAAGCTTTAATGAAGTCAAAGCCCAGAGGCCCTTAAGGTCCTCCTCGCTCCGCAGCCACCACTATAGCCCCGCCCCATGGCCCATTAGGCCGGTGGATCCCGAAGAGGCGTGCATAAAGATGGAGGTAAAGGTAAAAGCCATGGTTCACACCCCGAGCCCCAGCCCCTCCCTCAACGGCATTCGTAAGGAGTTTCATGACATCCAGATCGAGGGGCTTTTCGACGATCAGAGCGAGTCTCTGAAGAACCTGGAGTCTCAGAACGGTGACTTGCATTTAAACATTGAAGAACATGTGCCTGTAGTCATTGGACTCGCGCCTCAGGACTACATCCAGTACACAATGCCTTTAGATGAGGGAATGTACCCTGACTCTTCCCACTCGTTCTGCTTGGATGGTTCCTCGCCCATGGAGGTGATGGAACAAGTCGACGCTGACTCGCTGAATGTGGACCAGGGCCAGGACGACCTCTTGTCGTCAGAAATGCTCATGGACCAGTCTGTGAGCGGGCTTATCCTGGGGAATCCGGGAATAGTCCTTCAGAGTAGTTCCAGAGCAGATGCTCCTTCGCTGTCCCCGTCCCTTTCTCCTCTTTCCAGCAGTGAAATTCCAAGAACCTACTCTGGGTTCAGCGGCGCAGATTCGCATGTCGCTGAGCGGATGAGGCAACACCTTAATTTTGACCCGAATTCTGCTCCTGGTGTTAGCAGGGTGTATGACTCCGTCCAAAGCAGTGGACCCATGGTTGTAACGAGCCTTACGGAGGAGTTGAAGAAACTAGCCAAACAGGGTTGGTACTGGGGACCAATAACTCGATGGGAGGCAGAAGATAAGCTCCTCGACCTTCCTGACGGTTCATTTTTGGTCCGTGACAGCTCAGATGACCGTTATCTTCTCAGCTTGAGCTTCCGGTCCCAGAGCAAGACTCTCCACACCCGGATCGAACATTCGAACGGCAGGTTCAGTTTTTATGAGCAGCCGGACGTAGAAGGTCACACATCCATAGTGGATCTCATCGAGCACTCCATAAAAGACTCTGAAAACGGTGCATTCTGTTACTCCAGATCGCGCCTGCCAGGGTCGGCCACGTATCCGGTTCGGCTGACCAATCCTGTCTCTCGGTTCATGCAGGTGCGCTCGCTGCAGTACTTGTGCCGGTTTGTCATTCGCCAGTACACACGCATAGATCTTATTCAGAAACTGCCTTTACCGAACAAAATGAAAGATTACTTGCAGGAAAAGCACTACTGAACTGGGATACAGTAGTCACTTGCACTTTGGGTGAAAGTTGTTCAATGGTTTACAAGACATTTGTGGATTTTCTTTCTTTTTTTTTTTTTGATTGAGTGAATTGTTTCATTTGTGTCAAACCTTTGTGTTGGTTTATTCCACCCTGACTAGAAAATTTGTTGTTGCTCAGATTCAGAACTTCGTATACAACTTTGAAGGTACACTCTGATAATTTTTTTTTTTTAATTAGATTTTTTTGAGGGGGGGGGGGCTCAAAACAGGAACCTACTATGTCATGTGCTATAAAAGCATCCAATTATTCATATCTTACTACCTATTAATGGTCAGGAGTGGTTCATGGACTGCTGATGAAAAGTCAACACACATCCTGTCCGTTTCTGAAAATGTGGCTGAAAATTTGACAAGTCAACATATGAAACCTGCTTGGGAGGCTTTTCCATTCATATCACACACTTAACTGCAGATATGCTAATAAGGGCAGAAGGACTGGTTGCACTAATAAGTGCATCAATCCGTATAGAAATATGTACGGAATGAGGAATCCGCTTTATATATTGAAGTACCACTTATTTTTGTACATTTTGTTATTCTATGCTGTTATGTGAAATAAGATGTCAGCCAACTCTGGCCATTTTTGAAAGGAACATTTTCACAATAGCTGAAGTCGGTACTTTCAGTTAAGCTAAGCTTTCTCAACTGATTCACTGAAATTGATGTTACAGGGTTTAGGACAGTACATGTGCAAATATTAGACGTTTACAGTAAAACATGACCGATCTCATTAGTAAAAAGGTGCTTCCCGTGTTGTTTATATTATAGATACTTGACAAAAGTCTGTAAAACAGTATTACGGCTGCCACTGTTAATTTAACTAGTAATTCACCACTTATCAGTACAATTACAATTAATTGTAGAATCGTGTCTTAGTTAACTGGACGTAACTGAAAAATGTAACTCAAAACCAAAAGTTTCTAAGATAGTTATTATTGAGTGTGTCCACAAGGCTCTGATTCTGACTGTAAGAGAGCAGTAGGATAGTTTAAAATGGACAAAACTGTCATGCAAATTAGGCAAAGTTTAATTTCATATATTTATATTTGAGGAATTGTGACAGCCCTAATCAGAATACATCATGTTTATGGAGTTCTCTTGCTTCTGCCCAAATAGTTTGCAGATCCTCTTCTGCAACATTGAGCTTTTATATGGATAACCTTCAGTTCTCCAGAGCTTAAACTTTTGCCTTTGCCTTGTTCTTTTCATTGCATTCACATTGTCCTCCTGTCATTATCCCAAACTACCAGTCCTTCAAAATGTGCCACTCCCCCAGCAAGCTAAGAACAGATGCTAGTCATTCCCTTCCACCATAAAAAGGTGACTTCTTGTTCATGTTTTGTCAAATGTTTGCCTCAAACAACTTTTCAGACTAGCAATAATCAAGGTAAAATCATATCTTCAGTGGCAGCTATGCATGAGCTGAATTCTTTGCCATTACAAGGCCTGCAAACTTATTAGAGATGATGTTTAGACTTTAATGTGGTTCTTCCGACTATTTGGGCATAAACAAGACTGCCCTGACCTTACAGCCTTGATGCTCAGGTGCTTTAAATACTGCATCCGTGAGAATTTCTAAATTTCTTTATCTTTGCAACAACAAATGTTTTTAATACTGCTGCATAAGAAAGATTCTGATGTAGTCTGTTTGTTTCTGGTATAGATCACATATCGAACACAAACTTTCAAAGGCTCCAAAAATGCCAAGGAATTCATTGTGGAAAAAGGGAACAGTTGAAAAATGCTGGCTTTTTATTTGAATCATTGTGTGTATATGAGAGGTTTGTGCTTCATGCAGTATTTCATTGAATTGTTTTAGTCGCCTGTCAGTCAATATTGTCTTTTTGACATCTCTGTGTCACCCAAACAGAGTAAGGCCGGTTTAACACATACTGCACCTGTGTGGTGTGAGCACCGTGGAGCGTCTTGCTTTTTGTTTCAGTGCCCACATTATGGCGTTTACACAGCATGTGCATCCCAGAATTACTAGACGATAGGTACAGTGCCTGTTTTCGTCGCTTGCGCTACTCGTGAAAAGGAATTCTACAACTTATGGTCGTAGTTATCAAACGAATTAGTAGCTAACCATGTTCTAGGATTTCATAAAACTGCTGTGGTTAAATAGTGCTCCTTTTTGAATTTTCTTGTCGTTTGGGGGGAAAAGAATCTATGTTGTTTACAAACAGTGGCGTTTCTGAATTTAAGCCAGCTGTATAGTTCTGCTGCACAAACGGTGTATGCGTGACTGACTGCTGTGTGGCTCACACCCTGCAGATGCTGTATGCGTGTGAAACCGGCCTAAAAGTAATCCCTAAGCTTGCAACGCATCGTCACAAGTTTATCGCTTTTGTTGGGGCAGATGCACAATAAGCAGAGAAACAATTGTAAAATATCAGTGTTTAAGCTGTCGGCCTACAAAAAAGCCCCCTGTGAGCACAGTTTTATAGACATTTCCCTTTGTCTGCCTCGTTGTTGGTTAGACCATGCAATGTAGGGCTGCACAGTATAGGCAAATTGTCAGCATTTCCGATTCTATTTTCACATGTTGCAGTTGCGCTATGCCTTGCAGTGAAGTAAAGCATTATTGAGGGGGTTAAAACAAATGATTCAATTTTGTTGGATTACATGAAGATGTCCACTGAAATTCATCTGGAGCTGTATAATACGAGTATTATAGGCCAATGGCAATATTCAACATTCTTGATGTACATATCTGTAGATGGCGCATAACCATTATAAAATTTAGCAATTGGGCCTAAATCAAATCAACCATTTATTAGTAGGGGAGGGATAAATGCAGTAAAAACAATAGGATGCAGATATTTTGCTGCAGTAGCCCAACATCATTTCACCATTCTGGTCTTCTGCAGTTGAATAAACACATCAGCACATATCCGTTTCAAATATTGCGCACATCTAAACACATGTCCAATGCTGCTAAATTGTTTCGAAGTAATTATCTGATCCTGAAATGATTTAATTAATTATTACAGAATTGTATCACTTAAAACACTGTTATTTTGCATATTTCAGTATTGCAAATAATTCAGATATGATAATTCTGATGATAATAATAATGTACAATATATTGTGCAGCCCTAAACTGAAGTCTGCAACTAAAGTCAATCAAAGACATGGGCTAGAATGAACACATTAGTTGGTGCTTTGGTACCACAAATTCTTAAATGGCACACTGTTGTTAGGAGCAAAGGCTCCTTGCATAACATAATCAGAGAAAGTGAAAAATAGCTTTTGACTTGAGTTTAGCAAGAGATTGTTTGAACCATTGCTAGTAGAGATGGCACATTTTTCTTTTCTGAACCTGAACCTGAATTGTGAGTATTGGCCGATTCAGATTCAGTAATGTTTCCTTAAAAACTTGAGCCTTAATGTGAGCTGATTTTAACCTCTTTCTGCAGACCCATCGTTGCCCACCCATTTTACTATTTAATCTCCTTTTTTCGGTTAATAGTGTGACAAATCACTGCTGTGGCTGCATTTACTTGATCTGTAATGAAGGTGGTCCAACAAAACCCAACATCCATAGATTTTTATTGTTCATGTCAGAAACTCCCATTCTGGACAAGAAAACACGTACATCTTTTATACAGCAATAAAAACATGGTAGCTCACACAATACGCTGGTCGATTCTACCGGCTGATCTGTTTTATTCTGCAACAGGACCATCCACGATTTACAACTTCTCTAGAGGTAAAACATACATTGAACCAAAAAACACATTCCACTGATGGAGGGACTCTTTGGGGGCCTGTGGAAAGAGGTTAATGGAAGTTCTTTACTTTATTTCCAACAGATATCAGCTCCAAAACCATCTGTACCCATATGCTATTCCTAATTTCTGTTGGTCCATTCATCATGAAATGTTCAGATAAGGTAAAGAGGACCTGGTATAAAACAGCTGGAAATAGTTTGGTCTGGGATACCAGGGATACTATAGTGTACTAGTTTGGTTCTTGTATGACGTGAGGGCTAATCTGGGTCAAAATAGCAGTGTGGGGAAGATGCTGAATTCAGAAATGCAGTCTCATTGCTGGTTATCTTTGCCAACATTGTTGTGTTTCTTCAAGTCAAAACAGCCATACTCAAAGAAAAACAGTTCTTTAAGTGTTTAGACAGTGTTTTTTTTATTGAAGTATGACAACTCCTAATAACCATTTGGAAGCCTGGTTAAAGAATTCTTTGGATTGGTGGGAAAATTGGATAGCTGGTTGTGCACCATCAAAAAGGGCATCCATTGTAATGTAAATGTCCAAAATGACATTTTACCACTTTCATATGTGCTGAAATGTTCAAGTACAGGGAACCTGGCATGTTAAAGTAATGTAAAAAGAAAAACATGAGTTTTAATAGGACCACAACAATATCATTTTCCCATACTTTTTTAATGTTCAGACAAAACCTCCTTATTTATTATTTTTCATTTCGTAAATGGGTTCCATTGACTCTGAATGTGACTGAACTAATGTTTGTTAAATATTTTTTTTGTTGGTTGGGAATTTAGAAGGTCTTGCGTGTGCATTCACAATACATTACAGTTGACTTTGATTTCAGATTGTGTTGAAATGATGAACAAATTGGAACCAGTGGTTCATTTAGCTAGCATGGTGCTGCTATGCTGTGTTGAAGGAATCACTAAAACTGTACCCATTGTTTTTATTAGCCAAGATTGAGAGCAGTACATTGTAATGTTGCTGTCCTAACAAGAACTGATAAAATTACAAAAGAAGGAAAAGCTGTTTGTAACCTTTAATGTATGTGAGTATATGTAGAAGTGATTTCGGGCCTTTTCTCTTGGTCCATATGTTATGAAATGTAAAGCAATCTCAAGGGGAGCTAGTTGTCTTAAAAGGTATACAAATTTGTGTGTGGGGGGGTTTCAATATTGAAACAACAATAAGCTAAACAACCACTTGACCACTATGAAAAATAGTCACATTTAAAGATTAAGGGTAGCCTGTGTTTTCTTGACTGAAATTGTTTGTCGCTAAACTTAATATTTAGTTTGTTCATTCCACAGACCTCTAATATGGCTAATGTTAGGCTAATATGTTTGTGCCTTAGATCTACGCTAACATATGTTAGCCTCAAGCTAATGCAATAGCAGGAATTAATGTGTTAGCATCAAGTCCCAGACTATGTAAACCTTGAGCTAATGCACTAGTCACAAGCTAATGTGTTACTCCTAACTAATGTTATGCTCCTAACTAACTAATGTTGGCCTCACGCTAATGCACCATGTTAGCCTAAAGCTTATGCACTAGCCCTAGCTTGTACAGCATGAGCTAATGCACTAGCTGTAAGTTAGTATGGTGGCCTCAAACTAACAAAATAACCACATGCTGATGCAGTAGGCTCAGGCTGACTTAGTAGGCACAAGCTTAAAGCACTGGACTAATGTTTTGGCTTCCTGTACTAGCAGTAAGCTAATATATTAGCCATATGCTAGCCACAGTACAATAATGCAGTGCAACAGAATTATTGCATAATGGGCATCTGGCTGATACTCTTATCCAGAGCAACCTACATTTCAGTCGTGTTACACAGTTAGAAGTCTTGTGACTGCCAAGTCGGGGAATTGTCCCCAGTCTGTCATGGGAGCGCAACGTTATTACCCACCAAAATTGTTGGCAACCAATGTTCAGTGTTTTCAGGAAAAGACGGTAAATGAAAGACGATGGCAAAGAGTGTGTGCGGCGCATCAGCCGTACAGGTTCACATTTTCATACACCCCTACTGTCCATGTAGTTTCAGTGTAGAATATACACACTGTCTTTATCCTGACCTGCTAGTTGAGCTGTTTGCGTCACAGAAATGAAGGTTGGGGAGATTCGAGGGTCATGTTTTTGTTTAGCTGTAGGTGTTGTCGTTTGTATCAGAGAGAAGTAGATGAAGGCAAAAGTCTGGCGCGCTCTGTGCCAGGAATGACTGGAATGTGGACTAAAGTGAACTAAAGCAAAACATTAATGTGAATTGAAATCAGTGTTGAATCATGTACATGTATTTTCTTTATTTTTCCCTCTCAGATATAGAGAAAGCATATTGGATGTGTCTGCTGTGATTGTTGAATATAATTTTATGACTTTGTATGTAAAAGCCCGAAACATATCAAAACCGCAGCCACCGAGCGTCTTAGCGGGCTTTGCCGGGTTCGTTCCTCAGACACATATTTCCATGTTGTCCTCGTTTCGTTTCCGCGGATGAAGGTGAATGTTTACACGTGTTTGGTAAATATTAGTTTAGTCTTTTGTTTATCACTTTTTCTCTTGGTACAGATTTTACAACCTATATGTTCTTCAATGTGTTCTACACATTTTGTGCTGCTTTACAATTTTAATGATTGCCTTTCTTGAATTAGAGAAGGGGGGGGGGGGTCACCTCTATGGTGTACATTTATGACCGCACCATCGCCAATAGGAGGATGACATGATTAGTGGTTAGTGGTGTTGAATCTGAGTTCTTGGTTCCCTGCCTCTCCCGGTTTACATCAACATTATTTCAAAGTTGGTTGATTTTGTTTTGTTTGAATGAAAACAAAAATCAGTAGGGATTTCTTGCACATTTGGATACAGTTAAAGCATTTTTATATCTGCTTGTATAAATTATGAGTAAAAACTGAAAAGTCTTTTTGGGATCTCCTTGTGTCTTTGTGTATTTTTAACTCAAATTCTAATTAGGGATATATATACTTATCAGCCATCTTACTAATATTGTCAGTTCCCTCAGGCCGCCGAAACAGCTCTGACCTGTCGAGGCATGGATCCAACAAGGTGTCATGTGGTATCTCTCCCTAAGACGGCAGCAGATCCTTCAAGCACTGTACATCGTGTGGTGGGGCCTCCATGGATCGCATCAGTGAGCCTTAGGTGCCCATGACCCTGTTGCTAGTTTGCCAGTTTTTCTTTCTTGGAGCACTATTGGTAGGTACTGGCCACTGCATATGCGGATCACCCAACAAGACGTGCCTGATGTTTTAGAGATGCCCTGATCCAATCACAATTTGGCCATTGTCAGAGTGGCTCAGATTTTTATGCTTGCCCATTATCCTATCACCTTTCAGTGTTAGTATCACAGATCAGTGTGTAGTATATGCATGTTATAGACAATTGTTTTGTCTGAATTTAATATTTGAAACAAATGTGGCATCATTTTTGCTAACATGTAATTATGTATCAGATTAATTATGTAATTATGCAACAGTAACATACGTATGAGGATGTAAAGCATTTTCTGGATGCCACTTAATTAAACTGACAGCATTCACTGAATTCAGTGAAGCTTGTCCACTTATCTATGGATACAGATACAAACTAAACTTCTCCATGAAACCAAAAACAAGACAGATTAGACCAATTAGAGAGCATGTACACACATTTACTGAGGGGCAACAAATAAATTATTGGTTTTCAAGTCATTATGACATTATCCTAAGAAAGCAAAATTTGTTTGCTTTATTTTTATTTTTTAGCAATAATAATAACAGAAATGATAATAATTAATAGTAAAGTTGTACTCCGTTGTTCCATTCCAACTCAAACCTCAGGAAAAACGTTTTCCCCCATAGTTCAGTGTTTGAGATGAACACTTTCAGAGTGTGAAATGGTTTACTGGAAGGAAATGTTTAAAATGAACAGAACTTCATAGTAAACCATACTTCATCCTAAACTACATCAACAAATCTGTACCACCGTAATGAAGACCTGGATGGGGTTTCAGTGGGTTGAGGGACATGAGTGGGCATGTATTTACAGAAACAATTTGTGTGACTATTTAAATGATAAACAGTATTGTTTGTCATTTAAATAAACAAACAATTGTAGGGACATTGTTTATAGGGCTCGCTTACATACTAATTGGTCTCTTTTTTTGTGCAAAATAGACCAACCAGTGTTCTCTGCCAGCAGAATTTAAAGTCCACTCTCTCTTTCCATGTCTATGAGTAAATTAGGTTTTTTGACAGTTCACAAATAAAAGGGTATCTGGGTCAGATTGGCCTCGGAGTCAGGGCTGATCCAGGCATATTTTAATGGATCAGGCCACAGCAATTTTCATCCTAATCCAGTTCCGATTCTTTGTTTTAACCACAGTGTTCAGAGCGCCATCTGATGTCCACAAGGTGCCATTTACAGACATTATTTCCAGCCTGCAGCAGTGCAGACGTTCTCAGAAGGTGAATAAAAGAGTTGAGAGTCTGCAGTGTGGACCTATTTTACAGTGGAACATGAAAACAACATATTATCTGAACCTTTATAAAACTATCAACACTCTGTTTTACCAGCGGGAGAACCGTACACTTTTCTTTGTCTTTAAACCAGCACTGAAGAGCCCATTCAGCTACACACACGGTATAGAAACCCAAGTCATAGACCATTCACCTCAAAACACATCAGTAGTCAACAAACAACAACAGATATCAGTCTAGAGTGTGTACCACTACACACTCACACACAAGAAGTGATCTGACTGCAGTGGATTACAGGAACTGGGAGGAGAGTCAGACTGGATTATAAGATATTAAACACACTATAAAACAGTCATTTTAATAAAAGTCTCTACTAAACTAAATTAATTAATTGTATCTAAACTGTGTGGCTGCATAACCTACACAAACCCAAAGATCTGATCTGTGTCGGCTCATACTCAGCATTAAGAGACTCGGATTTGGGCGGGGGCAAAATAACTTGATCAGGACATCCCTTGATTGGTTTTCATTATCTTTTAAAGTACTCAACAAAGGAAAAGTAGAATTAGTACTGGATAACCACACAAACAGAAATATAGCACATATTAATGGTGGAAAATTGTGTAAATAAGAATTCAGCAAAAAAAAAAAAACCTTTTAATTAAATTTTAAGGGCCTTGCTGCAGCCTTCTAGTGTAGCGTTGTGCACTTCTGCACTGCTACTTTAAAAGCGCCTCTCGCTCCCGTCTCCCCAGGCTGCTGAAATATGCCCAGTCATCAGGGCGTGGGTGGAGGATTTAGACTCCTGATCAGATGTGCACTGTTTGCATCAGAATTGAGCTACAGGTCTAGTTAAGTTTATTCTGACAGCATTGCTTGGGCTCTAAAAGCACCGAACAACAAATATTTACTGTTTCAGTGGACGCGTGATGATTTATTCATAGCGCAGGGCGGTGCCTGCTTGTCACACTGCAATGCCTCTTTAATGACATGTCACTTTGAATGGGCTGAATTCAAACTTTCTCATGTAAAAAGTATCTTCAAGTTTGTCCTGATGTGTGGGAATTACCCAGCTGGCTGTTTTCAGCTGGGATGTCGAGATTGTGTGTGTGTGTGTGTGTGTGTGTGTGGTGAAGTGTCAAACCAGCTTGTGTTTTCACAGCCACAGTCTGGCAGTACTGTCCATTCTTTAGTTACTTTCTGTTTCCGACTTAAGAAATTTAAAGCTGTTGGATGGCAAAACTCAGACAAAAAGGATCAACTTACTTTTTTTCCTGCAAAAATAATGATCATATATTTGACTCATTACAATCAATAAGAAATATGAGATTTTATACACTATATATACACAGTACAAAGCTTTTAATCTGGACATCTAACATTCAAATAACTACTAATAAACAGTTAGTTGAGTTTGTTGTTCCCATCCAGCATCTAATCAATCCTTTATTAAAATAAAGCAGGTGAGCTGCTGGTGGAACTGAACAAATACATACAGTTTCTAGAGTTCACAGAGAGGTCAGCAACTATACCTGTGCCACTGACCATTGACTTTTTGTTTATATAAGTTTATTCTAATGTTATATAGAGTTTTACAGTAAACACACTCACTGACCACTGACTTTATGTTTATTAGGGTTTATTCTAATGCTATATAGAGTTTTACAGTAAACACACTCACTGACCACTGACTTTATGTTTATTAGGGTTTATTCTAATGTTATATAGAGTTTTACAGTAAACACACTCACTGACCACTGACTTTATGTTTATTAGAGTTTATTCTAATGCTATATAGAGTTTTACAGTAAACACACTCACTGACCACTGACTTTATGTTTATTTGGGTTTATTCTAATGTTATGTAGTAGAAACACACTTTTTTGAGGGTCATCGCACTGTGATGTGATGGGGGAGAGGAAGGTCCATCCTACCCAATCAGAAAGCGAGTCCAGTTATGCTGTTTGGTACCCCCTGGCCACAGATAAGCTATCGATGAGGGAGCTTAGATAAATATTACAAACAATTTTTGTGAGTAAGACTTTTGCACGTTTCTAAGTAAAATGTGTATGACCAGTTTTCTCCAAATGTATCTTCACTAATTATTATTCCTTTTCCAATAATTTATTTTCCAAACAGATAATAATAATAATATTAATAATAAGAGACAACAATCAATAATTTGTCAACTTGGTTCTGTATGTTATTGATATGTATTTATGTGCTCTTTGAGTTTCGTAGACATTTTGCACTTTAGGCAACCGGTTATATGGTTCATAGAAATAGCAAAATTCTTATGGTTGTTATATAGGATGACAGGTCTCTACCCGCATCTCAGAATGTTTTGCTGACGTCTCTTCTTGGATGGTGGCTCACCACCTCAAACTCAACCCCAGCAAGACAGAGCTGTTGTACATCCTGGGAACTGCTGGACTTCAAAACGATCTTGCCATCTCCTTTGAGAACTCACTGGTCATTTCTTCTACAGAAGCTCGAAGCCTTGGTGTAGTCATGGATGATCAGTTATCGTTCTCAAACCATGTCGCAAACGTAACTCAGTCCTGCAGATTTCTCCTGTACAACATCCAGAGAATTCGACCCTTCCTCTCTAGAAAGGCCGCCCAGGTGCTCGTTCAGTCTCTCGTCACTTCAAGACTTGACTACTGCAACTCTCCTCTGGCTGGTCTCCCTCTGCGCACCATCAGGCCCCTGCTACTTATCCAGAATGCAGCGGCACGGGTCGTCTTTAATGTCCCTAAATTCAGCCATGTCACTCCACTGCTGCGTTCTCTTCACTGGCTTCCTGTAGCTGCTGCCCGCATCAGATTCAAACCCTTGATGCTGGCCTTCAAAGCCAAGAACGGACCAGCCCCTCCATACTTGATGGCAATGATCAAAAACCGATCTGCACCAAGAGCCCTTCCAGCTTTAAGTACGGCTCGGCTCGACCCGCCATCCCTCAAAATCCACAGAAGGCAAACATCCTGGGTGTCCAAACGGCAGAGACGCTCGCTGTCTTCAAACACAGACTGACAACTCACCTTTTCTGAGAATACTTGGTCGAATAGCAGAGTGGTCTCCTTATTGACTTGTGTTTAGAGGTATCTTTGAATTTTTAGCCTATTTAAACTAGCTGAGGTTATTCTTGGGTAAATTGCAAAGCACTTTTGTAAGTCGCTCTGGATAAGAGCATTTGCTAAATGCCTTAAATGTAAATGTAAATATGCAATACGACAATATTTTATCTTATTGTGATCAATTTAGCTATCGTGATACACAATATTTCTAAGCATATCGAGGATATTGTTAGTGCTTTGTTAGGATATTGCAGTGTAATTAGACTGGTGTAACTAGATGAAGAGCAGCAGATGGTGAATAAAAACCACTGTATTCAAGTCAAGTCAAGTGGGTTTATTGTCATTTCAACTACATACAGAGTACACAGTGAAACGAAACAACGTTCCTCCCGGACCATGGTGCAACATAGACAGTGCATACGAGAGAGCACGAGAGAGTATCTGAATAGTATCTGAATAGTATTTAGTTTAAGAATCTGTTGCTGTCTGGTTCCATTTACCACCTCTGAGTGACTTTGTTCACATCTTTACTAGTGAATTATGGAATTCCCCTTTAAGAGTGTGGATTGTTGACAGAACCTCTAAAAGGATGGTAAGTGCTTGTGTTTTAAAGATTAAGAAAAAAAGCCTATGCAACTGTATCAGTCATATTGTGACCAAATATAAGACGATTCATAAATTCAGAAAGCAATTTGTCAGATTCAGTTAGCCAGGAATTGCTGTTTTATTTGTTTTTGACTTAGGACCTCTTTGAAACGCAATCTATCAAATGTCTTATTCTTCATATTTATGACTTAGTCTCACCATCTGGTGCTCTGCATGAAGTTCCATTTGTCACCGCCGAGCAAAGGATGATGAAGACAACTTGAATGCTGCTGAATATACAGTATGACTTTAAAATGGAGCACAAGAACAACAGTAGGTGGGTCTGTTGCATAATGATGAACCTGGAATTACTTGCTGGCAGCAGATGTCCTTTTATGTTGAGTACTAAAGGTTCTTTGGGGATAAAAGTCTTAAGATCTAGCGCCAAAGGGCTGGTCACTGTTGAAACAGAGGGCTACAGGGGCCCATTAGTTATCTGACTTAATTCAAAGATAAATTAAAATAAATGGTATAGTCAGTTCATAAGGTACATTATAACATATAACACACACACAATAATATATATATATATTATTAGATTATTGTCAGAACCAAGTTGATCCATTACATTAGCACCACTGACATGTGAAGTGAAAAACATAGATTATCTTCATCTACAGTGGCATCTGTCAAGGGGTGGGTATATTAGGCCAATATAATTTAATAGAGAACAGTCAGTTCTTGAAGATGATGTGTTAAAAGAGGGAAAAATCTGAGACACTCTGACAAGGGCCAAACTGTGATGGCTAGACAACTAGTCAGGGCATTACCGAAACGGAAGGCAGGTCTTTTCTGTTTTTTCTGGTATGCAGTAGTCAGTACCTACCAACAGTGGTCCAGGAAAGGACAACCGGTGGTCACTGCAAATTAGGCTCATTAGCAAAATGTAGAAACCTTCAACTGTTTATAATAAACCAATCAAAACCAAAAAAAAGCTCAGCACAACTAACAGAACTAGTACTTCCTCCAAATTCAACACAAAATGACACTGTAGATGACTGCTGCAGTCTCAGAATGAGTAGAAAACCCTTTATGACAAGTGACTTTAGTACTTAGTAGTACAACCATCTGCTGTTATTCCTGAAGAATCCTAGCCTTATTCCTCACGGCAGTGGCCCAGGTCACTAATATTCTTGGGTTTGTGTGCTACAACTGCCTTCTTTAAAGTGAGGCGACTGTGATGACCAATCCAGAATCTTCCAGGACTTCTTTTGAAACAAAGCCTTGGTGGACTTTGGGGTATGTTTCTGGGACAGGTTAGCTGTGTGGTTTTGAATTAGATGGCTGCTGTTGTGCCTCACACAAACCTAGTTTGGAGGGGTGGTTTGCTCCCATGTGGCTCATTAGCCACATGTTAGCTTTGATAAAAAGGAGCATTTACTCATGTGAGCGGTGCTTTTAGTATGAAATATCTTGCTTAGAATCTGAAAGCTGTTTGCTTATTGATTGTTGTTGGTAGGCAATGACTCTTTTGTAAACATAGGCTTGTTTAATCCAGAGTGGTTAACCAGTTGAGGTAATTATGATATGTGCACCCACAAAGGTAAAGGATGCTCAACGTGATTGAATTTTATTGCACATTGAGTATAGCCTCAAATAAGCTAAACGATTTCTTACCCTGCTAACATGTTGGGCCTATATGGGTAGCCCCACTGGGAACCCGAACGTTTTGTCCTCCTCGTTTTGTCAACCTATGGATGCCCACCAGGGTAAGTAATGGAACCAGCTCAGCCAGCAGAAACATTATAGGTTCCAGGAAGGTTAGCCTGTAATGTTCCAGGAACCTTTTGAAAATGTTTGACATAATAAAGGTTTGCATCAGAATGTTATTAGTATATCTTACACTTTCCAGTTAGATAAAAACAAAAAATGACGAAAAATGTTTGATGTAACTTTCACAAAACTAAAAATACAAAAATAAATTAAAATATAAAAGATATATTACACTGAATGCATTACTTTTTGAAATATACCTACCAAGTGTAAAAGGCCCATATTTAATTGTGAGGGGTGATGTGAGGTGGGCTGGAATGATAGGGCCCATTTGGGAAGCCCAACTGAATCGCAGTTAAAAGGCACATACAAACCCACTCAGAGCCCATGTTCTACCTATGTGAGCCCCACACTAGCATGTTGGTTGGGTAGGTAACTCTAGGCTGGTTTGTGCAGTGATATTAAGGACAGCCTGCCTTGAGAGTGCGCTCTACACATTGATTTGATAAAGTTAATGTGATTTTAGTTCTAGTAATGTAGGGTGGGCCTTCACGGCCCTGAGGTAATTTTATCTTCATCTTATTACATTGGTGACGTTTGTTGACTGCATGTTTTGTTTCTTTCTAGAATTTCCATTGTCAACTGCTGTTTGTCTCTAACTGATTGTCTGCTTATACTGCTCAGCTACTACTTTGCCCAGCTCACAGCCTGCTCAGCTACTATCTTACTCTGCTCACAGCCTGCTTAGATACTAGGCTAGACTGCTCATAGTTTGCTGGTTGGCTTAATTTGTTCATCCTCCAGCTTGCTGGGCTGCTAGCCTACTAATAGCTTCTGTGATATGAGCCTAATGCTTTAAGCTGGTTGTCCTAAGTTGATATACAGTATTTTGTTTTATGTTCCTTGATGTTGAACAAAGCTCATGTTTTTGTTTTGGAAAATCACACCTGTGCTATTAATTACTGTGAACCATGGGGTGCTCCTTTCATTGTAATACCGTTAATCAGAATTGTGTTAAAGTATTTGGAGCCCAAAGTAGCATCGTCTAAGGGAAAAGGTGAATAATATGAATTTAATTTTGCTTGCTCTGTAACACTTGGGATCAATCGTCCTGTTAAAAGACCCAATGATGCCAAAGCCTCAGCTTCCTCACAGAAGGCATGACATTTTTTGCTAGGAGTCCCTGACACTTGATTGAATCCAGCAAAGAGCTGGAGCTTCACTGAGACACCACCATGCTTCACTGTAGGCAGGGTGCTCTTTTCAGTGTATGCTTCATTCTTCCTCCTTCAGACATACCGCTGATCCATAGGTCTGAAAACACAGAACAGAATCCTAAAACATCTGTGGCTCATTTATATGGTTTTGAGCAGATTGGAGCCGGCTGTTTTTGTGCTTTTTGGTCAGTACCTCCAACCAGTCCAGGTATTTGATGTGCACACCTGATGTAACTAATGAAGCCTTAATTTGCAGAGACTGCAGTGGCATTTTGTGTTGAATTTGTTATTACAAACAGATGAGAAGTTTTAGTACATTTTGCTAATAGACCTAATTTACAGTGGGGGTTAAATCATTTTGATTGCAACCGTATATATATTCACCATTGTTTAAAAAATTCTATTGGTCCATTCGTTCACCATGAAATATATAGAACAGCTGCCAGATTCAAGGGACAAAAGACAAAAATGGGGATATAAGGTTGTTCTAAAGTTGCCATTGTAATTTTTGTAAAGTGTCACCATGTAATTTTTATTTTATTTTATAGTGGCTAACTAAAATAAGCTACATTTATAGAGATGTTACTAATATTAGACCAAAACAAATACATAAATGTATATATCTTTTTTTTAACTCAGAAATATCACTCAACCAATGTTACATGTCTGAATTTGCTACATTTGTTTTGTGCACATTTCAAACACAGTGGCATCACATCTTAAACCAACAGCTTAGAATGCATCTGTAATGCAAGACCCAACTGATCCAAAAAAATAAAAATGTGTTTGAAACTGTCCTTTTGTGCTGACCAACTATACCAAACATGTCTTTTCTGATCGCCTGCATCTTGGGTCAGTGATCAGTCGGGTTTATTTTATTTTCCTCTGAACTGTTCCTCTAAAGGAGGGCCAATAGAAGAAAGCTCTCACTCTCATAGTCATTCACCAGTCAACTGCTATACGTAAGTAATCCCATGCCCTGTAGTCCTACCCAACACTGGATGACCTTTTCTAAACTCATTTGGGATGTTTTTCAGCATATAGGTATAGTGAATCATGATATATAAATAGTGATACCAGTAGTAGTGTACCAGTAAGAGAACAATACAGAATGCATAACAAATTAGTTGTTTTGATGATGCAGTCATTCAGTTAAATAATACTGTTGTTATAATTGAAAGATCTTTGTCACACAATGTTAAATGTTAAAACATCCAACCTTACCTCATGTACCGATTTTTCAGGATTCTGCACACTAAAGTGCACTAAGGGACTGTGAGGATACAGGTAGACCAACAGAACTCACAGAGAACATGTTTAACTACACTGTAGCACTGTTAGTACGATTTACCTTCGGTAGCAGTGGGGGCGCCATGTGACAAAGGTAGAAAGAGAAAGAGAGAGGGAGAGAGGGAGCGAGAGAATCTCCTCAGTGCCCTATTACACTGACAATTCTCTCCTCCCTCTCTGATGTGCATATTTTTCAGGCTGGAAGGAGAACAGGTGGCACCCATCAGGAAGCGGATTGGGAGCGTTTTTGATGAAGTCTCTATAGCCATGCTTCAAGGAAGACCAATCCACTCTGTCCTTTAAGACGGTCCAAACCAAACTGCTCATAGAGGGAAATAAAAAGGTAACAGGTGGGCTGTTGTCACGTTAGACTCTGGAAGCTCCTCAAGGGCACTTAAATTATATCTGGTACAGCTTTCCTTTGTAGCTTTTCTCTGGTATTCGGTATTCCTAATTTTAGTATGCATTAGATTTCATGCAGTTCTTATCAAAATCTACACTCTTTTAAATGGTTCTTTGAGGGTGCTGTAGTAAAGACAATGCTAACAAAATTGGCCGAATTGGTTGAAAACCTTTCAAAGATGATTTTACATAGAACATTTTTTAAAATGTCACCAAAATGTGGCACCAAATAAGGAAATTAGAGCAGTTAGATAGAACCAACCTACCCCAATGGGTTCAACGGATCTCAGGCTCTCCAACTCATTCCAACAGTGGTCAAGAAAGCTCAAATGAAACTCTTTTTAATGAAGCTTTCTCACATCCAGCACATCCAAAAGAGGTAAAACAGCGCTTCCTCACCCCAGCACATCCCAAAGACGTACAATGGTGCATCATCACTCCAGCACATCCAAAAGATGTACAAGGGTGCTTCCTCACCCCAGCACATCCCAAAGACGTACAATGGTGCATCATCACTCCAGCACACCCCAAAGACATAGAATAGCACATCACCACACCAATCCATCAAAGCAAGATCGATAGAAGCTTCATCACTACAGCACATCCAAAAGATGTACAATGGTGCATCATCACTCCAGCACATCCCAAACATATACAGTGGTGCTTCCTCACCCCAGCAAATCCAACAGATGTGCAATGAAGCCTTACCACTACATCTAATTTCAGAAATTTACAATTGAGTTCCATCACTCCAACTCATCCCACAGATGTACAAGATTAGATTTAAAACTCCAAATCATCACAAAGGAGTTCAGATGAGCAGCAGCACTCCACAACATGCCAAAGATGTTCAGAGGAAGTCAGTCTTCAACACTCACTCCAGAGGTGTCCAATTGAGCTTAATCTGTCCACAGAACATGGCTCCACTGCTCCACAGTCTAGTGGTATTTGACATTATACATACATAGTGACCTTTAAGATGTCACATCCTACTGCCAGTGCTCTTCTGTGCACATCAAACATCAGTGTTGGAGGTAAGTGTGCTTTTAATAGAAAAGAATGAACGTCTGGACACTTTGGGGCGTATAGAGTTAACTCTTTTAAAACTGCACGTGTGAAAACAGGTATGAGGCTGACTGTAATTATAAGACTGATGCCAGAGTAGAATACCAGTGGTCATTATACAAGCAGCATTTCTAAGTTGCAGTAGACAGTAGACAGTTTTTTGGCCCCATGGAACTTTTCATTTAGTGCAGTGCTGTGACTGAAAGAACAGATAATTGGGACATTTCTCCACAGCAGGAACTCAAGATCTGTTCAGGATTATAGACCGGCGGTGGACCCACTGAGAAAGCTTCTGCCAGTTTGATACAAGAGGAAAAACTAATATTTGAGTGAATGTTCTCTTTTACAGCAGGATTGAAGACTGAATATGACAACAAAGCTCCGCAACAGCAGCTCTGACATTAAAACGGACCAGTTATGCTGCCTTACATACCTCAGGTTGAAAATTGCAGTCTGTGAGGGTATCACATTCGGTTCTCTTGGTCCAGACCAAATTAGAAAATAATGCAATTATTCTATTTCAGTTCTAGTTGGCTTAGAATTCACACTGACATGTTTGAAAGACAACCAAAAGATGTTAATTAAAGTATTTGGTGTATAAAGTCACAAGTGGTTGGGAAGATTTCACAACATTCAGCAACAATAAACATGATGTTATATTACATTATATTACATTTTGTTGTCAGAAGCTAGTCTGTGTACATACACCCACACCCACATCAACACAAGCAGCCTTTAACACATCTAAAAGGCCAGACAAACTTAAAACAGCGTAAGCGAATGATTGCCTCTTACACTGTATTTATTTATTTACTAGTATATGGTATACGTTATAACATATAATATTATATATAGATGTAAAGGTAGCACAGCTGGTCCAGTCTAAACCTGGGCCACATCCAGCATTTACATCTGGCCCACATCTGCATTAAATGACACCCCAGATCTAGTGGTCAAAACTAGCAGTTAAGAGGTGGGTCAGATCTGACAGTGGAGGTTTGAAGGTGACTGAGATGCTGCCCTCTCACAACTGTAACAGATAGATTTATTATTGATACAGCAATCAAATTAAAAATATAAGGGATCCAGCAGCTCTATCTGGCTCACATCTGGGCCGTCATTCATTGCGGATGTGGGTCAGATTTGGGCCAGGTAGAATGTGCTACCTGGGTTGGAATTCCAGTTACTTGGAATTACTCTGAATGATATCTCATTCCATTATCAAACATTATCCTACACTGAAACATTTTTCCTCCTCCCATTGGCCTCAACTTACCTTTTAATTACAGCAGTGACAATACAGTGTGGTGAACTATGATTGATGTTCTCATTTCCTGGTGTTTACAGATTTGTCACATTAAGTGGTTTTAGATCTTCATTCAGAATTTAATACAAGACAAGGAGAAGGCAAGGGAACAAAAGCACAGTTCTTTAAATATCAATATCATATAGAACCTTAAAAACACACAGGTTTGCTTGTATTTAAGGAACCTTTCAAACCAGGCAAAAACATTAACCATGGTTCGATCATTGCCTTTACTAAAAAACCCTTAAAAAAAGGTTTTTAAGAGTGTGACCAGTGAAGAAATTGCCATAAATATTATACAGAGTTTGAAACTCTTGTAAGCTCCAGATGATCTAACTCAAAAGTATCCACTGACAAATTTGAAGTTGAGCTGACTTAACATTTTTAACAGTGCATGAATATACAGAGAAAAATGTCTGGCCTATTATTTGAGTTGAATTCTGAAAGCGTCACCCCAAAAATGAGCACAAATGTTGATATATTAAGTAGCATTATACATTAAACTGTTCACAGTATCTCAGTGTGCCTCCCCTGTCTTCTTCTGGAGGATCTCCAGCACAGTAAACTGCGATAAAACCATCAGCCATTGCTTCTGTTTTGCCTTTTGGAAGTGTGTGACCAGACGCTGCTCTGTGGATTAAATTCCCTCGCTCCGTTTAAGAGACGTTCCTCTTTGCTTCTGCAGCACACTGTTAGGCCTTCACAACCACTGGATTAGCCAGGGTGGCTAGTGGGGCTACTTATGCAGTGTGTGCATGAAAAAAGGTCTCTTTCATTCATTATTCATCTATTTTCTCTCCTTTTCCTTTCTTTCTTTCTTTCCCTTGGCTGTAGTGTCTCACGCCCCGCTATTCACTTCTCACAATTGTCTCCAGTTTGTAAATAATGGAAACCTGCTCTGATGAAGCCGAGTAGCCACGAGCCATGCAATAATCATGAGGTTTGGGAGCCGACGTGAGCAGAAGTGAAATAATTCTGTTTGAGGATGACGCTTAAATATCTACAGCTGTCGTCTAACCCATCTGTGGGGAGGCGGGTCCATGAAAGAATAGCTTTCTTTATTTATTCATCTCACAATCTGTCTTCAGCTTTAAAACACTGTGGATGTGTTGAATGTGTTGGCTGTATTGCGAGGGTTGGGGTCTGTGTGTGAGCTAATATTACAATAGCATCATTTATCCAAATCCTTGATCTTTCTGGCAAACAATTAACTCTGAAGATTGATGTTTGGGAAGAACGTTTGTAGAGCAGTAATTTTACAATTCCCCAACATAGAGCCATATCTGCCTACTCCTCTGGGAAGGCTATAGACTAGATGTGTGAACATTGCTAAGAGGAGCATCTCATTGCCGTCAGCCCTGAGAGCAAGAGCATCAGTAAGGTCAGGTACTGCCTGATGTTAGATGATTAGGTCTGCCACTCTAGCTCATCCCAAAGGTATTGCATGGAGCTCTCCAGCACCACAATGCCGGAGGCTTTATACCCCGCTAGACCCCACTTGACATTGGTAATGGCGATGTTAGGCTCATGTGCGGCTGCTCAAGGAAATCCTGCTCTTATGGTCAGTGCTGTTCTATGGCTATTACACAAGGTGTGTGTGAATGGCTGTGTCAGCAATAGGTGCACGTTGAAGCCCTCATGAGCCAAAAGATTATGACCACCTCTCTAATATGCTGGCAATCAAAACAGCTCCCTCTATGAAACCTCTGAAAATGTCCTGGGCTGTCTGGCAGCATGACGTTCCAGCAGATCCTTCTGTACGCCGTGAGGTGGAGTTGCTGCAGATCAGACACTCTCAAACAGAGCACACACACAGAAAGGTCTCATCAGACCAGGCCACCACTCCAAAGTCCAGATCAGACACTCGCATTGCCCGTGGGAGGTGCTTTCGATGGTGGATAGGATTCAGCAGGGACCCGTCTGCAGCTACCCAGCCTCATACATAGCAGGAGGCGCTGCACTTTGTGTTGTGACGCATTCCTCCCATAACCATCATTAAACATTTATGTCACTTGTGCCACAATAGCTTTTCTTTTGGTTTGGCCCAAATGAAATTGCTGTTCAGTTACCATCTAGCAGATATCCCAGACCTTTACATACACTGACACTGCTGTTACATTATTACTTCTTTTGTGAGCAGTCATAATGTGTTGGCTCACCAATGGTCAGTGCAAAGTGGAGATTTTATTCATACATTAAAGAAAAAAAAATCCCACTAAAATCTAGCCCACTCTGGTTTAACTCAGTTACAGCCTCGGTTTATGTAGTGGTTTGGCTCCTACCCTGATTCTGCAGCTGTCTCATGTGAGCTTAGCATCCGTGCCCCAGGGCTCTAATGGCAGCTTTTCTCCACTGCTACAATTTATATTAATAAATGACATTAAACAATAATTCACATTCTTGTTTATACACACACTTTAGAGCTTAGCCTATTTCATATTCTGTATTCAATCAATCTGTGTGCCTTAGTATAGATATGCTGTGTTTTATTTAATTCATTAAATCATCTGTACATATTTAAGAGGTCCCTAATATTTAATATTTAAGTGGACTGTACAGAGTTTTTGAATTGTTTTGTGATCTGAGGGCCCCACAAGGCCCCTGGTAATCAGAAGCCTCTGGGCACTGACTGTACTGGAGTGGTCGATACCCGGGCTCGGCAAGCTGCCACTGTTGGGCCCTTGAGCAAGGCCCTTCACCCTCTCTGCTCCCCGGGCACTGGAGTTGGCTGCCCGCTGCTCTGTGTGTGTGTGTGTGTGTGCTCACTGCCCCTAGTTCACTAGTGTGTGTGTGTTCACTACCACAAATGGGCCAAATGACACATTTCGCTGTACATAGTAGCTTTACATGCACCTTTACCTTTACCATTGCTGTGGGCTAACACATGCTTACTCCAAGATAAATGCTTTTAAATAATGTGTTTACATCCCCAAAGCCTTTTCTTAGAACTGTTAATACATTGTATGTTCACTAGTACTAGTATTATTATTGTAGCAAAGCTCAATGTTCAGTGATTATCTGAAAAGGCTTATGAAAAGAACAACATGGTATTTTAATAGACTTTGGTATTGTTTAGAGTACTACACTTTTTGTCAGGGCACTCTGGGTATCTGGGTCTGCCTGATTTTGCCAATCACTGTGGTGTATGATGTGTTTGTGGTGGGTTCTGGAGTTTTTAAACACCTCAGCGTCACTGCTGGACTGAAAACCACCAACCAGAAATGTCCAGCCAACAGCCTCCTGTGAGCACTGATGAAGAATGACCAACGCAAACTGTGCAGCAACAGACGAGCCTCTGTCTGACTTTGCATCTACAAGGTGGACCAACTAGGTAAGAGTGTCTAATAAAGTGGACAGTGAGTGGACACAGTGTCCATGTCATTGTGTCGGTGTCACTGCAGTGCTAAGAATGACCCACTAGCTGAATAATAGCTGCTCTGTGGTGGTCCTGAGGGGTCTTTACAAAGGCTAACAAAGTCTGCAGAGAAACAGATGGAATGTAGTCTGTAATTATATAACTACAAAGTGCTTCTATATGGTAGAGCTGGTAGAGGTGGAGCAAACATAATGGACAATGAGTCAGTCATGTCAGTCATATCAGAATATTATGACCACCTATCTAATAATAGGGATAACCAGCCTTGACATTAGCAAGAAGTTGTGGCATGGACTGTATTAGCTAACAGAGTGTGTTCATTATAAAGATTAACTGCTCCACAGTGGCACGGCAAATGTTATGTATTACTCACCATCAGTCATCGTTCCCACCTGGCATCAATGGCCTGTGGAGCACCACTGTCATGACATTGGGAAGCACTCAACATGTGAGAATTCTCTACACACCCTTACTACGGCAGCTAACTTACTAAAACATCTCACAAAGTTAGTGGTTTCCGAGATGCTACCACCCTTCACCTGGTACCCTGTTATCACTGCTTTTGTACAGCAGTCAAATCACGTCCTTTGCCAATGACAATCGTTTTGCACTCTGCTACAACTGACTGGTGTGCTCGTTTATTTATACTTGCAGCAAACATGGTTACATTGTGACCAAGCGGCAATGAAACCTAATGATAAGGTTGTGAAAGCATTGTTACAATGTTGTTAAGAAAACATAAACAGTGTAACCTTTAAACAATGTTGTAGCAGTGTTGTAAGAAAGTAGGTCCCGGGCTGAGTTCCTTCCAAACCAGTGGCGGTTGTGATATTTTGATATGGAAAACTAAATCCTGATACAACAGGCTTGCACTAATCTTAAGACTGTTTTAAGTTATTTATGGATATAAATAAAATGCAGAACACTGTAATTCGTTTAGTGAGTACATAAACTACAGAGACTTTTTTTTAAACTAGGTGCTGCTGATGTGGCTGTTGTTGATATTTTCATACATGTTGCTTCACTGTTCCTCAGTGGGTTCAGCTCTTCAGCTCTACTCCTTTAGGAACTGCTTTTACTACGTTTCTGTGTGTTTTACCTCTCAGATGTTGAACAATATATTGCTGCATGGCTTAAATTAATAGCACCCTCACCATGTCTGTCAGGGAACTGAATAAAAGTTTAGGTCCAGTCTGTTTTGTTCACATTGACCACAACATGAAATAAGATGTTCACCCACATATCGAATGGAAGCTACAAAAGTACCAGAAACCTGTATGTTTACAAAGATGTTAATTTAGTCTACATAATTTTATTGTTATATAGTATAGCTGCATAGAGTAGTTTTCGTACATAGTTTTTATAATGTGTAATTCATAATAGTTTTTATAATTTTATAATTAATAATTTTATAGGAAACTATATAGTATTGTTTCATAGTACAGCTGTATTTTTACATATAGTTGCATAGCACAGTTGTATAGTATAGTTGCATAGCTATGGATGAACAGAAATTTCCATTCTTATATGATTTTTGTCTTTCATTTACAATTCTTTTACAATTCATTTACAATAATTACCATTTTCCATTGTAGTATTAAAATCTCTCATATAACCAACACATTGAATTAAAAATGTTTAATTAATTAAAATCAAGATCAGTTGTCTCCCTTTCTTTAACTAAATGGTTTGAATGGTTTGAAGTGTGCTTGGAGAACATCTGAACTAAAATAAGTATAGGTAGGTATAATATGGACATTGCTGACTCATAATAACAGATCTGAAAGTCATCTGGATGTATTTGAGAGTAAAATACATCATCAAGGAGAGTCTCTGAGCTAGCTCAGCATTTCCTTTCAGTGAAAGGCAGAATGGCAGAAGTATATTATTATGAGATATCTATAATAGCAAAAGGCATTACGTTTAGACAGAGCAGATCATAAAGGTCAGCTTTGATTTCAGGATGAACTTTAAATTAAATGCTGTTGTTTTTTTACAGTATGCTTCTCTAAGGCTGTGTTGCTGACCTTGAAAGTATCTCACAAACTTTATATTATTTACCAGCCGAATGTGTTCCAGTTTTCTCGTTTAGCCTAAATATTCTGTGTTTGCTATTCTGTGCCTTCAACATTCCAGGAAAGGGGGGAAAAGTGAATTCTTAGACTTTCTGTCAGGTGTGCTTTTTCTTTTTCTGCACAACAAACCTGATTTTACAATGCAAAATATGTAATATGCGCAGCATTTGGATCCATGAATCACTGCGATGAGAAGCTGTCATCTCCGGAGCCATAAGCAGCCGCAAACCGCATTGTCAGAGAGAGAGAACGAGGGAGAGAGAACAGTGGAGAGGGTGTGGGTGGTGTATAGAAGTATATACATAAATATGGTTCACGATATTGAGCTGCTAGATGCAGTATCTTCATAGTTACAATAAAAACGTAATGTAATAAAGCCAGGAAAATTGGGAATCTGAACAATTCAGCTGTAGAAACCTCTCAATGATGCTGCTTCAGTATATGTTTCCCATGAAGGCTTTATATTCTGGTTAATTCTGCCTCTTGCTTCTAATAAAGATGCCTTGGCAAGTCAAATGAATAAATCTAGTCAATATAGCGAATATTCCTGTTGCAGAATATTCAACCTATTCCAAAAACAGGGGTGTCAAACTCATTTCAGGTAACAGGTTACATGACATGCCAGTGTTAGGAAGGCTGGAAGGTTTCTTTGGAGGAATGTATGCTAGAGACACCAAGACTGACTGACTGACTGACTGACAATTTTTTTTTACTAATAAAACAGCTCCACATGCTGCTTCTGTCAGAGCTTTAACACAAGCATTTTTCTGAACTGTATTATTTTTACTTTCACTTACAGGCTAACTGTGCTAGCTGACATCTTTATTCTATCTTTTAGTAAATTTGGACTACTAAATGTAGTGCGCTACTTCTACAGTATTATTTAAGAACACCAGATGTTCTCTGGCTGCCAAAGACTCTTAACTAACCTCATTTGACAAAGCTTGCTGATCTGTTTGGAGTAGTATGGTGAGCTCAGTCTTATGATGTCAGTTTGCTTAGCATGAAGCAAAAGTGTAACATCTGTTTTGTAATTTTGAGGATCCAGAGACATGCGGGACAAAAATATATGAGGGACAAAATGCATAGGGTTTGGAACATGTGTGTTTACCACAGTGTGAGATTACATAAAATCTCATTCGTTTCTGTCAGAGACAAATCCAGCTCAGACATGGTGTTCAGACTGGGGAGTGTTTTCCATTTAAAACAACATCACATCCCATGAAAAGAGATGAATTTCACAGAATCTTTCTGCTGTAAATGATCTTGGCTATGGATACTTTAGCGAAAAAGCTCACCTTGTGTCTCCTTTCATCAGGCAGCTAATTAAAGAAAGAGAGCGGAAAGAAAAACAGCACTTTTACTCACATTTATGATTTCAAAAACATTCTGCTGGAAGAATCCTCTACACTGCTCTGGCTGAGGCATCCTTCTCCTACCTACAAACCAGTCCCTTTTATGTGCCCATTAAGAGTGAAGTGAGGGGTGCTCAGCTCCTTTTTCACTTTGCAAAACTGATCACAGGTGAATTGCTCTGTGTAAACGCAGCCTAATACGGGTCTGGCTTTGACTACGTCTGTTTAGTCGAAAAAGTGTGTGCATTTACATTCACACAATAATCTGATCTCACAGAAAATTAGCAATGACCCATTCAATAATTCAATAATAATAATATATATGCACACTTTATGATGCACACAGGTATGATTGCTCAACCTGTCATTTATCAGCAATGACAACATAGTTTAATGCAGAGAACCAGAATAGAACCACTAACATAAGCCACATTCAAGGTTTCTGTTTTAGATGTTCCAGACATGTGAACGTGTTTAAAGGGCCTATATCCTACATTTATATATACTGTATTTGTTTCATGAAACCCACTTATGACCTGAGGCTGAATGGGTGTTAATGTGTTTTGTTACATAAAAAAATAAATATATTTTTTGTAGCTTTTCGTATGTAGACTGGAGAATCAGCAGCATGCTTTGAATCAGTGTGATTTTAAGGTCTTTTCATTGGTGTATATGCAGCATTAATTATCGAAACAAACAAAATCATGCTTATAATTGTCTGATCATTTCACAATAGATGGTATTATTGTGTGTATCCCCCTCTCTCTAGATATGTACCTAGTTTTAAGATGATTTTACCATGAATTCACTGGACAAAATAGCATTTTTGGTGCACTAAACCAGCAGAACCATCCTCAGAGTGACATTTCCATTGTCAAGCGGCATGAATCAAAGTGCAGGATGGTGTTTTAGATTGAAAGGTAAAGTAGCATGGAGCTGCAGAAGCAAAAGTAAGTCCAAATGGCCCCAATGACTCAGTTCACCTGCCTCTATTCTCCATAATACAGATAATGAGCACATGAAACAGGAAAGCACTTTTGAGCAAATTATGGAAATTGATTTAAGTCTTTTTTTGCAGAAGAAACACTTCTAATAATTTGCAGTTGGCTGCATTTTTCCCTTTAACTGTCATTCACCGAGTGAACAGGCAAGCCTGCCTAATTCTGGAGGCGCTCTCGCTTTTCTTCTCGTGCCTTTCTTCTCTCAGTAAGTGCATCAGCTTAATGTTCACTTACACTAATTGACGCAGGTATGTAAAGAATGAACATCTGAGCGAACATTGAAGTCTGTCATTTAGCTCACGACTGCAGCTTTGCATTTTGGGCTGACTTATAGAAGCCACATTTGTGTCAGGTCAATGTGCCTGAAATGTGCAATCATCCTTCACGCTAGAAAACAGTCATGTGGCAGAGAAGTGTAGAGAGGTATGACCAGGAGAATAGGACTTTCTGGAGCAGATAAACATGAACCTATTGGCATCATGACTAATGTCAGGTGTGGGCTAGAGGGGTATAAAGACCTCCCAGCATTGAGCTGTGGAGCAGTGGAACTGTGTTCTCTGGAATAATGGATAGTGCTCCATCCAGTACTTTTGGGATGAGTTGGGAGTTGGTGATGAGGTGGGGTTGTGATCATCCAACATCCTGACCTCACTAACACTCTTGTCACTGCATGCAGTCAAATTCTCACTCCTCTGATTTTGGAATAAACAATGAAGTAAAATAGAATGAAGTTAATAACTTAGCATTAAGAAGGTAAATAGGGGCTCTAAGTTCAAATCCCAAGTCATGATGCTTTGCCACCAACAGTCCAGTGTAGCGCACTGTTGTGCAGTTGTCCAGGCCTTCTCAGGGTAGGTAGATGGCACTCTCTTCCCTATCACTATTAAAGTTGGCTGGCTGGCTAAGGCACCTGTTAGCTAGTGTGGCGGACCCGGAGCTTTCCTCAGAGTGTATTAGCTGCCTGGCAATGGTGGCTATTTGAAAAGAGGCCTTGCATGTATTGGAGGATTGGGAAGAGGGACAAAATTTGATAAACTATTTAAATAAATTATTAAAAATAAATAAAGTTTATTCCTTAAAAAATTAGTTAGTAGTTAATTAGTTGCCAAAGAGAAAGTTAATAAACGGAATATGTTAGCATGAATTAAAGTTGTTTGTTAGCTTGAGTAAGTGTAATAGCATGAATAGGGTTAGCATGTTAGCATAAATAAGGTTAAATTACTAAAGTTAATTCTTTTTCAAGATTAAGGTAAAAAAAACAGCATTAAAATAGTGAACAATTTAGCATGGATGAATGGAAACTGTTACCATTAATAAGGTTAATGTGTTTGCAAGGATGGAAGTTAGAAGTTAATGATAATGAATGGAGGTAATGCACTGACATTATTAATGCGAATAAGTGGACATTAATAAAGTTAGTAGAATTAAAGCTAGTATACATTCAGTCATCTAAACAATCTACAGAACAACAGGTGGAACTTTACCTTCTCTCTACCATTCAGTTCTGTATGTGGACTGTTTTTGTATGGGAATTGTTGTTTGTCTATTGATTTTCACATTCACATGTATACACATTTTATCTTCTTGCACTGCCTCATTAAATGCTTCTGTATTTTAGGTGAAATGAGGGATCTAGAATCTAGTTAGTTTTATTACAACTAATATTGGCACAAATACTGTCAAATGTTATTTTCTTATTAATAACTGATGTATTGTGTTACATTCTGGCAAGCTGACAAAGCAAACATGTTTATTTTTATGAAATGAACATGTTGAACGTGCATAATTTATGTAAGATGGGACATTGTTTAATGTCCCAATTAATGGCTGGTGTCTGCTTTTAGATTTCCTTGCAGCATCTTGCATGTTGTGTGTATTTGCATTCTGTGTGAGAGAACCAACGTGTGGGCAATTAAAAGAACTGTCTGATTTGTCTGCCCGCATGTAAAGAAAAGATAACGAGGGGCCTGTAGCAGTGGCCACGCGGCGAGGAGGCGGCCAACGAACCGCCCGTTTCCACTGAACTGACATGGACTCTGAAGGGGTCTGCAATAGTGACCTAATTATCAATAAGTGTGGCTTGTCAGGGCAAACTTGAAAAGCTGCAAGAGCCGCTCGCATTCAGTCTGGGCATATTGCCTATTAAATCCCCCCATTCTGTGCAATAGGCTGGAATACAGCTCAGATTTAATGTGCTCTGAGGTCTGATCGGAGAAACGGTGGAACGAGAATGTGACAAATCATGAACCTGTCAGGTGAAAAGACAAAAAAAAAAGTAAACAAAATTTGCTACAGAATTTCCACTATACATAGTAAAACTGTGTTCTTCACTACAATGTTTAATGCAATTTTACTTATTTTAAACAACAATGCTAACCCTTTTGAAAATAAACATCCTGGCCAGCTCAAGTTACTCATGCTGGTTAAGGTGGTTCACCAGCAAAAGACATGTTTTTATCTGGGTGACCAGCTTTTTAACCAACTTGACCAGCAGAGACCATCTTAGATCACCTGAAACCAACTACCTGCAAGAGCTGGTGTTGAGCTGGATTTTTCAACATGGAAATAAATACAAGGACAAATATTACTGTTTTAGATTATTGTATTGTACCTACATTTAGAGTGTTATTAATATTCAACCCTAATGAGAGACTGTAACTCACACCTCAGTTTATATCACAATACCTACATTTAGAGTGTTATTAATATTCAACCCTAATGTGAGACTGTAACACACACCTCAGTTTATATCACAATACCTACATTTAGAGTGATATTAATATTCAACCCTAATGAGAGACTGTAACACACACCTCAGTTTATATCACAATACCTACATTTAGAGTGTTATTAATATTCAACCCTAATGAGAGACTGTAACTCACACCTCGGTTTATATCACAATACCTAGATTTAGAGTGTTATTAATATTCAACCCTAATGAGAGACTGTAACTCACACCTCAGTTTACGAGAACGAGAGTGTGACAAATCATGAACCTGTCAGGTGAAAAGACAAAAAAAAAAGTAAACAAAATTTGCTACAGAATTTCCACTATACATAGTAAAACTGTGTTCTTCACTACAATGTTTAATGCAATTTTACTTATTTTAAACAACAATGCTAACCCTTTTGAAAATAAACATCCTGGCCAGCTCAAGTTACTCATGCTGGTTAAGGTGGTTCACCAGCAAAAGACATGTTTTTATCTGGGTGACCAGCTTTTTAACCAACTTGACCAGCAGAGACCATCTTAGATCACCTGAAACCAACTACCTGCAAGAGCTGGTGTTGAGCTGGATTTTTCAACATGGAAATAAATACAAGGACAAATATTACTGTTTTAGATTATTGTATTGTACCTACATTTAGAGTGTTATTAATATTCAACCCTAATGAGAGACTGTAACTCACACCTCAGTTTATATCACAATACCTACATTTAGAGTGTTATTAATATTCAACCCTAATGTGAGACTGTAACACACACCTCAGTTTATATCACAATACCTACATTTAGAGTGATATTAATATTCAACCCTAATGAGAGACTGTAACACACACCTCAGTTTATATCACAATACCTACATTTAGAGTGTTATTAATATTCAACCCTAATGAGAGACTGTAAGTCACACCTCAGTGTATATCACAATACCTACATTTAGAGTGATATTAATATTCAACCCTAATGAGAGACTGTAACACACACCTCAGTTTATATCACAATACCTACATTTAGAGTGTTATTAATATTCAACCCTAATGAGAGACTGTAACACACACCTCAGTTTATATCACAATACCTAGATTTAGAGTGTTATTAATATTCAACCCTAATGAGACTGTAACTCACACCTCAGTTTATATCACAATACCTACATTTAGAGTGTTATTAATATTCAACCCTAATGAGAGACTGTAACTCACACCTCAGTTTATATCACAATACCTACATTTAGAGTGTTATTAATATTCAACCCTAATGAGAGACTGTAACTCACAGCTCAGTTTATATCACAATATCTACATTTAGAGTGTTATTAATATTCAACCCTAATGAGACTGTAACTCACACCTCAGTTTATATCACAATACCTACATTTAGAGTGTTATTAATATTCAACCCTAATGAGAGACTGTAACTCACACCTCAGTTTATATCACAATACCTACATTTAGAGTGTTATTAATATTCAACCCTAATGAGAGACTGTAACTCACAGCTCAGTTTATATCACAATACCTACATTTAGAGTGTTATTAATATTCAACCCTAATGAGAGACTGTAACACACACCTCGTCTAGTGCTGGTGTGGGGCTGGTGTGGGCCAGCATACAAGTGTTCAATACATAACATATACGGTTTTTGGCTGGTCACCAACTGTACTGGTCTATGCTACTTTGAGCAGGGAGTTATATATTACTATATTGTTGACTTAATACAACTGAGTGTGATGATTCAGTTGTGCAGTTAGTCATGCTAATTACTCCAGTGTAAGACTAAAGGAGCAAACTTGAGACATACCCTGGCCAGCCGACTACATTCATGGCGGTGACAATGGTTGGTGTTGGGTTGATTTTGGGCTTTGTTTAAAGCGCTGTGGACACCTAGTGAAAGTACAAAGCAGAAAAATTCATTTAAACTGTATTCAAATGAAAGGCCTGTCATTGAAAAAAGGACAAATCATGGGGGAAAAAAGAAATCCACTGGAGTAGAGAATCCAAAGGGCATGTAATCAGTCTCTTCCCGCCGCTGCATACATTAGGCCACTTGATAAAAAGTTTCTCATCACCCTTCGGCCTTGCAGGAATGTGACTCACCGCCAATATCACCGGGGCAGGAGGGTGGCAGTTTTATTTTAAACCCTGCTTGTGAAGAGAGAAAGGGATGGAGGGAGAGAGAGAGAGAGAGAGAGAGAGAGAAATATCCTGCAAGTTAGGAAGGTAGAAAAAAGTCAATATTTTTCCAAATGCAGCCAACTTTTACTTTTAAAAATTCTCGCTGAGCTCCCTGCGCTGGTGTTGTGGCACCTTGTTCACTTAGCTGGTGTCAGAATCTTGACTTTTTCCCTTTTCCTTTGTTAATCTGCAGTAAACAACACTGCCGTCTGGGGAGTTTGCATTGTGTGGGACATATTTTTACCCGGGCAAAAAAGAAGAAGGGGAAAGGGAGGGGAGGGGGGGCAGAGAGAGAGAGAGAACGAGAACGCGAGAGTGCAAGAGAGAGTGAGAGCAAGAAAGAGAGAGAGAGAGAGAGAGAGAGAGAGAGAGAGAGAGAGAGAGAGAGAGAGAGAGAATGATTAAAGATGATGCCTCTCACACTCTACAGTGTGCACCATGATAAAAGCTGTTATGATTTCCTGTTGACAGGTTAAACCTGGATATCCACTTAATTGACACTGCCTCAGATTTGGGCTGCCATATCTAAGATATTTGCAAGTTTCATATCGTTAGCGCGCACACTCCTTATTCCCTGGAGTGATGTGCTGCATACATACCGCCGCAGTGTTTCCACTGAAACTCCATGCGAGTCTTTAAATATGGCGCCGTGCAGAGGGGGTCACACACAGCCGCTTAATTTACTCCTACACAGTGTCATGTTCTGAGATTTCTGCAGCAGCATACGGCGACACATCTACGGTAATAACACGCTACATACAACGTCAATATGAATAAACATGCATTCACTAACCCTTCTAGTTATGGCTGTCTTGCAACAGTATTTCATATTAAATTGCAATAAAGAAATCACAGAATTTGCTATGCACTTATACACTTATCTTCAGTTTGCATTCTGTATCACATGTATTTTTTCAGGTTTTAAAACCCTGTCTATGTGTTTCAGTGTCATAAAAAATGACAGAAGTAGAGAAACACAAACAAACCAGAATGTACACAGCAATAACATCAAACTCACTTCATAATACAGTCTCTCCTCTTCTACTTACACTGATGGGGTGTGGGGTGAAGTGAAAGTGAAGAGTCTGCACTTTCCACACAGTCGCTCCACCCAAATGAGAATAAAACTTTATTTTAAATTACTCCATGCTAAATTATATCAGTCATCTATATGGACTTAATCTGAGCCATAGTGTGCATGAATAAATACTAATAAATCGTGTAATGAGCTTGATTAAGCAATGCGTATATGCAGTACATACAGACAGACAGACAGACAGACAGATAAATAGATATAGATAGACAGCAATGGATAGATAGATAGATAGATAGATAGACAGCTGCAGATAGATAGACAGATAGATAGATACATAGATAGACAGTATAGATACATAGACAGATAGATACATACATAGATAGACGTAAAGATAGAGAGCTGTAGATAGATAGATAGATAGATAGAGATAGGCAGACAGACAGCTATAGATAGATCGATACATACATAGATAGACAGACATATAGAGAGCTGTAAATAGATAGATAGATAGAGATAGGCAGACAGACAGCTATAGATAGATAGATAGATACATACATAGATAGACAGACATATAGAGAGCTGTAGACAGATAGATAGATAGAAAGACAGCTGCACATAGATAGATATATAGAAAGCTAAAGATAGACAGCTATAGATAGAAAGACAGATATAGATAGACAGTTACAGATAGATAGATAGATAGATAGATAGACAGCTGCAGATAGATAGACAGCTGCAGATAGATAGACAGATAGACAGTATAGATACATAGACAGATAGATACATACATAGATAGACAGACAGATAGAGAGCTGTAGACAGACAGATAGATAGATAGATAGATAGATAGATAGATAGACAGATAGATAGATAGATAGATAGAGAGAGAGAGAGATGTAGATAGATAGATAGACAGCTGCAGATAGATAGATAGACAGCTGCAGATAGATAGATATATATAGAGACAGCTATAGATAGACAGCTATAGATAGACAGCTATAGATAGATAGATAGATAGATAGATACATAGATAGACAGTTATAGATAGATAGATAGATAGATAGGCGGATAGATAAATAGATAGAAAGAGATAGATGGACAGCTATAGCTAGACAGATAGATAGATAGATAGATAGATAGATAGATAGACAGATAGATAGATCGATCGATCTATAGACAGACAGACCGATAGATATTTTTAAGTTTATTTTTTATTTTTTTTTACTTTATGTTTCAGTATTTTTAAGTTTAAATGTTTTTGGTTGGAAGCCAGTCCCTCCTCTCTGATACATGGATCACAGAATTAAAAAGAAACAGGGTGGTGGTAGGTTGTGTCACAGTACTACAGCACCTGTTTTCATCTTCGATTAATATAATGCAACTAAATTTGTATATATATATAAGAACAGAACTTCTTATTTATAGCATATAACATCTTCTTTATACGTCATGAATTTGTACGCAATGAACTCACTGTAATTTTGTCACCTGCTCTGATAACTCACAGTGAAAAGGTCAAACTGATATATATATAAATATATAACTTGAACATTTCTGGGGCTTTTCAGATCTATCCACAGGTGTCAGCCTTCACTAGAATTTTAATCCGTCCTGATCCGTTTGATTTTTTTTCCCCTCATGGACTGCAGAGATGCAGATGAGAAATATGTGACTTGTGTATAGTATTCATCCACCCTCATCAGTCCAGCCTGAAACACTGTTCAGTGCTACGAGTCTATGCTGTTCTTTTCAGGCTAATTTTGCACCTGAAGAGGCCTATAAGGAATAATTATGGTTATTATGGACTACTATTATAGCCTCTACACCACTCTTTATGTTACTAGGAAATTTCATTTTCATAAATCAGCATTGCAGCTATATTTTACAGATTTTTCAGATGCTTTACTTTGTCTGTTTTATACCTGTGTGTCTCTATGTGTGTGTGTTTGCCCCAGATTGTTTCACTTAAACACATAATTATTGTACCTGGTGAGGCTGTTGAGTCTGAGCCTCATGACAGTGTTTGTAATAAGAGCACTTTCGGCTAATTAAATATGCGAATATTTAAAAAACGGAAACCCTCACTACCAGCTGTAGTCTGTGCGGAGGTCTATCCCCTGGGAAGGAGTCAATCTGTCTTTCTCTTTCTCTCTTCCCTTACTCATTCTCTCTTTCTCTTTTTTCTATGTGCCTCTCCCTCTCTCTTTTCTCTCACTCATTCTCTCTTTCTCCTTTTTCTTGTTTCATTTCCTTCTCTGCTCTGTTACTCTCGCACTCTTTATTTACATACTCACTCTCTTTCTCTTTCTCCTCCTCTCTCACTCTCCCTTGCTGTCTCCCTCATACATAATCACTCTCATTTATTTCCTCAAGCTCACTCGCTCTTTCATTCTTTCTTTTCTCCTTCTCCTTTCTTTGCCCGATCTCTTTCTCTTTCTTTCCCTCCCTCCCAGAGCCATCAGCTATGTTCTGAAGAAGCTTCTGTTCAAGAGGACTTCTGTTCAATAGAATGTTATTTGCCAAAACACTCTGTGTACACGGAGTCATGTGTGTAAATGTGTGTGTTTGTGTGTGGTTTATAATTATGGAGGGCATCTTTCCATCCTAGACTCAGTAGCTGTTTTATCAGATGTAGATTTACTTTGGAAGCAGCAGCGCTCATATTTGTTTTCTATTTGTTTTCTATTTTAGTCCACTGTGAAGTATTCAGTATTTCCTATGAATTATTCAGTATCTGCTATTAATTATTCAGCATCTAATATGAATTATTCAGTATCTATTATACATTATTCAGTATCTACTATACATTATTCAGTATCTACTATGAATTATTATTCAGTACTTACTGATATTATATAGTGTCCATTATGGATGACTCTGTAACTAATATGAATTTTTCAGTATCTATTATGGATTACTCTGTGACTAATATAAATTATTCACTATTGACTATTAATTATTCACTATCTACTGTTAATTATTCAAAATCTACTGTGAATTATTTAGCATCTACTATATTTTTTCAGTATCTTCTATGAATTATTATTCAGTACTTACTGAGAATTATATAGTGACTATTATGGATGAGGCAAATGCATTGCCCATCACCAGTGGACTATGTATGTATATGTATGTGTATATGTGTGTCTGAATACTTACCTGGATACATACCTGTAATACCCACCTGTTGTCTGTGTTCTGGTTGATTCAGCAAAAGGGAGGCAGAGCAGACAGAGCTCACTCATGTGCGTGCAGAACGGTCCATGGCTAGCTCATGAAAAGGGTGATGTCTTTTATTGTGGGGTACTGAGAAGGAGTAGAGCTAGAAAGTGTACAGTTCTATGGCCTTGTGGCCTAAGACTCTTCATACGTACCTGTATTGCCATCCAATCAGTTTTGTGTTTGTACCGTTTTTTCTTTTGCTTGTTTTCATGTTGTAAATAAATCACGCTGTTTGCATAATAAGTATTCAGCGTTGTCCCATTTTCAGCCTGCTACTACATTCCACTCAACTGTTCCAACACAACCTACCTAGTGACTTTGTGTCATTTCATGGGGTTTGACAAAGCATCATCACAATTACCCATTTACTAAAATGAATTATTCAGTATCTGCTATGATACTATGATACGTTTTTAGTACATACTACAAATGATTCAGTATCTACTATGAATTCTTCAGAATCCTGACATATTCAGTATCTGCTACATATTACTCAGTATCTGCCATGAATGATTCTGTATTTACTGTGAATTCTTCATTATGTATCATGAATGATTCTGTATCTACTGTGAATTCTTCAGTATGTATCATGAATGATTCTGTATTTACTGTGAATTCTTCATTATGTATCATGAATGATTCTGTATTTACTGTGAATTCTTCAGTATGTATCATGATGCTGAACATTATCATGAAAATAACATTGAAAATCAAACATTATTAAAATGGGGGCATGACATACCCATTTCCCCCATTTCAGTGTACTGTAAGTGTACAGTGTATGTTCAATGCAGTCTGCAGACTACCCATGTTTTTCTCAAGCATGAACTGTTTGAGATTGTTTATGAATCACTGTCTTCAAACACAGAAAAAACAGAATTTACAATTTCCCTCCCACCCTCTTTCTCTCTCACAACACATACATACACACAAACACACATACACACATATTATAGTGCGCATGTTTACATTGGAGCATTATTTGCATTCTGGCTGTTGTGTTTGTGCAGTATATTTTTGGGTGGTGATGCGAGTCGCAGATTTGCTCTGAGCCTCACCCCGCTGTCTCCTGCCATTACTGCACACCGAGAAGTGAACTTCCCTTGAGGTTTTCTTTGTTATTTCTACTGGAAAGAAAAACAGACAGATGCCATCAGATTACTGCCCTCTACAAACCCTCACTGACTGCACAGGAATATGACGGAAAAATAAATACACATATGCATACAGATATCTCATTGCTGTGGTATCCAAGCCCTCATATGCCAAACTTTACAGAAGAAGCAAAGAACAAGCATGGAAGTTCAGGTAACAAGATTCATTTGCAAGTAATGTTCAACTATTATTTTTGTTCTGTTATTCATAGAATTGTAACACAAGTCCCAAGTGTGACTGAAGTTTGCAAATTATGCAAAAAAAGTTAATAAAACAATTGCCAATATAAGGTTTTTATACCAGCGTCACTGTCTACAGTCAGAGTTTTACATTGCCCTGGACTGAGAGGCTGTTTCACTTTGTGTGGAGCTTGGAGGTGGACGTACACGCAGGTATCTATTGAGCACGAAACCAGACAAAGCAAAACAGGAGACAAAGAAAACAAACTGTAAATTCAAACCAATATTGAACAACTAACAAATAAAACAAACCGAAACCAAACAGGTAGGCCAAGCCAACACACCATACACCGCCATGAATGCACAAACACATGAACATGAACAAGACCAGCCAAAGGAAGGCTGAAACAAAGGGGTATTCATAACAAGGACAAACAAGGAACACCTGGGACTAACAAGGGGGTGTGGCTACAGAGGAGGCACAGGTGGGAACACTAATGAACAGGCGGGGCTAGGAAGGAAAGACAAACAGAGCCATGTGCTATGAAGCACATGGTGAAACCAAACAAAGACACAGGTGCGACAGGCTGTTATCCAAGCTCAGCTAAAGTTTGCAGGGACCACAACCTTCTGGAGTCTCTTTTATAATCAGATGATTTAGTTGTTTGGTCACAATGACCAGAGGTATGTTTGGAGGAGTAAAATTACACATTCAAGTTAAAAAAAAACCATTGTACCAGCTGTTAAACATGGTGGTGGTAGCATCTTGCTGCCAGTGGAATTGTAACATTCCAAGGCAATGAAATAATGAAGAATGAGGTCTACCTGAGAATCCTTCAGCACAACCCCAAACCATCAGCTAGACAGTTCAAACTTGGACAAACTTGGACGTTCCCATGGGACAGTGACCCCAAACACACATTGGGGGTGGTTGTGGACTGGATAAAGCAGGCTAACAAAATTTTAACTGTGCTCAAAGGTCTGATTTAATCGACCTCTACAAATTCAGTCAAGAAGATCAGTCAAATATCCAATCAGAATTCTACTAGAAGCTTGTTGATGACCAAATGCCTATAGGGGTGCAGTATGCATATTTTAGATTTTTTGATTAAAAAAGATGTTGTAAGTCATTCTGCCCCAGACACTACACAGTTAAAATGTTAGTGGACAGTTCATTGAAAGCCCAAACCATACTCCAAATGTTTGTGGACACCCCTTCCAATAAATGCATTCAGCTACTTTAAGTTGCATCCATTGCTGACACAGATTTGGAAATACACACACATAGCTTATCTAGTCCTCATAGAGAACTATTGCCAATAGAATAGGACTCTCTAGAGCAGATAAATATAAACCAATTGGCACCATGCCTAATGCCAGGCATAGGCTAGAGGGGTAAAAAGCCCCCGATCACTGAGCTGTGGAGCAGTGGAACTGTGTTCTCACTAAGGGACTGATTGTTGAATTAAAGCAAATCTAGTAGAAAGCCTTCCCAGCAGTAGAGACAGTAACTCCAACAAAAGCAGGATAAACAATGAATGAGCAAGCGCCCCAATACTTTTTTCCATATAGTGTCCCAATGATACCACCTTTAAAGGTCTTGTAGAGAGAGCTGGTTTGGCAGCACATGTTATCATATGAAAAAGACCTAAATGAAAACTGTAGGGTAATATTAGTAAAGATGTTACTAGTATATTATAGCAGTTGTATGTGTGTTTTGTATTTTTCCTTAAACTGCAACACTCTTTTCACTCCCAGTTCAACAGCTTTAAACATATTTTGACACAGAGCTTCATTATTACAGTTCACACACACACAGTCTCTCACTTTGCTTCTAATTAGCATATTCTATCATTCACACACTCCAACAGAGCTGCTCTTCAACTGAAGGAGTCTCTCTACAACCTGAGCCTCCTCTACAACTACTCCTCTCTCTCTCTCACCCTCTCTTTCTCTCTTTCTTTCTCTTTCTTCCCATCTATTTTCTTCTTTCTTCCATCTTTGATCTTCCCTCTGTTTTCTCCTCACTTGTTTTTTTTCTTCTCTTCTTTTCCCAAATTTCCTCTCTGTCTTTCCTGCTCTCCCTTTTTTCTTCCATCTTTCCCTTCCTCTTTTTCTTCTCCTCAGTGTTTCTTGTCGCCTGTCTCCTTTTTCTTTTGCCTCCTCCTCCCTCTTTCCTCTCTGCCTGTCTGAGTGTCCCCCTGTGGATCCTCCTCCTCTCCAGCTTGTGCTTTCGCCTTCCTCTCTCATCTCCCTCTCTCCTCTCTGTCCGTCCGAGTGGTCCCCGTGTCCCCCTGGCTGCTCTCTGCTGCAACACACGCTGTGCCCAATTATCCCTGTTTGATTATTAGCCTCCGTAATCATTGATTCAGCAGCGCTCGTGTCAAGAGCTCCTCAGGCAAATTTTGTTTTTGCTTCTTCAGCGGCGCCTGATGAGCTTTCCGTCTCTCCATTTCTCCATCTATCGGAGAGCTCTATTCGCCCAAATCTCCTGAAGTGAGTTCAAGTAGTTGTGCCTTCTATCTTACACGTAATGCATTTCTGCCCATGTAATTAAATGGATCAGATCTCACATACAGAGGAGTTACACATTAGAGGAAAAACAACAGAAAGTGTGTTAGTGGAGCGTTTGGGACACCCTGAGCCACAAGAACAGATTCAGTGCAACTCGGCACGGATTCGACACTCACTTTGGATCTGAAGTTTAGGGATGGGACACTGATCTTCCAAAAAATATTCCCTCAGTTGGCCCTTCTGCCCATCTGTATCTCATGGTCTCAGCTACCAGACCAGGCAGAATCAAGTAGTCTGCCTGGAGGCGGCCGTCCATAAGTAAGGATTAAACATGAACTTTGGGTTTAGGCACACTTTCAGTTCCAAATATTGGATCCCTCAGCAGAGATCTGCAGTCCTGTGCCTAAATTCTGCCTGATCTCGTAACCATGTGGATCCATAAGCTAGTCAGCTCTGCCTATATACAATTGCGCTCATACGTTTCCATACCCTGGCAGAAGTTGAAGGTTTTTGGGGGGATGTGTGAGCTACACAGGCACAGAGCACTTGGTAAGAAAGCTGTGCATGGGACGCAGGTGGATGTTCCAACATGACAATGATCCAAATCACAAAGCCTAGTCGATCTGTCATTAGCTACAGCAGAAAAAACGTAAAGTTCTGGAGTGGCCATCTCAGTCTTCTGACCTCGATATCATTGAGCCATTTTGGGGAGACTTGCAGTTGATGCAAGACAGTCTAGAATTTATAGCAAGTGGAGGCATTTTGCCAAGAAAAATGGGCAGCTGTACCATCTGAAAAAAATAAAGGGCCTCATCCACAACTACCACAAAAGACTTCAAGCTGTCGTTGATTTGTCATTGGGTATGTGAACTTTTGATCAGGGTCATTTTGGTAGTTTCTGTTGTCATTATGATTTTAAAAAGTGCAAAAACAAACTATTATAAATGGCTTGACCAAACCACTAACCATGAATAAAAGAAAAGTTGTATTATTATTATTATTATTGTTATTATTATTATTATTATTATTATTATTCTCTTTAAAACACATTCTGTTAAGTAAACTTGAGACCATGAGATACAGATCAGCCAAAATTAAAAAAAGACAAACTCGGTTAAGTATTCGGACACAGACACATACAAGTGAGTGGAGTAAGAGGTTCATCTGGAGGTCGTGTCTGAGGTGGAACACCTGGAAGCTACACAGCAAACAAATGGACACCATGCCTTCTATCAGAATATATCAGTATCAGAATTTGTATCTGTATAGAATTCTGTTATAGATTTCTGACTGTGCACTTTAGCATGAACTTGCATGATGTTTACTGAAGTTATATGAGTGAATTCCTCCCAGACTTCCTTTTCTTTTTTCTTTTAGACACTCTCCTCTCGACTCAGTCTCCCACCCACACACACACTCTGATTCCACATTTATGATCATAATAAACACTATCCTCCGTCTTTTCTCGCCAGGGGAACAAGAACTCGAGTGTCTCAATTACAGCGTGTGAACGGTTGTCTAAAGACTAATGCAGCGTTCTACTTTCAAAGCTGTTAATATTCATGTAGTGAAGATGATTTAAAGAGAAAAGCTACTGGACATCTAGCGTCAGTGTGTATATGCATACAGGGAGGAAATGCAGTGTTTAAAAGGCCCAAATCTTGGCAAAAGATGTCCACACAAAGTAATTTTGCTCCCAACACAACACATGCTGTTCACTCTCCCCTCCATATATAAAAAGTCTTAACAAAAAATAATGAACTCTTTTGGTACATTAAACATTCAGTACATCCAAATCCAAATGCAATGAAAAATATGGATATAGGCCTTTTAATGGATCTGGGCTCTCATATACACTTCTTGATCCTGCTGTGGCTGCAGAGAAATCTGCAGGAAAAAAAAAAGATATTCAGAGGAGATTTGTTAAAAATATGGCATTTGATAATCATACTTTTCTAAGCCCATATTGAAATGTCTCTTGATATTAAAGTAATTCTGCGTGTTATTATGACCATAATAAGGGATCTAGAGGTCAAGGGACACACTGGTGTCTTTTTTTGTGCCACGTTCAATCAAAATGCAAATGTTTTAGTTTCCAAGAACATTTATACAGAAAGACTGTATTAGAAAGATATTTCATAAAAAATAGATGATCATATTCTCACTGCACTGACAACAGTGATGCGTTTATTTATTTGTTACAAATGTGTGCACAAATAAACCATACTACACAATTATGAATATAGTAAATTGTATAGTTTATTAATGTGGAAATGATATACACACTTCAATTAAACCAATGCAATGGCAACATAATTCTAGAGTTCATCATGTAAACTTGTTTTAAATCAGACTAAAATGCTTACTGGTTATTGTTGGTATTTTCAAATTGTACTATTTCCTTCCCTGTCCCAAAGACCTGTGCATTTACATACAGTGCATACCTGTATTCAGTCTACAGCAGTCTAGCCCTGCTGATTCTTAAGCTCTGCTTTTGGATTGAAGCACAATACAGGGCAGCTAATAAGAAAATAGCTTATTTACATGCATCAGTCTTAAAGACACAGTCTGTTTAAATCTAAGGGATATAAAAATGATACACCATAAACAAACAGGAACACAAATGATACAGACTCTGTAATATTTATTGTTGAGCATTTATAGAAAGTCTAGAGGAATTTCTCTTTTTTAAAAACATACATAGGCTCAAACCATCTTGACAAATGACAGTGATTACACACTGATTAACAGTATACTGTCATTATCAGAATCAAACCTAGCCCCATACACACATTTAGGCCTTCATACACTCAACGTAAATGTAAAGCACTTCCATAAAGCTTAGCTTGGACTGAAATCGTGCATGGCAAGCTTTAAAAGGTCCAGTTTCTTTTTTTTTCTTCTCAGCAAGCCATATGTTCGCCTCATAGACAAACATATGTAGTCCAGCCAAGACATCAGAGACGTCCCTATTTTGGAAAAAAGTCCAGTGACGTCTGAACCTGTTTGCTTTCCCTTTTAAGACCAGAAACAAAGCTGTGGAGTACAAGGCCCTTAAGGTGACAAGTATCAGCCACTCCAGCTGTCAGAATCACTTCCGTTTCGGACCCGAGGGTGGAACCAGTGAGCCGTCACTTCCTCCAGCCCTGCCTTTCGCTCAGAGAGTGCCGAGATTTACTCCAGATTAGCTTCAGTCCATTCTTTCTTTGGTAGGATTTAGAATAGGAAGACATCTGGCCACCTGGGCGCGATCAATCCTGGTTAAAGTCTTCGTATCAGTCGCTTCCCACAATGCGCCATGCTGACAGGCAATTTCTCTGCTAGTGCAATTCAAACAGTAATACTATAAAGTCTCTTCTTCTAGAGAGAGAGAGTGATTACTCCTCTTTAAATGTGCCTGGGAAGGAGGGGCGGGGCCTAACACCGGCGCTAGATTCCATATTTGGAAGCAGGCAATCGTGTAGGGGCTTTCTGTCATTGCGAAGAGAGAAAGAGTTTTTTAAAAAGCTGCTAACAGCACGGTAATCCCCGTCATAAAGCAAGACGTGACACTGCAGTCTTTATCTCCGCTGGGGGATGATTTTTCCATTTAGCGCTCTCAGGAGCGCCAGCAATAACGGCTTGTGCTGAGAAAACAAAGGCGGAGAACATAAAGGAGGGGGGGGGGGTACTTTAAAACGCTTGACAGCAGTTTTTTGTCTTCTGTTTGTATTTCTCACTCTCTCTCTATATATCTCTCTCTCTTCTCAACCCTCCAACTGCTTCTCCGTCCCTCCTTCTCAATCAGGCGCCAGGGCCGAACAGTGGTCTAGAACTGAACATTTTTACCCACAATTCCTTTGTGGTGCGAAAACAAGTGAACTTTCATTATTGCCGATCCTGTCTAAGCCACAAATAACTTCACGCGCGAGACAGGATGATTGATATTCTTCATCACCCGGCCTCTCCCTCCCCTCCTCCCTAATTTAATTCCAAACAACTGCCAAGCCGCCGTCATCCATACCAAAGTGACTCGCCGATGGAGCCCCTATTGATCGACAGTAATAACACAAAACTCTCCAGGTACATCCATACCCAGCCATCAGCCTCTGCTTTTACTGGCCAGGATGGAAAACACATCATTCCTGACCAAAAAAACAAAACAAAACAAAAAAACTACAACAAAAAGAAACAACAAAAGGAGGCGATAGGAGTGTGTGATTAAAGGGCCCATACCGGTTCTTTTCCTTGTGCTTTAGTTGTTCTCTTTTCTCTTTATTTATTATAATATACATGTGCTTTTAATATGCATTTATGCAAATGACCTATGTGTTGTGTATCCTTTAATAAATGGGTCTAAACTGTTTAATGGTGTGTAGATATATCTGAATAAGTTAGATGAGGATTTTTTCCTGTATTATGAGCATTTTAAAAAATGGCACATCTTCAGGAACCACAAACCACGGAAGAATGTCTTCATTTTTGGGCAAAGATGAACCTTTCATTTCTAAACTTCAGCAACGTGTGTGTTTACATACTGCATCAAGCTTATGTCCAAAAAGCAAGGGAAACCTTTTTCACAAAATAGGCCATATAAATACTGCACAAGCTCCAAATAATGTTATTATATTATAATAAAATATAATAAATAATAATATTTATTTATTTATTTATATAAAATAATAATATTTTATTTATTTTTTATAAATTATATAAATATATATATATATATATATAAAAACAAACACATTTAAAAATGATACCTTTTTGTTTAATTTGATCTTATTTTGAAAAATTATCAGAAGTTTGATATTGTCCCTTCAAAGCTTATCACAGCTCCCTGTGATTCCATAAACCACACTTTTTCATTGACTTCTATTGAAAGTTAAGAAAGTTATTTACCTTCTCCTGTAAAATTGCTGTTTTGGCGACATCAGATACAGACACATCACATCAGGCTCTTATTTTGAAAACAGATAAAACATTTCTATCACATTGGCCCTTTAAAACTCCAAACAGTACAAATTCCACAAACTGCAAATCACTCCATTTCTCCCCTCCATGGAGAATGACACGTATTGACGAAGTAGGGGGGAAAACAAAGCATGTAATTGGAGGTTAGAGAGAGAGAGAGATAAATGTGTGCAATATATTTCTCAGCCTTATTATAACGTCGATCAGCCCCCCCACGTTCTCCTTCCCCCGACATCACTGTCCTCTCCACGAGGTTACCAAGTCAGCATCCCAGATTTGCTCCTGAATAGTCATCACATTTTTCTATCCACAGCGGTATCGTCGGAGTCTTCGTCTCCTTTCTGGACTCTGAACTAAGCAGTTTTGTGGAGCGAGCGGAAGCCCGACAGCAAGAGGAGCCTCATCTCGCTGTGCTTTTTTATTACTTTATTTATTTTTAAGCTAGAGTGTGAACCTTGATCACTCTTCCCCTGCAGTAAGTGCATGCGTTTCAGTCGCAGCTCTCATTTAACACATCAAAGACACCGCAAATTGCTCCATAATTCAGTTTTGGAAATTCTGCCAAGGCTGCAGGACCACCCCCACCACCCCCCACCACAGCCAAGCTTAATTTCCCAAGAAAGGCAGACATTTATTTTGAAACATTATTAAAGGAGCGCCTGGTTTGTATTTTGTTCATGAAACAAAGTTTCTGCTGATGGTGTTAAAAACAGCGGCCGCTGGTCGATTGCGCTCCCTCTGTGAGGAACACCTGATTTCATCTCGGCCTCAGCGAGACGTCAGCTCCCATGATGCTTTGCTCAAACAGCTTAGCTCAGCACAGAGAGAGAGAGGGATCCTACAGCAAACGACACTTGCGCTCAGCCTGATTTTTCAGGATTATCATGCTCAACAAAGACACGTCATGAACGCTGTCGCAACCAAACCTGCAGCTTCGCTCTAAGCAAAGAAAGTTCTACATACTACTGGAAACGGTTCCATTAGAACCATTTTTGCTGCTTTATGGAGCCATTTTTACAAGCTTCTGTAAAGAACCACCATCGTGCAGAAACCTTTAACCAGGCAAAACAAATATATCCAACTGGTTCTTTAAGTTGTCATGGTCTTATATAGTTCACAGTTTTCAACATATTGACAACGTTCCAACTTCTGATCATTCTGTCTGATCAGGAATGCCACAAGAATCAATCTTGTAGGCAAACGTTTGTGTTTTTATGAGTACTTTAGGAATGCACTTGCAACCACAAAGGATCACATAGCAACCATCTTAAATAGCAAAACAACCACCAAGCATTGCCCTGCAAACCATAGTGTGGACTATAGCAACTTCCTAGCAGTACCTTACAACCCATCTAATAACATTCTAACACCAGCCTAGAAACCACCTGGGCCACATTAGCCACAACAGCTCAGCAATCATCTGGAGCAGCATAGCAACCCCATAGTAGCCACCTAGCAACCATCTGGGAATTCAGAAAATGCACTGTTCTAGTTTTGAGAGTGTACCGTATAGGATAATGAAACTGTACATTAATGCAACAAGAGTTGTTTATTTGTCTAGTTGTCTTTTGAAGTCATATTAATAAGCTGCACCTATATAATTTCAGATATGTCAAATATTGTGTTTTTTTTACTTTTACTGGAGGACGGAATACGATATACCTCTAAAAACTTGAAACATGGGAAATAGCTCAGCAGTGCAGCAAAATCACATGCAGTACTTTACAAACAGAATAAGCTGAGAACAGGAGGGCTTTGTACACTTCACATTACAAGACACATGAGTGGGTAATGATTATAGAACATAAAAAAGTCAAATTATGATTGTATTGAACTTTTAGCAATATAAATGTAGAAACTTCAAAATAAGCAGTTTATAACTTCTTACATTATTGATTGTCACACTAAGCCACAAGGCTGCTATTCATTTTATGAGGTGCTCATTTTGTTTTCCTACCGTTGTCATTATTTTACTGCAGGAACAGCACTTTTGAGAGTGTGTGGAAAGTGCAGATTGTAAACTTTCAGTTTATCCCACATTAGTGCTTGTGGACATATATGAGACATGTTTTATAATGTTCTGAATACATTAAAAAGTCATTATGTGCCTTTACGGAAAGGAAAACAAACCTTTATGTTGTGCCACATTTTTGGCACTTTAGAGCACTAAACAAGAAAAAGTGCAATCTCTAACCTGAACTAAATCAAAGTGTAATTCAAGGATAATATAGTAACTATTTAAATATGACAATACACTGTGAAACTGGACAGGGTAGCAGTAAAAGGTACACTTTGTCATGCAGTATGTATTTGAGTTTAATAAAAACCAACTAATTGGTACAACAAGAAATAGCTTTCTGGTTGAACTGACAAACGACAGGTTTCTAAGAATAAATGTATGTTTAGTTACAAAAGAAAGTTTAGTCTTTTTTGATTTGCTCATTAATTGTGTAACATCAATTGTGGTCATTTTGGACAATATGTTTCACTGCATAAATGCTGAATTTCTTTTTAAAGCATCACATTGTCACTCGTTCGTGGTCAGCTTTGACATTGGTATGTTGCGTTTCCCCCAACCTGGTCAACAGAAGATGATATCCGATGCTATTAACTGTATGTTAACTACAACTGAACCACCTGCACAGAAGTGAAGTTAACTGAATAACTGAATTTTGGAAGAAGGACCACGTCCCGAACTCAAGCACCTTATGTTACCCTGCTTTTCAGTCCATCTCTGTGTCGAACAAACATTGCACCCACCTCCACCCCATCTCCTCCCTTTTTTCTATCACTAACCACACCAACAGGGGAGGGGGGGATCATGCTCAGACCACAGGAAAGCATACCCCGAGTCCACCCTTCAATCTCACAGCGTGGTTTGCACTAGCAAAAAGACAGTTGTGAGATGTGAAAATGTAGTTTTTAGTACGCAACACAATCACTCCACAAGTTTTCTGGGCCTGAACACCTACCATCTGTCCTTCTTAACTGGGAGACCTTGGACTATCAGGATCTGCAGCAACACCTCCGGCCCTTTTACACCAAACATGTTACACCGAACATGTGTAGAGGTGTAAGTGGAGTGGAGACTCTTTGTATGCACCTTACTGGGCAAACTGAAACTTCAGCATCAAATCCTGCTGCATGTCTTTTGCAGTCACTGGAGGGTCTCATAACACTCAAACACAGCTGTATACACTTTTGTATTACAACATTAAAGCATATGTATAAGAACCAAATTTCTCAGATTTCTCAAAATTCTCAGTTCACTGTTTTCTGTTTCTTAGCTTTTATTAGAACTTTATACAAAGGGCACATTTGCTAATTGTGCAAATTCTGCAACATCTGCATTTCGCTAATCGTTTCATCTCCCCGGAGGCGGTGCTGCGTATTATAAATATGCATAAATATGCAGATGTCCACCGAGACGATCCGAAGATGTTTGTGATTTAATTAGGCAGAACATGGCTTATTGCTCTGAATGATTTGCAGGTGCTAATAGGTCTTTTGTAGCTGCGTATTAGGCATGCATCAGCTCTTCTAACCCAAAAATGTTGCCTTAAAATGTTGTCGACGGTTCTCATCTTCCAGGCTGGCTTTGAGATCTGTTGTCAGGAGTGCTTTGCTTATTGAATATTAAAAAATAATGAAAAAAGAGGTGTTTGAAACAGAATTTCAATCAGCGTGGAGTCTCTGGTTGGGGTCGTGAAAAATGTAGGCACATAATGTGATTTATGACTCAGTAATATTACACAAAATGATGCTGCCCATTTATCAAGCTTTTTATCAGTCAAGTAGTTATTTAGCTTGATAAAAAAAAAAAAATATCAGAAAGGGTGGACAGCAACTGCAGTTATTAACTTTTAAATGACCCATTCCACTACATTTCAATCACTTTATATCCAGTATAATGACCATATTCATGTGTATGTTGCTATTTTCCTCCCTTTTTTGTTCTTTGCACTCTGATTTTACCCATGCTTATTTTTTTCACCTCTAGAAATCTGTCACAATAAAGCGATGTTGAAGATTTTGAAAAGAGACAAGAGGAAACATGCTTGGTTTCAAATTCCAAATGCATTAATATTTTACTGTGTGCTGGGCCAGGAGTCTGTGCATGTACAAAATCAGCACTCACTGTTTTACCTTGCTGGACTCTGCCATGCCAGACAACATCAAAACTCTTCACTGACTGGAGTTACATAAGGGCCAAATACTCAGCATCTTGATACCTTACAGAAACATTGCAGGGCTTTCTTCCCCCCAAAAAATAATTGTGTCCAGTCACCACCCTCCCCCCACCCCCCAACTCCCAGCCCTGATCCACCCATCACATGACGCTACCAGGGCAAAGGAAGGTGAAGACTAGCACATGCTTCCTCTGAGACACATTAAGCTCCACTGCATTGTTTTAAAATGCCACTAACAGAGCAAGGCCAGTTATGTTTTTTGGGACTCCAGACTGCAGATGGCTGTGGCTTTATCGTCAGCTCACTCTTTAACTCTCTACATGGACAATGCCCATTATCAGAAACCAGAAATTAGCACAGACACACATTGCTTTCTAATAAAGTGGGCCAGTGAGTAGAAGCACAAGGAAGGTGGTTATAATAAAGTGGACCTGGACTGTATATTGGGGCTAACTTCACTGTCAAATCACTGTATTTTAAAGTTGTAGCTTTAATATAATTTCTGTCTTCTACTCTGCCAAGCGTTTCCATTATTGTTAACTGTGCAGTAAATTACACAGATGTCTAAAGCATGTGCTGTTTTCACTTCTTCTCTATATAAACAGGAAGTGAATTTGTCTTTGACTCCAGTGTCTGTCCTTATTCCTCAGCATGCTCCAGATCCTTCATTCTGAACATGTGCATCTCAATCCCAATATCTGCAGAAAGCTCAACAAAGCCTGAGTAAAGAAGAAGAAAAGGTCAGTCTTTCAGTGCAGCTTAAAGCTGATGCGATGCCTGAGAGACATGACTTTTGTGCCTACCATTGCTTAGGTACAGTGTTTAAACATCCAAAGTATTTAAAGGGCCTATCGGCAAGGCCCAGAGTTTTTTCTTATTGCACAGCACAGGTCATACCTATAGCACAATTCAAAGTGCCGTACATAAAACCAGAATAAAACATCCTAAAGAACAGACAAATAAACAAGCTTAACAATAAGATACATTTAAATATAAAACCAATAAAGAAAATAGATTGCAGCAAATATTTGCAAATGAAGTGCACACTAGAGTCTTACAGCTCTGCTTTCAGCACAAAAAATCAGAAATGGTTCTGACCTGGATTTAAAGACTGATTTAGAGCTTATCTAAGATTTTCTGACAGTTGGTTCCAGTTGTTTACAGTGTTAAATACTGCTTCACCATGTTTAGCTTGGACTCTCAGCTTTACTAGCTGACCTGTGTTTATTAATGTCCTACTATGGTTATATGCTGTAAATATATTAGTAATATAAAATTTCCTCCCTTTTTAAAATCTACCATTCATTCTTAGGCCATTCTCTAAATTTTTAAGAACTACACCTCAGTTGTGTACTGCAGAAACTTTCAGATTAAAAAAACAGCACTTTAGCCCCACCTACTCAGGCTGAAGTTAAAAGTCTTTCAGGCCAGACTTCTTTTTGAACATGGCAATCATGCCAATCACAGCAGAGGTCATTTTTGTAACCCAGTCTTAAGGCTTGATACATCTGTGTGATTTATAGATGGAAATAATGAATGTCTATGACAAGTCTTTGGTTGACACAAACATGGCTATTTTTGTTTTTTTGCAAGCTGTTGGATTTTTGTTAAGATTCACAGTCATGATGGACTCACTTGACAAAGCTCTGTTGTCTGGGGTGCCGGCATGGCAACAACCAAGATAACAGATCGAACATGTCCCCTGGTGGCAGCTTTTAGCCAGGGACCGTTTCTGATAGAGGCACAGTTGAACTGCGATTTACAAGCCCAGATATTTGTTAATGTCTGTAACAAGCTTATAAGAAAAAATTCTGCAGTGTCTTTAACAAGCTGTGAATGTCTGAAGTAATATTACATATATTTATATATATTGTGTATGTCAGTTTTTTATATATATAATGAATACAGGATATAATATAGAACAATCTATAATACAATATAGAATAATATAGAAATGTTCAAGTGCATTGCTAGTTGTGCTAACATACTAATAGAATCTTTTGGGGGCTGTAAAAATTTGGAATAATCATTCTCTTTTTGACATTTGTAACTCAGACCTTTACTAGCTTCCCTTGGATCAAACTGCAAAAATCCTTAAGACTGGAGCAGGAAAGATATAATCTCTTCACTCAATAAGGGTCATATACATAATGTATTATTTGCTTTGTGATCTGTGATTCTGAATGATAAATATAAAGCTTGTGTCTGTTTTAATCCTTAACGAATAAGGAATCTATTTTTTTCTGGGCTCACGAATGGCAGCCTTCACATAACCTCAGGTGTTTTCCTGTCGATGTGTTTCTGCCTGCAACGATCGGTGCCTTTAATCAGACACAAATCTCGATTTTAATAATTAGCAGACAGACGAAAAGGCAGGGAAAACTCATTTTCCAAAGAGACACAGCATTTGCAGATCAATGTAATGAATTGCTAATGCCACTCTGATTGCCATTTTCCACGATGACGTCTATGCAGAATTAAACATGTCACCGCATCAGCTCATACTTCGTTAATTTTTTATTTATTTACTGCATTAGCATTTTCACTCCACATCGACTGCTCTGTAAAACAGACACATTAACATATACAGGATCCTGAATTTTATCCTTATAGGCGTTTTTGTTCTCAGGCAGACTGTCATTTGTCAGCCTGGGGATAAGCTTTACGTATGTCAGTTTTTTTCTGCTTTTATTAGGCTTTAATTGTCAACTTAAAACAAGAACAGACACTTGTGTAATGAAGGCCCATTTCATTTGCATGTTTTCCTTTTTTGCAGCCTCAATGATTCATATCAGTTAAGACAAAACATCTGTTTTTGTAAGAGGCAGAGACACATGCATGATCTTAGTGCTGTGCTTTAGAGAAGTCAGATTCAGCTTGCTCTGAATAAAGGGCTCATAATATCATCACACATCGCAAATACCTTGTTTTTCAATTGTTTTCAATTTTTCACTTAGTTTCATATCATTTGAATATGTACATTGTATCAAAACTGTGATGAATAGACTAATAGAATAGAAAAGGTTTTTGCGTGACATGGGCAGCATGCTCATTACTAATGTTATCTTTTTAAGGTGTCTAGAAGTGTCATAAACCAACTAAGCATGTGCAAAAGTGTGCAACCTCCTAAAGCCTAATTTTGCTAGTATAGGCCCCACCCCCAAGGAAATGGTACAGAAATGGTACTCAGTACTCAGGACGTTTGGTTAATTAATATGAAATATTATGTAACAGAAATATATTGTGTCATACTGTATTGGGAAACTACAATTAGACGTGTACTATAATTATGTGTATATATGTGTATTATGTGTATATGTGTATATGTTTCAATACATACAAAATGTACTCTATGTGTACATTTATACACTATATGTGATATACTGGCTTGTAACTTACTCATGTTTAGCTATCACTTGTATTTATGACACTGTGTGTTCTTGTTACTCGTATCAACCATAGTGTCTCTCGTCACTTTGATTGATGTGGTGCAACAGACAGCATGTGGGAGACTGGGGTTCGATTCCCAGTCTGAGTGACTATGCTGCACTACACCAATAAGAGTCCTTGGACTCCTAACACTGTGTTGTCCCACCTCTGTGATATGAGTAACCTTGTAAGTCACTCTGGATAAGAGAATCAGCTAAATACTGTAAATGCACTGTCACACATGTTGTATCTCCATCATGAATCAGATTGTCTTTACATTGTGTCAAAAGTTCCAGATGAATGAAAATGGTAGAAATGCTTCAAAATGATGTGGAAATAAAATCTGTACATTGATTTTCATTGAATGTTAGAAAGGTATTTTTCCTTCCCCTGTAAAGCTGGTATGAGGTTATGATATGTTAATCAAGCACAATATTTTCAGCAAATCCTAATGTGCAGTGACTCTATCTTTCATAACTTAAATAAAAAATAAAACATCAGTGTGGCTTCCGCAAAAGTTTAGACACCTTACAGAGTCAAAACTTTTTGAGGTTTAAAGTCTTTCCGCTCTTGTAGTTGAATTTTTCCCCCACATTTATTTTTAAAAGACTGGTTCTGAAATATTCTTGGGTCATTTGGGTCATGTTTTTGAGTGTTTAGATCAGGGGACAGTGAGGGCTATTTTAAAAGCTTCAGTTTGTGTCTCTTCAGGTAATTCCTGGTGGTTTTGAAGTACCTGTCTAATATTACCAACACCACTGATGGCAACACAACCATAAAATGTGATCATAAAACATGTTTCACAGTTGGCAAGTGGTTCTTTTCATGAAAAGGTGTTCCCTTTTTTCTCCAGATCTCATCTTGAGCCCCACAATTCTTCTGAGTCTCCTGCTATTTCTTAATAACCTTCTTATAGTCTTCTCCTGCTTTGTTGGTATTGATTACTTTAGCTTTCAGATCTTAAGACAGTTGCCTATAAGAGCCCATATTTGATTGTTATTTGATTTGATTGTTGAGTGTTAGTACAAGGTCAGATAATTGAATCAGATAATTTATAAAACTCGAAAATCTGATTCAGCTGTAAGTTCCTAATTGTGATTGGAGCTATTCCTTAGGCTTGATTTTCCCAAAGAATCTGACCCGTGAGTCCACACTTTTGCATAGGCTACTATTGTATTTTTGATCTTTTATTTTAATGCAATAAAAGACAGAGTGGCTGTGCAGTAGGTCACTTCAGAACATTTCTATTGTTCCATTCTTCATGACATTTTGACACAATAAAAAAGTCAACTGCCAGAATCCAACGATATTAAAAAGTGAAACCATGGGATACATGGTTTAAGTGACATTACATTACCAAAACATTACTTTTATAATAAATATAATTATTCACAATAATTTACCAATATTGTAATCATTGCTCTTTAGACCTTTTTCATTTTAATGAGGGATTCTGCTTAATTTACCCTTTACAGGCAGTAGTGGGAGAGTCTGATATGAGGGGAGATCTGTGCGTAATTGGACAGTTGAAAGACATGCACCGGGTGGATTGCCGCTGATGCTGCTCCTCCTTATTAGCCGCTAATGTGAAAACCAATATTTCAGTCCACGTCAGGGTGCAGTGGGAGACAGCTGAGTGTGAGGAACCTGCTGGGAGTTCGCGAGCGTGGCAGCATTGTTCTCTTCCTCCGTCTGTTTAATTCACGGCAGAGCCGGTTCAAATAGACCTCCCTCAGGGAACCGAGCAGCGGCAGGTGACAGCAAACTCCTCAGTGTCAAACCCACCCATTAGAAAACACAAAGACGGAAACAAAGAGAAATTATTCCTTTCTGCTGTAATCAGAAGCGTGAGGGCTTTTTTTGGGGCTGAGAACAATTCTGTCGTTTGAACCGTTGGTGTTTGATCAGGTTATTTGAGGGTTCTTGAGTTGATTTTAATGAAAAACAACAAAAATCATTAAAATCCTGGTTTAAATCTCCATGCTAATGATCTCACACAAGGCACAACTATAGAAAAAATATAGTCTGTGAAAAAACACTGAAGAAACACTGTAAAGTAATTTATATATTTGTATGAAACCTTTATATATGTAACTTTATGTATGTAACTGTCTCTGCTGTCCAGGGATGACTTTCTACTTTTTTTTGGAGCATTGCTGTGACAATTTGATTGCATTCATTAGTAAGAGCATTAGTGAGGTCAGGATGTTGGATGATGACCACCTCACCTTATCCCAAACACATCTCAAAAGTTTTGGTTGGAGCACCATTTATCGTTCCAGAGAACACAGTTCCACTGCTCCACAGCTCATTGCATTAGGCATGCTCAGTGTTTATCTGCTTATTCTATTCACAATACTTATCTACAGGGATAATCAAGCTGTGTGTGTGTGCATTTGCACATCTGTGTCATTAATGGGTACAACTTCAAGTATTCAAATGCATTTATTAGAAGGTCTTTGGGGGGTGTTCCTGGTATGCAGTGGTCAGTACCTACCAAAAGTGCTCCAAGGATCTACAAATATGAACCAGCGTCAAGGTCATAGGTAGCATGTAGGGCGTGGAGGTCCTCTTCACCCTCCCACCCACCGCTGTGAATGGGGCAGCATAGCTACATACCAGTCAGAGTGACAGGCTGATTTTTGGTTTGGTAATCAGATGCTTGCAAGTACACAAAGACAGTGACAAGAGACATGGCAGATGAGTTGCATGGCTGAACTTAGAACATAGAATATAGGAACATAGTAGATAAGTCATACTACTGTGTTCTGGATCAGTTGCAAGAGCCTGATGGTACACATAGAGAGACCAGCCAGTAGCATGTGATGACAAGAGACTGAACAAGCACCACTGTAGTGAAGACCTGTAGTTTACATTTACATTTATAGCATTTAGCAGACACTCTTATCCAGAGCGACTTACAAGGTTACTCGTATTACACAGGTGGGCCAATGTAGTGTTAGGACTCTTGCCCAAGGACTCTTATTGGTGTAGCGCAGCATAATCACCCAGACCGGGAATCGAACCCTGGTCTCCCACATGCTGTTGTTGTAACGCAATGGCAGGTGGTGGTGTTATCTGTTGCACCACACCAACCACTACACATTTGTTTTTTATTTACTTATAGTTCTATGTATGTACAGCAGTTCAGTCTTGCTGGAGTTGCTTTTAAGGTGCTTCATGATGAGACACCATTCCATATATATCAGCATTCATTCCATATATGTATTTATTTATTTATGAACCTCTTCTGCTTCAAACCAATAGGAAGGTCAACATTCAAAAGGCCACTCCCCACTGCAATGAAATAGTGAGAAGTTACAGATGCAGCAGAACTGAATTTCCTACCTCTTGGGGACACACTAGCCAGATTTGGAACAGCAAAAGTGTAACAGTGAGTGTGTATGTGAAAATCACTCCTCCATTTAGTCTCTGTCATAGTCTCAGTCTTCAGTTCAGTTCTTAGCCCTAAGATGTTTTCTGCCTGTACCTCAATTCCTGTTTATATCGGTGCCCCTGCTGTTTTAAGTTGATTAAGATGTCTCTGAGTTTGATATGCTAGCAGAGCCTTAATAAGGCAGTGTCTGCACTTGTATCCAGCCTTCCCTTCTTTTAAAAATGTGATAAAACAAATGTGGAATATAAAAGGATTATGGCACATTTCATATGTTGTGTTTTTTCCCATTATGTATAAGTAAATAAATAAACAAATGTGTCTAAAATGTGCAGAAGATACCAGGTTTGAGGTTGTTTTTCTGTAGAGGATTTCATCACTTAATATATAAATAATGTATAAAGTCGCCTGTGTTATTTAAGCATATAATTTAATGCTGTGTGTATATAAATATAAATATACTGCCACGTATGGAAGTCTCCCTTGTGGCAGATTTAATCTGCACACTGCATATGGCAAATGTGATGATGATGTCTTTGAGAACCCTTCACTTCTATTTTTTCTTTTTTTTGTGGTGGGAGGTTGTGTCTGGATGTCACTTGCAGTGGAAGCAGGTGCAGCGTTCGGGGGTTTTGGGAATAGAACAGTAAAGCACTCCGGCACGCTCCGTCTTCACCCCTTGCAGGAAATAGACACAGTGTCTTCTTTTCACTTTAACATCTTCGGCTTCTCTTAGCGGTTTTATACGGAATGATACCTATTCCACCGTTCTGAAGAATTTCCATATTTTCTTCAGTGAAGTGAGGCAGATACAAACCGGCATTCTCTGGAGAGTCATGTTTCTGATGTGGGGTGTGCATATGCAGTTTGGGCTCATATACCTGCACGCAGGGCCGGTACAGTGCTGGTGTTTGCTTGGTGTGTGAGTGCAGAGGGAGAGCCCTCGAGCTGCAGCTGTGCGATAGCGTTGTGTGCTTTGACACCACTCAAAATAAAAATTGATTGCGCCACTCGGCCCCAGTGTCATGCCCTCATTTGCGGCCACATGCGAGCTGAGCCGCGCCGCCGAAGGAAAGGCCCATGTCACCTTATCCTATCCCGACTGTCATGTCATGCTACATTTGCCCCTGCTTGTCACAACAGTGTGCCGCTTTATCGGTGACGCTGTTTATAGTGCCATCACTTCAACAACAAAAGCGTGTCAGACAGTCTCCATCTCTGACACTCGTTCACCCTCTCACCGCCCCAGTGCTCGAAGACTCACCCAGTTCCCAGGCCTTGAGGGCTGTCGCGATATCAGGATTTGAAGTCCAGTATCCATACCAAATGTGCAACTCTGGGGTGCAAATTTGGTCTGACAATTGATGCCTAAATCTAATCTGCATGTTTTAGCAAAATACCTCAATAACAAAGAATGTGATGGTAAACAATTCAGCAACCTCCCCAAATAATCTCATAAAGAATCATTTAGGTGAATATTAAATGAATGTGCTAATATTTATTAACTTCAGCATACATATTTCGTCTGTCTAATAACATATGTTTCGTCTGTCTGACGGAAAAGTCCTCTCACAGAAAGTTATCTCACAGAATGGTCATGAAAATGTTGTTTTACTGTTTTACCATATTTTTGAGAAGATCTTGGGCCTAAAACTTTATTTTTAATCTATTCATGTTTTTTTTCAGATTTGCCGTTATTGTACCAGCTCAAACCTTACATGTAAAACTCACATGTAGAAAATGGGTACATTTGTGTTGTCAGGGAGACGCCTAGTTCCTACTGATTTAATTTTCCATAACTCATGAACTCATTCAGTGTTTACTACACAGCATTTGCCATACAGAATTGACTAGGGAATTAGCATGAACAAGTCAAACATATGATAGTCTTATAAACTGTTGGGATAAAGAACTATAAGGTTATTTGTAATTAAAGCATTATTATTATTATTATTATTATTATTATTATTGGTATTTTTGCTACTGGGCTCCCCCTACAGTTTGGGAGTGTATTTACTTTTTCACCACTGCCATAAAAACAAATCATGCTTTGAGCTCCCCCTTGTTCCCAAGCTGAGAATCATGTAAGAAGTGTGTGGACTGAGGCGACAAATATGATTCGGGTCACGCAGCGTTTTCCCACCAGGTTTCATAGTAAGTACACAGTATTAGCGTTGTGTTAGTATAGCATCATTATAATTGTATGATTTTAAAACTGTTATTTGAAGGTAACACTGATTCATAAAGGTGGCTTTAAATCGTTTTATTAAATTGGGATCAGTTGCAGCATTGGCACTGACTCCACTTTCAGCAGAACTTTTCATAAGTGGTTAAAGCTGAAAACCAAGTTTACATGTGAATTTATATTAGAGATATGTAGACTGCTTTTGTAAAAAGATGATTAACATAGATGTAAAGTTACACCATGCTTTTGTTATCCCTGGTGATAACTGAAACTAAAAGGGTCAAATGGAGACCTGGAATTACTGGAAGTCTTGTATTACCATATAAAAGCACTATACATTTGCAGCAGTCTGTCGGTCCACAGCTGTAAAGGTTGCTCATCTCACTGTATTTTGACTTTGCAAGCATACACAACCTCTAGCTCACTAATTATATTAAACCATCCCCCATTATGGTGGTAATTAGCAGTCAGCGCTGATGGCTTGGATGTAAAGTGCACAGGAAGCTGTTTATACTGAGGCCTAATTAGTTGTTCATTTTCAAAACGATTAACACATTGTTGGAGGGAAAAAAATGAGATCCCTGAAAGCGTGTCTGGAAATGCTTAGTTCAGACTGTGAATACGGATGGGATTCGAGTTTCCATGTTCAGAATGTTGCTTTTCAGAATCGACCTGTTCCTTTTTGTTTGATGTACCTGCTTTGCTCTCTGTTTAGAGTTTAATTAAATGTAACTGAACGCTCACAAAGTTGCCATCGGTGTTATTGAATACACCATCACAGAGTGAAAGAGCAGAAAAAAATGTTTTCCCCAGAGAAATCTAATTCAATAAAACTGATCCATAGTGGTTCTATTACAAGCCTTATTAGTGAAGGAGGCAGATGATGTCTACAAAATACAGTCACACCGCAACTTTGAGGGGTCCATATGGAGAAAGACTGAACTATGGGATGTAATATGTAAAAACAAACAATATCCAGGACATACTGTTTGCTCCCCAGTGCATACAGTCCATATATATGAAACTGCCAAAACAGCATGCTTTGCGTTTGCCTTTTTGTGATGTCACAAACTTATTTACATTTACCTATTCAATGGCAGTTTAGCTAAACTACTGGTATCACTTTACTTGAATGGCCCACTGACTAACATTCAGCTGAATGTCTCTTAAATGCAACTGAACTCTAAGCTGAATGTAAACTCTTGTCTAATGAATGTAACCCTACACCAAACTCTAACCTTACCTTCACCTTACCCTGTTAGGGTTATGGTTAGGATTAGATTTAAGGTTAAGGTTAAGGTTAGGGTTAGGGCCAGGGTTAGGATTAGTTTTAGGGTCAGATTTAAGGTTAGGGTTGGGGTTATATTTAAGGTTAGGGTTAGGGTTACAGTTAGGGTTAGTTTTAGGGTTAAATTTAAGATTAAGGGTAAGGTTAAGTGAAGGGTTACATTCAGCAGACAGTCATTTACATTCAGCTTAGAGTTGAGTTGCAATTAAGAGACATTCAGGTGAATGTTATTTAAATGTCAGGTGAGCATCAACAAGGCACCTAGAATGGACCATCCAAGTAAAGTGTTATCAAACTAATTACTGCTGAATTTATAAGGAGTGTTTCAGTCCACATGGTCCCTGTATATCAGTTTAACTCTGCCCATTTACACTGGCATGATAAGAACTGTTCCAGCCCAAATCGCTATTTGTATAAGAAAGCCAATCAGAACAGAGGTAATTTACATATATTAGCCTTCAAGGCACATTAACAAAAACAGCCTGTTAAGTTCCTAGGGATAACAGGGTTGGCACACATTTTTAATATATGCAGATTAGACTTTAATAAAGGAAAAATAGCATCATTTCATCCGCACAACACACACACACACACACACACACACACACACACATGCCATTTATCTGCTTTACTCAGACTGGCAGAAAATCAAACATGGATAACCCTTTGATAACCATCCTTTTTAGTGAGTCTGACATTATAAGGTCTACTGTCCTCCAATCCTTCATAGGATGTCAATTTCTGATCATAGGACCACTGTCATCTGGATGTTTTTGTTGGCTGGACTGCTATTAACTATGTTGAGATACACAAATCCTACATTCAATTAAACAGGCTGTTTTTGTTATATATATACCCACCTCTTCCAGGAATATTTCTGAGTGGTCACCTTACTGGCATGTGTTTAGTAGTGTCTAAACTTAGAGGTATCCTTCAATTTTTAGCCTTTTCAAACTAGCTGAGGTTTTTCTTGGGTAAATAGCAAAGCACTTTTGTAAGTCGCTCTGGATAAGAGCTTCTGCTAAATGCCTTAAATGTAAATGTAAATGTTTTCCCCAAAATTGGGTTTGTAAACAATAAGTTCAGACTAGTTCAGATAAGTTCAGAGAATATGGATTGTCCTTTACAGAATCCACAGTCTTTTTTCTGTGACATACCTGCTTTTCTTTCTGTTTAGAGTGTAATTAAATGTAACTGAACACTTACAAAGTTGCCATTGGCGATATTGAACACACCTTCACCAAGCGAAACAGCAGAAAATAATGTTTTCTCCAGAGAAAGCTTATTCAATAAAACTGATCCATAGTGGTTCTATAAAAAGCCATATAAGTGGAGGCAGATCCACTAATGATGTCTACAAACTGGAACATTAAAGGACCCGTATTTTAAACACCTGAATGCCCCTCGCAAATATCTTAAAGCCACATTATGTAATATTTTTACCTATTTTTTTATTGTTAATAGAATAGCACCTCTACCATTGCTACTCCGAGCTTACCCCATCTGCTGCACTGCATAACTCAGGACACTGCATTCGAGAACTCCATAACATAGAGTAACCAGAGTCAAATTTACATAAAATCATGTGATATCACCTCATCATCAGTCCACATTCTTCTTTCACTCTCCATGCCAATTTTGTATCTCTCAGCTTGTCCAAATATGTATGTGCACAGGGTGCCTGTTTGGGGTGGCTCAAAGCATGGATCACACTTCCTTACTGTAGGGGGAGCTTAGGAGCCAGGAAAACCAATTCTCGCATAATACTGCTTTAAGTGGATCTCAAAGGAATTGGATATGGGCCCTTTAATGCCTAGAAAGAAATCAATGTGATTTATTGAAGGACATTAGATAAGGGATCAAAGGTCAAGATCCAAAACACTGAGCCCAAACTGATACTGCAGCTCATTCACAGATCACAAATTCTGAAATATGAGCTAAACAAAGGCAATCTAACAGTCTTCCTAATGTGGACAAAGGACAACATAAAATAATAATGCCTGTCTAATATAAAAAGCCCCACATTCACATTTAATAATTACACTCCGACTGATGAAAAGCACAAATAAGCACACTCATAAATATTTAAAAAATCTTTTCACATGCCGCTGCTTTTAGAGTCTTTCCTATGAATACAACAGTGGATGATAACAGTCAATGACAAAAAGTTTTATGTAATGATTTGGAGGTTAATTGTTTCTGAAGAGCGCCCTGTTATCCGCTTTATTTATCATTTTGTTATCAGTGTTTTCCTGCTGGAAATATTACAGTAGATAGCGAGTGTGTTACGATTAAATATCCATGTCCAGTTTAGTGCAGTTTACGTTCTCTCTGTTTTCACAGTGTTTTCAAGGTGTATGTGTATCTTAAAGTATTCATTTCAATATAAAAAAGGTCTGGATTTGGGAGGAGCAGTGCTAGGTCAGAGGGTCAACTTCACTGCAGAACCACATTCAGAACTTTCTGACCACACCAAATTAAACAGAATCAAGCAAAGCATGTTACTGACATGGAGTAAATGTTGGTTCTTTGATTAATGTACCATACAATACATGTACATATTTATGTACATAATGTATTACTTATTACTTGTGATGCACAGTTAGAATATAGAATATAACTAAAGAAAGACATAATGTGAAATAACATGACAAAACACGACAAGACATGACATAATGTCACATACAGCACCCCAAAAAAATTAACTATATATAGTGGTAAAAACTAGTGTTTTGGTAGTGGGTTGGTTTTTACAGTGATGGTTTAGTTTCATATTTACTTTTTTAAATGTTCATAATTTACTATTATGAAAATGATTGTTTTAGTTACCTACATAATAGTAATAATAATTATATTGCTATTTAATTTTTTAAGGGTACAGTTTAAATTCTTAAATTCTTTAACAGGTTGAAGAACAATATGGGTTCCGGCAACTGTATCTGGCAGACATCTGTACACTATTTGGGCCGGATATGGACATTGGGATTGGGCCATTTAAAAATGCTGATAATGTGACATAACATAAAATGATATAACATGAATCTAATTATGACTCGAAGCAATCGATGGTCGATCCATTAAATCTGACCAAACTAGGTATGTCTCTATAATATATATATATATATATATATATATATATATATATATATATATATATATATATATATATATTAAAAAACACATAAAAACAGATAGTTAGGTATGATAAGGAAGCCTTTATATTGCAGATATTCAAAGTATGGTATGTATGAATTAATAAGAAATAAATACAGAGTAGGAGCATTTTAATGAGGGCTTATGTAGATAGATAGATAGATAGATAGATAGATAGATAGATAGATAGATAGACAGATAGCTGTAGATAGATAGATAGATAGATAGATAGACAGATAGCTGTAGATAGATAATGTTATGTTCTGTCTGTGTGTCTTTTTCTGTGTTCACTGCTGAGGTGTGTGTTCTGCATGGTAAGAGATGGCACGCTTGATGAGGCTATGTGGTGTGTGTGTTGTGTGCTGCTTGGAGAACTTTGACACTTGAAGTGCTGAGAGGGGTGCAGCTTATGACAGCTCAGAGTGTCTCTGTACCTGCGGGGGGCGCCGCCACGCTCTGCTTTATTGATGCCTGTGGTAAGGGTATCTAGGAACACATTACAAATATGAGGAACCGTCTTAAGGGCATGGAAGGACACTTGCTTTACTCACTGACACACAACTCAGAAAAATGTGCAAAGAAGTGGCTGATGCTAAAGGCTCAGATGAATATGTGGAAAGTCACATGACCTTAGGCTGAATACATCATGCTAGCAGAGTAAAAGTGCCAGTACGATTCAGTAAACGTTTGCCATCTCATGCTTGGTTCGGCGTTCTGCTAGAACAATGTTGAATTCCCCATTGCTTGAGGTTTTCGGTGTTAACCAAAGGACAGTTATGAAAATGTAGAAAAGAGGGGGTCACCATGGCAACTGCCCTCTATAACCACATTCATCTAGCCCAACAGACCAGGACACCCACTCAGCCTTACACTTATCGGAGAGGTCAGAAATTGGTGTTTCAGTTAAACTGGCCAGTACAGAGGACAGACTTTATCATCATTTAATATTATCATATTAAAATTCTTCTTACTTCTTACTTTATTCTAACTCATAGCAGGCAAGTTATTACCAGTAATATCAAAAGTGTGCTGTAATTATACCTTAAGTATTGACTCTGAAACAAGTGAAGAAACTGTGTGGAAAGTGCAGATTGTGAACTTTTGATCCATCTCACATTAGTGAACAAATTTCAATAAGTTATTATATTATTCTTTGATTAAATAAGATCTTACCAAGTCTAAATGAGTAATATCTACTATTAATTATTCAGTCTCTACAATTATTATTCAGTGTCTACTATAATTGCAGCGTCTACTATGAATTATTGAGCATCTACTATAAAACAACTGTATATACTATGAATTAATCAGTAACTACTATAAATGAATCAACATCTACTATGAATTAATCATTATCTTCTATAAAAAAATGGTATATACTATGAATGAATCAGTATCTTCTGTAGAAAATCTGTATATACTATGAATTAATCAGTATCTACTATAAATGAATCAACATCTACTATGAATTAATCATTATCTTTTATAAAAAAACTGTATATACTATGAATTAAACAGTATCTACTATAGAAAATCATTATCTACTATGAATTATTTAGTGTCTACTATATATTTTTAGTGTCTACTAAGAACCATTTAGTGTCAACTATGATATATTCATTAACCACTCTGAAGTTCTCCAGTTAAGAGAATGAGGACAACATACAGACCCTTAGCGTTTAAGGGGATAAATTACAATTACATGAGTGTAAATTAGAGTATACAAAATCATACATTTTGGGGGGGAAAAATCAGCATTTCAGCATTTGTTTTGTCTGTGAGGTGGAGAGAGAAGATGAGGAACAAAAAGTCAAAGAATGATGCAAATAGAAATTGCCACCAGAGGGAATTTTATTCAGTTTTAATTAGGTTGTCTATTCAGCTATGAATGTTTCTGCTTGTGAAATTGAATTTCACCTTCTTTTGCTTAAATTTGCTGCGTCTGAAATCGAGCTGGCTGCGGTGAATGTCACTAAAGAGGCCGTTGTTTTTGAGTCTTTCAGTAAAGCTGTATCTAAAGCAGCGAGGACGCAGGGCTCAAAGGGAAAACGCTCGGCAGCCGGTTGTGCCGTGTGTTTCCTAATAAATATTTGACGCAGAAGTCGACGCTTTTCATCAGCCCTCATTGGCAGTCTGAAGGTGCAGCACACTTATGCAGCCGAATGAAATCCTTCATCTTGAGACTAGTTCAAGGTTCAGTGCCGCTGATGACAGTTTGATGACAATTCCTTAGAGACCAAAGGAATATGAGGCGTGATTTTAAGGTTAATATGTATGAGAGCGAATCGTGATAACAGATTTCTTCAAAATAATTTTACCAACAAGTGTTACACACACATTGCAGGAGGTGTGAGTGTGTGTGTGTGAAATGCTTTCAACCTTTGAAAGCTTTAGAAAGAGTTTTGCTATATGTTTGATTTACATCACATTATCATTTATCAAGTAATTACGTGCTTACACACTGTCAAAATGATTTAGTTATTATTTATAACTAATAGCTCATTGATAAGCTATTGTAAAACTCAGAGGCTGTGAAGGTACTATATTAATAAAGCTGTCTGAATTTTCATATTATTATTAGTCTTACAGAGTCTTTTGTCATAGTCATAAAGAAAAAAATATTTCACATGAGAATACCATGTCTTTTTAGACATTCTTTCACACCTGTTTCCACATCTGGACTGTTTGCAAACAGTAACTTCACGGTGTAATCTGCTGCAATACATTTTTGTGAAAATGAACTCACAGTTTACATTAGATCATATGTGAAATATGTGGTCACAATCTTCTACATCTTTAAAATGATTACTTAGAAAAGACAAGGAATCTATATAGAATCATAATTCTATAACTATTTAAATGCATACATAGTAAGAAAAACTTCATATATAGCTATTTATAATTATGTTTCATATTCAGTCGAACATGATAAAGAGGTGATAGAGGACGCAAAAAGAGAATAAACGAAATCAGGATGAACTGGATGAACTATAAAATGGCTTTTGACAGTACCCCACATAGTTGGTTCTTTGCAGTCCTTAAGATTTATGGAAAAAATACCATGATACTCAAGTGCCTGGGGGCTACAATGAGAGAGTGGAAAACTGAGTTGTGCCTCTGTATAATGGAAGATGCATCAAGTCTTGTAGAATAGCCATCAAAAGAGGAATTTTCCAAGGTGATTTTCCAAGGCAAGTCTTTGTCACCACTGCTGTTCTCTTTGTTGATTATTCCGTTCTCCAGCATGCTCAATAGTGATACCCTATTAAGTACAGGGTCGTCCTTCTGCTCTACTTAGATGACCTAAAACTCTTTGCTTAGGACGACTGTCAACTGGCTCAAGACCTCAGCATAGTCAAGATGTTTAGCAAAGACATCTGCAAATTAAATTAGACATCATCCAAAGTAACTTTCAAATGAGGTGAACTAGTCTCCAGACCAAATGCAAGACTAAATATCGATGCTGAGATTTGAAGTCTACAAATACTTGTACAGTGTAGACCAGAGTGATGGTGTTCAGGACCGCGATCATTAAATATCATCAGTGAATAGGAAGTCAGAGAAATGGGCAGGAAGACCAGAAAAGTACTTAAAAAACCAAGCATGGTCGCCTGCATCCAAAAGCTGACTGAATTTACATTCCTAGAAGCTGGGGTGGCCATGAACTCACAGAGTGGGAAAAGCAAATCAAATCTGAAGATGACAAGTATAGAAGTCATGAAAAAAGAGGAAATGCTCCTGTCAACACAGACACCTTAAACCAGATGCCAGAGTTTAGACTTCAACACATTTATTTTTAAATCCACCGAGAGCACAATGAAGAGTTCGCTAATAAATGAAAAAAATCACAACAACCTTTCATCAAAACTTCTCCATGGTCAGTTTTACAGATAAACATTAGAAACTATGCTGACAAGAGAGGGGTTTGTTAAGGGTTGTGAAGCTCTGGGCTAAAAAACTCCTTATGGGAGCTTAAGATCAGGCATTCAGCCCATACTATTATCAAATAAATATACTTAAGATGAATGCTGATGGGAAGTGCAGGCCGTGCCAGGAACAAGAAGAACACTCATAGTCTCATAGTTTTGAGTTGCTCAGTGTTAGTGCTGAAAGAATACATACATCAGCACAGTTAGTAGCTAGCTGGTCAGTGTTTTGCTACCTTGGCTTCCTGCTTGCTGGTACAGTCACCAGCCTAAATTGATGGTAGAAATGGGGAATATATGAAATATGGCAGTGAACACTGATCGTACTATTGGAGCGAACCAGTCAGACATTATTCTTCATGACCAAACTGAAACAAATAACAAAGATTTCTTATCAACATGGCTGTTTCAACATGAAGATTGGAAACCTTGAGCATGACTATGTCTCCAAAAATCTTGAGAAACTGCCAAGGTGAGAACAGCCCAGGTACAGAAGATTGGCCTCTTTGGTACAGCCCACATACTTTGGAAAGTCCTGTCCACTGGATAAAAAGAAGGAATCCAATAAGGATCCCAAGGAATCTGGTAAATACCTCATGAAATTAGATCAACAAAAGCTGAGAAACAATAATAGTATCATCTACATGGCCATGTTGCCATGTTAAATTGCCCCTATTCCTGCCTTGCACTCAATGATTAGATCCAGACACACCATTGACCCTGACCAAGACCGAATAGATATGAAGATTATTTAATAAAATTACATTTACCATCATTCTGCATGGACAGGTTTCACCTGATGTGATTTTTTTTTTGCTGCAAAATAACCCTGCATACACAACATTAACTTCAAGTCTAATTCAGTTCTAGATAAAAAGGCTCATCTTCTACTTACACACACTAATGTGGGATGGATTGAAAGTTTACAATCTGCACTTTCCACACAGTTTCTCCACTTGTCTCAGTGAAAGTCATAAATCATTCATATGAAACAACAGCATTAGTTTAGCCTGATTATGTCAATCATCTTCATACGACTGCTGCATGTTACACATGTAACCTGAAATATGTATTGTGATCATAATCTTTTGGCCTTGTGAATGTTTTATAAACAGACAGAGGGAAAATCGATAGTTGTAAGTTGGAAAGACTCTTAATGAATTCTCAAGGTTTGACTAAAGACTGAACCAACAAACAGAAACAGGAATCAAAGGGTGCACACTTGTAGCGCCCCCTCCGTGTACAAATGAGCTATTTTTAATTAATACTCATATCTTTGGCAGCTTGATGAATATTTCTGTAAATGCATTATTTATTGACGACCCTGATTCACCTTGTATCCTAAAATCATGTGTCTTGATCTTCATGCACTTTAGACTCACAAACGTCAACTGATGTCAGCGTTTCAGCTTTGTTGAGACTAGAAACGTAAACAGCTCTTTTATTTATTATTTTGCTTTTTGTCTCAGAAAGTTGGAGATGACTTTTATCTTGATGGATTCTGTCTGATATCAAGGACGTTCCGGTTTCATTCTACCTGTCTGACAGTTGGAATATCCTAAATTCCTCTCTCCTCCATCTCCTTCCTTGAATCAATCTGCTGAATGCAACATCGCTTTTTGCACTATTACTGCCTGCATGACTCAAAAAACAATCAGTTCAGAAAAGGGCAAACGTACACAGGTGAATATGCATATCTACCATGTAGTTTGATTCTTCATACATTTGATAGTTTATACATTTTCATTTTGACAAAATCAATATTATTTCAAAAGCTTAGCATTATTTTAAAATGTTATAAAATTATTAGCAAGACAGTTCAAGTATATAGGCTGTAAAAGTAGCAATTAAAAATAAATTGGTGGTGCAATTACTATTTCAGCTCCAAGAAATCAGAAGAACAATACTATAATAATAATAATAATAAATAAGATAGTCCTTTAGTCCTTTATTAGTCCCGCAGTGGGGAAATTCACAATAAATACTGTAATAAAACTATAATAATAATAGCTAAAACAGTAGCAACAGTTGTTTTTAAGTCTGGATTTGGGCCATACCATCATTAGATCTGTGGAATTTTGAGGTTGTTAAAGAACAATATGCGAATATTGTTACATACTTTAAGCCAACACTCCTGTGCAAACCCTTCCTAAACTACATCATTCTAATCAGGGTGGACATCCAAGTGTTCCCAGTGTCCTCTTTTTTATAATATGGTCACCCTATCTACTACTATACTGTAAAACTATTTCAGCACTATTATACAATACCAGCTGCTCAAAATGTAGACTAAAATGGCAAAGCTTCTTAACTCCCTCAGTGGACACAGCTTATATGTATTTTGGTGGGGTTCCAATTTTATGATGGTAATTTAGTACTATCAGTGTAGATTTTACGCTGCTTTAAACTGTTTAAAAGGCTCCTGTGTTCATTTCCTCTTTTACTGGAGCTACTCTGTAATTGAATTCCGTCTGGATTGGCCATGCGAGTTATTACTCTCCTCCCCTGAGAAAATGACTGTCTAAATAACCTTCTGTTTTTCACTGAATTCAGCGCTGTACTGATCATTTTAGTCCCATACATATTCACATCTTTATCATTTTCCAGACACCTCTTGTTGGAAAATAAGCTTTCTGACAGCTGCTGCTCACCTTATTTAGTCTTCAAGCATGCAAACCTATATTAAACACTTCCCCAAATGCCAACAATAGACACTTTGAAGGAGTCTCTCAGTTGTTTACTGGGTCTGGGTGGAAGAACTTTGCCTCAATCCTCTCTACAGTGTATAACAACATTCCTTTATATTCACACCTGCACAATATCCTCAGTGTTTAGATCTATAATGAAGCATAATCAGAGGGACACGAATATCTGGGTTGGTTGGAAAAAAACACCTGAAAATAATGAACTAATACTATCCCAATTTGACATAAAGGTGTAATGTTCTGCAAGTGTTCTGCAAGTGTTCTGCTAGTGATTTGTTAGATCAGGTCAGTTTATTTTTCCCCATAGAGAGAAATGGCCTAGACCCAGGACTCATCCAGATGCTAATAGTGAACTACAAGATGATGACATGTCCTCAGAGGTCTACAGACATGCAGTGTTTGTTGAGAAATAAAAGCAGTGCCGTAAGCCCTACAGCCTGGTGTGATATATGATGGGCTCAGGAGTTTGTTGCTGTTTGTTTCTGTTTGTTGCTGACCCTTGTCCACCCAGTGTGGTCCCTCATCTCATGTCAGGGTGTTTTTCTATCTCTCTCTCTCTCGCGTGCGCTCTCTCTCTCCCTTTCTCTCTCTCTGAAGTCCCTCATGGTTTGCAGCCATCTCTCTGAATCTCTGCATGCCTCTGCTGCCTGGATGAACTCCCATCAGATTAAACCCACTCTCACCGGCTCTGAACCTGCTTCCCCCCACCACAGCTCGGGCCCCCGGAGCCCTCCGCTCATCCATCCATCCATCCATTCATCCATCCATCCATCCATCTATGCCTATCCCTCCATCATATCCCATTTTTAGCCCACTCTCTCAGCTTGAAATCTTCAACACTTCTCACTGTGTCGGTTTTAATCTTTAGCACTACTTGCAAGACTCTATGTGAAAGGTTTTTTTTTTTATTTCAATGCATCTGTGAAAGTGATAGTTCGACAAAAAAAAAATAATAATAATAATTTACACCCACTCCCTACCCCAAATATAGTTAATCTCTGGAGACATGTTCGATACTTCCTTAGGTTTCCTCTACTTCAGCTATGAAGCTAATGGAGCTAACAAGTAATGGAGGTTTATACCCGACGAATTAGCACATTGCCACCTGCATACTAGTCTTTTCAGACTTACACTACAGTTTGTGTGGTCATAAAGCTAATCAGAACTTTAAGACTACTGGAAATTCATGTTTTATGAGTTATTTATTCTTTATTTTTATTTGCTTGTTCTGTGTCCTGTGTCTTTCTTTTATATTTTGTATTTTCATCTTAAAGAAAAAAACAAAACATATCTTATAATCAAGCATTTTCTGATTCTGTTTTTCTGTTCTTTATTAAAATAGATTGTTATTTATTGCAGCTTTTGAATAAAGAAAGAAAAAAACACCATCTCCATAATGGTAACTTTGCAGAAAAGGGTATTTGTATTTATTTTGATCCACTAATCAAAGGTTACCATCAAGTGTAATGGTATGCTGATAAGTCTAGCCCCAAGTCAGGCGTGTCCAATAAGAGACGAGGTGAGGTATGGTTCTATTAGACAGTCCTTACATTTAGCCTTAAGTTTATATTTACTTTTTTTACTTTTATAACATTTAGCTGACACTCTTATCCAGAGCGACTTACATAAGTACACATCTTGCAGAAGTGGGCCAATGCAGTGTTAGGAGTCTTGCCTAAGAACTCTTATTGCTGTAGCGCACCCAGACTGGGAATTGAACCCTGGTCTCCCACATGGTGGAATAGCTCACTGGCAGCTAGTGGTTTTATCTGTTGCGCCGCGCCACACCAACCAACCTGCTACGCCACGCCAACCACTACTTACCACTACTTACAAGGTTACTAATATTACAGAGATGGGCCAATGTAGTGTTAGGAGTATTGCCCAAGGAATGACATAGTGTGGCAGCTCACTGGCAAATAGTGGTCACCCAGCTGTCTGGCTGAGAAATTCTCCCCTGTGCTAAATGAAGTAAAGGTAACTATCAGCATATTTACACATCAGACCACTAAAAGCTTTTTACAACTACAAACACAGCTTACTCAACATAAAGCAACACAACCAAAGCCACATTCCCTTATATTCCCATATTTATATTTCATTAAAAAATTCAGAATAAAAGTTTCAATGTGAAGCTTTCAGCATAATGTTGCTTGTAGTGCATCAGGGACCATTGTTTACCTAGAAGTAGGTTTGTTATTATTGTAACTTTAAAATATGTAAGCTGCTAAGCTGGATTTGCTACAAATCTCAACTGGGTGCAGAAATTCAAACAGCTGCTTTCCTGCCCTATAGAGGCCTGTACCCATTATACACTCTTAGAAAAGCATTATGATGGAATTTATCACAATAATAAACGGTCATATTGCCCAGCCTTCCACCCCAGTTATTAACAGGGCAGTGGTTGTTCAGCGGTTAGAGCTCCAGGCTATTGATGACAGGGTTGTGGGTTCAATACCCGGGCTCAGCAAGCTGCCACTGTTGGGCCCTTGAGCAAGGCTCTTAACCCTCTTTGCTCCCCGAGTGCTGGAGTTGGCTGCCCACTGCTCTAGGTGTGTGTGCTCACTGCCCCTAGTTCACTAGTGTGTGTTCACTACCACAAATAAAATGCGGAGGACACATTTACAAATACGTGCACCTTTAAGTTTACCCCAGCGTCAACTTTCATCACATTTAATTACAGAGCTCCTAGTCTCCTGCAGATCAGTGTTTGTGCTTGTATTGAAATCACACTAGAGTCCAGAAGCTGTCAGAAGCTTCAGAGAAATATTTCCAGTGGCATGGCCCCGGGGTGAAGGGTGTTAACATGAGCAAATGGAGATATTGATTAAGCGGAGTGCTGCTTCAGGTCACAGTGCTAACAGGCTGATCAGGATTCTGCAGCCACAGCCTGAGTGCTGCTCTGAGGAATTAAACCTGAAAGATCTTGTACGAGAACTGCAGGTGGCGGCTCAGGAAAGAAGCTGAAGACCAGAGCCCTGTCAAAATTAAAGTTGTTTTTTGATTAAATACACAGTGTAGTATTTTTTACTTAGTTAATGGAGCTTAGCTGGCAGGTGTATGCTGATGAGGCAAAACATTATGAACACTCACAGGATGAAGTGAATAACATCGATTATGTCACAAAAGTGGAGCATGTGAAGGTCTGGAATATCTGTTAGATGGTAACTGAACAGTTGGTTGTCGTAGGCAACATATTGGATGTGGGAGGAATGGGCAGCGTGACCTGATTCACTTTGAGCAGACCTGGGTTAGCGCATATCTCAGATGGCAAGGCTTGTAGGTGGGCTCAGGGTTAGCAGTGGTAAGAATCAACCAAAGTTGGTCCAAAGAGGGACAGACCATTAACTAGTGACAGGGTGTCAGATGCCCGAGGCTCATCGATGAGCAAGGGTGACGAAAGGCTATCCCATCTGGGCTAAGACCTTGTTTACACCAACATCCTGGCATGTACAGGAGTGAGCCCTGCCCCGCTATGGCTACTCAGACCACATTCAGTATCTGCAGTGCTAATTCCAGCGTTCAGACTGCTCATCAGATGTGCTAAATCAGAGCAGAAGCAGGTAAAAGCTTTAGGACTGTGCTCCTCAGGGCTGTTTTGAGCACACAGACTGGGACATGTTTAGGAAATCACTTATAGTGATTCCATCAACCTGGAGGAGTCAATGGCGTCTGCAAGTGTCTTCAGGTCCATCATCACACATCCCACCCAGAAGTCATTGATTACTGCAGAGGTGCACATGCTGGTGTGAACCTGAGACACAGCCTGCAAGTCAGGTGATATGGCAGGCCTGAGATGATCAAGGGCCAAGCTTTCCTGGGCCATCAGAGAAGCAAAGCGTACCTATGCAAAGAAAACTCATGACCACTTCCGGGATACTGCAATTATGGCAGAGCATCCAGGCCATCACCCTCTATGAAAAACCTTCACCTCTTTTCATGACTTCAGGAGGGAATAAGGTGACGCCCCCTGCTGAATATCAATGGCTCTACTTTGGAGATTGTTAGGAGAACCTCACCTTATTTGCCTTGCAGCAATAGCTTTTTAATGCCGTATAGAAATATTTCCAAATTAGTTTCATATAGAACCTTTTACAGCAGGTTTTCATTGAATTAAAAAAAATTAAGAGCCCTGGGAATATAGGGATGACTTCCCAGATAGCCAACTCATCACATTATCATTGCTAAAATGAAAATGGAAGTGAGAGTGCAGGCTCCAGTGGTCTGGCCTCCATATAACTTGATGGGTGACTACCAGTTTACTTAAATTTGTCACTATAGTGTATTTTTTACATACACTATGATTTATGCTGAATAAAAGAGTGTTTTTTCTGCTCTGAAACCTTCATTAGTTGTTGATGTTAACAGATGCTGCAGACACGTTGGATAAATCCAGCAGCTGAAGCATGCTCCGCTTCTGTTCCTGCTTTGTGAACACTGCAGTCCCTGTGAAACTGCCTCCACAGCTCGAATTAAAAAAAAAAAAACCAAAATAAATAAATAAAACAAACACATGCGTAATCTCATCGGGGCGAATGCTTCCCATTTTTACAGCAGGGATTACCGCCACTGGTCCAAGAACAATGGGATTTCATGGAAGCTTAGGTTTAAGCACACCGCACAGCTCCTTATCGTTCCATCGAGACCAAACTTTAAACAACATCTTTACTGGGGGAGGAGAAATCCCCAAAAATAGAAATTTCCTCACACAGAACGGTGATTATACACCAAATTCAGCCATAATTAAAAATAATATATGCTAGTTGAGGTGAATGTGCAAGGATGTGTCTCCTGTGATTAAAATACTGTTACAGTGCGCTGTAATGCACAGAGTAGCAGCAGATATACCCAGCAACTCTGTTCACAAACAGACTGTTTTATACAATGCAAAACCAACAAAACTGCATGTAACCTACATGCACAAGGCTTTAATATGGTTGGGATATAACTGCACAAGATTTTACACAATTTATAGAAACTCTGTTTCAAAAGAATTCAAAATCTAACATCTAAATATAACACCAGATGTTTGAGTCTTTCAGTGTTTAATGCATCCATACTTACCATTATTCCATTCTTTTCAGGATATTCACTTTTGGTTTCTGCAGAAATCTTCAGGTATTTTTCACCCACCAAAGCTTAGTCAGAGCTGAAGCAAAGCAACATGTAGAGCAGGCAAATGAATTATTATTATAGGAAATTCTATTTAGTTGCTGATGCATCTGTGTAATTTTGTCTGGCTTGTTTTCCTCATGCAGAAAAATGAATAACTTAATATCACATAATGGTATGAGATGATTTTCTATCAAAACAAATTAGAAATGCCAAATATAAAGTTACACATAATGTAAAGGTTCCAATGAAAGTTTTTTCCTAGAGCAAAACATTAAGGGCATTTATGAAGCTTTATGCTTAAGAGTGTAGTTGCTGGTGACTATGTCATGCTTCTTTGTTTCAAACTGTTGTTTAAGTTGTACAAATTGAATCTCTTTTCACCAAAAAGTGATCAAAACACCTCAAAGCTAGGGAGTTGTTGCCAGTTTTTGCAACAAAAATAAATAAATAAATAAATGAATAAACCAACTGTGTAATGGCCACATGTTTGCTGCTGTTTTTTATAAAATATTAATGTGCAGTCATTCCTATGAAGAACCAATCAACCAACCAGCCCAGAGGATCTATTTGCCTTCTATTGCAAACTGAAATTAGCTGTTTAGCTGATTTAGTAGTAGAGCGTGGTACAGTGAACAAATCTCTATTGCTCATTTTTTGCCTCAATAACACATTGGCATCAGCAGTAAGGAGCACACAGGGAAAACTGATTCAAATCTCAGAGAATGAAGCTCTAATATTACAGGCACTGAGCAGTTAAGAAGTAAATGGTACTGCTACACAGATCATTTTACTGTGCATACATCAAAAACACCATCAGCTACAAAATAAGTCTGTAAACACTGAAAAAGACTAAATCTTATCTTAATGTTTATTCTAATGTTATAGAGTTTTACAGTAAATACACTCACTGACCACTGACTTTATGTTTATATGGGTTTATTCTAATGTTATATAGAGTTTTACAGTAAACACACTCACTGACCACTGACTTTATGTTTATTTGGGTTTATTCTAATGTTATATAGAGTTTTACAGTAAACACACTCACTGACCACTGACTTTATGTTTATTTGGGTTTATTCTAATGTTATATAGAGTTTTACAGTAAACACACTCGATGACCCCTGATTATAAAGAGAGTTTATTAGTTTTACTGCAGAGATTTAAACAATATTCAAGACTTTTGCACAGACTACACACACAACAATAATTTCTAATCAAAAGCAGACCATAATAAAAGGCCCCATTCAGCCATTACCGTAGGATGTATTGAAAGTGTACAACCTTCACTTTCCACACAGTTCCTTTACGTGTTTCAGTAAAACTACAGGTCAAAAATCATCCATATGAAATACAGCAGGTATTTGCTATACGCTTTGAAAAGTGACTAGAAGATAAAGATGATATCTGTTAATTCCTGCGAGGTGAAGACAGAGTTAAGTTTAAAAAATCACATGGATTGACCCAGAGTTCAGAGCTGTGTTGGGAACTAGCAGCAGGTTGTGAGGTGAGAAGGGGAGATTTCATTCCACTTCTAAACTTAACATCATCTCAGATTTCACGCTTTATGTCTCAGAAACGATTCAACAACTTCGGCCTTGGACCCTTCGGTCAGATCAAAAGTTTTTTTTGTCTTTTTCCCTTTTGATGTTTTAACCCCTTGTTGTGTTGGAATACAATAACCTTCCTTTGAAGCAGATGGCTTCCCCTCCACACTGAGAGGAGGCAGTGTCGGCTCTGCCACCCGCCGGTTTCATTTCAGCCGCGGGATCAGTCGAGCAGAAACGTAGGAACAGGACCCTGAGCGCTGACCTCAGGGGTTTGGGGAAGAAGCAAAATGACAACACTAGAAAACACCAAAAAGACAGGCGTGATCAGTTATAGCTAGGACACAGGACTGCGGGTAATGGTGGACCTTACTAACCAGGGACCTCTCTGGATTAGTGTTTTTCAAAAGCTTCGGAAATGAGATGGATTTTTGTTTTTTATATAATAATATTACATATTAATATTAAATATAATATTAAAATCACCAATGTGTTCGATGACAAGTTCTGCTCTTCTGCCAGTGGTTTCTATTAATTCTTTCCGGCCAACTCCCCCAAATCAAAAGCAAAAGTGGTTGGGTTCTCATATTATGAATACTCTCCATTGTTGGCTAGAGAGAATGTACCCAATAAGAGAACAGTCAGCAATTAAAATTAAACTATAATTATTTTAGAAATGTTATCTGACAGTGATTTTATCTTTAAATAACATCTGCAAAATCATGTTAATACTTTACTGACTGCATAATAGTGTCTTTATCGTTGCCACTCCAGCTCCTGCTAACTGCACTATGTAACTTTGGTAAAACTGCACGAGACCTCTAGCAAGAACTTGCTTAGCGCTTTGTAATATTTTGATCAAATGTTGTAATATTAATTCACCATGTTATGTAGGGTTATTGATCCTTTCAGCTTGTAAATTTATGTATGTTTATAGCGTAATTTATATCTTAAAATAAATTACACTCCACAACTGTAGAGCCCTACCAATATACAGAAGATACCAATGCACATATAATAATAATTCTGTTTGGAGGAAACTGATGACTACATAGTTCTGTTTCTGACAGTGTTGTTGTTACTGTGCTGTTGAGAGTGAAACTCTGCTCTGACTCAGCTGAAACACTCCTTAAAACTTCAGTGTGAATGGGCGGAGCTAAACTGCTGTAGGGTAAAGAGGTAAACATATGGAAATGTGTAAATGCATGACAAAATGTATGTGTAAATGTAATTGAAAGTGGGCTGTCTTTCCATATATATGATCTGAACCCAGCGAGGGTAGAAAAATGCATGGCATAGCAGTAACACGAATGCATGAGGAAAAGGCAGCTTTTGGGAATGTGGATGTTATGTCCTGTAATGTTATGAAAGACATATTTAATCAAAAAATAAAATTGTGACTAGTGCGGTACATAAAATAAATCTGGTTGTCGTCTTAAATAATGATATTCTGAGAGCTGATCTGGATTCTGTTCAGTGTGCTTTTCAGCTTTATTGGTTCCGAGATTCACAATGAGCTCTGAGAGTCCTCAGCTCTCAAGTGTTGAGTGGGGGGTGCAGGAGGAGCTCAGATTAAACCAACTATCACCCACACACTGTCTTTCTCTCTCTCTACTCGCTCACTCACTTTTCCTCTCCTCGTCCTCTCTCTTTCTTTCTCTCGCTCTCCAAATTTCTCCCCACTCTCTCACTCTTTCTCCTTGTCCTCTTGCTCTCTCCGTATTTCTTTTGCTCTCTATCTCCTTCCTCTCTTATCCATCTCTTTTTCTCCTACCCTCTCTCTCTGTCTCTTTCTGTCTCTCTCTCTCCCATCTCTCTTTCTTATTCTCTTTCATCTCTGTTTTGCCCCGTCTTCCCCTCGTCTCTCTTTCTTTCTCTCTCTCTCTCTCTTAATTTTGTTTCTCCAGCTCTTCATGCCCCTGGAGTCCATTCACTCGCTCCTCCTCCGCTCCAACACCTCTCTCTCTTTTTCATTCTCGCTCTTTCGTCTCTCTCTCTCTTTCACTCCTTCTCCTCCTTTTGACAGTTCAGCTCACTCCCTCCTTCTAGAAATCCTGCAGTGTATGTGTGTGTGTGTGTGTGTGTGTGGTAGGGCTTTTCTTGAGCTTGAAACGTAAGCCTGAAAACTAACCCACTGGGCCTCGAGGTTTCTGAAGGATTTTAGTTTTTCAAAGCTGAATGTGCTCAGGTCTGCTCCTCCACCCACGCAGTAACCTGCTCGCTCAGGTTCATGTCTGGTTTGGTAGTGTAGTGAGAATGTGAAGTATTCATTAGCCTTATTAAGCACAACCTAGTGGGCACTGGTTGTAATGCTGAGTGAACGATTCAGAGGCTCGCGGATCAAAAACAAACCAAACAAACAAAGTAATCCAAAAGAGAAATCGCTAAGCCAGCCCAGGTCAAACACAATGAAACCAAGACACCCTTTTACTGACTACCCTTCATGGGACAGTCCATAAAGGGTAGTCAGTAAACAACGAGGGTCAGAGCCAGAGACAAATGAGCAACCATAGCAAAAGGATAAAATCCAAAAGAGGGACAAAACAGGGTCATTAGAATGAGACACACAACAGGAAAAACTGCTTAATAAGCCAGACGAAACAGAGGCAATACTTTGCTAAATACACTACATGGACAAAAGTATTGGGACACCTGCTCATTCATTGTTTCTTTTTTCTATCAAAAGAGAGTTTAGCCTCCTTCTGTTGGAACAACTGTATGCTTTTTGCTAGATTCTGGAGCATTACTGTAAGGGTTTAATTGCATTCAGCGACAAAAGCATTAGTTAGGTTTGGAGGTTGGATGATCACCATCCCTGGCATTAGGTATGGTGCCAGTAGGTTCATGTTTAACTGCTCGAGAGAGTCCTATTCTATTATTCTATTGGCAATACTTCTCTACCAGAGATAGATATGTGTGTGTGTGTGTGTGTGTGTGTGTGTGTGTGTGTGTGCATTTGCACATCTGCACAATTGGTGCAACTTAAAATAGCTGAATTTATTTATTTGAAGGGGTGTCCACAAACATTTGTCCATACAATGTATGTCACAAACAGGCAGGTTAATATACACCTTAAAAGAGATGTTCTGAGTTAGTACTCAGATGGCTGAGAATGGGTGAAAGAGTTCTGATTGGTAGACTGTGTCATATCACTAGGCAATGCATTATGTGAAATGGTGTCCATGAGGGTAACAGAACTGGTGAAGGAACCATGAAGCATGTGTGTGTGGTGTTTTCAGCCCCCTTTGCATGACATTTCTAGAGATGGAGCTCTCATAAATCAGCACTATGAGTGGTTAATGGAACCATGAAAATGCAGTTACAATGGAAATAACCATGAAAATGGATATAGTGTAACCATACTAATTTATATAGCATATCCATGGAAATGGGTGTAACAACGTTGAGAATAGGTGTAGTGTAAACATGGAAGTGGGTGTAACAAATTCATGGAAATAGATATTTTTAAACCCTGGAAATTGATGTAGAATAACCATGGAAATGTATGCAGCATTACCTTGGAAATGGGTATAGTGTAACCATGGAAATGGGTATAACAACCTTGGAATTAGATATGGTGTAAACATGGGACTGGGTGTAACATACCCATGAAACTGGATGTAGTTTAAACATGGAACTGGGTGTAATGTAATCATGGAAATTGTAATAGCATAACCATGGAAATTGATGCAGGGTAACCATGGAAATGAGTGTAGCATAAACATAGAAACACAAATAGTAATGTAAACCTGGGTTGTATAGGGACTAGGAAACTAGAAAGATTTGTACTGTAATCATGGAAATCATGCAGTACACACACACACACACACAAACACACAGCAATACTACTGCAGATAAAGTTGATGAACACACCTCTAACAATTCTGATCATAAGGTAATTTCTTCTCACTATCTGTTTGCTTAATTTCAGGCCTAGTGCTCGCAACGCTCTGAAAACCGAAGGTTTATTTATTCAGTGTTTGTGTGTGTGTGTATGTATCAGGATTTCTCCTGAGCTGTGAATGTGTGTGTGTGCTTTCTTTGTACTGCTGCATGTCAGTGCTACAGGAAACCCACAGGCTTTTCCCAGGAGGGCTGTGGCGCGTAAACGGGGTCACAGAATCATCCCTCTCCGAGCTGCGCTGAGTTTCCTGCAAATTAGCGAGGCTGCTCTCTAACTGTGGATCTGTTAGGCTCTATAGGTTTACAGTAAACACACTGTCAGGTGAACTGGACATGATAGGATCGAACAAATAAGTCAGGCTGGCATGCCTGTATACCAGATAGATTTTATTGATCCGCCTCATGTTGTTTTCTTTTGTATTCCTATGATCGGAAAATCTGACACTGTTGGTTTCCATGGCAATGTCTGTGTGTTTGGGTTCTGTTTCATGCAAAATATCCCCAGTGGCACATAATAGCATACACACACACACACACACACACAAACACAAACACACTCTATACACTGTATACAATTATACTGTATTACAGGGATGTAGGACAAGCAGAACATCCTTTGTAATTGCCGCTAACAATTATTACATAGTTAGTTTCATAATGAATCAATCATTATGTTTACATTCAAATTCCTTTTTTCTTTTTTGTTCTGGATCATAATCTCCTCTTCTACAGTCAGACACTGACTACCAACAGAATGGGTTGGAAGTTTCTGCACTTGTTTGAGTGAGTCAGACAGATTTCAGATAACGGCTCTAAATATCACAGAAAAACTGGTTCTCTGACTCCAAACCATAGTGGGACCTTTTTGGTGTTAGAGAGAGTTAGAGATAATATTGGTATCTCCAGTAAACATAGGCCCTCTGTTGAGATTTCAAATGTATTCAGGTTTAAATATCCTGAATATTCCACTGACATATTAATGCCTTAGATGTAATCTTGGTGGTGGTCTTTGTCATTCAGGATGCTAAAAATATGAATATTTTCTATTTTAAAGGAAAATTGCTCTGTTGTCCTAATTATAGTAATCAACCCACATTGTGCAGGTAGACATTTATGTGACTAAAATAGTTTGTCTGTGACTTTTACTGAGTCAAAATAACATATCATATGTTGTCTCCAGGCAGATTCATTAAATTGTTAGAATTCTGTCATTTTATTACCTACTAGTTTAATGTGTATATATGATATATAATATAAGTGTAATATGTTTGTCTGTTATTCTATTTTATATCTTATAGAAGTACTGTTATGGGTCCAGTATTTTAAAGAGGTTTAACGAAGCCTGACTCAGAATAATATAATGTAGAATAACATCATATTTTAATCATATTTAGGGAGGGCCTGTTGATTAATCAGGCAAAACTAACACTACAAGCCAAGGTAAAAGAAAAAAATAATGAAATAAAGAACTGGATAAATTAAGAAAAATACAGCCGTTAGAATTAGATATTGCTTGGTATTGATGGCTAACACAATATGAAGGATCTATACAAATGGTTCTGTTTTATCTCAGTTCATCAGTATCTCATATTCTGTTCAAATATGTGCTACTGACTGAAAGTTTCTATGAGAAAGTGTGGGAGAGATGACATAACCGTCACCAACATTCGCACGTCTCTGTTGTTTCAGCACAGAGGGCCTGTGGTCAGCCATTGAAAAGGCCATGTAAATTAGAGCAGCAGTCCAGATCCAGTCAGGGGCTGCCAATAGTGGGGGAAAGTGGTGTAATTGCAGCTCATGAGACTGATTCCTGACATGCGGTCATACCTGAGTGGCCGCTCCTCTGCAGCGCAGCCCCTTATCCGCAGCATTGGTATTCGAAAGGCGAAGCGTAGAGGAGTGCTAGGAGCTTTCAAGCACAGAGAAACATGTCATGGGAGAGATGTGGCTGTAGCTATCAGACACGTGTCACCATGTTAAGCAGTGTTTGTCACTCACCCAAACCCCAGACTGAGACGGCACCTCAAACTCGACACGAATTCCCCCCGTTTCCACTTCGGAGAGAGGAAAAATGGAGGTGTTTCACTGCTAACACCTCCAGCTGCTGTGAACCTCTTCTGTCAGATGCCAAAGAAATATTTAGCTGTGAAATATACCTCAAATACTGAAGTTATTTTGATGTTGTAGAACAGCTGGAAAATACAAGCAAGTGAACCTTATCACAGTATATATTTGTGGATACCTGCTAATGCAGAGTTGCTACGGAAATCAAGAGTACTAAGAAGGGAGGTTGCCCCACTTTTACTGCAGTCACAGCCTCAACTTACCAGGGAGGGCTTTATACAAGATGTTGGAACATTGCTGTGAAGATGATTTGACTGCATTCATCCCATGAGAGCATCAGTAAGGTCAGGTACTGATGTTAGATGATTAGTTCTGCAACTCCTCACTTCAAAAGTTTTTAGATGAAGATCTATCAGTCAGAGAACACATTTTCCTTTCTTCTACAGCCCAATATTGAGGGGCATTTTTCTCATTTAGCCTACACTCTGCATTGAGCACTTTAGGCTCATTTGTTTATGGCTGCTCAAGATCCTGCTGTTGTATTGGTCAGTGTGTTATGATTGAGATCATACAACTTGTTTGTCAACCGTAAATGCACATTAAAGTAACGAATTAGAATTAGAGTCATATAAATACTTCTAAATAAATATGTTTTTTATATTTATATCATTTAATATCTGCAACATATGTGAGTATGTGTTGTTCCATGTTATACTGTCACCATGTTATTCCATCTCATACTGTAATGCTCATATTCCATGTCATACTGTATAATGGTTATTCTGTGTCATACTGTGTCACTGTTATTCCATGCCACACTGTGTCACTGTTATTCCATGTCACACTGTGTCACTGTTATTCCATGTCACACTGTTTAATGGTTATTCTATTTCATGCTGTGTCACTGTTATTCCATGTCACATGGTGTCGGTATTCCATGCCATTCAGCGTCACCATGTTATTCCATATCACACAGTGTCGGTATTCCATGCCATTCAGCATCACCATGTTATTCCATGTCATACTGTAATGCTTGTATTCCATGCCACACTGTGTAATGGTTATTCTATGTCATACTGTATCACTGTTATTCCATGTCATACTGTAATGCTTGTATTCCATGCCACACTGTGTAATGGTTATTCCACATCATACTGTGTCACTGTTAATCCATGTCATACTGTGTCACTGTTATTTCATGTCATACTCTGTCACTGTTATTCTCATTACTCATACTGTGTAATGGTTATTCCATGCCATTCAGCGTCACCATGTTATTCCATGTCATACTGTTATGCTCGTATTCCATGTCATACTGTGTAATGGTTATTCTGTGTCATACTGTGTCACTGTTATTCCATGTCACACTGGGTCACTGTTATTTCATGTCATACTGTGTCACTGTTATTTCTCATCATACTGTGTCACTGTTATTCCATGTCATACTGTGTCACTGTTATTTCTCGTCATACTGGGTCACTGTTATTCCATGTCACACAGTGTCAGTATTCCATGCCATTCAGCGTCACCATGTTATTCCATGTCCATACTGTAATGCTTGTATTCCATGCCATACTGTGTAATGGTTATTCTATGTCATACTGTATCACTGTCATTCCATGTGACTCTGTTTCACTATTATTCCATATCACACTGTGTCACTGTTATTCCTTGTCATACTGTGCCACTGGTATTCCATGTCATACTGTGCCACTGGTATTCCATGTCATACTGTGCCACTGGTATTCCATGTCATACTGTGCCACTGGTATTCTATGTCATACTGTGCCACTGGTATTCCATGTCATACTGTATCACTGTTATTCTATGTCATACCGGGTCATTGTATTTCCATGTCATACTTTGTTACTCTCATTCCAGGAGAATCTGTGTTACCATGTTATTCCATTTCATATTGTGCCACTGTTATTCTATATTTTTATATAATTTTTTTCACTCAACCAACATTGTAGTTAGTACCCCCTTAACACGGACAATATGATTTACCTGGCAGTGAGATCTCTGTCCTTCATGCTTCCTCTGTTATAATAACTGACTGATTTTATAGATGTCAGTGGACAGATGGAGAGTAGACAGTGTTTTTGAAGGATGCCTTATCCAGTGTAAGAAACAGTCCTATATCATTCTCCTGGAGCACCACTATGACATGTGATAGCATACAGGTGACATTTCCTCAAACATTTGACCTTGCTCAAGCTGAATTTTCAAAGAGCATGAGAGAGGAGAACTGTTTCCACAGCGCCACAGAAGTGCTAAAATATTCCAGATTTAAAGACTTCGGAGAGATGAATGGTGTACATGTCTGTCTGGAGTAATACATTAAAATGTCTGGCTTTTCATAAGATCACAGCTGATCTCTCACATCCAGATAGTATAGTTTAGGCTGGACTGACAGCACTGGTCCCCTTGGCACTGAATACCAAACCTTGAGGGCAGTGTCATAACCAGGATCTTAAAAGTATCAAATCCAGTATAATATCACATTCAGGCAACCTTTAAGGATGATATATGTAAGCCACTAAATTGTATCTTACAGAAAAGTAAGCTGAATAGTTAGAGTTGTAGCGCTGACTTTTGAAAGCGTTTTTTCCAGCTTAGTTTCAACATATGGACTGAACGGGCCATGACCATTGTTGCAGTCTTAAGTACACATAAGTTATTCAGAGTTCAGAGTTGATGTGAAATGCTTAGTTCTAAAGAAACTAACATAGTCACCATTGTTTACAGTGGTGGTGAATGGAACCAGACATCAGAAGAGTTCCTGAAGGTACCTCCAAAAGCATTTTCACAGAAAGTTATTACAGGAAATGGTTATGAATTTGCTGCCTGATTTCTAAAATAGTGTTTAATGGTAGTTTTCAGGCCCAATTTTGGCCAAGTATTTTGCTATTGATAATAATACTCTGTCTGAAGAAAAAAAAAACTGTCTGGATATGTTGGTGGTCATTTAGAAGGTTTAAAAATGGAAGAGAGAGTTAGAAAAGAGGTCATGGGTCATTGGTTAATTGAGCATCTGAACATTTAGATGGACAGATTTAACCCTTATGTATTATATTGTTGAATCTGGCAGGGGGTTGCTAATGTTGTGTGAAAATGAAGCATTAGGAGAATTAGAAGGAGAGTTGACATTTAACACTAATCATTATGGCTAATGTTTGTGAAGCACGTTTTCAAAATCCCTCCAGTAATATGTTTAAAAGTAGTAAGAAGTGAATTTAGGGATTTTTAGACAAAACCAGATTAAAGAAAAACACAAAAAATAATGAAAACAAATCAATAGGCAGAATTCATGCTTATGAAGCATTTCCTAGAAATGTCCTCTTCTCGTCTATATAAAAACTGCTACAAAACAAACTGCTAAAAAAAAACCAGATTGTATTGTAATGTATTATTTGTGGTGTTTTGCTGACCTCAAGCTCTCTTAATAAGTAGGCTCAGTAGAAAGATGATAAAGTAAAATATATAATGTTTATGAAATTGCCTTCTTGGAGGCCTTGACATGGCTTTGCAAAACAACTGAATGACAGGGAAGGACTACAACAATAACCACATGCCTCGTTTTCCCCATAAATCACACTGAAACCTGAAAAAAGAGAGTGTGCAATTTATTCGTGATAATAACATACCATTTATAATTTATAAAGCTGTGAAACACTGGTGTCTCTTCCCACACTGCCACATGATATTCAGATCCAGCAGATTATTTATGATAAAAGTAGTCTGGATGTGGGTGGATGTGAGATGGTGCGAGAGTTTTTTTTCCTGAGTCTCGCAGGAAAATATGTAAAAATCCACAAAGCGACTGTGGGACCTGACTGCTTTCTCACGTGTACACAGAGTGCAGACTCGGTTTGTGCTCCTTAGAGAAAGTTTTGGGCGACAATCCTCAGGCAATGTCAATCAAGTCTGAAGAAACGCAGTGGCAGGGAAACAATAGGATGGTTCATCTGCTGGGGCGACTGCAAGTTAACAAAGTGAAGCAGGAGATAACAGAGTGATGTTTGCAGTTAGAATCACCAACAGCTGAGTCTCAGGTTCCTTTCACTGATTCTTCCTCATACACTTATAACGCTTCTCCTTTTGAGTCTTGGTTCCTCTCAGCAGCTCTAAAAGACTTTATTTTGTGTTAGTGTTAGTTGCCCTCAGTGGTTATTTTTCATACTCTTAAAAAGTTTCTCTTTTTGAGTCTTGGTTCTTCTTACTGGTTCTATAAGACTTTCCCCTTGTTGAATCTTGGTTTCTCTCAGTGGTTCTCTATGCCTACAGGTAGTATTCCAAGCCAGTAACATGCAAATGGCCAAGAGACTCTTCAGAAGCATTCATTGTTTACCAGTTAGGCAAGCATTAAATATGTACATGCACTAGGAGACCTAAATATGACATGTAATAGTAATCAGGTTCATATATATGTGTATTTGTAAGGGGCTACAATGATCAGAACAGCATAAAACAATATTTTCACGTTTCACATTGGTGTGGGGTGATAAACACCCACATGACTGGTCTGGACAGAAATAAACTCACAGAGCAGCTCCTGTAAAAGAACACATTACCCCAGAACCACATGTACATATACTTGCATATAAATCAGGCTAGCTGACATAGTCTGTGCATGATAAAGGCTAACCTGTTGTTTGATATTTTTTTGATTAGCACTGTTCTGTTTGGTCTTGATATAACCGCTTGTTGGTTCCCCATGTGAGGACAGGAGTGAAACAATGGACACGCTGATTAAACTCAGGTGGTTTCGTTAAGGCTGATGTATGCAAAAATAAACATTTATATTCATCATCTTCTTCCGCTACTCATGGTGGCCCCTGAAGGTTTGTGTGTACTTTAAGTATTAAGCTGTAATTTATGACTTTATCTGTACCTATAATTGTGATTTTAGTGTTCTGTTTTGCAAAACAAAAGGAAACATAAGTCCTTACAAAAAGGTCACTTATTTAGAGAAATGAATACGAAGCATTCTTTGTGGGTTTGTGGTTTATCTCGTGATGTACTACTGACCACCTCCCCACAGTCCATGTCCATTTTATAATTTATTACATTATTTCACATTTTTTTCCTCCTGTCTTATTGATTATTGAATATCCTGGGCTGGCCCAGCCTGTGCTCTGACCTTTGCTATGAAATACAGTCATGAGTATTGGAAAAGTACAAATAATAACACTGTTCTTGTATCCTATCACATTCTTGCAATTATTATGTGAAATTATTACTGATTTACTGAAACAAATGAAAAAACAAATCTGTCAATCGTGTTAGATTTTATTATGATCTAAATATGAGGCTCTGTGTATTGTCCTGTTCTGTAAAAAGAATATGCAATTTTATTTTTAGCCAAAAACAAACAAAAGAAAAAGAAATAAATATAAAAAGGTATCTAAATAAATGTGATTACATATTGCTGCTGTCCAGTGACAAACATGTATTTCCAAAATAATGGCTTTACAGCAAAAGGCAAAAACAACCTTAATTTTAAGTGAAAGTTAATGTAAAATAGGAGTTTATTTAGTAATTTAGAGCATTTCTTTTGGTTGGGTATTCATCAAGAATGTTTACACAGTGTACAAAGCAGCTACAAGGTTCACACCATGAAGAAAACTGCAAACATGTTTTTCATTGGACAGCAGTGAAATACACTTGACATACACTTGGCAATTATACAATGTAAATGTGTACATGTGCACTACACTTACACTAAATATATAGTAGTAGAAAAATATATTTACATATTTGGTTGAAATAATGTAATAGAAAACATTACAACTTTGTGTGTGTGTTAAAGGTGATCAAATTGTTTAAATTTTATAATAAATGTTTTTTATTATTTATCTTTCTCTTGTCAAATGATGCAGTGATAAAGTTTAGCATGTGGACTGCTGGTAGATGTAATGTTGTTACATTTAGTTAGAAGTAAGCGTAAATAGCATTTTAGAGGTTAAATTGAACATCAATATGATATATATTGATTTATATTTATGATTGAAGCTAAAACACATCAGAACGCTGATAGATATTACATCCACTGTAAGAAAGCTACATATTTTCCAGTGATCATAAAAAACAAACAAATACATAGGTGTTCTGTTGGGGCTTTTCAGAAGTAAATCAGTGACTTCCTCCACTTGCTATTCCAGAAGTTTGGGCTTTTCTTCAAAGTATGCTTTTTTCACACCCAAAGGTGACGAGATCCCTAAAGTAAATGAGTGAATGAAGTGCCTTAGATCAGGGGCCACATATGGTGGAGGCAGAAAGAGCAAAAACACACTCGCAAATTGAGCAGTCTGTCAATCAAACTCTGGTCACGTCCAATTTCACCTTATCAAACACAAATTCACCTTTTATTTCCAAACTGATCAAAATAAAGCATAAATAGAAGTCTTCACAGTGGAAACTGTTCTCAGCTTAACAAAAGGGGCCTTTTACAGACTGATCACAGTATTGTCTTTAGCAGGTAAGCCATGCAAAACACCACAATTCACACTATAATCTGCCTATAGATGATTATGAAATTATAGGAGATTCTTTAGAGAATAAGAGATTTTTCAAACAGTTCTCGAAGTGGGCTGGTACTCACTGGTGCACAGTACTGACAAGCTTTTTCTGAAGTACTGGCACTTAAGATAGTCCTTTATTAGTCCCGCAGTGGGGAAATTCACACTTCTTTCAAGATGTAATTTTTTTTTCTTCATTAAAAGGTTCTGGGCCCTATGCATATGGTACATACAAAATATGTCAAATATCTGAGATTTCACATTAATTTAATGTCAGTGTTTGCTTTTATATTCATACAGGGGCAATTTTTTACAGCTTTAAATGCATCTGTTTAAGTCCTGCCTTCTCGCTGCCATTACTGGTCTAGATGTACCTGAGAGAGAGAGAGAGATAGAACGTAGCCTACAAATGCCTAAACACTGAATTAAATATACAAATGAGAATACAGAACCCTGTAGATCAAATATTCTGAAATCAGTGTTACACAGAGCATTAAAACCTGTCGGACACACCAGGAGGACTGAATAGTGTCTAATGCTGGATATTTTAATAGTTACTGACTACTATATTAACTGCATTACCCAGGGGGCACTATGAGTCTGTTAACACCTGCGATTAACACATGTTTTGATGATCTGTTCATGTCCGGGTTTCATTTGCCCGCATGAAAAGCCCAAGGTGCATTGTTATCGGAGTGTGTGTCTGTGTGCATGTGTGTGCTCATGCTTACTGGTAGATTTCTTTTACTTGATGTTTAAATAGTCTGGTGGGGTATTCCGTTATGGGTATGTGTGAACCATCTATTGTTCAGCTGCACTGTAGAACCCCCACCATTCCTCCAAACTGTTCTCCTAGCGCAGGAGGAAAAAATGTTGTTTATAGGAAGTAAACAATGTATGTGTCGACAGGCCTTTTACATAGGAAAGTCAAATCAGATCTTACCTGGTCATACTGGGAATGCATTTTAAAGACAAGTGTAAACTGAATCCTTTACAAGTGAATCCACATACTATTCAGATACAAAACTACTACAGCAACTGCTGCACCTGCACCAACCATGGATAAGCCTCAGTATGTTGGCCAGGTGCCATCATGCCAGGTGTAAACAGGCCCTATATGATGCTGCCCTGTTAATTTGTGATCGGGGTTGTATATATATATATATATATATATATATATATATATATATATATATATATATACATATAATGCATAGATATTATTTAAAGGTTATTTAAACCATAAAAGGTTATTTACGATCACTGATATCTCTTCAGGCATGTTTTTCTGTAGCATCTCTTCAAGAACACTGTAGAGAGGTGTACCAGTGTTCTACCAATGTAACAACAACCTTACATACTAACTGACCACATCTGAACTGACATACACCTGAACAAACTAAATGTGATCTGTAATTCCCAGAAATCTCAAGACCTTCTATGAAGTAGAACAGAGGTAGAGGGTCCTCGGGCTTCCCTGCTGTTGAGGGAAATGTTAACAGAATATATGTAGAAGTAAGCTGTTGATGCAGTTCAGCACTGCAATGTGCTCTAATGGGCCCTCCTGAATTATTCACAATCTCTACTTAGTACATCATCACAGGTAGAAACAACCTGCCCTGCATCACTGGCTTATATGACACGGCTTTAAAGTCACCGTTTACTGTCAACAATAGCAGTTTTACTCTATTACTGTCTTGCTGCCATGGCATGAAGGTGGAGTGCAGGTTGAGTGTGGAGGAGTGCTGCCTGACGGCGAGAAACACTGTGGGGAACAGCAACCTTCTCTCCACCTCCCGAATGTACACTGCTGCTGTGCTGTATTTACCACCATAGAAAGGCAATGATTTGGTGGTTCAGAGCTGAATTGTACTTAATGACCAGTGCAAACCCGTGTTTCCCTTCAGTACCTTCCCAAAAAAGGTGATCTTGTTTCCCCATTCTTTTAAAGGATTAAATAACTGCTCAGGAGTTGCCTCCCACATTTTGAAAATCTCCTGTGGCTGGAAATTGCTCTTTGGGAGGCTGGTTTTATATGGTGCTCCAGGATGGTGCTGATGGGTCGAACTTTTAAAGTTCTGAGTTGATTGCTTTGATAAAGCTGTTTATGTTTTATCAGACAGTTCAGGGGAGGACAAACTGACCATCTCATCTCATCGGCTTGCCCTCAAAAGGTGGCTGTTAATACTGATGGGCCTTGGACCAAAAGAGTGCTGAGCGGCTGGGACCTGTCACATCTGAGCCGCTGTGGCCATTCTCCCTGCAGTTGCTGCTCAGGCTACTGCAGCAGCACCAGTAGGGGGATGAGACGGTCATGGCCAAGCCTGCCATGGATGAAACTGCGAGGGCGGATGAGCTTCTCACGGCTGCGCTGCCTGTGGAGGAGCCCTCTGTGTGAGACAGGGCAGCACAGATCAGGAGAATCCTAACCCAGAAGGGCCGAGCCAAAACAGCAGTGCTGTATGTGAAAGTGATGGCTTTCTCTTTCTGACTCAGATGAAACTATGCCTTTACTACACACAGCTTATTAGATCAGAAAGTTCCTGAGGGTCACTAACAGACAGAAAAGTGTGTGGGTTGAGGAGCAGTTTTCAGATGATGTGCAGTTCATTCATATTGTCAGACATGTTTTTTAGGAGGTTTTCACTGCTGTGGAGACATTTGGCAAATTCAGACTAAACTCAAAACATTATGTAGCATATTAACCTTAAAATAACAGCTCCACTGATCTGTAATATGGGGAATAGAGACACTATCACTGTGAAAGTCATATTTGTGTAAAACTCTGATTCTGATTCTTTCACTTCAGATGTCCATTCTATATCTCTCAGCTTGTAAAATGCACATGTAAAGTGTGCCCTTTAATGGTGCTTTGAATTATACATCCTGACTGTAGGGGGAGCCTAGAAATGCCAAGTCTCACATAATACTGCCTTAACAAAGCAAGGAACATAGCAGGAATCTTTAAGTTGATGTTTAAGTGATGTTTTTCACACTACATGACATGAGTGATCAGTGACACAGGGTCACAAATTACCAGATCCTTCACTAGGAGGAACCCACAACAAGCCTGTCTGCTCTCCAGAAACACCTTTTTAGTCATTAAAACATGCAAGAACTGATGTGATGCCAGGCACGAGATGTTTTTTTTTTTATGAAATGGGTGTAAGATTTGTAGCAAAAACAAATAGGACAAAATAATATGAATGAATGTGAGTGAGAAACCTCCTTTCTCCTCAACCCCTTGTCTGACGCTCTCTTTGGCCATGGCTAGTCACTGTACTAACGTCCAGTTGCCAACAGGTCCAGATGTTATGCCTGCTAGGTAATTGTTGAAGGGCTTGCGAGGCATCGGCGGTCACTCTGCAAGCTGTCAGATCACGTCTTTCAACAGTTGACACATAGCAACCAGGCCAGCGCCAGACAAATGCTGATTTTGTTTCTGGGGTAGATTCCTGGAGCATTTGCCATCACAGGTTCATGTCTGCTTTAGTGACTAAATTAAAATTGCAACTTTAAACATAAATGGGGTGACGTTTTATCAGATGCAGTAAAGCAGAAGCATACTGATGTTTGTTTTCTGCAGGAAACATCACATGGTGATGATAACAGTGCTGCTGATTGGACCAATAAGCGGGTGACACATAATTCTATTCCTCATTTGTATTTGATGGAGAACATTAGAAATGGGAGAATTTGCAAGTGAGTGCTTGCTTTAAAACTGATGTCTTTGTTCTATTATTTCTGTTAGTTTCTTATATCCTCTGATGGTGGGAGTTAATAGGATAGGTTGCAGTGTTTGAAGGCTGCAGTTCTACTGACTTTAGTACTGGGGGGGTTTAACTGCACAGTGGACAGCATGGACAGGAACCACAGGGAACCACATGCTGCTTTTCATAAGCAGTATAGGTGGAAGCACTTTAGTGATGATTCACTGTCACTGGCTAGGTCAGATTGATTTTAAGGTTCCAGACACCAACTATCTGTTTTATTTCTCCAGTTGTCTCAGAGCAATGCACGATTCAGCCACAGTGCATATAGGCATTTTAACACTGTTAACATTTTACCACTTAGATCATGCCAATTTTAGAAAGGCATTTACTTTGGGATATTTAGGTCACAGAAAGTATCTTTTGCTTCTCTGCAACAATGGTTGGATTTGGCCAATATGTACACTAAATTATTCAATCAGCAATACAATCTGTGTCACAAGGGACATCCTTACAACCCAAAAGCCACATTTTGCTGCAAAATTACACCTTGTGGGCTTTCTAGGAGGCCTCTATGGCCTCAATATAATACACACATGCTTACAATTAGTAGAACTTATATTCTAAACACACGTTGTTGTGTCATCTCTGGCTGGTAAAGTATCAATAGTACTAGTAATACAAATAATCCAGTTCAGAAAAACACCTATTTGGACATCTCCAGACTACTGTAGACACATGTACCTGTGGAAAGTCTTGGGTTTAACCGAGGTGTCATAGTCATGATCAAGGTTTTGTACAGTGACGTTGAAAGTGTACCCAGGCCTCATCATTACTATGGCCCTGAAGGGTTGTGAGTGCTAAGGGAGTCAAGCATAATTTTAAGAGCAATCTCAGGTGTTGTACAGGACCATTGTAAGAGTACCCACGAAGAACAGACTGATCAGCAAAGCGCACAACATACTAGACCAGAGAGGAGGACTTTTTGTAAATGACTGTTAACAGAAAAGTATCACTGTGTATCCAGCTAGTGATGTTTTTGCTCTACTTCCTCCACCAGATATGTTAGTTTTACACATTTTACAAACACTGAGAACAATGGCTAACTGCATATGATGGATTTCAGCGCTGGCTTCATCACCTGTCTAATATTATGGCTGATCTGTGTATATCAGCGGTGGCACAAATGCAGACAGCGATGCAAAGAGGACTCTTGTAGCGTGTTCTGTATAAGACAATATGCTCTGTATTGCACTAGAGTTCAGCTAAAAGACTGTTCAGCTGCAGGTCTTTTACTGCTAGTTTAGTTACACGTGTGGTTATGATTTTATGATTCATTTATTTGATCTATTTGTTGAAGATGAAGAAATGACTGAGTGCTTCCACACCATTACTTGTTTAAAATAAAGATCATCAAACGTCAAAGTCTGCCTTTTATTTACTCTCTCAGTATCACACCAACACACACATGAACACACACACACACACACACACAGAGGGTTATCTTAGTATTAAGAGCTGAATAATGATGTGTTGGAGATAGGAGTGTGGAGGACCAGATAATGCCAGAAACACCTTTCCCTCACCACCACCACCACCCCAACCTTTTGTTGTTTTCACTGCTTTCACTGTCTTTTCTCTCTCTTTCTTGACCTATTTCCTCTCTCCCAATATCTCCCTTCCTTTTCACTCTCCCTTATTCCTCTCCTTCTCGCTGTCCATCCCATCATTTTCCATTTTTTGCTTTGTTCTAGTTCTTCTCTCCTTCTCTTCCATCACTCTTTCTTCTCTTTCATCACTCTTTCTTCTCTTTCATCTCTTTCATCTCTCTTTCTTCTCATTCATCACTCTTTTTTCTCTTTCTTCTCTTCCATTACTCTTTCTTCTCTTTTATCTTTCTTTCTTCTCCTTCATCTCTCTTTCCTCTCTCCATCCCTTCTTCTCTCATTCGCCCTTTTTCCTCTGTCTTTCGACTCACTGTCACTCTTTCTTTTCTCCTTTTCTCCTTCTTCTCTCTATCCCCTTACCTTCTCTTCTCCTCTTTCTTTCTCTCTCTCGCTCTCTCTCTCAGTTCAAGCTATATTGATTGGTAAAGAACACACTTGCCAAAAAAAGTTAAAAGCTGAAATACAACAATAATACAAATAATTCATATAAAATAAACACTTAAAAATCAGGTACTTTCTGTTTTAGGCTGATGTTTCTTTCCCCACTCTGACTATGTGTGTGTATATATGCCTTGTGTTTAATGAGCTGAAACACCTTGTGCATATTAAACTCATTTGCGCTGGGCTTTAATTACCATCATAGCGGGCGTTAGCGGTTCAGCAGGACATGCTAATGCTACCCCAAAGAACTGGTGCACAGGTAGTGCACATCCCCGCGTAAATATTGACTCCAGCATCTTTGTGAGACTGTGTGTGTGCGTTTGCTGTTTGCTTTTTATAAGCACCGGCATCCCCCGGGTGAGATCCGACTGAGCTATCATTCTGATTATCTGTCCGTTTTTACTGTTTTCCAGCATGTCTGCTGAGGGAATTGCACCCCCCCCTTTAGAAAGCCTCACGAATTTCCGCTGAAGGTTCTCCGGCTCTTCCCCCTCCTCTCCGGTATTCTCCTGCTGCTCTTCCGGAAAATTCCCACCTCTCTGCAAGGCATGCACAGCTACTCTCTATCCAAACACACTGCACTGCTGCACTTCAGAGGAGATTTTTATATGTTAGTACATCCAAGACTTTAATATCAGTCTATTGGACAGTTACACAGGCCTCCTCCTCCTCCTCCCTCTTCATGCCTTCATCCCAACTGTAGTCAGTCAGTCAAAACACATTGGTGTCAATTTGCTTCTTTGGTTTGACACTGAAACTACAAGACTAATGTAGCTAACAAGTCATAGAGGCTGATGTAGACCAGTTAGCTAGGTGCTAGGCCATCACGCACTAGCTACATTAGCCTCGTAGCTCCTATTAAAAACATTGTAAAAAATACTAAATAATGCTTTATGAATGTTGACTAATGCATAAATAATAGGTAATTAATTGAAAATGAGTCATTATTTTGTGACCCTAAATGAAATGTTACAGGAAAGCAAAACCATCCCTGGAACAGCAAGTGAAAAATTTGACATTTTTAAAAATATTTTTAATTGTTAAATTCTGTCCTTCTGTCAGAGTAAAAACACTACCCGTCCGCACTCTGATGTGTTTGACTTTTTTTACACAAAGTAAAATCATGTCTGTACAGTTCGGTGGGTTACTGCTCCTCTGTCATCTCAGCTGAAATGAAATGAGGTATAAATCTGAGTCAGTAAATTTCACACTCTGAATGACTGTTTACATCTCAACCACTGAATTCTTTTGGATAAATCTGAGAAGTTTTTATCGGATTCTAAGATTAAAGAGATATATGGTAAAATGTGTGTCCCTAAATCAGAATTTCAGGTTTACATAAATGTTTTTTTTTTTAATAATACTTATAAATTGACAAAATTGAAAATTCTTCAGCCAATCACCAGCCTTCACCTGTGTTATAAGACCTCTGACTATACACTTTTCTTTTGCTTTTAGAAGTGATATCACATCTCTTCACCACTACCAGTGCACAATTGGGGAGACTCCGCCACCTGCCTATAAGTTCGGCAGGAGTCCAGATGTTGCAAGACTTGGACTGATGATTAACATTAAAAACTGACATTGTTCTCATCCCATTATTTGTCTAGATTAAATTCATGCTTTACTGCACTCATGTCTCCAGAGTCTTCTGGTAGAAATATAGTCCATATATGGAAAGTAAGCTGCAAAAGCAAAAAAAAAAAACGTACAGTTTGAATTCACTGCATGTCACAAAAAACAAAACACTACTGTATCGGCCTATTCAGCCACCTGCCGTTCAGAGAAGTGTTTCAGCTCTGATTACTTTTGGAACCAGGCATAATACAAGACAGCCAATCCGAACAGAGGTCTTTTACATATACCAGTATTAAAAGTGTAGTAAGAAAAACTGTTGAAATGTAAGATAGGGTAAGGATGAAATATGGACATGTAAACCTGAATGTTGAATGTCCTGTTACTTCAAGCCACACAAAGAGGAGGGCCCTTTGACATATGCTCTAGGTGCACTGTTACGACTGGTATTGCATACAGAGGGTTGCTCTGATGATTGTTTGCAAGATTTTCTAACTCATCTAACATGAGTTATGTTTGCTATTTTACAGTCAATAAGTTAGACCCTGATTGGTGAGAGACAGTTGTGTAACCAGTGTCTGTGCTGAATATTAAAAATAATAACTATTAGGGATGAGAAAGAGAAAATGAATGGTAATGAATGTGGGCATTGTTAGCTCAGTGGGCGGTGTGCAATGGTGACAAAGCGATGTTGGCAGTGAGACACGAATTTGCATAGTTCTACCCACTAAACATTCCCTCTTACACTTCTTCGCCATGTATTGCGAGATCACCACACACACAGACCTTTACCACAGCTAAATCTTCATTATGTCGGGCTCTACTGTGGCAGATCATTTCATTGTTGTCTCTTCTCTTATTGAGACATGTCAAAAGATAAACAATTGCTTCTGTTTATTAGGCTTTTTCCTCCTTCATTAGGGTGTAAATCTGCCATCTGCTCCAAAATATAAGAAGTCATAAATAGGAAAAAAAATGTAAACGAATTTGCAGTAATCATCACTTATTCCCTCAGCTAAAGTGCTAACTTTAATGTTCTTACAGGCTGTATTCCTTCATTATTTAACATAATGGAAGGTCCTGGAGGGCTCTCATTCAGATAAAAGAAATTGATCCCATGATGCGCTTTAAGCTTTTTTCTTTTTTCTTTAAGCTTCATAATTTAGCAATGTTTCAGAACTAATGAGAGATTAGCTGCGTTCATCCTGAGGTTTTGAGGTTGTTTTGAAGATAATTGAAACCATTTGGAAACATTTTGAACTGTGTTTTTGAGCTATAATGGAGTCACTAAAGATTTATGGATAGGAGACTTTTGTTTTTATCAAGGAAAACCGGAAGTATGTATCTATATGAGTCTATAGACAAGCCACAGGCACATACTACCTGTCCACTTTATGAGAAACCCTTCCTTTGTGGCCCCACCTGGCTAGTGTAGACTTAGAGGCTGTAGTCCATCATTGATACAGTTTGTGGTTTGGTTAATGGTTAAAGTGTCTGTTCTCAGGAATTGTATTGTAATTGTAATTGACACAAAATGAAATAAAAATGTAAAGATTAAAGTTGGCACACAGTAGATCTGCCTTAACATAGTCAGTATTAGGCACAGAGCCAACATGATATAGGTGTTCCCCATCAACTTCCAGTAAGCACACTGGTATTAGTGGAACTACATGGCATGTGGTGTAAAAAAAGGTAGATATTTCTAATAAAGTGTCTATTGAATGGAAGCAGATGGTAGGTGTCTTTAATAAAGTGTCCAGTGAGTGAAAGCACAAGGTAGGTGTTTTTGATAAAGTGGCCAGTGACTGTAAAAAACAAAACAAAACAAAACATTAAGCAGTACAAATACTGGGAAAGAACCTTCAATATCTGCAGTGCAACACTCTGCTTCTGTTTTGCCGTTTTCAGTTCATTTAAACTTTATTAGTAGTATCATCTCGAGTTCATCACATTTCTCAAAACTCAGCTGTTTCATAGTATTTTCCCTTTTTTCTGGTTTCAGAGAAAAAGGGGTTTCCATGCAAAAACACAAGCAGATAATGAGGCCCTTGCGCGGTTGCCATGGAGACTGTGACAAAACTGTCAAGTTTCGAACTCCTTCAAATTTCTCATGTGGGGTCTCTGCACCGCAACTGTCAAAGAAACACTTTCAACAGATCACCTTTTTAGCTGTGCACATTTTTATATCTGGCAAAATAAACCCGTTTGAAGGCTGTTTTCAACAAACACCCACATTCGGAGAGTCGGGGAACGAAGTGCAGCACAAAAAGCTGTGCAGAAAGAGAGGCATTGTAAGTATTTCAGGTGTAAAAAGCCCGTTGTGTTCGGCGCATATGGTGCCCACAATTATTTTGCACTTTCTAGTAAGTGTAGATGAGGTGGAATCTCTGAAAACGATGCTGCTGATGCCCTTTGCAGTTTCATTAACCCCAGCCTCTACTCATACAAGAAATACTGCTCCATTTATTGTCTTATTGTTAAAGATTTTATTTTTCATCCTTTAGAAAACTGGCTGTACATTTCCATCTCTATATGAGACACGATAGAAGAAAAGGCATCATCCCATAAGAACCATAAAACTGGCTCATTTTTCTAAACATTACCATCCAGTCAGTTTTTGGCAGCATAAATGATGCAGGTAGTTGCTGAAGCACTAAGAGAGATTTACTCTGCGCCACTGAGAAAGAGTGTGTGATCTGAGTCAGGTAACAGTAATCTGTTCAAATATCAGGATGGCTCTCCAGTGCTGCTGGTCTCAGAAGTGTGTGTATGTGTGTGTGTGTGTGTGTGTGTGTGTGAATGGTGTAGGTTGGAGGAACATGAGAGACAGGATAGCCTTCTTACTTTATCTAGGTCAAATCTCAACAAGGAACAAGTAATACTACGCAATAGATACTGCATGTTTACATAATACATTAATACTGCATATACTGCATATCATATGATATGTATGCTATGATCATGTATAACCTGTGATAAAGGCTGTCTGTAGAGTATTCTCAGTATAACCTAGCCACTAGTTTAGTATTTCTATACATTGATGGATTGTTAAATAAGTGCAGATATACATTACATGTCAGCTTTATTAGGAACACTTACATTGAGCCTCCAATCACTGGCCACTTTATTAGAAACACCTAACATGAGCTTCCACTCACTGGACACATGATTAGAAACACTGGTCCACAGCCCCCTGTACTGTTCTGCAGTAGCTATAGCAGTCATGTTGCTGCATTGGCCGTCATGCAGAGGTAGTGTGTATGAAACAGGCTTTACACACATCAGTGTCACTGCTAGCTTGAGAGTGTGTCAACCTCCCAAACAATCCAGATGGGAGTGTCTCTGTGGTCAGAAACTGACCACTGATAAAAGGCTGGAGGATTTTAACTGCATCAATAGATGGGCTACAGTCTCTAACTGAACAATAGGAAGGTGGAGCTACAGGAGAGGGGTTTCAGGCAAAGTGGCTGGGGAGTACATGATGTGCTACTATAATGCCAGTTCCTATTAAGCTCCATCAAACAGTGTGTTCAGCCCTGCTCTGCTCAGTGTACCTTAAACCCAAAAGTAAAACAGTAATGAAAGCACTTTTTGATTTTTACGAGGCCTGTGTTCAAATTCATCTAAATATTCAGTCGGAAACAGTAAATCATTTATAAGCGCAGCTCACGAGAAGGAGACTTTTAAGCACACATTTTTGATCGTGGATTTTTTTTACTGTCTGCTGAAGTCAAGGTTCAGTCAATGTTCTGCCTTTTACCGCAGTATGTTAAATGTACAACTGTTATTGGTTGGTTGTTACTGGTTTGAGACAAGCCAAGGCCAGAACCAATCCGAAAATCTTTTCAGCTGGATTCTCTTTGGGTTTTTTTTTCCCCTAACAGAGTTCTGATTCAGTGAAAGAACTGCCTGAATTCACTAATTGAATAAATGCGTATAATACTGCGATGTACAAATGAATACTAATGAACTAGGTCTTCCAGACCATGTGTAATGATGTCAGTAATGGTATTTCTGACTGCTCACTAAAAGAAAACACAAGCTTTTGATCTGATATTGATACACTGTATTATTTATTTAAAAAAAAAAAAAAATATATATATATATATATATATATATATATATTATCTATCAAGCCCAGTTGCATGAGCACTCTCCCCATATCAAACAAACCATAAAAACAAACTGATGTTCATGAATGAGAAACAAAAGCCTATAATTAATTAAAATGTCACATTTATGTCATTTAAATAATCATCAGTTTCTTTTTTATATGGATTTCTTTTTATTTAGGTTCTGTATCTCTCTGATTGTGAGAGTGGTTTGTGACATAATCATAAAAATGCTTCTTTCTGCTAGAAGATGAATGATTGTATTGAGCACTGATTGGCCACTAGGTGTAACTGTGGTGCGGTGATTTGATTCGGTTTCAAAAGATTGAATCTTTCACTTACATTGGCCTTTTAAAAGCCACATGTCCCCCCCAACTACAAAACAAGACAAACCAGGGGTGTTTATACACAGGAACAACTGGGAACAACCAGGAACAACTGGGAACAATGATGAGGGGGTGGGGCTACAGAGAACAAGTCAGGGAATGGCAGGAAGGTGGAACAAGGGTTGAGCTACACAGAGAGAAGGGGAAGGCTAGGCTGGATGTTGCAACACTATGTGCATTTGTAATGTAATTTGTAATGTAATAATTTATATCCCCTTTTTATATATGAAAAGGTGGTGTGTGTCTGTGTGTGGATGAGTTAGAATGAGAGAGTGAGTTTTTTTAAGCATGTTCATTTTGAAGGAGACGGTTTGAGACACATGGCCACTACTGGTCAGGCTGTGTCATCATTCTGAGGTCATCATTCTGACATTTTCCACTAAACCCCTCATAAAGAAAGAAAATGAAGGGGCATGAGCTACGGTATGTGTGTTTGGTTGTGTGTGTGTGTCTGTTCAGGGGCATGGTGGTGCATGTGTGTGGGTTGTTGTGTTGGTCATTAGGGTTAGGCTTAGAAAAGTCTTTTATATATAAAATCTGGATGATCCTGTGCTCATATATTGTGTAACAACAAGCATGTACATGTATGTGTGAGTGTGTGTGAGTGTGTTCAAGGCCAGGCCAGCAGGTTGCTGGAGGGAGGTTTCAGCACTGGAGGAAAACACACACGGTGAGGGATGAGTCAATCAGCCCAAAGCACCTGTTCTCAGACACACAGACACACACACACACACACAAACACGCACACAGATACACACACATTATATGGACAAAAGTTTTGTGACACCAGCTTATTCATGGTTTCTTCTGAAATCACAAGTATTAAAAAAGATAATATCCTGCTTTTGTTAGAGCAACTGTCTCTGTTTTGTTAGAGCAATCTGTCCAGGGAAGGCTTTCTACTAGATTATGAAATTTGCTGTGAGGATTTGGTTGCATTCAGCAGCAAGATCATTAGTGAGGTCAGGATGTTGGATGACTGCCACCTCACTACATCCCCATCAATAGGGGTGGGGGCTTTATAACCCTCTAGTCCACACATGGCATTAGGCATGGTGTCAGCTGGTTCAGGTTTATCTACTCCATAAAGTCCTATTCTATTGCCAATACTTCTCCACAGGAATTAGACAAACTGTGTGTGCAATCACACACCTGTGTCAGCAAAAGATGCAACTTAAAAGGGTGGAATGTACTCAATATAAGAAGTGTAAAAGAAGGTTTGGGCATATAGTGTGTATATGCATATGTAAGCTTTCACCACTCACTGTCACACACAGTTAACCTGCTCTATGCTGTTATATTATATTTACATACAGACAGGGATAGGTTTGTAGAAACATTGAAAAAGCAATCTTAGGTTTGAAAAATTCTGTTCTCTTCCAAGACTACTTAGGTAAAGTGCAGTGTATGTTGAGTATTGTGGTATTTATACTGACCTTTAAATTTGGCAGCATGTAGTTAAGGTATCTTCTGGATTCTAGCCTATAAATTACCTGAAGCACTTTTGTAAGTCGCTCTGCATGACGCTGCTATTCTGCTAAATGTCTTAAATGTAATGTAAATGTAATATCTGATATGTACTGGGTTTTTTGACCAAATTCTTGATTTATTGTTTTACTCTTTTGCTAAAAATAGCTTACAAACAATGCTCCAACTGACAACTGGGAAAATTAATGTTCAGGTATGATACTTACAGATCTCACAATTTAGCCACACGGTTGATGCGTTTGGTGTGGCTTGTTTCGATTTTGGTATTCAGACCAGCTTGCATCTCTCTTTACAGTTGACTGTCATTTGACTACAGTAAAATGTCAAGGTCATTCAGTTCTTTTCTCACATCCTTGATGTTCCTGTGGCAGTATCAGTGTTGATCACTTCCAGCATTTACCATAAATAGGAAAATTAATTAGGAATTCATAGCTTGCCAGGATAAAGGCAGAAGACAACACTGAACTACAAAACATTTAATATTCCTCTGTTCCTGCACAGCTTTGAAATTTGAAAGGAGAGTGAAGCTCAAAATCATTTTAAACAAGTGCATGCACAGTAGTCTAGAGAAGTTTTACTGGGATTTGTAAATGCCAGCAGGATGCCAATCATCAGCAGCATTGATATCTCAGATGGAGGAGCAAGGACGAGAGAAATCCAGGCAACAACACAATGATTTTCATTTCGGAGGGCCACTTTCAGGATGAATTCTGATGCAGATCATGCCCTGAGCGGTGGTCTAAACAAGTGTCATTAAAGTTTTATTGCAATTACTTTTTCTATTTTGCTTTATGCTTTTAGTTCAATCCTGAGTGTGGTAAGGGGTCACTGTACCCAGACAGTATAGAACCACATTCAGCAACAGTAAAAAGCAGTGACTTCTTTTTACATTAACTAGCAATAAAGCTAGTAGATTAACCAAACTACAGACTACTAGCTCTATATCTTAAGGCCCGAAACACACTTCATGCAACAATGCAAACGCAGATGCTTTAAGTTACCCAGAGTAGATGCCCAGTACCTAAGCGCAAGCTGCATTCTGAGCTTTGCCACAAGGGGCACAACAGCAACAACCAAGCTATTTCCAGTCAAGTGTCATGGCGGACCAGTTTGATCAGACTTCCTGAAAAGAAAACAGGACTTATCAAGTTTTTCAATCACTCCAAAGTCAAAGTGATGCTCTCCTGCCCATTGTAGACACATTTGCTGGTGGGCAAGGGTCAGCAATGGCACTGTGACCAGCCTCTGGCTATGCAGCCCTATATGCAACAGGGGGCACTGCTCAATGTGTTAACAAATTCTTCCCATAAACCATCATTAACTATTTATATGTACCTGTGCCACAGCATTGCATTGAAACCACTGAGTTTTAGATACACTCATTACTTAAAAATGATCAGCGAGAGAGCAATATTTAAAACCAACAACAGCACAGTTCATTTTAAGTGTGGTTGTTTTTTTTTACACTAATCATCAAAATCGTGTCTCCTGGGTCCATTTCTCCAGTTCCCAAAGGCAACAGACTAAACTGCAATATGTTGATTCATTTAAAAAAAAAACTATTTTCCTATCCCAAATTCCTCTAACTCAGTCAAAGTAGTTGGGATATATAATTTTAGGAACACTCTTTATTTGGGTACCAGCAGAAATCCCACGAGACACAACTCACTCTTTTAAAATGCTTTGGTTTATTTAAGCCCTTAAAAAGCCTATGGACCGCTGGCGGCCAAAAATACTATTACTCACTTCTATTACCAAAGAATAGCCCCACCGGTTTGTCCAGATGTCCCTGTAGTTACTGAGTAATACACCTTAGTGTGCAATAAGCCTCGCTGCGGTAAGGGGTTAAAAGTCTTTCAAAGCTAATACTTGAAGTACTTTTGAAAAATGGGTAAACTCAATTTATATCAATTTGATTTGTTTTCCTAACACATACAAGAGCCACTTCTACGTTTGAGTGTGCATGCACACACACACACACACACACACACACACACACACACACCCACACACACACAAACGGCGAATGAAGCACAGACGAGATATTAGATTTGACAGGGTTAAGCTTTGCCGAGCAAGTGCTCTAAATCTGCTTACACACACCTCCTTGTGGCCTCATGGGAGGAAAAACAGCGCGTTTACTCACACTTTAGGCCCGAATGCTGCCCTGCTCACTTTACAGTGTCAGGTTTGTTTCAACAAGGGCAGCCAAGCCTTAATTAGGGAAATGTTTACTTCTCTGTACATCCAGCAAACACACACTGAGTCCTAAACCACTCATTAGCCAGAGCAGATTTAAAGGGGTCAGAACATAGGAAACTAACTTTTCCTTGTTTTTTAATGGTAAATAAGAGTTTATTGTGTAGACTTTGTTCAAATATCAAAACATACTGTTCACTTCTCATTTAGTAATGAAACTTACATTACATTGACAAAAGTGTTGGGACACCCACACATCATTGTTATCTCCGACATCAAGGGTATTAAAAAGAGATTTTCCTGCTTTTATTGGGGTAACTATCTCTACTGTCCAGGGAAGGCTTTCCACTAGATTTTAAGGGCATTAATTAGGTTGTTGGATGATCCCCACCCCACTACATCCTCCACCTCCCCAACTCATTTCAAAAGCACTGGATGGAGCACCATCCATCATTCCAAAAATCACAACGCTGGGGAGTTTTACACCCCTCTGGCACACGCCTGGCATTAGGCATGGTGCCAATAAGTTCAAGTTTATCTGCTCCAGAAAGTCAAGCTATGTGTTTGCACAGCTGTGTCAGCAATGGGACTGGGGCAATGTCAGCAAATGCAACTTAAAGTAGGTGAAGACATTCATTAGAGGGGTGTCCATGAACATTTGGGCATATAGTGTATTTGAACTAATTAACCTGGCAGCTTTAACATTTAGATTCCATTAAACTTCACATAAGGTAACAGAAATTAAGACCCAGATTATGGTCCTGTTACTTTGTTATTAGAGGTTTAACTATCTCAACATTTTGGTGTCACTTTTTAAGTTTAAGAGTTATACACAGGGCCAGGAGAACAGACCACATTGTAGTTATAGAATACATTTGTGTTGCTACTGGTCTATAAATCACTGAATGGTTCATTCTCAAAGGATTTTATTAATTTATGCTAGCTAGGCATTGACCGTTTTGAGAATGGTCTGCAAGTAGTAGGATATGTTGTATTACAGCTTTAATGCAGTGAAATAACACCCTGTTTTCCAAACACTGAGAATTCTGCAAGACAATACAGACATATTAAAAATAAGAAGCACAAATAGTTGTAATTACCTGTTAGGTGAGTTTTAGTGAGCTGAGTTACAGCCTGTAAGTGTTTCATTTATGTCTGGTATTATTGTACTTACTTTATTCATTTTACTTTTCCACATTTTGTTGTTTAAATATTCCTATTTAATTTGTTTCAATCCTGACCTGAATCCTTATGATTATCTTAGTTGAATCTTAATTTGATCATATTTTTATTTCCTGTTTATCTTGATTTGTTGATCTCTTGTGTGGCTCCGTTGGATTTACACTAAATTGACTAAATTCCATTTTTCAATTACAGTACAGTGTAAATGATTGAATGCATTGCAATGCATAGGGCCCTCCTTAATCTATTTCTGAGTGGAAACAATTGATTGATTGATTGATTGTAATCATTAGTTTGAGACCTTCTTAGTTCAATGTAATACCACTTACAATTACTGCTACAAGCTGTTTATAAACATCTAAGCAAAACTTTGTAAACAGATTATTCAAGGCTTATTTATGTATAATGAAGTCCCGGTAATCAGTAATCAGCACCCTAAACTTACCCTCTCAGCCCTGTATAGCAGTAAAGTGGTTGCTTGAACATGTCAGATGGCAGTGAGGTGATGAACGGTTCAGTAAATAGGCTCAGGCCTCAGACTTGTGTTTTCCTCGGGCGTGCCTCAGGCAGAGGAATTGCTAGCTGTTGCTAAATTGTCCACAGAGGGCAACAGGGACTTGCTTACAGAGCCCAGTTCATTTCTATTTCTCGTTCAAGAGACTACAATCGCGGCTTTGACAGAACATTGGCAATCATTTCAATACTTCAGACTGATGAACTGACAGAGCCAGTGTGTGTCACGACAGAGAACAGCACTTTGATTGCTGGTCAGCCGGTTCACCGAAGGCACTCTGGGTAACTACAATTTGGTAAAAGCAATTTGGGATGGGGTTAATAATAGAACTGCCAATAGAACATATACAGGCATCAATGTCACCACTCTAGTACAAGCACACACACACATACTATCACATACAAATACACACTGTCAGATAAGAATAGACAGCAGACCATCTGCTTCTGAAGGACTTTACGCCCCCATAGTCAGAAACCACCATCATCATTTCTGATATATTTTGTTATGGAAGCACAACATCCACCTAATGACTCCTAGTTCAGAACTGCTAACTATTATTAATTGTACACCCTGCCCTGGAAATACCCAGTCATCTAAGCATCAAAGTTTGGCCCTTATCAGACTAGCTTATTCATTCATGCTTGTCCATTTTGTTTCTAACCCATTACCTTCAAGAACTGACTGTTCACTTGCAGCTTAATATATCCACCTTTTCACTGATGCCACAGTAGAGGGTGTTAAAAGGCACACATTTTATTCTAATACATTGTGTAGGAAAGTTATGAACCCTAAAAGCAACAACATTAGGGCTTTATTATAGTGTCTTTATTATAATGTTATACATGTGAAGTTGATGCAGGTGTGAATAAGTCTTGAATGTAATACATGTATCATTGATGCAGGTGTAAATAAGCAATGTGAACATTTACATGGACTCTAACTGTCTGCCATTATTATTATTATTTATTATTATTATTATTATTATTATTATTATTATTATTATTATTATTATTATTACCACCATTAACCATTGTTACTCTCATTAATTTTTACCTCTTTGTACTATGATTACATTAGTTACATTGTATTATGCTGATTTCATCACCCTTGAGCAGAAGAACAGTATCATGTCATGGTTCAGTGACTTCATAAATTATAAATCAATAATTTATAAATAGTTCTGTCCAGAGGAGGATGGGTCAGGTCCCCCTTGTAAGTCTTGGTTCCTCCCAAGTTTTCTTCCTCCAGCTCTGAGGGAGTTTTTCTTTGCCACTGTTGCCTTTGGCTTACTCACTGATTATTATTATTATTATTATTATTATTATTATTATTATTTTAGGTTTTTAGGTTTTGTTGATTGCTTGTCCTCTTATTGATTTCTGTAAAGCTGATTTGTGAGGCTAGTTGAAAAAAAATATGTCAAATATAAATCTGATTTTATTTGAAAGAGTAATGGCACATTAATTAAGTCACATTTTAGTTTTTTCCCCCCAATATGTTAAATTTAGTAAATAAATAGAACTTGTTACCTCAGACCACTGATACTGTACACACATATCCACATTCTTTATTTTAGACGTGTTTACGTCTAGTCTGTTCACCAAGTTTCCTCATATGTGTAACACATGAAAAAAAACAGTAACAGCTGACAGACAAGCTCTACACACATCTGAATCCTCACATTACTTATTTCAGTGCCTATAACTGTAATGTGCTTTCCACTAACAAACAGGATGAGCATTACTCTACTCAGCAAGTGAGGAAATCTTAACACATGGTGTCACCGCATCATTAAGAAAGCCCCTGCAGTAGGAGAGGTCAGGGTGCTGGAGGTCAGACTAAAACACTGTAAATGCTTTAAAGATACTGCTGCGTATATACATTCAACATGATACCTTAGTGAAGTACTAAACACACACCCCAGCAGTGTGTAAATATAGTAATTGTCCATTTTTTCAGAAATCTCTAACACAGTACCATCTTAGTGGGGTACCTTCTGGTCTACATGCTATACTCTGTTCCCAACACATCTGATATCAACTAAACACTTCATTAACAAGCCTTTCCTGAGTTAAAGGGGGTGTGTTGGAGCAGGACAATGCAAAACTTTATGCAGGACAGGGGGTGTTCTAAGAGTGGGGTTGAAATAGAAGTATAGAAGTAGAGTCCATCAGTGTCCATCTCCTTCTACCCCATTCAGTATTGGAATTAAACAATCATAGGACCACCTCTGACCATATATCATTTGGGTAGGGCACCATTATCAACAAAACAGTCACTATATTTCCATTAATTACAATACAAATAATTCAGGTATGAAATTTGGAATTATTGCTCCCCAGCAGCTTCTTTCCATCAAACATCAAGGTTTTTGTGTGATAAAACCATTTTATGGGACGTTTTTGGTATAAAAAGTTGTGTTTGATGTGAAAACTACTCTGGTCTCCTCCTCGGTCCAGCTCCATCTCTCTACTGTGCTGGCTGTGTTTTTTCTTCTGCATTCCAGGCCACATACTTTTACACTTCACTTGCTGCACTAACAAGTGCACGTCTGATTGTGGGCCACTTTTTTTATTCACTTCAGTTTGCTGGTGTTCAGTTTGGGAAGCAGTCTTCGGGTTTGCTGTAAGACAAACAGAACAAAATCAAGTTTTGAGTAAAGAATTCCTATTTCTGTAGCTACATCTTCTAAGCATTATGACCTGGGTTAAAACACTTGATACTTGATTCCTGAAATATACGTTTACTGTATAGGAGTAGAGGCCATCTGTTACTGCTCATCTGTGTACTCCCCTCTGGGAAACATAGCTAATTACACTGACGTAGTAGTGGCCAAAAATGTAAAGGTGCAAGTATTTGTTACTGTACTTTGTACAGCAAAATATGTCTTCTGCATTTGACCCATCTGTGGTGGTGAACACACACACAAAGGGACAGTGAGCCCGCACTCTCGGAGCGATGTTCAGCTGTGCAGCACCCGTGGAGCAGAGAGGGTGAAGGGCCTTGCTCAAGGGCCCAACAGTGGCAGCTTGCCAAGCCCGGGGATATCGAACCCACAACCCTGTCGTCAACAGCCCAGAGCCTTAACTGCTAAGCCACCACTGCCCTAAAAGTAGCTTTGTGGTCTGAAACTGACAATTGGTGAAATGCTGCGGGATAGCTAACACAAGCTGTACATCAGGAGATACAAGTGGGTTACAGGCGGCCAGTTTGTATGAGTGTAGGAGTGTTAAGTGTAGACAGTTTTATACGCTGGAGCTGGTGAGGTTTTCTTTGCACAGTATGATTGGCTAAATACAGTCATCACAAGGAAGCACATCAAATCAAATCCATCTAGGTTTTTTTAAACAAACAAGGTAAAGCAAGGGCAACTTTTTGAAGGGGTTAGTTTCTGTGCTTTGTACGAGTAGCTCCAACTCTACCAGCATAGAACATTTCTAAATTGGCAGCAGGGATTACAAACCAACTGTATTACATTTTGCTTCGTTCTGAACTTAAACAGTGTTTTTCTGTTCATGCTCCAGCGTTCCGTACCACCTTTTTAGTTTGTATAAGGTAAAAAAAAAACAAAAAAAACACAGATGAATAGGAGTTAGCCATGTAGCTGACAGCAGCTCCAGCTCATTCCCAGAGTCACTGTCCGAAACTGTGCCCTGTGTTTATTTATTTTATGTGCTCCATATTCCTCAATGCACTGCAATGAGTAGTCTACAAATGATACCCTTCCCTAGTGAATGTGGAATACTCATAATTCATTGCGTTGTTTGGCTTAAAAATTTGTAAAGTAGCTTCTCTGAGGATGACTGACTGACTGAGTTTAGACTGTTTATGCAATGCAATCTGCTGTTGTACAGCAGTGAACTTACACACATAATGAGGTGTCTGTAATCCTTCACTACCATGTCAAGTTCTGTTCCCTAAAATAGCGCTCTATATAGTGATCTGGATTTTTGCATGTAGGGGATAGTGAATAGGGCATCAGTTCGGACACAGCTTCCACGTTTCTTCAACCATCCTGAGGAGTGTTTGATTTATCATGTGCTTATCATAGCCTTCCTCAATACTGCTATGATTGGACCTGTGATTGCACGTTTATCACTTACCCAACAAAACAGTAACTTTCAGTATTAAAATCTTACAAATAGATGAACCAAACTAAACACACACACACACACACACACACATACACATATATACACAAACATTCAAGGAATATTACATGCATTTAAGGATGGGAAATTAATTAATATAACTTTATAGTACAAACATCCTGTAGGTGTACAAATCAGTGTAGTTGCTACAACTACAGTCACAGTTAAAAATGTGCATTAATTAAAAATGAGCATCTTAAAACTATGTTGGTCATTATTGCTTTGGTGCTCTGGTCAACTTGCAGTTTTTGAACAAAACTGAAAACTCAGTTTATGTTTACGGATTTATTTTTAACTTATATCCCTCCATGAAATTTGAAATTAGCCCACTTGCAAACTTTCTCATGCCCATGCAAAATGCAAATGCAACTTTTTTTGGACTCCACTGCTTTCACAGTAGAAACCCCTGGCCTAAAGTGATTATCAGTGTAATAGGAAAAAGAAGAGTGAGGGAATTGATTATTAGCCTAATAGGAAGCGGACTGAAGTCTCATTTAGATCGCATACCCTTTCCTGATTCATTTGTACACCCACCGCCAGTTTAATCAATCCATCCCCCTCTGCTGCATGTAGTACAAGCTGAGGAGCGGGAATAATGCAGGTTTTTACATTGCCCTGATATGGCCTTAATTAGACCGTGCTATCAGAAACAGATGTAGGGCTGCCGACAGGTTGGCGTATGTGTGTGTTGGGGGTTTAATGTCCTAACGTAGGTGGTTGATTACACCTGTCCTTCTCTCTGACGGTGTCACGCTAGGTCTGCTCCACTAATAGTGTTACATCACACCGCCAGGCCCTGCGACTCAGTCTCCGGATGATCATTTTATCACGGGGCAATTATCAGATAATGACTACTTCCATAACAAATAACCTCACGTGCTGCTCACATTACTGCTCAGAAATGGAGCATAGCCACACACAAGCGCTGCCAATATTTTAATGTGCACTGTCCCATCTACAGTCTCGTCCTCCTGAGGTACAGCTGTTTTAAATACATTAACATTTAAAATTTTATTATTAAAATGTTATTTTTTTATTTTTCCCCGTGGGATAAATAAAGTGATACTATCTATCTATCTATCTATCTATCTATCTATCTATCTATCTATCTATCTATCTATAGCTGTCTGTCTATCTATCTATCTATCTATCTATCTATCTATCATTAAAACATGTCCCCAGTGTGACCAGATGAGGTCTAATATTACTTTTACACGTTCATACATCATGTCCATTTTTCTTCCTGTAAACAATGTTTTCTCATCAAAATTGTCCTGCTCCAGGAGACTGTGAACAGTTTAGAGGTACGGTGGGGGTTTTACAAATACTGCTCTCATTTACCGTTAAGCACACATTCACACACACACACACAAATGACAAAGCGAGTGAAATAGAGCACCAGGGAGAGAGAAAACAAGATCCACTGTAATTATTACTCATATTCATCATTTTTAGGAAGACATTTTTACACCTGCCTGACAGAATTCCATCACAGAAAACACATTCTGTTTATACTTATGGACAATATCTGTCTCTGACCACCTCCAAATGTGGCTTGAGTGATCCTATTATAATCCGATCGCAGTGCATCTTGGGGTTGTTTACACCTGACTTTTCAGGCGGGCAATTGAAATCTGAATGTCATCCGATCACTGAAAATGCATGTTAATCTCAGGTGTAAACAGGCCCTAGAGGTCCTGTCTGGAGTGGAGTGGAGTTTACAGAAAAAACACTGGCCATCAAAACTATGAGAGCCATTTTTTTATAACTTTGATATGATCATATGAATATTACAGCTATAAAGTGCTACATTTGAATGTAAAGGCACTATAATAGATAGTTTAGGGGTGCAACGGTACATGTACCAGTTGCATGTCACAGTTTGGTGCATGATATTATATGAGAATTGCAGTGATTTATGAGTAATGCTATGGTAACTGCAGTTTTTCGATCTCCCCCTCCTACAGGCGGTACCGTCTACCTCAGGGGTTATATGATACGAGGTGTAATTAATAAAAAAGAATGAAAAGGTTAGCATTGTTCCTTTTGAGCTCTTTATTGTTGTAGCAAACTAACTGTAAGGTTAATAACACAGTGTGAACCGTTACTTTTGTGTAGCGTCATAATAGCGTCACCCCTAATGTAGTATTATATTTGTGAATAATAAAGTAACTGGTGACAAAAGTAGATTTCAAATCAGTGTTTCTTTTCTTACCTTCAAAGCATTCTGGGTTTTGTGATTTTTATTGTGTTTTTTTTTTTCATTTCTCAAACCTGGTTCTGATGCGTATAAACCCCCTCCCCCTTTCTGCAGCAGGCCCAGTGTAAATCAGTGATTTGTGGTGGGTGGAAAAGTGTGGCGGCTCCAGTGATATGATGAATGGTGGGTTTTCTCTGGCTCAGCATTACAATATGTTTTAATACTATGCGTATTCACTCCATTCACTACACTTTTTCCTGACATGCACACACGCATACTTGAAATAAATAGATGCATTTCTTTATTAAAACCCATTAATTACACATGACATGCTAAAGTATGAGTATGTTGTAGAAATCATTAATGATTATGGTGAATAAACTGTAGCATTCTGCATGAGGTCAGACAGCATATCAAAAGATATTTATTATTTATTGATGTTCATTCATTAATATTCCCTTTCAGCTGGATTGCTTACTAGCATCTGTCAGAAGAGCAATCACGTTCAGGCCATGTTAAGACTTATTGGCATATATATAAGACATATATATACTGGTCTGCAACAACAAATTCTTGCATACAGTGTTGCAGTGCGATTGACTGGTGCCCTGTACAGAGAGAATCCTGTGACCCTGACCAGAAAGAAGTGGACAAGAAGGATATATTGATGTGAAAAGTTTTTTTTGGCTTGTAGAAATAGAGGAACTCCATAGTATGAAACCATGTAAAAATGTTGTTTAAAGAACCATCTACACAAGGGTTTTCATTTATTAAAAAATATATTTAGCCAGGCAAAGATCAATAAATTAATTTCAAATGAGTTCTTTAGATTACCATAGTTCTATATGGAACCGAAAAAATAATATAATATTATATTTTTTATCATTTTTATAATATTTAATTTAGTCTTTTTAAGCCTCCACTCCAGCTGACTGTCAAAATTATATTACAAGTTCTCAAAACAGTGACTCAAATTCTGGAAATACACTATATGGACAAAAGTATTGGGACACCAACACCTACACAAGCTTTTATGACATCCCATTCTAAATCCATAGGCATTATGGACATACACACTAAGGTGTATAGTGTATAGTAAATTGTAATACACACTAAGGTGTATTACTCTGTAACTACAGGTCTTCTTTACAAACTGGTGGGGCTATTCTTTTGTAATAGAATTTTGTAATAACACTTTCAGCCTGCTGGTGGGCCCTAGGCTGTTTAAGCCATCATTAACCATTTCTGTGAATGGTGCCACAGTAATGCCTCTGTTGGTTCAGCTTTATCGTCCTCATGTGTAAAATGAGCTTCGGGCTCAACACCCTGTGGCTGGTTCATCATTTTTTCCCTCCTCAGATCACCATTGGTAGGTACTCACCACTGCTGAGCAGGAGCGTCTGACCCATTTGTTTAGATTTGGCCCTCATCAAAGTGGCTTAGGTTCTCACACTGCTCATTTCTCCCACCTCCAACATGTTGACTATGAGACCTACTGTTCAGTAGCCTTCTAACAGATATCCCAGACCTTCACATGTGCTGCTGTCACAACCTAATCAACATTATTTGTATAATGTCATAATGCTGTGGCTAGTTAAATTGGTGAGTATTTAAATTTTTTTTGCAAGCTGTTGCTTAACAGGTTGTTTTCTAGTTGGATAATAACACTAAAGTGAGAACAGTGAACCATGACATTTGATTTGAATGTTACTGTTTGTCTAATAGACATAGAAATGCACATAGCAAGTGTGCTTTCACAAGGTTTCAAAGCTAATTTGGAGTCGTTACAGTATGCTTTGCAGCTGATGGTATTACCTGGTCGATGGGATCATTTCCCAGTGCTTCAGTTTGACTTCTTTAATGGCAGTGCTCTCAGTTTGAAAAGCAAAAACTGCAGCATTCACCCCTAAAATACCTTTCAGCCCCTAATTCCACAGTCCGCCTTCCTCAGAGACAGAGCACTTTTGCTGCGCCATTATCTGTGAAAACTGGGCCTTCACTATAATGTCCCTCTGTGCACCGCCGACTGCTCACCACAAAGCCTCCCTCTTCCCTCACTCGCTTTTTCTCAAACTTCCCCCCTTATCAATTCTTTGCACAGCATTTTGAGAGCTCCTTTCTATTTTTACTGCCATTATTGCTTATTCACAATCTATTCATGACGGTGAAGAGGGAAGCGAGAACCTATCCACTTCATTCAGAAAATTCATAGGATGGTTTTTTGAAGGAACTTGGAGGTATAATCTTCTCTGTCCACGAGGGGTCCATTTCTGCCTTTCTTTTTGACTCTTTTAACATTTTAGTTTGAGAGATTACATACAACCCAGCACCAGTCTGACAATAATATGCTCAAATATCTGATGACAAAATATTTCATCATTCCACGGTCAGAAATAAAAGCATTAATAAGTACAACCATTCAATCACTCCATCCTTCTTCACCTACAAATGTTTTCTATTGAAACTACTGCTTTTTGACAAGCTTTCCAGGTTGCTGGAAAAAATTACATTCAACCCTTATTAGAGACTGTAACTCACACCTCAGTTTATATAACAATACCTACATTTAGAGTGTTATTAATATTCAACCTAATGAGAGACTGTAACTCACACCTCAGTTTATATCACAATACCTACATTTAGAGTGTTATTAATATTCAACCCTAATGAGAAACTGTAACACACACCTAAGTTTATATCACAATACCTACATTTAGAGTGTTATTAATATTCAACCCTAATGAGAGACTGTACTCACACCTCAGTTTATATCACAATACCTACATTTAGAGTGTTATTAATATTCAACCCTAATGAGAGACTGTACCTCACACCTCAGTTTATATCACAATACCTACATTTAGAGTGTTATTAATATTCAACCCTAATGAGAGACTGTAACTCACACCTCAGTTTATATCACAATACATATATTTAGAATGTAATTGTCAATGCAAAACAGGTTATAAACTGCAAATAACTGGTGATTATGCAACACAAGTACAGTTTTATTATATATATACAGTTTATATTTCTCATACTTATATAATAATTGAATAATATTGTGTAATATTGTTACTTTAAGAGGCCCAGAGGGCTTTGCACATCTTACTTAATTGATTGGAAGATTTAAAAGAAAAATGCTAAGAAGATGCTGTACAACAATTTACATAAAGCTAGTTTTCCCTCATTTTGAGTGAACGCATTTCCTAAACACCAATTGGAAAATTGGAATAATCAGATTTATATTTCAGGACACAACTCACACCGATCAGCCAAAATCGTAGAACCACCTGCCTAATATTGGGAATGTCCCCATGAACTACAAAATACCTGTGGTATCTGGCCCCAAGACGTAAGCAGCAGATCCTTTAAGTCTTGTAAATTGTGAGGTGGCATCATTGCGTGTTGGGTACTTTTGACCCTGTCGTTGGTTCACCGACAGGGGAAGTCCTTTTTTGGAGCACTTTTGGTAGGTACTCAGCACTGCACCAACATCCCACAAGACCTGCTGTTTTGAAGATATTCTGACCCAGTTGCTACCACAATTGGATCAGATCCTGATGCTTACCCATATTTCCTACTTCCAACACATCAATTTCAAGATCTGAACAATGTATACATCTTAATGAGATGGGATACAATACAATCAATGTTACAATAAAATTTTATGGCTGATTGATTCACAACATTTATAAATGTCCAAAGAACAAAGGGCCTATGTAGAGGTAAGTGTGAACATGCATTTTCTGACTTTCTGAAAAGACAAAACAACAACTCACTCTTACAAACCAAATCAGACCAGACCGCTGATTATCTCTACCTGTGCTTTGGTGCCTTTCTCAGTAACAACTTTTTCCTTGGTTGAGCTACACTTCTGTAATCAGCTGAATGCTGAAGTGTTTCAGAGGCACCGTAATCGCCTCTGCATGTGGCCTCTCAAAAATCTCAATCATACAGAGAGCATGCATTTAACGAGACAAAATATTACACTGTCACTTGTGAAGACATCACAATGAAGAGGTCATGAGTAAAAATACAAATTCAAGTGATGTGGGTGTAGTTTTAGGCATGAAAGGAACCAATACCACATGGCATTAGATAAATACAGTGACCACAATTGGTTATTCAGCTGTGAATGTTGCATAATCAACCAGTGCATTAACACAGGAGGCACACATGCAATGAAATCACCACTATGTTGAGGTTTTGCTGGTCATTATTGTTCCTGTGTGCAAATCAAGATCTACAAGTTGAAATTTTTAGCTGTTATAAAATTTTAGGTGGTTTGGCGTGTACTTCTGCAGTGTTTGATACTTTGCAAATGCCTCAGTCTGGCTGTGTTTACACAGTGTTGCATATTTCACATAAAATATCACTGCATCTTATTGACAGAACCTTTGCATGCTCTACCATGGATCAAGTTGTTTTGTCAGTGAATTTGTTGTACTTGTGAATTTGAATGTACAGTAATTACTTATTTACTATATTACAAATAATAATGAATTACATGAATTACTGTATAACCATTGTATACTGCAAAACCATTTAATAATAATAAACATACTCGGTTCTGATTATATTCAGCAAAAACAACATTGGAAAAAGAAGAAAAAAGTACCTAGTCCAAGTTTTACAGGCAAAAGCAGAATTGTTTTTATTTGTATTTAGTTTTTATTTCAGTTCATTTTACAGCATTTTTATTCGATAGTTTGTCAGGCCAGTTTCACAGAACATGAAAGATGGCTTAGTTGTGTTTTAAAAAAAAAAAAAAAACACGTGTTTTTTTGCTGTTGTTCTCCACAAGACCTCTGAAAGTGTTCTGTGGTGTCTGGCACCCAGACAATAGCAGCAGATCATTTAAGTCCTGTAAGTTGTGAGGCAGGACCTCTATGAGCCCTAATGAGACTTAGATGCCAGTAGTACTAATGTTATGGCTGTTATGGTGTAGTAACAAGCACATTATACTGGTTTAAAACATCTAATAAATTAAACTAAAGCAAAACAAGATAAGAGTTTAGATTAACACAAGTAATGTCAGTCCGAAGCTTACAGACACATGAAACCAGCCTCTTCAGTTTTAGTGTAAAGAGTCTTTTTTGATGCAATTTCAAGAAACTCAATATAAACTTAAGTTATGGTGGTGGTGATCCATAAGCAATATGATTACACTTATTGACTGAGCAAACAGATTGTTACTAATTACACACAAATTACATTTCTAACTCATCTGGGATCATGGTGTTCGCAACCAGCAGCACATAAGAGGTAATTTCACGAAACACCAAAAGCAGTCAATATGGGCATTCGTGCTTTTATATTAAATGTCAGCAAAAGTTTTGAAACCCTTAGAGGTTACACATAGGGTTGAATTACCTACATCGTCATTAATTACACTGCATCTGCACATTAAATAGCAGCTTTCCTAACATTTAGCTAGCTATAATAGTCAGCTTGTGCTGTGGCGAATAACCTAACCTATAATCTAAGTAAATATCTGTCTTTAGAGCATTCTGTAATGTTACCTTAGTGTGTATTACTTATCATCAGAGAAGCCCTGCTGATGGAAAACCAGCAGTTCATACACATGGAATTTTCCCTAACCTTTTCATACATGTAATTACAAAAGAGAGAATATGTTGTTACTAACCATACAAGGTACATAGCTTGTACTTTTATAAGTGACCTGTAACATCGGACACATCAGTAATTACACTGTTGTAACATGAATTGTTAAAGTATTATTACACAGTATTTAATTATTAGATTAGATGTAGGTCCAATTGTACCGTGTAAAACAATGTTATATTCATGTAAAATTAAAGTGTGTTAAAGGCCATGCCAATAGCCAATGTTTTTAGCAAATCTATCTTTAAAACAATGTAAAAGGTATTTTTTAATGCTTGCTGTCAAGCTTAGACCGTTCCATTAAAGACTAACTAAGTGTTCAAACTAATTTTGTTAATTTTTCACATTGTTCAGCATCTGGGTCACCAAATTTGCATGTGCTTGCAGAAACGAATCAATCACATTAGATAGTAAAACAGTCAAGTCAAGTCAAGTCAGATTTATTTGTATAGCGCTTTTTACAACTGTTGTCATCACAAAGCAGCTTTACATAAATAGTGATAAATAAAAGACAGGCAGCTTTACAGAAATAGTAATTAATAAAAGACAGTAATAACTAAAGTTTAAGCCTTACTTTTTTATGTCAGGAACTAGAAAACAGAACGACTGAGCTGTAGAAAACTATTCAACAGTACAATACACTGGAGGCTTGAAATAAATGCTACACTCCAACAGTCTTTTCACCGCTGGTTGAACTTGCTGCTCACTGAAGTATCCTTAGGTACAACCTCGTTTGTTGTCAGTGTTGTTATATTGGAGCTGATCTTTGCTATGGCCTTCCTGTAGCGCACTGATAACAGCCATTCTGAAACTACTATCTCACGGATTGAAGTTGAATTGCCCAAAGTTGGACAAGGTGATGTTTATAAAGGACTAGCAGGAAAAACAAGGTTATCAGGCTTAGATGTGGAGAAAGACAGAAGAGGAAGAGCTGGAGGACAGCAGTGTTTTTTGAGCTGCCATCTATGTAGGTAAAAAGTTAGTTTATTTGATTGTTTCATTCAGTTTTAGTCTTGGTCTTACTGCCACTTTTATGCACTGCTGATGTGATCTCTGACATTGCTCCATGGAAGCGGTCTTCTTTATCAGTGTCCTTAATGCTTAAAGTAACTGATGAATAATTAATGAACCTTCCAATCACAAAGCAAACACGAGAGGTTGTCCCTTGTCCAGCCCTCCTGTTGTTCCCCTCACCTGTGTGTCATTGGAAGCTCTGCCCTCTTGTTATTGGTCCCAGGTGTTACCAGTTCCAGTCCAATATACTTATACTGATTGTGTTTCTTCCACTTTATTACCTTAATTCAACTTGATTACTTTGTCAGGGAAATCCTAGTCAGTAAAAATCCTAACCCCACCATCAATACCAACGCCGTCACCACCAAAACAATGACAACAACACTTGACATTGCATTATGAACCTACAATAGCTTGACCTCATATTTGTTCCCATTTGAAAGGAATACACTGTACAAACATGAGCAGCCGATCTACAGATCCCATAGGAATACAATCAAGAGGGAAAGACAACAGGCCAAATCTACCCCCCAAGGCACAATAATTCAACAGTATGCTTCAGCAACTAGCCCTTTTATTTAATCCGAATCACACGGCCCCCCACCATCTCCCCTGAGTGACGATTAGTGCTATGGTGAAGGTTTAAAAGGTGCACTTACCCTAAAAGAGAGACAGTGAGAGAGAGAGAGAGAGAGAGAGAGAGAGAGAGAGAGAGAGAGAGAGAGAGAAGAGAAGAGAACAACAAGAGAAGCAATGCAAGAATAAAAATCCTTAAAAATTGAGCACTTTATTTGAGCGATTTAATAAAGATTTGGCTGGCTCTCCCTGACTGGCTGGCTGGCTCTCCCTGACTGTGGAAGAATTTCAGTCCATGGCACGCAATAAGTGTATATGCTATACTGCTAGTTGGTAAAACACATTAATTTTGTTAGTAAAAAACAATTTTCCCTGATTAGTGTGCATTCTTCCAACTAAGCCATTGGCATATAATTGTTATACTAATAACTGTTTATATAGTTGAATTATTTTTGCTTGGAAGCAGACGAAGACCCATCTTTTTTGGTGGACCATGGTCCTCTTGTTCGGTGCGCACCTGGGTGGAGGTGGAGTGTTCCCATCTGTCAAAACAAAGACAGAACTCTAAAGCTTGGCAGGGCTGCACCAAACATAGCAGGTCTGCATTTGTCACATAAAAATGAAAGCTTCAGTAAAATGTCTACTAGGAGAGTCTAATGCTACGTCATCTTCACCTCCTGTTCAACCTATCTTTAAAAGACCTCTACTCACACACCTCTTCGCTGCTTTCGGATGATGACATTTCAGCTATTCCTCTTCACTCTCGACCGCCACCAGTTTAGTCCTGCCCGGTTGCCCAGGGGGTTTGCTTCACCTGGACCTGTAGGAGTCCAGATATTTCAAGACGACAGACTGGCGGCAGGGCACACATTGTTTTCTATTATATTGTTACCATTTTGTTAAGATCAAAGTTTTTTTTGTTTCTGTAGTTTTCTGGTAGAACTAATTACTTTAACACCGCCTCCAACATATTTGCACAATTTAACACTGTACAGGTGCCCCACAGAGCAGTAGCCAGCAGGTCTGGAGCTTTTGGCTGCAATGTGATGCCTTGCTTTCTTCTAACTGATTTACAACCCAAAATGATTTTCACTCTGTTACTGTTACCAAAATTATAGTAGTGAAGTAAAACATGATTCATTATTTTCCATCTCTGCAAACAATATATTTTTGTAGTCCTAAACATCTATGATAAAGTGCTGTAGAGGACAAATGCAGTTAATTTTGTGATATTATCATTCTCCCGCTGACTAAATTGCAATTCCTCAGAATTGTATTAATACAAACTCAGCAGGGTGTTCACTTCCCCAATGATTGTTTGTGTTTCTGCATCTCTATTTATATCCTTAAAGCTCATCGTACTGTTAATGAACTGACAGTTTGACTGGCATCTCAAAACATATCTGTTTTTGACTAAAGTTACTGGCTTGAGATGATTTCCCTATTATAGGAAGTTCAAAAAGAAAGTAAAGTAAAAACTGGGATTTAGAATCACAATCCCTATATTTTGTATCACTTTTTAAATTTTAAGTATGTTACTTGCAAGGAATTTATCTTGATGCAACAAGATCCCATACATTGAATACACTTATTGTGCGCCCCAGGAAATTCGAAACATTTGCACAGACATATTCATTCATATTTCCTGATTCACAAGGAGCTCCTCTCCACTGGTGGTAGTGTTTTGCACAGATTGCACAGAACCCAGCCAGTCATGTACTTCAAAAAGACTTGAGAAAACATCAGCACCACTGCATTCTGCTTTTCCCTGTTATGGAATTGATGGACTGAAACTTCTGCAGTAACAGTATAAATTTCACATTCTGCTGTGGTGATGTTTAGGGTTAGGGTTAGTGTAATACAACGTCAATGGTTGTTTTACTCTGCTTACATTCTCTGTTCAAATCATTTCATTTCTCTGTACCTGGGTGGCATTAGTAATTTGTGCATAGGCTAAACTATAGACGGGTTTCCTTAAAGTGCGTGTGCAGGCAAGGGGCAGCATAGCCTGTTACTAGATTGCAATGTTAGTCAACTGCTGTAATTAATGTAGATTTCACACTGTTTATGCAGTCTCAGTAATAAACTATTAGAACAATTTCAGAATTTAATCTGCTTGTTTATTTTTCATCTTCTACAATTTTTAGCAAAAGAATGTGATCCCCTCAGACTATTAAACATTTTCCACCCATCTTCTCTGTGGTTGGTGCAGTTTACTGCACAACACCTTCTCATTTTTGCTCTCTTGCGTGAAGAGTGCTGCTTTCCGATGCTTTCTGCACCCTGGTTGTGTGCACATCTCTGTATGTCTGTAAATGATGTTGCACAGAAACCCTGTCTATATTTAGTGCATATTGTGCAAATACAGAAATCCAGGTTTTTCTGTCACAATGCTTGATGAGTGCACATATGTATGTCATGCAGACAAACTATACATGTACCCAGGCTGCTGACAAGTATTTAAAAGATATTAGCGAAGAGAAGATAAAATAAGAAAGATAGACAAGAAAACAGAAAAATGCAGTTGATGAGTGCTGTAGCTCTGGAGAAATACCTTTTTTGGGGTCTAGTTATGCTGGCTTTGCTTGCATAACCTTTGTGCCCATGTGCTCAGCTGTAAGATTTTGTCACGCTTGAAGGCATTGTTTTTGGAGCAGGGGCTTCTTTCATGAATGGCAGCCTTTCAGTCCATGGCAATGAAAAAACTTGCCTGACTGTCGACACTGGTGTTCCAGTTTCGGAGCAGGCCTATGACTTGTTGGCTTTTGAGATGTTCTAACCACCTTCTCTCAGTCGAGGGTGACAGTGTGGGTCTTCTTTCAGGCCTTGGCAAAGTGTCTACTCTTACTGAGGTCATTTGCATTGCGTGTTGTTGGTCAAGCCAATGAGTGCTGTCAAACAAATCCTACCAGTTGTAGTCAGTCATGATCACCAACAGAAAGTCAAGAAGCTATGTCTGAATTCCACCACCGTCTCTACAGTGTTGTGTGCATTTATCAGCAGGCGGTGGCTGACGCATCAAGACACCAGTTGCTCAACTTCCTCTCTGCAGGCAGACTCATCCTCATCACAGTTGGTTTTAAGGCTGACCACGAGTGTTGTCTGCAAACTTCAGGATCTTCACAGATGGGCCCTGGGAGATGCAGTTGTTGGTGTAAATACTGTAAAGAAGGGTTGAAAGCACACAGCCTTGGAGTAGTACAACATGACTGGGTGTCTGACATGTGTTTTCTTAGCTGCACCTGCTGCTTCCTGTTGCTCAGGAAATCCATGATCCACTGGGTGATGGGATCTGGCTCTGACTGCTCAGACAGTTTGACCTGCAGGGGCTCTGGCACAATGGGCTGCAATTCACAAACAGAACTGAAGCATGGGTCCCTGTACTGTTGAGGTGCTGTAGCTGTAGCTTGAAGTACTGAACCAAATTCACTGCATCACTAACAGACCTGTTTGCCAGCAGAGAGTCTGTAAAAGGTTTGAGTTGGGCAGGGACCAGACGATCAAAGACTTTCAAGACTAAAGAGGTCAGGGCAACTGGCCTATAATTTAATAGGTCCTGAATATATATATATATATATATATATATATATATATATATATATATATATATATATTCATACTGGCATTATGGTTGTGGACTTGAAGCATGAAGGAACAGGGCAATGTTTCAAGGCAGATGGTGAGACAAAATGTAGACCTAGAGCTTTCCTCAGCTATCTACAGCTCACATTTCTCTGCACATATCCCTGCAAAAGAAGAATGAATCGATGCTCAGGATTTGCAAGAAAAGGTCAGTTACCCTTGTTTACATAGAGAGCAAAGGTACTTGTCAATATCACACTGTCAGATCGCTCTTGACACACACACACATGCACACAGTTTATCAGAAACATCTCCTATTTCATTGCATTTGCTGACCATTTTATGAGAAACCCCAACCATACAGGTGCATTCCGTAGGAGTTACAGACTGTAGCTCATCTGTTACAGCACAGTTTATCAGCCCCTGAGTAGCTCCCTGCTGACCTGAGTTATCCTTACCCAAAATACCCACTACACCAACCATAGAATACAGATCTATCAAATTATTATACTTGCAAAATGAAGTCCCACACCACTCATGTGCATATTAAATAAGTAACAGATCAGTAAAGTGAATTATTCTAATGCAGAAATTATACAGTCAGCGCAACATGCTTATACACTACATGTAAACTACAGGAAGACCACGCCCACTTCTGTGCACTAAACATATGCGAATACACATAACAGCACTGCAATACAGCTTTAATGTAGAGTATCACAGCAATTTTAAACACATCTTCTTTATGTTTACTCACGTTTAAGACTGTTACACTGCTAAAAGTTTTAGCAATCCTAGCCCGAGATGTAATGAGGATTCGCTGAGACGTTTCGGGACATAGAGGTTTTTAAGTTAGTTCATAATGCATAGGGTCTGGCGCTGCCGCATGTCCTGTTTTCTTTCTGGATGCAGTTTCTCCAGCATTTAAAAAATACATAAAGCAGTAAGTTGACAGCAACATCATTGTTCAGCTCACAGTGGGAGGTTTTCTTTTTTTTTAACCAAGGGTTTTCCAGGACATAACGGAATATCACTGAACAGTTAAATGAGATCATTATCTTTCCAGATTGCAGCCTGGTCCTTTTTAGCGTCTCATTCAGAATAAAGAAGCCCATCTTGTTACCCGGCAAGGTTAATTTAATGGGAGCAGCTATTTCCAACCATTTTCAGGGTTTAATTGGCAGGGATGTCTTTATGCAAGTGTTCTTATTGAAGAGCTAGTTTCAGCATCAGGCGCATATGATTCAGTAGCCTTCAAAGATGATTCAGCAGTGGTTATAAATATGTTCACTTAAGCCTCTGCTTGGACAAGAAGGGTAAATCATTTAGAAATTCTTGATGGGAACCTGTTTAAATTTCATTAATGTTTATTACGCTTCTAAAAATATAAACAGATAGCAATTACTGTAAAGAAACTGAAAAAAAAAACTGTTGATTTTCATAATGTCCATATGAATAAAACATATAACACAAGTAATTTCAGTGAATAGACTGTATATGCATGCTGAGAATGAAGGTATTAGTGTATGCAGGTTATTCAAACACACTCAATCAGAAATACAGGTTTAATGTTCCTAAATTAAGATATGCTGAATGAGAACACTTTTGATAAAAATACTCATCATACACTATGCATATGTGTGGTATGTAAATAAAATGGCACTCATGTACACTTTAAACACATATTTGTAGCCAAAGAAATGCGAACGCTGGCTGGCAAAGCCTGGCAAAGGAAGCGAGCGCTTTGAACTCCCAGCTAGGGAGAATTAAATGGCAGATAAGAGCTCTCCAATGTGGTCTTCGCTTTTTTTCCCTCTCTAAAGCAGCTAATGGCTTCTTCCCACCAGCAAGCCACCATTGTTTTCTGATGCAATCTTTTGTAAGGATGCATATAGGCTGCAGGCACTGTTTGAATTCTGACTCAAGTGCTGCGCACTGAGCGGCAGAAACTGATTCTGGATTCCAGTCCCTTTACTCTGGAAGCCTTTTGTGTTTGTATGCAATTTTTGAAATCATGTGTACCCACTTGTCTCCATTACGAGATGCTGCTCATAGACCTCAAAGAGAATAGAAAGTGCCAGAACTCTGCTCCGCTGTATGCGTCAACAGTGGTGCCTTCTGACAGCATCTTTCTAACCATACGGGCTGTTATAGTCTGTGGATAAACAAATGCTGCTAGCAGACTAGCTGCTTCTTTTATCAGCTGTTTCTTTGTTTTTTTTTGTTACATATATGGTTGCTTTTTTGTATTCTAAAGTTGTATGTTCATGAACATGTTCATAGTTCTTGCTTTGAAAAGTGACTTTGAGCTTTAGTGCTGTGTATTTTAAAAGGTTTTTAGGTCATTGCTTGTTCTTGTTGTGGGACTGTTCAGGATAAAAGAATATAAGGCTGTGGACATACACGCAATTAAAGTTAAAATCTGTCGCATCTGGAGACTGTCTATTTTTGCTTTAGTGGTGTTTAATAAATGCTAAACTCACTTTTTGTAGATTTTTTAGATTTTTGGGGAGGCTGTCATGCTTGCTTTTTGTCAGCACATTCTTTCTAAGCAAACATGCATAAAAATCAATGGGATTTGCTGTCTGCTGAGTCTTCCAGAGTGCATACATTTTTAGTTTAGATTTTAGTTCAACTTTGTCAATTTGTTGAAATTTTTTTAAGTTTCTAAACAGGAGCTGGCAAGACCATTTGGAGTCTCCCAATGTGGACACTGATGTAGACAGATATGTGGAACTGGTTATTATTATTATTATTATTATTATTATTATATAATTGCCTGGATTTTTTGTTCGGTTTTCATTTCTTGTGTTATTTCGTGTAAGTACTTTGAATGGTCTTTCTGTGCCAAACATACTATATAAATAAACCTCCCTTACCTATGCACCATATTTTATGTGTTGACAATAAAAACTACCAATGCTGATTGTAATTATTATTCATTTATACTTATTAGATAATCTGTTATTAGAATTTTAACATCATTAGCTATGCACCATGAATATAGTGTGCTTGAAAAAATAGTAACTTTCCTTTAGAGGTAAGAGTTAAGGTCATTTAAACAATTTTATTTGAGGTCATTTAATCCCCCCCCCCCCCCCCCCCCCAACATTAAAGAGAAAGAGATAGTCTAGTTGAGGCTAATTGGAAATTAATGATGTATGCACACTCAATTAGAGGGCTGTTGGAGAAAGACTTCAAGAGACCGCGGGTGTGTAGTATACTTGCTATTCCACCCTATTGCCTTCTTTTCCTGTTCAGTAATCATTGTATTAACTTTTGTGCTCTGTGCAACTTTTATTAATGTAGCTAGGCTGATGAGAAGACTCATTTAGCCAGGCTAAGTGAAGCCATGTTCTTCAGCTACACAGTGCTTTTTCATTTGGTAAGTACAGTCTGAAATACTTTGCTCAAATTGGGGGACAATTACGCTGCAGGACGGCTCACGTTCTTCCATCCTTCTCGATAAATCAGGAGCAAATTCCTCATCAAAGAGAGAAAAGGGGCTCCGGCGACTTGGCTTTGGATCGAAGCCAAATCACAAAGCCTAACAGATGTCTATGGTGTGCAGCCCGCCAATCCGTGGCCCAGTGAGGGCTTCCTGCGGGCTAACAGCGCTTATGAGTGGCAGAACGAGTCAGGCTGAATGTCTTTAAAGCCAGAATGGAAGCCATGGTGTGTGTGCGTACGCGTGTGCGCGCATGAGGAGGTGGAGATGGGGATACCTCATTATTCAGTGCTAGGATGTAGAAGATTCTGTCAGGTAACACAGGTGGAAATATAAGGCTTGACTCAGTGGAGTCAATAAATAAATAAAAAAAAATGAAAATGTCTAACATTTCTAAATGCAATTGTTATTCACCAGTTGTCCGCTGGCTGTCAGCTAATGTGATTGATACACAAAGATTGTATTACTTTCAGATATTGTGGATAGGCTATATTTGCATAAAGAGGAATATTATGTATTTAAAAACTTCAGATAATACATAGCAATATGACTACATATCAGCTAGTTCTTTTTTGCATTTAGTTAAATACTACTACGCCTACTACTACTACTATTATTATTATTATTATTATTATTAATAATAATAATTTAGTTTAAAGAATTTAATAAAGAATTTAATAAAGAATTTAAACAGTTTTTTATTCTGTTCTAGTTTGTTGTATTATAATAATATTGTGTTATAACATATTAGTGGGTAGTCATAGCAGTAGGCCTGTAGCACTGTAGTAGAGTAAAGCTATTTTAGTCTTACTTACATGTAACTTGGCACCAATTAAATACACCGTGAGTGTTAGCTTGTAGCATGTGTGGGTAGCAATATTCATGTTACATGTATGTAACAATACTGTGGAATGTTAGCTTGGTTCAAGAAAATTCAATATTCAAGAATATTGACACATGTGAAGCAATAATGGACAGTGTTGGCTTGCTAGTATGTGTATTCAGGAATGTTAATATGTATTAAGGAGCTTTTTTGTACCATGCCAATTGTAGGTGTTAGCTTGTATGTATCTTGTGTGTAGTAATAATTGGGATTTCTGGGCTTGTAGTAGGTATAGGACTAAATTGCTTGTAGCATGTGTGTAGCAATGTTTGGAAGTAAATACTTGCTTGTAGCATATGTGGAACAATACTGGGGCAGGCTATCTTGCTTATAGCATTTGTGGAGCAATATTCAGGAGTGTGAACTTGCTTGTTGTATGTGTGTAGAAATATTCAGGAGTGGAAGATTCAGGAGCTTGCAGAATGAGTCCAACATGCTTGCTGTAACGTCTGTAGCAAAATTAGTCATTGCTTAATGACTTTGTACAGAAGAGTTCTCGAAATGTAATTTTGTTCCATATAATGGCTAAAATCCACAGTTATTTGAATCTGTTGCCAACTGCAAAATGATGTATGGCCTTTGAGGTCTATTGTTACTTATGGATGGTATGAGAAGCCTTCTCTTGAATAAACAAGATTAGTCAAGTAGACTCAATGGTAAGATAATAATTTCTTACCTTAAAATGAATTCTTAGAAAAAATGGAGCATCTGTGTTACCTCATTAAAGACTTCCTCTTGCTCTACTACCTGCTATGAAGATTTATTATCCGTGTGTGGGGTCACTTTGACTGACGTATGAAACAGACCGACATCTGTGCCACTTAAAACCATGCAAATATAATGTGCACCTCACTAATATAAAAAAAGCTACAATGAGCCCGGATCAATGTAACATAAAATATTCACACCTAAAGTGTAGTGCGCTTCTCCAAAAGGCCAGTCGTTTACAGCTTAATTAGTTATTAGTGCCAGGACGCTTGCCGGGATATTTTCCATGAATAATAGACGACATTTTGAAGGTCATTAAAAGGAAGGCATTTCTCCGTCAGGCAGGGGAAAGCCGCCTGAACGGCGTGCCAAATGCTCGCAGATTAACAATGCCACCGTAGAGCAGCTCCCTGCGCTCCAGCCACCACTATAGGCAAGGTGGGGGTAATTTGTCAAGCACTCTAGCAGGGCCATCTGTGGCACAGACTGACAAATGTCTCCCTCTTTTGTCATAAGGACACATGTCCTACAAGTGCTGAATTAATGCGCCTTTTGCGGCGCATTTATTTGTCACCAAGATATTTATCTGCATTCTGTCTTGAATCGCTCATACTGTATTACCGTGGCTTTGACAACACAAGAGATGGCTTCACCCCAGCCTGGAACGGTCCATGCAAGCTTTGTATTCTCTTTCGACTGGTCGAGGTGAGGACAAATAAAATGAGCTGAACTAAAGTGGAAGCAGGGCGGGTGGATTTGTCACTTGGGCCTTTGTGTGAGAAGACAAAGCGTAGTACTTTTTAAAGCCACAATTTGGCACAAAATGAGTAGACATAGTTTTCCCCCTCACACGAAAACCGACATGAGACATGCCCCCAAAAAGCCATTGTAGTATTTGCTTTTCTGACCAAATATGGGTGCCAGTACATCAACCATAAGCTAGTCTAAACATAGCTTTTCAAAATTAAGCAAGAGATCAACCAATATAGTAGCTGATGCAAAGCAGCAGAAGATTATTGTATCCTGTATCTGTTTGATGTCTGAAATTTGCTTCTTTAAGACTGGAAATATAAGGCTAATGTTGCTAACAAATCACAGAATCTGATAATCTGCATAGCAGCATCATGCTAACTGCATGTCTGCATCACAGCACATGAGAAGCTCCTAATCTCTAATAGACTTGCTTATAAGGTTTCTGACACTATGACACATTGCTTTCTATAAACATTGACTAAAAAATGGACTAAATACAGGCTTCAGAATGGATCTTTTTTAGCTACATTAGCTTCCAACATCAAATTTCATAAGCTTCGAGCATGTCTTAAAAGACTGACTACATAAGGTGTGAGGGAAAACTAGAATGTGTGAATTCAATTTCTTTGCTATTCCTTAAAGCAAGACAACACCATCCCCCTCCCCTCGTCATCTTTCCTCCTGCTGCCAGCCTGCTATTCATTTATGATGTCCCTCTTTTATTTGCTCTGTTATATGAGAAAAGTCTGCTTTGGACCAGGTTCCCTAACTGCAACCCACCCTGAGAGCCACTTTGGTGTTGCCAATCTATTTTATGGCTCACTTAGCAAACATCTGAAAAAATATGGAGAACCACCACAGGGGTGTACTCTACATGTGATATACAGGTATACACCACTGTGTACCCAGTAGAAAACCTGTTGCATTGGCATATACAGTGCTATCCATTATGTCTGGGACAAAGGCACATTTGTCCACAGTTCCTTCACAGTTTAACACGTAGAATCAAACCAATCAGGTGTGAATAAAGTGTCCATTTAAGACTTTAATTTAAGGGTATTGGACATTTCAGTGTCACCAAGTTGAAATTACATTCAAATAAAAATTTGTCCCAGCCCCCCTTTATTCCTGGGCACTATAATGTTTGGGACTTTGCCTTTGTTGATGTACGATACCTAGGCCTCCTTCTTAACTTTCAAACATCTTGGAGTCTGTAGTTTCCAATGTTCAACATGAGGAAAAGAGATGCACCAATAAAAGTCAAAAGAGCCCTTATGAGGTTGAAAAACCAGAGTAAAACCATGAGAGACATACACGGTCATACCCTGTCTCATGTGACCAAGATTAACCTGTATCAAACATGGTGGTGGGATGTTATGGCTTGGGCATGTATGGCTGCCACAAATACTGCTGCACTCTTCTTCACTGTTAATATAATAGCTGAAGGCAGTAGCACAATGAATTCTAGGAACATCTTATCTTCTCAAGTTCCAGTAGATACCTCCTGATCCCAAACATACTGGCAACGTAAGTATTTTCCAAGGTAGAAAAAGCAAAATTATTGCAGTCCCTATGTTTAAATTCAATAGAGCAAGCTTCCATATGCTAAAGAGAATATCTTATGGGGACAAGGCCCAGAAACAAGCCAGAGTTGAAGATGGCTGCTTTAGAGGCTTGGCAAAGCCTCACCACAGATGCTCAGTGATTTTCACATGGTGAAACCAAAGTTTATGTAAATACCTTTAAATTGAAGTCTGGAATTTGTACTTTAGTAATGTCTGATTGGTTTGATTTGAGATTTTTGGTATAAAAAAGCAGTACTTATTTGGCACAAGAAGGAGCTTTAATACCAGAGAGCATTAAATTAACACTAACATCCAGAATAAAAACCTTGTTATAGAAATGTGAGTCAGCCTAACAATCAATACAAATTATTGTTAGGAATGTAAGTTGTAGTCATAGTGTACCCACTACCTCAGACTAGATCAATCTCATTTTCAAACCAGTCTCATACCTTATTTTCTTAAGTTCTCCAGTCACTGCTTAGCAACTATTGCTAGCAAACTGTCTAGGAATCCACCAGTGCCTTAAGGTTTGAGTTATTTTGCTAGTGCAACATACCCTGTGCTTATTGTATAAAGGGAATGCTCCAGATAAAGTCAGATGGGTCTGAGAGACACCGATTGGCCTCACAGACTGGATGTTTCTGTTTTACAGTGATTTGCTGTTTAGCTGCTAACACAAGATAAGTTGACTGAATAATAAGCTATAAAGTGGGATGAAACTATATCATGAGATGTGAAGCACTGTGAAAAGATCCATCCAAGACTAACGCCACAGTTGTTGTGGGATGAGGGAAGGAGCAATTTTCCTTTAGGCTAACAACAGAAGTGCAAGTCCCACTCACATGTTTGGGGCCTGTTCAGCTAGCTGCCAGGACTCACTGGCCAGGCTGCTGCCATTGGCCCTGGAGCTAAGAGAGCTCATACAGACACAATTTTGACTGTCTTTGTCTTACTGACCTCATATATGATTTTTGACTTTATACAAACTGTATTGTTCCACAGGCAACTTAATGAACATTCCCCTGACAGAATGGACATCCACCAGAGGATCAATGGTGTGCACATTAATTGGTATAAATGTAACTGATCAGAGCTTCTACCATGGACTACCATGTGTTTATTTCTGTACAAAAGTTGTATGTGGCTAGCATTATTGCTGGATGACCTGTATTTTAGGGCTGGACTATTCATAGACAATAATCAAAACTAACAATCAGAACCTCTAATTGAATTCATCTTGATAATGGCAACAATTCAGATTCTTAAAAAAAGGTATGTTTTTACATTACAAAAACTGTAACATGGAGGACAGCCTGAGCTACTGAGCAACTTAAACAACTTAAACAATCTCTCATGAATCGTAATTCAATTCATTGTGTTATTGTTTAAAGTCATATCGCCCAGCACAACTGTGTTTTATGATAATGCTAAATTCTGCTACCCCTTCTGATTGTAAAAAAAAACCTGATCACACTCTTTCGGTAAAGAATCCTGACAGAGCTGCCACTGCTACGTTAAAGTGAACTTTGACACTGTGCTGCGCTGAGCTTTAAATGTGCAGCCAAAAACAGTAGGCCATTTCTTGGCATTTTGTTGCTGTAGAATAAAAAATGAACTCTTTCAACTTCAATCATAAAATTATTTTCTTTTTTTTTTTTACTTTCTCTGAAGGGTTTACTGCCTTGAACTTGGGAGCAGGTTAGTGAATGTGCATTACAAAGTATATTGAGAGATCGGCACCGTTCCAACCTTTGCAATCATCTGAGATTTGCTTAATATGTACTATGACTCTGCATTTTCTGTGTGAATGCATGGAGTGGGGGACAGAGGCCAGCACTCCTTATTTACTTTAATCATGAGTTGCAGAAACCAAAACAAACCATAAAGCTTATGTTATTACTGCATTTAATTATCTACTGCATTTTCTAATAGAAATGCCTTCAACCCTATCAAAACCTACCATTCACAGAATCAATTCAGCATGTGTCTTGAAATTGAGTAAACCTGCCCCCAACGTAGTGTGTGAGCTGCATGTCCACAATAGTCACAGTAAAATGGATCAGCATGTGGAATTGCAGCTTTCTGTGAGCTACTACATAATGTTTGTATGACAGTATAAAAGATGCTTACTGTTGCCCTTCTTGTTAGATGCCCTATACTATTTTCTGAGTGAGTGTACCTCACATTCAGAATGCAATTCACAATTAAACACTTATTATTTATTTTTATTTTTTTTATTTTATGACAATAAAATGCCACAGTCTGCTTTTTGAGAGCATGTCCTTTACACATAACACAAAATAACAGCAACATTGGAAAGATTATTAAGGGAGAACAGCAACAACAACTTTTGCACTGGCAAGAGCCACATGTCAAATGAAATGCACTGTATGCCTCATATGATTCAGAGCTGCCACACATCAACACTAAGGTAACCATGCTTGGGCTATAAGCATAAGAGTGTGGAACAGTGGTACTTTTCCTGAGCAATGGAGTTCCATCTAGCTCCATCCAATACCTTTGGGATGATGTGAAGCGGAAGAACTAATCATCCAACATCAGTCTCTGACTACACTGATGATCCCATGGGGCTGAATGCAATCAAATCCTCCTCACAGCAATGTTCCAACATCTAATGTAAAGCTTTCCCAGAGGACTAGAGGCTGCAACTGCAGAAACATGGGACAAAGTTCCTATTAAACCCTTGATTTCAGAGAAAAACATGAATTTTGGACAGTTAGTTTTGTATAAAGTAGTTTTTTTTTCGTTTTTCTATGACATTTTGTCATTTTTTGCTTCTTTTTTGCTCAGGACATGGGCCTTGGATGTATGGAAAGCATGCAGCAGATGATTCATGGTGAATATCAATATTTATGACTGAATACATTGTCAATACAGACTCTGAGTGGGGGCGCTGAGTGGCTAGCATCAAAAATCATGCATCCAGAATTATCTTAAAATAGAAATATTGTCTGCGCCAAGATTGAAATCAATTATAAATATCCGGGAAAGGGAAAGAGCAGAGAACAATATTCATACAGGCCAGGGGAATATCATCAGAAATGAAATATAGATATCACAGTCCTATGTCAGACAGAGGTTGTTTACAGGTTTGTGCAATCATCCAGTAGCTCTTAATCTTTATTAGCATTTTTTCAATTCCAGATTAATTTATGGCCGCTTAGAAATAAATGAAATGAATTGGTTTATCGCTTGACTCCGTATTTAGATTTAGTTTTTCTTCTGCTCTGTTCTCTAAGAACAAGCTGTTTCTCCACCCCAGAGTTGTTCACACGCGCTGGATTATTTGACATAGCTTAGCATCTTATTCAGCCTAGACCTACTGAGAGCTAGTTTTTTTTATATTGATCCAAGTTATGACCTTTTCCCAGTTCCAGCATGAAAATACTGCATGAAATAAAGAGCTTCGTCTAAGACCTGACATCTAAAAACAGTCTCTTCTCTTAATAATGATATTAGGACATGCTATCTAATCATAACCCTAACCTTTCAGCATCGAGACACCTTTGCCACACACAGGGATCTGATCATCCACCATCATTTAGGACCAAGCCATATTAGATTCTGAGATGTCTAACAGGCTTGCAAAAGCGCAGAAAGGTTCAACTCGGGAAACAATCTAGTACATAGACATAGGAATATTATATTTGACATATTAGGTCCACTGTGCATGATGTCTATACAGTCAAGTCTTATGGGAGTAAAGTTGAAAAAACAGTCCTGTAAGAATTTATGATTTGTGATTTCACTTTAATGCAAACTTTAACGTTCATTTACAGTATATAAATTTATTTACAGCATATACAGTAATTACACATACATTAAGCTGCAAGAATAGCCCAATAAGAATTCATTGCTTTTGTGATGTCACAAACAGTGCATTTTAATATTTTTCTCGCTTAAAAAAGATGCAATGTGTTTATCACAGTAAGTAAAGATTGAATACAGTTTGTGCAGCCTATTTCATCCTTATATGGAAGTCTAATTGAATTGAAGAATTCCTGTGTGACATTTGGTAATGTCACAAAATCCAGTGCATTTAAATATTTGTGAATGTTTGACATAGGAGTACTTATGCAAAACGTAGGCTGCAAAAACAGGCCCTTTAGGATTCATTGTTTTAGTGATGTCATAAAAACAAGCCACAAGAAAATAACAGTGACCCTCTCATTTACAGCCTACAGCAGATTAGCTCTGCCCAATTATGCAAAAGTCTAGTGCTCTTTAAATGAAGACATCCAATTAAAACATAGGTTTTTACATATATGTGCATGTGTTCATCTGATTGTATACCTTCATTTAAATATATCAGCCCTAAATGGCAGAACCACACAGCCTGTTCAATTCTAAGCAATAAGCAGTAGAAAATAATCATGTAGAAATCAATTACTGCTGTTTTTGGTTCATGAACCCACGCAAATAGTATAAGTGCACCTTAGGGGGAAAGAAAACAAGCAAGAAAATGTAAGACATGCGCTCTTTAAGTAGACAGGGCCTGTCTTTTATCTGTGTTATGAGGTTAGACTTTCAAAAGCAAATGTCAGTGACTCTCTCTTGTGCTCCATACCTTACATATTATGGCCTGAAGGCAGAGAGAACATATGCTGACTATTTAATGCCATGATTCTGAAGAACCTCAAAAGAAAAGCACTGAATATTTCATGTGGATGTCCCTCAAGCCCACTTATTAGAGTGTGTGTGCAGTACAAACCGATACAAATAATTATATCCAATTAAAAACTAGAACTCGAAACATAAAACCAAACATTTTAACCATGATGACCGTGCAGTCAGCGGTCTGAGTGAATATCACTCTGTTTATTTTTCCACTTCTCTGGACGGCGTGTGTGTTTTTTTTCCATCCGGATTGATTCTTGTTTGGGGCCATGCCTTTGGGCCTTATTAAATCAAAATGTAAACTTGCTCTCTTATAACAAATTGCAGAGAAAATGCCAGTGGCCAGCAGCCCCAGGGGACTGGATGTGGATTAGTCTGACAAGTTAAGAAGCCAGAGAGTTCCTACCATTTTTCTTCCCTTTTTTTATTTGCTTTGGTGTTGGAAGGCTCTGTATTTTCTCCAACATCAGAGAAAGGCAAAAGATGCTGCTATTCCTGGGCAGGATTTCCAGAATATTTCAGGGATATATATCAGATGAAATGTAGGTGTACATTATAAAGATTATGCGAATGACCCTGTGCTTCATCAGAGCTGCTAAAAGAATTTCTTACAATCCTGCCACTGTCGCGATTACAGCCTCCAGTCTTCTTTTGGTATGATGCCAGAAGATTTGCACACCTGGATTTGGGGATTTTCTGCCATTTTCTCTGCAGATCCTCTCAAGCCCTGTCAGGTTGGATGGAGACCGTCGGTGGACAGTCATTTTCAGGTCTCTCCAGAGATGTATGATTAGGGTTCAAGTCAGGGCTCTGACTGGGCCACTCAAGGACATTCACAGAGCTGTCTCCAAGCCAGGCTGTGTTGTCTAGGCTGTGCTTAGGGTCATTGTCTTGTTGGAAGGAGAACTTCTGGCCCAGTCTGAGATCCTGAGCACTCTGGATTATGTATTATTAAGAATATCTCTGTACTTTGCTCCATTCAGCTTTCCTTTAACCCTGGCCAGTCTAAATGCCCCAGCTGCTAAAAAACATACCCATGCTACAGCATGATGCTGCCACCATCATGTTTCTCTATAGGGATAGTATCGGGCAGGTGATCCTTCGGAAATGACTCTTTGAATTGAGTCCAACAAGCTCATTATTTGTTAAATCAGAGCAGAGAATGTTGTTTCTCACAGTCCTTTATGTGCTTTCATGTGTATTTTACAGAGAAGAGGTTTCTGTCTGGCCACTGTGCCGCAGTGATGGTGGACTGTCTGGAAGTGTCTACCACCTACCACAGGTTCTTTGGAGCACAGCCAGAGTAATCATTAGGTTCTTGGTAATCTTTCATACCAAGGCCCTTTCCCCCATGATTACGTTTTTGTTTGGTGTGGCAACCAGTTCTGGTTGTTCTAGACTCATTACATTAAAAAAAATGATAGAGGCCACTTCACTCTTTTAGTGCAGCAGAATGTTTTTGTAGCCTAAGACCTGACAGACCTCTTAACAACAAAATGCAAAAATACTGTTTGAATGCATAAGATAAGATAAGATAATCTTTTATTAGTCCCACAGTGGGGAAATTCACAAAAGATGCATTGTACATATATCAGTTTTAAATCAGTCTAGGCACAATAAGAAAAACACTTATTTAAGCAATAAGGGGAGGTTTAGAAATAGTCATGGAAAACATCAATTATGACTAATTTTATTTTTGACAACACAAACCTATGTGGACATCAGGGCAAAACAATAAAATAGTATAATGGATGATTATGGTTTGTTTAACAGAGGGTTTGCCTCTTCAGTATCAACCTCTATTTTTTTTTTGTGAGTGTGTGTGTGGGGGGGTTATTTATGAGGGTTTTACACTAGATTTTGGAACATTGCTGTGATCAGGATTTGATTGCATGCCCCCTGAGAACAGGTCAGGTACTGATGTTGGATGATTCATTCTGCCACTCCAGCATTCCTTCCACTCCACACTTCTAGAAGGGTGTCTGGACACTTTGATGACACAGTTTGATTGGACTGTTTCTCTAAAATGACAGTTAAGTAATGTAAACACTAAAGTAATGTAAATGTTACTCTGAAGCAAAATACAGTTACAGAACGGAAACACACTGTTGATTTAGTTTTTATGGATTTTAACTGTTTCTTCAAAACAGTTTAAAGCTTCTAAACTCCCAATTAATTTATTTTATTATAAAAGCCACAGTAGACAGATTTTATAAATTTTTAAATAATTAAATTAAAGCATTTACCTTAGTGTAACATGTTTGATTGTTAAAACATGTTTTAATGAACACAGTGATATAAAACCACTATTTTTTATGAATGTTATTTGTAGTTATTTTAATATTAGTGTTGCAATGGGGAAATAAACACTTACTGACTAAATGAGGAGCCTTTTTCATTTAAATCACAGGTCTAATTTCACAGGTCCACTGCAGATATACAAACTAGAACATATTAAATAAATAAAAAAGATAAATGCCAGGTGAAACATTGCATGTGAAACACTTTTCAGTGTTTTTTTTAATAATGGACTTATTTTTATAGTAGTTTTACAGTTAACCCTAGCTTATGTTAAATTAATTTTAAAAATCACCTTCACAAACACAATATTATTAATTGTACTTCTATCTAAAAATACAAAAATGTTGCTCATTATTGCTCTCATAGTGTCAACTGGTATTGCATGCACAGTCTTCTTCAAGTTTAAAATCTACTGACGCATGTATCACGTGGGTCCAGCTATTCCACACCAGAATATGCATTCACAAAAAAAGTTAATTTCCATTTTTTTAAAATGTCTGTAATCAATGTATTAAACATTTTAAGTGGGTGAGGTACATTGCAAAAATAATCAATTTTCAGCTATGACATCAAAAAAGAGCACAATTTTGCAGAAATAATGCAAATCCCCTTTTTTTGTAATTAAACTGAAACCCTAAGAGAAAGAAAACAAATGAGAAAGATTGTTGAAAGTTACACTATACAAAATCGGACTTGGGGAGGAATTGTGATTTTCATTGCATAATACTAATTCGACACTAAAAAGACACAATAGTCATGGCCTAGGAACACTACTGGTCCTTTGAAACCCAAATTCCTCTTTATTTCTTAAAGTAAGCTAAATTATTGACCAGTGAAAGAGGAAACTTTCAGTAGTTAAAACCTTCCTAAACAAGGAGATAAACATATGTCTAAAAATGAGTGAACTAATGTTACAGCTTATTTCAATTCTTACAGCTATATTTAAAGAGCGATATTAGCTATTTAATCAGGATTTAAGATGATTCTTGCTAAGATGTTTTGCAGTGTGTAGAGTGAACACGTATTTCTACGAGAGATCTAGTGAGGTGAAAATTCTGCCTGGAAAGGCTGGGGTGTTGCACACTTCACTTTCTCCTCCTGGTGTGCCAACCCATTCATTACCAGTAGCCTGTAGTCAAGTCTTGCGTATGTGATGTGTGGCGAAATGGACTTCCCCACCGTTCTCCTCCTGAATGATGATGTGTTGCTGTGGGTTGCTGTCTAACACTGTAGGATTTCTCCTTCAGCACTCGATTCACCAAACCTGGACCCAGGCTTCTAATTTGGAGTCATTCATACAAGGATATGTTATTTTTTTATCATAATTAGTTACATTACTATGCATTTTTCAGAGTGTACAGTGGCTGTACACAAAGAAATACTGCAAAATTACTAGATAAACTGCAGGACAACAAGTGGCTGATTGGGTGGCACCCCCCAATGCCAATGTGCCAATAACAGTTCCACTGTTTAACACTGTTAGAGTTACTGCAAGAATTCACTGTTTTTCACAAAAAAACATATTTTGCATATTTTATATATTTTTTTAACTTACAACAGTTTACCGTGTTCAGACTGAGGTAACAAGGAATGTTTCAAACCTGAACGTAGAATACACAATATAGAACAACCAATCAAAGCAGAGGTGATGTATCAAGTAAAGCCATTATAACAAAAACAGTTAATTAAGGGATACAGAGAAGTTGGAAAATTATCACATAGAAAACAAGGATGACTGATTTTGATTTATAAACCCACACCAAGAGAGAACTAGAATAATAAAAAAAGCTAATAAACAACTAAATGAAGTTTTTCTGTGTTAGGAGGTCAGACCTTGGTTCATAAAACCACAAACACAGGTCAAAAAATTGTCTTAATGTCAGATTTTGCCACACTGCCCATATATTATGTTTAAGTTTATAAGATATCATCTGCTAGGATCATTAGCTAGCTAATCTTGCTGCAGGCAGTTTAGTTTGTGTTCTTCTCATATGCAATAATTGGGCCTGCATATTACATGGTACTCTATTGATGCTATGAGGAAATCTCCTTGGATTTAAATGCAGTGGGTTGTCAGTCAACCTGTCCAGTTTTATTTGTGAGGTTTAAATGATTTCGGTAACTGTAGTGCTTCACATCTTCAAATTGATCCTCAAGATTATGAAGCGAACATGTGAGTGAACTGGGTAATTTGATGCAAAATGTTTACTAATGCCACAGTTGTTTTTTCATCAGTATTTGAAATTGTCATTGTATTGATAGACTGGAAAGGTTTGTATCGTTATCTCATATGTGAATACATAATGTGGTAGCAGGACAGTGACAACCGCAAAGCTCATTCTGCTTCTCTTCTAAGCCTAATAAGGACAATCACGGTTAACTCAATGTACAAAGTGAAAAAAACAACAACATCTTTCTCAGATACACAGTCTGGGATAAATCTCAAACTGTGAACAGCCAACAGGATTTAAGCAAGGAAAAATAAGTCCTACTATGAAGATGTAGAAAGTAACACAACACTCTCACCACTGCCACCATAGTAGTGTTTCTGAAAAAAATCACTTTGTAATCTTCAAATGTAGGTGGTAAAATGTATTTCCTCTGCTGAAAAGTGGAAAGTGTAGTTTTCAGGAAAAGCTTTGACCCTGATTGGTCCAAGATTGGTAGATTAGCTATGCAGCATAAGTTGTAATCTCGATATCTTCTGGTAGAAGTCTTGAGCCGATCAGGACCGATCAGGAGTTTCTGATGGAGATGGACACTTCCCGTTCTTTTAGGTCACTTTTTGTTTATATACACTGAGACTAACAAAGCACATCTGACGGTAATACAAGAGGGCAGAGCTAAAAAATAAGGAACAGGCCTATCAGGAACAGGCCTGTTATTAAATAATACTGTTAATAATTAGATTGCCATTTTATGACCACCTTCACAACGGATGCAACACACCTGCGTCGCGAGGTGAAAGCAGCTTCTGTTTGTCTTGCATTGGAAGACAAGCTACAAATGTGTATCTGTGTAAATAAACAGTGTGAAAGACTGTAGCAGCGGGTAAAACTGTTTTCCAAACTATTATTGTTAACCTTTGTTGCTAAATACACAGTTCACATGCGTGCCAAACTGTGGGAATGCGATACGCTACACCACTACCTGTTGCAGTCCGCTCTGTGTGTATGGAGATGACATTATTGCTGTATTTGTCACTTCACACACTGTTGTTCTACAAATGGTTTTCTACTATAATGGTGCATACAAACAATAAAGAAAGCACTGAGCTTCTTTGTAGGTCACAGAAAGCAATTATACTAACATAGCTAACATAGCTAGTTCATTTTACTGTGACCAACATTGACATGTAGTTCAGTAGAAAGGTCACAAGCAAAATATTTGCTTTTTCCTAGATTTTCCTTTATTTTTAAGAGTGTACTTGAAGGCTCACTGTCCCACATTAGCCTTTTTCCCAGTCATCACGCCTCACTAAACGGGATAGGTGTCACTTTTCCTGAAGAGCACACACACTGTGACAGACTGACAGTGATTCACACACACACTGCCGCTGTCCGTTAGCAGAGGACACTGTCAAAAGGGCACAACAGCAGGGCCATCTGGCCTCCATACCGACCATGGATAAAACCTTACCGTCATCATTTCTACGCTGTTGGCTTCAGAATAGATTGTCAGGACAAACAGCAATTGACCTATGCTGACTTCTCCCACATGTATGCTTTCGTAGCTACATTCGAAGTTACACAAACTCAGTTTATATCACAATACCTACATTTAGAGTGTTATTAATATTCAACCCTAACGAGAGACTGAAACTCACACCTCAGTTTATATCACAATACCTACATTTAGAGTGATATTAATATTCAACCCTAATGAGAGACTGTAACTCACACCTCAGTTTATATCACAATATCTACATTTAGACTGTTATTAATATTCAACCCTAATGAGAGACTATAACACACACCTCAGTTTATATCACAATATCTACATTTAGACTGTTATTAATATTCAACCCTAATGAGAGACTGTAACTCACACCTCAGTTTATATCACAATACCTACATTTAGAGTGTTATTAATATTCAACCCTAATGAGAGACTATAACTCACACCTCAGTTTATATCACAATACCTACATTTAGAGTGTTATTAATATTCAACCCTAATGAGAGACTGTAACTCACACCTCAGTTTATATCACAATACCTACATTTAGAGTGTTATTAATATTCAACCCTAATGAGAGACTATAACTCACACCTCAGTTTATATCACAATACCTACATTTAGAGTGATATTAATATTCAACCCTAATGAGAGACTATAACTCACACCTCAGTTTATATCACAATACCTACATTTAGAGTGTTATTAATATTCAACCCTAATGAGAGACTGTAGCTCCATTAAAAACATTACAAACCTGCTTGAGTCATCTACACAGCTTTGACTCATTGAGGCACAGACTTCACAAGACCTCCCCTCGTCACCAGCAGATCCTGGTCCATTTTTTCTCTTTCAAGCCATCAACTTCCAGTACTGACTGATCACTTGCTGTTTAATATAGCCTACTCTTTGACAGGTTCCGCTGTAACCAGATGAATTGCTGTTTATTCCCTCTGTCAGCGGTTTTAATGTTATGGAAGATGGTGATAATTTGGTGATCATTTAAAGTAAATGACTGAAATACAAGCAGTTAACAACACACAAGTTAACTACAACACTGTGATGGTGTTAATACTTGCTCATCTCCTAATTACAACACTACCAACAGGATTTGCCAAGGCTGCATTACTGGCTTGGTAAAGTTAACATTAGTCTGACACTCAAGAAATCATCAGCCTGTTGCACATTGGAATGATACAAACAAATGCTGTCATATAGTGTCAGAATCCACATGATCAAGTACATTAAAGATTACTGATCAACTCAGCACAGTTTGAAGAGAGTGTGATGATTTAGGAATGCAGTTAGCACCATGCTAATTGATAACTATAGACTTGGACCTCAGACACCTAACGTGTCTTGGCTGACTGAATACATTTGGTGCAAGAAGGAGAGTTTGTAAGCTGATACACACTCAAGGAATCAGGGGAGCTTAACATCACCAAAATACAGCTTTCTTATTGTACTTGATTTATAACAGCCACTTTTAAATTGGCTGCATTGCTGGTTTTGTTTTTTTAAATGTATTAACTACAGAGGCAAACATGTCATTATCAGATCTTTCTCTCAGCACCTGCATACCTGCATTAATTTGAGACAATTCTTTAAAGCCTATTTTTGATATGCTTCAATTTCAGAATTCAATTAATTGCCATCATTTGCTTGAACTGGGCTAATGACACTATGGCTGTGCCTGTGTTCCCCCTCCCCAAAAACCTTCTCAAGAATATTCTCTTTTGAAATGTGCAAATGAAATCCTCTGGCACATCGATTGGGCGTAAAGCGTGCTTGCACTTTTGAAGGTGTTTAAAATTCACACTCCGAGGCAGGGATAAATGTATGCCCTCATTAAATCTCGGGCAAGGTTTTTAACACGGACTGTTAATCGGCAGACTTGAAACCACTTAGCACCCTGATTAAACATGAAAACACAACCCACGGTGCTTGGGACTTTGATCGAGTGCATTTGTGAAGAATGCCATGCTTCTTTTTTTCCTTTGTAAAGGTGAGGATAAGAGCTTGTTTTGGGAGGGACCTAAATTTAGCCTTTGTTAAACTGTGCATGTGCTCGTTTGTGTAATATATAAAAGCCTGTATTCTCCATAGCATGCACAGTTGTTACACTTGTCAGAATAGGGACTCCATTAGTGTCACTAATCACAGACATTTAGTGAAATTAGATGCATGTTGTGGTAAAATGTTGGCTGTTTGTCTGAGAACTACACGGAGAAGCAGATGGTAGATGGCTTATACCTGCTTAACAGCATTTGTGGGGAAAATAAGTAGCATATTATGCCTTCAGCTGTATGCATTGTACGATATTTTGTTGGCTTATTTAAATGTTCTGAAAGGTTAAGATAGTGCGTCTTTTATTACTGTTTAAGGTGGTCCTTCTCTGTGCCATAGATGCCATTTGATACATAGGTTAATGTCTTCAAGTCTGTTTTGTGCTCAAGTTAGGTTTCTTGTTAATGTTGTGTAAGGTGTATGATGTAAGGTGTTGTTGTGTAGTGTAGTGTTGTGTAATGTAAGGTGATGGACAGTTGCTATGCTGTCCATCTAGGTGGGTTTACGATGACACAGAATTTGTGGAATTCACCACTAATTCCTCATGGACCACATCTTCCTCACACTCCCTGCCTGCCACCAAGGACGTCACCGAGGGCCCACCTGCCACCAAGGACGTCACCACAGGCCTGCATGCGCCCAAGGGCATCATCTTTGCAGGCCCACCAGGGACCACAACTTTCAAGTCTCTTGTCCAGCCTGTGGCCTCTAAATTTCCTGACCTTCCGGCTTCAGTGTGCTGAGTTCTTTAGGAAAGACAATGGTTTTAAATAGAATCATGACAACTCAGAGAACCATTTCTGTGCCTAAATGATTCTTAAAGGGTTCCTATCAGACCAAATTGCATATTGTTGCTATCACAGAAACGCTTGTATCTCCTTAACTTTCAATGGAAATCAATGTAAAATTATTTTGGTGCATTTCTAATGGTCTATTCACCATGAATTTTGATACAATGTAAAAAACAAGACAAGCCAGTTTAAAGGTTGGATACAGTATGTTCTGACAGCAATGATATTTGTCTTTAAAGATGCACAACATTGCACCAAAAATGGTTCCAGTGTTGTTAGTCAAACCCAACACAATTTGAAACATACAGGGAAAGTGCAAAAATGTAGACTATGTAGGGGCCTTTGAGCACTGCTAAATACAACCCTTTTGTATGTCCCTAAACATAATACTTCTGTCAATATATACAGATCACTCTACAGAATAAGTTAAAAATGTCTAAAACAGGTTAGTTTTAGTCTCAATATATTGACTAAATTTATGAATTCACTTGCCAAGACAGCAGTTTTTGCTTTCATATGGTACCCATTCTCCTCGCATTTGCCTTCAACGGTTCCTGAACTGAGTCTAGTTATCTAAAATTAGCAGTCTTCCATACTGCTGGTAATGAGACTGTAATAGCAAACATGCTGTAGGTCCTACACCCCCCTCAGGATGTTTCCTGAAACAGCATCCGTCTCCGCTTCCAGCTTGCATTTTCACTCTCTTTCTGGTTCTTGTTAATGGCACTAGAGCTTCAGCATCTGTGTTTCAGCACAGTCGGGAGAAAACACTGATCGTGTTGAGCTACATAACGCTGAAGAGGTAAACTTCAGTCCTGGATTTGAGCTGGTGCACACGTCAGCAAGTCATTATTCCACACATCAGCAGTATATAACTCTGACACTGCTGTGAGACAACTGCGAATATTTTTGGCACCGTTTTTTGGAACGTGAGCCAACACAGATAGCCATAGTGACTGCCATTAATGCATGTTAGAGGTGCCATATCACAAAAAAATGCATGTTTCTGGCTTTTTCTAAAAAAAGGATGCAAGCATGGATAAAGTTTCAGTGTTGAAAGCGAGGTGCAAATACAGACATATTTTGAATCAACTAGGCTGATTTTGTTTTTGTGATATCAAAAGTCATATACCCAAGTCAAGGGTTATTTGTCATTTGAACAACATATCAGAACATTTACGCAGTGAAATGCTTGTGGTGAGGCTCAGGTAATTATTCTACAGTAGGATAGCTCTAAATATACAGAAACAAAGAGGGTTTTATGTTTGAAACTGTATACTGTGTGCAATTATATTAGACAAAAAGATAATCTCAGAAAAAAAGGCAGGGCAGCTAATCAGAACAGAGCTCATTTACATATATCAGCCTTAAAAGCAAAGTAAGAAAAAAAAAAACGTGTTTATTTTGAAAGATAAAGAAAGGTTGGAAAATGGCCATGTAAAAATGAATTATTCTGACTGATGTTGCTACATAAATGTGCACACAAATTGTCAGCATAATTCAGGGCCAGAAATAGGGGAAAAATGTGTTCCTTTAATAATATATAATGCACGTAATCGCTCTTCAAAAATGGCAGAATATAATGACACCCATTTTTCTGCACTGTCACACATTTGAACTGCTAAAATTTCACAAAGCTGATTTCCTCTTGATTTCATTTTAAAGATGCCGCATCTGCAGAAGCTGTTTATTGAGATTGTTTTGTATGCTGTAATTGCTAAACTAATAACCTCTAAAGGCACTGATGGAGGCTTCAAGAACTTTTTATTGCGGATACTGCATTTCAGAAAGTCTTACATAGCAAACATAAGTATAAATAATGGAATTAGAATTCCCTTTTCATTGAAATAATGCAATTCACACTCTGCGTTGTCACACACACAGGCATTCATTTTCATTTGGTTGCCATGTGGTGTCTTCAGCCATTAAGAAACTGATAAGACTCATAGAGGGAGTTAGTTTGGAGTGTGTTGAATTTTTAATACACTTGAGGTTGTGTTTTACATCAGCAGTGCGTGACAGCAGCCTCAATGTCAACATTTCTTCACATCTGGCTTCAGAAACTTTAGACCTTTATTAATCATCAGTGTTTGATTTGCCAAACTATTGAGGCATACTTGCGTAAATACATCTTTCTGTACAAAGTCAACTATGAAATAAATTAGTTGATATGATTTTGACAGGTTCTATACTGCATTATTTCCATGTGAAAAACATTTAGGGTGTTTTTATTTCACATTCTATAATTACAGTGGCTTTATGACTTTGCTAGGATGGTCCAATATAGATGCTGCTTAGATGCTTACCTGAAATTCAACTGAATGTGTATTAAATACAACTGAACTCTAAGTTGAATGTAAATGATTGTCTATTGATTGAAACCCATCACCTAACCCTAACCCTAACCTTAAAGGTTATATTTAAGGTTAAGGTTAGGCTTGTGGTTATGATTTAAGGTTGATTCAAGGTTAAAGTTATGGTTAGAATTAGTGTTATGTGCATGGTTACATTCAATAGACAATCATTTACATTCAATTTAGAGTTTGGTTGTATTTAATAGACATTTGAGCATATAAGAGGCATCTACAATAGACCATTTAAGTCAAATGATACCAAAACAACTGTTTGGAGGTAAGAAAGTAAACTAGTAAACTTAGTAACCATAAAGGGACTGGTAGGTCATGGAAGACTGCTGCTAATGACAGAGGAAGTCTTACCATAAGAAAGAAGAATCCAACATTCTTTAGCAGACCAGTAAAGCGGGGATAACTGAAGAAGACATGAACAGAAATACAGAGGCTGCAAAACCACTAGTTAACAACACAAATAGGATACAGGTTACAGGTTACTAAAAAGACCAAAACATAATTATGCTTAAAAGAGCTGCAGTGTTCTGGGACATGGTCTTGTAGACAGATGAGATCAAGATTAGCTTTTATAAAAGCAATGGCAAGAAAAAGGTGTAGAGGCTAAACAGAAATTGAGAAGATCAACAACATATAACCTCATCTGTAAAACATGACCAGCTCTCAAGAGGAATTCATACATATGTGATTAAAAGACCATTACAGAGCATGTGTGTACTAAATACGGACCCTTGTACATATGTACCAATGACTGACGCAAGCCAGAGATACAGAAGCTAAACAATCATAATATAAGATAAGATAAGATAAGATAAGATAAGATAATCCTTTATTAGTCCCGCAGTGGGGAAATTCACAGTGTAGCAGCAGAAAGGGATAGCAGGACACTCAGTTACAAAAAATTTGGATAAATAATTTACACTATATACACACAATATAAATAAGAATTAAAAAAGCAATAAACAATATTATTTACAGTAAAAGACTCTTAATTGCACATGGGGATGGGATATTGCACATAGTTATAATACTTAATTATAATAATTATAATACTTATAATTATAATACTTCTTACTATAGAACCTGAATACACCATATTACTATAGATATATGTACTGTAAAGCATCATAGTCAAAATTCAGTGGTGGGTAAGTTCTACACTAAACATATTTTATCCTATTTTTTTAACATAAGTCATCCTACGATATGTCACACAGAATGCTAAGTTAGATCATATGTAGCTGAAAGAAAGGCATCCAGTCTTTTAGATAAACAGACAAACAAATGTGCAGTATGCTAACCAGGACATTTACTGCAGCAACTTACTAGCTAATTGCTGCCCGCAAGTTACTGTACATTTTTTACAGTGTAACCTACTTCATCTACATCTAAACCTACGTCTACCTTTGTCCTAACCCTTATACTAACCAGTGTAATTTTATTAACCTTCATTGAACCTGCACCCCAACTAAGCGTACTACACCTACTGCTAAACCTAATTCTAACTTAAATGTGGCTATACTTAACCTAACCCTTACCCTAACCTGTGTAAATGTTATTACCTGAACCTGCACCTTCACCTAAACTTTACCTGCCTTAACCAACCTAATCTCAAGCTCACTCTAACCTTAACTATAGTAAAATGTGAAATTCTTACCCATTTTATAGGAGTTTCCGTCCATTAATTCCTTGTTAAGAAGCTCCATAATAGAGGATAGCATGTGGCTATAATACATTGCAGACAGGTTTGTTTATATTTGGCAAAACAGATCCACCAGTGGACGAGAGCTGTAATGTGAGATATTTTTTACGAATGAAAGTGAGTATGTTATGGTCTAAGCCTGTATAGCTGGCTAACTCATCTTCATTGTTTATGGAACTACATTTGCCGGTAGCGAAATACATTTTGCACTTCATCCTACAGCCAGACCAGTGACCCCAGACACACTGCTAAAGCAACAAGTTTTTTATGCTAAAAACTGAAACATTTTTTTAAAATGTAATCCTACACGTTTAACATGGTAAATATAGTCCAACCAGAAGACTCTGGATACATGACGATATACTTGACAAATAATGAGATGCGAACAATGTTAGCAAGTTAAACTGTTTATTGTCTTTGGCATAGGCCCCATCATCTGCTCAGGTTTTGCCACATCGGGATTTTCAAAGATCAGGCTGAACTTATGAGCAGGGGGCGGAGCATACCAAGGACAGCTGTCAGGACCAGGTGGTGGTGAGGAAGAGGGAGGGAGGGACGTGATGTCACTTCTGAAAGCAGCAACAAAGCGTGTAATAAGAGGTCTTTTAACACAGGTGGAGGCTGGTGATTAGCAGAAGAAAGGTCACGCTAAATTAGAGTCTCCTGGTAAAATATATATATGTATTTTTTATATTGTTTAAGCACAGACTTTCAATTGTGGAGTAATATATTATGATTCTGGTAAAAAAAATGATCACGCAGCTCACCGAAACAATAGAGACCAATGCATGCAGCATAGTAGAAGCAAGACAGAAATTTGAATTTTGCCAACAGCCGACTGTGTCCGGACTGCAGAGAGAGATAGAGTGCTTTCATTAATTTCATTTGTTTCTGTAAAGGAGGATTATAGTGTGACCTTTCAGTGCAGCCGGACCTGCCTCATCATTCTCACTCATTATGCAAGAATTCGATGAGATTCAACACGACACCTGCCTCCTCGGGGGGACAATTAGACAATAAATGAATTCTCTACAACTTTGTAAACTTACTCACAGTATCCTGTCTGGAAAGTGGAATAAAAGACACCAAAGAAAGCCACAAAATGTCCCACTGTTTCCCCAGGGCTTTTCTAATAAGCATTAAAGCAGCCATTAGCTTTAATGTCGGAAAGGACACATTAAGGCAAACATGAGCAGGGACCGTTATTGTTAAATACTGCTGCTGTTAATGAATTTGGATTTATTTACCAGTCGCAGTCGACAACATTTCTCGACCCTTGTTGCTGTAAACAATGTTCATGGATGTAAAAACAGAGTTTCGTTATTGTGTGCATATTTTGAGCTTTTTTTCTTGCTTAACGAACAGCAACTTTGACAAGTAATAACCAGCGCCGTGACATGATGTTTACTTCCACTGCAGTGCAAATTCAAATTGAGGCATATTTAGCTAATTATGATAACTAGCCGAGTCAGCAGCTGAAAGAAACAGCTGCTGTGGTTAATGCCTGTACAGAATTTGCAGAATAATTGGACCAATACATGCAACACAGTCCACTATACTGCCTTAGCCAATGTGGACTTTGATCAATCTGAGTTTTCAGCAACAGGTAAATACACTATATTACTAAATGTTTGTGGACATGGGTTGTTATTAGTGAATTCGGCTACGCCTATAGCTGACACAGGTGTTCAAATGCACACATACAGCTTGCACAATCTCTGTAGAGAAGCATTTTTAATAAATCGGAGCATAAGATCATCATGTCCAGCTAAGGGAGTATAAATTCCCCCAGCACAGAGCTGAGGAGCAGTGTTACTGGATTCTCCGGACTGATGGAGCTGCTTTAATACCCTTGATTTTGGAAGAAACACTGGATTAGTCAGTGTCAGCAAACTTACATACAGTGTTTAATGGGTGATTATAATCGTGTCACATTTTAAATGTTATTGTCATATTTGTTTCCAGGGAGATATGATGTTATATATGACTGCAGGGGCGACAAAGTGACAGCTAAAGTCCAGCACAGTTTGCTGATTTCCCTGCTGTAGCACACCCACTAAACTTGGCAATTACCTGATGTGTTGAATCAGGTGTCTGAGCCCAACAGGAATCAGTGTACAGGAATCTGGCTCCTAAGGACCATAGTTCCCCAACCCATGCATTAGAGGTGTGCACAAGGTGAGTTTAACTGCTGGGACTGTGAGATCAAGCCTGTGCAGAAATAATCATAACACTAATTCAATATTGTTGTAATAGTTAAGACGCATACTGGACAAAAGTACAATTAATCTAAGCTATGAGTGTTGACCTAGAAATGTTTAGTCAGGTAATTTTAACCCCGTAAAAAGTCTATGGACCTCCGGTGGTCTGAAAGTGTACAAGAGAATAGCTCCACCAATATGTACAGACATCCCTGTAGTTACTGAGTGTGTAATAAGCCTTGCTGGGTTAAGTGGTAAATGTTATAGATAATAGCTATATGTAATGTTGTACATTTATACATGCACCAATTCCCTGTACAAGTACTAGGCCAGTAGATAATTCTGTATTTATTAAATATTGCAATAACATTCTAAGATTCCTAATATTGCTAGTGATGATCTACACAGATTAAACCAAACATAGTGATTTCACTGTATGCAACAGTCCAAGTTTCACAATCCAATGCTTTTTTTTCTTGTTTATTTTTAAAAATGTTTCCTTATTATTTTTTTAACTACACACTCCTGTCCCGGGAGAAATTCCAAGCAGAGTGTCCAAATCTAGGCGACATCAGCTCGCTTAAATATTTATGAGGGAGTTTACGACTGTCACTGTTATATAAAGAAGCAGGCGGGCGAGTTGGAGAATGCTATTTGAGGTCAATTAAAGTTTCATCTTTGCCTTAGATTACAAGGACAGTACAAAGCCATTATTTACCGGGGACAATATTTCTCCCCACATAATTGTTTAGATGTTTGGCACACAGCCGGAGTGTATCTGTGGCTGTAATGCACTTTTCATATCTATTTAAAGCTGAGGTGGACAGACACTCGGCACATCGCTGCACGACTGTGGGAGCTTCCAGTGGGGTGTGTGAAATGTACGTGTAGGCTGTACTACGCTAACTCATAACAGTCGCGCATTGGCTGTAGAAACATGATTAGAGCTTACTAGTGTAAATCAGAAAAGGAGGGAATAAATGGACCTGCAAATCCTAATTTTGAGTAGAAAAAAAAATCTAATTGCCTTCAAACTCACCCTCTGTGGCTTATTGAACACTCTCAATTTTCATCAGTCATAATCACCATGAACTGACTGTGGGCTAAACACTACTAATGATGATAGTAATGAGTCTGCATGAAGCTATACTTTTAACTAGACCTGTATTTCCTGAATGAAACAGAGTGCTTGCAAGACAAAAATAAAATATAATAAAATATTCTGAGCCATGACTCACAGACATGAAATGTAATAAAAAATTAAAAAATAAAAATAATAGAGACTAGGAACATGGACTAGGATGGTGGCTAAATGACAAAAAGAAAAGGAGAGAAACAAGGACAAAGAAAGAAAGAAAGAAAGAGAGCGAGAGAGAGAGAGAGAGAGAGAGAGAGAGAGAGAGAAACGAAAGAAAGGGAAATGAAAACAGAAAGAAAGAAAGAAAGAAAGAAAGAAAGAAAGGTAAAAAAAGAAATAAAGAAACAAATAAAGAAAGAAAGAAAGAGAGAGAGAGAAAAAAGTAAGAAAGGGAAATGAAAACAGAAAGGGAAAGAAAGAAAGAAAGAAAGAAAGAAAGAAAGAAAGACAACGAGAAAGAAAGAAAGAAAGGGAAGGTGTGTCATCAACAGCAACAAAGCTTTCATTTGCACAACATCTCTTCTTAAAGCTAGAGAGGTCATTAGTATTTTGATAAAAGATAAAAGAAAGAAATAAAAAAAAGAAAGAAATAAAGAAAGAAAAAGAGAAAAGAAAAAAAAAGAAAGAAAGAAAGAAAGAGAGAAAGGGAAAGGGCTGAACATATTTCGGGCACAGTTAAAGTGTCAGTATGTATTTATTGTGACATAAATGTTAACATTAGGTAAAACAGGTTAAATAGAGGGTAATCGGCTTTCTAATATTGTGTAATTTTGACAGATGTATGCATTATTTTCACTCTTTTGTGTACTACTTTCACAACTAATGGATGGTCTTACAAATGTTAACTGAAATGCAAATAGACACTAAAAAAGAACCCATATCTACACCTTACACCATAATTGGGTTTCAATTTCAGCAGAGAAGGATCAACGCTTCTTCAGGGAAACTTGGCAAATTATCCTGGAGATCAGTCCACCTCGATTATGCAGGTAGGACAGGCATGAGAACACAAAGAATTCAAACATAATGAAAGTGCAGGACACCACAAAATCACCATTTCCTTACATCTTACCACTCTCTGATGTGACGACAGACAAAGACTGACAGATGAGGAATACCTAGCATGCCTAAATGGGATGAAACATCCGTTTTCTTGAAGCCTTGTGCTTTGCTGCATTTGAACAGGATCCTTCAGAGACACTTCAGCTTGAAAGTGTGTGTTTGGGTTTTACATTTTGGCTGTCATTCAGTCTCTTGTTCACGCTGTTCAAGTCTAGTGTCTTGTCTCTCTGAAGGGAAGGCTTACCAAAAATTTGGAGTAAGAGGGAATTCCTCCTTATTTTGTTAAACCTCCTGCGTAATTCAGGGGTTGAGATGTAAACGGTCATTCAGAGTAGGATTGGTGCAAACCAGAGGTCACAATAATAAAAAACTAAAACCACCAGTGAAGCTACATGTGCCAAATATTTGGAGAAATTGATAGATTTCCCCTTTGAGAGAGTAAAGGCATAATGAATGTGTACATATATATTAACTGATCGTGATGTTATTTAAGGGTAGGCTAATTAGCTGATTAAGTTATGAAGCCATTGCCATATCATTTGTAGTACTGAATTAGCAACTGAATTATTGATTATTGGCAAGGTTGTAATCAGATTACTTTAATCAACTTTATTGTTAGTATTGATTTTGTGGTTGGTAAGAAGATTTCCATTTTTTAACATAGTAACACTTTAGTACAATGGGCTATTTTAAGACATTGTTAATTGTAAGACCCCATATTAAGCCTTAGCAAGCCAATAGTTGGTCAATCATTAAAACATTATTAAGCCACTTATCAATAACATTTTTTGTGGATTATATATTATAATCATTTGCATTGCTTCTGGTTTAAATGAGCCTCACTTCACGTAGCGCCTCTCTCAGAAATATAAATAAATCAATAAATAAATAAGGGGTTATAATAGGATGTTGGACATGTCTCAGTGAAAGTGGCAAGAATGAGACTGGAGATGGAAGTGCTCCAACATTATATAATGCACAAATCCTGTGCTCTGGAAAATGCTTATTTCTGTTTAGTTACTACTCTATAACATAGTAGTAATCAGGTAATTGGCAGTTGCTGGTTTAACGAGTACAGGTTTGCTAAGAATGAATTTATAACTATAATAAAGGGCACTTAAATTGTTGAAAAAGATTATTATGTATATTAGAAAGAGTAAATGTGCTCTGGAAAAGCTTAATCCGGCTTAATTCTTGCTTAATAATGTTGGAATCACCAGTTAATTACCAACTAATGTTCCTAGGCTCAGTCACACTACACCAATAAAGACTTCTCCCCACTACACTTGTAAACATTTCAGATTACATCGAACCTGTACTTTTAAATAGCTTTAATTTCTTTAAACAAGTGCAGTACTGTACATTACGCATATGTATAGTGTATGTATAGTGTGTGTATAACGTGTGTATAGTGTATGCATAGTGTATGTATAGTGTGTGTATAATGTGTGTATAGGGTATGTATAGTGTGTGTATAATGTCTGTATAGTGTATGTATAGTGTGTGTATAATGTGTGTATAGTGTATGTATAGTGTGTGTATAATGTGTGTATAGTGTATGCATAGTGTGTGTATAATGTGTGTATAGTGTATGCATAGTGTGTGTATAATGTGTGTATAGTGTATGTATAGTGTGTGTATAATGTGTGTATAGTGTATGTATAGTGTGTGTATAATGTGTGTATAGTGTATGTATAGTGTGTGTATAATGTGTGTATAGTGTATGTATGGAAAAAGTTAACATGTAACTGTTTTTCACTCACCTTTGCACCTTTGTATTGTGTTGTGACAATAAGTGTGATTTGACTACTGCTTTGTAAGGTTTAATAAGGGCTTAAAAGTGACACCAGATCACCCCTCTTTAACACAGTATTACCTTTATAAGTGTCTATTTGTAGCCCATTTCTAACAGTTCAGTGATTCAGTGTTACATTCATCATTTTCCCAGAAGTTGCTTCCCAAGCCTTATAACAAACAGCATAATTACAAAACACGGGATGCAAATTCATGTGCTTACAAACAATGTAAGAATGTGAGGCAAATGACAAAATGTAATCGCTAATTATATATAATTATTACTGATAATGGTGCTACATGTGCATTGGTTAATCTTCAAACAGTGATGCACATGAATACTCTCCTCACTGATCTACTAATTTAGATTTTTTCTTCATACAATAAGATGATACATAAGATTTTGAGTGTAAATTTACAGAGATACATTTGATGACAAGCATTGTGAGCACTGTGACTAGCCTAGCATCTCCCTGTGTGAACTAAAGAAGCACACATCAGATACCAACCGTCTTGGCCGATCGAATGCATTTGGGGCCAGTAATCAAGTAAACAAAGTAAAGTAAGAAAGGCAACTGCTGTCACAGTTCAGTCATGTTAGTTAATTTATCTAATCATAATCATAAATCATAAAGGTAATCATAAAGGTTTATTTAACAGTACCTACACAAAGGTTAGCTGAATACCCCTGCTCTAAGAGTTAGGACTGACATCGATGATTGTACAAAATGTCTAGCATATTGAGCAACAGCCATAATACAGACCAAGAATAAAGACTCTCCTTCAAATTCTCAGCTAAATTACCCCTAATGGCATTTCTCTGTAAGGACACAGACAAGTTTAATGCCAGTCTTAATCTTCAACTAAACTATAGTCAGTTGGAACTTTCCACTGAAAAGCCCTTTCAGGCCGGGACAAGGGTTCATTTTCTCCCCAAGTTAGCAAGAGCGGCACCTCACATTGCGAGTGACTGATGTATTACTTGGAAATACAACCTGTAGGTTTGATTCATTCTCGCTGCGTGATCAGCAGCCAGGCTCAAGCGTCTCCATTTCAAAATGAAAGTAATGACAGGCCATCAAAATAAGTCGGAGAATGCAGACAGGCAGCTTACAGTTGGGTGACTGATCAAGGTAGAAATGACTTCAGTGTTTCTAACTCACAGAAGAAAAACAAAAAAGGGCTTCTCTATGTTCTTCTGGCTGAGATTGCTTTGAGGAGAAAATGCTGTTTGTGTAGATTGAGTGGGGATGAGTATTGGCACAACCTGAATGAGAGTGTGTGTTTAATCTAATGGTGCTCAAGTGGACCTGGCAGGAGTACGAACAGCTGCTTAGTATTTAGACTGCTCACTTTAAGTAGTGCTACTTTAAAGGGGAAATCAGCCAATGTTCAACAAATGTGTGCATAATTGCTATAAATTATAAGGAAGTAAACAAAATCATTCAGACTGGGTTTGGTGTGAAGTGCTCTGTTCTAGAGAAACTAACAGAGTCAGAATTGTTTACAGTGGTGATGAATGGAACCGGACATCTGAAGAGTTTAACACCTTTAAAAGCTCTTTCACAGAAAAAAAAGTTTTACACTAAATGGTTATAAATACATTGCCTAATGCCTGGCACTATTTTACTATACTTTTGAGAAGGTCTTAATGTAACTTAGCTAAACGTATTTTGGCGTAGAGGTACACTCAAAATTGCCCACCCCCCCTCCAAATTTGTCACAATTTTACCATAATCAACATCACAAATAACTTTTTGTCAGTCAAATTGGATTTGGCTGTTCAACAAGAAGATTCAGCTATTTATTCATAGCTTTTCCCAAGTGGGAACATATGTTTGACTATTTAAAAATCAGCGTTTGATGAAGGATGGCAGACTATTACAATTATGGTCGGACTGCCATTGTCTGATTTGTTAAATATTGAGACATACATTAGGCATACCTGAATGCAAAATAAGTTTTAAATGTATTTTAAATATATATTCCCCCCCCCCCCCATTTTTATTGCTTTTTCAACATGATCAGCTTTTTTATTTATCTTTAAACATAAAAACTTATAATAAACATAAAGTAACACTTTGTTACTAAAGTAACAAAAGAAATGAGTCAAGATTTAAATAACGGTAGGTCTGACAGACATTTAGGGCATCGACTGCTTCAAAATAATTCTATTCTACAAGCTTATAGGTCACTGTATTTTTCATTAAATATAAATAATCTTGGATGTGAAAGAATAAATAATCAAACTTAACACTTGTGATTTAGATTCTGAAATATGTAAGGTCAAAAAGCAAATGTATGTCTTTGGTCTGTTTGTCCTGCACAACAAATAGCTAATAGGTCTAAAATTAAAGATTGGCCTGGTCTATAGAAATCACAAGGCAGATGCGTGGTCATACTTCCTCATGTTATGATGGGCCCAGTGGAGATATACAGAACATACATTTTAAATTAGCCTGTAAATAAACCTACTACCTGCATTAAATCTGCCCAGATAATTGGAGAATGGCTGCCTAGAGCAGTTTGCTCATTTCAGAATCAGAATCAGAATCAGAATCAGAATCTCTTTATTTCACCAAGTATGTTACCCATACAAGGAATTTGTCTTGGTGAGAGCAACACGCATGACAAGTAACAAAGAAACACAGAACACAGTCTTTCGAGTGGTTTGCCGTCTTGGATGTTGTTGAATGATAAGCACATTCTTGCAAACAGAGTTTGCATTTAAGTTTGTAAGGATTCTCCTTCAGAAATGCCTCCATATTTTTCTGAAACATTGTTATGGCCTAACTTACCACCCCCTCCACCTCAGCTTCTCAGTTTCAGCTTGCCTCAACCACCAGTGCATGTTGTCATGTGGATTTTCCTTTTAGCAAGCCAGATAGTTCTACTAGAACAAATAATATATAGTTATAAATCCCATTATTTTAAATTCGTAATTAAAATGTAATCCTTACATTTTTTGTTAACTTTTGTTTTCCAAAAAATCTTAATTGCTAGGCTGAAGAATCTCAGCCGACTGATGGTCTCCAACTGATAAACCACTGATCATCCACCTTTAGGGGACGGCTCTATTTACTGGTAGTTTCAATACTTCCAATATTTTTAGTAGTGTACATTTCTGATCTAACAACAAGCTCATTACAATTATTTAATATTTACAATTATTTGATATTTACAGTATTTTGGTCAATCATAATTTAAAATGTATGCAGTTTGATGAATATATATTTAGATGAATATTTATTTACAACTAAAATTAAGTAAAATATTGAACAACACTATCTACCACATTTCCATGTTTCTTTTCTGCGGTCATTCCACCTTACCAACTGAACCGGCCTGTGACACAATAATGGCATTTTTTGAATAGAAAGGGCCGTTGGCCTTGGCACTGCACTGTGAAGGTCCTGAGGTCTCTTTATGATGCAACACACTGCCTGCTCTTTCTTAAAAGTGTCAGAATAAAAGTCCTTTGTTGGTGGTTGTCACCAACTGACAGTTTTAGACATAAATGACTGCAATGGATTTTTTCTCAATTTTACCATTTTTCAGAAATGGTATCTATCTGTATGTGTGTGTGTGTGTGTGTGTGTGTGTGTGTGTGACACATCATTGACCCAAATTGATCCCAGTAGATTTTGTACTTTTTTTGATTTTGCCAATATTCAGGTCATCCCTTTGAACAAGAACAAAACGTACTTACAAGGGAAAAAAAAAAAACAGATCAATGAGGTGCAGTTTTCTAATATATGGAGTAAAAAATAGTCAATGTGTTCACTTACAGCACAGAGTGGGTTCTTAAACACTGCTGTTGAGACACTGCTGTTGAAGAGAGAATCAATGCATGAATAAAAACTGAGACCTGTGTGTGTATGTGTGTGTGTGTGTGCGTGCATGAATTAACTGAATTGCTTTCTCAATGATAGGATTAATGTTATGCTGCACTGTACAGTACGCATTGCTCAGCTGCTTTTATATTAAATCATGCTCTAGATATTACGGTTCTGTGCTTGAATGATTCATTTTGACTCTGAAAAAAACACAACTATTTCATTTATAAAACTATCCACTGTACAAAAATGCCAGAATTGCAAAGACCTTACAGCTGTAGTGAGAAGCGATAAAGTGAAGAAGTACAACAAAGAGCACTTCTCATATCTTGCACTGTTTTAGTGCAGAGACTATTCACATTAATTCTTCACTCACTAAAGTCCCCATCTGAAACCTGACGTCCTCCATGTGTTCTCTGAGTTCTTAGCCGTTTCAAATCAGTTAAACCATTCAGCTGAAACCATTCAGTGATTCATATTAAATCTAGTCATTTGGACAGTTGGGACTACCGAAATAGAAAACCTAGATTTGACTGAATAAAAGTTGCCTTATAAAGGTAAGCAATTATACAATGCAGGGGGATTAAGGGTGTCCAATATTATCCACAAAGAGGCAATGCATATCTTGACTTACACATCCATACAAACATTGGTATAAATATCAGCTGCATTTCAAGGAGAAACTGAACTGTGGGTATTTGAGCTTATATTTCATCAGTAATACCAACAAACACAAAATAAAACCTCAGAGATGTTTGCCTTATTGTGTTGCATTGTATTATTGGATTTCACCCAATATAACTAACCAATTGTTTAATGGATGAGACCAGCTGATTAAAACAAGTGAAATCAGGTCTGCCCCAGCTTGTTTAGAATTAAAACTTGTAGCCAAGGGTGTTTTTAGGAGTAAGCCTCTTTTCAAAAGAACCCTAGTGGCCATTCCATCATTTCACTAGTAGAATATTTTTCCCCACTATGCATGGCCATGAGTTGGTATCTGTTGTCCAGCACATTGCTCGCCCTGAAATCAGTGGTAAGCTGAGCATTTCTCTTGTTAAATAATACAAATCCTTAAGAAACTACTGTAATGCATAGACAAAGTGTAGTCAAGGGTGCTGTTGCCCAAATACAAAGATGATAAATACATATTCAATAAATGTAATAAAGTTATTATTAATCAAACCAAAAAGTCATTCTGCATTCAAGAAATGTACTTTGTTTTGTGTGCTGTTGTTGCCAAGCAACTATGGACTTCTGGAGGACAAGAAAGTTCAGTTGCCCATCACTCTACATTAGAGCCATATCATTACGTTCTACATTTTGCTATAGTGTATGTATATATATATATGGTACCAAAATACCAAACTACTAAAAAAATATGTTGCTTACAAGGTGAATGTTTCTGCATAAAACATATTTATAATGTTGCAGCTGGCTTTTTAGTTATTTGGTACCTTAATGTAGAACTGTTGGGAGGTGGTCACAGCTGTACAAGTCAGATTTCAGCCTTTCAAAACTCAGAACTGAAACTTTTTATGACGTTTTACTTACATTGAACTAAATAATGATTAAATTCTGCAAGTTTCCTTAACTTTAATGCTACTAAAAATCAATAGAACATTTTTGAATGTTTTTAAATACAAATTTCAGCAACTTTAGATATCTACACAGGGTGCTATCAAAGTTAAATGGGTGCTGATAGATGTTTATTCAGGGTATAATTATTCAAAATGGCATCACTTCAGTCCAATCAGAACAAGGTTGGCACCATGTTTCCCATCTTTTAGGGTGTTAAATCAAACCTGTGATTGTTGAATTATGATTTAACTGTGAGTGTGTATAAATTAGGGTGCTGGATATGAAGGGGTTAAAACAAGCTTTTAAATAAAGTATAATACTGGTTTATTTTAGAATCATGTAGGGAAAAGGAGGGGGGGAGCATTTGCCAGATGAAGAAAGCCTTTATTACCCCAAGGAGGTGAGTGATGGTGTAACATAAAACTGAGTCCAAATGGAACAGATGGAGGCTTGGTGACTGTAAACCCCAAAATGTCCACGGAAGCTTTTTTATTGGTGACTTATGAAAGCGATCTGTCAAAACAAGCGCAACGTTAGTTAAATAATATGCTAATGAGCCTCAGCTGTCAGACTACAAATCACGTTTAAATTGTCAGTTGTTTCAGGGACTTGGTGCTTGTTTGTATGAAGGATAAAGAAAAAAACTGCTGAATCTGAGCTGCATATGGAAGGAGCTAGCTGTGTTAGCTTTGCTAAATCATTATTTCTGCACAAGAAGCGTAGCAGTAAAACACCCGCAGCTTTACTGTTGACTTCTAAAGAAGGTCATTTATGCCATATATGTGAAAACATTTGAGATTATGAGCACTGTTTTACCATGTCGGATATGCAGTGAGTGCATAAAGGGTTTCAATGTTCTAATACTAGGAAACCTCGGTGCTTGTTGTAGCTGGTTTATGCTGAAACTATATAGCTGTTAAATTGTCCACATATCAATGAGCACCTGATAAAGAAAATGATTGTTTTTGTTATTTTATGCTTCATATTCTTCAATTCTATATTTATAAATATAGAAGAAATATAGAAATAAAATATTTATCTTTTTTTTGGTCAAACCATGAAAAAAAAGTGTGTTCATTATGTAATTTATTATGCATCAACAATATGGTTAATTATTCAAATATTTAATACATTCTATGTATTGAATACTTATAATCTTATAATCTAAAACTATTTAGAGTTCATTTTTAATGAATGCTAGTATTTTATGTAGTGTTCAGTGTCTGTAAATACACTGAGGAAAAACCTCAACACTTAGGTTGGCACGTTGGTGATTAACCATTGTCTTTGTATCACAACCCCTTTACATGGCATGGATTTCTCATGATAATGACAAAGTATTGATTACAAAAAGACTAGGGATGCACTATTGCTATGGTAATGTAAACAGCCTCACACCATCCTCATTCAATCATACAATCACTGATAAAAGTTCACCAATTCTGCAGTTATGTCAGCTATTATCAACATCGGACTGGAGGAACTTAGCTGACCTTGTTTTCAAGTGATCTTCAATTCAATGTAAAGTAACAAAATAACACTAAACATTGCCCACAGTTGTCCATGTGCATGATGAGTGTAAATCGAACTAGATTTTATTTCTATCACATCTGTGGTATGTTTCTGATCTATTTGTGCTTGACACATCAGCTGTTGTGAATGTATATGCGGGATTTCTCATTGTTTGCAGTAACAGTGTGTTAAACCTACCCTGCCATTCGGAGGCTGTACTTAAGCCTGGCTAGCTCTCACTGTGAGTTGTTGATCTGCTTCAAAACGGTGCTCTATTTCAGCCACCAAGAGGAGATTCAAACCATACAGGAGTGAATTCTGTGACTCAGTAATTAAACAGACTTACCATGAAAAAGCTACTTTTCTACTTCAGCAGGGACCTAGAGAAATATCTGTCCCACTGCTGTGAAAATTGTCAGGTGAAGTTGCTATGGAAACACAAGAAGATGGTCAAAAGCGCAGTCTAGTGGAAACTGTTTAACTTAATAAAAAAAGTCCTTGCTGTGTTAGTTTGCACTGCGCTGCGCTCTGCTCTGCTTTTACTTTTACTGCATTATTTTGCAGAAGCAACACTTTTACTGCAGCAGTTCACTGAATGAACTCAATATTTTAACACCTAACATCTACCTACAGAAGGCCCTGCTAGCATCCCTAAGTGTAAATAAGGACAAAGCAGGCTCAGAGTGACAGTCAACTCAATTGGATTGTTAACAACAAAAAAAGTACAGTCAGTTCACGAAGGTACGAAAGGGCAAATCTACATGACATTTGAAGACGGAATTATTATAGATGTTTACATGCCAGGTGTCAGTGGTGTCACAGATTGGCATTCTGGTGGGCGCAGTGTGGTTCCTGTGCAGTAAACAGACTTCAAAGAGCTGCAACTGTGCTCACACACCAGTCAGGCTGAATAGGTGCTTCCACTGTCTGAATGCTTCACACGCATCAAACAGAGTGAACATACACCTCGGCCAGCATGCTGCGCGCAGCCGGACACTGCTGAGGAAATTACCGCTTTAAAAAGAACAACTTCATTCTGTAATGTCACCCCTCTCTCTCTCTCTCTCTCTCTCTCTCTCTCTCTCTCTCTCTCTCTCTCTCGCACTCTCTTTCTCTCTCTCTCTCTCTCTCTCTCTCTCTCTCTCTCTCTCTCTCTCTCTCTGCACTCTCTTTCTCTCTCTCTCTCTCTCTCTCTCTCTCTCGCACTCTCTTTCTCTATCTCGCTCTCTTTCTCTATCTCTCTCTCTCTCGCACTCTCTTTCTCTCTCTCTCTCTCTCTCTTTCTCTCTCTCTCACTCTCTTTCTCTATCTCTCTCTCTCTCTCTTTCTCTCTCTCTCTCACTCTCTTTCTCTATCTCGCTCTCTTTCTCTATCTTGCTCTCTCTCTCTCTCTCTCTCTCTCTCTCTCTCTCTCTCTCTCTCTCTCTCTCGCACTCTCTTTCTCTTTCTCTATCTCTCTCTCTCTCTCTCTCTCTCTCTCTCTCTCTCTCTCACCGTCCTTTCCCTCAGACACTGCTATTGATAGAACAATATGTGTTTTCTCTGTTGGTGGCCAGATGTAATTACCCCCTCCAGGCTCCACCCACAGATATATAATTTTGTAGCTACTAATGCTTGATTGGACAGGCTTTACAAAACACTGGTAAAAAAAAAACAAAAAAACAACAAAAAAAAAAACTTTAGCCCCAGTGGTTTGCAGGTATGGAGTAAGATGAAAGACAACCAATAAATGGCTCATAATACTATATTTCATTTGTGTGATCTGGAATTTTAGTATTATTTAATTTCACATGGTTTTATACAATGCAGTTAATAATGAATGATGAATTTTTTTTCATGTGGCAACAGGCTAGGCAACCACCATTCTGAAAATGAATTGTTATCTAGATTATTAAAGGTTTTAGCAAACCTCATTTCCAAAACATGGTTCTTTTAAGAACAACCCTTTTATTAGAGTGTAAGTGACCACAGGACCACAGGTCTGCTCATTGTATTGTATGGTATCTTGGGATAAGAACACATGATTTTCTCAGTATTTAACAGGAATCATCTGTCATAGCACAGTGTGTAGATGTTTGTTTTAAACATCTACAGCCGACCTGAGGTTATTCTATGTGTTTTGAAGCGAAATGTTAAGTATGTGAGAGTGACTGTAAAGGTGTGCTGCATCTGAACTGTAGAGACTGATGATCAGTAGTTATTTATTTATTTATTTATTTATGTATTCCTCAAACGTTCCCCTACTTTTGTTTTTTACTTTATGCAGTCACATTCGTCCACCAGTCTGTTCACTGCCAACTTCTAAATGCACCAGTGATTTCCTCTTCTTCAGCTTGTTCCTAATGAATGATCCTGTTTTTTATTCTGATTTTATAAACAAATGTTACAATGCCTTCCTGTTCTTTCATGCAAAATGACTGAGCCTCCATGATGGTTCATGCCAGTTCAATATCTTTTCAGGTTACACCACTTTGCAGCCACTATTCATTTAACTGTCTATATGACAAGTCAAGAAACAATATAAGTTTGGGTGATCTGCCACTATTAATATTACCACCATTAACTACCATTACTCTCATTACTCTTATCATCACTGCCATGACTATATTAAGTTAAACTACACCATGATTATTATATTATGATTAGGAATATGTTGCACACCTGAGCGGTACAACAATTTAGGTGATTTGGTGACTTTTATCAATCATTTATAAATAGTTCTGATCAGAGGAGCATAGATGGGTCCCCCTTGTGAGTATTGGCTCATCCCAAGGTTTCTTCATCCAGTTCTGAGGGAGTTTTTCCTTGCCACTGTCGCCTTTCGATTGCTCATCGGGGGTCTTAGGTTTTCATGTCTTCTTATATTGTTGTCATTTACATTACATTTTTAACATTTAACAAATGAGTTCAGAATTATTACTGTGGTGTTGCTATACTATTGAAAAGCAGTTAACCAATTACTAGGGGTGTAGCGATTCACATCATTTATAATTTGATTGGAAATGGTGGTGTGCCTTAAGTGCCTTATGTTAATGTATTGATGCTTTCATTTTCAGTTCATTACAACATTTAACATTTTAAATGTGCTGCATTTTGCAACACTTTTAACTGCAACAGCAACACTACAATAACTACATGTACATGAAACATTCATAGCATTTTCATAAACAATACAGTAACACCCCCTTTGTAATTGAGTGGCCAGTGAGTGAAAGTACAAAGTAGGTGTTTATAATAAAGTGGCCAGTGACTGACAAAGATAAAGATGACCAAAAACACCATTTGTTTTAGACACAGAGGGGATTTGACTTCCATCATTAACCCACCCACTGTTGTACTTCAGGCAACCCATAATCACTTGATAAACCCTTAATCACTTAAGATATACACTGTATCTATACATGCTAAAGTGCTGTTATAACATGAACATAATGCTACCCCTTTTTAACATTTAACATTTTATGTTTTATGTTGTTGTTATATTGTCTATATATTACCATATTTTTCATTGGCATAATAACACTTCAGCACTGGATATTTCTCAAGTGTCAGCACTGACTCTAATCTTCAAAAAAAAAAAGATTATATATTGCAGGGATGGACAAAGTCTTGCAGTTGGGGCCTTGAGAATGTGAAGTTGACATCTGAAGGTCAGCCACTTTTTTTATTTATTTTTTAAACAAATCTCTCGTGCAGTCAGCAAAAAACATAGAGAAATTCATTTTGCAGAGCCATGGGAGTGAATTTAATTAAAATACAATTGTCACCAATTATAATATTTTAGTTATATAGCTATCTGCAAAGCCTTGTATGAAATCTTTAATGACCTGCACCTGAAGAGCCTATGCTAAGCTTTGCTTCTGCTACAAATTTTGGGGGATGGAGCTTGGATTTTCGATCAGTTATTTTGAGGAAATGTGTGTGGGATTATGTACCAAAACAAGCATAATCAATTTTGACAATTATGATCTAATGTCTAACCTGTTTTTATCCTTGTTACTGTACCCTTCAGTAGCTGTTTTGAGCCTTGTTCTTAAAACAACATGGCTAGAAACACTTACTCAGTGTGAAAAGGTAAGGTTAAACTACTGTTAGCCAAAAAAGGTGACATCACAAAAACAGCTTCTTCTAAATGGGCTGTTCTTGCTGCTTGTTGTCCATATTTATGCAGTGGAGTGAATGACGTATTTTGATGCAGTGTTTACATACTACAGAAGTGAAGACAGTTCTGTTTATGGCCCTTTAATCCTCTTCCTCTGGCTTGTTGCAGCTATATTTAATGCTTATGATGTTTGTTTATTGATTTTTTTGTCTATGTGAAACATTTGAGAGTTGCATATGGAAGTGATGTTTAACACATTGACCTGGAGTATAACGCTAGACGTTGCATTTCTTTTTTTTCCCCAATATGATCCACCAGAGCCTCAAAGACAATTTCCTGGCTGCCCAGAGGCCATCTAAATTCAGCTCATATCCTCACTGCCCACCAGCCCTCCTGCCCCCATAAATACATGCACACCAATGGGAAATTTGCTATCCACACGCCTTTAATATTTAATCAAGACAACAGAGTCTCAAATGAAATTAGCGTGAATGCACGCTAGATTATATTGTCTGATCTGATGCCTCGTCCCATATTCGCTATCAATTACAACTTTGACTTTAAACTAACTCATTTGTGCAGGATTGGCAATTTGATTTGGGGGAAACTCTCGCTCACTTGATTTCCCTCTGCCATTAATTTAATCTGGATGGCCCCCATCAGCAGACAGAGTCGCCTATCTCCCACAGCTCATCCCAGCAGTGTGGATTAATGCCCGGTACGCAGGGCCATCGCTTTATTCTGGCGTTTCTCTTGCCTGCAGGTTGCCGTCCTCCACTGAATGATTCATTGGTTACCAGTGCTGAACAAATGAGGTAAAAGTTCAGAATTATTACTGTGGTGTCGCTATACTATTGAAATGCAGTTAACTAATTACTAGGGGTGTAGCAATTCACATCATTTATAATTTGATTGGAAATGGTGGTGTCTCAAAGTGCCTTATGTTAATGTATTAATGCTTCCATTTTCAGTTCAGTACTGCATTTAACATTTTAAATGTGCTGCATTTTGCAACACTTTACAATAACTACATGTACATGAAAGCATTCATAGCATTTTCATAAATTTTCATACAGTAACACCCCCTTTGTAATTGAGTGGCCAGTGAGCGGAAGTACAAAGTAGGTGTTTATAAGAACGTGGCCAGTAACTGACAGAGATAAAGATGACCAAAAACACCATTTGTTTTAGACACAGATGGAATTTGACTTCCATCATTAACCCACCCATACAGTGAACACACACACATGTACACTAGTGAGAAAACACACACAGTGGACAGTGCGCACACATGCTCAGAGCAGTGGGCAGCGCAAGGACACAACAGTGGCAGCTTAATCCAAATGCTCTAACCACTGAGCCACCACTGCCCACAAGGTAGGGGTTTCTAATAAAGTGCCCAGTGAGTGTAAGCACAAGATAGGGGTCAAATTAAATCCTCCACCCACCAATGTTTCCACATGTTCATCCAGTAAAGACTTCCCAGAAGAGTAGAGGCTGTTACTGCAGCAAGGGGCGGCTGTGTGTGTGTGTGAGGACACAGGGACTAGACATTTCTGTACTTAAGTTGCATTTATTGTAAAATAGATTAAACCCACATTTGGAGAAAATAGAAACAGCGGAGCTCACTTTGAACTTCGCTCTCTGAGCTCTACAGAGATGGCATACTTGGCCTTAAACCAGCATTCAGTCTGTCTCACACACATACACACATTTCAATGCAGATGCTGCTGTGGATTGTGACCTTGAGCCAGATTAAATCTTGAATTCCACACGCTCCCTCTACCAGCTAATCACGTACTGAGAAAGCCTTCCCCTCAAGGCCACACATCTGAGCACGATGCTGTTCATGTTAGTGCGCCTGCAAGACTAGCTCAGTCTGCTGAGGAGTAATGGGGGGGTTGGGTGGTAGTGGATTGGATTAGATTGGATTGGATTGGAATGGAATGTGGCCGGTGGACACAATGTTGTATGAGGCAGGATGCTGCGAGCGAGCTGATTAAGGATATTTAGTTGCCCGAGTCTATGTCTAAAAGTGATGAGCATGCAAAGTGAAAGATGTTTGCAAATTGTGTAAGTGCTGCGGCTAAAGCATGGAAAAAGCTGTGAAATGGCCTGAGAGTGTGGATTAATGTGTGTTTTGATTTATCAGAGGTAAGGACTAAAGTGAGATGATGGATGGAGCACACCACAATCACAACTGAATATTGTGAATGTAGCTTTAAAGGGCCAGTACCATAGAAAACTGCATTTCCCTCATTTTACTGAAGTTTAAAGAAGTTTAAGTTATGTGTAAAAACACTGTTAAAATTTCTAAATGTTCAGTGCACTTCCCCAGACCTTATATGGACACTAAACATTAAAAAGAGCCTACCATACCCCTAGCCCCTATGGGTTTAACCAAGGCTGATCTTTTGGACCAAACTCAAATACACTTCACTTCAAATCACTTCACATCATAAACCACATTTTGAGTCCAGAACTGACCCAAAGCTTGACCAAATTCTGACCAAATGAGCCAAACAATAATGATGACATAACTTTTTTTTCTGAGCCTTTTCCCCTAATCAATCACAAAACTGATCGCTGACTCAGAATTTCAGGGCAATATTAGTGATATAGCAAGTTACCATTTGAACAGATGCTTTTGGTAGTCATCATCAAGCGTCTGGCAGAATTCTGAAATTAGTACAGTGAAAAAACTGTTGATTTCCTGGCACTGACCAAACTTTTAAGCACAGCCAACATACTTCTAATAGAGTTGAGGTCGGGTCTTTGTAAAGGCCATGGTAAGCCTTTGTCCATTTCACAACCACATTTGATTGGATTGGTTGGAACACATAACTGTGTGCAGCAGATGGTTTGAGGTTATGCTGAAGAATTAGGAGGTACACACGTGGACAAAATTGTTGGTACCCATCGGTTAATGATAGAAAACGATGGTCACAGAAATAACTTGAACCTGACAAAAATAATAATAAATAAAAATTCTATGAAATAGAATGAATGAAAATCCGATATTGATTTTTAATCATGCTTCAACAGAATTATTAAAAAAAATAAACTCATGAAACAGGCCTGGACAGAAATTATGGTACCCTTGAAAATAATGTGACCAAAGGGACATGTTAAATCAATGTGTCCACTAATTAGCATCACAGATGTCTACAATCTTGTAATCAGTCAGTGGGCCTATATATAGGGCTACAGGTAGTCACTGTGCTGTTTGGTGACATGGTGTGTACCACACTCAACATGGACCAGAGGAAGCAAAGGAAATAGTTGTCTCTGGAGATTAGAAAGAAAATTATAGACAAGCATGTTAAAGGTAAAGGTTATAAGACCAGCTCCAAGCAGCGCGATGTTCCTGTGACTACAGTTGCACATATTATTCTGAAATGTAAGATCCATGGGACTGTAGCCAACCTCCCTGGACATGGCCGCAGGAGGAAAACTGATGACAAATCAAAGAGACAGATAATATGAATAGTAACAAAAGAGCCCCAAAAAATATCTAAAGAGATTAAAGGTGAACTACAAGCTCAAGAAACATCAGTGTCAGATCGCACCATCCATCGTTGTTTGAGTCAAAGTGGACTTCATTAGAGATGACCAAGGAGACACCATTGTTAAAAACAAATCATAAAAAACAGACTGGAATTTGCCAAACTACATGTTGACAAGCCCCAAATCTTCTGGGAGAATGTCCTATGGACAGATGAGACAAAAATGTAACTTTTTGCCAAGACACATCAGCTCTATGTTTACAGACAGAAATGAAGCATATCAAGAAAAGAACACTGTCCCTACTGTGAAACATGGAGGAGGCTCTGTTATGTTCTAGGGCTGCTTTGCTGCATCTGGCACAGGGTGTCTTGAATCATGGCAGGGTACAATGAAATCCCAAGATTATCAAGGGATTCTAGAGAGAAATGTGCTGCCAAGTGTCAGAAAGCCTGGTCTCAGTCACAGGTCTTGGGTCTTGCAACAGGATAACACCCAAGAATGGCTAAGAGGAAAACATTGGACTATTCTGAAGTGGCCTTCTATGAGCCCTGACCTAAATCCTATTGAGCATCTTTGGATGGAGCTGAAACATGCCGTCTGGAAAAGGCACCCTTCAAACCTAGGACAACTGGAGCAGTTTGCTCATGAGGAATGGGCAAATGGTCGTTTGATTGCAGTGATTGCCTCAAAAGTTAAAATATCAAGTTATGGGTACCATCATTTCTGTTCATCATTTCTCTGTTTCATGAGTATATTTTTTTTAATAATTCTGTTGAAGCATGGTTGAAAAGCAATGTCTGACTTTCATTGGTTAATTTTCATAGCATTTATATTTATTATTACTTTTGTCAGATTCAAGTTATTTCTGTGACCATTGTGGGTTTTTATTTCATTAACCAAGGGGTACCAACAATTTTGTCCATGTGTGTAGGCCTTCATGATTCAATCCACTTTGCACAATGTACCCATTCCACTGACAGCAAAACAGCCCCAGAGCATGATGCGGCTGATTGGGTTGACCTTGACCGTATAAACTAATTTCCTCTGAAATGAGGGTCTTTTGTGGTTTTGTGGTATTTGGGTCTTTGAGTCTTGTCCTTTAGACCTTGGAACTGTGGCTAAAGAATGTATGGCTTGAACTGACGATTTTTACATTTGCAGTTGTTTAGAAATGGCTTTAAGAGACATTCCTGACATTTCTAAACTTGCTCACCATCTTTTTCAGATCTGCATTTTGGATTTACAATCCATTGAGTGCTGTCAAACAAACCAGAGAAACTATCAGCTAGTCAACCATGATTACTAACAGGCAGTTCAATTGAAAAGCCTGATATTGCCATGAGTGTATGTAAATTTCCAACCACAACTGTGTGGATCACTTCATCTGGACTATTTAAGGACACCAGCTTTGGCTCTGTCTTTGCAAGGCATTGCCAAGTTTGTGGTGCTTATGTCCAAAATTGTGATTCTGAGCAGTTTTTCTCCTGGTGTTTCAAATGTCTGGGTTGTTCTCAGAACACTGACCCTGCTTGCCATTTTTTTCCTGTATGTTTTTGCTGATGAGCATCACCTTTTTCTGTCTTTTGCCTGCTGTTTCTCCCTGGACTGTGAACTCATCAATAAAACTCTGCTTTTACATCCAGCTTCCCTTGGTCTTGGCATTACAGAGCCGTTATGTTAGCCAGTGCTTTCTCTCTGTCTCTGTGCTCTTGCAATGTAAAACACTGCCATACAATTAAACACAACAGTAACAAGAAGCTGCTCAGCATCAAAGGTTTCTGGTAAATGCACTCTGTATTTCTCAGAAGTCATGCAGAGTTTTATCCTCTCGCACAGAGCTGATGGAAACTCAGCCTCATTTACATAATTTATTTACACCGTTTTAGTTATTTGCTTGGCGGCTGGATGGAAACCTGACTAATTGAAAGGATCTTTAGGGAACCAAAAGATCCCACTTGGCACCTTTATTTAAGAATGTGCTGCTTTAAAACCTTGCTTGCATTAGCATTAGCATTTAGCATGCATGTTGCAAATGAAGCTCTGTCTTAATTAGTTGATGAGCAGAACCCTCAGACAGGAAAGTGTTTCTATATTTCATTACACACGTCAGTGTAACTTGACCCCCCCCCCCCCCCCTCCACACCCTTATGGGTGCACATCATGTTGAATGCTGAGAGAGAAAGGAAAAGCAGACCAATTATGAGGGTTTAGCCCTGCCTCAGTGCCTGTAATAATGTGTGTCTTCTGCTAGGGGAAGTGTTTTATCTTAGTTAGCCACACTGCCAGCTTCGTAGCTACAAGGCTGCTGCTCTGAGACAGGCGGAATCAATGACTGCGGAAATCCTCGTCTGTTCAAACACAGCATGCCCAACGAGAGACGTCCATTCCAGCCTAAAACAAAAAAACGGACTTTGGTCATGCACTGGCTACTCTGGGTCAGCAAACTCTGTCATTTAGTGCTCACTAAAAGTATTAGGACAAATAAGTAAGGGCTGGGTTTCCTAAAATGGTTCTTTAATAGTTTTTTAATGGGCATTTTTCAATAGGTCCTTAATAAGCACCCTGAGGTCTACTACACAACATTTCTGTTTTTCTGAAATAAAAGTCATAATTCATTTTTAGTCAAACACTTTTCAAATTCACTGTATTCTCTAGTTAATGAAACCACTCTCTCTCTCTCTCTCTCTCTCTCTCTATATATATATATATATATATATATATGTGTGTGTGTGTACACACACGCACTGTCTAGTCCCTGTAGAGAAGAATTGGCAATAGAATAGGACTCTCTGTCTCACTAAGACATTAGCAGCAGGCCCTTTAAACCCTATAAATTGTTAAATGGGGCCTCCATTGATTGCATCAGTGACCCTGTTGCCAGTTCACCAGTTGTTCTCTCTTGAACCATTTTTGGTGGATATCACTTTAATGCATATCATAGGATACCCCTGGTCCAGGATACCAGGATACCCATAGTCAAATTGCATGTAAATCTTGAATTTATTGTAAATGAGATCACATCCTCTAGAGACACACTTCTACACATTTTTGCTAAAAAAAAGTAATTATATAAATTGTGTCTAAAATATGCCGAAAATGGTTGTGTTCTGTGTAGGATTTGTTTGCTTATATACATGAAGAACATTAACTAAATGTGTTATTTGACTAGAAGTGCCCAAACATAAAATCAGATGCATTTTGTTGGTGTTGTATATTAGCCATTTTTTTCTTTCTTTCTGGGTTCATAACAGTCCTCAACAACAACAGGCTCAAACATACACTATTGTGAGCTTTTGATGTGTAATATTGCCTTTTTAATGCATCTGTTCCATTAGGGACTGGGAGGTTTTGAGAGTTTGAGAATCTAATTCACAGTTTAGTAAACTGAAACAACTGTCCGTAAAAATAAAAAGCATTCATATTTACTTGGTAAATGACATATGAGAATAATACGGCTACTACAAGTCAGAATAGCTGAGGTTAGGGTCACAACCAGCCCCCCCCCCCTCCCCACCACACACACAAATAAAAACAGAATAACCACATTTGTGCTATGATAAGATGCAGTAATTAATGCCATCGATTTCACATCCGTACGGATCCTGACTCCAGGAAAATCTGATTACTTTTTATCACATTTTCAAACTTCGAGTTAGTTTTCAGAGGCCTGTAACTGGGTTACCGTTTGGGCTGGAGCGAGAACGAGCCGGCCTCAACCTCATGATTGATGAGAATGCAGCCGGCAGGCTATTAAAAAAGCAGTAGCTTTCATATCCTAGACAATAGCAATAAACATATTCTGAGCTGCATCCAAAACGACTCTTTTAGAGAAAAACGCTGTGGTGAAGCCGGCCTTCATACAGTGTTCAATATAGGCTGTGTACACAAAAACCTCCTTCACGCCAATGACAAATAGACACTGCGTGGAAGTAAATGAAGGTTCCTGTTTGCCTCCCTTATTGTTACAGATCTACGTTAATGACCACAACGTTAAGAAAACATTATGAAAAGTGTAATGGAACTTTAATTATTTAGCGATCAAATGTGATTCAAATTAAATCACTCTGTAATGATACAAGCTTGGAGGGGCGACATGGGAGGATTATTTAAAATCAATTACGGTCCTGCAATTATAGGAGCCTTTTGTTTGGCTAAAAGCATTTGATGGCTTTGAATTACATGTTCAGTGGTTAAAAACAAGAAATAAATGCTGTGAATGTGTTAGAAAATTCGGGCATTAGTGGGCATATCCAAAACAATGCAGTTACATGACACTTTCACTTACTCCATTCCTTTGTTTCCTTTAAGATCCTGGTTATAACTGTTTATGCTGCTCCTAATAAAATCTTTCCTCATCATGTTAGGGGGCTCAGGCTGGCGGTAAGTACAGCACAGTGTAAATGATGGTTGAAACACTGGAGATGTAAAACTAAGCCTCTACCCAGTGAAAAATTCACTGTTAAAAAAATGAGATCATTGATGAACTTTTGAAAGATTCTTGAAGTGTGAAACTGTGGCAGAACCTTCAAGGAGCCTTGATCATCATCGTCATCACCAACTCATCAACTCATCATCAACCTGTTTTACGTCAGTCAGAATTTGAAATGAAATACAAATCTGAATCTGAAATAAAATAGGTGCTAATTTTCCCTGTGCTGCTCCCACAGGAATGAATACACTGCTCTAATTAGCCTGATAGCCATTTTACCATTCAAGTATGCAAACAGAGAATAACCCTGACCAGTCCACTGTGTGGAATATATGGCCCAGGCAGGGCAGCGTGTGGGTGATTTTGAAATGCTGAGGGAAGCAGGATGCTTTGAGGGATAAAAAACTGTAATGACATTTTGTAAGCATGGACAGCATACTGTTAGCATACTCAGCTCATAAAGACTCAACCTTTCTATTACAGCTGCTGCACCTTACCTTCTTCACACTTTCATTCACTTGACCTTTGCTTAACCCTCCTAGGTCCCTAGTGGTAGTTTCACCTTGAAATGCCTCCGTTTACAGCCTGTTTAATTGGTTCTGACTCATAATTTCACTCGGATAAGAGAATAAACTGTGTGGAAATGATTTTGATGATTTTGAATCCAGATCATAATACTGTCTGTAGGGAAGAGATATTTTATCATGATCTGAATTTGATGAAATGTCATTTTTATCCTCAAAACACAAGCTTGCCAATAGAGAAAATATAATTGTGAGCAAATGTACTGGTCATATTCCATGTACTGTTGATGTCAGTTTTCGTAAGTACTTTCTGTTTTACAGAAACACACTTCTATACAGTTTAAAATACTAATGCTGTTTATTTACTAATTTAATCACATTGGGGGGGAAAACTAATATAAAATGCTAAATGTAGAAATAATTTGGTACTTTTTATATTATTTTTCTAATATGTTATAATATTTCAAGGAATCAATTTAAGATATGCAGACAATTTTTTAATATTATGTCATCATCACATATCATATTTAAGTTTAGGGGAGGAACTTATGAGGATGAACTTAATTTAAAACATCAACAACACATCATTTGAACACACCCAAGCATTCTCATTTCAGCCTACGGCAGTTACGTCCCTCACATTCCCATTCAAATGTAATGAAGCGAATGTGAAGGGCAACCAATCTGAATACAGCTCATTTACGTATGGAAGTCTGAAAGGTACAGCCAGTTTAATTCTACCCCATAAAAGGGCATTTAATGGACATGTAAATAAATAAACAAAAAAGGACAGTTTGTGGTACACAAAAAAAATTAATCTGGATGGAAAGAGAAAATAAAGGACAAATGTAGGATAAGTGGGATAATATTGTGCAGGTCCCCCTTGTTCCTCCTAAACAGCTCTGACCCATCGAGGATGATGTCCTGTGATATCTGGCACCAAGGCGTTGTTGTTCCTTGCGCTTTTGGTAGTTACAGACCACTGCATACCAAAAAAAACCCATTAAGGCCTACTTTTGGAGCTGTAATTACTCAACTATCTAGCCATCACAATTCATCTCTTGGCAAAATGACTCAGATTCTAACACTTTATCATTTTTCATGCTTCCAATAGTGAATAGACTGTTCACTTGCTGCTTAATATATGGATTCCATCTCCTGACAGGTGATGTTTTAACCACATAATCAATGTTATTTACTTCACCTGTCCGTGTTTCATATTATAGCTAATCTGTACTTTTTAACACAGTCATTTTGAAGAGTTTTAGAGTTAGTCCATTTCAACTGTAACAAGTGACAGCAATGTGACCATATTTGCACCTAGTGTGGTGACCAGCCGTCATCATGGTGTCACCGGATGTCTCAATTTAACATGGCTCAATTGTTATGGAATGAGCAGGATAAGTGTGGCAGTGCTGGGAGCAAACATTTCAGGTGGGCACTGAAGGCTTGGCACAAAAAGGTGGCATCTGCGACTACACCCTGGACTTGGCAAATGGAGTCATCTTCAGAGCATGGTGCCAGGCTCTGTCTCCAAGTGCTATTTTAATATGCAGCCTTTTGACAGAAGGTGCCCACATACCTTAGCAAATGTGGAGTTGTGCTGGCTTGAGTATTTTTATCACATCAACTAATCCACTAATGGTGCCATCTTCAGAGCAAAAGCAACACACGTTTCAAAATTCTTACATTAAACATGCTCAAATCATTTGTGGCCTTGAAAGAATGCACTTTCTTAACTTAAGAAAGAATGCTGTTTGAGTATATATATATATATATTTATTTATTTTTTTATAGTGCGCATTTACAACAACAGATGTTAGCCAAATTAATAAAACAATAGATGCATAAAATTGAGGGATTTGTAAAAGATTGAGCCGCTTGAGGGAATAATAGAAAAGACACTACAAAGAAAATGTGATATAAACCCTCAGACAGACTCAATAAGCCACGGAGAAATGTCTTTTTTTTTGAAGTAACAAATTCTGTCTACACTGACTCTCTATCTGATTGAATGGAAATGTATGACATTATTAAATAACCCTCATACGGTGCATACATGCTCGACTGTCAAGCATTAAATAAGGACTAAGATTGAATTTTACACACACAATGCATGGCTCTTTCACTGAGCAGAGGGTTTTTAGAGCTGTGTTCACACATTTTGGGGTGTCAGTGACTCATCTGAGTTGCAAAACACTTCATCGGAAAAGGCAAGGGTTTACACAAACCACATTATAGAGGAGAAAACTACACAACTGACTGACTTAATACATTTTCACTAAATTTATACATTTGCAAAAATGCCCTGACTTTGTACTAAAACAGGTCGAGTCTAAGAGAACAATACAATGGCCTTAACTTAATATATATATATAAATAATAATAAAGTTAACTCTTGAAAAAAAAAAAAAAATTTATTTTAGCATAGCTTAGCAGAGATTTTGCATAGATGAATTTGAGACATAGTAATATTGTCTTTGTCACTTTGTCAAACCTCGCTGTGTTTTCGCTGTTTTTCAGTTTTTGGCACAATTTAAATCTGCAATTTAAAAAATCTGCATTTATTCTTTACATTATATAAACTTTCATAATAAACTATTAGAAATATTTCAAAATTATTGGACTTAAATATTATTACACTTTACACAAAGTTAAGAAGGTTTTTCCTTCTCCTCTAAAGTTGCAACTTTGGCAATGCAACATTTGTGGGTATATTTATTTATTTATTTATTTATTTATTTATTTATTTATACACATTGGGCATATAATTATTACATATAGGTGCATGCATATTGTCACTGTCACACCAAATGAAATCGAAATAACACAGGAAAAGGGAAAAACCTTGCCTATTGGTCCATTTATCATGATATAAAATAAATACATTATCTCCTGAAACAATATAAAACAATATAATATAAAATCAACTGCAAGATTCAAATTCTGTCAAAAGTGAAAAAACAAAAAAGGTTTTTGCATGACAGCAAAGATATATGTAATGCATGAAGGACATGCCTGACCCGATGACCTAACACTGTAAAAATAAATATCTGTGTTTGTGTGTGTGTGAGATGTTCTGAGGTGCCTTCTTCTCTCCTAACTTTAACTTGTAGCCTGTTTAGTGGCCTGGCAACATGTCTTGTTGTGTCAGGTTTTTCTTCCTTCAGAGGCTTTTGCTGAAAATAAAGGTCAAGAAAAGCAGGCTTACGAAAAGATGTGGACAGTTTTTAGCCCTCGGCCTGGCTTTAATTCCAACCAAACACACAGTCGCAGTCAGAAAACACTTCAGATTTACTTAAGCAAGAGTGAGCACTGGGTCTGAGTAAGATTTACGTGATTTCCCCTGCCGACGACTGTGACTAACCCAAAGGCCCAAACTGCGCCGCTGGTCAGCATCCAGGCTACTCTGCCTCACACGGCACTGCGGATGAGTGTGTGTATGTGTGTGTGTGTGTGTGTGTGTAGGAGGGGCAGGGAATGTTTTTTTTATATATATAATACAGGCAAGGGCACCTTTAGCACAGAACTTCAATCACTAAAAATATATTCTGTAAAATGCCACAACCTCAATCCACTGATGCATTTTGATTCTGTATTTTGATTCTGATTTGTTTATTTAGGTTAAGACACTCACCTGGTGTAAATCAAAATGAAGTGACACAAGTCATTGTGAAATGATGGATGTATATATATATATATATATATATATATATATATATATATATATATATATATATATATGAACCAAACTAAATATGCTAATATACTATGTGGCATCTGATACCAAGACATTCCAGCAGATCCTTTAAGTCCTCTATGTTGTGAGGCGGAGCTCTTGGAGCAGCGCCTTCCACAGGTAAATAGTACATATATACACTCAGAGGAAAATTATACAAGACTTTTCAGACAAGGTCGCCTTTCTTCAGCCACTCCAACATCCCTGATGCTGGAGAGTTCATTGTACTCGCAAGCATCTTTCGAAGGGTGGTCAGAGGTCAGCATGGACACTCTGACTGATCTGCAGCTATGCAGCTCTAAACACAACAGGGGGCGCTGCACTGTGTGTTGTGAAACATTTCTCCAGTCACCATCAGTAAACATTTCACAGAAGCCCTTCTGTCAGTTCAGTCCAGACGGGATAGCCTTCGTTCCCCCACATATCAATGAGCCACGGGTGTCCAACACCTCTTCACTGGTCGGTGGTATGTCCTTCCTCGGACCACTGTTGTTAGGTACTTACCAATGCTGATCAGGAACACCCAAAAAGCGGTGTTGTTTGGGAGACACTCAGACTCTTCAAAGTATGTCAAAGAGGCTCAGATCTTCACTCTGTCCATATCTTCTACATCCAACACACTGACTGCAATAGCTGACTGTTCTGTTACCATCAAACCCATATCCCTCACCTTCACATATGTCACTCTTGTGACATAGCCAAAGTAATTGGATTATTTAAGTATATTTGACTTTTTAAAAAGTAGTAAATGAGAAATTCTGGACCATTTCCTTTTGTCCTTCTATCACGAAATGTTCTCACAGTGAGATCAGTAAATGTTTTTTTAGAAAGAATTAGAAACGCTGTGCAGCTGAATGGTTGTGCAGCTAGGTGGAAGTGCTTTCTATTTCTAAGGCTATTTTTCTACGTGGTTTCTATGGTCTTGCTAGCTGGTTGCTTTGGTATACAAGGTGGTTGCCATGATGCTGCTAAGTGGTTGCTAGATGGGCATCCTATAGTGTTGCAAGGTGATTGCCATGGTCTCTTAGATGCCAAAACATTTGCACCTCATTCATTTCCATGGGAAAAGATTCAGCAAAAATCTGTTGCTACATAGAAACCTTGTGTCTGATCAAATTACACTATCAGACCAAACAATCTGGAGCTGGAAATATGTCAATATCTCTAAAATGTCTGGAATAGTTACACACAACTTTGCAATGGTCAACGAAAGTAAATGTAGAGGTTTTTATGATAATGATCATACATTTATGTATAAGTTGTATTCTTTACTTTATGTAAGCCAATCCCAAAATCCACTGGAGATTAATGTTCACACAGTTTATCAGTGGCAGTCAGATCTTCTCCCAGCACTAAAAAGCTTTTGTTTATAGAAGGTACTGACGTTGGAATGGTCAGGGGACGGAGCGCTGAATCACAATATTGGATGGGAAAGGCAGAAGCAATTCTGAGATCCTCAACACAAAGAAACACAAGCACTCTTTTTTTTATCTTCACTTCAACAAGATCCAAAGGCAGTTAATTAGCAAACAGACTCAAACCTGAAGGCCTCTGTGGGTCAGCAGCTCTCTCTCTTTCTCTCTCTCTCGCTCTCTACCCTGATCTCCCAAAGAGTTTGTTAGCAGAGATGCTGTCATAACTTCAACCTCACTAATTTACATTCTCCAGCGCAATTAGGAAACACCAAGTGTGCAAACATTGCTACTGACTTCAAAGTGCCATTAATAATAATAAAAAAACCCACAGTGGTCCATACGAGGTGCAGAGGTGGAGAATTAGTATATTGACTATATAAGCAGCTACTTAAAGCAGGACTCTGAACTGGTTTAAGAAACTTAACTTTAACTCCTTTAGGAGGCCACCTTTGGCAGTCCAGAGTGTGTTTAATCAGTGCATTCCTGAGCAGCAGCCGTAGTCAATTTCATCTGGAGGATGTTTTGGAGGGGAGTGAGGGGTTGTTAAACATGTGTGAGAAATGGCAAGTGTAGCGCGAGAGCATAAAAGAGCATGAGAGTACCCTTTTTTTGTAAGTCTATTTATTTTTTTTGGTTGTTTTGTTTTGGATGAACATCACGTCTTGCTCAACATTGCGTTAGTTCACACAGCCAATCATTTCACGTTGGCAATCCAAGAATAAAGGTTTAGATACCCTGGTTGAGGTCATGGATGCTGATTTCTTATTGACATGAAAAAACACTCTTAAAAGTGCTATGAAAAAAGGGTGCGTGCGAGTGATGGGTTTCCGAAAGGCTGTCCCCAGACTCTGCACAGTTTAGTGTTTACTCTAAGACTCCTGACCCAGCACATGAGGAGATTGTTAATTAGTTAATGAGGTGAATCAGGTGTGCTAACACAAAAATGCAGAGTGTGGGGTCCCCAGCCACAGAGGAACCACTTTCGTTTCCCTAAAGAGCCTTGAAGTAGAACCATGTTTGTAAGTGAAGTGGAATCATGTTTGTAAATGTGAATGTGAAGATCATTAGGTTTACAAAAAAGCAACTTGATGACAATTAAATGCTCTGCCTAGCATGATCTGTTCAAACATTTATTTTAGGCACAAAGTAGACTAGAATTTACATTAATTGCTGTGATTAAAGGTTAGAGAAGCAGGCTTGAGACCCCCTGGAATGGCAGGAAGTGGGGGTAGGGTGGGAGTAAAGGAGCAGTGCTTTCTCCTCCCTGAACATTCATGGCTGAGGTGCCCTTGAGCAAGGCAATTGCTCCCTGGGCGCTGAAATGGCTGACTACGGTTCTGGGTGTGTGTGCTCACTGCTCCTATTATACAGTATATTATATATTATATATAATGTGCAGGTGTGTCCACTGTCATAGATGGGTTAAATGTGGAGGTTGAACTCCTATTGTACAGCTGTGCAGTTGCTATAGACAAGACAAGGCAAGACAAGACACCCAAATTCACCATTTGTGTTGGACACAGATGGAATTTGGCCTCCCGTCCATGCAGTAAATGCACACATACACCTTAGTGAGAAAATACACACGATACACATTGAGCGCACACATCCAGAGCCGTGGCTCAGTCATCGCTGCGGAGCCCAGGGAGCAGATAGGGTTTAGGGCTTTGCTGAATGGCCCAACAGTGGCAGCTTTCTGAGCCACCACTGCCTCCTATGAAGTGTGACATTAATTCTTAATCTTAATCATAATCTTTACATTCATACAGGGATCTCACTGCTTGACTGGTAGCATATATAGATGCAACTGTGACATATCTTCTTAAACAGCCACACAATTTAGCCTCACTAATTTCAATTAAGTGTGCAATGCATTTCTCCTGACTTCAAAATGGCTTAATTAAAAGGCTCACCTTTAAAACACTGGGTACACTGAGCATCATTATTCTGTTGGCCTTTAGGCAGCTGGAGTTTAGGTCTGAGGACTCATGCAATCAGGCCTTTGCCTCCAATAGCCACGTTAATACTTGTTTAGCACACGTTTTCCCTGTAATTAACAACGCCTCCTCCCACTCAATACCTTATTCAATTTGCAATGAAAGGCTGCTGTCTGTGTAGTTTTTAATTGTACCCATGGTGACGGCTCACCGTTGGTAATTACATTCTGCTGCGTTTAGAACAATGCTAGCAGTATCCCCAGGTGCGCCCAAACTTAGCACCGCAGGCTAATTCAGCGGGCCCCATAAACAAGATGAAACAGCCGAACAGCATCAACAGTGCGAGCGCATTTCTTCTGTTCAGCGGAGGCTCTGTTAATATGCTGCACAGTTATTTCCACTCTGAGTTTTTATAGCCCCCAGTAGAGGAGTGGGCAGACACGGCATGCCCAGCTATTGTAATACAACACAGTCAGATTATGAGCAGCGTCCTCAACACAGACACACAAGCAGTGTCAGAAAACCAATGAAGAGAGGGCCCTTTTAGCATTTTAGCATTAGCTTCTGTGGTGCTGCTCATCTTCTCCTTGCGCTGATGTTAGCCATGTCAGTGTCATAAATGGAAGGCTTACACTCCATGACTAACAAGCATTTGCAATTGAGATGTGTTGGATCTATGAATCATAAAGTCGTCAACTGCCAGTTTAATTTTCCGTCTGCAAGAAGACAAATTATAGGTGACTCTGTGTTCCTTCCTGCTGGAGGCTTGCCAAAGTGCATACTTAGTTGACAACCATAAATAGAAGCAGAGAGATTTTAAGTCACCGTTAATTGTATGGCTTCCACTTTCCACCCAGACAAGTGAACAGAGTAACGGTGATTTTTCACTGGGTGCATGACTCTGTTGTTTCCATAATGTTTTTCCTAGAATCATACCTCCAAGTAGCAAACAATTTAGGAACAGTCATTTCATAGAGTGCTCTTTCTAAATAGGCCAGGGAGGGGGGTGGGGGTGAGCAGAACAGCGGGCCTGACTTTATTTAATGAAGGAATACAATCACCACTGCCTTTACTAAACATTGTTTTTTAAGACAGTTCTATACAGGATAGAGCTATGACAACTATGTGAAATGTGATTCTTCAAAGGATATTTTACAATTGGTTCCACATAGCACAAAACAAAAGGGTACCACTGTTGATAGGAGTCAGTAAACTCAAACAGTTGTTTTTCATGAGTTTTCATAGTTCTACAGAACCACCATCTGTACTACATCTTTACTATGTTCTCTATTTACAGATTAATTATTAGTAGTATTTTATTAGTATATGTTTTACCTTATAATGCTATATAAAGCCACATTTAAACAAAATAAAATTGATTTTAATAATAGGAATTAACCTCCTTTTTATTTCATATTAGATCATTATAAAAAAATGAAAGGTTTGGACACATTTTCCAGCTGAACACAGAACAAGTACAAATGTTACAACTCATCTCAAAAGCCAGATTTACTGTAACAGACTAAGGGGCTGGTTCTGACAGCCACTAAACAGTCTGATATATCCATACAAACACAATCAAATCAATTAAAATCTGTGCTAGTTGAAGTAGACAGGCTTTCCAACCTAAACACGCAAAATGATCTGTGCCCAAAAAAATCTGATCAATGAAAAGAGGTTACTGTGTCAAACACTGACAAAGTTATTGTACACCACAAAGTGGAACAGCAAATATACCATCAAACTTAACTAGAGTTTATTTAAATCACACCTACAAGTACATTTCTGATCAACCTGTATATCAAATTGTTAACTTGGGGGGTCTTAGTCACTTAGTTAATAATGTTAAACTAACCCTGTGGTGTGGAGGCTGTACTTTAGCTGAAAAAAAAGCTACTGATGAAAGCTACTTGGGATTAATGTAATTCAGCTGTAATGTAATTCAGATTAATGTAATTCAATGGTTCTGCTCCTGGCACTGCTTTACTGCTCACATTACCTCTCACTTTGAAGCTGCAGTGATTTATTTCACACCAAAAAGAGAAGGCATAGAGACTAACACACTCCAGGCCCTGTGCTGAACCCACTGCTTATCTGGAAGTTACTCACTACTTTTGTTCTACTCAAGATACTTTTGCTTTTCCTGCTGTTGTAATTTCACTTCAGGAGCAACACTTTCACTGGAGGACAGGTAGGCTAGACTGAAATACTCACCTTTCAAAGATTAGTGATTCTCTACAACACAATTCCCACATTGGTTAGTAGACTGAAATCTTCTATAGAGGATGTATTATATTCTAGTGTAATCATGTCTTATCTTCTAAGCAGCCTTGTTAAAATGTTTTTAACACACAGTCAGTTAATTGCATGGCATCCACTTCCCACCCAGCCGGGCGCTGCTGATTTTTCACTGGATACTTGACTTTGTAGATGGCTTTGAAAAATGTCTTTAATATCTCCAACCAGCTCTTGGTTTGATACCTTTTTCCGAAGGAAATATGAAAAAAAACATTATTATGCGTATAAATAAATCTCATATCTAGGTCACCTCTGTGTTCTTTGTATGGAAATGAGGCGAAGTTGCTGCAATCGCAGCTAATTTGGCCCACACAAACCAATTAGGCTGGGATCCAGTAGTGATCTCTACATACAGCTCGACATCATACAGGAGCGCGTCTGGTGAGAATTGCAACACATAGCATTTAACAAAGCTCAGGATTAAACGCAGGATTTAGAGACTGGCTTTACCATTTTTTCCACTGGTAGATGAGTTTTTGATGCTAGTCTGCTAGTCTGGATGCAGGAGGCAAGAGGTTCTGTGCCAGTATATTAAACCCTGTTTTTAACTTCTGAGCCCGGTTCTAATGTGTGCAGTTCCGGCTGCATGATATATTATGAAATATGAAATAATTTAGGTGATAAAATGTGTGGCTTTTTTGCATTTTCATATGAAAGAACGCGTGGCAGTCACGACCAGTTTGTCTTTTTTTAACGTACCATCACCGCTGTCATTAAATCTAAAATCGTTTATCATAATAACGCGGGAGGAGTGCAAAGGAGGGGGAGGAAGAATGAAAAAAAAAAAAACTATATCTCAAAAGAGAATGCACAGGATGAGCATATTAGCAAAGATATTTTTCAACATTACGTGCCCCTTCTGCGGAGCCTTCAGATTTGTCAGCAGAAGAGCAGATATGGCTCTATCAATAATCCATGGCATTGTGTATTTCCCAACTGATACTATTATAAAGCTCTGGATGACAGGCTGCCTCAACTCCATCATCGCATCCGCTGGGAGCAGAATCTCATAAAGCGCTCTCAACATAGACATCTCATATAAAGGGTAATAACTCCAGCCAGTTAATACCACAGAATTATCCCAAAGTAGAGCAGTGAACTCGGGAGAAGCTCAGGCAAGGGGCTGAGAGTGAGGGAGCCACTGTAGGTTGCTAAAGTGCTAAAAAGAATCAGGACGATGACAGATAGTGGTGTGTGTGTGGGTAGAACCGAGACGCTCTGGGACGTTCCGCAGCACACTTGCAAGTTTGTTTTGCTCTGATTTGCTTAACAAACATGAGAACTGGGATAAATTTTGAATTAGCGCAGTGATTAGTTGCCATCTCTATGAAAAGATTCTTCAATGGTTCATTCTTCATTATTATGCAAATGTTTGAGAAGAGAGAAGAAGTGCAGATGTCACTGCAAAGAATACTAATTATAAGTATTAACAGCAAACACCATCAGTGTTGGCACACAACATCTGATACATTTGAAGTGAACAAGATTTAAAAGTCTAAGTGAAAATATAGTACCATTGGCATAGAAAAACAACCAGAAATCACTCTTTGGAAACAAGTAGCTCCTTTATTATTTAGCAAGAGTGAATGCCTCATTTGAGTTAATGCCTGAATCAAGAAGTAGTTGGTTCATTTAGCAATGACTCACTGACCTTAGCATCTACATATCATTTTCCATTAAATGGCAACTGACCAAAACATGTGCTTACATGACACAACAATAAACACACATCACACAATGTGCAATAGCACTTACTCGCTATCCAGATTTCCAGATGCTACAATATATTAGTTATAATCTGTGTAGTAAAATAAAACTCAGCATTGTGCAAACATCTTTGGCCATCTGCCGTAAAGCAGATTAAAAAATAGAGAAAGAAATAAACAATTTCTTGTGGGGGTTTGTGTAACAGTTCCCAGTTCTCTCTTGGAGGTAGGCCAGCATTCCCAGTTCCCATTCAACTCCTAGTTTATCTAATCAATCCTTCATTATAGTAAATCAGGTGAGTTGTTGGAAATTAACAAATTCATACATTGACTGGAGTTCACAGAGAAGTCAGCAACCAAACATGTGGTCTTATAATTGTGTTCTTCTAAATTTACGGGCTAATGTGTATGCATTTGAGAAATATAAGTATTGCAACACTAAAAGAGACGTTTCACATCAATGGCCCATAAAAAAAGTGTGTACTATATGTACATATTACACATGAAAAGATTTCAGTGCCGTAATTGGAAAGTGAATGATCAGCTAGGTCAGTCAGTCTTGATTAGCAGAGGACACACTTTAAAACAAAACATAAAACTAATAAGGCTACATAGTTCAGAATGGCACATTAAACCCATGTACACTGATCACTTACAGATGAAGTGACACAGAATGACATTGATTATCTGGTTACGATGGCCCTATACCTGTCGAGGGATGGGATTGATATATTTGGCAGTAAGTAAACACTTTGAATTTCTTGAAGTAGATGTGTTGGAAGAAGTAAAAATGGGCAAGATCATGAATTTTAGTAAAGGGCCAAATTGTGATGGCTAGATAACTGGGTCAGAACATCTCCAAAATGTTTTTCTTGTGGGGTGTTCCCAGTATGCATTGTTCAGGATCTACCGAAAGTTATATTAAAGTAAGGACAACCGATGAACCTGCGACAGGGTCATAGGTGCTCAAGGCTCATTGATGCAATCCATGGAGGCCCAATAGAATCAGACAGAATCTGCTTTTAATGTCTTGGTGCCAGATACCACAGGACACCTTCAGAGGTCTTGTGGAGTACATGCCATGATGGGTTAGAGCTGTTTTGGAGGCAGAACAGTGACCTAAGTTATGGCTGTATATAGTCAAGTCTTGTAATTTTCAGTCACGTTATTGTCATTCTGCTTGAGTACAAGTATACAGTGGAGTAAAATTACATTTTTACTGGACCGTGGTGCAACACGGAACAGAAACAGTACAAAACAGACTACATAAAGTGCAAACATAGAATCAAAACAGTATAATTATTATTATAAATACAACAGGAAAAATATATTCATCAAAACAAAACCTCCCTTTAACCAGGCAAAGAACAACTTAAACATACAAATGGTTCTTTGAGTGGTCATGGTTCCTTTAGAACAATTGGCTTTACCAAAGAACTAGGTAATAGCCCCTTTTATAAGAGTGTAGTGTAGTGTAGTGTTTTTATTGTGATTTTATGGCAGTGCTGTCTATCCCTGTGTAATTACTGTTAATCAGGCCAACACAAACCACACCACACCTTTATAACATTAACTTCCAGTTGTGACCGCACATTACACTGGTTAGGAAAAAGTGACCTTTCATTATTTTTGTATTCCCCTCCCCTGTTTGTCAGCGCTTAATTTGTGGCGCCAGGTGGCTGCAGTTAGCAGGCCGTAAGCAGCCGAGCCCAAATGACGGACCCACCCAGTAAAGATATTCAGTGTTTGCATTTCTGGGGACAATAAAGAAGACCATCTGCTCCTGTCATTTGTGCTTTATCGTTCTCCCTGTCTCTCCGGTGGAGACGCTGCTTGGAATTCCTGCTAGAGACCTGCCGGGATGATGTGATGTGATGGAAGATGGCGTGTGTGTGTGTTGGATGGTGGGGGGGGGGGGGGGAGTGGAAGGGTGTAAGGGCGAAGCTGGTCATTGGTAGTAGAGATGGACGACAGGGTCGAGGAGACTGCAGGCACGACTACAAAGACAAGGATTCTCTAGTGAGTGCCAAAGATGACGGAGAGAGAGATAGATAGAAAGAGAAAGAGAGAGAGGGAGAGAGAGAGAGAGAGAGAGAGAGAGAGAGAGAGAGAGAGAGAGAGACGGACAGACAGACAGGCAGAGAGTAAGAGGTGACAGAAATGGTGACAGAAAAGGGGAAGAGAAAAAGATAGAGGAGAGAGATAGATAGCAAGAGAGAGAGAGATAGGAAGATGATGAGAGAGAGTGGGTGAAGATGAATAGACATAGAAAAGGAGAAATGGAGGGAGAAATGGAGGCATGGGCACCTCCGGGGTTTTTGGGGCCCATGAAAAGATATCACATTGAACCCTGCCACCACAGGCTACACCAACCCTGGAAATATACCACGGTGCAGACTTACATGCAGCTACATTCTGCATGCTGTGGAATTCAGTATTTGGTGCAAGAGTGATACCCTCGATAAGAAATAATAATAATAATAAGAAGAAGAAGAAGAAGAAGAGAAGAAGAATAAAGCCTCTGCTGCAATGGCACCTGATATCATTGGTGCTATTCATATCTTCATGTAGTTGGGTGTAGGGCAGATTCCATGGTAGGGCTATAGGGATGAGGAGACAGAGCTGGTCCATTGGTAGGGGTATGGGGATAAGAAGACAGGGCTGGTCCTTTGCTATGAGTATGGTGAGAGGAACACAATCATAGGTAGTTGAGGGTTTGAGGAGACTAGTCCATTAGTTGGTGCACAGAGATAGGGATACAGGGCTGGTCCATTCATAAGGGAATAGAGAGATAGGGTTGGTTTCTTGGTGGGGGTATGGTGCTGGTGATGGAAAAAGGTTGGGTTATTGATAGGAGGACAAAGATGGGGAAACAGGGTCAGTTCATTGGTAGGGTTATGGCGGTGGGGAGACAGGGCTGGTTCGTTGTTAAGGGTGTGAGGATGGGGGACAGTGCTGGATTATCGGTATGAGGGTGGGGATGGGGAGACAGGGTTGGATCATTGGTAGATGGATGGGGATGGGGGGCCAGACCTGGTTTATTGTTAGGGGAATGGGGATGGGGACACAGGGCTGGTTCTTTGTTAGGGGTGTGGGGATGGGGATACAAGGTTGGTTCATTGTTAGGAGTATAGGGATTAGGAGACAGTGCTGGTTCATTAGTAGGTGGATGGGGAGATATAATTGGTTCATTGGTAGGGGGATGGGGATAGGAAGCAGGGCAGGCTAATTGGTATAGGAATGGCTAGACATGGCTGCTGAGCCTGAAGCTGCATCTGTTGGTCTATGCAGGGACAACTGATTTAGTACCAATCGCCTGCATTGATTAAATGATGATTAAAGAGAAGTGAATTATAATTGTGATTTTCAGTGAAGATATTCAGTAACTAATGTGTGTGTGTGTGGGGGGGGGGGGGGGGTATTGATACTCTTCAATGCTAGCAAATGCTGTTCAGACTTGGTTTGGGGGCAGGACTGAATCACTTCATGTCCATTTGTTTTATAAGCAATAAGCATGCTGTAAACATTATTTCTTTTTATTAATAATGGTAATAAAAATAATAATTATTATAAAGAATTATCTAAAAAAGATGCATGCCAAATATATACAGAGAAATGGAGTGGGAGAAATGGGGGTGGTGACAGAGAAAAAGGGAGGTGAGAGAAAGAGAGTGAAGGGAGAGAAAGATATGGATATATAAAGAAAATGAAAGAGGGAAATGGAGAGAAAATTAGAAAAAAGAAAGGGAGGTGGTGGACGGTAGGGGTATGGTAGATTAAGAATGGGAGTGAGAAAGAGAGAGAGAGAGTGAGAGTGAGAGAGAGAGAGAGAGAGAGAGAGAGAGAGAGAGAGAGAGAGAGAGGGTGGGAGGGAGAGAGATGTGGACTGTGCCAATGGGTGGAACCCATAGATTCTGGCTAAGGAGAAGTGGAGCATCCTGGGATTGAATCTGCCAAATCTTTTCCACATTGGGGGCTCATTCTGTGGCAGTGGGCTTTAAAAAGAAAAGCAGCCAGCAACACACACACACACACACACTCTGTTTGATGGGAAACACATGGGATTACATTCATTTATGCTGGAGCTGCAATTTTGACAAAGGAGGGGAAAGGGAGCTGTCAGACAATGGAGTGTGTCCTGTTTCCTTAAACACTTATTCACATAATTAACCTCATCAAATCATCAAAAACAGCAACCATGATATTTTATCACTGCTAAAATATTTTGTTTTAAAATTCTTATTTTATTAAAATATCCTGACAGTTTGTAGGTCAATTTACATAGACACTACATAGCCAAGAGTATGTGGACACTTCTATTTCAGCCACTGTTGTTCTTTTGTTTGTTTGCACGTTTTCCAATTTCCTCCCCAGTATAGTCATCTCCAGTTCCCACCACTAGCTAAGAATCCCCCTATCACAGGATGGCACCAGTGCTGTGAAGGGTGAAGGCCAGCATCCTAAATTACTACTGATTTAACATTACTGGACAGCTAAACATGCTTGGTGGAGAATGTTAACTGCTATTAATTGATACAACAGAATTGGTAAATGGGTCACGTGCTGATGTTGGATGATTTATTCTGCCACTTTAACCTATCCCAAAGGTATTGGCTGGAGTTCTGTCACTCCAGATAATGCATTTCCACAGCCCAGTACGGGGGAGGCTGGTTATACCTACCTAGCTCACACGTGGCATTGGACATGGTGTCCTTAGCCTTAACCTGCTGATGAGCATTCTGTTCTGTTGGTCAAGCTGTGCATCTTTAATGTAGCTGAACTCATTCATTAGAATGACTGTGTGGATACTTTAGAACATGTAGTTTATAGACCCTTTAAATTTCAAAATCCTTAAAAGCATTCGTTCACCAAATACCCTAATGTGGCTATGAAATGGATAAAGGTAAAGGATAAAGGTGCACGTATTCGTCACTGTACAGTGTGATGTGTCCTCCGCATTTAACCCATCTGGTAGTGAACACACACTCACACACACACACACACACACACACACGTGTTAGGGGCAGTGAGTACACACACACACACACCCAGAGCGGTGGGCAGCCAACTCCAGCGCCCGGGGAGCAGAGAGGGTAAAGGGCCTTGCTCAAGGGCCCAACAGTGGCAGCTTGCCAAGCCCGGGAATCGAACCCACAACCCTGTTATCGATATCCCGGCGCTCTAACCGCTGAGCCACCACTGCCCCATAATAAATGGATGCTAATAGGTATACTCTGAGCAAGAGGGGTTTTTCAAGGGTCCTTTACTAAAGGCAGTGGATCTAAACAGATCCATGACAACTCAAAGGAACAATCAGATTTCTTGTCTGGTTAAAGTGTTCTTTAGATACATGGAAAGCCTCTTATCCGTGGTTCTTCACAGAACCTTTTTTAGAATGGTTCAATATATAGCACCAAATAGGGTTCAACTACTTTGTAATATATACAACCCTTTTTGAATAGAGTTCTTGGGGTTCCTTGACTATATATCAGCCTTCTGGAGCTTCACAGAACCATTTTTAATGATTCTATGAAGAACCATCCAAGGTCATGGTTGTAAACAAAACCATTAACAGTGTTTATTAAAGAACTCTTGAAAAACCCTTTTTGACAAACAAACTGTTAACCAGGTGAAGAACTAATGTAAGCATTCAAATGGTTCTTAGAGTTGTAGAACCCCTTTCTTAGAGTGTACTAATTATGCTAATCGGTGACTATTTGCTTTCATGTGTGGTTAGCGATGTTAGCTTGTCTGACTGAGCTATTTAACGGCCGCACAGTAAAGCAGTGGAAGCATTATTACGGTTGTTGTGTTTTATATCTGTCACACTGAGAAGCTTTCTTAGGATGAAAATGCTTTTGTATTCTAAATCCATCCGTGATTAATATTTCAAAGCCTCATCAAATATTGCAGAGACTAATGCACAGCAATGCGCAGTGGAATGAGAGTCAGCGGTAACTAGTTTTCAAATAGAACTCCCATTTCATCCGGCCTCCTGAGTACCAGCCTGAGTCACGTGAGGGAGAGCAATATGACAACTGCCAAAGAGCGGCAAGCAATATTTCAATTAATCTTTCGCGTCGAATTAAGTTTCTCTTTAGCTTGGCTTGTTGTTGTCAGGGAGGTTAAACTCTTGAGAAATTACACAAATTGCTCTTTTAATGCAGAATAAAACAAACCAAGAACTTAAGAAAAAAATCTCTTGGGGTCTAATTATGCAAAACTATAGACATCAGACGGCGCTGTATTTGTTAATGAGCACTTCAGAGAACAAAGGGAATTTAAGTGCATTTTAATAAGCAAGGAGACAACCAGAAAGGCAAAATGCCATCTAAAGAAATTATGTATTAGGTACGGCTACATGTGTGTGTGTGTGTGTGTTAACACAGCTACGTGTTTTCACATTCATGGAATCCTAATGGCTATTAAATTCCCCCAATTTATCACATTTGTTCTTTAGTACAAAGAGAAAAGGAAACATTTTCACTATTAATGCTGTGCTGTGTTTATGAAATTCAGTTAGAGCAACATGAGCGTCTGTTCAAATTCACCATGACAAGCTTCAAGATTCACCTTTTGGTGGATAATATCGATGACAAAAAAACACTAACATGAGACTGTGAGATACCCTACCTTACACAACAGTCATTAACCATTAATGGGGAATGTAAACAAAGTAATTTAGAGTGGGTTTAATGATTAATTCAATGCTTCTAAAAGCTCCATCACAGAACGTTATGGTAACACTTTACTTGGATGTTCCATTGTAGATGCCTCATAGAAGCTCACTTGGCATTGAACTAACATTCAACTGATTGTCTATTAAATACTGAACTGAACTCTAAGATGAAGGTAAATAATTGTCTATGCACCCAAAAAAAAACCCAAATTAGGATAGGTTAGGATTTAGGATTGATTCAAGGGTAAGGTTAGGAATTTTTTGAAAGCTAAGGTTGTGTTTAGGGTTAAGGTTAGGTGCAGGGTCACATTCAATAGACAGTTATTTACTTTCAACTTAGAGTTCAGTTGCATTTAACACACATTCAGTTGAATATTTTTTGCATGTCATGTCAGCATCCATGAGGCATCTACAATGGACCATACAAGTGAAGTGAAACCAATTTTTGCTTAAAACTTTAATAATGAGATATGTAAATGCAGTTGATATAGTGAAAATATAGTATGTGTGTGAAATCCACATTGAACTGGTAGCACTGAACATGCATTATTAGTACTAGTGGGGCTACGTATGGTCATAGCCACCAAGGAGGCCAGTGTTTAGTTACATTAATGTAGTGTGTATAGTGGATGTTGTAGTGAGCTTAATGGGGAGTAGGTCTGGGAGTTTTCTTGTAATTTTACACTGGCGCTACGAGGCTGTGTTGCTAACTATATGCTTAAATCAACTTGCCAAAAACTTGCCAAAAACTGTATGAGGTTTAGTAATCTCTGATAGACTTTGTAGTTTCTGACACTGAAGCACATCCTGTTATCTACACAGACTAAAGTATAGAAGCATAGCTAAAACACAGCAGATAACAGTGCCTTATAAAGTTTCACATGCTTTCACATGGTTTGAGGCATGTGTGTGATGGTGAAGGCATGCAGTTAGCATCATGTAAGGGTGTCTGCTAAATGCCGTAAATGTAAATGTAAATGTAAATGTGTCCATCACTTGTTAGCTGCATTAGCCTCATAACCTGCAAAACCTAGCAAATATGTAAACATGTCTGATCAAGAAGAAAGGGTGTTTTAGTGCCTAAATAGTGCTTTAAAGAGTTATAAGGAGGTGTAGCGGACATCCATAAGATTTTTTTTAGCCTAATGGAAAATGTAACAGCAGCTCTGGGGAGGTTTCAAAGACTTCAGACTCTAAAGCCACCGATGCTGGAGCCGAATTGCAGGTTAAACGCCTCCCCAGACGCCACGAAGCTCGAAGCTGATCTCTCAGAGCTGGACTTGCTGGTTAACAAGTGTTGTGTGTAGAAAATGGTGTTCCACTTCACTGCTAGGGGTTGGTGGGCCAATTAGCATTGACAAAGACTCCCATGTGGATGGGCTTTGTGTACTTGCCTGGATCACACAGACACTGTTATGTTCTCTGAGAGCCAGCACAGCTCACGTCACACATTTCTTCAGTTTTACTGTTCCACATTCTCACTGAAAATTGAGCTGAATCCAAAGAACCCGGGCAGCGTCTGCAAGCAGCACGTTTGTTAAATAATACTGAAAAGTGTCTGAGGCTAAAAGCTACAAAAAGCTAAAAGAATGCACAAAAAGGCACGATTAGGGGATGTATATATAGAAGACGAGGAAGATGATGTGCACCATTTTCCTTTTTTGTGTTCATTTTCTTAACAATAGAAAAGTGCTTTCATTCTTGCATGCAGAAAGAGGTAGTCAGAGAGAAAAAGCAAGACCTCAAAGCTAATAAAATCCTTTATTTTCTTCTTTAATATAAAGAAAAGTGGTGCTTTCTTTAAAGGTTACAGGCATGACAGCGACTGGTCAAGGCTTTTGTCGAACAAATGAGACCGGTGAACTCTTCCTGAGTCAAGTGTGTCTCTGTGTACAATAAAATCTGTTGAAGCATGTTTGGCCTCAGATAATATGGGATTTCATTTTTCTCTTACAAGGCTTTAACTTGCAAACAGCAACATGAAAACAGCTCTGCAGTCTCTGGTGTGAGATTTAATCAATATGTTTGTATTTTTCTTTCTTTCTTTTTTTTTTGTTTGCTGCATCTCTGAGCATGCCCGGGCTGTCCACAGTCGGTTCAGTCATTTCAAAATGCCTGGCAGTCAATGTGTGGTTAGATTTTAATGCTTTTCCTTCCATAACACATGTTCATCTATCTGATCGACCAGTTTCATCATCATTAGCTGCCTTGAGTTATTGCTGTCGTTCCCACATGCAAAGAAAACATATCCATCACAAGTGTCAAATATTTGCATATGTTTATAAAGAACATAATATTAAAAGAAATATTGCACATAAATATTGCAGAAAATTTTAATAATGGACACTGTGTGTTGTAAGTACAGAAGAGACTAATAAAAAAAATGTTTGCCCCCAAAGACAGTCATCCAGTTAATCACACTTAGATTAATTAAGAAAATAAATCTAACTTGTCTCCACAAACAGCACAATGTATTCTAGAATTATTGACATATATCCATCTGTAGAGGGTTACCAAATCATTTCTGGACTAACTAGGACTCAGGTCTTAGTAAAATACAGCAAGAACCATTAAATCCAAAAAAGAGATAGTTTGGAATATTTAAATTGGAAAATGTGTATGTGATGTAATGTACAGTAAATGTAACTATATTGCATGTAGCCCATGTATATAAAGCCATCACATATTGACATGCAATGTGATATTATAAAATAATATTTTGCATATTGTTTCTGTCATGCTAAAAAAAAAAATCCAAAATGGCAACTTTGCATGAAAAGGACTTCCAGTGGAAGTCAGTGTGAAAAGATTTTGGAGCATTTTATTGGTCCATTTATCATGGCATTCTGACACAGTGTAAAGAACAACCAGTTTCCACTGCCAGATCTACATTATATCAAAAAGTGCAGAACAGCAGAAATGGATACTAGATTTTTGCATGACAGTGATGATATAAGTTGTAATACAAGTACATATTTGCACATTTTTATATGTCTATGTGTTGTACTGTGCCAGTGCTATTCCAGAGTTGTATTTAGAATCATATTATCTATTATTTATATTCTGTGATGACGGATCATTTTCATGCTTATATTATTTTTTTTGTACACACAGCTTAAACTTCACAAGTCATAATAAAATGAACATACAAACGCTACACTGGTATGCATTGAAAGTTTAGAGTCTACACTTTCCAGTCAGAAATAATTTGTTTTAAATTACAGCACGATTTGTTAAGGGCGTGACTTTTAAGGGTTAATCATGGTTAGTTTGTAGCGGGATGGACAATTATATTTCTGAAGAAAAAAAAGGAATAAAAGGAGAGTAAAAGCATTTCATCTTATTTTATTCAGATTCTCTCCAGCACCCTTTGATTTACATATTTCAAAAGGAAGGTAACCCCAAGGGCTCTGATGAACTGTCATCTCCTCCCCAGAGGCAATGGAGTCTTCTGAACTCCACTAATGATGTGCGCTGTCTTCTCAACAGATCAACCCTGCCATGCCCCATCACTTAGCTTAACAAAGTACAGAAGAGCACCTGTGTGCTCAGAAACTTTACGGTGATTGAGAGTTCCTTCTATACACTGTTGAATGAGTCCTTCCTGACAGTGCTATTCTAAACCCATCCAAATGCATTGCCTGATATTTTCATGAGTACAGCCTAAATGCATGGCTGCTGAGGTCTGTAATCATGATTTTTTATCTTGATTTTCAATACGAATTCTAGAACAACCTACTGAATTCATTCAGGAAATGCATGTTGCGTTTCACTTTAAACCTTAAAAAGGTTCTTCATCTGGTTTATAAACGAAACTATATATTGCAATGTATTTTAGGCAACCAGGTGCATTGCATGTTGTGTTGTTCATGATTGCATACTTATTTTCAACAGCAGCATAAAGAATTACAACTCTGTCTCAGGTAACATAACCTCAGGTAATAAAATACAACACTCCATGTTAGTAGATAGATAAACTACACAAATCAGGTTGTAAAATTAATGTATTATTTCTTTACAGTTAATTAATATGGTATGTCAGACTCATGGCTGCATGTGCCATCTACCTCCTCTTGTTATGAAAAGCCTTGTTTGACCTAGACCTCATTCACACACTTATGTTCAGGCTTTGCAACAATCGCACATGCAGATCTTACAGCACTCTAGTGGACAAAGCATTTATTTACTGTTAAAGTCCCATTATAAGGGATGCGTTGTCCTCAACATGAAGGGTCAACGGCACCTCAGTTCATATAAACAATGTATGGCCTTACGAACTGGCACACTGACATGGCCTTATATATTGGCACATACATTATAAAATGATTGTGCCTATATATATATATATATATATATATATATATATATATATATATATATATATATATAAAACATACAAGTATCAATTATCAATTGATACTTCAATTATACAATTATACAAGTATCAATTATAGCACATAATAATAATACTTGCTGATTTTTCGCATTTTAAAATAGTTTAAAACTAGAATGAAATTGGTTGTGTATAAAAAAAACTAACTTCCAAGTTAAGAAGGTCTCATATTTGAAAATTACCAATTTCAAATAAGTATAAATAAGTATATTCCAATGTTTGACAAATATATATTAAATATAAGAGAATTCTGTATTTTCTAATATATGTCAGATATTTGATCACCGTGATTCAGCGCTGAATCCTCACCCAGCAGAGTAGATTGTTTCTGTGGGGAATCATTTACAAAATACACTACCCACAGCCAACTAAGCCCTCAGCTGTTCCATTCTGCTGGCTTGTTATCTAGAACTTCACTGTGTGGAACCAGGCACACATTTTCATGTCAGTGTGATGAGAATAGTAAATCACTCAAATTAAAACCCAGACAACAGCGATCCTGTGGTCATAAACTGATCAATGATGGATGAGGTAGAGGGGGCTACAATCTGTATCTGCACACCTATATATTAAAGCTTTAGATATTAAAGCTATAAGTTAGTTTTGTATGATAACATGGCCAATGAGAGTAGAGGCAGAGTAGGTGGATGTAATGAGCAGATAACTCAGTGTACTTTAGCAAATGCTATTTAAATATTCACAGTCCTGTTCAACACAGGTGAAGATGAAAAGAGAAAAATAGGCCTCTCTCTATGCCGTGGCTGCAGACAGTCATTAAATCCAGAGGATGATGGCATGTAGCTTCTCGCGTTACTGCAAACAGCCTCGGCACTTCTCTTCAAACATCTCAAGGCTTCTCTTCCTGTAATTTTCAGCTTAGATTGATTTTAGCACTCCTGGAAGCCAATTTGGACTGTTTGCATGTTCTTAGTCTACTGATTTGATCCACCAGGGAGAACTGTTGGTTCGGAAGCTGGTAGGGAAGAGGATAAGGATTAGATTCCGTATTAAAAAGAATGACAAATAGATATGAAATACCAGCTACCTGCGGCTGCATGGAGAAAAGAAAAGCCCTGTCTCTTTGTCCCTTTTATATTATTTAATTAATGCTTTGATGGAGCACCTGGGAAACGTCCATAATGACACACACACACACACACACACACACACAAACAAACCCATAAACCTTGGAAGAGGCTTGTAAATATAGCATTACACAACACAGACCTTCATGAACTAGTCGATGGTACTCTGTGTTAATATTTTAAAAGAAAATATTCAGCTGAACTTGTGTTCTTGCCTTACTAGCAATGATGGATGGGTATTAGAGGATACTGCTTTAGAACTCTGTGGTGTTTTAACATACGAACGTAATTTAAAATGGAATAACAGTCTATTGAAGCAAAAGTTTGAGCCCAGAATCTTAGTGTTGAAGTATATCAGGAATTTCACTTACTGTGTACACTTATGTAGACAGAAACATGTAGAATATGGGCTCCCTCACCTCCAATGCTTTCTCTGATTAGTCATTTAAAACCCCCCTTCTAGATAGGACTCTACCTACGCTGGGAGGGTAAAAGCTAGCGCATGCTAGCTTGTTAGGGTTGAATATTAATAACACTCTAAATGTAGGTATTGTGATATAAACTGAGGGGTGAGTTACAGTCTCTCATTAGGGTTGAATATTAATAACACTTTAAATGTAGGCATTGTGATATAAACTGAGGTGTGAGCTACAGTCTCTCATTAGGGTTGAATATTAATATCACTCTAAATGTAGGTATTGTGATATAAACTGAGGTGTGAGTTACAGTCTCTTATTAGGGTTGAATATTAATAACACTCTAAATGTAGGCATTGTGATATAAACTGAGGTGTGAGTTACAGTCTCTCATTAGGGTTGAATATTAATATCACTCTAAATGTAGGTATTGTGATATAAACTGAGGTGTGAGTTACATTCTCTCATTATGGTTGAATATTAATAACACTCTAAATGTAGGTATTGTGATATAAACTGAGGTGTGTTACAGTCTCTCATTAGGGTTGAATATTAATGACACTCTAAATGTAGGTATTGTGATATAAACTGAGATGTGAGTTACAGTCTCTCATTAGGGTTGAATATTAATAACACTCTAAATGTAGGTATTGTGATATAAACTGAGGTGTGTGTTACAGTCTCTCATTAGGGTTGAATATTAATAACACTCTAAATGTAGGTATTGTGATATAAACTAAGGTGTGTGTTACAGTCTCTCATTATTGTTGAATATTAATAACACTCTAAATGTAGGTATTGTGATATAAACTGACATGTGAGTTACAGTCTCTCATTAGGGTTGAATATTAATAACACTCTAAATGTAGGTATTGTGATATAAACTGAGGTGTGAGTTACAGTCTCTCATTAGGGTTGAATATTAATAACACTCTAAATGTAGGTATTGTGATATAAACTGAGGTGTGAGTTACAGTCTCTCATTAGGGTTGAATATGAATAACACTCTACATGTAGGTATTGTAATATAAATGCAACGTCACATGATGCTGTGAAGAAATACTAGCAGAGTTGTTCGATGGATGCACATGCACATCATCTGAAAGATAATAATACAGGTTCAAGTTGGGTTTTAAAATGGTCCTGAGACCAACAGTGTGTGTAAATGTGTATGTAACATGGTCGAGAATGTGTGTGGAGGCTCAGGTGAAGCAGTGACAAGCGAGGAGTGAGAGAAAGCTGAAGAAACTGCAGCATGGTGCCGAGGACCTGGAGATTTCTCTAAAACATGCTTTCCCCTGTTCACTGCTCAGGCAGATAAAAGAGGAAAAGAGAAAAGGAAAAGAAGAAAAAAGGAAGACTCCCTGCTTTCCCTGAACTTCTCTGAAGTGAAGTCAGAAGGAAAAGTGACGTGGAGGGAAAGAACGGTGGAAGAAAAGAGGGAAGTTAAGATGGAGACGTTGAGAGAAGGAGCGACACAAAGAGTGTGTGGCTGGTAGCATTCTCTCAGTAGGGAGAGAAACACACATGCCACCGTACCAGCTTTGTGTTAAAAAAAAGGGCTCCATAACTTTTGTGATCTAAAAAGAGAGAGCTGCAAACAGAGAACACAAAAGAATATTAAAAATGCCAGAGCAAAACAACTCTCTCTCTCTCTCTCTCTCTCTCTCTCTCTCTTTCCATCAGGGGAGAGCTGCATGGAGGAGAGAAGTGGAGAAGTAAAACATCTGAAGATGGTGTCAGAGTTGCTGACAGAATGCACGCAGACAGCCACACTTATTCCTCAGAGAGAATGGGGATGAACTTTTCTTTTGTTGCTTCATGCTGTCAGGCCAGTGTATACAGGAATGGTGATTACAAGCATGAAGCAAAAAAGGCATTTACAATGATTCTCCTGGAGTTATGCAAAACTCTGACCTCAGGAAACAAATTGCTGGTTCATTAGAATCAGTTTGATTAGTTCAGGTATGAGGTTTCATGAGCGTTTTGTGTTTGATTGAAAATTACACAAATACATTTATAGCTATGAGTATTCTTATATGTGGCCAGCTGTAATTATACTATACATCTACAGATCCCGTAAGTTGTAAGTGAGGTTTCCATGGATTAAACTTATTGTTCCAGAGCCTCCCATAGGTCCAAAAACGTGTCCAGTGAGTGGAAGAACAAGGCAGGTGTATCTAATAATACTGGCAATTGAGTGGAAGCAAAGTGTATGGGTTTCTAATAAAGTGGCCAGTGATTGGAAGCACAAGGTAGGTGTTTCTTATAAAGTGGCCTTTAAGTGGATGTGCAAGATAGGGGGGTTTAATAAAGTGGCCAATGAGTGGGGGCAAAACACAGGAGTTTCTAATAAAGTGTCCAGTCAGTGGAAGCACACAGGAAGGGTTTCTAATAAAGTGCCCAGTGAGTGGAAGTACAAGGTAGGGGTTTCTGATAAAGTGGCCAGTGAGGGAGGGCACTGTCGGACCCCTCATGCTTCATGACGTGATGTCTTTTAGATGTATGTGTTGATATTCAGTCTTGTGATCGCTCCCAAGTGTTCACTGCATTACACAGAGAGAAAGCTCTAAAACATCAAGCAGCCGCACAGAGCCGAGATGAGAGTAAAAAAAAAAAAAACAACTGAATCCCATCAAACCAGATTGTCAAAGCAGATGGGAAGCTCCGTAGAAGTGGGCCAGGATGTGTGGTGGGGACTTTGATTAGACAAACCCGTCAAATTTCACAAAGAGAAAACGGATCTACTAAGAAGCAGTCACCCCGCTGTTCTCTGTACCTGCAGACGATTAAAATCCTCCCTTAAAACGGTTCATAAAGAAATCGATTAACCCTCGGTGGAATGCACCACGATTAAAGTGTGATCAAAGTTTCATTCGCAGGATTGAAATCCAAATCACAAGGCTTGTCTGTCTTACACTTCAATAGTGGCTGATAATGCTCTGCACTTTATGTGACAGTGTCCAAACATATGTGTTCATTTTATTTTTGTATAATAAAATAAACTAGAAGAGTGCATTTTCTGAAAGAAACACAGAATGGTTGCACAGCTAAAGTGGTTCCCACTGGTTGTTATGGTGTCCCAGGTGATTGCTATGGTATTCCAAGTGGTTGTTATGGTGTTGCAAGGTGGTTGCTATTGTGTTGCTAGGTGGTTGCTATGCGATCCTAGGTGGTTGCTAGGGTGTTGCTAAGTGCTTGTTATGCTATACAGGTATTATTGTGTTGCAAGGTGATTAATTTAATACTTCAGGTGGTTTCCTTGATGTGGCCTAGGCATTGCTAGGGTGTTGCTAGGTGGTATCCCAGAGAGTTGCTATGGTGTCTCAGGTCATTACTCGGATATTGCCAAGTGCTTGCTGTGATTGTAAAACTTTTGCACCTCATTCATTCCTACTGAAAAAAAATATATGAAAACCAGGCGTCCAATCAAAAAGCTGTTTACAATCTAGATTTGGAATGGTGTCAATAGCTCGGAAGAGATATGTGGCAAAATCCTGCGGAAAATAAAAATAAAAAGAAGCATAAATCTACAGCATAAAGAAAAAGGTTGGAAAACAAATTGGGACTGTTTGTTTTATAAACCCTGTAAGTAAACATTAGAGAGGGAACTAATATGTAAGTAAAATGTAGAAACTGGAGACTTTAATTAATATGAAGAAGTAAGAATTAAAAAATACAGTGTGTGCTGCTTTTCTGAGCTTACGACCAAGATCTGAGTTTGTTTGTGGATGTGATGTCAGCATTAAAATGTAGGCCACCGCTGGCTGGATTGTTTACGATGTGTGAAGGCAGTGAGGTGTGAGCAGGTCTGTTACAAAAAAACAAACACAACTGCTGTATAATTGGCCACTGTTTTAAAAACAAACACTGGTAGTGTGCAGAATTCTGCTTTTCAGCTGGTATTGTTAATAGGTGATGAGAAAACATATGCAGTAGGCACTCAGCAGGGGTTCTAAACAGGACCAAGATGGTTCTATGATTCGTACCGCTTGGAACACATGCACATTAGAAACATGTGCATTTTGGGGAGCTGGGGCAGTGCACTATAGACCCCCTGTGGTGTGGCCTAATCTTCTCTAATCTTAATTTGAAACCAGTACTTCTGTACTTTTACTTGAGTTAAAAGCTTAAGTTGATACTTCAACTTCTATAGAAGTCTTTTAAAACCCTAGTGTCTACACTTATACCTGAGTAATCAATGTGAAAACTTTTGACACCTTTGTCCACCAGTACGAGTAGACTCACCTACCTGTGTAACATAATTCCAACGTAAGTTGCTCTGGATAAGAGTGTCAGTGAAATGCTGTAAGTATAAGTGAAGCTTTATTACACCTTTAATATCAAAGACATCGCTCAAAGAACCTGTTGCAACCATATAGAATCATCCTGTCAACCAACAGGCACACCATAGCAACCACCTTAAATAACAATGCAACATCAACCATCGAAAAGGAAATTCTTCCTAGTAACCCCCTTAGCAACTGCCTAAAAATTCCATAATAACCAGTTCAGCTTAAGCTGTGCAATCACTCTGCATTTTAATTAGGAAATGCACCTTTCTAGTTATTGATATTGTTGCTTAAAATTGATAGTTTATAGATGTTGATAGTTTAGCTGCAAATTAAGTGCTTTTCAGGTTGTAAAACGCATGTGCTCAGATTCATATTTCAAGAAGATCAAGGTTTGATCGTGGAGATACACCAAAGATGAAACTGTAGCTGTAATTTGCGTATGTGTATTCCACAAAGATCTGATGAATCAGTTCCATCTTCTTTAGTGAAGAAGCCATTTTTTCTTAGGGTATAACCTGCACCAAAAGCTCAGTGCCACCACATAGCTGCACTGGCCAAGGTTCATGACATGGATCAATGGGATTTGACATGGCTCAAGAAATCAAACGCTATCTTGAATATGTAGAACGTGCAGAGAATTATTCCAGCTCTCAGCTTTCCGGAACGACTGAGTCTGTAGCTTGAGAAAGCTCTCCGATTTCTGCAGGGCCTGTTTTAATGCATGAAGCGTGGTTTCATTAGCACTTGCAGATGCACCAAAGAGTTGTCCGACAACCAAGCACAGCCTTGCTATTATTACATTGCCCCCGGCTACACCTGCTCTTTGCTTATTAGAATTCAGCCGCTGATTTGTTAAGGGCATGCATTTCTGTAGATGTATGTAAAGGTATGTGAATCTTATGCCAATACATTTTCATGCTAAAGTTATACTATAGATTTATTAATCTCAAACGCACTGTTTATGTGCTTGCCCTGTGAATTGAGGAGAGCACCATGTGTTTGACCAAAAGATTTGACTGTAAATACTGAAACCTGCAGCACCTTTCGAATCTCTTACACCAAAACAAGCACAGCTTTGCTGTTTTATGCCTGTATGTGTGCCTGAAGCTCTCCTCAAACTTCATTAGAATGCTGCAGGCAAAATGACTTCAGTGGCTGTGGACCTAATTCAGAATTTCCTTTGCCCTTTCATTCACATGTCTAGGATGTGATGTCTGTCTCTTTGGAAGAGTGACCGCTGTCTCTTGCATCAGCCAATATATTCTTTAATCTAAGACAGCACAGAGCTTATTAAGAAGTAAGAGCGGCACTTTTGACCTTGCAAAACTGTTAAAAATATTGATGCTTATATTTATATTAATGTATTTAACAGCATATCCCCACTCATAGTGAATTGAGTAGATTCTTTATACCCTTAGCCTGTGCAAATAGACTCAAGACAAAGATACCTTTGAGCTAAAAACTGCCAGACACTAGAATCACTAGTGATGAAACAGAGTAACAAAGACACCACATGAGTGAGATTAAAACATTTTAATAAATGCAAGAATGGCATTCATTTAAATGCTTGTCAAAGAGATGACTCTTCAGCCAGCATTTGAAGACAGTGACGGACTTGGCTTTACTGAATGCCTGGGGACGTTGGTTCCACCACCTCGGTGCCAAGACACAAGAGAGGTTGGACTGTAACACACACCTCAGTTTATATCACAATACCTACATTTAGAGTGTTATTAATATTCAACCCCAATGAGAGACTGTAGCTCACACCTCAGTTTATATCACAATACCTACATTTAGAGTGTTATTAATATTCAACCCTAATGAGAGACTGTAACTCACACCTCAGTTTATTATATCACAATACCTACACCACACAGTCATTTAATGTAAAATTACAGGGTGGAATATTCATAACAAGCATAACCAGTTTGGCATCACCAAGAGTTTCCACTCTCTCTTCAGTACCAACCTCTGCAAAAAGCACAATATGTAGGCATGAAGCATGTTTACATTGCTAAGCTGTGCACTGTTGTTTGCCAGTGTGCACAAGCTTGTAGTGTAATATGGATGTTCTGTTGGGAACAGTCAGTCGAATAGGTAAAGAAACTGTCCTATTCAACAGTACTGTGAAGAGAAATAGCAGACAGCTCTGTAGGGATTAGATTGATAGAAAATCTGATATAAATCCAGACAAGACATTCACCCTGCCGTGTTTGTCTTAGTGTCTGTGTTTACACTCCGCCGAGTGTATTATGAACATGCTATTTTTAAACTCTCCCGCTGCCAACTTGATCATTTTTAATCTTGAACTTCACAAGTGTGTCATTAGTGCTCTCTGCACTTTAAAGAAGTGTTACAGCATGAAATAACAGATGAAACTGGAAGCCGAACTGCATCAATACATGTATTAATACCAAAATCTAAAAAAATGTGTAACTTTCATTTACAAATGTATCATTCCCCACAATTATAACTTTACAAATTTGGAAGGCCCTATATTTTTCATGTTTTTTTTATTTTAGTTTACATACCAAAACAGTCATTCAGTTTCAAATGATAATTTTCTAACTTTCTTTAATCAAACAAGCTTTATTTTCAAAATTCATTACATTTAAGACTGATTTATGGTTCTTCTCAAGGTTTCTTTCTCTCGATTTGAGGAAGGTTTACCTTGCCACTATTGCCCTTGGCTTGCTCAAAGGAGGTTTGGACACTGATCTCTGTAAAACTGCTTTGTAATAACATTTGTTGTGAAAAGTGCTATATAAATAAAACATTACATAGAATTTTTATTTCTGTAAACAATCTTGGTTCTGATTTGCTGCCCTGTATTGTGCTTCATTCAAAAAACAGCACTGGCTAAAATACTACTCATAACTTAAATCTGAATAAGCAGTCTAAATTGTTTTAGGCTGAACATGATGGATATGACATTTGTAATAGAAAAGCATTGGTTTTAGTGACAATATGAATACAATTGAATAATTTGAATAAAATAAGATACTTTTATTACATATATTATTTACAACAATATACTGTGTGAAACAGTTTAATTTCATAAAAGCAATTTTTCCATGTTATTGGAAAAAGAAATAAATAACACTTTATTTTTGTTATAGCAGTTGTCTGTCTGAGTCTAATTTAACACCATGCTGGTTATTCTTGACTATCAAGGTGGAAACCTCCACAAGATGAAGGTAAAAACTCCTCTAAAGCTATGTTCATTGCTTTCCACCAGTTTGATTGTCCTGGCCAATCTCAGAGGCAGCATTTGATATTGGTTTGAGTCATTTCCTGAGCTAGATTGGCTTCCCCAATACTTTTTGAACCTCTGAACTGAAAGCCTGTTAATGGTTAATCACAGCTCTGCAGAGGAAGTGCGATGTGCAGCAATTTGAAAAGTTTTCGACTCCTCAGACTCACAGTAACACAGGAATTTGACAGATGACATCATTTTTCAATATACAGAATAAATGTGTCACCAAACAGCTACATTTAGAGTATTATTAATATTCAACCCTAATGAGAGACTGTAACACACACCTCAGTGTATATCACAATACCTACATTTAGAGTATTATTAATATTCAACCCTAATGAGAGACTGTAACACATACCTCAGTTTATATCACAATACCTACATTTAGAGTGTTATTAATATTCAACCCTAATGAGAGACTGTAACACACACCTCAGTTTATATCACAATACCTACATTTAGAGTGTTATTAATATTCAACCCTAATGAGAGACTGTAACACACACCTCAGTTTATATCACAATACCTACATTTAGAGTGTTATTAATATTCAACCCTAATGAGAGACTGTAACTCACACCTCAGTTTATATCACAATACCTACATTTAGAGTGATATTAATATTCAACCCTAATGAGAGACTGTAACACACACATCAGTTTATATCACAATACCTACATTTAGAGTAATATTAATATTCAACCCTAATGAGAGACTGTAACACACACCTCAGTTTATATCACAATACCTACATTTATAGTGTTATTAATATTCAACCCTAATGAGAGACTGTAACACACACCTCAGTTTATATCACAATACCTACATTTAGAGTGTTATTAATATTCAACCCTAATGAGAGACTGTAACACACACCTCAGTTTATATCACAATACCTACATTTAGAGTAATATTAATATTCAACCCTAATGAGAGACTGTAACACACACATCAGTTTATATCACAATACCTACATTTAGAGTAATATTAATATTCAACCCTAATGAGAGACTGTAACACACACCTCAGTTTATATCACAATACCTACATTTAGAGTGTTATTAATATTCAACCCTAATGAGAGACTGTAACACACACCTCAGTTTATATCACAATACCTACATTTAGAGTAATATTAATATTCAACCCTAATGAGAGACTGTAACACACACCTCAGTTTATATCACAATACCTACATTTAGAGTGTTATTAATATTCAACCCTAATGAGAGACTGTAACTCACACCTCAGTTTATATCACAATACCTACATTTAGAGTGTTATTAATATTCAACCCTAATGAGAGACTGTAACTCACACCTCAGTTAATATCATAATACCTACATTTAGAGTGTTATTAATATTCAACCCTAATGAGAGACTGTAACTCACACCTCAGTTAATATCACAATTTTCTATGTCTTTTCCATCCCACCTAGTCTTAATTAGGTACAGCAACACAGCTACATAAATGCTAGTCTGTGATGTCAGATGTACACATCTGCCTTGTCAGAGTTATGTTGAGCCTGTAACTATGAGGTACACATGTATAAATGCAAATATGTAAAATGTGCAGAAAATGCATTTGTTTCATTTATCTACACTTAGAACATTAACCACACAGGTCAAAATAGAGTGTCCACACTTTTGCACATGTGAATCTATGGCCTTTCTTTGCTTCTTTTGTAAATAACCCATCTTCTAAAGTGGCACTAAACCTATCAGCATGACAACGCTACGGGCAACAAAAGGAAATGTTTATTAGATTATGGTTTGTATTAGACTTTGTAATTAGTTGCTTCTGAGAAAATGTATTTCTGACCACTTTAAACTCTTTAGCTGTCTGGCCCTCTTTTTTTGTGGCTGAGGATTTTTGTTCAAGCCTGGATGAATCAGATTTACAGCTGGATTTCTCACCAGGGGATATTGAGAACATGAGAACTAGCGGGTTAATGACTAACTGCAACTGACAGCAGCCATAGAGTCCTGAAAACCCACTGATAATACAATTCACATGCTATTAACCCTGTCATATCTAACGTATCACCAGCAATCCACTCACAGTCTTTTGTCTTTGTTCCGTTAAAATAGGCCTGTCGTGACTACATAATGGTCTAACTCTTTAAAACTTTTTTTGATCCAACAGTTGTAATAGTTCACAAACCTATTGTCTTAATAAATCCTTTTATTTCCATTTTTGCTGTTTTTCCCTTTTTGACATAATTGTGTCAAAATCGTTTTTTCTGTAAAATTACCATTCTGGAGATAGAAGCAGTCGACAGCAGCAATATGTGAGATGCAGCAATATGTGAGATGTTATGTTGCCTGTTTTATTATATTAATGAACTTTTATAAACTTATTTAAACTTGAATAAATTCTATGTATAGTTTCATATAATTTCTGAAAATAAGGAACAAAAGGTAATATTTGTAAAACATTATTTGCTAGAACTTGCAAGTTATGTTTATGTATTTTATGAACACTAGAATTATTTGAGTAAAATAAAGGATGTACTGCAATATTTTCTGAGTAAGCATCCCACACATTTAGAATGCAATTCACATTGCTATGTGTGGTTGGTGTGGCGCAACAGATAACACCACTACCTGCCAGTGACTTACCATACCATGTGGGAGACTGGGGTTCGATTCCCAGACTGTGCTGTGCTACACCAATAAAAGTCCTTGGGCAAGACCCCTAACTCTCCTGATTGGCCCACATAACCCTGTAATGTTGCTCAGGATAAGAGTATCAGCTAAATACCATAAATGTCAATATGGATGTGACTATCATTGACGTTTTAGTGGTGGACCTTCATGGCCCAATGTTTTCTGAGTTCAAAAGAGCTGAAACCTTGAAACAATGTTATCATTGGTAAACTGTCAGATCAGGATTTATTTCTCCATGCTATCTAGTTACCTGCAGGCAAGGTCTTTTACATTGTTTATTTTTTTATTTGTATTTTATATAGCGTTTTTTAGAATGTATGTTGTCACAAAGCAGCTTTACAGAGATCCCTTGTCAGGCATCTATTGAGCTAGCTAGTGGTGACAATGGCTAAGAAAACTCTCTCAGATCAAGAGGAAGAAACCTTGAGACTCCTATAGGACAGTCCTTCAGTACTCGGACTAAAGGCCTTTCATGTCTGATTAACTACCATTGTAATCTGGAAGTGATAATAATAAACCAACCACATTCTGATTTCCAGTGTGTAGGTCCAGTTTGGCTCCAAAAAATGACATTCTGGAGATTCTAGATATGTAACTGACTGTGAATGTGTGTAGTAGTCTGTGCAGAGTTCAGTCAGTTGTTAGAAATGAAATATTTGGACTAAAGAATTGTGACACCTGCTTATTTATTGTTCTTTCTAAAATCCAGGGTATTAAAAAGGAAGGGAAGGGAAGTCTTTTTACTACATATTTGAACATTGAGGATTTGATTGCATTTAATGACAAGAGTGTTTGTCAGGTTGAAAGATCACCAGCCCACTTCATCCCCAACTCCCTAACTCATTCAGATCATTTTGGATGGAGTCCCATCTTTCCAGACCCATTTTCACTGCAGCACAGATCAAACATTTGCATTTGCACATCTGTGTCAGCAATGAGTACAACATAAAGTCACTAAATGCATTTATTAGAGGGGGTGTCCATAAATATTTGGACATAGTGTGTGTTTAGCTTTGTTAAATTATGTTCTTCTAATATCACAATGCTGCAGCTAAAAGGTTCTATTAAGAACCATCTACACATTTCAGCCAAAAGGGTTTCTGGTGCTAGATAGACCCATTGTTAAAAGTATCCTAAGCATTCTAAGCAGAACAGGTTTCTGTGTAGTATGGGAAAAGGGTTGAAGTTCCTTTTCTGTTGTTCTTTGTCTTTTCTTGACAGTAGAACACAAGATTTTCTACTAGTCTAAAGAACACTTTAGCCAGATTTTAGCATTCGAGTGGTTCTTTTTTTAGTTGCCATAGTTCTTCCTTATATCGAACCAACTGTCTTCACTAAAGAGTCTTTTTTTTAAATGTGCAAGATGGTTTCCATGTATATGAAAAGCTACTTAACTAGGTAAACAAGCATTTAATTACACACATTGTTCTTTGACTTGTCATGGCTATACATACAACCATTTGCTGTCACTATAAAACCCTTGGAACCCTTTTTTTTTTAAAGGGAAGTTTTCATTTATTATGAAGAACAACTTAATCAGCCAAATCATTCTTTGAGTCTAAATAGAACCATCTGCCATCGTTTAAGAACCCTTGAAGAACCAATTTTTCAAGGATGTTTGTGTGGGGGAAAAAAGACAAGTGCCCAAATTAGCCAACAATGGGAGCACACAAAAAGTCTTGACTTCGAGAAAATAAACTCCGCACAGAGAGACAACCGCAAGCCAAATGAATGCACAAAGTGTTTCTTGGGTGTTGCTACTTTTTCATAATTAAAAAAACACACACTATCCAGCCATCTGTGCACTCATAAAAGTGCCTTTAAGAACATGGATTTATCGCACCTCTGTGGGTTTTATGGGCCCGGCTTCTTTAATGGAGAGAATATAAGTCTATTTCAAACGCGCTACTGTTTACAACACAAACTGAGCCAAAGGAGCAGGAAAGTCTCTTAACACCGTCTGCCTCAAACAACTGTAATCTTCTCTCTCCTCTAATTCACTACCACAGAAACCTTTTAAACCCTAAGGGCTCAGAACTACTTTCCTAATAAAGAAATGGTTCTACACAGTACCAATAGCAAGGCTTGTAACAATAGCAGAACCCATTTTCCATGCTATATAGAAGGATTCATCTTAATGTTCTTTAATGTACCAATTGCACACTGAGAAAAATGACAGTGGAAACCTTGTTGGTTCGAAATACCACCAACTACAAAATGGTTCCCACCAATGCAAAGAACCATGTAAACATTTAAGCATCCAAACAGTTGAGTTATCATGGTTCTCTATAGAGACCCCTAAACAACCCTTTTAAGGTTCTCCATCTCCATATAGAATTCTTCTTCATACAGACCTGTTTAAACATTAATTGAGTTATCATGGTTCTATACTGATAACCCTTGACAAACTATGTTAAGGATATTTTAAGGATACTTAATCTCTCATTAGGGATTTTAAGGATCAAAGAAAAATACATTTACCCATTCTTTAAGTTGCCATGGTTCTACATAGGGAGCCCCTAAACAATATATTTTTTCAAAAGATTGAGAAGGACCATTTAAGAATTCTTTGAGTTACCCTGATTCTATACTGAGAATCATTGAAGAACCATTTTTATGATAACAGAACAGGTTGTCCATTATATTTAATCATTCTTTGAATTGCCATGGTTCTACATAACCCCCCCTGAACAACCCAACCCTTTTTTAAGAGTGTAGAATAGGTTCCCAATAATAATAAAAAACTATTTAAGCATTCAAATGACTGTTTTTTGCTTTGAGTGATACTGAAAAAAATGCTAACTGTCTATAAACTACCAAGAAAATTAAAATATCCATTTAAATGTCTAAATGGTTCTTTGGCCAGTAAATCCAAATAAAACCTCATATTATGGAAGCCCAATGGGTTCCACTATCATCAAAAAAGTAAAAGAGTATGGGCAAAGAACCAGTTATACAATGAGTTGTCATAGTTCTGTATAAAACTATTGGCTTTACTAAAGAACCCTTGAAGAACCCAGTTTGAGGTCACATAACATAGCATGTCATGTGTATTTTGGTAATAAAAGCTAGAAATGCCAGTGAAGTTTATTGGCCATTCACAATCTGTGCACTCTCTGAAGCAGACAAACACAAACCCGTTTGCACCATGCTTAATGCCAGGTGTGGGCTAGAGGGGTATAAAGACCTCCAACACTGAGCTGTGGAGCACTGGAACTGTGTTCTCTGGAATGAGTTGGGGTGTGTGGGATGAGGCGGGGTGGTGATCATCCAACATTCTGACTTCAGAAAAGCTAAAGTTGTTGTTAATGCAATCAAATCCTCACAGCAGTGCTTCACAATCTAGAAGAGAACAATTCCTTGATAGTAGAAACAGTTACTCCTAAAAGCAGGATAAACTCTTTAAAAAAATATTTAATACACTTGATTTTGGAAGAAACAATGAATGGGTAGGTGTTCCAATACCTGCATTGGAATCTGCACATTACAAGGAGTTTGCTTGTATATTGGTACTGTCATTAAACTAAATTAACATTCAAAGTAATTGTCTTATCCTAATCAGCGCACTGTATATACCTTAATGGGCCAATTAATGTTCATTAAATACATTACTTTTTGTGTACCTCCATGATTTTTCTTCAAATATTGTTCAAATATTATTTTATGACACAAGGATTGTGTCATAAAATAACAAGCTAATGAGTTAATGATAATCAGTCATCAACCATGAACTCCTGTTAATTAATGGTAACTCCTGTTAATTAATACCAACTAAGGTAAACTCCTCCGACTGCATATGCACATTTCAAGGTTTGGTTATGCTGATGATGTCATCAAATAACAAGTTAGGCCTAAGCAGTTATTGCTGGTCGTTGATGGAATCATTTCAAGTAAAATACTTTAACACGCTAATTAATGCGAACCTATGTGAATTCTGGTGGTAACGCTTCAAGCTGAAGATTATCTTGCAAATGAAATGTGCTGTTCTAAACACTCAAACACTATCAAGTCAGATCTGCAAATGAAAAGGGAAACTTTGTGTATCTAGACATGGAGGATAATTACAGATTCCCTTTTTAGCTAATAAATTGCCACTGTTAGTTTATTTCTCTGGCTTTTTACATGCCATCTATGTGTGCCCTCACTAAGACAAACACCTGGCATGTGTGACACACTATGCAAAATAAAACAGATGTATTCATTTATTTAATGTAATTTGTTTACTGTTTTTAGATTCTTTGTGAATAAAGAAGAGCATAGGAAAGACATTATGCCCCACATTGCCCTGCATAACACACTCCAGCACACATGCAATTACCCACTAGAGCACTCTGTGAGCGCTGCACTCCTTTAGAAATGCCAATGCTTAATGCATGAATTTAAAAATACATAATCGCTGCAACACCATGTGTGATGTGATTTTGGTGGGTCAGATAATGTCGTAATTAGGAATGGATACATTTTCCCACATTCACTCAGTCTTTTCTGATAGCAGATGTGCGACATATGTAAACACTTATTGAGGATGTGTCATCAAAACAGGGCATTTCAAACCAGATAAAATTGCTTCTCACTTCTTCATTTGAATTAAACCTAGGTTAGACTTGATTATCAGCAGAGTGGTGAAGATTCAACGATCGATTGCATTTTGTGTAGTTAAAATACAGTTCAGTCTAGATGTTGAGCCAAACATGTGTGTAAACATACACAGCTGCTTATTTATTTCAAAAACTGAATGTTCACATGTGTGTGTGTGTGTGTAGAAACAGTAAGGAATTTAAGGGATTAATTTTAATTCATTAATTAGTTTTCATGATAGAATATACATGTATGAGCAATACACAATATGACAAAATTCTCTCTCTCTCTCTCTCTCTCTATATATATATATATATATATATATATATATATATATTGCACGTCAATTTAAAATTTGAAGAATGAGATCATATAGACACCTTTCAAATTTTTTTTTGTGACTGCAGCCTTATCGCTATATGATGACAGATGTGCACTCAGATTCACTTTAGGCAGCTATAAATATGTTAAAGTTCATGTGGCTTGAATTCAGCACCACAGACAACGACACATGCTCAATAAAGGTAGAAGTTGTGTGTTTTTGTATTTCAGCGCCATGGATAGCACCCAGGACTGAGTCCAACCGGGAAGTATGCTGCCATTTCAGCACCATGGAGAGGGCCTTGTGTGGTACGCTACAGAAGGGACAATGTTAGCATGTTGTGTTTCCACACATTTATCTTTTGAACTAATTAATAACTTAATTCAATGCATTATAATGGGTATTTACCTACTGCTGTTATTATTATTGCTACTAAAGTGCTACTATTATTAACAGTAGTAGTACTGTTGCTGTTGTTCTTATTTTTCTTGTTGTTTCCAACTGTATGATTATTGTTCTCATTGTTCTTGTCATTGACATTGATGTTCTTGCTGTTATTATTATTCTAGTTGCTATTGTTTGTTGTAATTGTTGTTATTGTTGTTTACGTTGATATTTTTGTTTATCTTGCTGCTATTGTTGCCCTTGGTGATTTAGTTGTTTGTTATTATTGTTGTTTTTGTTGTCATTGTTTTCCATGTTGTCATTGTTGTTCATGTTGTTTTTAATTAATATATTATTTAAATAATAATAAAAAAAGACTGAATGGATACGCGTACAATACAATATTTTATTAGGCGGGACATCATATAGGGATTTTTCTTTTTTTTTCACAATGCACATTTGTGATCAATGTCACTGAACACTAAATCAGTCAAAGTTACGCAAATCCGGAATGTAGCAGCACACACCATGTGATTATGAATTTTAATAGATTAGATAGACGGTCAGTAAAAGTTTTTTTAAGATGCCTCCATTGGTAGATTATATATATATATATATATATGTATGTTTATGTATATGTATGTATGTATATATATATATATTATATGTTTTTCTCTCTTTAATAATCACCGTATAGTTGGTGGCCCACGGTTTGGCATTTTGTCCAAGTATGTTCAGCATCCAAACGAAACACCATAAAAACACCACAAAACTTGATCTTCCGTTCGTGCAAAAATGCTTCAGGCTGTAAAAGCACTTTCTCTTGACTCTGGATCGTCCTCAGCTCCACTTAAGGCTGTACACACACACACACACGACGTGAAGCATCGATTACACACGCGCAGTTCAGGATTCAAGTCTTAAACGGAACAGTGAGTGTAAAGCTGTCCAGATCAGAGTCAGCTGGAGAATGGTTCATTGGTCCCTACCCCTCCCAACGAATAAAATCCAGCAGCCCACAAGTGCCAGCGTCTTAGGTGTCATCCTCGAGTCTGCACTGGCCTTTGGATGCAGGAATAATATAGATAATAAAACTCCATATGTTCATATGTCCATATTTTTCTTTGCTCTTTTGTTTTCTCTTTTTTTTTCAGTAACGTTTGTTGGATTTACGCGCTGCCATGTTTGGATTTTCATCTTCTTTAAAACGCAGTTTGAGCTGGAGGCAAGAGCAGTTATAGAGGGAACACTAAAAATCCAGAAAACGTGGAATATTTCCATCCACCCATGAGGTTTCCTCTCTCCAGTTTCAAATAGACTCGGTCGTCTCGCTCCACCATCAGCAGCACTCCGTTACTCGCAGCTTCCCGCGTGACGTCCTGATCTCCGGCGAAGGCCGATATGACCGGATACTCATTCTGCATCAGGTTCACCTGAACAACGACACAGAGCTCGTCATCCTTTCATCATCCTTTCAGCACCAATTTAGCATTCATTCATCATCCATTTACCTGCACCACAAGGACTAGCCATAGGGGCCATGCGTAAAAACGCGCAAAATGCGTAAAAGCTCATTTGGAGACAAGAGACACTGGCCAACATTGGGAAAACGGGGAGGCGGGTGTGGGGGGTGTGTTTGGTAGGTTATAAAGAATGGTAAGGGTTGGAGGGGTGCCTTCCTGCTCACCTGTATGGTCTGTCTGTTGTACACCTTCACCACGTGAAAGCTGAAGCTGTAGATGCCTCTCCTGGGCGCCGTGAACACACTCGCCTTCAAATCGAAATGATTGCCAATGTTCACCAGCACCTGCAGCCAAAGAAACGGCGCGCGTCAGAAAACACGGGGCTCAAAAATGAGTAGCACTGTGGACTGAGCACAGCTGTGCAGAAGAAAAAAAAGCTCAACCCCGGCGGACCTGACTGGAATCAACTTTCACTTAGACTGTTGTTGTTGTTTGGCCGAATAATGCGTGTAACACTGGTGCTATTGTGCTACACCTGCCTCTCTTAAACGACCTTAACCAGGACTAAACGAGCCCACAATTCTGTAACGCACATGTAACAGAGAATGTACAGCATAAATGCAGCGATATGAGGTGCGTCCTCCTCACAAAGACATACCCCCACTAACATACCCCCCAAAAATCAGCATTACATATCCCAAGTTAAATAGCTTACACGAAATTCCCCATGCAAATGATTGTACTACATTCAACAGCGAAATAGTCCATAGAATATCCTCATGCGAAGTACTCCAATATCAGTGAAACCTAATTTTGCCTAATGCAAATACTGAAGTATCCCACGTACTGTGACATGCCACACAGAAATAACAGAATACCCAACACAATTAGAGCAATACCCTATAACAGAGGAAAACACCCAGTCAGCCCATAATAGTCCGTAATAATGCAACACAGACAGTGCAATACCTCATATAATACTGACGTGTCCCATGAATTAGTTAAATAGGTCATATAACAGCACGCATGACCCCCTAAAACAGCATAGGTGCATGAGTCACCTCACCCTGTAGTGAAATACAGCGCTGTCCAATGTGTCTGAAGCTTTAGCGCGCGCTCAAGCCTGTGTCGCTATGCGATCATACAGAATTTGGAAAAGTCAGTAAAGTTTCACTTCGCTTACATACACACACACACACACACACACACACACACACACACAGACGCTCGCACGCACACAGCCCTAACTCCTGACCTGGTCGAAGTAGATGGTCATGGAGGTGTTGCTCATCTCGGATGGCTCGTGGTTGGTCCCGCGCACGGCGGAGAAGGCCACCTTGGCGCTTCCAGAGCGCACGGAGATCCCGAGCGAGGAGGTGACCCCCCCGTCCGAGGAGGGGTTCGAGTCACACACCACGAGGCACTTCCCCTCCAGCACGATGGGCTCAGTGTCGTTCTGCGCGAGGCACAGCTGCCCGGCACCCACCAGCAGCAGGAGAAAGAGCGCGAGCATGGCGTGGAGGAGTCCGGGGCACGCGGACGCGGCTGGCACCATGATCGCAACACGCGCGCACACGGCGCACACGCACACACACGCGCGCACGCACGCACACACCCACACCAAGAGAGAGAGGGAGACGGTGTGTATGCGTGTGTCCCGCACGCGCGCAATCAGACTGGAGATCAGCCCCTTGGAGGTTTACTGTGTGGCTCTATCACCTGCTCCAATCTCTCTCTCTCTCTCCCTCTTTCTCTCTTCCTCTCTCTTTCTCTCTAACTAATGCTCTCTCGCTCTCTCCCTCCTCCTCATCCTCCTCCTCCTCCTTCTTCTCCTCCTCCTCCTCCTCCTCCTGTGCGCATCAGCTGATATCCACTCGATCTTCACAGCACTTGTTTCATGTCTTCTGGAAAAAAAAAAGAAAGAAAGAAAGAAATCTGTACAAACTCACTAATCAGCTTTGAACAAAGCCCAAGCCCAGAACATGGGGAAACTGGCAAGATAATCATGTGTAAACACAGAAAAAGACCAAATATAGGCACAATAATATGCTTATAAGACAAAAATATAGAAAAACAGACATGGTGACCATGCATAAGCCACATATAAAAAGGCCACAATATTGGAAACTGGATGTTCCCATGACATTCCCATTTTTAACATACATCAACATCCCATCAAAACTACATTTGCAAATTGTTGTCCATGTCTTCTTCCAGTATGCATGCTCACTTTTCCTCTAAACAAACTAAAACTAACATTTTCACCCATCCAAATATTATCACCCCTTCATCACCTATCACTTCATCACCATGCAGCTTGGAAAGCTTCTCTCCCTCTTTTTTTAAACATTTCTCAGTGCTGCGCTCCCTCCCACTGTGCCCTGGGTGAGTTTTTACCTGTTAAGTCCATCGCCCTGTAGCAGCAGTAGCAGCAGCAGGAGCAGCAGCCCGGAGGATGAGAGACAGAAAGACTGGCGAGGAGCAGTCACTCCTTCCCTTTTTTATAAGGGTGATTCCCTCCCCATCCGCATTCATTCAGCCTCAGTAGCAGTGGCTGCTCTAGAGCCCGAGCCCTTCAGAAGACCTGCTGAGCTTCAGACAGTGCTTTCGCAGCCTGAAAAAAGGACCTGGCACCTGATATATCTGAGAAGCTCTCTGAGAAGCTGACAGAGGGGAGATCCTGCAGTAATGCAAACGAACCAGAGCAAAAAAACAAAAAAACAAGAGCAAACAAACTGCTGTCTCACAGCTCCAGCCACATAAATGATGGGCGCCCAGGCCTGTAGCACCTGTTTTAATTTGCAGATGGAGGAGGAAGACAGAAGGTGCTATAGCTCCATCCAGTGGAAAACCTGAGTTAGTCCTGTTATACTGGAATTCCACTGGAACAAAAAGCACTGAACTAAATGTTCACATGGTTTAAACGTGTTTTATATGGTACACTTTTAAAAAAGGGAGTTCTATAGAACAAGTCAAATAACCCTCTAGATGCTTAAATGGTTCTTTGCCTAAATAAAGGGCCAAAATGGTTCTACATTGCACCAAAAAGAATAAAATTCAGTTTTGTCCTCTGTGTGTGAGGAAGGGGGTGGGTGGGTTGTTGTTTTACAGTGTAGAAATGTGTTGTTCCATGTAAAGCACATTCTGGCCTTTCCAATGAAACCTCACTTGTTGGGGTGTGACATTCTGGCTTTTCAAAATGATTGTCATCTCAGAAATCTCATCTCAGTAAGCGTTAATAAAACCTGTATTTTAGATTTTTCCAGAGCCAATATTTGATATGTTGGACATTTTTGCTCTTTTTTAAAGCAGTTGTCATGGATCTGCACAAATGTTCACCACCCAACAGCATAATTTACTTCATTGACACCGGGAGCTTACTAAAGCCGACTTTTTCAACTCAGGGTATCACAAATATCAGGATAAGGATATATATATATATATATAAAAGGATTGTGAAAGGAGAGTCAAACGTTTACAGTCACTAGACACCTTTGCCTTCCATTCTGCAGGGATCCTGTTTTTCATAAATGCTCCTGTTGCTGTCAAACCTTTCATGTGTAGGGCATCAAGTCATTTGACTGAAGTGACTGTCAAAGACCTGGTGGGCTCATTTTGGAGAAAAACTCAGTAATTCAAAGCAATGCTTATTCTCCCATTTCCAACCTTGCATCTCTTAAATGTGTTTTTGCAAACTTCAAAGTCCAACACCAAGCCATTTGAATTGGCAAGAACAAAGACTTTTACACTTGTTGGGCTTGGATTCCCTGGAACAAACAGACGTACAGGACAACGGCCAGTAAAGAGGATCATTATTTTATCTGTAGGCACCTGCCTTGTTTAGTTCCCTTTTAAATGAGTTACTATGACTGTCTTAGTTGTTGCTGATATGGTATTAGGGTTTTGGTCTGATGTAGAATGGAAAAGGAGAAATATGAGGACATAGTTATTATGCAGTGTTGTGTTATCAACCGTGCAGGACATTCCATTACAAAATGACTGACATTTTTGACTGAGGTTTTTGGGGTCTCAGGATTAAAAACTATGGTAAAATAGCTACAGTTACTACAAGGGAGCAATAAGTCTGACTGTGGTTTTACTGGGTCCATATCATTTGCTTTGAGATGCATACAATTGCTACCTAAAACTGTTAGCTGTAGTTGAGCAACTACATACTTACTGTCCAGTTATATCTCCTTAAATCTAATTGTCCTCAATATGGCTTTTAGCTTTTAATGTAATTATATTTTTGTTTTTTATTTTATTCACTGTTTTGTGAATGCATGTTGCCTACCACTAGAACAGGTCCAAATGATCTTAAAATAACACTGTTACTTTAACTTACATTGGAAGTAAAGAGTACATGTTTTTATTTTTCTTGTTAAGTAATTTTAACTGCTGTATACTAGAAAATGGTTTCTCTTTTTAACAAATTTGTAATAAAGCCAATGGTTTTCAATTTTTTAATAAAGCCAATGGTTCATTTAGAATTATATGAATGCACAAATAGTCCTCTATCTGGTTTAATGGGTCTTCACAAACAGGAAATAATGTCTGTAGATGGTTCTATATAGAACCAATAGTATAATTAAGTCCATTGTTTAGTACTACATACAACCCTTAGAGGGTAGATATATATATATATATATATATATATATATATATATATATATATATATATATATATATATATATATATATATACACAGTACTATGCAAGGATGTTTACAAGAGTGTTTTACCTGTAAAACTCTATATAACATTATAATAAACTCTAATAAACATAAAGTCAGGGATCAGTGAGAGTGTTTACTGTAAAACTCTATATAACATTAGAATAAACCCTAATAAACATAAAGTCAGTGGTCAGTGTGAGTGTTTACTGTAAAACTCTATATAACATTAGAATAAACCCTAATAAACATAAAGTCAGTGGTCAGTGAGTGTGTTTACTGTAAAACTCTATATGACATTAGAATAAACTCTAATAAACATAAAGTCAGTGGTCAGTGAGTGTGTTTACTGTAAAACTCTATATAACATTAGAATAAACTCTAATAAACATAAAGTCAGTGGTCAGTGAGTGTGTTTACTGTAAAACTCTATATAACATTAGACTAAACCCTAATAAACATAAAGTCAGTGGTCAGACTGTACTGTTGGTCAGTAATGTTATTGATATTTTAGCATGAAGAACAGTTAAAGGATTACAGGTTATTTTATCTGTTTTGTGAACTCTGTATGTATTGATTCAGTTCCACCTGCAGCTCACCTGCTTTACTTTAATGAAGCACTGATTAGATAAACTAAGCACTGAACAGGAACTGGAAATACTGGTTGGAAATGAGTGCCAGAGAGAGTTAACAAACTTTCACACAGAGAAAGTGGACTGTTCGTTTATGTATTTGTATTTATTCTGCTGTGATGGAAATGATGGACACATTAGCATCAAGTACATTTGCAGCACTTTTTTTTTTAGTGTGGATGTGTTTTTGAAGATGTTCTGCTTGCCCTGTGGACACTTGTGACCCATCAAACCCTGACTAATTAGCAGAGTTGACAAATAAGTCATAAAGCTGCTTGTTCAGCTCTCGACCTCGCTGTGTCAACAAATGACATTCATTTAAAATAAAATAATAATAAATTAATAAATTAAAATGCATGAGCAAAGTTTGGTAGAGAGTAAGCAGAGTGTGTGATGTTGGTTTTGACACTTCTTCTGAGAGTGTGTTAAAACTGTTGAACCCTCACTTAGCCCCCTTAATTAACTGTCAGTCTCAACTCTGCGAAGTTGCTAATTGGCGATATTGCATAAAGTGGCCGCACCGATATGGATGAGTTGTTCTAAAAGTAGGGGGACTTCTTTAGATTTCTTCCTCTATCTTTGCATTGTGTGTATATCTTTACATATTCATATTTGAAATACCCACGAGCACTACATCTAACACGGCCACATTCACATTTTATATTCAGTAATACTTTTTAATGTGGCCATGTTTAATCTTTTTTCCCCTTGTCTAAATGCCTAATGACTTTTTTTCATGTCTTTGATGTTCATCAGTAACCATTACATAAAACAAAGTTAGAGCAAGTCTGGCCATCTATTACGGGCAGTGGTACCTCAGTGGTTAGAGTGCTGGACTATTAATCAGGGTTGTGTGTTTGATACTTAGGCCCACTAAGCTGTCACTGTTGGTACTTTTTGCTTATTATTATTTTATTAACTATTATTTTAGTGTCCACTATTCATTATTTAATATCCACTATGACTTACCCTGTATCTACAGTGCATTATTCACTATCCACTATGAATTACTCAGTATATGAATCATGGGTTACTTAACATCTGCAATGAATTGATTAGTATCTACTATGAATTATTCAAATACTCAATATCTACTATGAAGAATTCAGTATCTATATAACTTAACTGTTGCATATTATTCAGTATCTACTATAAATTATTCAAGTTATGGTCAGGGTTAGGAGTTAGGGTAGCTTCAAGAATAAAGTTAAAGTTCAGGTTAGGATTAATTCAAGGGAAAATGTTAAGGTTTAGGTTAAGGTTAAGGTTAAGGTTTAGGTTAAGGTTAAGGTTAAGGTTAGGAATAGGGCTAGGATTTAGGGTTACACATAACAAGAAAGTTATTTAAATTCAACTTAGAGTTGCATTTATTAGAAATTCCATTAAAATGTTAGATGAATGCCATCCAAGTAAAGTGATTCTTGATTTTTTTTATAAACTATTACAGATTATTTAATATTTTTAATATATTTTTATAGGAATTGTTTATTCAACTATTCACTATACTATTCACTATATTGTTCTTGAACTATTTTAATAATTCCAATATCTACTTTAAATTATTTATTAATTGGTATAAAATATTCAGTGTCTACTATAAATCATACATTAACTACTGTATTATAAATGATTCAATAACTATTATAAATCAATGTGTAAGTTCCGTAGTTATGGTAGTTATTTCAGGGACACATTTCTAAAGCATAGTTGCTGTTGATTGTTGTTTGTTATGTTTAATATTCCATATCCTAAATGTATGTATAAGTTTGGTTCCTGTAGAGGATGTGTTCACTTAGAAATTGAAACCAAAAAGACCTGTCCATTGCTCCAAAATTGACTGTTAGGAAGGTTTACTTCTCTGGTAAAGTTGCTATTTTGGAGATATGAGGCTTTTGTGTGACCGCAATGAGATATACTATGAACAGTCAAAACCTATTCTTTAGAAAAACAATATAGTAACTGTCTATAATTCTTTTATTAGTGCAGCAGCTGTTTCCTCACACACAAAATAAACACTGCTTTGAATTGTCTCAATTCAGTTGTGCACCTCAGTTTTACATTAATAAAATATATTACATCAACATAATTCTTTTGTTTACTTTTACGCATAATTGTGTTGATGTTGTGTAATCCATATATGTGAGACCGATGTTCACATTTGAATAACGTAAATTCAGAGCATTTCTTTTCAGAGCGCCAAATCAAATCTGTATCAAAATCATTTCAACTCCTGTCGCAGTTTCATGCGTTATTAATGTTATCAGCTATAATGCAGAAAGATTATGCACTTCATATTTAAAAACAGCACAGGCGTCATGTCTCTGATTAAACATCAATCTTGTGCCGTCTTGGCTCATTCTATTAACAGGTAAATCCTCACTTTCTCAGACAGACAGGCGCTAACGCTAACACTGGAGCCAAATCCACCGCATTTGACAGATATCGTGTGGTTGGTAGGGAGTGACAGGCCATGCAGAAACTGACATTAAAGTGTCCAAGAGCGGTGGCTGACCCACAGCTCGCAGAAGGACAAGTGGATGAACATCAAATGTCAAGTTAAGGGGTCACGGGGGTCCAAACTTGGAGACCCTCACAGCTCCTTAGCCAAGCGAAACTAAAAAACACAACCAAAAACATGCCTGCTCTATGTAACCTGTGTAACCTTATGTAACCTTATATATATTATAAGTCATACTACACTATAAACACAAAAGAACTGGGACACCTGCTCATTCATCTGAAATTAAGGTTATTAAAAATTAGTTTTTCCTGCTTTCAGTGCCAATAGCTTCATGTTTATGTGCTTCCTATTCTATTGGCAATACTTCTCTACAGGGTCTAGACAGGAGATACTTATGGGCATATATTTACAGAGATGAGATCGGTGACCATCTATATTTAGTGCTTGTTAGCAATGTTAGCCTAGCATCTCCTGTTGTAAACTAAAGAAGCCCACATCAGAAACCCAAAACATGTATTGGTTGATGGACTGCATCTGGGATCAGTGATAAATTATCATAATTTGATATTTCATGCATTATCTTGTCCATGTCCACACTTGTGGAGAAATAAAATCTGCCATCCTTTATTATAAATTGTGTATTTGTTTTGTAATCAGTGGAGTTATTAGCAGATTAGGCGTCCAGGCTAAATTAGAATACACAAAAAACTACAGTAACCAGAGTGCAATTTGGTTCTCTGAGGAAATGACGTGTATAAATACGGACGCAGACAGCCTATCAGGGGCTCCGAAAATATATGCGGGATTAGATAAATATCTAGCTGGACTAAAAGTATAATGAGTGCTAACTTTAATAACCTTATTTTTTTTATTAGGCCGGGTTTAATGATTAGGCTAAATGAATGAGCGAATCTGTGAAGTAATTTAACTCTGAACACTGTTTTAGGTATAAATATAGCTAGCTATATTTTTTAAAGAAGCTTTAAAAAATATAGATATATCGATATAATGTAGACTAATATTGACGTAACCATGGCTACCAAGTCCGGTGACATCATCATATCATAACTAGCTAGTGCTAGCTAACTTACCCATATTTCCAGGTGAAAGGGGGATTTAAATGTGTTGTAAGACTCTATTGTGTTTTATTTTAGTATTGGCTGATTATGTCCTGTTAACTATGCTTAATATATCTTTGGTAGTAATATTGTTTAAATCCTTAATTAAAATAAATAGCTTAATAAATAAATAATAAAACTGCGGCAAAGTGGGAGACTGTTTGATTTGTTGACATTGTTGCCATGGTCACGGCGGCGTTACAAGGCAGCCCGGACGCGACCATGAGCGTGTGTAGTTCCTTTACTGCCTAAAGAAACCAGAGACCGATGTAGCTTCTTTAATATACTTTAATATACTTTTAAACGCAGTATAAACCGTGTAGCTGAGTTTAAGAGCAGACAGTAGACTGGAAACATGTCCCGAACGTATTTACACTCGCAGAGGTAAGAAGCTACAGGGTTTACTTAGCTAGCTAGCTATCTATCTACTCTGTTTGTTAGCTATGCTAGCTAGCAGAAGCAGACCGAACCCGCATTGCATTAAATGATAAAACGACTAGTGTAGAGTTAAAAAGTAACCTATAAAACCAACCTGGGTGAAAAAGTAAGTTCTTAAAACTCCCGGAGTGCGGATCTGCAGTGGAGCGCCTCAGCTCATCCAACGTCTCTCAGCACAGAAACTGGAGTGTGCTCGACTCCTATTCTGCTCTATTTGGTTCATTATGGTGTACAATAAGATACTGCAGCTCCAGATTGAGACATGTGAGCAGAAGTAAAGCAGTCCAGGAGCGAAACTAGTGCTAACAGGAAAACATACAGACACAAAGTAGGGTTACCATATTCTGGATTTCAGAAAAGAGGAGACACAGGTGCTCTTAAGGTGTAGCACCTGTGGTGTAGAACTAAACAGCTACCTAAATCATGAAGCTATGTAAATAAACACTAATACATTAGCTAACCTTTAAAGCACTATAAATAATAACCAAATTCTCAAATTTTAACTCAATAACTCAAACTTTAATAACTTAAAGTTATTTAAATGTTTTGCCACATTTTGCACACATTTATTATTATTTTCAGGTCAAAAATAATAATTACAAAAATATATATATTCTTCCTGGTGTGTCTGACAGGCTACAGAATATTTGGTCCACTTGGTTCCACCTTTATAAAACCATAGCCTTTTTTATATATTAAACTGATGTGTGTTTATTTACATTTGTGTTCAGACATTTTAGGCTGTGGTGGGAAGCATTTTGACCTTTGGTTGACTTCAGATATATACATATACATATAGACAGATTGTGGCAGACGAGAAGGCAGGAAATCAAAGGGAAATCCCGGACATTTTACGCAGTTTAGTGAATCCTGACCATGCACAGTTTTTACATCCCAAAAATAGGCCATATTTTCACCCTAATGCTATTAAATATGAGTAGAATTAAATATACTTGTTAGCACTTGGAAGATATTTGCAAGGTACACATCTATAGAAGTTTTACAAAACAAATGTAACTATTCTTACCTCAAATGGTTTCTTTCAGCAGAATGAAACACACTGCCTCACTGAAATACTCTGGACGTCGGTCCAGACTTTCTGTCAAGAGTTCTGAAAACAACATAGAGCGGTAAGTTGAACATTAAGGTCACTTTAGCTCTTTCATGCCAATTCCCAGAAACCATTCTTTCATTCTAGTCAGGTTATTTACCACTCAAGACTTGAGTGGTTATTCACCACTCAAGTCGGAACAAGGCCTTTAAATGGAATGAACTTACACTGTGTTCAATGATATTTTAGACCCTAGCTTTACCGTAGTCCACCGTCAACATCCGCTGATTGTTTTTGACCCTTGATCAGGATGCCACCAGAAGTCATCCTGAAGATCCTGTCTCACTTGGATGCTGGATCTCTCTTCTGTCTCAGCTTTGTCAGTAAACGCTTTCATGAGTTTGCCAACAACAAGTGAGTTTGAGTGTATAATGCTGATTCATTTTAAAGCACATTGGAGCTTCTATACATGTTTGATTGTGAAAAGTACAGTCTACCAGCCACACCCTGATACAAATTTTCAGGTTTAGCATTGTTGATGGATAATACGCACTATATTCATATTTATCAGGTAGTGTGTCTTTAATTTTACACATGGTATCCAGGAACTGCAGGTTATGTCCGTTTCTGGGTTTTTTACCCAGTTCAGTTTTTTCTTTACATTTTGTAAAGTGCTTTTTGTCTGGTCAGGGTTTGCAATATTGTAAGATACCCTTTGGTGTCATCTTAAGACTTAATAATATCATTAAAGGGAATTACACTTTTTTATATAAATAAATGGCTAAGATGTGAACAGAGTCATTCAGAGTGGGTTTGGTGTGAAACTCTCTGTTCTAGAGAAACTGAGTCAGAATTGTCTACAGTGGTGGTGACTGCAACCAGACTTCTAACGATTTCCATGCCTCTAAATGCTCCCTCACAGAAAGTGTTTATATCAAATGGCAACGAATACTTGAGCCTGATGCCTGAGACCTTGTTTTACCATTGTTTTAAGAAGATTTTTGTTTACACATACATGTTTTAAATACATTCATGAGAGACCGGTGCATTTGGGATGATGTAGGACAATCAGGAACTATTTTACCATCATCACCATTAAATGTAAAACTCAGAAGAAATGTGTAGCTTCACTGGGTTTGGATAGTAAATAAAATAATCTACATTTGTAACCCTGGTTCCTATCACCACCACTGTAAAGTTAATGAATGCAAATGTTTATGTAGTGAACCATTTCACACCAAACCAAAGTGTCCTTTAATGTTAGCTTATTAACTTTACTATATTAATACTTAAATATCACCAAATTGAATTTCAAATTTGAGCCACTGATACTTAATGTTAGCACTTTCACCCAGCACTACATAGATGCTCTTTAGGCATCTAAATCATATTACAAGTGAGTTTCATGTGGAATGCTGGTCCATTTTCTAGCTCAAAAGAGCTTTTAAGCAGGTCAGTCCTAATAATAAACTGTTGTTTTCACTAGTGCTATGTGGTATCAGTTTTATGCCGGCCAACGAGCGAAAAAGAAGAGTCCCAGGCTAATAGACGATGTAACAGATGGCATAGGTACGGCTGGTGTACAAGAAAAGCCTGAGGGATTCTGGAGGAGACTGTTCTTCAAAGAACTGGCCGGACACAATGAGAACTGGAGGAAAAAGCTTAAACACATTCATTCATACACGGGTCTGCCAAGCCAAACGGCACAAATCCTCAGGTTAGAATGGGTTTTCTTCTTTTATAATTCATACAATTAATTAATTTAAACATCATTACTAAAAAAAGGAATCTGCTGTGGTTATTTGGAAGTTTGCATGAAAAGGCATATTTTAATTACCCCTACTTGCTCTTTTTTAATCCATGTAGAGTTTTTACATTTAATATTTTTACATCTTTCTACTTTTAAAAGGCTCTGTCAAGTTTGTTATTGTTCAGCTAAGTAAAATTTTACTCTTTGGCTGTTTTTTAAAAACACATAAAAATGACCAGTACCTTACTCATATACCAGTATAATCAGTAGTGTCTGCTCTAGTTGGGGGTTTTGTTCAGGGAGTTTTTTCAACTACACCAGCACTAGTACTATCATTCTTTCTCCTTTTAAAACCGCAGTGTCTGCTCAGACACTACTTTTTGTACGAGCGCGATCCCAACAGGCTGAAAGCCATCCAACACACTTTTGCTAATTGGCTTGGATTAATTAGGATAAATCACATCAGTGATCATGTGGCAACGTGGCCGACTCCGCATTGTTTTTCCGAAAACCTCTGACAGTGACATTGCTGCTCTGAAGCCTGTGCCCTGTTAAAAGTCTCTCAGGGTCGTTATGTGGTTTCATCTGTCTGCTAATTAGTCTGCAGTTTTTATCTGTTTATGGAGTAACAGTTTTGTTGTGACACATTAGACTCAGAGGCTGTTTACATCTTGCATTAGTGTGTGTTTCCAGTCAGATCGAATAATGTTTGGATTTTACTTGACCACATGAAAAGCTATGTGTAAACACACCCAGGGTGCATCATGAACAGATTATGATCGGATCCTTCAAAACACATTCTGAGGTGGTCAGAGATGTGTATGGAAGTCTTTTACATGTTCAGGTACTGCGGAAATGCATCTTTCTGAAAAAGTTAATGAGTAATTATTACTTTTATAGATACTGTTTCTGTGTCTGTATGTGTATGCATGCTTATTCCCTTTTAACCACAGCTTGCTGTATTACAGAGTGTGCTCCCTTGTAGTTGACAAATGCAGGGATGTTGTTTTTTTAGATGATCCATGGTTGCACTATTCCACAAATTGAATGTCATATGCTAAGAAATGACAGATATTATTTATCAGTGAAGCCAGACTGAATTGCTTCACACCATTCTTGACTTCTGTGTTGTGTTCAAAAAGTCCTCTGGACAGTGGTGCTGCTATCCATCTGCCGACGCAGACGCTTCACTGCCTGTTGCACGAGTTCATGTGCTTTTACAAACCATGTGAAATCAGCTTGTCACACATGGGACAATCTGTCTTGAGGGATCAAGATTATATGTGGATGAGGTCAAGCCACAAAATAACACATTCATCTCTCCAAGACTCATTTGACTACCAAAACCACTTATATTATGACTGAACCTCAGTAATAACTGCCACGCAGCAAGCACATTTGCCCATATTTACACATCAGTCTCATTTCAGTCTAACTGGAGACCATCAAGTGTAAAATGGCTAAGATCTTGCTACAATCCAGATGCTAGTCACATGAAGTGACCAAGTGTAAATACGGTCAATGTTTTCACATTTGGCCTGTACATGCAACCCTACCGAAAAACCCTTTACTTCAAAACAAATTCCCACATTTTGAATGATATGGGCTCTTTTAAAACTGATGCTATAGGTTAGAAAAGCTGTGATGTGATGTAGTTGTATCACAGTAATGACAGCATATTGTCATTTGGTCCACCCCTACAGAGAAACAGAGAAAAACTGAGATAGTGTCCCTTTTGTTATGGCCTGTTTGAACTACTGATAATGGCATATTCCCTATCAAATGTGTCAGCGAGTGTTTCTCAGCCCCTTGCTGTGTACAGGCTTATTAAAGGTTAGCCTCTGAGCCGGCAGCTCAGATTTGCTCAGTGCTCCTGGGGCAGCTGGCTTCGGAAACGCTGCCTGATGATCCGCGGGCCGCGGTGCACTGTTGTCTTAACCTCTGATTAGAGCTGCCGGGCCACTCAATTTTTCGAGTTGGTGAGCGTGGGGGAGTGGAAGTAATTGTGCTGCGCTCAGAAGCTTCGGCGAATTGTAGAAATAAATTGCTTGGCCCCCTTCCTCATGCCCAGACATATCCCCACCGGGTCCCTCTGTTACAGAGGCTCAGGAGGATGAGATTTACCTCCGTAATAATCATCTCCGCTCACTCCCAGACACAAACAGCTATTAAATCTCTCTGGATTTCAGCAACTCCTGCTCCCTCCTGCTTCATTCCTGTCACTCTAATTGATGTCACAGGGTGCTCCTGTCAACCTCCCAAATGCGTCATATTGTCTATTTCCTTAACGTAGCGGCAAGATGTAGTTTTAAATGAATGCTCCTTTACGCTAGCTAATGTTAGCCCATTACTAATCAGTGACAAATAAGGAGTGTTATGCTTCTTAACTTCTTTGACATTAAACATTAATGTCCCTTAAGAGGCACTGGTAGCCTATCTGCTTGTCAGCTATTTCCTTAACTTGCTAACTAGCTTTAGCTTTCAAATAAATGCTTTTCTTTGCTAATAAAAGCCTATCCCTACCTGTTTAACACTGATAGCCTCAGTACCTCTGTTGTAGTCCTAATTCTATTGTGTTGATTATGTGAGCTAACACTGCTACACACTGAACATAAATCATAAATCTGATCTCACCTAAAGTCAGTTTAAAATAGAAATATATGTGCACTGTATATATATATATATATATATATATATATATATATATATATATATGTATATATATGTGTGTGTGTGTGTGTGTGTGTGTGAAAATATTGGCCTGATATTTACTGACACACTTGCAAACCAATCAGCACCTGTGTATTGGGCTCTATCATGTTTCAAATCAGTGTTTTTCTGTTCTTTTGTAAGTGCAGAGAGGTATGTAAAATTGTTGTCCACAGTAACTGACCATATGCTTTAGATGCAGCAGACAGAGATTAGGTTTCTAAAAAAAACACTGGACTATGCCTGTAAAAAAGCACTGGTAGCCTCAGTTGGTAGACGTGTGTTCTCTGTGATCTGGACTGTCAGTTGTGGTTTGTGTGATGTGTGTCTGGCAGGAGTATGCGTGTTAGTTGGACGATCACGCTGACGGATAAGAGAGGACGGGAGAGCACCTTTGAGCAGACTCATGTCCACTTCAGCACGGCCGCTGTCACCGTTAGCTGGAGCGCAGGCGACTGGCCGTTTATTGACCAGCTCACTTCGCTGCAGCTGCATGGAGTGGTGCGGGTGCCCCTTAAATGTCCAGATGAGTACAAGTAAGCCCAACTGATCTGACCTAAGATTTGCGAAGAAATCTTATAACCCTTTTACCAATGGCAGCAGTGCATTACTACTACTAATATTATCATAACTATACCAAATTTGCTGTTATTATTTTGTAACTCAATTTTACCTAAGAAGAACATAGTTTTTTTATAGAATTATAATAATATGAAATATAGAAATATCATTATTAATAATTGTTTATTATCATTTTGTAAATATAATATACATTTTATTATATTTTATATTCGAAAGTGTCATAGTAAAACTCTAATTTCATATATATTATGCTATTGTGTTATATTACTACTGAAACAATAACTATAACAATAATAATAATAATAATAATAATAATAATAATATAACTTATCCTTCTTCATTTTTGTCTTCCTATTATTAAACACACATTTCTTAATAATCAGTTTTTATAAAACAATCATTAATGATTATTGTTTATAATTGTTTTATCATTTTTGTTGTTGCTTTGTATTCTGTAGGCCTGGCTGGAGATCACTCCTAGCTAAAGTGGTGTTAAATAAGGATGCATGGAGTTTGTGTGGTTCAGACAGAATGGTTAAGTTGCTGTATGTGGAACAAGGCATAACTGTATGCGTCTGGCAGGTACGTCTGACCTCTGACCTGAGCACACTGAACAAAGAACAAGTGACAGTAATAACTGTCAACCACTAAACATGTCTGAATATCTACATTGTAAACACCCTGAACCGTATTTACTGTTTGATTTGCAGGAGCCGTGTGAAATTGCCTTTGTCATGGTGAACTTACATTATCATAGACTTGTGGACAGAAGTCTCCTGGGGTCTTTTGCTGTGTATGACTCTTCTTATCTCCCTAAATTCTGCATTTTTGTCTCTTTACTATAATGACAGAGTGAACTACTCTTTTTCTACTATGTTATTGACATGTTAGCTTCACTGTTACTGAGCCAGGCCTTTGTCTCTCAGCTTTGCTCAAGGTTACAACAAACCTTTTCACAGAGCATCACTTCTTCTCCAGCCAGTGTGTTAGTCACAGACGTGTGTGTGTGTGTGTGTGTGTGTGTGTGTGTGTGACAAATCGCCTGCAGTGTGACAACTCCATCTTCTGGCGATAGCGAACACTGTCCATGCACACACTGCAGTGTTTCCTAACTCACACACACACACACACACACACACACACACACACACACACACACAAACACACATACACACAAAAACACATCTTTCTCCCTTCTGTTACCACACTAGCTCTCTGTAGCCCATAAGGCTGACTAACAACCATGTGTGTTAACAGGTTTTGTGTTTCATTCAACTGCTGTTACAGTTCCTCATTTGGACATGATTACTCAAACTAAAACAATAATCCCTTCAAATTGTTCTTCCAGATTAATCAGCACTAATTTATTAGCAGCGTGCATGAGGATAAAGCATGTTTCAGTTTCTCCTGCAGTCTCAACAGCAACATTGTGTTTACCTATAAACATTAGAATAAACCCTAATAAACATAAAGTCAGTGGTCAGTGAGTGTGTTTACTGTAAAACTCTACATAACATTAGAATAAACCCTAATAAACATAAAGTCAGTGGTCAGTGAGTGTGTTTACTGTAAAACTCCATATAACATTATAATAAACTCAAATAAACATAAAGTTAGTGGTCAGTGAGTGTGTTTACTGTAAAACTCTATATAACATTAGAATAAACCCTAATAAACATAAAGTCAGTGGTCAGTGAGTGTGTTTACTGTAAAACTCTATATAACATTAGAATAAACCCTAATAAACATAAAGTCAGTGGTCAGTGAGTGTGTTTACTGTAAAACTCCATATAACATTAGAATAAACCCTAATAAACATAAAGTCAGTGGTCAGTGAGTGTGTTTACTGTAAAACTCTATATAACATTAGAATAAACCCATATAAACATAAAGTCAGTGGTCAGTGAGAGTGTTTACTGTAAAACTATATAACATTAGAATAAACCCTAATAAACATTAAGTCAGTGGTCAGTGAGTGTGTTTACTGTAAAACTCTATATAACATTAGAATAAACCCTAATAAACATAAAGTCAGTGGTCAGAACATCAAGTCTTTATATGTTGGTTAGAAAAACACAGAAGACCAGTTAAAGGATCACAGGTTTGGTTGGTAACTTATCGGTGAACTCCAGTCACTATATAGATTTCCACCAGCAGCTCAACTGATTTACTTTAATGAGGGACTGATTAGATATAGTAGGTGTTGGATGGGAACTGGGTTAGTTTATACTGGCCTTCTCAGATTGTTTGTTTTTTTGTGTGTGTTTTGAAAAGTTTTTTCTTTTCCATTTCTTTTGCTTGATTATTTTCTAATCTTTTGTTACTCAGTTACTGATATAGTGGAAAGCGACAGCCCTACTTCACTCACACACTCTCTGTTCTCTAGCCAGCATCAGCCAGCAGAGCACGCAGCTGCTTTTGATGATGTGGACCCGGAGTACGGTCTCCATGGATACGCTGTGCATATTGAGCTGCACAATACAGTAGAGAGCATCACATCTGGACGCTTTAGCCAGCTGTTCTGCAGGAAAGGTACATACTAAGTATTTAAAGCTAAAATTGTTTCATCATTTTACACTTCTAGCCCTGAAGAATCTAAGAATATTGTTACTTACAAATACTTGGTTTTGACATCTTTGCAGTAGTTAGATGAGGAAAATGTATGGTTGTGCACAGGTTCTGCTCAACACAGAGTAAAACAACTATTATTGTACTATATTATAATAACCTACTATCAGTCCACAATGGACCCTTCGTTCTGTCCTGCCCTTTTCTCCCAAAAATGGCGTTTCAGTGTATTCTGGACCCTTTCTATATGTGATATCCCACAGGCATATAGAAAGAATCACTCAAATACGGAATGTAATATAATCTAATGTGTAATGATCACTTGTACACACCAAAACATCTGACGAAAAAAAAAAGCCCCCCCCCCCCCCCCCCAAAAAAAAAAACGGATTCCTAATCTTGGACTAAATTGCAAGTTATTTTTTTAGGCCTAAACCTAATCTGGGTCTGGAAAAAATGGGAAACTGGTCCAAATATTGTGTATCAGCATTCCACAAGTCCCCCGCCTCGCCCACTAATTACTGTCATATATTAATTTTTTCCTAAACTGCTCTAAATGAAGATCTTTCCACGTGTTCTTAACTGCTGTCCACACACCAAATAGCATTTGGGTTTTCCTTCTACACAAGTTTCCCAACTCAGTCAATAACTCTCGATGTGTTTTAGGTCTGCTGATTGTGTTGCTGACACCTGAACTTCCTTATAATGCACTGCATGGGTTGCAAGTTGTTTTTATTCTGACATGAGATTATTCCTTAAAACACATCCAGCACAGCTGATTAACACCAGTGTAGGACAATATGATTTGTTTTAGTATTGTTTTGATGTGTGCATTTTGATGCACAGACAGTAGAGGGTGCTAGAGTGCTGAGATTTATCAAAGACATCCTGCAGGTTGCCCCCAAACAACCCTGAACATTTGGAAAATTACCAGAATATCTGGTAAGAGGATAAGTCTGATACAAATATATTTTTTTCTAATACCAGCTGAATAGCCATTAATGTGTTGCCTATGTGTGGTGTTTTAAAATGATATTTTAACCACTTATAGTTAATTAATGCTGAATCCAGTTTAAAACACTAAAAAGGATACATTAATTTTATTTTTTTTCTTTTAATATAAACACCCCACAAATCAGAATCTCTAAGCGCTGTGAGTTTGGTATTAAACATGTTGCATGATGGTGTGTGTCTCTCCAGATCAGATAGAAGATGGTTTTATAAAGCTGAAAGTTATCAGCAAAAGCAACAGATCCCAACACACTACTCTCTGTGGAAGCATCAGTCTGCCCTGGAGCACAGACGCCCTACAGGGACAGGTTGAGGTATTAATACATTAATTCATATTGGTATTAGCAGCTGGAGTTCATAATTTAAACATTTTATCCAGAGTAAATTTGGATTATTTAAACTTTGATCTAGATTTAGAATCAGATTATTTAATTTATTTAATCCTAAACCATGTACAATGATTATTATTATTTGTAGTAGTAGTAATAGTAATAGTAGTAGCGGTTGTAAAATAATACAAAATGATAATGATTATTCTATGAATTGATCAATGCTATTAATAGTAGCATATTATTATATAATAGTACCAATAATCTTCAATTAGTCCAGATGTGCTTGAAGTATCCCCCTATTTTTATCCAGATTTATATTAGCTCCCTAATTTAACCCCAGCCATTTAATAATAAAGTTAATAATATGGATAATTAAACTTTTGAATATTACTACTCATAATACATATTTGTACATTAATGTACATTCTGTACATTAATTTAGTAGTAACTAGTAAATCAAAGACCACTGACAATTTGATGTGTGTGTTATATTTGTTATTCTCCTCAGGGCTCTTGCATGCTGACCCTGACTGTGTTTGACGAAGCCCATTTACCTTTCTGGTGTGTCAGTGCTCCTGTAGCCGTGACTAAATCCAATCAAGCAGAAATTTTATATGACTGCAACGGAGAGAGTTTCTGTATCCGATATGAGGACGCGGAGGGGAGGGTGGAGATCGAGCTGCAGCAGATGGAGGATCAGAAACAGTACTTCATGGTTAATCTAATCATTTTCCTTTCTGTTAGCAAAGTGAATAAGCACTTTGGAAGAGATTACTAAGACCCCAGGTGGGCTTTTCACAGATTCACAATTGCGTTTTATACCCTGTTCATGTTAAATGTTTTATTTACTTTATTTTGAACTGGAATTTCAGTTTTAGGCTGGATTTCAGTATTATTACACTGTGAATTGGAAGGAATTAACAATTTGAAAACAGGACAAATACTCACAATTGCTTAGATACTGTTGCTAGGTTGGACAAGCTTGACATAAAATTCTTATTAAACTGAATATGGTTAATGTCATAGTTCATATTACAATACCTACATTTAGAGTATATGAAAGCTATAAATAGGTAAGTAAGTATAAAGACGGTCGTGATTCACTCTGGCTGCCTGTTAGTTTGGAGGACTTTCTGTCTGAACTCACACAATACCTACATTTAGAGTGTTATTAATATTCAACCCTAATGAGAGACTGAAACACACACCTCAGTTTATATCACAATACCTACATTTAGAGTGTTATTAATATTCAACCCTAATGAGAGACTGTAACTCACACCTCAGTTTATATCACAATACCTACATTTAGAGTGTTATTAATATTCAACCCTAATGAGAGACTGTAACACACACCTCAGTTTATATCACAATACCTACATTTAGAGTGTTATTAATATTCAACCCTAATGAGAGACTGTAACTCACACCTCAGTTTATGTCACAATACCTACATTTAGAGTGTTATTAATGTTCAACCCTAATGAGAGACTGTAACACACACCTCAGTTTATATCACAATACCTACATTTAGAGTGTTATTAATATTCAACCCTAATGAGAGACTGTAACTCACACCTCAGTTTATATCACAATACCTACATTTAGAGTTATTAATATTCAACAATAATGAGAGACTGTAACTCACACCTCGGTTTATATCACAAAACCTACATTTAGAGTGTTATTAATATTCAACCCTAATGAGAGACTGTAACTCACACCTCAGTTTATATCACAATACCTACATTTAGAGTGTTATTAATATTCAAACCTAATGAGAGACTGTAACACACACCTCAGTTTATATCACAATACCTACATTTAGAGTGATATTAATATTCAACCCTAATGAGAGACTGTAACACACACCTCAGTTTATATCACAATACCTACATTTAGAGAGTTATTAATATTCAATCCTAATGAGAGACTGTTGCTGACAAACCTAGCAACAGTGACTATGAAACTATAGTGTTGTAGAGGACATTTATTATTAGCTTGTCTTAGTAAATATTTAGTTATTATATGGACACTGTGAATTTTACTTTCTTTACGTTTATATTTTTTCTTCTGTCAGCAGGCTTTTTTTGTGCATTAAGTTTGTCTTATTTTTTTAGATCTGTGACTTTTTTTCTGCAGTGTATTTACCCACAGTGTTGCAATGCAGCAGTATGTTGTTTTCTGTGGAATAATATTTCTTGGACAAATACTGTATCCACCGACCTGGCTCTAAGTTAATTCACAGAGACTCAACAACCTGATTCTACCAGAATAGCATTAAAATAATGGCTATGCTAAAATGATTTTATTTGGTTGCAATTTCTGTTACATCTGTTGTTATATAGTTTCACATCATATAAAAGATATGAAGTAGGTAAGTAAATCTAAAGACGGTTGTGAATCACTCTGACTCCAATTGCCTGTTAATTTGGAGGAATTTCTGTCTGAGCTGGAGTTGATATGATAACCACAGAAATTCTAAATATTTAAAGGCAAGGTTTCTGCTGTCTGAGGTATGTTTCTTTAGTTTTAGCATTGGAGCTTAGAGGCTAATGTAGTTAACAAGTAATGGAAGCTTATGTACGCCAATTAGGACGGTGCTAACTGCACATCTAAATCATCACACTCTCCTCAAACTGTAGAATTGTTCAGAAATCTCTGATAGACTTGCTTAAGTGGTTTCTGTTATCTATAAAAATGGACTAAGGACTTTTACTACTATGTTTTATGTACATAAAAAACAGTAATATTAGTATCAGGTATATATATTAGTAGACTATATGATTTACTAGGTTTAGCATTGTTTTATGCAAAGTATTTATTTACATAAATTCCTAAAACCAGGTAAAACACCTGTTGCAAGATGGAATATTTTTATGTTCATTTTAATACTGCATATATATTGCAAAGTAGTTTTTAATAATTGGATGATTGGCCACTCTTGGCCATTGCTGCATGGCCTGTTGTGCAGTTGTCCTGTCTGTTATTCCAATGTTTCCTCCAAAGCATCAGTGAGGTCTGGTAATGATATTTGATGGTCAGATCGGTCACTCCTTATCCCAAAGATATCAGATGGAAATTATGGACATCATGCAAGCTTTGTGTGTGAAAGACATAGTTGTAATGTAGCTGAATCCATTAATAAGCAATGGTTTCCACAAACTTTTGGAGTGTCTTTTCAGGTAAGAAAAGAAGAAACTCTTTAGTTGTAATGTTCTATTGTCATTTAGCATCATCAGCATTCTTCTTCCATGCTGATGATCAGAGAAGCTTGGTTAATGTAATAACTGTTGGAGATTGGAGATTGTTTTTATTGCTGACGCTATGACACCATCGCAGTGTTAAAATAGCACTTGGCTCAGACTGGTGTTTGGAGGCAGTTCAGTTGCGAACAGGGCCAAATATGGACATAAACAACCCCCTATGGGTGGTGATATAATAGGATTGCCATTACATTCTTCTTCTCTGAGGTCACTTTAACCTTGAAAAGCTGCTTTTCTCACTATCTCTGGCATTTCCATTTACCTTCATGTTGTTAGGGGTGGCGAAGGCCGCAAAGCAGCTTCTGTCGCAGGCACAATAACCGAAAGAGTAACTAGATTGCAGCTTGTAGCATGTGCTGCGTTTGCCTCAAGGTTAACCACTCCTTATCTTCTCCTAATGTTCTGAACACGCTTTATTGAGCTGCGTTAGATACACGGCCCTGCAGTTTATCAAAGTTTCCCTCTAGAATGGGATTATGTGAAGTTAAAGGCTCTCCCTGTAATGACCTTCAGTAGCCATAAGTCACCCGGTGCTTCAGGAAAACCTTGAGAGGAAAGATTTTTCACATTTATGAGTTATCAGGACCTACTGGCCTCTATATGCTTCAGAAATAGCCCACAGAAGGTAGTCAAAAGGTCGCAGCGATGATCCAGTTTGTCTTTACACTTTAGAGGGATAGTTTGAATCCTGTTTAGGCGGTTCTTTTACAACTACCCCAGATGTAGTTAATTGGCTAAGACTGTCTGAAATTTGCTCCTTTAGTTTTGCACTGGAGCTACAAGCTACAATGATGCTAATAAGTAGTGGAAGCTTATGTAACACTGTTTGACTCACTGTTCACTAACACCAAATGTACAGACAAAATCCAGGCCGTGTCATAAGGCCCGAGCACACCGAGCGGACAAACACAAACAAGCACGAACAAATGTTGGGTGGTCAAATTTACCATGTGTTCGATGATGTTCAGGCAGTTGGCCATTACTTTGAACAGACACACAGCTACGCACCCACTGAACCTCAGCTCATGCTTTCCTGGTTACCATAGCGAACAGCTGAAATTTCGCCAAAGTTTTGTATAGAGAGGACTTATGTATTGACAAAAAAACTCAAACTACACTTCAGACAATCATCTGGGGAAAGGCAGTCCTATTATTGGTGATTTGCCATCTTAAATGAGGTGAAGCTAACCTTTTTAAAAGGTGGTGCAGCTCTTCTGCAGACCATGTAAAGAAGATAAAAAGGTTGTCTTCATTTTCCAGTTTTTCTTGAGCAATTTGCTGAGTTTTAATGACAACTAGAGGAGCTCTGCTATAGGCACTACACTAAATAGAGTCTAAGAGACTAAATACAGTTCACAGCAGCAGTCAAACACATTTTGTCATACATGAGGCGACATATGCCTGGAAAAATACAGAGATCGTACAATCGCTGAGTTCAATGAACAACAGTAGGTCATTTTTTCAGATGACGAAAGAGAAAAATACATTAAACACTAAAAAAACATTAAATAACCACATTGATCATTTGTGACGGGCACAGATGGAATTTCACTTCCGCATTTATTCCATCTGTGCAGTGAACACACACATACACGGCAATAAAAAAAACACATGCAGTGGACAGTGAGCACATGTGCCCAGGGAGCAGAGAGGGTAAAGGGCCTTGCTCAAGGGCCCAACAGTGGCCATGTATGGACAATTCGGACATGGTTCATCCAGACAGGTAGAAATTCACAGAGGAGATTCAAGGAGTTATCCCAGGACCACATAGAATAGAATATGAATACACCTTTTAACATGCATGTCTTCATCATGTTTCTAATAATCATCATCATGTTTCATGTTTCTGTTGTTGTAAAACCATTACAATGTGGGGTTTGTCTTAGAATGCTTGGTTGGTGTGTTGTGGCTTATAGAGAGCCAGATACTGCGATTCTTGGAAATTGCTGAACAACTCCACACAGTTTGAGGCAACCATGATGATTGAGGGACTGCAGTTAGCATCATGCTAATTAATTTTTAAACATCCTACATAGTCACATTAGCGTCATAGTTCTGTAATTTAGATTTTTGGCATCCTGTCCCTTTAAGGGTTTATTTATGATTTGGGGCTTGTCTTAGAACTCTTGGTTGGTGTGTTGTAGCCTATAGAGAGCCAGATATTGAGATTCTTAAGGGTTTATTTATGATTTGATTGCAGTTATTTGACCTGACTAAACTCAATTTCTGTTTAAAGGCGTAAAGCTGCTGCTGCTTGGTTGATCATGCATGTGACCACAAACTTAATGATACATTTAATAGTCATAATAAGAAGCATGTTCATTTACTCAGAAAGTTTGACCAAACTCAAATCTGTGTTTCAAAGAGAACATAAAATTCACCTTCTTTTTCCCAGTAGGTGGTACAACTGTGAAATGATTGCTTAAATTAAAAATAGAGCCTCTGATTTAATTAAACATTTTCTTTAGTTCTTTTTTAGGTACCAAACACTACTGTAAGTCAATTGTACATGACTATTTTCCACTCTAGAATTAAACCGACTGTTAAACAGACTGTTATTGTAACAGAGCTCATGTGCATATATCAGTTTTAAAGGCTTAAACTGAAATATGATTCTGTTCTGATTGGTTGCCCTGCATTGTGCCTCATACATCTGTCTGGGCTGGAAACTCTTCTTATAACCTCAGTGTGCTCTGTCAGACTGAAACAGTCCATATGTGTAAATGTGTTGTTGTTTTGACATCACAAAGATTTGTCTAAAACAGGCTGCATTTATTTGAATTTAGTGTCCATAAATGGGCCAGAGATGAAGTGGGGATTCAGTTGTTTATAAAATACATTGAATAAATTCATTTAATAAAAAAAGCAAGGTTTTCCATAAGATGGGCCGTTTAAAAAACGGAAACTCGACATTTCAGTAAAGTCAGATTAGACGGGAGTGGGAAAGGAAACTTGGCATTCATCAATCTCATTTGTTTCTTATTCTTTCCCCTCTTTCTTTTTTTTTATTTTTTTTATAATGTATGCCCATTCATTTACCACCAAGACGAATTCGGTTACTTTGTACTAAATGTAAAACAATCATTAATAGTCCGTCCTGTGGTTTCTCTGAGGACTGGAATGGAAATTGCAGCCATTATGCCATTTATAGCAGCTAATTTCGCCCTTGATGACTGACCAGCTGAGGCTGGCCTTTAAAAGCATTGCTCATATTCTATCACACTCTCGCTGGTTTCACATAATTTTTCTGCTGGCATTAAAAGCAGATATTATATAGATGAGGAGAGCTAAAATAGCCTGTTAAGCCCCTGCGGTACGGTTTTAATCACACCGCTTTCTCAGACATGTGTGTAAAGTCTCCCAGTGACATTTGGCCACTTGCTTGTCTTGTACTTTAATCTTCTGATTTACATTAAACTTCAATCTGGCGAGACCTTACTGCAGCAATTATTCACTGTCACCCCAAACTGGGCTCCTGCGCTAAGAAGGCTGCAGCCTGACCATTTTTGGGGCTGCACTGCCAGGATATCAATTAGCGCAGAGCTTTATTTGGGCCTCCTGTCACACAGGTTAATTGTTCGTGATACTACAAGACACCCTATTACCACTGGGACAGTTTTAGATTTAAAATGTCATATATCAAACACATTCAACTCTTCCTTTGACACTTTTGACACAAAATATTCATCCTCTATTGAACTGAGATGTTAGCATCAGCGCGAATCACAGATGCCAACAGCACACCGTTGAGCCTGTAAACTTGTCTTAGTTTGTACTCTGGAGTCTGTCTGGCTTCTTCTGTGGTGCCAAATAATGTCATGGGAACATGTTCTTAACCATATTGCCCAGTCGTAGCTTGGAGCACACTTGGTGAAGGTAGCTTCTTTATTGATCTTCATTATCATGTTTTTCTGCAGTTTTACCCATAACAGTAATTTTCAGTAGTGGGTAGCAGCAACAAAGGAGCTTTCTGAATAGAGAGTGTATTTGGTATGCAGCTGCATGGGAAATCAAACAAATTTACCAAAAAAAAAAACATAAAATAATTAATTATCAAGATCAGAACAAAATATAACTGTTATCAATTATAGGGAAGGCGTGTGGTTTATGCAATGCTAGCACATTGAGACATAATCGTGGAACTTCATGCTATTCAACATTATGTAGCAACTCTAAACTCGGTTGAACAGGATTTTACTAGGGTTTAGTGTAAACTTTAATCAACCACACAAAAAAACGGAATTAAAAAAATCACTTGGATTAGTTTACACTTTACATTCTATCTAATCTGTATAGCAATAAACACCACTGACTTAAAAACCTTTTTTCCAATGCAGGACAACATCTGTGATTGCAGCTTCTCTTGTCTATACAGCCAAAAAAATAAAAAAATAATATATAAATATATATATATATATATATCTTAGTAAGTGAAATCTTTGAAAATCTAGTCTACATATGTTGTATTTCTCATTTTAGAGGATTTCTCTGGCTAAGATATTTTTTTGCAGTATGATGGAGAGGAGCTGCAATCACAGATTCTGTCAAGCCAACATAAAACACAGCCACCGATGCCGTGTACCTGTGACTGCTCAGTCTAACGAGCCCAGGTGGTGGCATAAAAAGGGCCTGCTCAGCCTTGAATGGGAGAGAGCGGACACTACCGGCTCATGGTGGCCACACCCCTTTCCTGAGAGGAGCACCACAATAGCATAATAGTTCAAATTGAGTGCCATTTAAAATTTATTATGTTCTTTGCCATCAGCAGACGGAGTCAGAGAGAGCAAAATTGGCTGCACTCCCTGCTTGGGTAGATGGCGCTCTTTGCCCTCATCACTCTTAAAGTGGTGTTGGCAGGCACAGGCGTCTGTTAGCTAGTGCGGTACTCTAGGGACTCAGCGCTTTTCTTTGAGCATGTTGCAGTAATGCTGGCAATGCAGCATCTGCGGCAGGTCGAAAAAAGAGGCGGTGGCTGGCTTTTCTTGTACTGTATAAAAGGAGACATGTGTTAAGTCCTTACCCTCCTAAGGTTGGAAGCATTGCTAGAGATAGAGGGAGCTACAATCGGGTGGGTCAATCGGCAGTACCAGGTTGGGGGAATAAGAATTTATTGTGTTAATTCTGACAGCGCTAGTATGTTCAGGTAAAGTATAATGTAATACTGGAAGTGTGGCAGAGTACTGTCTCACTGTACATTATCTCCATTTCCCTGGCTTCTACACTCAATCCAGAATGCATCAGTATCCCAGCACACACTCTCACATTCTGCAGAGCTGCGCTGCTCATTGTGAGTCAACAGCTTTTGCCCTTTGCTAAAAAGAAAAGGCATTTTTATGGCATTACCATTCAGAAGTAATGGATTGTAATGAATTGTAATGCTGACTTTGAGGCCTTACAAGGTCTCGGGTACAGGAAAAAAAATAACAAATGCGGCATATGCAACCCGGGCAGGAGAAATCCCCTTTGTTAGTGTCGACTCCACTTTGCAATCTTGTTATGGGATTTCTTTTATGTTTGTTTCTTAAATTCACTTTGCCTCCCGCTGCGGCTCCCCGGAGCTCTGACACAGGAGCTGAGGGTTAGTCCGCTCCAGGCGATCAGTGGAAATCCTGTTGCAGTTGCCCAATAAATGTGTGTGGGTGTATGTTTGTGAGTACATGCATCTGTGTCTATGTACAGCTGCATACCAAACACACTCTTGTTTCTTCAGAAGGCTTCTTTGTTGCTGCTACTCACTATTGAAAATGACTCTGATAAAACTGCAGAAACACATGATAATGAAGATCAATAAAGAAGCTACCTCTACCAAGTGTGCTCCAGAGTAAGCCTGTGCAATAGGGTTAAGTATATATATATCAATGTTTTTTTAGCCCTGTAGCAGAAAGCAATATATATAGTGACTGCAAAACTTCTTTTTGCAGTGGAAGCGCCAAGTTTACACAGGTATCATCCTAATGAGAACACAATTGGATTGCAATTGGCCCATACTTCTGAATCATTAAACAGTTGACTTTTTCTGGATAAAAGAAACCCTTAAGCACCATTGGTGAAACAGAATTGCCTGTTTTTTGAGGAGCAGAAGACATATTTTGTCCTTTAAAGACAATTTGTTGTAAATTGCAATTTATTTATTAATACCTTAATGTTGAGTATTGATCATTACCAATGCAAACTGATCCGATCGTCATGTTTTTATAAACAATACAAGAAGATACTAGTACTACTAATACCTAGAATAGGTAAGTAAGGTATGTTCTGCTAATTAATACTAAATTAAAATGACTTTATTTCTAAATGGTGTTATGCAATTGCTCAGTTTTGGCAGGAGAAACATGCCTGAAGCCCCTTCATGCCCATGACAAGTCTTCGCAACCCACTATCACCCCATCTTCCCCCTATTTACTCTGTTATCTTTCATTCCTGGCTCCACTTATCAAAGCAGAAGCCGCCTGAACTCCAGTCCAAAGTTCTCTCCCCTCTTGTTTTTTCCCAAACCATCATATGCTGATTACATGGCCTAAACTAGCAAATGCACATACATTTACATGATGGACATTCTGGACTGAATTATTTTGTTTAGTAGTATTTTTTTTTAATTACCTGTCACTTATCATATATACTGTATGTAGTACTTTCCAAATTATTGTGTTGGGATTTCTGTGTTAATATGTGTGAGTAAGGTCGCTGAAGCAAATATGGACAAGTCAAGCACATGCTGGAAAGCATCAGAGACTAAAAGAGACATAGTTCCTCTTGCTTTTGATTGCTAAGAAACCATTGATTTATGTCCGTGCGGAAGGTTCCACCCGAGACTCACTCAAGCCACTAGAGCTCATGAAACAATTGCTTTCAGAGCAAGGATTTGTGCCCAAGGCATAACATCATTGATCTGTGGGCCTGCTAGGAGATGTAGCATGGAGCAAATTTTCAGCTGCCACACACACACACACACACACACACACACACACACACACACACACACACATGCACTCATTATACATGAGTTTGTGTGCATTAGGGATAGTCCACCACTTGTGTAGGATTCAGTTGTTGTTTTTTTCTTTCCACTGGTGAGAAGTTTAATGGCCTTGTTTGTGGAGAAAGTCAGAAGTTTATTGATGTCACACTGGGCTGAGAAGCTTCAAAACACCCCTGTCGCATCTTTATTCTCTTTAGCGGTCCCTCAGAGGTCATGCATTATTCACATGTGTTCATTTACACTGAGCTGCTTTCAGTGGCCTCCTGTGAAAGCATTGTTCATCCTTCAGGGGCTGGAGTGTGTCCTGTGCTTGAGCTTTGTGGCTTGTGATTAGATTTGTAGACATCAGATGCTGCCTTGTGTTATGGTAACACCCTGATTAGTCATAATATTAAAAACACAAGACTAATATTATGTTGGAACCCCTTGTGCCTCTAAAACTGCACTGACCCTTCAAGGCATTGACTCTACAAGACCTCTGAAGGTCTCCTGTGGTATCTGACAGCAAGATGTTAGCAGCAGATCAAGAGGCTTTAGCAAGTCCTGTTAGTTGGAGGTGGGGCCGCCATGGATGACCCAGTCCACCGTTTGTCCACTGTTGTTGATGAGTGTTTTTTTTTTTGAGAAGTGAAAGGACAAACATTTTACATCACAAGGCATTCAGGATTTTTAAATCTGGTAATCAGTTTTTCTTTTTTAATTATAATGCTTATGTCAATTTATGCTCCAAAAGCAGCCATCATTCATTTAATATCTTTTTATCCCTTAGCATTGAACAGAGTGTTTTTGTTCATGTGCCTTTAAGATGGATGTATATGTAAATGAGCTGTATTCTGATTGGCTGTCCTGTATCGTGCCTCATTCAGAAAGCTGGTCAGGCTGAAACACTTCTTCTAACAGTGTGTGTGTACATGTGTGGGCAAAAATCCTGAAGGCTGGAAAGGAAAATATGTGTTTCTGAATTATTGGCAGTTACAGAGACTGTGAGCAGCACTAAAAATTCATTGGATCCCACAATTAGCCTTCCTAAAAGAGACACATTTGGATATGATATTTGGGTGTCTACATACTTTTGGCTATGTAGTGTATATGGCAATATAATGTGCATTTTTTGCCGATGTGAGTATGATATTAAAATGTTTATTTTGTACACTATTGTAGATGGAAGTCTGAACAGGGTTTGATCATGTCATACTGCAGTGGATTTCGCTTCTAGGAATCCATAGCTGCTTATGCCTGAAGTTTAATCACAGGAAAGGTAGAAGTAAAAACCCTCCTGCTGTACCTCCTGTGCAGTGGTGGTAGTAAAGTTAAAAATGAATGCAGTCGCTCTTCTGGGCGAACATTTCTGCATCACTGCACACATCAGAGCGCGCGCGCACACACACACACTGCTGAAGCACAGATTTAACACATTTCACTCAAACCTAATGGACATTTACTTAAAGAATGACAAGTCACCTAAAGCTATGATGGGTGCATGCTCTATAGGAGAGTGAGGGCACAACCTAAAAGTCATTCTGAGCAAGTATTTGAGCAAGATGAATCCTTTTTAATATATTCCTTCATACAAGCCATGCATTTCTTTAAATCACTCTTGTGTGTGTGTGTGTGTGTGTGTGTAATGATCTAACAGTAGATGTGTATTGATTTATTCAGTATTTCAAGAATATTACCTGGGAACATACTACAGAACCTACTGTTTTGGAGATTATCTGGTCCCGTCATCTAGACATCAGAATTTGATCCTTGTTAAAGTGGAAAAGATTCTTGCCCATTTTACCTGCTTCAAACACATCTACATCAAGAAGTGAGTGTTCATTTGCTGTCTAATGTGTATATCTCACCCCTTGACAAGCGCCGCTGTAACCAGATTGTCAGTTTATTTAATCATACCTTTTTGTAATGTCTTAATGTTATGGCTAATCAGTGTAATTGGTAAAATAATGAATATACTTATCATGTGTAGATGATATGTAGAAGATGTCATTGTCATGAGTATGGTGTGCTGTGCTATGTAGAGCATGAACATAAGCAGTGTATTTAATAGGTTCTGAGAGAATTATATGGGTAGTATGGATGTTTTCTATTTTCCAGTTTTCAGGATTAGTGTCTGTAACATTTTGTCACAGACACTGATCCTGAACTTTTAAAGTGCAAGAATGAGTGTAATAGAAATATTACTAAATAACTAATTAACTAATTGCACAACTATGTGATTGCATTTGAATGAAACCAGCAAGATTGACATTTGCTCACAATGCCTAATGACTCATTTAATATTTTTAACCACGGTACTAAGATATTATGTGGCTCTTAAACATACTAAAAAAATAATTTACCTGCAGATCAGGTAATGAAGGACATACTCATTTTCTTGTTAAGATCTCATATCTCCATGGACCTGTTTATTGTGCAGACAGAGTCTAATGAGATAACAAAGCACTTTCACAAACATATGTTCCTGGAACGCGTCTGGATTTTTAATCATCGTTGATTAAGCAACCTTCAGCAACAAAGTCACATAAACTGGCTAAAATGACCTATTAAAGATGCTTTAGTATCATCAAAACAGGCTTAATATATTCCACACTTCAGTGCACTGGAGCCCAGATGTGTTTTCCTGCTGTCATACTCACATATGAACAATAATCAGCCATAACCTTAAAACCACTGACAGGTAAGATTAATAAAACTGGTTATCTGGTTACAGTGGCAGCTGTACTGTGGCAGGGGTGCGACACAGATATAAGGCAGGAAATGAACAGTCAGTACTTGAAGGTGGTGTGCAGGAAGCAGGAAAAAAAACATACGGATCTGAAAAAAAAAAAAACACTTACGGCAAACATATGGATCTGAGTCACTTTGACAAGGCCCAATTTGTGAGTACTAGATGACTGGGTTAGACTTATTGATGCTGTCCATGGAGGCCCCACCTCTCAACTTATAAAATATCTTCTCTCTAAATGTAGGTATTGTGACATAAACTGAGGTGTGAGTTACAGTCTCTCATTAGGGTTGAATATTAATAACACGATAAATGTAGGTATTGTGATATAAACTGAGGAGTGTGTTACAGTCTCTCATTAGGGTTGAATATTAATAACACTCTAAATGTAGGTATTGTGATATAAACTGAGGCGTGTTACAGTCTCTCATTAGGGTTGAATGTTAATAACACTCTAAATGTAGGTATTGTGATATAAACTGAGGTGTGTTACAGTCTCTCATTAGGGTTGAATATTTATAACACACTAATGGAGGTATTGTGATATATACTGAGGTGTGAGTTACAGTCTCTCATTAGGTTGAATAGGATCCTAACTTTGTAAAGCTTGTCCAACCTCTAAACTGCAACTACTAAATAATACATTTGTGGAGAAGCACATAGATTGACCGGTTACACTATTTGGGCTGTTTAATTTTCTCTGTGCTCACAATGTTATATACATAATAAGGGGACATCCAGGTTCTGATGGTGATTGATTGATTTCTCAAAAGCTCTCAGTCCTGTCACTGATGTACGATGATGAGCAAACCTTTAAATTAGCATGATAAATGACTAGTGGTTGAGATACTCCAGATGTAATGTCCCTTTAACCTTGTACAGAAGTGACAGTTTACAGACCATATACCATGATTAGCAGCCATCACCATCTTCACTGAACAATTTTTAACCCCTTGAATCTGAAGCATTCTCAATACTATTTAGTATCTACTATAAAAGATTCAGTGTCTATTCAGTGTTCTAATACTGAAAATTTTTCAGAATCCAATATGCATTGTTTAGTGTTGTTTAGTGTTTAGGAATTGAAGAACTTTATAGACTTTTAGAGTTTAAAGGTCATCAAACAAGTGGAAACAAGAGATCAGTAGATTCTATTTTCATAGCGATTGATATGTGCGTTATTACAAGGAAATGTCTCATTTGAGGGAAAATGCATCAAAAATCATATAAACTTAGTTTACATTAATCACATGCTTCCATTCATTCACACTGAGTAGAGTTTGCTTGTGTGCTGTATGTATGTGTATGTTTCCTCAATATAATGCAGGTGCAATTATTGCTGGCATATTGCCAGAGTGTGTTGCAGTTTTGTGCAGCAGCGATATGAAGAGTGGCCACAAGAAGGCATTGAAGGTCCATGGGACTCTTTGAGATTGAAGAATGACAGATGGGATGATATCTGTCTGAGGAACGACTGTCGGTTCTATATGTTGCTCCAAGGTAATCAGAGCAGTTGACTGCCATCCTTTTACCCAAGGATGGAAAAGCAACATATATCAGGTCAAATGAATCAGAACAAAATCAGATCAGCTTGTTAAATGTCTTATTGGAGACATTCAAATGAATAGTAATAATAATAATAATAATAATAATAATAATAATTTATGTACTAAGTAATAACATTAGCATCGCTGACAGGTAAAGTGAAAAAATATTGATTATCTTTATCTCTAGTGTCATCGGTTAAGGGGTGTTATGTTAGGCAGGAAGTGAACAGTCAGTTATTGATGTGATGTGTTAAACCACAGAAACCATATGCAAAATAATAATCTGAGCCACCTTGAGAAGGCTCAAATTGTGATGGCTAGACATCTGGGTCAGAGCATCATGTTTTTTCTGGTATGTAGTGGTCAGTACCTACTAAAAGTGGTCCAAGGACGGACCACTGGTGAACTGGTGAGTCATATGCACTTAAGGCTCATTGATGCCATCCATGGAGGCCCCAGCTCACAACTTACAGGACTTAAAGAATCTGGACACCTTTGGAGGTCTTGTGGAGTCCAAGAGTCAAATAGTTAGATCTGTTGTGGTGGCACAAGGGGCACCTACTCAGTATTAGGCAGGTGGTGCTAATGTTGTGGCTGATCAGTACACATTATATTAGTAGATATATGTGTTTTCTTGGACAGTTTAAGCTAATGCTATGGCTGATTTCAGCAATTTGTGCTACAGTGACTCTTCTGTGGGATTGGACCAGATTGGACCATGATGTCTACATTAACGTAAAGAACTGACTGTTCACCTAATGCCTAATATGTTAATGTATATCCCAGCCCCTGACAGGTGCCATTGTAACCAAATATATATATATATATATATATATATATATATATATATATATATATATATATATATATATATATATATATAGTCACAAATGAACCAATAGAAATGCTCCAAAATACATTATATATTATATATATAATATCATGTATCATATATATATATGATATTATTATATATATATATATATATATATATATATATATATATATATATATATATATATGATACATTATATTATATATATAATATATAATGTATTTTGGAGCATTTCTATTGGTTCATTTGTGACTTCCACTGAATTACTTCCATTGAAAGATTTCCCTTTTCCTGTAAAGTTGCCAGAAAGTTTTTGAAGATACATTATTATTATTAATATTATTATTATTATTATTATTATTATTATCGTATTATATACGATTAGGATCGTGCACATTGATGGGAAACTGTGATCTTATTAGGTTCTTAAGCAGAGAAACCCTAACCAGTCTGCGTTTTGCTCTCAGCCTGCTCCGTATCCAAGACCTGAAGGTAGGTCTTGAAGGAAGTGTGAAGATAACACACTCCTCCTCTCTGGCCTTGCCTGCCAGCGGGCTCGACATGTCATCAGTTTTGCACGTAACCTTGTGTGGCTAAATACGAGCCACGTCTCATTAGGGAATATTACCTGAGATGGGCAGGACAACATTCATCAATGTCAGGGGCCATTTCTGCTACATCTGCAGTTCAAAACATCAACCTCTACTCTGCGGCACAAAAACACTCTGGAGGTCTTTTGGAGAAATGTCTATAGGACCTTTCATATATTGCTTTCTTCATTTGAAAATCTTCTTCATATTGCGTAGAATATTTCAAGATGCATGAAGCAATGCAAATGTTACAAAATGTTGTATACATACTTCAGAAAAATTAATTAACATGATCTAACCCCAGATGCAGTCGATCAGCCAACTGAGACACTGAGCTTGAACATGGGCCAATCGTATGTCATACATGCCCAAAACTGAAATTTATTTGCTTTAGAAGTCTTTTAGAAAGCTAAAATCAAGTAAAAGAAATTATAAAAAGAGGGAGAGGCCTTATATTAACATGTTAGCTTAAATTGGAATGGTTGCTCAAAATTGGTGGCAGTTTAAGTCCAGTGCTTGTTGGAAGTGTTAGCCTATCATCTAGCATTAGCCTAAGCAGCAGGGGTCAGAGATCAATCGTGGTGGTTTGAATTTACACCAAACTGTTAGAAAAATAAAACATACTTCAAGGCTTATTACACACTAAGGTGTATTACTCAGTAACTACAGGGACTTTTGTACAAACTGGTGGAGCTTTTCTTTGGTAATAGACGTTTGTAATAACACTTTCAGCCTGCTTGCAGACCATAAGCTGTTTAAGGGGTTAAAATACATTAGTTAAGTTAAGGATGTTTGTTCCTTATCCTATAATGTTCCCATTTTGCAGATTTAGGATTTTTATATGTCAGTGTAGATATCCATAAACTTTATTATATAGGTATATGCATACTAAAAGCATATACTGTAAATGTGTAATATGTACATATTATATAAATTCATGTGTCTAGTAAGATTACTGACAGTAAGGGTTTGATTTAAGAAAGGACTGTGAAAAGGACAGGTAAGATGTTTTTAAAGTGATAGTTGGGTTCAATCGATTCCCTAAACAATGAACTCTAAACACCTGCCTAGTCACCCTGTCTCAGCCAATTTGAATGCAGACTTTGTATCTATCACAAGTTTTTATTTGTGTTTGTGATAGTAATACATGCATGACCCAAAATGTTCCCAGGGAACATTACGGCTCTGCACAGAGAAGCAACAACAAACAACAGCGACCTTCTAACAAAACTCCTGGGGCTAAAGCAGCCCAGCTGCTTCTCTTAGCAACGGATAACCGAGGCAAGCCACGTACGTGTGACAAACAAATTATATCATCGCATAAAGGCCTTTGCTTAAGATCCAGGTACACTGTTGCAAAAGGAGGGTGTAATGGTAGTGGCCCTGCGCGTTGTTTGGAGAATTAATGAAAGGGCGTGTTAATTTTCCTCAGTTTAATTTCCTTGATGATGCAGCTGCCATCAAAAGGTGTGACACATTCGCACTGAAGTGCTCGGATAAAGGACATAAATGTGTTGTGTGTATGATAAACGGAGAGGACATGAGTATGACTAAAATATTCAGCGCAGCCTTCCAGCCAATGCAAATGAGTCCAAAAGAGTTTCATGGCCTGGCTTTTAGAAGCACATGAAAGATAGTGGGGGAGAAAACAGTGGAACAGCAAATTGCATGGCAGTCACAGAGACAGTGCTTCAAACAGGCTTTAAAACCAACCGAACACGAATGTTTAAGCTAAAAATGAACTCCATCTGTCAGTTGAAATCATTTTTCTTGCTTTATGAATGTATACTATAAAAATATTAAAAATGTCCAGGGAGCTATTTCAGTTCAGTTGCACACATACAGCTTATCTATCTGTATCGTGTATTGAATAATAGGACATGAGCTCAAGGTCACCATGCCAAACATCAGCTAGAGGCTTACAAACACCCCCCCCCCCCCCCCAGCACTGAGCTGTGGAGCAGTGGAAGTGCACTCTCTGTAGTGATGAAGCTATGGCTCCAAGTTTTTGGAGCGACATGTTGTGCAGTACTTTCCACCACCATCATAATACACTGAGGACACTTGTGGAGGAACTGTGAAACATTTCCACTGAAACATTGAATCTGTTGTTGCATCTGGTGGTGATCCAACACCTTACCAGGACACTTAATGTTGGGTTTCCTTTGATTTGCTACCTGTCTGTATGTCCTTACAAGGTCTAAATACAAACGCATGAGTGTGAGTCTTTTCAGGCCTTGTGTTTACTCTGTGTCTTCTGAGTGTGTTTCTTCCAGGCCTATTACAGCATAACGAGCTCACTGCTGGCTCACTGGAGTGGCAGTGGGACAGAAGCCGTCTGAACACTGTGACAGTGTCACTATAACAACACAATCAGCTCTGCCATGTAAGTCATCACACATATCTCTCTCCTTCATCTGCTGTCAGCTCCCCAGACACCTATTTAGACTGCCCATCTCAAATTCGGAATCAATGTTTTAGATAATACAACACTAGTCTTGTTGAGGATAAATGTGTAAAATGATCTACTCTAGAATTATGGAGGTATAGATGCTTCTAGAATGGCTGAGAATGCTATAGCACATCCAGAAATATCCATTAATTACTGTAAAATTAAAAGCTTAAATGATATTGCAATGATCCCATTCCATGCATGTCATTAGGTAGCATTCCCCACAAGTTGATGTCAGCTCTTTCTTTCATGCTGCTGGCTGTCTGACATTGTTTCCATATATTCCTCAGCTGTGTAAAAAACAGACAGCGCATCTATCAAAACAGCTTTTGACGAATTACGGCAGATTCCGTTCTCAATATCAAAGTCATGTTGTGTTGTATAGTTGTATTCTTTGCTTTCGGCAAGGAGAACTCAAACTCTGAAGGGCAAAAGCAGGCAGAAGTTCAGTTCTGTTTCTTTGCAATATACTGTACACGGATCAGCTGTAACATTAAAACTACCTGGCTAATCAGAATCAGAATCAGATTTATTGGCCAAGTATGTCCACACACACATTTGTTCCAGCTGTTAGTGACTCTCTAGTGTTAACAATTGTCAGCCCCTCTGTATCGCGCCCTCCCCTGGGGTGATTCTGATCCACCGCCCACAGGCCCAAATAAGAACTTCCTCCTCGTTTGTGTTCATGTTTGATTCATTGTGTCAATTCAGTGCCTCAGTGCCAGTGTTTCATGTTCATGTGTTTCACCTGAGGCTGGGGGTACTTAAGGAGCATCCGCGTCTTAGTTCGAGGCCGAGAATTGCAAGTTTGGAACCTTGAGGTAGACCAAGAGGTTCCCGATATGGCTCATGTTGTGTTAAGGCCAGCTTTTGATCTACGTCCTCGTTCGCAAGCAGGACACCCGGCCATTCTGCCAAGACTCTCGTTCCAGCTAGGCGACCTACGCTCACATAGAAATGCCCGGTTTGGTCGGCCTAGCCGCTCTTGCCAAGTAGCTGGTCCCCCAGCTAAACCCCCAGTCTCAGGTGTTTTTGTTTTCACCCTCTTGTTTGTCAGCTGCTGCTTCTGTTCTCTTGTGTTATCTTGAGTTTTGTTAATAAACTTCTTGCTTAGGACCCATCTCTGCGAGTGTTCGTCCCTCTGTGTCTGGCCTAACTCACCATGACAACAATATACAGCTACATATAATTTACAGACAACACACAGAGAACAATAGTATACACAGCATACACAGACTTTATGGGGCATTTCTATACAGTGTGCTTTACAGTGTTGTTCACAGAATAGCAGTATGCAACACTATACAGATTAAATATTGTGCAACCACAGCAGTGTACACATGTGTAAAATGAATAATGGTGCAGCAATGCAATAACTGTAGGATAAGAGTGATAATAGTTTATCAGTAGTATCTATGGCCTGTAGCTAATATTGTGTAGTTTCCCATTGTGCTGCCTAAACAGCTCTGACCCATCAAGGTATGGACTCAACAAGACCTCTTTGACCCCTTTGTGTTGTATTTGGTGCCAAGATATTTGCCACAGATCCTGTAGCAAGTCCTGTAAGTTGTGAAGTATGGCCTCCATGGTTAACTCCATCAATGTGCCTTGAGTGCCCATGACCCTGTTGCCTATTTGCCGGTTGTTCTTCCTTGCAGTACTTTCGGTAGGTTCTGACCACTGCATACCAGGAAAACATCCACAAGACCTGCTATGTTGGAGATGTTCTGACCAACTCATCTAGCCATCACAGTTTGACCCTCATTAGAGTTACTTAGATTCTTATGCTTGATATTTTTTCCCATTTCCTAGAACTGACTTGTTCACTTACTGCCTAATATTTGTATCCCACCTATTGACAAATAACAGACAATCCATGTTATACACTTCACATGTCAGTGGTTTGAGCTGGTTGATCAGTTTATGGTCACAGTTGATTTTAGTTCATGTATGCAATCATCAATATTAAACGATTAATACCAGGAATATGATATTGTGACCAATATCATAAAACAAGAATTTTTGTTATTATTTATGTTAAAAGGCAGACAATATTTTTCATTTATTTTAGAAAAGTATTTTGAAGTATTTTGAAGATCTTCACCTGCTACAACACCCTATACTTTAAAAGATCTAAGGTGAATGGAAAATGATCAAACCAATAAAAAAGAATGGAGAAATCAAGGAGGAATGGAAAATTCTATTGAAAAGAAACTAATTCATCCATCCATCTTCTTATCCACTTCTTCCTGGTCTAGATTGGGTTTGATCTAAAGTCTAACCTGAGTCGTTGGGTGCAAGGCAAGAATACCCCTGGACAGGGTGCCAGTCAATGGGAGTTGGGAGTAAATCAGAGTACCTAGAGAAAGCCCACACAGATACGGGGAAAACACACCAAACAGTAAAATTGTCAGCAAATCATTTACCAGCCACCAATATATTGTGCGTCCCTCATTAATACATCATTAATACTAGATATGTTTTGAACTGCAGTATTGAACACACTGAAAATGATGGTTAAAGGTATAATATTTAATAAAAAGTAAAAATGTTTTTGAGAGTGAGTATTTGGGTTCCTCTTTTTGACATTGAAGCAGAGAAACTCTGAATACTTACTCTGTCAGTATGAATGTAAATCAAATGCAAATATAATGTCCCATGTAACTCACTATGTGATTAATTATGTATTGTGAAATACATTTGAATCACATAGGAAAAACAGGTACATTGGGTAAATTGAATCTGGTCGCTGGGTTGCGCAATGGTGCAGAGTGTGTGGCTCTGGGGAGCTGTGATCGAACAGCTTACAACTAGAGAAAGCATTTATTAACTGAAAAAAAGCAAAAGAAAAATAAAAAAGAGAAACAGTCCCCTCTCCCCAAAGAGCCCATTCAGCTTATTTCTGCATAATTACCTCCGGGTGATTAGAGAAATCAATGCAGTGCATCTCCAACCTGCTACATATGCACTGCTTTGTAATTAAATAGACCTCTGGTGCAAAAGTAAAGACCTTCTGCATGGAAGGTTTGACTGCTGAAATGCACACGAATGCATTGTCTTTCATATAACTTTATATTACAGCTTTTAAATTCTAAAATACGATCTATTGCATTTATTGTCTAATTTATTAGAATCCCCTACCCGACCTTCGTGCTGATGATCAAAGGCATAGAGCTAAAAGTCAGTTATGATGAATTTATATGAGAGATATGTCAAATTTAGATTACAAGTTATGAGCTGCTATTAAAGTGGCTTTATACTGCTGTGCCTGATGCATTTATACCATCTTCACGCACACTACCATGCCAGTGTCACTGCTGTGCTGAAAATGGCCCACCATCCACATAATATCCAGTTAAAAGTGGCTCTGTGATCAGAAACTGACCAGTGATTAATAGGGTAGAGGGGGGCTGATAAACTGTGTAGCAATGCTCAGACTACAATTTGTAACTGTGCACTTATGTGCTATAGTCAAGCTGTAAGGTCTTATTAGATACCAAGTGCACACCACACATTCTATTCACAAATTTTGGGATTGCAACAAAACCCCCAGCTCGGCAATAAATTACTGTGTGAGCCTGTGATGGCCACTCATGAAGTGTGAACAGTTCAGCAATGTGATTTTCCCAGTCTTCATGCTGTCAGACACCCTGCTATTTTCGAACATGATTGAAATTCTCAATCGTACATCTAGGTTTAGATTGCAATCCTCAAGAGCGGCAGTAATAACCAGCGATAAGCATGATGAGATTGTTGGAAAGAGATATCTGAATATTAACCAAGCCTACTGCTAGCCCCAATATGGTTGAGTTTGGAACTGTTAAGTTAGTATTCATGGTTGCTTTCTCTGTGAATCTGATGGCTAAGAGCATTGTACATGACTCCAGGGGATCACATGGCTAAAGAATGAGCACAAATCTTAGCAATGCACTTAGTTCCAGTGTGGCACATGATGGACTCTTCTTTCATGTATTTTCATAAGACAAGTGAGAAATGTGGTATAGTAGTAGCAGCTATTTTGCAAGTTCTGTAGTTCAATCAGTAGTTGTCCACAAGGCTTCAGTTCAATGAAGGGATCTCTAATAAATTGTAACAGCATGTTTATACAGTATATACAGATAGAAGTTACTTATCATGTAACATGAATGTAACAAATGGCCTTTCAACAACATTTCTGACTTAACCTACAATCATTCATCTCAGATCTGCACTTTCTCATATGGACTTTCTCATTGTATCGTGTGCTGGTCAGTCCAATTAGTTCTGTCAAACAAACCCTTTTTCTGTGGGCGCAGAGAAACTTCCAACTGTAGTCAGTCAAGAGCTATGTGGCCTTAGCAGGGGCACTGCCAGGGATTTGGGGCCTCATGAAAAGCTATTGAACCCCACGACTCTAACAATTCTGCCAAAAAACTAATTTACACTTTTTTTTAGGGCCCCTATTAGTCTCGTCACCCCAGTGCCTTGGCTCTGGCAAGTTAAAAGGCATTTCACTTGACACACTTATGAGCACTATTCAGTGTGAAATAAGTGTATACAATTTACTTGTAACTGGACAAAGGAGGTTCTAGTGAATTTGGCGAGTGTTAGGCAGGTGTTTTCCCAAGAAAGACAGCAGTACGAAAATGTTATGACTTGTCTTATTTTTATGTCAGAGTACATTGCTTTCACTTCAGTAGCAATGTGCTTTGAATGTTAATACAATGTGTGCAGTAGATGTTGCGACTAAATGAAAGTGGAATAAATGAAATCTGGTAGAAAACATCAAATAGGTATTCAAAGAGGCACTCAATGCTTGAGCCAATAGTGTGATGAAGTGTGCTCAGCAAGTGTGCCATACTTATTTGAAATGCAGCTCAGAACAAACAGAAAGTTTAGAAAAGACAGACATACAAGCCATATAAAATATATTTGAAAAGTAATTTAGTAGTGTTTTTTAGTTCAAATAATTTGCTAAAAAACAATTAGGAAGCTTAAAAATGTGTTTATATATTTTTTGTTATATATATATTTTTACATCTAAAGAGTATGCAGTAAATGGATTTATGAGGCAATATAATAGCATGCAACAGAGAGGCTATCAGGTTGTAGTTATGAGGAAATGGACTGGTTCAGGAATAAGGAAAAGACTGTATAACCCTGACTTTCCAAACACTTTTTCAAACTAGTTTCCAATGTTAGACTACAATACCAAGGCATCCAGCATATTACATATACCTTATAGCTAGCAGACACTTAACCCATATCAAACCCTTTGCAAGAACAACCTCTTTTACATTACAGACTTACAGCCAGCCCCTCAGACAGAGAACAGAATCACTGTTTATGAAAATGCATGTAACTTGCTTCACAACACCCTACAGATCTGGGCTGGTCAGTATAGAGACCTAATTCTAAAAACCACCCCATCTCAAAAGCCTGGGCAGTAGCCATGCGATGGTCCTCAAGGGAAATTCAAGACACTACGATCTAGTTTGTGACAGAAGAAATGACACAGGTAATAGAACCATAAGTTCATGTTCAGACAAGTGCAATTGAAAATCCTGGTTCAAGTTCACCTTCCAATCATCACCCTGACCATTCCAGGCCTTTCATTCAAGTCAAGGTTTCAGCCCTGTCAAATTCTTTCAGAACTGTCCTGAACTTAGCACCAAGCCTAAACACAATCCTACACTGAGCATCTGTCCATATGTGATGTTCCTTGCCAATAGTTCAGTCCCAGAACATTGTCAGGCTTCGAAATAAACCCTTAAGCCTGACCTGAACTCTGTGTCCAACCAAACACTGATTCAGCCCTGATCCCTAGTACCCCACTGCCAACCAAACCAGGTCCCAATCACACCCAGAACTTTATTTTATTTATTTTTCATTTATACAGGGGATGTTAACCTACTGAGACCAAGATCTTACTTACAGTTGTCTTATAGAAAATACAACATTGTTTAAATTAACATTAGGATTGTTCAAAGATAAATTATTTGATCAAATAAACATGTAAGACAGATAAAACAAATGAAATCAAAATAAATAAAAGTAGAAATTAAATAACGCAATAAAGATGACTGAAGTGTAGACTTTTAGCTTTAATTTAAGGGATTTCCATCTATACTGTGAAGCATTATCCTTGCCACAGCTTCCACTGTGTCTCCACCATGTTTGACAGATGACGCGGTATGTTTCAGATTATAAACCCCCCCTTTACTTCTCTATACTCAAGCTAATTGGGGAATTCTGACCAAAGTGTTACCAGTGGTTTGAATATTGGAGAAAAATCTCAATATTTACATATTTACACAAATGTGTTCTTGTCTTGACTTGATTTTATTCCTCACTAAGGAAAGAATTCTGCAATTCATCTGCTTTAGTTGTCTCCATGAATTTTCAGACCTGTTGGTGTTGTTAAGCTCATCGCATTACTTCTTTTTAAGAATGTACCAAATTTGATTGGACCACTGCTAAAGTCTCTGCTACTTCTCTGATAGAACTGTTTAGCTTTTTTGTTTGGCCTAATGTTGGCCTCCTTCACTTGCATTGACACCTCTTTGGACTGCATATTGTGAGTATTCATACATTCAACAGCTACCAAATGCAAATTTAACTTGGAATCAACTCCAGACGTTTCATCTCTTTAATCTGTCATGAAATAACAGGGGAATTGGCTACATCTGGCAAGAAAACTGCTCATCAGTCAAGTGTCCAATTACTGTAAACATCCTGAATTAAAGCTCAAAGCCTATACTTTAATCACATCTTGATAGCTTCATTTCTAATGGTTTACATCTAATGGCTTCCATACTAAAGGGGCTGCATTGATATAGTTTCAATGACCGTAATCAATTATATTTGTTGACCATAATCAACTTTTTTCATGTACATCAGTCTCTAGGGTAATGGTGGAATATAAAAAATGTCGAGTGGGTTGCAGCTATGTGGATGGAAATGCCTTGTTGAGCAGAAACTCATTTCGGAAAACACAGCATGTCCTGCCTTGAGGTGGATGATTCACAACAGCAGAAGGCCATGTTGTTTTTAACTTCAGCAAAGAACAGAAAGCTGAGGCTGCAGTGGAAACAGGCTCATCAAAACTGGACAGCTGTAGACTGGAAATTCATAATCTAGTCTATTCTGCCCAGGGAGAAAAATAGTCACATTTAAATTTGGTGTCAATAGCATGAATCCATGAATTCATGAATTCGTGGTTAGCATGTTGTTCTGGGATTTTGGGTTCGAGTGTCTGTCTGGATGGAGTTTCTCCTACTCTAAAATTGCCCTGGTGAGTGTGTAGAGTGTGTATATATGTGTATAAATGAGTGTATGTCTGTATGTCCAGATATGGATTGGGTCCTAGGGGAACCACTCTAGTGCTTGATGCAGTTCTCCAGGTGGACGGTCATGAGTATAAATTGCACAATTGGTTGGCACTTCTTGCTGGTGTTGGCTGAGTATGAACAGTGTTGATTGTAAAGTGTCCTTGGGTATAAGTGTAACTTTCATGTATTCTTTCATGAACCTGACCTTGCATAAACAGTCCAGGCTGGTGGAGGTGGTGTAATGGTTTGAGGAATGTTTTCTTGGAACACTTTGGACTGTGTTCCAACCAGTCAATGATCACTGAACATGTTCATGCCCTCAAAAAGCACAATTTATATAAACACATATTCTAATAGGTACTTCCAGCAGGATGATGCACCATGTCACAAAGGAAAAAAGTTTTGTGTTCTTTGATGGCCTTTCTATTCACCAGATATAAATCCAATAGAAGTCCTTTGCAATGTGGTTGAATGAGAGATTTGCAGCATTGACATGTTCCTGAAAATTCTGCAGGAACTGAGTGACACAGTCATGTCAACATTTTCCAGAATCTCGGACCAGGAATTTGTCCGACATCTTGTCGAATCCATACCACAAAGAATTAACGCTGTTTCGAGAGCAAAAGGATGCTCTACCCAGAATTAGTGTTCTTAATAATGTGCTCAGTAAGTGTATAAAGGCCCAGAAGTCTTTTTCGAAGAATCAGACACATGCCCTTTATACAAACAGCTTCCACTCTAATCCTACCTTCTGCTATATAATTAAACCCCAACTAATTAGAAGTGGAGGGTTTCCCAAAAAAATCACACAGATCCTTGTCTTTGGACATGTGCTTACCACACCCAACAATGTTCAAAAGATAATCAACACACTAAATGAGGTCTTCAGAACAGTCCCTAATACTGACCAACGTACTTTTATTAAAGAAAACAGTGAATGAGAACATTCAAGACCAGACTCACACTTCTATAAAATATTAGACATAAGAGGACCCTGTCTTACATTTCTTGAGACATCACCCAAATAGGATGGTGATCTTGGCATTTCACCCACTATCTCAAATGGAGCACTAGGCAACAAAGATAAACAATAAAAAGGTGCCAAAGAATGCATTTAGTAAGAATTTGTTGCTAACATATTCTCCATATGCCCTTGTAAATGTTGTGTTTAGCCCCTAAAGGCTTTTGCTTGTGACTGTACATTTTAAGGGCATAAAATAATTTTAACGTGTTGCATGAAAACCTTTATGTAACAGTTTGGGGGTTTTGGAATTAGCCAGTTTTACAGCTCTGGTTTACAAGTTGAAATAGCTCAATCCAAATAAATGTTGCCATGTTAAATAAAATGTTAAATAACATGTATTTTGTTCTTAATTCTTTTGAAAACAAATGAAGATGAACGAATGGTTCATAATGACATAAGCAGTGAGGACATTTCTGCTCTGCTGGACTGCTGGACTGCTGGACTGCTGGATGGCTTTAGCACCACTGGGGATCAAAGACATGATCTCAAAAATATGGCCAACTCTTAGACCTCAGCAGAGGCCTTCACTATGTGACCCAACATGAATGAGCATTCACCCCAGTTATACACTCTTGTACACTTCCTATTATAACCAAGCATTAATTATGCAAATATGGGATACAATCTTGGGAATCCCCCCGCCCCAGTAAAAGCAAACAAACAAACAAACAAACAAAAACAACAACAAAGTTTCATAAGATTTGTAAAACAATTTAAAAGAATCCAAGCTCAAGAATTTATCTCAAAGCAGTTGCATGATCAGAAAGGGGCTTACTTCAAAGTGGAAAATCTCAATTAGAGGCTGGTGCAGCATTGCTGTACAAGAATTTATATTTATAAGAGATGTATTTTTACCATTTGATACATTTCCAGTATTATTTTTTCTTCCCCTTCTTCTTATTCTTCCAATTTTTAGAGTTTTTGTCCCTGAGTTCAGAATCCCTGTATGTTACCATTACTTGCATGATTGCTTTTTTGCAATGGCAACCTAGCCATAGTACTGTAATTTAAACAATGCTAACAGTTTTTACATGTTGTGTTGGCCAATTTAGAGCAGATTTGCAATGGAGTCGACAGGCACTTTAAAATTTATCAAACTGAAATAGTAAGACAATGTTCTCTAGCGAGGCTCTCTTTGAGGTGTGTCTGCTTCAAAGTAAGACACAAGTCCAAAGCCCCAAGGCTGAGTCTACCAATCTTGTTAGCTGACAGAGGCCACTTGGCAGCCAAATCAAGACTGACAGCGTTTAATGAAGACAGAGAGCATTATTCATAGCTTCAATTTCACACTCACCAACGTCCGATGACCGGGACAGAAGCGCAAGTTAGCAGCAGCTCATGCTGGGGACATTTAGACTGAGTAAGGTCAAATCTTCTGCTGTGTAATTAATTTCACCAGCTGTGCTGCCATGCTAGCACTGTTTTGCTCGTGTCACGTTTGACTGAAAGGCTGCAGACGCAGTTACTTGGATGACTTGGGAGTTTTAGCAGTAAGGAGTAGGACAAGAGATGTAAAGAGATGTGTACATTTTACTTTTTGAAGATACAATAAAATTACTGAAATGTGTGGAGACTATGTAGAGTCATAATCCCAGTGAAGCTAGTCAATTCATAATGTATACCATCTGCATCCACGTAATCACTGTTTTATGCAGTTTTCACCTGTTTTACAGAGCACATATGATATTTATTTATTGTTCTGTTGCTAATGTCTGATTAACCTTTATGTATGCTGAGGCTCGCTGACAGTATGGTCAGAATTTGTATAAAATATTCAAAAGCTTGAATCCATGTATGCAACCTGAATTTTGTCAGCATTCTAGGCTGGTGAGGGTGTTGTAATGGTGTGAGGGGAATTGTTTTCTTGGCATATTTTGGGCTGGTTAATACCCATAAATTATCATTTAAATGCCACAGAGTATGTGAGTTTTGTTGCTTACCATGTATATCCCTTCTTGGTCACACTTTACCTGTGTTCTAATGGTTATTTGAACCATGATAATGATGAACACCTTGTTACAAAGTTGTCTTAAACTGGTTTTATGAACATGACAATGTGTTCTTCAGTGGCTTTTCCAGTTACTGAATCTAAATCCAATAAAGAATCTTTGGGATATGAGAGCAGGAAAGTGCTTCTAGAAATCTTCAGAATTGCATGATAGAATCATGCCAACATGCACCATGAGTCTCATAATCTTTCATAATCTTGTGCAATCCATGTCATGAAGAATTGAGGCTGTTTTCAGAGTAAAAGGAGGCTGTGCCCAATATTATTAAAGTGTTTGCGCTAAATTGCTTGGTGTGTGTATATCATTAGTCTTGTGCTTGCTTGTTCAAAATGGTAGTTTGTGACGCAAAATAGAAAAAGTGTCTTTGTTGGATCATCTTGTTTACATATGAAAATAAATGCCCAGAACAAAAACAGCATTAAAGAATTACATTATTAAAGGAGAGAAGTAGATTAAGAAGCAAATATAGGCAACGCTTTGCCTCTGCATTAAAAGATTAATGAGAAAAAAATGGCAACTCAAATATTGCATCTTTTGACAAAGCAGTGATTTTTACAACTGGGATTACTGCACAGCATCGTTAATCAGCCATAGACATCGTTAATCGGCTCAGAAGCATGAAAATTAATGGTGTGGGTGTTTAAGCACATTGTTTATAAGCACGAGCAGGAAGCTGGCAATAGTGTGCTTATAATTAAATAGCTGAAGCAGTGTTGCTTTATCATTGCAGTGAGAGCACAGCAGCAAATGAACTGAATTCAGCCTTACTCCCTCTTTCACAGTGACAAGGCTTGTGATAATTGCCTTCCTAATGCTTTTCTGCCCATGCGTAAAGCACAGTAATTGTGCAGAGTGGCAAAGTGCAAAAGAACAGGAGAGAATAGACTTTGTCCATTCAGTCCTGGACAGGTCTTTACAGTGTGCCAGAACATTTTGTTCAGCGTATATGTGGTTCCAAGTTGCTGTCAAGTGGTCCAGTTTAATGATAAATCTACATGTCTGAAATTTAGAGCAGAAATCTGCCTCATTTAGCTTTGCGTCTTTTTAGTATGGCCTCCTCTATTTTACAAAATTCTGTTATGTTAAAATTGTTTATCCATCTCTCGGGTGCTTTTGAATTGCTAATGCAAACAAAACATACAGTCCAATTACTAGTGATGTCTCAGTTTCCCAAAAGCATCTTAGTGGTACGTGTGTTTATTGTGATACTCGCTCAACCATTTTGTCAACACTTTTGTGTTGAGACGCTTTCAGTAAACCCAGCCCTGAACAGTTCTGTAATACGGTTGTAATTGTAATACAGTTTTGGTGTTTCATGTGTTCATTGGTCTCTCATGTAGGTTTTGGCCTCCACTGTCTCCACCCACTTCATTTTAATACCGATTACAACACCTACATACATTACAACACCTACACTTTGTAGCTTGTTTGCAGCCTTTGCGTTCTGCAGCTCTCTGCATTTCCAAGCTGTAGCATTGTGTATTTTACCTGTTACAACTCATTTAAGTGAAATTGATAAATTACTCAGGTCTGGTTTGAAGTTTCACATGATAATGATATCAGGAATGTGAAAAACAAAACAACAAGAACAGAGGAAATGGCAGAGTATTTACTGTTGAAGGTCAAAGCTGGCCTTGTGACTGCATCTTTGCTTGATGCCATTTCAAAAGCTGAAAGAGGCATATGAGAAAATGAAAGCGTGGAATGCTGGGCTAAAAGGCCGGTCAAGGGCAACCAGTTTTACCATCACTTCTCCTCTCAAACGTCCACTCCATTGACAACAGATTGGACTACCTTGAATAACAGCTTACCAGACAATGTGAGCTCAGGGACTGCTGTGTATTTGTGCTTGTAGAGACATGGCTTAATTGCTGCATTTTAGATGCAGCATTGTATTCAGCTACCCAGGCTAAGTGCACATCATCAGCAGGATAGCAGCTATCACTAAGCTGAGAAATCCTACTATAAATTGTAGCCTCAGTCTGTAGCCTCTTTCACAGAATCTTTCTCAATTGATATTGACTAAAGAAATGTGAAGTTTTCATTACCAGCTGTTAATTACAGTGTCATTTTATACAATAGCAGTTGTGCAATATAGATATGGCACATGATCCTGTGTTTGCCGGCCGAAAGCTACAGCTCAGTCCGCAAAGTTGTCACATCACAACAAATGGACATGAGAAGTCATGACTTTCCCCATCAGATGAATAATAACCACTGGAACATTAAAATTAAGACGTCTTAACATTGATGTTACTGCAGTAGGACAGACCATGTTGTTAGACTGCATCACAACCAACCACATATCAAACTGTATGGAGGCTGTACTTTAGCTCGGGTATCTGTCTCTATGACTCGTTTATGTGTACATTCTACCTGAACCTGCTTAAATACTCTAAATATTAATTTTTCATTTTCCCTTTGTGCCTAGCTCTCACCTATATGTTACCCCATCATCCTCTTGACCTCTGACCTCCTTTGTCTCATATTGGATAATGCAGTATCTGGTCACCTTTTTAAACTCAATCTTAAGTGACTTGTTCACAGCTTTACAGTCATGCATAATTTTACACTGTCCTGATTGCTCTTGACTTATTGTGAAAGTCTCCATGTCTGCAATCAAGCTTCATTTATCAAACCTTCCCAGCCCTGATGCCAGAACATTTTAGGTAACTTAGTATTCAGATTCAGCATGTGATCATGTTATCTGCTCACTAGCCATACTCGCTAGCCATTTCAGCTGACATGGTGATGTATGCATTGTGTTCAGTGCGCTGATGGAGGGGCTGATTGCTTTTTTTGTTCACATTTACTGGCCTGTCAGCTACGCAGAACTACCCCGTCTCAGACTTTATCATTACTACTGCATTACTACAGCTTTTCTTCCACATCAGAATCTAATTTACACAATATTTCCCCTTGCCCCAAACAAAATCAGTTTGCCAATGTTTGCCAATGCCAAAGCTTATACAATAACTATGTTCTCAATCCACCCAAAAGACTCATAAATATCAAAGCTTAATATTTTTGGAAGTTGGAGTGGGTTTTTTTTAGATTTGGCCATCTTAGGAGGATATCTGTTTGTGCAGGTAACTATTACTGTGCAGAATTATTAGGCAACTTAATAAAAAACAAATATACGCCCATCTCACTTGTTTATTTTCACCAGGTAAACCAATATAACACAACATTTAGAAATAAACATTTCTGACATTCAAAAACAAAACCAAAAACAAATCAGTGACCAATATAGCCACCTTTCTTTACGATGACACTCAAAAGCCTTCCATCCATAGATTCTGTCAGTTGCTTGATCTGTTTCCGATCAACATTGCGTGCAGCAGACACCACAGCCTCCCAGACACTGTTCAGAGAGGTGTACTGTTTTCCCTCCCTGTAGATCTCACATTTTATGAGGGACCACAGGTTCTCTATGGGGTTCAGAACAGGTGAACAAGGGGGCCATGTCATAATTTTTTCTTCTTTTAGACCCTTACTGGCCAGCCACGCTGTGGAGTATTTGGATGCATGTGATGGAGCATTGTCCTGCATGAAAATCATGTTTTCCTTAAACGACACCGACTTCTTTCTGTACCACTGCTTGAAGAAGGTGTCTTCCAGAAACTGTCAGTAGGTCTGGGAGTTGAGCTTCACTCCATCCTCAACCCGAAAACGTCCCACAAGTTCATCTTTGATGAAACCAGCCCATACCAGTACCCCACCTCCACCTTGCTGGCGTCTGAGTGGAGCTCTCTGCCCTTTACTGATCCAGCCTCGGGCCCATCCATCTGGCCCATCAAGAGTCACTCGCATTTCATCAGTCCATAAAACCTTAGAAAAATCAGTCTTAAGATATTTCTTGGCCCAGTCTTGACGTTTTATCTTATGTTTCTTGTTCAAAGGTGGTCGTTTTTCAGCCTTCCTTACCTTGGCCATGTCCCTGAGTATCGCACACCTTGTGCTTTTTGATACTCCAGTAACGTTGCAGCTCTGAAATATGGCAAAACTGGTGGCAAATGACATCTTGGCAGCTTCACGCTTGATTTCCCTCAATTCATGGGCAGTTATTTTGCGCCTTTTTTTTCCAACACATTTCTTGCGACCCTGTTGGCTATTTGCCATGAAACGCTTGATTGTTCGGTGATCACGCTTCAAAAGTTTGGCAATTTTAAGACTGCTGCATCCCTCTGCAAGACATCTCACAATTTTTGACTTTTCAGAGTCTGTCAAATCTTTCTTGTGACCCATTTTGCCAAAGGAAGGGAAGTTGCCTAATAATTAAGCACACCTTATATAGGGTGTTGATGTCATTAGACCACACCCCTTCTCATTACAGAGATGCACATCACCTGATTTACTTGATTGGTAGTTGGCTTTCAAGCCTATAGAGCTTGGAGTAGGACAACATGTATAAAAAGGATGATGTGATCAAAATACTCATTTGCCTAATAATTCTGCACACAGTGTAGTCAAGACATAATAGAATTTGCATGTATAACTGTTCACCATATAAGAGCACTGTGTAGTTCTATGATTACAGACTGTAGTCCATCTGTTTCTCTGTATATTTTGTTAGCCCCCTTTTAGCCTGTTCTTCAATAGTCCGGACCCTACAGGACCACTACAGAGCATGTGGTGGGTCATTCTCAGCACTGTAGTGACACTGACATACCATGGCGTGTTAGTGGTGTGTTAGTGTGTGATTTGCTGGTATGAGTGGATCAGACACAGCAGTGCTACTGCTGCTGCCGGAGTGTTTAAACACTGTCCACTCTATTAGACACCCCACACAAGTAGAATGGGACACTCTTAAGCTGAAGCAAATGTGCCTAAGGTCACCATGCCCATAGCCAAGGGTGGGCTAGAGGGAAGCCCCCAGCACTGAGCTGTGGAGCAGTGGAATTGCGATCTCTGGAGTATTGGAGCTTCATCCAGTACTTTTGGCATGAGTTCGATCATCCAACAATCACCTGACCCCACTGATGCTCTCATGAGGATGAATGCAATTAAATTCTCTTCACAGCAATGTTGTTAACAGCTAGTGTAAAGTATTCCCAGAAGAGTAGAGGATGTTACTAACCCCTATTGATATGTTAGATTTTAGATGCAATGCTGGGCCACTATAAAGTTATATATCACAAATGTATTTTCATACATTTTATGCCAAGTCAGCTCATTTACATAACCATTTCTTAATGTTGAATTATGGCCAATATATAAGCAGTGTTCTGCATATTTTACTCGTCCCTTGTCACCCTGTCTCCAATAGATACATTTGATCTGATGAATTCAGTACATGATTGAACTACCCAGTAAGTGCTTGACAGAGCCGTTTCATCTTAAAACAAATTGATTCCGGTGGAGTGTCCATGCTCAAGATGCTTGTCACGGGCTGCATTAGCATAGATAAATTTGAGCGTTTTATTTATATAATTTGTCAAGGGTCAGGACAGGTAAACAATCATCAGCTCTATTGTCAGGAAGAAATATGCACACTGCCACCGTGGCCTAAATATTTGAAGAAATACAGTAATATAGTGTCAGGTTATGAATCACTGTTGTCCTGTGCATTCAAGCTTTACAAGGATAGTTTTTTAGTTTAGCAGGATAACAGCTATCACTAAGCTAAGAAATACTGCTATAAATTGTAGCCTCAGTAGGATTAATAAATGAGTCCTTGTCAATTGATATTGACTACAGAAATGTGAAGTTTTCATTACCAGCTGTTAATTTCAGTGTCATTTTATACAATAGAAGTTGTGCCATAAAGATATGGCACATGATTCTGTGTTTGCTGGCCGAAAGCTTTAGCTCAGTCTGCAAAGTTGTCACATCACAACAAATGGACATGAGAAGTCATGACTTTCTCATCAGATAAATAATAACCACTGGAACATTAATATGGAGACGTCTTAACATTACCAGTACATTACATTATTAGTACATTAACATTATTAGTAATACAGTGTCAGGTTATGAATCACTGTTGTCCTGTGCATTCAAGCTTTACGAGGAAAGTTTTTTTGACATATGGCTTGATTATTTGTTTTTCACTTCTGTAACCCTTAACTGTTACAAAACATGCCGCAAACAAACTAACAGAATTAAAATGTTACTGTGCCCTATACTCAAATATGAAAAGATCAATCCATAACTTTAGCATTTAATCTGTCTTTACTGTCACTCCAGAACATGCTGTACAGGAAAGGGGAGGAAATTACATTTACATTTACATTTAGGGCATTTAGCAGACGCTCTTATCCAGAGCGACTTACAAAAGTTCTTTGCTATTTACCCAAGGATAACCTTAGCTAGTTTGAATAGGCTAAAAATTCAAAGATACCTCTAAGCTTAGATACTACTAAACACAAGTCAGTAAGGAGACCACTCTACTATTCGCCCAAGTATTATTGGAAGAGGTGGGTCTTCAGTCTGCTTTTGAAGACAGCGAGCGACTCTGCCGTTCAGACACCCAGGGGAAGCTCGTTCCACCACTTTGGTGCAGGACAGAAAAAAGCCTGGACGCTTGTCTTCCGTAGATTTTGAAGGACGGCGGGTCGAGCCGAGCTGTACTTGAGGCTCGAAAGGCTCTTGGTAAAGACCGGCTTTTGACAAATTAGGATCTCATGGTATCAGGAATACTAAATGACAACATTAGAAATACAGTAGGTAATAAGTATATGGACTATGCACATCTAAGCGATAAACAAGTTGGCCAAGTGAGCCTTTATTACACCAGTGTCCTAATATGCAGCAACTTTAATGAGACAGCAATGTCAGTAATCGTATAGTGGGCAGTACAGTATAGTATCATAGTGGCATAGTACAGGACATATTGCAGTCTTTAAGCCTTAAAGTGCTGAATTATCAAATTGCAGCAATGCCTTGATGTAAAATACCAGTAGCATAATGCAGGATACCATTTATTCTGCATCTGCTGGTAGATGTAGCTTATGGAGAGAAGGCTGTTGCCATTTATCTTTACCTCCACCATCACTGTGTGGTATGGTAACTGCTCTGCTGCAGACATCCGCTGCAGACCATCTTTCTGCAGCAAAGCAGTTACCAAACCACACAGTAATGGTAGAGGTCAGGATGTTCTCCACCATGCTCCTGCAGAAGGAAATGAGGGCTGAAGGGCCAAGGCCAATGTACTTCAGTCTCCTCAAAAGGTAGAGGCATTGTTGGGCCTTCACTATTCTGGCTGAGTTGATGGTCCAGGTAAGTGTGTGAGAGATGTGCCATTTGATCCTTGATTGCTGGGCTAAACTTACTTATGGCACAACCATAATGGGTATATAGATTCATTAGACACTTTCTAATGCATTTCCCATAATACACTACATTCAGCATAATATACAACATTCAGCAGCCATTGTTGAAAGTAATAAATTGCAGCTCCTCTTGTTAAAGTCTTTGAGACCCTGCCTGATTACCCTTTGCTGGACTCACCTAGTGATTGATTGTTTATCAGATTAAGGGCGTAGAGTACAAAAGCTGTACATGCAGGCCCGGAGGTGACTTGTTATGTTACTGACTGGAAAGGTGTTGAATAATTTAACTAAACAGGTTATTTATTTATTTATTGGAGTAGGTTTAGGCCCAGACCAGGACCTCCAAGGCAAAGTGTGTCATTGGCCTAATGAATTGGCACATTTGACCTGTGTTCTTTTGTGTACGTTTGAGTATTAATATTTTACAGCAACTGTGAGTTGTTTGCGCACAGTGCTTATATGAAACTGTGTAATCTTTGCTGTGTAATCTTCTGCAGCTGAGGCGATATTTATGTGTGAATAGATTTCTAAGCCTAATGATAGCAGGCTGATGATGGTGATAAGAGCAAAGTAGATATGAATTACACAATCATTAGTTCCAACATTAGCTTCTAGCTCTTTAATGACTACTTATTCAGTGTTAAGTGCTGCCCATGCTAGGCCTGCTTTGTCTTTCTAGGTTGGCGATTATGTAATCAAGCCTTTGCACGGCTTTTATACCCTCTTGCAAGCAACTGTTCTGTTATCTTGAATAAGCTACGCAATACGTATTATTTTAGACGAATGATATTAACCGAACTCATACAGGCATTAGTCTCTGAAACTGAGAGTATATTCTCCTCAAAGCTCTCCCTTAAGCCAAATTATTAATATGCTTCCTTAATATGGTTTTTCCATATTCTCTTTTTCAGAGCCTATTTAATCTTGCTGAGCTGATATAAAAGTATAACCAGCTTTCTACACACACACATAGACAAAGTAACATAACAGCGCTTTCTAGATAATAAAAAAGTACATTTTAATTTTCACTTTCTAAAGCAAGTTTTTAACTCAGAAAAGGGAACAATTAATGAATCAGCTCAGCAACCAATTAGTCAGTCAAACCATCACTCAGTCAGCTTGTCAGTCACTCAGTTAGTCCATAAAGTCCAACAATTTTCCAGCCCATCAAACAGTCTTCCCATCAATCAATCTGCCAGCCTATCAATCAATCTGCCAGCCTATCAATCAGTCAGTGAAATCATCAATCAGTTAGCCTATCACAATCAATCAGTCAGGCAGCCCAACAATCAGCCATTATTCCCAGATTATCAATCAGTCAAACCAACAATCAATCAATTAACCATACTATCAGTCAGTCAGACCAACAATCGTCCAGCCTATTAATCTGCCATCATAACAATCACTAAAATCAATCAATGAAACAATCAATTATCTAGATTATCAGACGGTCAGGCCAACAATCAATCAATCCATTAACCAGACTATCAGACAGTCAGCCCATCAATTAGCCAGTCCATAAACCAATCAGTCAACCCATCAATCAATCAGACAGCATATCAATTAGTCCATCAACTTATTATTTAATCAGATCATCAGTCAGTCAGTCAGACAATCAATCAGTTAGCTCAGCAATTATCCAGAACATCAAGCAGTTAATCAATTATCTAAGCAATCAACCCATTATTTTAGTCAGTGCAATCAACCAATCAGTCCACTAAGTAATCAGTCAGTATCAACTAAGCAATAAGCAATCAATGAATGAATCCTTCTAAGCAATCAATTAATTAACCCTGTTAAAAAATCAATGAAACAATCAACTGACCAATAAATCAACCAATCAGTCCTATGAAACTGTTGTCCTTATTGTACGCAGTTCAGTGTGTTACTGTGTATATTCTTTTACATTAGCAGAACTGAAGTGGTGACATCAGTGTGGTGAGGAGAAGCAGTGTGTGTGTGTGTGTGTGTGTGTATTTTTGTGCGTGTACCTGTGAGGGGATTACCGGGAGCTGTGCCATTTCTGTGGGCTCCGTAACCAGCAGCATAAAATTGCTCCGTCAAGAAGCAGCCAGCGCATCTGAAATGACCAGACCAGTCAGATAGACAAACATTGTAACCTTGACTTGATTGAATACATTGCCTGTTCTTCATCTGCTTCTGCCTTAAAAAGCTTGCTGAGAGACAGCGAGGTCAGCTGAGGCTGACGCAGGAGCGTCCACTGTCCATGTTCATCTGACAATGATTTCAGAATTAGTGAATAATCCTTGGCTTCTAGTCACTCCATCAGTCCATCAGTTTGTTATTCTGTATGTATGCTTGATGTATCTGCAGCTGTCTAAGCATTGGCTCTGTCTTCTGGAGAGAGCAGGTTCGATCCCTGTATGATGGCCAGACGTTCAACCGGCCTTGCTTTCTCTGAGTGGAGAGGATGACCCGCCCTCGCCCCATTCACTCAGCATGATGCTAGCCAGCAAGGGGGTTACATCAATTCAGAGCTCAAGAACTTTTTTTCCTGATATTTGGATCAGGTGTGCCAGATCAATTGTGTTATTTTGTGCTGGAAATCTGATAAGGTGGGTTATTGTTTTATTTTAGTACAGTTGTGATTTCTAATAACGCTCCTAAATAAAGCTCCAGTCTGCCCTAAGTAATTCTCATTGCCTCTCTGCATTGATGGGTAGAATCCAGTTTTATTTGCTAACAACTTTACTTCTATTCCAGTACATCAGTGAGGAAAGGAATCATTTAGCTATTTTTCCATGTCATTCTGTTGTGCTGGTTCAGCTTATGGGCTGCTTTACTGTTGCTCAAACCTCTCACTTTGTATTTTTTTATTGTGCACCAAAAGGATTCAGAAAAGAGAAGAATCAAACACACTTCATTTCCTGTGCTGAGAGATGCTGGATGGACTAGCTATGAAGCTCTGTTGCAGTTCTAGACACTATTTAGTATTTCTTTTCCCACTGCTGCTTCGTTTTCTCTTCTACTCAAGCTGTTTTTAGAAAGATACTTTTACTGTCATCATTGTTTTACTGGAACAACATTTTTAGTGGAGTATGGGTTTAGGACACTCTGCACCCATTTGTTATGTGATTTCTAGATCTGTACTTTGGTTTATTCAGATGAGCTTTTATTCCTTGGATGTCCCAGTTAGGTCGGTGTGTGTATCAGTTTTAATGAGTTTGACAGAAGAGACTGAGACTGGGTTTATTGCAGATGTAACCCTACTGTCTTTATGAAGAAACAGATACAGTACCCCATAGTGTCAATCCCAAGACATTTGGAATGAGACAGACAGCATAAATATACACCAAGACTCTCTGTGGATTGTATTTTCCCTGGTATGAACCCAGTATGGTGCTTGTCAGGGATAGGTGATGTTCTTTGTTGGTGTGTGTGTGTGTGTGTGTAGCTGCAGGGTCTTGTCTACTTAGCTCAATCAAATTTTTCCAGCTGTATTTGTAGTAAATATGAAGTATACTGAGCTGTCCCTGTTATAGAGTGTGCAGTATGTATTAGAAATACTCAGAAATTGATGCTGTTCTGAAAACACACCGATTAGCTATGGCATCAGAATCACCTGTCTAATATTGTGCTGGCTCCATCATCACATCAAAAATAATCAGACCATTGAGGCATGTACTACACATCCTGTGGCACCTGGCACCAAGAATTTAGCAGCAAGTCCTGTAAGTTGTGATGTGCTGAATTGCAGGGGCCACATAAATTAACCTTGGGAGCCCATGGCCTTGTTGCCAGTTCACCAGTTGTCCTTTCTTGGAGAACTTTTGGAAGGTACTGACCACTGCATCCTGGGAACACCCAACAAAACTGACAGTTTGGAGATGTTCTGACCCAGCTGTATAGCCATCACAATTTGGCTCCTGCCAGAAAGGCTCTGATTAAGCTAATGCTTGCCCATTTTCCCACTTCAAGAAATGAAAAATATGAAAATACAACATTTTGTACAACAACAATATGTATAATTGTTGGTTTTCAATGCAAGGCTTTCTAAGATGGTCTGGTGTTTGCAGCTTGTGTCCCATATTTAGAGTGTTAAACACCACATTTTGAGACTTCTCAAAACAACAATCTCTACATACTACATTAAACTCTGTGCAGAGTTTGTGAGGAAAATACAGATTTCTATGACATGGATTAACCCTAACTCTTTAAAATAACTGGGAAAAATGCCTTGCTGATCATGATCACAGCATCAGTCTTTGCATTGTGAATATCACAGATGGCTGCAGTGTTTAAACGAGCCCTCGAAGCATTGAAATGATCCAATGTGTTTTTAATGGATCCCAGTTATTTCACAATAACCATGCAGCAGTATCATTTCAGTGAGATGTTTTGGTCTGTGTACTGTATTGAAGCCCTAATGAAAGCCTTGTCTTCTGCAGGCCTGATGTTTTGCTGAAGTAAATAGAACAAATCAGAGTTGTCATCTAAAAATAAACCTCTTCTAATCATGTGAAGAGATGGCAGCACAATGAGCAGAATAAATCTCTTTTTGCCTCACACAGCTGGCGGCCTCACTGAAACGACGCTGAGACGCTGAGACGCTGAGATGGGGCCCACAAGCGTCTTCCTCTAAACAGTGACTGACTGATAATTAAGCTCATTATGCAGAGAGGTTGAGAACTAGTTGAAGTGAATCGGCTTGGTTTAAATTTGCTGGTGGTTTTGATGCTAATTTTATAGTAGTTATGAACCTGTGACCATAATCAGTGGTCTTATTATGCTGGTATTTATTATATAGCCTTGTGAAGAGAGGAGATTACCCTTATCAAAGTCAATGTCTCATCTGTGATCCGTTGAGTGTTTTTCTCCTGATTAAATCAGCCTCCAGAGTAGTGTGTGAGCTGCATGGTCACATGAAAATGTACCAGCATGTGGAATTTAAACTTACTATGTGTTGCTGTGTTTTTCTATCACTGTTTCCTTTATTGTTGGGTGTGCTTCTATAGGTTATGTGTTTTCTAATATAGTATTATGGGTGTAAATATACATATAGAGCAAACGTTTTTTGAGTGGATGCAGAGTATTGCTTTTGCTAATCTAAAATCTGAAACCCCTTTTTATAGTATTTCAATCAGAGTTTTGGATTCAACACCTGTGTTGGACTCTTGAACAAGACCCCTAACCTTCTCTGCCCTCTGACCCTGGCTTTGTAGAGTTTAATTGTACTGTTAAAGTATAATGAGACAAATAGAAGAAAAAATATCAGCACAGGGAAAATGATAACTAGATGTCAAGCTGGTGCAAGAAGCCAAGTGAATACCCATTATCAAAACATCTGGCAGGACTGATGTAATGTAAAATTTCTTTCTCAGTGTTCTGTATTACAGCTAAAAGTAAGTTAAAGACACAAGCGAATTTAAGTCTATTAATAGCTTACAGCAATTATTTACACTCATTTACATTTACAGCCTTTACAGCAATCATCTTTTTTTAATAATTCATAATAGTTCATTTGTAGGGCAGTCTCATGATTATTGATCAGCATGAATAAATGGTGCCCTCTCAGTAAAAAGGGATGAATATAGCATAGAAAACAGGCAATTAAGTACTTATTTGACACACAATAGGTTCTTTGTCATTGAGAAACAAGCTAACACAGTTAAGGATATAGAACCATTGCCTTCACTAACTAATTTAAACATATGTCTAAATCTGCTGTTGGTATAAATCCTTTACATTGTGCAAATAAACTCTTGCATTTATACATTTAATGAACAAAATATCACAATAATAATGTTCTTTACGGAATCATTTTCCCTCCAAATAGCATCTTTATTTAATTGTAGGAAATTAAAAGATAATGCACCTGCTATATATGGGTATAAATGGTTCAGAAAACCACACAAACATCATCATTTGAACCTTTAGCTGAAATTGGAGATAAAGACAGGATGTTTATGCAGCATCTAAATTCTTCTTTTCATCTGAAATGTTCCCTTTTTGAGCTTTTTGATCAAATTGTAACTGTCATAATTAAAGTGACATTTCACAGTTAATCAAAGGATTTAACCTTTACGAATCCTGTTCAGAGCTCTGACGTATCCTTCCTTCCTATCCTTCCACACACTGGTGTATGCACGTCATGATTCACTTTTTTATGCCAGACCCATTAAACTTCTTTCATTAGTGACTCTAAAATTAGAAACAAATAGAGCTGACCCACTGAAGCATTGGAGCTCTTGGTTAATGTGCTCTATTTTGAGAGTGAAATGAGGCGCCTGTGCTTAACAAAAAAGCTTTTCATTCCATTTTGCTGCACTGATTCAATTAAGATGCCTTCAGATAATAAGTGACTTCAGGGATGGCTGAATTTGCACCTCATGTATTTTTTTTTAATGTGGAACATGTTTAAAATTTAGAGTTAAGTTTGGCTCTTCATTGGAGAAAATTAGGCCCTCCATTGCTTTTTTTTAATAGTGACAGGACCAGCCCCTAAAATTTGATTAGTCAAATGGTGCCCTTAGGTGTCAAAAGTTGCACATTTTGTCAGCACTAACCCAGTCATTTAGTAATTTTATGTGATTGGCTTTAAAACTGTTGTTTCACCAAAACAAGTGGAAAACCTGTGTGGAAAGTGCAGATGGTAAGCTTTTAATTTATCCCAAATAAGGGTGTGTAAGTAGAAGAGGAGACATTTTGATATGGTCTGAATTTGGTTTTTATTCTGTTTACGGTGAGTGTTTTGCAGGAAAAACCCAAAACAAACAGGAATAAAAAAAGACATGCATACAAACCTGATTCATCATGTAATTGATTATGTAATTATGTAATTATGTAATTACATTTAAATACATCTGGATAATTGCTCATATGCTGGTAAGAAAGGCAAATCTAAGCCCCCATATGACTGCCAAGAACCTGCATGAAAGTATAGCTGGGTCAAGAGTGGAGGATCAAGGATTTTGACCATGTTTTTAGTGCAGGCATCTCCGAGACTCCAAACAAAAGATGAAATGATGCCAACTTAAAAAATCACCATTAATCTTAAAGATGGTCTGAAGTCTACAGAACACCAAGAATAACATAAGGGATGCCCAACTAATGAATCCATTGGGTAATATCTATTAAGAAACATACGTGCTTGGATGTGATTTACCCAGCAAAGTTTTTAAAAACAGTTAAACTTTCACTTTACGGTCTTTCACAAATCATTGCTATCACTGCCAGGTATTCTTCCGAGGTTATTTCAGCCTCGACTCCAGACTAGCAGTAAGCGCATTGTTATCAGTGACTGCCACAGTAATTTCACTTATTAGATTTGAATCACTGACTGTTACACCTTGCTGCATCAGGCTAAGCTGTAATATTGAAAATGCAACTTTGATGAATGTGGAATTTTATGCAAGTGTGGCAGCTGTGCTGACAGGCCAAGACCAAAACGCAGCAGTGTGATGCTTATCCCAGTTATATAGCTTGATGTTAATGTCTTCTGCAACTGCCTGTAATAGAGGTTTGCAGAAGATGTTCTGTTACCTCTATAAAACTTAACCTGTCATAGGCAGTCCACTCATCCATCGTATGTGAGTGTGTTTTTCCCTTTAACTGATTTAAATTGTGCCCCTCAGAATATGGGGTAAGCTGCCTGTCCTTGCTGACCACAGTAAATTGCTTTCTGTGAGCTACTGTGTTTCGCAAAATTGTATAAAAGAGCTTCGTGCTGCATTTTTAAAAAATGTTTTACTTTTTTTTAGTTAAAAGGTTCTAAAAAAAATTATCTACAAAAGTGGTTTAATTTATTTCTTTAAAGAACAGTCTAAACATTTGAATGTTTTTTGAATCATCATGGTTCAATCATGTGTGGTAAACACTTCCCAGACTCCACTTTGAGAACCATGGCTACATGTAGCTAAGTAGTCTTGCCTAAAGAATTGAACATTGACATGTTTGCATTTCCTTTCTATCACAAACTGTCCTTTGAACCCCTTAACACTCAACACAATGCTTATTACACACTAAGGTATATTATTCAGTAATATTTGTAATATATATATATATATTATTCTTTCATTATTCAGTAATATATATTATTCAGTAACTTTGGTAATAGAAGTTTGCAATAACACTTTCGGTCTGTCAGCAGAACATAGGCTTTTAAGGGGTTAAGAAAACACAAAAGAATACACTTCACTCCTCAGTAGCGTCTTATCGTTCCTCTGCAAAAACAAATTAATGCATTTCCATGGCAAATCGAACTGTTCTGTATGTGTGCACATGCTCACTCACAGCCAAAAAATGTTAGTATAGGAGTAACTAATGGCTCAGTAAAGAGTTATTGAGTAAAACTTCAATACAGTAAACAATGGAATACAGAGGACATTAAAAGGGCTGACATTCAATATGTGAATCAGCCAATATTCATTTGAGGAACATCTGATCCACATTCATTGATGCCAAAGAGCAAATATACGCTGAGGTGTGTATATATCCTGAATATGTCCAACACTGGTTTGAGCAGCTAGATTAACAGAGAAGAGGAAATACTCAGTACTGACAAACACTCTTAGTGTCTGTTTTTCATTAGTTTTTTTCTGTTTTTTCCTCTACACAGTTTAATGCTGTGTAGAGGACCTACACAGCATTAAGCAAGTGGTTTAAAGGCTGATCAGGTGAATGTGTGCGTGCATGACTGAATATCTGTGTCAGCAATAGGTGGACTTTCAAATTAGAAGTGGCGTCCACATACGTTGGAAAATAAAGTGTACTTCACTGCTGATTAAATTAGATTCAGGAACTAACTGAAATTAGCCCCAGTATTGGAGTCCAAGTGTAGTCAACCCTCTCTTGTCCACACTTTGAAAAACAAATAAATTATTAGTGCAGTTGGGACCAATTAACCAGCCAATTCCTGAAAATGCCAAGCTTTATAAACCAATAGCTTAGCATTTATGAAGTTACTTATTACGTAGGTAGTACAGCATGGGAGCACTTTGTATTGCTGATCAGGCAAATGCAAACAAGAAGATGAATGCGGTGTGAAAAAGGCTTATTGATTTTTTGCCCATCTTGAAAGACCCTACTTCAGAGAAATATTGACCGGCTCCCGCAGAGCTGCACAGGAAAGGGGTTTCTTTAAAGGGCACAAGCAACATACACCACAGGCTTCTATGATATGGGTAATGTGACTCACAAAGTATATCACTAGAGCTCAACATTTGAATTATTATTAAATGATTAAAACATTTAAATATCTTACTAAGCAAATGTTTTATTGTTATATATTCTATACATACAGATAATTTAAAAGTTAAACTTCTTAAATGTCACAGAAAGACTAAAGGTTCCAGACCTGAACTTTTCATTCCTTTAACTTTAGAACTCAATTAGCAGTGTTAACCATGAGCTGAAAAAAGAGTTACAGTCTCTTATTAGGGTTGAATATTATTAAACACTCTAAATGTAGGTATTGTGATATAAACTGAGGTGTGAGTTACAGTCTCTCATTAGGATTTAATATTAATAACACTCTAAATGTAGGTATTGTGATATAAACTGAGGTGTGAGTTACAGTCTCTTATTAGGGTTGAATATTAATAACACTTTAAATGTAGGTATTGTGACATTAACTGAGGTGTGAGCTATGGAAGAACAAATATGTGGGCGGAGCCTGAAGAGCCCAACTTGACAGTGTCGTTGCAAAAAAAGAAATAGGGAAAAAAGGAGAAGCAAAATAAACACAATTACTATGTGCAGGTGAATAATGCATGGTCATGCTTTTAGTGGTGTTGAGTTCTTTCTCACTTTATTAATAAAGTGTTTTGTGACTGAGTACATAAGCCTTATCATTAGGGCAGAAGACCAAGTTAAGGGAATGTACCTGACCTTAAGAGCTGTCAATCTACCAGAATCAATACACTCCAGTGCCTCAGCGAAGCTTCAAAGTCCATGTTTAACTCTTTAATACTAAGGCAAAAGCTGCTCCTACCTAGGCCTGGTGGGTGTCTATTCCCACTGTGCTAATGAAGCTTATTGGTCATTTATGTCCAGACTATTCCATTGAGACTGGCTAATGTAATGTGAGAATAGCTTTAAAATGGTTTACATTAACATATTACATTATTATTACAACAGGTATTTCTACTTTTGAGCAAGTCATTCAGTACAGTCTAAGCAAGGGTTTTATTTAGTACTGACAGGTCACCATACCCAAGGCCAAACTTGTCCTAGAGGGTCATAAAGTCTGGCACTGGACTGTGGAGCAGTAGACCTGTGTTTTCAGCTATCCAGCACCTTCAGGATGAGTTTGGTTAATTGCTTATTGAAGGACAGAAGTAGATTATATAGTGGACGATTATTAGGCATTTTTGCCAACCAGTTTTCAGTTCATCAAAGAGACTAGAAGTGCAAGCTTTTGTGAACTGGATAGTAATAACAGCATAAGCTCAGGAAGGAAAGCTGTTATTGAATGAAACATGGAGTCACCACTTTGTTCTGTGCACCTTAATGTCTTACATGGCTTTTTATTTAAACATGAGTTCATTTAGGAATAAAGTGTTTCCTCAAATGCAGTTGTGCTGCTGCATATCTCAGGTTGTTCAGATTAGTGTAAACTTGATATGATTGATATAAAAATATTGTGGACGATATCAGTTTAATGTGGATTAAAATGACAATAACCCAAACATTGTCTAGTAATGTTATCATCTGCAATTTTATATTGATTTGTTCAATCAATCTTTCTTTTATCTTTATCTAGCTTCTTTCTGGTGAAGAACCCAGTGGGTCAGTAAAGAACCTACCCAGAATCACTGGGCGCTAGGCAGAAATATGGGCACCTGTCCATCGCAGGTTCAATTTATATTTGTATTTGAATTTTATATGCCACTAGTTTAAGTTAGTGTTTTCTAACATATCTACTCAACCTGGCCATTAATGGTGGGGTAATTCAGGTGTACATACTGCCGGTAGACAGTTAACGGCCGACTGGAAATTTCATGTTTTTCAGAGGCGCAAAGACAGAAAATTCAGCCACAGTCAGCGGCAACAGCAGCTTACCACAGAGATCAGTTAAATGTTCTGTCAAGACTTACATTTTCCCATCTTTTGCCATCGACTGCAGCAATGGAAGAAAATGACACTTAACACTCATGCTAGAAGCCCCAGGCAAACAACAAATCCCACACTTCACACAATCAGAAACATTAATGTGTGTTTGAAACATTTTCAGGAAAAATAATGGAGAACACCATCACACCATCACCACAGCCAACGACACTACAGGCAGTCTAGTAATGACATGGGAACCCATATTGTCTTCAGTTGCACTATGAGGCTAAGAATTGCATTGTACTCATAGCCAGCATAATTTACAGTGCATTGTGTATGTTATCCATACTGATAGGACCGCAGGCTGTCAATATCTGCTTATATTATAAGCCGTCCAGTATATTGACCAGGCCCTGGTTTAAACACAGACATGCTGTTTAATCATGCACCGCTGATGACTAGAATGACAGACTTACTCAGACACTTGTAAATAATGTCAAACATGAATACTTAACGTTTTAACTCAAAGGAACTGTGAGCAGTTTCCATGCTAAGCCAGGTTTAAACACCAAGTTTGTTTAAAATTTAAGATTTGAACATACTATTTACACTATTTGAATAGTTCAGCTGCCTTTTATGTTGTGTGAACATTTCACAATAAACAAACCGATAAAACCAGATTTCCAGATTACCAAAAATGACTAAATATTACTACAATTAAGTTGCCAAAAGTTTCAGCAGAGTAATGTAGAGTATTCGAAACCCATCTGCTGGTAAATTTTGCTTCTGCAGTGAAACAATTATTGCATGAAAGTTTCTTTCCAAAAAACAGTAGAAGTAGAAGAACAAAAGCAGCATCTGAAATCTAACTGTGTACTGATTAACATCTAGAACTGCAGTAGAGCTTCCTAGTTCATTTAGCATCTATCAGCACAGAGGCTGGAGTGTGTTTGACTTCATTCTTCTCTTTTTAGACCCTTTTGGAGTAAAATAAACTGCTGCATCCTCAAAGTGAGAGGTGTGAGCTACAGTTAAAGCAGCCCAGCAGCTAAAACAACATAACCCAATTGCATTAAACCCAGAAAGGGAATTAGGAGCTAACTGTTGATGAATAAATTTAAGTAGGTTTCGCAGATAGATACGCACAAATACACAGTTACATTTCCACATTTCAGAGGTTTTGTCATGACAGCAGAGTTGTATTCCCACAATGTAGAATGTATATTGCTTTAGACTGATGTTAAAATTGAGCTGGCATAAAAGAGTAGCCTTAGCTTGTCATGCAGTAAGCTGAGCAGTGTGTGTTCTTCTGTTTTTGGCCCACCCATGGATTCTCCTGATGGTGAAGCCCCTCACTGTAATTCCTCTGATGCAACTGTGAAATTTATTTCATAAATCATAGCGTCTCTCTCTTAATGTGGCGCACCAGCGCTTCAGCCCAAGAGACCCGTTTCTGGCACTAAAGTGATATTGATGTTGATATTGATAACATGCACATGCAAGCGAGAAGCAGTTGTTTAAGCTTAATTTATCTTCCATGGTTTGTGCCTCTTCTGAAGATTCTTTTCCACATGGCAGTTTAATCAGAAGTGGCAGGCGGTGTAAACCGCTCTCGTAAAACAAAACAGCACAGACAGAAGTCAAAGGGAAATGGAAGCATTGGGGGAAAAGGCTAGGAAAGTAATAACATTCATGAGAACTTTGTGCTGTTGATGCTGACAGACAAACACAGTGTTTGTTTCACACTTTCGGTGAAAGAGATATTTATATCTTAGGAGTGATCTGCCTCATAGGTCATCATTTGTTTGTGATTATTTTATGTTGTTATTTAACCTTTTAATTCAATACACGGAAATAAATAATACATTGAATTGAAATGTCAGTTGGTTTCATGTGAACAAAATATGGTATGTTAACACCATTGCTGTGTTTCAGTTTACTTACTGTTGTTTTGATTATTTTAGTGTTCAGAATCAGAATCATTGTTGTCCATTTCAATTCAATTTTATGGATTTTTTTGGAAATGTTTTATTGGCCCTGGCAAGTCAGAGAGCATCTGTCTTTTATTTACTTTCCAGTCTTATCAGTCATTTAGCTAAACATGAAGCCAAAACGTCAAATGTTAAAGCTACTGCATATCACTGAATTTAAGTGTTTTACTCACAGTTATCCAGTGTGTTTGCATCCTGGGAAAAAGTCCAGTGTTTGTACTTAGCCCTGGCTCTGTAAAGGCAAAACCAACAAGGTGGCTCTGACAACTTTTCCATCCAATCAACAACAAGGGGCGTTTGGTCATCTGGCACATCTGAACTATACTAAAAGGGAAAATTTAACAAAATCCAGAAAGAAGACCACAAAAGACAACAAAGGTGATCAAAAAGTTTTTAGATCAAAAGATGGCACTGGCATGTGTAAACATTAGTGAGGCATTTGGATGGTGGAGAGACCTCCAATTGCTGAAAGACATGAAAAGGCTGTCATAGTATCAATGTTGAATGAGGCTATTAGCTGGCATTCGAAGACCATGGTAGCGATGTTGGATGAGACCAAGCAAAGCTAATGTTTCTTTCTGATACTTCCTCTTTGTTAAAATGTTTATTGATCAGTTCTGTCAAAGTGTAAAAACTTGATGTATTCCACAAAAACATCTGATCATAAGATGTGTTGTTCAGTGTGTCGTTTCTACCTGTTGTATGTGTTTTTGTGCCAAACAGTTACCGGGTCGGAGGGACAGAGTCTTTTGGAAATTCTTGCTAGTGTTCTGGCCCTCCTCAACCTAGGAAAGAAGTGTAGACACATCAGACGCTGTGGAATTCTCACTATTTCATCTTCCAACAACATGGAAAATCTACATCTGCTCAATAGAACCAACAAAGATGTTTCAACTTCATCTGCTCCTTGTTTTACAGAGATCTGGCTCTCTGATATGCCCTCATATATATATACCTACCCAAACTGCCATAGAGCTGCCATAGACACAGAGAAGACAGACGAAAGCAAAAGAGGTGTAATCTGCTTTTTTGTTAATGAACATTGGTGCAACAATGTCACGGTTGAAATCAAGTACTCCTCATCTAGAGACAGTTTTAATCCTCTGCAAGCTGTTCTACTCCCCAAAGAGTTTTCTTCTTCCATTCTGGCTGAAGTTTACATCCCGCCCCAAGCATGTGTGCAAGGCACTGAAGCTGCTGGCAGATCGGATAAAAAAAGTAGAACGAGAGAATCTGGACTCTCTACTCATCGTTCTGGGAGACTTTATCAGTGCCAATTGGAAATGCCTAAGTACAGCCAACAAGTGAAGAAAACATTCTGGACCACTGCTGCACCGCCATCATGCAAGCAGCTCTGGGGGATCCTGAACACAGCCTCGTTCACCTCTTCCCGACAAACAAGCTCAAACCCAAAACCAGCATTCCTGTTGTTACAGCAGTAAAGAGGTAGACCAGTGGAGAAACTGAAAAGCTACAAGGCTGCTTTTATTCCATTGATTAGATTGTTTTTAAAGAAGCAACAGACAGACTAGATGAATACACAGATCATGTTGAACTCTTTTAGCCTAACAGGAGATTACCAGCGACAAAGCAAGAACAACTCCTGAATCTACTGAAAGACCACCAGCTCACCAACACGGAATGAGTTCTACTGAAGATTTAACAGTACAAAGGATCTCTAACCCTCTTTGCTCTGTCAGCCTTTGTAACTATATATCACCATAAATGAGCAGGACGTTACAAGATGCTAGAAGGAGACAAGCTCTGGACCCAGTCTCACCATCCTCCCTTAAGCATTACTGTGATCAACTGCTGCTAATTTGCGGAGATTTTTAACATCATTGGAAGTTGGTTCTGTTCCCACACGCTTCAGGCCCTCAACCATTATCCTACTCCCCAAAACAAAATTCCTCTTCTGTAGTCATTAAAGTCCATATCCATAATCCATATCTGAGCACTTGTTTGGTCTGTTTATTGTGTTACATGTCATACATGTACACTCACCAAGACAGATTCCTTGTATGTCGAAAATACTTCTGATTCTAAAACTGATTAAATCCAGTAATGCCCCTCTGCACATTCACCCTAAAAACTTATCTGGCACTGGCCAGATTTAGAAGGTTAAAGATTTAGAAGGTTAAATATTTAATACTTTGATATCCCATCACATTACACCAACCTGGAATTGCACCCCAGAAGTCCTATTAAAATGATGTCCCTCTTTCTTTTCTCCCATTTTCTCCCAGCGTTGTCATGTCATAAGCATCTTTCACACTCTAGCATTTCCATTCTCTTGTATTTCGGTGTTATAAAATCACTTTTGCAGTTTTAGTTCACCGCACTCAACCTCTCCGAGCATTCAGCAAAAGATGGACGATACCAGAAACTCTCTGCAGGTGTGTCTGCTTAGTGATGACCTTGTGCATCTTAGGAGAATAATAAAAAAATGCTGTTAGCTGAAAACTTGCTTTCTCTGGGCCTTATTAACACGCTGGCACAGCATTAATCTTTAATGGTCTCCATTTAAACAGTGTCTAATCTCCTTGCCATGCTGACCTACACCTCCAAATTATAATCTTCAATCATGCCACTATGATGTTTCACATGTAGGTTTATACATGTATGCCATTGTGCGTAGTACTACACTGTGTATAATATAGCATTGGATATTGTACAGCTCTGTGTATAGTACAGTGCACAACACTGTGAACAGTGCATAACTGTGTATATTACAGCACTGTGCATAGTGCAGCAATGTGTATTATACAGTACTGTTTATATTACAGGACTGTGTATAGTACTGCACTGTGTATTATGTGCAGTACAGAGGTATGTGTAGTACTACGGTAATATGTATAGTTTATGTTGTGTATAATACAATCCTGTGTATAGTGCACAGTGGAACATCCACATTTTGATGTATGCTAAAGAGACCCCTGATATTTGGTGTCACACATTTAAATATTTTACTTCCTTTTTGTTGGGAATTACGGGAATTACTACATAGGCTCTCAAATCATAAGTCACTGTTAAGTCACCTTTAGGCAACACATTAATCTCCTTCTCCCTGTAGGTGGATTGCATGATTGATGGCTCATCTCCCTTGGCCAAACAAAAAAAAAGTTTGAGAAAGTTAGCATTCAATAATTCAAACCACTCCAGTCCTGGAGCATCTTCTCTTCAGTTCAGCTGTCAATCACATGGCTGACTCGGCAGAAGGGAATGTGGCATCTACTGTGAGCTCTCGATATGCCAGCATCTGCTGCACAGCTTATCACCCTTGTTCAACTGTCTGTGAGCTTTCAGCTTGGCTAGCCATACATGAGGTCTGTTTCTCTCTTTGTTTCTCTCCCTCTCTAGCTCTGTTTCTCCCTCTCTCTTTCTCACCATATTGCTGTCTCAACAGACATTTATTGGAGTCATTTCCAATTATATCAACAACAATCAAATGACTAATTTAATTCCACTGCAGTAGTCTTCTGAGCCTTATCCAGTTACTCTATTGCCTAAACGTAAACAGTATGTAGACATACAGTACTGCATTAAAAAGACATTGTCAGGTGTAAATGTTGATGATCTATTACTTGTCTCAAGTCATATTTTAGTATTTGTTAAGATTCTGGATTGGTCGTCTCACTAGAGTTGGAGTTGCCTGACGTCTTTGGTAGGATTTAAAGAAGGTGGATGCAGCGCACAAATATGAGAATAAAAGTGAACTGGAGGGCATTGCCCATGAGAAAAGGGTTAAAATTCCTTTACTCCCCCCCACCCCCACTTCCCGCCAGTCCTGGGCAACCTCTTAGTCCCTTAATTAATAATAGTTACTTAATTAATATTAATGATTAGATTATATGATATAATGAGTATATTAACATTACTTTCTAAGACATATATGTCATTCTTTAATCATTATGACCCTAGTTTTGTATTTTCATTATTGTTTAGTAGCACTTTATTGTGATGGTTATCTGAAGATGCCTTGAAAATGATCAGCTTATCTTTAACTAATGTTTACCAAAATAACTATTAAATGCCTATTAAAACTAACCAAAAAATTTAATTTGAACTTCAAATCAAAAAATCTAATCAAAACCTAAACCTAACGGTACCTGTTGAGAATCAACAGCTAAGAAGCTATCAGAAGCTTTCATCAGCTGACACCAGATTCCTGAGAATGCAGGGGGTCAAATACCCTTTGAGAGACTGCAAAAGACTGCAGTAAGATTTGGTAGTGGCAGACACTGAACTTTTCCTTTGCACAGTAAGGAGCATACTAAATGTTGAAGGTCTCCATGCCTGTCCACCTTTACTGACCCAAAAGCTCAAGAATGCTCCAGCATGTTCAAAACCATATAAATAAGCCACAAATGTTTTGGGATTCTGTTCTGTGGAGTGATAAAATAACTGGAAATTAAACTTTGTCCTTTGGATCAGTGGTATGTCTGGAGGAGAAAAAATGAAGCATACCCTGACAAGAGACACTGCCTACAGTAAGGCATGGTAGTGGTTTAATGATCCTCTGGCTGCTTTGCTTCTTATGGCACTGGAAACCTGCAGCAGATGGAGTGCAAGATGGATTCAATCAAGTATTAGGAAATCCTAGGAGAAAACACCATGCCTTCTGTGAGGAAGCTAAAGCTAAAGCCTCAAAGTCCACCAAAGGTTTGGTTTCAGAAGAAGTCCTGGAAGATTCTGGAGTGGTTAGAAACGCTTTGGTGGGATTTGAAGAAGGCGCTTGCAGCACACAAATCCAAGAGTATTAGTGAACTAGAGGCCACTGCCCATTAGGAATGGGCTAAGATCACTCAAGAATGCTGATACTGGTGTCTGACTGCGCATCATGTTTGCAGCAGGTCAGAATAAGGGTGCTCTACTAAGTATTAAAGACTATTGTCATGAATGGGTTGAATAATTCTGAGACTGCAGTCATCATTAAAAGTAGCGCTTTGTGATGAATGTGTAGAAAACACTCGGAATGCTATTTAAATTTGTCTTGTTTAATTGGTTTATTGCAAACAGATTAAACATGTTGCTATTAACCCTAAATTGCAATGGAGGTTGAACAACTTTGATTGCAAATGTAGCTATAAAGTTATTGCTATGTTATGGAATAACATTTTTGGAGGTACAAAAGCTCTTATAACTTTTTTTTATATTTGATGAAGAAAATCTGCTAATTAGCTGTTTAGCCAGTTTTTCACAGCAATGTTTCAAAACCTACTATAAAGATTTTCTAGATGAGTAGAGGTTGTTACTGCAGCCATATTTATATCTTTGATTTCAGAAAAAAATGGTGCCTACATACTTCTGGACATACATTACAGAGAAGTTTTTATCTACTTGGAAAGTAGATGAAAGAGACTCAGCACAAAGTGACTATTTAAAAGTAAACTCCAAACTGTTCTTGGCCATGTGTTGAAGCACAGGAGAGGATGTGTGGAGGCTGTAGCTGCAGGAGAAGTTTGGGCAGGTCCATCCAAGCTGTCTCACTTATTGCTGACGCCTGTAAGTGCTGCAGTGTGGATAAACAAAAACACAGTGTTAGCGTTATAGCCATATGGCTGTATGGTTCCTTCTTCTCTGGGGAACAAACAAATGCTTTAATAGAGCTCTGCTGATCGAGGGGAGCTGCTGACAAGAGCTTAAAGCAGAGCGTTTGACGGGTTTCCAGAGTGACCTGCAGTGACCATTATATGTCCATTCCCAAAATGAAACACAATGAAGCTACAAAATTATTTACACTCCAAGCAAGGTATATATATATATATATATATATATATATATATATATATAGGCATTTTTTAAAGACTTTATAAAAACATCTACAAGAATCCAGTCCAAATGGTTCTTTGAGTTGTCCAAAGAACCAAAATAAAATCTCTTCTTTGTAACCAAGACATTAAAAGGCGCTGTTACAGACCCTGTAATTTGCTATGTGGAACCTCCATGACCTTGGGTGCCCATGACCCTGTCACCAGTTCACTGGTCGTCTTTCATTGAAGTACTTTTAGTTGCTACTGATTAATGCATACTGGGAGCACCCCATGAGACCTGCTGTTTTGGAAATGCTCTGACCCAGTTGCCCATCTTTTCACTCTTCAAGAACTTACTGCCTAACTTGCTGAGGAATATGTACATTCCACCATTTGACAGGTGTCACTTTAACCAGATAATCAGTGTTATTCATTTGACCTGTCAGCATTTTTTTTTTATCTTATGTTTGATCAGTGTACATAGGAATGGTTGATCTGAAAGTTAATGGTAACTAAACGACAATTCCACATTTTGCATTCTGAGGTATGGCCTTTCAAATCTTGCATATGTTTTCTTGTCCAAGAACAGGAGCTGGGAGAGAACCTTAAACTCCAAACCTGTAGCTCAGTTTCATTGTTTTTTCAGGTGAAGATGAAAGAAGAACTTTTGGTGTCAAGTCATTAGGAGTAATAAAATAATTAATTATTAAGTCAGTTACTATTTACAGACTGGAGAACAATTATACAGTGAATTGCTGATTAATTTACATAATTATTTACAGGAAGGTTAATAGCAGTTTGAAAATGATTATTATTTATTTTTTTCCAGTTGATTAGGAAGGAATTCTTGACTAAAAGAAAGCAGAGGAACCTCATCAGTTCTTTTTACAAAGAGCTGCAGTATTTACCTGTGGCTTTGAGAACAGGCAAAAGTCATTTTTACTGGCGTTAAAGGCTCTAATTGGTCCAACACCTGCTTTTCACACCAACCGTCTGTCTGTTTATGTTCCAGTGATCTTAGATCTGCAGATTCTATTCTTCTGTAGATCTTCTTCATTAATGATACAAACAGTGGAGAGACTCCTCATCTCATTCTAACCTGCTGAACTTGTGTTAGACAGTCAAGCTTTAAACACACACAAAATTTTTAAACATTCATTTTTACCTAGCTTTTGAGTAAAACCTTTTGTTAGTCACAGATTTTTAATTCATACTAATAACCTTCATTTACCAAAACAATAAAACACATTTTACTGAGAATGGTAAAAAAAGCACAGTTTTAGATCAACAAAACTTTAACATCTGACGGCTGAATGGTGTAAATGACCCACATCTGCCATCAGGAGTGAAGCAGGCCAGCGCTGATTTATGAAGCGTTTTATGATTAATGATTGGGTCAGTTGGTTCCGTAAATAAAAGCATAGATCACAATCTACATTATGTTCAATGGGTTTGAAGTCAACCAAGAATGTAAATTGAACTTTTTTTTACCTGGTTAGTTTATGTTCTTGGTCATATTAGGCACAATACATTGGTTAAAAGCAAAATTCTTGTTTTTTGGGTCAAATCACTGTGACTTTTACCCATTTCTAAGCAGCATCTGACAATCACAAGAGGTCTTCTCTGCATTAACCAGCAAATAAATCAGTAATACATAAATGTTGCTTTTCCTGGTTTAAGAAAAGCAATTTGCATCAGTGGAACAAGTATGCACCAGGTAAAGCAGTTGTTGGTTAGCTTGCTAGCAATGTGGTGTGCTGCTATAGGTTTTCTTTGGATTCATTCTATGACTACTATTTAGCACTCTGAATTTGGTGTTGATATGACAACAAGATCTTATCAAATTTGTGCATATACCTCAAGAAATTTGTAACATTTGCAGAAACATATTCATACATACTTCACAAGAAGCTCCTGTGCATTTCATACAAATTTTAAGATTCACAAGGAGCTCCTATTCACTGGTGGTACTGTTTTGCCAAAAACAACCCAGTCTGTCATATACTTGAAGAGAAATTGAGAAAGCACCTGCACCATGACATTCTGCTTTTCTTCGTTATGGAGCTTCTTTTAAAAAAAAAGAAGTAAGAGATGGAAACTCCTTGTAATTGTAAGATTTTTTACATTCTACTATTTTTATGTTTAGGGTTAGGTTCGGTTTAGATTATGGTAATATGTCAAATTTAATTGAGAGTCTGCAGCATCTTTGCATTTGCATTGCTTTTTTGATTCAGTTAACAGTGTCTCTTTCAATAAAGATTATTAAATAAATAAACCTATTAACACCATAGGAAAGTAATAAAGGCAGATTTCCTGCACAATGTGTACAAAAAAGACCAACCAAACAGTTTTAGAATGAGGAAATTAGTACTATTTAGTGCAACTATATGTATTATGAAGAACTGATGCCACCTGTCTTGAGATGGAATAACACTGTAATTACAGCTTGTTAGCATGGTTTGTATGGTTTGTATGCCATACTGCACCTGACCATTAAAGACATAAGAGACAAAAAGCATAGGGAAACAATTAAATTTATATTTACAGCTTTGTTACCACATCAGCAACTATTTCACTATGTTTGGAATCATAGCTGTAATGATATACAAAAATTCAAATCTGAATGAATCAACTCACCAATCCGCCTGATCAGCATACAGCAGTTTGGCCCCGGCCTTTAAAGTTTTATGGTCTGAGTCAGCCCAGACTGCTTTATTGAATAAAGAACAATATAGGGCAAGCAATCAGAACAGAGGTTAATGACATACAAGTCACATCCTCTTAATCAGCCAATTGTGTTTAGCCTTTTTTTTTACTGCACTGCTTTTTGTTTAATAACTGAAAAATAATCTTTGGATATAATAAGTCATACAGTTTAAGAGGTTCAAGGGTATATAAGAAAAATAATATATAGCGTTGAATTCTGACTTCTATGATTTTCTATGTAAACCCTACAAAAAAGACATGTGAATTACAGGGGAAAAATAAGATACCAGGACCTTTTACAATCCCAAGGTCATTTTACAAATAAGAACATCCTAAGCGTAAAAATAAATAAATAAATAAACAAAAACATCAAGTTGCGACAAAGGTCACTTTCAGATTTGGTCATTGGTGGGATTCCTGTGAGTAACCAGAAAATGAGGCCATTATTATCAGCCACTATGTTGCTGACTTTCATGTGTCGTGTCCAGTCTAATTTGGCCTGTACCTCACTGCTTTCATCCCTTTATGTGGAGTGTAGACAGGAAATGTCAGGGGGGAGAAATGGGCAAGAAATGAGTCGGCTGGCTCTGGCCCAGGGTCGCACGACCCAAATGAGCTGCTATTGAAATATTTAAAGGCTGCAAACCTTAAAGCTCTGCTTCTATAGATGAGTAATGTGTAATAGCGTGGTAGGGGATAAATGGGTCAAAGTGGCCTCGGGCATGCATTACACAATTACCCGCTAATTACACACTGGGTCATACAGAATACACACCTTTGTGGGGTGAAAGAAAGGGGAGGTGTGTGTGTGTGTGTGTGTGTGTGTGTGTATGTATGTGTGTGTGTATGTGTGCATGTTTTTATATATTTTTAAAACAGAAATGTCTATAACCTGAGTAAAACAAGGCAAACCAGAAAGGCATATACGAAAGGCGAGAAAGTTATATAACATATGTGAATCAAAGCCTCACTCAATTTGAAGTTTGCTAATTTGAATATTTCTTGAATACTTTTAATCGTAATGCTTTCTGTCAGTTGGGTATTATATGAACCAATCTAGTGTGCCACAGTCAAATATAAATTTCCCTGCATGCTTAGCAGTTAAGCTTAGTTCTATTATTGATGCATTCAGAATGTTGTGCATGACTACTAATACATACAAATACATTATACCTAGTGCTTTTCAAGAACCCGAAGAAGTGCTGTCTGTCAGTTGGGTATGATGTGAACCACTCCAGGGTGGAACTGTTGATGTCCAGCCCATGGACACTTCAAGCAGTAAAAGCAGTAAAATGATGCTTTAAAAGCTCTCACCAGCATCTTTTGTTGCCATTTCAGAGATACAAGGCTTTGTTCCAAATAAATAAATTGTGAAATAGATTATGCATATGCATATTATATATAAATATATATATAATATGTAAGCGTTCATTATATATAAGAAAGGGAAAAAACTAAGCCTCCCATATGATATTACTGATGTTAATGACACAAAGGCTAAAATATCAACAGGCGTACAAGAGTGAATTCCCTCTGCTACAACACCCACCAGCAATTAAGCTTAAGTAGATCATATTTATTTTTTAATTAAGATTATATGCTTGTGTTTAAACTGGAGCTGCTGGAGCCCAGAGTAACCGTTCATGTGAAGATGTAATAGAGAGAGCACTGAGAAAGAAAAAGGTGGGTAATAGTAAAGGTGCTGCAGAGAAAAAAACCTGCTGACACCCAGAAACACTGCCACCGTCCAATCAATCGCTGTCAAACTCTAACCACTGTCACAGATTGTGAGCAATTTCTTCGCCTTAACTGCGGTTACCAGGTTCAGCATCTGTGCTTGGAAAGAGAATCTAATGCAGAATCTCCAAGTTCAGTTTACAGTGATGGACATGCGCTTCATGTCCACTCCTATTGATCATATTGCCTACCCTGGGAATCTAGTCCACGCCACACACATAACACCAGCCTCTCCTTAGCTATGTTTGTAATTAATGCTTTAAATCAGTCATTTAGGAATGCATGATAACCAAAAGATGGCTTTCGAGCACTACAACAGCTTCGTGAATGATATGAACCAGTCCAAAGCAGTGCTGCCGATGCACAGCTCTTGCAACCTTGACAGGGGAACAAAATGACTCACTGTGTCCAAGGCTGCAGTTATATCTAGCACTAAAGGATCAGAGGTGTCAGCTAAAGTACAAATACTTCGTTACTTTACTTAAGTAGAAATGTTGGTTATCTATATTTTACTGGAGTTATTATTTTTAGTATTACTTTTTACTTCTACTTCTTACATTTTCACGCAATTATTTGTACTTTCTACTCCTTACATTTTATTCCAGCTTGTCATCCTTTAAAAACCCCTATCTAGATAATCCGGAAAGTGTGAATTTGATTGTGGTTGGATGAGAAGTATGAACATACTGTATACCATTCTGACACCCTATTGGTTTGTGAGTGATCCATCGCACCTGCACACGTCACATCACACTCCAGCAAGCACATAGGAGACATATGTAGCCAAGTATGAAGATGCCTGTGGCAGAGACTCGAGAGAACTCGAGTGTTCCAACTGATGTCCCAACTAAGCTCCACATTTACATTCCAATAAAGGTTATTGATAACATGCCTCTGAAGTTTGACTTTTTGCACTATTACAATACTTATAGGCAACTACTCATAATATTTTCCGCTCCAAGAAACACATGTTAATGCTGAGTAGTGCACATAGATGCTCCTTTAATATTTAATATTACTAAAATGCATTCATTTTCAATGGGCAGATATGCAGTTGAAGGTAGCTTAGTGCATCCCAACATTTTTCAACATTAACATTTTATTAGAACATCATTGTCATTATGGCTTTTAGAAAAATGTTTTGTGCACTATAGACCCCTGTGGCATGGCCTAAGCTTTTGGCATTTATTTTCCTTACATTACTTTTACTTTTATACTTTAAGTAGTTTTAAAGCCAGTACTTTTACACTTTTACTGGAGTAAAAAGCTGAAGTTGATTCTTCAGCAAACAAATATAATGCAGTTTCTGTATGATCAGATCTCCTCACAAATAAAACAAGTGTAGTTTTGTGTGTGTATACACTGTGTGTATTGGGTCACCTGCTCATCCATCGTTTCTTCTGAAAACAAAAGAGTTTATCCTACTTTTGTTATGTTAACTGTCTGGACTGTACAGAGAAGTCTTTCTACTAGATTTTGAAGGATTGCTGTGAGGATTTGATTGCATTCAGTGACAAGAGCATATATAAGGTCAGTATATTGGATGACCACCATCTCACCTGATCCTCAACTCTCTAACTCATCCCAAAAGTATTGGATGGAGCACTATCCATCATTCCAGAGAACACAATTCCACTGTGCCACAGTTTAATACTGGGGTCTTTATACCCTTTTGGTCTGCACCTGACATTAGGCATGGTCCCAACCGTTATGTGGGGGGACTAGACAAGCTATGTGTGTGCATTTGCATGGCTGTTTCAATGGGTGCAACTTAAAGTAGCTGAATGCGTTCATTAAAGGGATGTCCACAAACATTTGGCTATATGGTGTACTACTGATGTTAATCACACAAAGACTCAAAGATATAAACTGATGTACAAGAGAGAATTCCTACTACTACAACACCCCCAGCAATTAAGCTTAAGTAGATCAGTTACGCAGTGATACACTGTTCTCATGAGAGGTCTCTTCTTGGATGGCGGCTCACCACCTCAAACTCACCCCCGGCAAGACAGAGCTGCTGTATATCCAAGGAACTTGCCACATGGCAAATCTGACTCGGTCATGCAGATTTCTACTGTACAACACGTCAATCCTGTACAAAGCCAAGAATGGACCAGCCCCTCCGTACTTAATGGCAATGGTCAAAGGCTGATCTGCACCAAGAGCCCTTTGAGCTCTTAGGCTTAGGCTTGACCCACCATTCCCTTAAGATCCACAGAAAACAAGCATCCAGGCTCTGTTCTGTCCTGGCACCGAAGTGGTGGAACGAACCTCCCCTGGGTGTCTGGACGGCAGAGTCGCTCGCTACTTTATACACAGACTAAAGACCCACCTCTTCCAAGAATACTTGGGCGAAGTGTAGTGTTGAGTATTATGATCTCCATACTGACTTTTTTTTTATTTAGTAGTATCTAAGCTTATAGGTATCTTTGAATTCTAGTCTATTCAAACTATTCAGTGAACAGTGAAGCACTTTTGTAAGTCGCTCTGGATAAAAGCATCTGCTAAATGCCGTAAATGTCAATGTAATGTAAATGTGCAGCTCCACCAAAGTTACATAGAGCAGTATAAGTTAGGTATGGCAATAACAGATGCCATTCCCACTTTTACAAGTCAGTGGAGCATCGAAATGATCATAAAGCTGTTATTCTAAAGTAAACTTGTTACATAATGTTGTCAAAAGCAATTTTATATTCAGCAGTAAAATGTTGTACCACAATTATAATAACAATAAAACTGGCTTCTTTAAATCTCATAATAATGACATTCCAAACTAATCTCTATAAGTGTCAACCGGCCTTGTTTGCCTGTAACCTAGCAACAAAAAAACTATTAAAAAAAGAAACAGTCAAGTTTAAAATGACAGGTAAGTAGTCTGGCAAAAATAGTTCACTTATAATAAATATCCCCATAAGCTAACTGCAAAGGACATGAGTGAGCAGCAATGACACAAACAAAAAGCCATGGCAACAAAGTCCCCTACATAAAGTACCAACCCCCTAGCTGCAAAGCATCGTCTCCAATGGACCGTCTGTCCTGAGTGTTTTTGAAGCCTTTCGTCACACTGTTGTTCCCCTCCTAACAAAAACAAGGGAAAGTGAAGTGAAGTGAAGTACCAAAAGTTTCTCCTCTCAGCAGAGACGTGTCCACTGTTTTAAACGTCTGCGAACGTCTTTGTTGAAACGTTGGTTTTGTAAAACTTCAGACGTCTTCTTCTGGGTCACTCTGATGAACTCTCCTGATGTGTTAACACTTTCCCCCCTCATTCCTGCAAAGTGGATTAATTTTCCTCGTGTGTCACACAGATAACCTCTAAGCGGCAGAGTTTGGACAGACTGTGACAGGGAGAGAGAGATAGTGAAGTGTGATAATGACAGCTTGCCAGGCGCTTCCCTGTGCTCGGCTGTCCCAGTGACTTGTTACAAAAGAAACTGACACTTTTCCTCAAGGCCCATATACATCATACACCTCTATTTTTACAGCTCGTTATAATGTGGACGCTGCTGATGCCTATATTTAGTCTGCTCAGTGTCAGTAAAGGACAGGCTGTGTCTATAGTGGAAGCGTAATAGGAGCGGGAACTGAGCACATAAGGCCTTTCATTTGTCCCTTTGCTCTTCATGCTAAATATGCTGTCACTGTATGTTCCTTGGCAAAGGTATTTTACTTGTGTTACTAGATATTCGTTACTGTTAGATTCTGTTGAAGTCTTTTGATTTGCCTGGGATTGAAGTGAGTAGCTGTGAGAAGTCACTTAGAAATGAAAGAAAGCCTGAATAAAAGGAATCTGTCAGCTATTTTTAGATAGGACAGGTTTATTAATACCACACAGTGCAACATTCTGTACTTTGAGTGTTATTTTAAGGCTATTTTTGTTTTTTTCATGTATTTTTGTCAAGTCATGAAAGTTTTATTTAACTTATCTGTAACTTTATCTGTAAAAATAGCCTTTTTGTATTGATAATCCTCATAAAAATAAATATACTGCCATTTTATAGCCTGATTTTACCCATTAGCTCCAGGTATAAAGGCTTTGTATTGCCTGATTTCTGAGCTATGTTCTATTGTTTGGATTCTGTGGTGTTGAACATTTGTCCTGCTATGTGGTTTGTGGTTATGGATATGCCTGTGCTCTGACCCCTGCCTGTCATGATGATGAGTTTTGCATTAGACCTATTAAAGACACCCTGCGACTGTTGCCTGCTTTACCTTTCTTAAGCTGCTTTCACACTGAACATGGACAATTCACCACTGTGCACAACACATTACTTTCAATTGGATGTGTGACACAGACACAAATTTCTGCTGCATGCAGCTCAGTGGCAAGCGCAGCAAACAGAGTTTGCTGTGGCAGACGCCCGGGGTCATATAAAACTCATATTTTTTTTTACCTATGCACAACATGGATTGCCCGAGTCTCAGTGCAACCGATAGGAGAGCAGTGGACATGTCTGGTAGTTCCCTCCAACATGGAGGAAAGGCTAATTTTATCTGTTTCTGAAACATGAGTTGTACAAAACCTTTGAACATCTATCATGACCCATCAAGGTGTTCGCTCAAGCTGATCTTGGAGGTTTACCTAAGTATCATCTAAAATAACCTTGCAAGCTAACATGTTGTCTCTTTTGCTACCCAGTACACATATGCAGACCCTCCCTCACTACAGAAAGCTCCTCCCACCTTGCACCCAACCGGCAAGTAATGTAGATAGCAGCTTGCACTGGCATTAGCAGTAAGCACAGTGCGTTCAGTGTTAAAACAGCTTCATGATTTGTCTATTCATTACTTGAAGTCTGTTAACATCCTAATTGTGTTTACCATATTGATTTGGTTGATTCCAAACTTTTGGGAAACAGAAATGTGCAAGTATTCATATTTGCAAATATTGCTAATATTGATTATTAGCTAATTAAGTCACCTCAAACGTGAAACTTATAATTGACTCTCCAGTATATTTCATCTGTGGTACAGTGAAGACTGGTGTGAATGCATTCTCCTTTTTGATGTTTTTTCACCACACTCTGTAAATGTGCTTTGAATTCAATGTGCTTTAATTAGTGAATGCGGTTTATTTATCAGATCTTTTTGTATTGCATTCTTTTATTTCTCCCCACAGCGTTTACAAGTATGGTGACTGAATAACTGCAAAGGACTGAAGATAAAAAAGGGGGCTATTTTGGGACACACATTTTAGTTATATCACACTAACAGTGATACTCAGGCAGCAGCCTAGCAGAAGGTAGAAAAATGCTTTTTAGCATTAAAGTCCACAGATTTTCAACCTAATCTCTGTCTGCTGCTTCTGTTTCACATGGACATGGCATGCCATAAACAGTCATTTTGATGCGTTTCTCTGTACTTCAGAAAGAGCAAAAAGCTGTTGGCCTAAAACTCAATTATTATGGCAACAAATAGGCAGTCACTAAATTGCATTAGTTTTTTTTTTTTCTGGCACCAGATTTGACACATAAATAATATCACATTTGTTTAAGACAGGTGTCATCACACAATACTTCAAAGTCAGATAAATTGTTCCATAAAGCTATTTATCTAGACTGTGAGAGTTTATTTCTTAAAAAGCACACTCACTGACCACTGACTTTATGTTTATATGGGTTTATTCCAATGTTATATAGAGTTTTACAGTAAACACACTCACTGACCACTGACTTTATGTTTATTAGGGTTTATTCCAATGTTATATAGAGTTTTACAGTAAACACACTCACTGACCACTGATTTTATGTTTATTTGGGTTTATTTTAATGTTATATAGAGTTTTACAGTAAACACACTCACTGATCACTGACTTTATGTTTATTAGGGTTTATTCCAATGTTATATAGAGTATTACACTAAACACACTCACTGACCACTGACTTTATGTTTATTTGGCTTTATTCTAATGCTATATAGAGTTTTACAGTAAACACACTCACTGACCACTGACTTTATGTTTATTTGGGTTTATTCTAATGTTATATAGAGTTTTACAGTAAACACACTCACTGACCACTGATTTTATGTTTATTTGGGTTTATTCTAATGTTATTTAGAGTTTTACAGTAAACACACTCACTGACCACTGACTTTATGTTTATTAGGGTTTATTCTAATGTTATATAGAGTTTTACAGTAAACACACTCACTGACCACTGACTTTATGTTTATTAGGGTTTATTCTAATGTTATATAGAGTTTTACAGTAAACACACTCACTGATCACTGACTATGTTTATTAGGGTTTATTCTAATGTTATATAGAGTTTTACTGTAAACACACTCACTGACCACTGACTTTATGATTACTAGGTTTTATTCTAATATTATATAGAGTTTTACAGTCAACACACACGTTTTTGCTTAACTTGTCATTAATCTTTATATAAAACACATACAGTAGGTACACATGCAGCACATCTGATATTTATTTGAAACTATAGGACTATTCTATTACCTGTTTATTTTCAATCTCTGTGTGTTTGAAGTGTTCAAGGAGACTAAGATGGGCTGACGTGATAGCGAGATTCCACAAATGAATATTGAAAAAAATCCAAAGCCGGGTTCAGGAACCCAATAGGATTAAGTCTGCTGGTGGAAGGGCTTTGGTGGCTTTGCATGAAAATTAAAGACACACACTGACATGCAACTGAAACATGCACACACACATGCACATATGCCTGTGGAGTGCCAAGGATGGGGTTAGGAAATAGCCTTGGAACAGCTCTTTTTTTTTACATGTTTCTGGTGGAGGCAATCTCAGCAGATGTCACACAAACACAAAGAAAATACCATTTTCTGCTTCTGTTCACTGAATTTACTTCAGCTGCTCGTATCATTTCCACATGAATACATTTATATTACACCAACACAATTACTGGCAGAAATGAGTAAACCCAACTGTGTTGTTATAGTAATGTGATTTTATTGATGTGGAACTGATGGATATTTTTGACTTAAGTCAGTTTTTAGGGCTGTTCAAGTAGTTTCTTTAAACCATGTGTAAAAGATGGAGCCACAGACACACGTCTATGAAAATTCTGTGTACACTCAATGCAGCCAAAACATTATGAAATAAAGGGAATAATGCTGATCATGACATAATAGAGAAGCATGTGAAGGTCTGGCATCTGTTAGACTGTAGACTGTAAGTGAACAAGCGGATCATGTAGTCGAGATGTTGGATATGGAAGAAATTGGGCAGCATTAAGCCAGGAGGGTGATGAAAGCTATCTGATCTGGGATGAACGGAAAGACTACTCTATCGGAAGTCACAGAACTGTGTTAGAGTGCCCATTCTAACCCTTATTCAATAATCAAAATCTCCCGCATTTGACTTACAAGCATCTGAACTGAACCTCGGAGTGATGGAAGACAGTGGCCTGGTCTGATGATATGCATTCTGAGATGGCTGTCTGAGATACTGTAGCCTTTCTTTTAGCTCTAACCAGTCTGGCCATTCTCTGTTGACATATCCCATCAACAAAACGTGTCCACCCACAGAACTGCCGCTCCCTGGATGTTATTTTTCTCCCTTAATTGCATGGTTTTGTGTAAACTCTAGAGTTTGTTGCGCTGAAAATCCCAGTAGATCAGCAGTTCTAGAAATACTAAAACCAGCCCGTCTGACACCAACAATTAATGATGGTTGATGTAATAATTACCTAAAGCTGCTGGCCCACATCTGTATGATTTAAAGCACTGCATTGCTGCCACTGGTATTCATGATATAGTGATTGATTAGTGTATATGTGTGAGTATAAGGCAGGAGTTAAAGATTTCAGTCGTTTTCTGTTTGCTGGGTTCTTACAGCATTGGCATCTCTGGGACACCAAGCAATAGAAGGTAAAGTCAGTGTTATCAAAGCATCATGTTTAACCTAGTGACCCTTGGGTTACTAACAGTGTGTAGTGTTTTGCACACAGAACATGCTTCATGCTGTATATAATCGACTATGTCGAACATAACTGCATCACTACCAAGCACTGTCCATTATTATGGGAAAATAACACTTCTCCCAGCAGACCATACTACCACTCAGCGGTCAGTAAAGGTTAATGGTGCTGTATATGTGGAGTTTATAAGAAAGCTTGGTGGTTTTGCAGCATGACAGGTTCATTTTGAGCCATAACCTTCACAGTTACTCACTTAACATCACCAAAACCCAGTTCTGCTGCAACATACAAGCCCATTCTGCATGACCCTGATTGTGGCACTAGCGTGACAGCGTTACTATGGCGATGAAAGACGGCTTGAAGCCTTTGCTTGGTATTTGAAGCTGATTATGTGATCATCTTTGCCATTTGAAATGCCAACATCTGCACCAGCTCACATTTGAAGGATAAAGGAACACAATTAGAGTCTCTACACTGAGAAAGTGATGCAGTGAACGTATTTCATTCAAATATGAAATCATTTCCATTTGAATGGTTTCATAAGTAGAAGAAGATCTGATCGCCAAAAAATGCAAAAAGTTAAAGGTAAAACATTTTGTGATTTTGAGATTATTATTATTATTTCTGTTTTGTAGAATTGTGAAGAAAATGGAAAGAACACTATACCACATAAATGTTTCTGCACCCCAACAAATTGAACCAAGGTCTCAGACCTTAAATAGGGCTATGGCTTATCTACAATCATAAGGTCAGGTGATGCACATTTCAAAGCTTTATAAATACTCTGACTCCTTAAACATTGTTCCAACTATCAGCAGAGGGCCATGGGCTTCTCTAAGAAGCAGCCTAGCACTCTGACAATGTAAATAATTTGATGCCTAGAAAGCAGGAGAAGGATTTAAGACGCTCATGGGTAGCCATTTCCTTAATTTGTAAAATATATAAGGAATGGCAGTTAAAAGGAAAGGAGTTAAGGATTGGAAGTCTAATGAAACTTGATATTCCGCTCTTAGTATTGCTTGAAAGTCAATTCGAAAACCCATTTGACTGCAGAACACTTTCAGGAGGATTTATGAGACTCGGTGAGTGATGGTGCACTATTCTACTATGCAGCAACACCTAGACAAACTTGTCCGTCATGGAAGAGTTTCTGTGTCCTTACCACAACACTCAGCATCCAAAGATTTCAAAGGAACAACTAAACAACTCTGGATTGATGAAGGTATGCAAAGGTAAGCACAGGTATGGTTTGATCATGCTTTGGGATTGAGTTGCTGTCAGTAGCACAGGGAACCTCATTAAACATCATCTAAACGTCAATAAAAATCTGTGGATAGATACCAGAAGAAGAGCGGATGCAAGATTATAATTTCATAAAAGTAGAAACCTTTTTCAGGAAGGAATGGACAACTCCACAACAAGAACTGAAAGACTATTAGCTGGCTAAAAAAGCTGTGCTAGTTACCAAAGGGGGTGTTAGTACTGCTAGTACTGACCATGCAGTGACTTTAGTTTTGGACGCTCTCTCATTTTTGTTCTTTTAAAACTGTAGAAAAAAATAGACACAACGCCTTTTGGAAGTAATGTTATATTTTTCTCACTTAGCTATTCATAGAAGCAGATACACTATATGTCCAAATGTTTGTAGACACCCCTTTTATTGACTGCATTCAGCTACTTTAAGTTGCACCCACTGCTGACACAAATGTGCGAATGCACACACACAGCTCGTCTAGTCCCTGTAAAAAAAGTATTGCCAATAGAAGAGGTTTCTATAGAGCAGAAATCTAGTAGAATGCTGAAATTCTTTGGAGCAGATATCTAGCTTCAGTATAAACACATACCTTGACAGAAGAGACAAAAGCAGGATAAACTCCCCTTGATTTCAGAAGAAACAATAAACTGAAACCCCAGTACTTATCAATTCCATATGTCCATATAGTGTATTTTGACCAGGGATGCCCAAACATTTGCAAGCCACTTTATATGCATCTATTTGCTAAAGGTTGAATAAATAAATAAATAAAGTAATAAACAGATTTATCTCTGAAAGTTACTATACTAAAACATGACATTCATTTGCTGCTGGATGTTTAATCCACTGGTCTCCTGTGAGCAGCATTCAGTGCAGTCTGACAAAGCGGCTAAAGGTTTCACATTAAAAGCTGTTTAAAGGCTGTGTTTAAACAAGAGGAGCTATAATCCAGGATTCTATCAGATAAACATACAGCACTACTATAGATGGTTTAAATAGTTTGTTGAAATATCATTCATATCACATTTTCTTTTTGACAAAACACATTCAGAAAAAGGCTACACAACTTTAGCCCTTTTTGTGTATCCAAACTGTGAAAAATCTCTGTTGTAGGTTAATGAGCTCATTTGAAGAGTGCTCTCTCTCTCTCTCTCTCTCTCTCTCTCTCTCTCTCTTTTTTTTTTTCTCTCTCTCTCTCTCTCTCTCTCTCCCTCTCTCTTTCTCTCTTTCCCTCTTTCTCCATCTCTCTCTCTCTCTCTCTCTCTCTCTCTCTCTCTCTATCTCTCCCTCCTCTCTCTCTCTAGTGGAACATAAGAACAAAATGAATATCTTAAGTCCTCCAGGCTGGCAGGCTGGCCTCACGCCCAGCTTTAGCTTTCTGAAGACTTTCTTGTGTTCACTGGGAGCTTTTGCCTCTTTAACAACGGGTTACGAGAGGATGAAAACAAGTGCCTTTTTTCTGCGTGTGTGTATGTCATCAGTCACAACTTGGGCTGAGTATTAAAATTCAATATGTTTATGCTACCGATCAGATTATTCCAATACGACAAACTACAGTGTTCATTTTATTCATGTAATCATACTGCTAGTGAGTCTTATAGACATGGCACAATCCTGTTGACTTTATTAGCCAGATTTAAAGATAAATAGATTAAAATATCAAATAAGATTTATATATAACATTGTACAACATCTGTAATAAAACATGTTCAAATGATAAATTAGTGCAGGCCACTGACATTAATTCATATTAGAAATGTAGCTAGTAACAGTACAATATAGTCATTGCTACCAGTTATACTTGCACTGCAGCCTGTCTGACACACAGCTGGACACAGTGGACAAGTTATTATTTGAGCCAGTCAGTTAACAGGCTAACATGCTCAGGACAAGCCTCCTGTGATTTAATGAAGTCAGTAAAACTGTAGAATGTGAAAAATACTACTTGAAACTGTAGACTAAACTCAATTTGGAAAAGCAGCCGATCTGAACATTAAACATGTTTACAAAATTGTGATTTGTTATATTGTTGGTTTTTCCTTTAAAAAGTCAATGCAATACTGTTATGGAACTTTTTCTGGATGAAACTATTTTTGTCATTTTCTGGTTTACACATTCTTGTCATTTATTTAATTGACACTATATAACACTACGGTTTCCACAGTATAAAAAGCACCATGTCATTCAATTCCTTAACAGTCTTATCAGTGTCTGTGAACCAATAAGCATGCATGTTCAGAAATATAGATTGTTGATTTGCAATTTAAATTACATTCTGTATGCATGTTATTAACATTAGAGCTTCTTGATGACTCACCAATCTGGTGCAGTCAGTATAACACTCATGATACATGACGTGATTCATGACGTGATCTATTCACTTTTTTTTTAATGTTTCAGTTCCAATTTTACAAATGTTAGCTTTTTAAAACTCAACTCTAGCTCACATTTCTGCATCTGTGTCCGAATACTTTACTGACCCTTCCTTTTATGTCTGCTTTCATTGATTCTGCCAGACTACAGTAGTTTATGGATCCATAGGGCTACCAGATCAGGCAGAATCTAGAAGCAAATGCAGTCGACCGTGAGCAGTTCACTCCAGTAGCCTGGTCTGAACACTGCCTTAAAGAGATATTTATGTATACACTGACTCAAATATGTTCATGTAGACTCAAGTAGGATTGCATTACACCATTAGTTTACACATGCTTTCAGAAATGCTTATTTGGCCTACATTACCAAAAGACTACATTCACAGCTCTAAGCAATATTTTTTACATTCATATTTTCAGTTACCTTTTCCATTTGTGTTATAACTGATTAATAATGCTTACCTAGTTAATAACTATTAATAAACTAACATTAAATCACTCATAAACCTTCATAAAGAAAATCATATTTTAAAGTATTTCCCTGGCAGCTATTTAACATTTTCAAAAAAAAAACAAAAAAAAAACATATATTTTTATATGTATTAACTTTAATGTAATGTAACATAAGGTTCCAAGTCATGCTGAACCATTTCTATTGGTAATGTAAATTTAAATGGTGTAAAAAAATAGAAAACATTTTTTAAGCTGTTTAAGGTCTGAGTGTTAGTCTCACTGCATGTTAAGGTCTCCGTTTTTGTAGACTTTATCTTAACTGGTCATTCTTTTTCATTTCTTTCTTTGCTACAATTGATGAAAAAGATGCTGTAAGATCAGCAGAAAAAAATATGTTGTTTGTTCTCATCATTGCCACATTTTGCAAAAAGTGTGTTCCTTTCCCCCCACACATACTTTGAGGCATATCAGATATGATACTGATGTGTAATCTCTGCCTTCAGTGACAAACAGCTTTGGCACATATCCTCTGAGGAATGCTCAGTGCTGTGCATTTGCATGTGGGGGTGTTTATCTTCTCATTGTCTATCAAATTTTAATCTCCCACCACAATAAGCAATGCAGTAAAAATCTGCTAGGCCTTCTTTTGTATCTCCCCCCATGCAGTGTCTTAGTGACAGTCCCTTGTCCTTGCAATAACCAGAATTATCTTTACTCTTAGATCGTTAAAGCTTCTAATCTGACAACTGGGCCAAAACGTATAGGCATACTTTATCAGTACATTTTTTCAGAAACATTTGCAGGTGTTACTAGTGTCTAATGAGGTAAATTAACATAACAATATGTGGAGAAGTCTTTTAATAAAATGTTCTGTAAAGCTGTTTATCTAGAAAGAATGTGTCCCTTTGTTAGAATACATATTTTATAATTGCTGTGTGTGTGTAAGAGAGAGAGATTATGAATGAAAAAGAGAGAGTGTGTATGATAGAGAGACAGAGAGTGATAGCTGAACAATTCCAGAACGTTCTTGGAGGACAGTCAGTATTTGCAGTTCACCTCCAGCACCTAGATTATCTTCATTAGATTAAATCAGGAGAGCTGCTGGTGGTACTGAACAAATCTACAGAAATCTAGAACATTTAATGCTAATGAAGGCTGCTATGCTAGACCCAACCCAGCTAGAAAGTTTTGGTTAGTAAAATCTTATGTGAACATCATGATTTTGGGCTTTAGAATCTGTCACGTTTTCTAGACGTTTCCTAGTTTTTCTTTTAACTTCATTTATTTATTAATTTATTATTTATTATTATAAGCCTTTCACCTTCGGTTGACATATTTCAAAAAGTAATGCAGCTTTATCAAGTAAACGTTTCTATGTAAAATCCGAATATATTCTATTCTATGTTTGAAAATGCTCCAATCCTGAAACAGTTCATGTCACATTCATTACATTTTATTCATCAGCGTGATTATGTATCTGTTTTATCAGTGTTTTATTGTATTGTGTTTTTAGTTTTTGGAAAGTTACTTCAGATGTTGCCATAATGTTTGTTTTTGCCTAACTGGGAACATGGTGTAGGAAATGTTGTAATAACGTTCTGATGCAAACCTTTATTACCTCACATATTTTCTACAACCTTCCTGGAACATTATTTCTGTAACGTTGCAGGCGAAGCTTCCTGGAACCTCATTCCTATAATATTTTTTGCTAGCTGGGAAGTTTCTTTGCTGTAAGGACTGTGTTGTTGCAGTCAACAGCTTACCTTACCTAGCAGTTCTGCACCCATGAAATGTCATTGGGCTTCAGGGATTTATGGTTTCCATTACTATTAACTATTAACTATTTAACTATTCACAGTTAAACACACAAACTGTAAACAAGATAATTGGTACAAGGTTGAAAGCAGCAATGAAAAAACGTTTTATTGCTTTCAAGGCTTTCCAATATTACAAAATAAATGTAAAAGTTTCTACTACTTTCACAACACAGTAGTAGTTTCTACTACTACTTTCACAACACCGCAGTGATGTTTGCAGTGATGCAATGGTGTATCAGTGACATTTTAGCCAGTGAACACAATGTAAAGAGTACCTGAGTTTGAGAAAGAATGGAAGGAATTGATAAATAGATAAATTAGATGTAAATGAGATGTAAACTGTAAATAAAGGGACCAAACCGAGGAGCTAATACTAGTTCAAATTTAAGAACTGATCAATGAACTGTCATTAAATGGTTGCAATGTTGCTTTAGGTCTGAAAAAAACTGTTGGCTGTCTTTTTTCCACCTTGACAGAAATTGCTTTCCTAGAGAGACATTTTTACAATCGCTTCAACGCTGGAAGGTTTAAGGGATTTCAGAGTGTTTGGAGAGTGTCTTTCAATCATGAAGAAAAAGTACTGCACAGATCAAGTGCACTCTTCAGGCTGGCCATGTGTCAAATACTATCATAAAGACAACAACAAAACAGCAGTGTGTCCTCAGAGGGTTTTACGAAAACCACTATTGGGCCTTAAAGGGGAATTCCATAGATTTTCCCATTTCTGCATAATTCGGAGGTTGTGATGAATACTTTGGGAGTGGGGTTCAGGGTGAAATCGTGGTTTACTGTAGAGTAATTTACCAACTCTGATTTCTTTACAATGGTGTTGATAGGAACCACGGGTCACCATGACCAGAGGTGGGAAATCACAAATCTGTAAAAGCTTTGATTCAAACAGAGCACAACTTCGGTTTTATAATCTGTTGAAAATGTCAGTCTTCTCCAATCTAATCTTCATGAAACAACTGAACTATTGAAAGTGATGAACTGCTCTGACAGATAAACACCACACTCACGCCCCCCACCCGCATGCACAGCTCGAGTTTATTTTATTTTTTCAAGTTAAATTTTTTGGCGCTGCACATTTAAGTGAGTTTTGTAAGTATGTCTCTAGCTCTTTCAGCTGCATCACCCTAATGAAAACAGTGCACTTAATTGAGATTTATGATACACAAAAGATTTGTCTAGTATGTCAAGTATGGTGACAATATACCAGCAAAGGTATGCACTATTTAAAATATGTTAAAAATACATTGATATTATTCATTAATAGTATTATATTATTCTATTTTTATCAAATGTTTGCAAGTAATATCTGATTATACTAAAACAAACTATAATATAGAATCGTAAAAAAATACATTACTATGCAGTATACTTACAAAAATAAAAAATAATAAAATTTTATATACTTCTTAAATACTTATGTAAAAATAGTAGATCCAAATCTGAACATTTAACAATTTTTCTGGATAAACTGTATCAACTCATCAGTTTAAAATGACTTTTTTATATAACAGCAAGGCGAAAAGGGACAATTTGAGGTGAGTAGATTTTGTGTGCTTTTATAACTTTACTTGAGTATAAATGTAGACCATACCTCAACTTTTACTAAGGTATTTGAAACTAGTTTTTATACTTTTACTTTTAGTATGGGACTTGTATACTTCTGCTACCTCTGACCATGCATGCAACACAAATATAGCTATTGTATTTTTCATTCAAATCCACCAGTGAGGCTACACATACCAACCATGACTGGTTCAAAAAAACTTTTAGCCAATCAAAACTATGGTAAAATAATGTCTCAAGCATCAGACAATTCATTCACAACCATGTTTACCATTTCATGTAAATGACATGACATGTACTAAAGACAGCAAGCCCAGATTACAGTTTGCTACAGTTTGCTAACCAAACGTCCTCATCTGAACATACTTTTCCAGGGGCAACAATGGACGAGTGTGGACTTGTATTGATGTGAGCTGGTCTGAATCATGTAGCTGTAACACCACAAATAACATATTACACATTAGTTTGGGTCAAAGTGAAGTCTGACCTCCAAAATCCTCTGAAAGAAGCATTAGCTATAGCTGCACATAGATGCATTGCAGGCCAAAATCAGTAGGGAAGAAATCCAGAGTCATCCAGACTCAGACACTCATGTAGAAATACAAAACATCTACCAGGTATTAACCAATAAATCTTTTCTTTTTTTCTTTAAGTAGCATAGTGCTCAATGAAAGCGAATAGAAGACAGCTCGGCCAGTTTTCAAACCCTTCAATTATCTATTAATTATTTAGGCGGCAACCTTAGTTCAGTATGCAAGCCTCTTTCATTACTTATTCAATTAGAGCCTTGTACACTGACTTGATTCTATTTAATAGAAAGCATCCAAGAGCAGATCCATGAGTCAGGCTTTGTCTCCTGAGCATAAGCCACACTGGGGTAATGATTAGGGAGCGTGGGGCACAGTCTGACGTGGGGTAAAATGGAACATGGATTTTGATGTAATAAATGTAATGATATTCCCATAGCAGCATCTATGAATGTTCACAGCACTTGGACATATATTTCCTAAGCCTATAAAAGCATCCTTTGGGTGTTTGATTACAGAATTCACTCCTATATTATGTGATTGACTCTCTGTAGCAGAGCAGCGTTTTAAAGCAGATCAACAACTCACAGTAAAAGCCAGTAAAAGCCAGGCTAGGGGGCAGCCTATACTGTACATTGGTTACTACTGAAATGAAAATTTAATTAAACAAATACAAATTAAACAATGAGAGAACTCCATATCCCCCATATACTGTAAATACAAAATGGAAATAAACAATGTTAAATTTATGAAAATTAATTTAATTAATAAAAACAATGTTTTTAGTCTTTGGTCACTGAAAGTTTCAAAGGATGCAACAGCTGTGACTTTTAATTTCTCAAAAATAAAGGGTGTATTCAAAGGATCCCATATTCTAACATGGAACAGCTTTCAGTGATGTAGCAGCTGAGCGTTGCATCCTAGGCTCTGAAACGCTCTATAGGTGGGGTGGTGAGACGATCTCTGTGAGGTAGTGGCTAATTAATAACGGTCTACACCTGTATTTGGACAACAGCACCCTACTTCGGATTGTGTTTTTTGTTCATGGAGAAAGAGATTAACCTACAAACAGAGAGTCCAGAGCCAAGCAGTCAAAATAAGAATAAACTGAGTAGTCTGATCTCACAGAGAAAAACGTCCATGTTTTTCTACACCTAAACCTAACCTAAATCTACCCCATAATCTATACCTAAACCTAACCTTAACCTACACCTTAATCTATACCTTAACCTACGCCTTAATCTACACCTTAATCTACACCTAAACCTAACCTTAACCTACACCTTAATCTACACCTTAATCTACACCTAAACCTAACCTTAACCTACACTTTAATCTATACCTAAACCTAACCTTAACCTACACCTTAATCTATACCTTAACCTACGCCTTAATCTACACCTTAATCTACACCTAAACCTAACCTTAACCTACACCTTAATCTACACCTTAATCTACACCTAAACCTAACCTTAACCTACACTTTAATCTATACCTAAACCTAACCTCAACCTACCCCTTAATCTATACCTAAACCTAATCTTAACCTACACCATAATCTATACCTAAACCTAACCTTAACCTACACCTTAATCTACACCTTAACCTACACCTTAATATCTACCTAAACCTTACCTTTACCTATATCTTAATCTACACCTAAACCTTACCCTATCCTAAATTTTAATCTACACCTAAACCTATACCTTAACCTACACCTTAATCTATACCTAAACCTAACTTTAACCTACACCTTAATCTACACCTTAAACTACACCTTAATCTACACCCAAACCTAACTTTAACCTACACCTTAATCTACACCTAAACCTAACCTTAACCCACACCATAATCTATACCTAAACCTAACCTCAACCTACACCTTAACCTACACCTTAATCTATACCTTAACCTACACCTTAATCTACACCTTAATCTACACCTAAACCTAACCTTAACCTACACCTTAATCTACACCTTAATCTACACCTAAACCTAACCTTAACCTACACTTTAATCTATACCTAAACCTAACCTCAACCTACCCCTTAATCTATACCTAAACCTAATCTTAACCTACACCATAATCTATACCTAAACCTAACCTTAACCTACACCTTAATCTACACCTTAACCTACACCTTAATATCTACCTAAACCTTACCTTTACCTATATCTTAATCTACACCTAAACCTTACCCTATCCTAAATTTTAATCTACACCTAAACCTATACCTTAACCTACACCTTAATCTATACCTAAACCTAACTTTAACCTACACCTTAATCTACACCTTAAACTACACCTTAATCTACACCCAAACCTAACTTTAACCTACACCTTAATCTACACCTAAACCTAACCTTAACCCACACCATAATCTATACCTAAACCTAACCTCAACCTACACCTTATTCTACACCTAAACCTAACCTTAACCTACACCTTAATCTACACCTTAATCTACACCCAAACCTAACCTTAACCTACACTTTAATCTATACCTAAACCTAACCTCAACCTACCCCTTAATCTATACCTAAACCTACACCTTATTCTACACCTAAACTTAACCCTAACCTGCACCATAATCTCTCTTTAACCCTAAATCTGGATAGATAGATAAAGACTGAATAATGTACATCCCCTAATCTCATCCCTCTTTTTCATGTTTCCTCCCCAGCACACCACAGCATGGAAAAATGTCCTACAGGTATTGAAGGACCCCAGCCTCCTCAGAAAGTAAAGCAGGCTCTGGCCTTTCATCCAGGTGAAGTCCAAGATATCTGTAGGTCTTAGTCATCTCCACATAAAACCTTTCAATAGAGACAGGCTGAGTGAGTGACCTAGTCCTGCGAAAGTCCAAAACCATCTCCTTGGTCTTGAAGGTGTTCACAGTCTCTGAGGTACAGTCCTTCAGTCTGACATACAGGTGTGCCAGTGAGGTAGTCAGTAATCCAGGCGACCAGGTGTGGATTCACTTGCATCCTTGCCAGCTTGTCTCTCAGTTGGAGGGGCTGAATGGTGTTAACGGTGTAGGAAACATCAAAAACTCTCACAGCGCTGCCCCCCTGTCTAGATGAGAATGGGTTTGATAGAGAAAGTACAGCATAGCATCCTCCACTCCCACTTTCACCCTGTAGGTGTGGTTTATCTGAACCTAACCTTAACCATAGTAAAATGAGGCTATGTAGGCTAATGTAGCTAACAAACTAACAATGGAAATGTAATACTCATCAGTTAGAATGGTGTATTGAGCCTGTGCATGTAAATATATATAATTCTTGTTATTATATTGTTTTTGTATCATTAGAGCCATCAATGTGGCCTTTTACATAAGCATGCATTGTCACACACACACACAAGTGCATAAACTCTTGTGCAAGCAACTTCCAAAGGGATGTGCATCTAGATCTTGCATGTAGGGAGTGCTTGAAGCATGTATCTGTAAAAAGCCACTTTTGGGACAAACACTACATCTACAGGTGGGTCACAGTATGAAAGAGGCCTACTATAATAGACTTACTTAGGTGTTTTCTAACACTGTATGACTTACTGTTAACTATAAAAATGACTGGATCAGCAGAAGGACAGTAATTCACCTGAAAGAAGCATCCACGGATGCTTACAAAGCTTATATATTCCCTTGGGATTCTGGGATATTGTAGGGTGATACACACTGACTCTACACTTCAGGGAATTCAGAAGGACACATCCCAGGGCTAAAAACAAGAGAGGAATGAGGAATGACTTTGCAGTTTCAATTTTAGTTACGTGCACTGAAATGTACCACTGCTGAGATGTGACCAACCATTGAATAGGGTGAGTATATATAAAAATGATGGGCTATAAACAACCCTGTTTGGGTAATTTCCACAACCCAGTGCTGGGTCACTATATAACAAAGCACATGCTGGGTTAAACTGACCTAGCATCACATAAGAGTTCATTTAATATATTTTGTGTTTGTGGAGGGGCAGAGCTGCTGTCGCAGCCCAAGGACACATGCACTGTATATGCAGACACATAGTAGCGGTTCTGGCTTGCATGGTGCCCTGACCGAACACCCGCTCCACTATTTGTTAGATTTCCTTCTACCTCAGACTTCCTGTGGGGGGACCTGTCGTCAACCTACCCCCATCACAGATTGCGAGAAGGCTCAATGTAAAAGCAGCACTCGCAAAACATTAAACATTAAACAATGCCCTGACCAGAGTAATGCACCTAACATGAAGTTGAGTCTGACTAAGTTTGATTGGTTAACTCTGTCAGTTGTGTATACTTGGCTAGTAGACTAATGTTAACCAGCTAGAATACACTTATTAAACTGATGACATTAATATCTACTTAAGTAACTTAAGTTTCAGCTATAGATTGATACGTCATACAATTTGGCTCCCACTCTCAGTGACTCTCCAGTAAAACAATGAAAACAAAAACAATCTGTAAAACAAGATGCAGGAAACTAGCATTATAACTAACACTTGCTGTTGTTGGCTAATCCTAGTCCCATATCAACAGCTCAGAAAAAAATCACAGTTTATTAATATAATGTTCATTTATAAACGCACATATTGAGCAGTTATACTATTATGAAGCAAAACTGTACTTTATAGGAGTTAACTTATTGATTTCTGCCTGTCACCCTAGGTTTCTTATCCTGCTTGCACCTTTTGGAGGCACATTTCTTGTTTTCATTACTGATGTAATTCAGATGTAGTAAAGATAGTAAAGGCCCAGAGCATAAATATCCTGAGCAGCAAATGTGCCATAGCCAGGAGTTTTATTCAGTAAGCTCTAAGACAAATTCAGATCAGTAGAAAATAGAATTGTGCTAAAATTATATTTTTAAATTAAATAAATAAATGTTATAAGCACTTCTGAATTTTGTTTTCATTCTTCTACAATTACTGATCGAGTATCTAATATGTATGATTCTATCTACTATGACTAATTCAGTATCTACTATGACTTATTCAGTATCTACTATGACTGATTCAGTATCTACAATAACTGATTCAGTATGTACTATGACTGAATCAGTATCTACAATAACTGATTCAGTATCTACAATGAATTATTCACTATCTACAATTACTGATTTATTATGTACAATTACTTATTCAGTATCTACTAGGTCTGATTCAGTATCTACTATGAATGATTCAGTATCTTCTATGAATAATTCAGGATCTACAATGACTGAATCAGTATCTACTATGAATTATTCTGTATCTACAATAACTGATTCAGTATCTACTATGAATAATTCAGTATCTACAATGACTCATTCAGTATCTACTATGAATAATTCAATATCTACAATTACTAATTCAGTATGTACTATGACTGATTCAGTATATACTAAGAAGTATTCAGTATATAATATAAATAATAAATGTATTCACTAAATATAAATAAACACAAAGCACAAACAATCAAAAATTATGTCTACAGACACATGCTCCTCCAACGTTTCTTCTGAAACCAAGCAAGTCTTTAACTCCTCTCTGCAGTAATAGCCTGGACTCTTTTGGGAAGATTGTACTCTAGATGGTTAAATATATGCACTTTCCAAAGAATATCTGTATTCAAATAAAAAATACACAACACATCAAACCTTGAGGTTGATAAGCTACAGCAGCAGAAGGCCACCTCAGATTCAACTACTGTCAGCCAAGAACAGAAAGCTGAGGCTGCAGTGGGCACAGGCTCACCAAAACTGGACAGATAAAGACTGGTGGAAGTGACTTAATAGTGTGGGGAGAGTTTTCTTGGCACACATTGGGCCTGTTAATGCCACACATCGCTTGAATGCCATATACTATTTGAGCATTGTTGTTGACCATGTGCATTCCATCATTCACCCATCTTTTAATGTTAAGTCACAAAACAAAAGTCATCTCAAAGTGGTTTCATGAAGAACAGGACATTCATACATACAACAGGATGTAGTAGAACAGGACATTGCTGCTGGAAACAGGCTCCTGAAAACTCAGCAGGAATTGTGTGATGCAATCATGTCAACATGGACCAGATATTCAGTTTTTTAGATAGCAAAGGGAGGTCCTACTCATTCTATTATAGCGTTCCTAATAAAGTGCTTGGTTTGTGTATGAAATGTACTAATATAAAGATGTCTACTGGTCTTTAAAGTCAGTGCCCAGACAGGCAGGAGTATTGTTGTTATTTTGATTCTTAAAACATCTCTCATTAGGAAATCAGTTTAAAACTGAGTGTGGAGAAGGACATGGTCCTCTCAGAATGGGTGGTGTTAGCAAGCGGAGGTAGTGTGTGGAGCCTGAGGTTCAGTGTGTTTTCTCGTAACGAGGAGCCCCAGCTCTGGTGACTCATCACAACAATGCCTCGCATGAGTCACGGCCCCGGGTTCAGTTCGTCATTTGTTCCAGACCAGATCCAGTAATGAGCCGCTGTCTTTCACTCACACAACAGACCACACACACTTACACACATGTGACACTCCATTAAAGGACCCATTTCCACTATTTTATTTTTTCCCTGAGATCTACTTATGATGTTTGAGTGATTTTAGTCACCAGGGCATATTTATATGATTACTTTCCAACCAAGCAAAGTTTGGGTGGCACTTGGTCTAATGAAATACAGTCTTTTAAATATGTTTTTATAACAAAGTAGTTACTACAGCTTTGTAGCTAATCTAGCATAATGCATCATCTGTTCAATACATTCTACTGCACAGTTAATCTATCTTTCAGACAAATGTTTAGACATCCTAAGTATCGCAAAGGTTTAAATGTAACAAACCAGGTCTCAAGCATGTCAACTGTAACGAGGAAAAGTCAGATTTGAGTTCCTCAAAGCAACTGTCTAAAGATCTGAAAATAAAAGTCCATGCCCACAAAGCAGAGGAAGACAATAAGAAAATATCCAATCATTTTGAGTTTGCAGCCTACAGTACACTGTGTTATTTAGAAAAGGCAGCTCAGGAGAACTATGGAGGTCAAGCCGAGATCTGAAAGACCAAGGAAACTTTCAGAGAGAGCTGCTTGTATGCTGGTAAGACAGGCAAACCCATGAAACTTTAGTTGAGTCAGGAGGGGGGGTGCTATTCAACTGTGCAGTGTTCAATCTTCATGAAAAAGTCATTGGTTTTTATGTTGTTGGTTTTTTAAGTCAGGTATATATTTATATATTTATTTATTATATTAATAAATATATGTATTATTGTGTTTGTTCATTTAAGTCAAGAAAATAAATATGAATTCATGAAATAAAATATTTTTATTATTATATAATTCTATTTAACCTCAGACATATCTCCTGAGGATCTCTAAAATTAGTTTAATTAATTAAATTAATGAAATTCTCCACAACATTTCATGCCACGTTGATTCTAAACTTTATAGGTGGAAGTGGAAGCAGTGCTCATTACATCATATTGTCGCTCCATCTCCATTTTTGCCAGTTTTACTTTTTTGACATACTGTGCCAGTTGTTCTTTACATTAAGTCAAACCTTTATGATACTTGGACCGTGGATCTCTTTAAAAATATTTGTTTTGTGGGCGGCAAAGGTGAAAATGAAAAACGCTCACACAGAGCGCTCGCACAGAGAAAGACAGAACTCTCACACAGTATTATATTCAGTATCTCAGCACACACAACATGTTGGAACATTAAATATGCCTAAATAATTGTGAGGAAGGCAGAGAAACATGTTTAACAAGCTCTTAGTGCAGCTTTGAGAAAGCATTTGGACAGATTTCTTTTTTTATTATCTAATTTTCTCTCCAGTTTAGTCATGTCCAATTTGACCAACTACTTAAGTCTTCCCTATCAAGCATGATGCTGAAGGAGGGTGAAGGCTTGCATCACACACTCTCCTCAAACCGCGTGGAGTTGTTCAGTAATCTCTAATAGTCTTGCTTATGTGGTGTCTAAAACTGTATGACACACTGTAGTCTAAAAACATGGACTAAAGTACAGGGCTAAATACAGTTTGTACTTTAGAGCAGGGTTATGAACTGTGGACCACACACATGACTCTCACCCCCACTACATCCTCATTTATCCTGTTTCCATCAGATTATTTCTCCTTCATTCTTAAACCTACTTTTTCACCTCATCCAAGTGCAAAACCTTATATGTCATATTCAGTGCTGTATATTTTTCAACATGTAAGAAGTGAATGGAAAACTCTATACTGTTTTCTCAGTCACTCTCCTTCCTTCTCTTTCTGCCTATGCCTAGTCACCTCTTTCCCCTAACTCCACCCCTTGTTATCAGCTTCACCTGTGTTATGTTTGTAACTTCTGCTGCAGTCCAGGATATCCCAAAATAGTAACATTAAGTCCCACATCACAAACACTGCAAAATATAAAATATCAAATGAATAATATTAGGCACCTAAGCGATGGAGAGTAATTACAAAAAAGAAAATAAATAAATATATTAAAATCATATCGGAAATAGTAAAAGGTGGCAATATATTCACATCTTGTAAACTTGTGTATCATATAGAGTCTTAAGTGCCCTACTTGTAAATGCTATTTTATTGGCTGATTTAGTGCAATTTAGTGGTTCTTTATGGAAAAAAATGTGGTTCTTCTATGGCATTGCTTGAAGAACCCTTCATTGCACCTGTATTTTTTAGAGTGTATATATGGTTAGTCTTAGAATTGGGGTACATTTTGAATCTTCCAATAACCTTTTGTTATTCTTCCAAAACAATAATGTTTGTCGAATCAATTTTTAATAATAATACTAATTATAATTCTTATAATATAATTATAATCTATAATTCAACTCTGCTTAACCTCTGTTAGACAACTGCATACATTTTCAACCAGTAACAGTAAGAAATGTGACCTGCACCTAGTAATGTGATGAAACTTGTCATACTTCAAAATCTAAAAACAGTGTCTGAATTATTTTTCAGTTATGTTACTGTGATATTGGGTGAATCTCTCATTCAGTTTAAATATCAATATGTTGAAAATCCATGAATCTCTGTTTTGTGACTTGTCATGTGGTATCTAGTGTGAGGTTAGCACAAAATTATGGAAAATGTCAACTCTGTTATCATCAACCTGTTAATAGTTTACACTGATTAAACAGTTTATTGATTATAGATTTGACAGTGATTTGAAACCAAAAATGTTCTAAAGGTAATATCAAATAAGACTCTATTCTAAGTAATTTAGAGCATTTCTATTGGTTCATTAAGAATTATTACACAGTCTACAGAGCAGCAGAGCAGTGACAGAGTTCAAACCATGGTGACCCCCCCCCCCCCCCCCAAAAAAAAAAAAAAACAAAACAAAAAAAAAACTAATATATATACTGTATATATACATATACAGTGGAATAAAGAGGTATATAGAGCTGGATAGAGGCTTCTGTTCTGTTAGTTTACAGCTGGTTTCTAGTTTTATGTTTTATTAGGTTGTTCTCCTGTGGACTGATGTGCTGACATGTTTGTAGATTCCTGAGAACTTTATTAGTGCTGCACACACATAAAGAAAAGAAATTATCAAAAGAGAAGCAGAACGCAATGCTAGATTCTCTCTCTGAGCGCTGCAGACAGGAAATGAATCACTACACTGAAGAGCATGTTTGTCACGAATATCTGACTCGCTGTGTCGTCTCCACAAACGATTCCAAGGGTGTCTGAGCCCAACGATTTATTCCTGAGTGTTTTCCCCCCGCTGTGATTTTGGAGGAAGATGAATTTCGGACGGGCCCCAACGTCTCTGGCCTCCTCCAATTTCCCTCGCCGCTCTGACAAGAGACAGAAGCAGCACTGATAACACGGAGAGAAGCAGTGCACACTTTAAAGCAGCAAATGAAAATGCCATTGCTGAAGCGCATATCTGCCACTCTTCATCACACACTGCCACACGCACATACACACACACACTGCCATGACCGAAACCAATCTCCTCTACACCTGCACTTATTCACACACAAATAAACAATACATTTTTGACATTTAAAAAGTCAAGAATCCCATTTTAAATATTATTTTTTAAATATATATTTTAAAAGTCAATTATTTAATTATTTCTTTTTATTACTGCATAGTACTGTCCTTTACAATTGTGGAGCAGAATGAGTCACGTATCTTTAAATAAAATAAAATAAAATAAAATAAAATAAAATAAAATAAAATAAAATAAATGTTTTCCTTTGGGGGGGTTCAAGAGTAAAAATATTCAGTAAAAAATATTTATAATTGTTATAAATAAACAGGTATCTTTATGTTGTAAACACAGTTTGTTTGTTGTTGTTTTTTACTAAGAAAAATTTGTGATTACTAGCAGTGAAAATGGACCACAGCACCATTCTAGGAGGAAATGTTGGGACAGAAGAATGTGCCTGCTTTTAGGGAGAAATGCAGTTTATCTTGGTAAGCAGTGTAACAAAAAAAAAAAAACATTAAACAAATCTTCACACTGAGTTAAGCTTAGTGTTCTCCTCTGAGCACGTTGAGGCTATTTCATTAATGATTGCAGTTGCATGCTGCATGTTTATCAAACCCTTACTAAAACCTAAATGTGAGTACTGTTATAGAAAAGGGAACATTTCTAAACTTATAAACAGAAAAGAAAAGTTAATACAGTTTGTAGGAAAACTAATAACTAATAACATTGCCATGTTTAAAAGTCAGCAGAGCTTCAAGCAGCATTTCTGCAGGACAACAATTGTTTGTTTCTATTCCTCAAACATCATACTGGAGAGAAATGCAAAGTGGGTGTAAACAGTTTGGCTAAATACCACATTAGGCAGTTAATCTATTCAAACACACTGTCAATAACGTGTGTAATTTAACATAAACTCCTGCTGACTGAATCAGGAGCATCAGGATCACGCTGTGCTTTAAGGCGGTTGGTCTGGTGCATTGGGCCCTTTTAATATGCATAGGCTCGATAATTAAGCTCATCTAATTCTAATAACGTGGCCTCGGTGCCTTGAGACTCCTCTGCCAGCTCACAGGATAGGTACACATTCCCACACTTTGTACCCACTCCATACACACTCCTCACTCTGCAGCTGCATTAGGAAGCACTGAAAAGTCTGCTAGTGACTAAACCAAAAAAGTCAAATTTTTCACCAGAATTGCTGTAGTTGGGGCAATATTTCAGGTGAAAAAATTCAAAAATGGTCACATGCATGCTTTAAGAGGTCATTTATATCTATCATATGAAAGTTCATGGGACAGAGAAGCAAAGGAGCGGGTCTGTGGACATTACATTTAGCTCATATTTGCTGGCCTGACTGTCCAGGTCACCTGACATATGAGGCCACCCTGGAATCTCCTGGTATTCCTGATGGGTAATCTGGACTTGGAGGGCCCCTAAAGAATTTCAGTGAATTCCAGTCTATAAATGACAGTACAATCTATTACACTACTGCCCACAGGTGATGCAAACATGTGAAAAGTTGTCACTAAGAGCAGTGCTAGTGCAGTGGATCACATTTGATGAGTTCTGTAGTTTTGTTTGACTTTGTCTGACATGTTGGAGAACATAATGACCTAACAGACATTTCTATCATTACATCAGTGTGCTGCTTCTTTTTCCCCACATGATTTACTGTTCATCTCCTGTTCCTTTGTTTGGCCTCACCCTTGTTTTGCTCTGTTTGTTTCTGTCCTTCCTAGCCCACCTGTTCATTAGTGTTCCCACCTGTGTCTGTCATAGCCACACCCTCTTGTTAGCGCCCGGTGTTCCTCATTTGTCCTTGTACAAGTACCCCTTTGTTTCAGCCTTCTCTTGTCTGGTCTTGTGCATGATCACGTATATGTTTTTATGTTGGTTTGCGTTATGTTGTCTTGACCTGCTTGTTCGGTTTCTGTTTGTTAGTCTCAGTACTTATATTTTTTTTATTTTTGCTCAACCTGTTTGTTTGGTTTTTTTGTTTTGTTTTGCTTTTTGCCTTTGTTAGTCTCAGTACTCTGTATGTTTGTTTGGCCTGTTGGTTCGGTTTCTGTTCGGTTTCCCAGTTGTTTCGATTAATCCCCAGGCTTGTTCCCTGTTTGTTCAGTTTTGTTTTCTTTTTAATAATTCCCTGCACTTGCGTCTGCCTCCAAGCTTCAAGCACCGTGACCACAGCGTATGCTATTCTTCTATTTAACATGCAATCAATTAAGTGATATCACTATATAGTTTCCCACTGTAACTAAGAATACAACATAAAAAAAAACTGTATTAAAATAACAGTATGTAGTTTGTGTCTCAGAGTTGTCCAAAAAGTTAAACTCATTGCATTTATTTTATGGAAAACAATAGAGATTAAATGGATAAAAACATGGGAGAAAATAACAAAAACTTCTAGCAAAAAGCTTTCAAATTGTAACTTTACATAATAAACTAAAATACTTCCTAATTTGTCATAGAAGTTAATGTTATTTTTGCATCACTTGTCACTTTGGTCCATTTCTTTTCATCCATTCTTCATGAAAATCTGATCATGGAAAGGATGCAGAAAAGTAAAACATGACAAACATACTGAATAAAGCAGCGATTATTAATATGTGAATTTATGTGAATAAAAAGTGATTATAAACATTTGAATATTATTGCATCTATTTATTCATCCTAAAGGTGTCATAAGAGGTTTCATGGCTTATTTAACCCTTATAGTAAATGTCATTCTTTATGTAGCTACAGAGATAAGCCAAAACATTACAACATGCTAGCATTCTGTTTTTTTTTTGTTTGTTTTTTTGTTTTGTTTTTTTTGGGGGGGGGTTCTATGTGCCCCAGGTACAGCTACTTCTACAAGGTGTGGTATCTGTGGTTTTACAACACTTAGATGTTCCAGCTCTTGGGTGTAACAAGCTGTCCCTCATTAAAGTCAAGTCAGGCCTTACGCTGCTCATTCCTGTCACATCCAACATTCTGGCTACGAGAGCTGACTGTTCAGTTATCGTCTAACAGATATCCTAGACCTTCACATGCACCGCTGTTACGGCAATCAAAGTTGTTCACGTCTTCTGTGAGCACTCAGAGCACTCAGAATGCTGTGGCTTATTGACATATATAATCCTATATATTATTACAAAGATGTAAGATGTAAGCATTCAGCTACTTGAAGTTGTACTCATTGCTGGTACAGATTGCAAATAAACACACACACAGCTTGTCTAGTCCCTGTAGAGAAGTATTGTCAATAGAATAGGACTCTCTGGAGCAGATAAACATGAACCTACTGGCATCATGCCTAATGCCTGGCTTGGGCTAGAGGGGTATAAAGCACCTCCCCCTCACAAGAATTAAGCTGTGGAGCAGTGGGACAATGAATGATGGTGCTCCATCTAATACTGTTGAGGATAAGGTGGGGTATAGATCTTTCAACACCCTGACCTCATTAATGCTCTTGTTGCTGAATGCAATCAAATTCTCACAGCAATGCTCCATTCCTGGAATGTAGAGACAGTTACTCCAACAAAAGTAAGGTAAACTCCTTTAATACCCTACATTTTAGAAGAAACAACGAATGAGCAGGTGTCCCAATACTTTTGTCCATATAGTGCAGTTGAATAGTACAACAAAACAACAACAACAACAATTTCTTATGGGGTTAAAGTCGTTCAGCGGAAAGATACAAGCAAAGAGAAATGCATGCAAATGCCTTAAAATATGCTCAGCAGCATCATCACTTTTGGATTTTAAACAGTAAACACTTGCTACCCAAACTCACTTAGTCAGGGTATACCATTAAGAAGGATTAGGCTAATTTAAAGAGAAGCATTCAGACTGAACCTCAAACCTTTGAGAAGCTGCAATCATGACACCATTAGGATCCCACTGCTCTTAAATTTAATGCGAGTGCTTTGCATTGTAGGGCAATTACAAGCGCTCGTCTGTAAAAGCATGTTAATCCAATTGTAAAAGCCACTTTTCAGCAGATGCCAATATACTAACACACAGGCCTTTATGAGTACATGTAGATCAAGTTAAAATCACAGTAGAAAACAAAGATGGATCTATTCTAAGTTTTAACAGAATGTGGTAAATGACTGCTGTCATGACTCAGTTCCTTCTAATCAGCTGTATTGATTCCATTTGATCTTTTTGTCCACCTATTCCTGGTCAGTGTACGGAACCAGCACCAGAAACACTGTGCTAAAGACAGCCCGTCCATCTCAGAACACAGAACACACACCCATTTACTCACACGTAGGGGCAATTTAGCAAAATCAATCCAACTGCAAGTTTTTTGGGAGGCTGGGAGGAATTCAGAGTAGCCAGGGAGAACACATCAAACTGCTAAACAGCAGAGATTGGAGTGAGGATCAAATTCACAACCCAATGCTTGGAGCTGTGCGGCGCAGGCAGTTTGGGGGTTTGTTTGGAACTTGAATGTAGTTAATAAATAAAGATTTTTAGTAGTAGTTTTATTAAGCATTCATATTTGTGTTCTTTTACATTCTGAGAGATGTTTTATTGTGGTTGGTAAGTTTTGAGTAATTACTGTCACACTGTCAACTAAGCAGAGATACAGCCTCATGCAGCTTCTGTGAACTCATGCCCTGGAATGCTGCCCGTGTCACCCATATCTGAATCTTTCATGTGTCACCTGTCTTTCCTTTCCTTTTTTATTTTTTAGTTTTTTTTTTACCTTTGATGGCAGCAGCAGCCTAAAAGTTAGTGTGGAAGTCAAATTATGTCGTACTGCTGTGGGTTGAAACCCACAATCTCAGCCACACTGGATATTTAACACTTCAACAGACACTGAAATAAAATGACTATATTCACAAAGTGGGACCTTATTATGTTACTTATTATGTTATATATATATATATATATATATATATATATTTTTTATCTGATATATATATAGATCAAAAGAAACCTTCTTGTGCTTCATCTACTCATTCATTGTTTCAAGAGTTGATCCTGCTTTTGTTGGAATAACTGGCTCTACTGTTCAGGGAAAATGCTAAACTCCACAACTCATCACAAACGTATTGGATGGAGCACCATCATTGCAGAGAACAGAATTCCACTGCCCCACAGCTGGGGGGCTTTATATCACTCTAGCCCACAACTGATATTAGGCACTGTGCCAATAGGTTCATGTTTATCTGCTCCAGAGAGTCCTATTTTGTATTTCTCTGCTAGGGCTACACAGGCTGTGTGTGTTCATTTGCACAGCTGTGTCAGCAATGGGTTTAAATTAAAGTAGCTGAATGCAGTCAGTAAAGAGATGTCCACAGACGTTTGGACATATAGTGTATATTTGACTTAAGAAGATATTTAGCTCCCTGTTCCTCACTCAGTGGACAAGAAAGAAAGGAACCATTTAAAGCCATGAAAATGTCAACCTGCAGAGAACTTTTGTTTATTTTACACTGTATACATCATTTTTAATAGTACTGGATATATAAACCACAGTGAGGGTAATATGGCAGGGTTCTCTTTAAACAGTACATGGGTAGGTTAGAAAATACACAGTGATGTTCAAAAGCCTGAGAGCAGCTGAAAAGTAACAATAAAAGCAGTAAAAAAAGAATCTGAACATGAATTTATTTTATTTTTAGAATTTGGCAGTGTGTCCCTTTTTTGCTTTAATAACAGGGTGTACATGAACTACACAGAGTTTGTGTAAAAACCTCAGATGAGCAGATCAGATCCACCTGAAAGTCATGTGAATACAAGCTCCAATGGAAAAAACATCTATATTTTACATCTATACAAAGGCCTAAACACCACATATTTTCATAAATATTTACTGCATAATTTTCAACATTTTATCTATTTTAATTTTTATTAGAAATTCCTAACTCCTAAATATCTAAAATATTTTTCATGGAATTTCCAAGAATTGTATGTAAACATAATAAGTTATAAGTTCTGTACAGTGGTTGATAAAAAAAAAAAAAAGCCCATATACCTTACCTTGTATCTGGCGATAATACTGATCCTTAGTAATACTGATCCTTAAATACAACCGCAGTTATTTCTTCTGAATGAAATTGGGGTTGGTGGGGTAGCTGAAAAACAGCAGACTCAACATAAAACCTACACTGAATCACGCTGCTTCCTTCACATTCTCTGCCATATGGTGGAATATATAAATAAAGAACTCATTCTGGCACAGCAGTGGGTGTGATTTGCCACTCTTTGACATTGCCCACTCTCTTTCTGCCCTGTTTGTCTTCCCCCAAGAACAACCCCACCTCTCTACTGCAAGCCAAACAGATGTACAGCAGGTCGGTCATTCATCCTCCACTAACCTCCCATCGAGAATGTTTCCTCTTTAGGAGAGTCCTACAGAACCTGAGAGCTGACAGAGATCCAGCTCCAGCTCCAGCCAAGGACTCTGCTGGCCTTGCACTTATCTGAAGTTGCCTAGTCAGGGAGGAGTGGAAGCAAAGGCAGAGTCAAAGTCAAGAGCACTCGAGGTGTACCACGTAACACATGTAATTTCATATCATCAATTATTATAACCACTACTTCTACTGGAAATGTGGCTGTGTTTAACCAAGGATTATATCTGGTAGTCTCAGGGGGGCATGTCCTGACCAGTTTCTTTTAATGCCTAATTTTGTCTCCATCACTTTTTGAAAGTGTATTGAAAATCTTTTAAAGTAATAGCTCTCAGAAACTTGTCTCATCTGTCTTTGTCCAAGAGGCTCTTATATTGGGATGTTGCAAGTCTGATCCCTGATGGCTCCACGGCCATCCACTTGTTGGGAGTCCTAGAAAGCAAATCTGGGCTCACTCCCTCGGAGAGGGTAGGATGGCCCTCCCTCTCCCCCATCACTCTGCGATGCTAGCCAACACAGTTAGGGGATGTAACCGAATTAGCGGTTAGTGTTTTCCTCATAGCATTTTGAGCTCCAGTGGCATTGCATTGGTGGCACATTGATAAGGAGAAGCACATGCTACCCCTAACCCTTCCAGGATTGTTTGTGATCGGGAGATCTAGGTAGATGGAAGGTTTAAAAAGTTAAGTGGCACGAAGACCATGTGGGAAACTTCTGGTGGTCTACCATTCAGTTTAAATCAACAATTTACACCTTGTGTAGTCATAACATTCTGTATACTCCTCTTCTCCTAAGGCAATCTATGCACCCTGGTGGTGTACAGCTTTCATAGAAGTATGAACAAAGGCAATGTTCACTTTCTTAAATGTTAAGATTGCTCTAGGAAAGGTCATTCAATTTCTCCTTTGTCAAATTACATTTTACATTTTTGTAGTTTTTTGTAGTTTTTTCTTGGTTACAGTGTTGGGGTTGTGAGTTGATTCTCACAACGACTGAAGATAAGTCACCTGTTCTCATTTTCTTTGCCACTAGGGGTCACATTTCCTTTCAACGTACCAACGGTTCATTGTACAAGATGACAAATAATCAACCAATGTAGACGTTTTCACTGTGAGAGCATTTGGGTTTGTTGCTGGATCTTGCTTGCATTGCTAGTTGTTGTGGACACTGTTTTAGTTGATTAACAACCCATGGCTCAATATTTTTGGCGCATACTTTTTAATGGCTTTCTGGCCGTTGCTAGGTTACAGACAAGCCAGGCAAACTGATAGGGACAAAATGTGTTCAGAGTGTCGTCATCGTAAGACATGAACATTTACATTCATAGAATACCATATCATAGTACAGTATCCATGGTAAAATTGAGAGTAGATTATAGATCTATAGTTTTTTTTACATTTTCATAGTAAAAATTATATCATATCACAATTAAAAGGTGTTTGTGCATGATTTTGTGTGTCATTTCATTATTACAGAAGCCAACATTAATTATCACACAATCACCAAATGATATATTGTACAGCACTGGGTGATGCACAGCTTCTACAGTGCACACTACAGAGCTCTATTGCTGGGAATGGAACACGAGTCCAAGTGGTGCCATTTATCATCTGTGGCCTGGAGCCCATGAGGACAAAGACAGGATGGATAGCAGGGTTTCCTCTCCGTCCTTCAACTCAACTCAACCGAAACAGATGGATGTCCTATAAGGACGGTGACCTATGGCAACACAAACAGCCAAGGCTGGGAGAAAAGAGGTATAAAACTGAATTAAAGTAAGAGGTGTAAACGCAAATAAGTATAGAAATGTTATACACAGTAAAATAATCTGCTGTGTTAAATATTACACATCTAATAGAGCTGAATTACTGATCGAAATAGAAATGTTAAATATCCCAATATGTTATTTATGAGCATCACTAGTGTATTTAAGAGATAGTTCTATTTAGTGTATATTAAAACTGCAAGAACAACACATGGGTAAGACAGTGTGATTTTACTCTCTGTAGAGTCGAACCAAATATGCTTCAAATGAACTTTTCAGGTGTTGATTTTGCTTTGTACACTAAAGCACATATAATGTCACCCCTCATGTGGTTTCATGATACTAGTACTCTAGCAATACCATGCACTCTTTTGAAAGTTAATTTATAAATGGTTCTTGGCTTGGATGTGCAAAAAGGTTCTTCACACTCATACATCTTATGTGGAACAAATTTTTATGAAAAGTTTCTTTAAAAAGTATATCAAATAAAAAAATAAATAATGTATACATTGTGTTTTATTTATGTTATGAACAATGCCTAATAGACATTTTGTCTAAATCTAAAAATAATCTAATGGTGTGGAGAAAAGAGAACTTTATTAAGCACATAGCCAAGCAGTCGACATAGACAAACTGTGCAATGGATCAAACTAAAGAGCTTAGTGATGTTACATTACTCATGACAGAGCTCCTATCTGCCTCTGGAAGCAATGCCAGCACAAGAACTGGGTTCTTAGCTAGAACCATTTGGTTAGAAGAAAGTTAGAATGTTCCTAGAATGTTTTTATACTTTTTTTTTTTTTTTACTTTTTTTTTATCAGTATAAATTAAGGACATATTCTATTCTATTCTATTCTATTCTATGTTTAAATAATGCTCCAATCCTTAAGTTTGGAAAATGTTAACACAAACACACATGATACAAACCATTATTTTGTCACACATTTTCACATGAACAAGACTTCTTTAACTTTGCAGGCTAACCTTCCCATAACATTCTCTGCAATCTCAGTTTTGGGAGCTTCATGAAATGGGTTTTCATGGCCTAGCTGCCCCACAAAATCCTAAGATGGCTATGTGCGCTGCAGTGGTGTTAAGGAACCGCAGTAGTCTGCAGAGAGCCCTGACTGCAACCCCACTGAACTCCTTTGGGACGAATTGGAATATCGATTATGAGCATGGCCGTCTTGTCCAACATGGTCTGACCTTACAAGCGCCCTACAATGAATGGGCACAGATTGCCACAGACACACTGCAACACCTTCCCAAAGGAGTACAAACTGTTATAGTCACAAAGAGAAGCCAGCTCAATATTAATGCCCATGGACTTGTAAAGGGATGTCTAACAGGCTCATAAAGGTTTGATGGTTAGATGTCCACATACTTTTGGCCATGTAATGTACTTATCCAGAGTTGTGAACCTAGGACGACAGCCTTATCAGTCACTGTAAGCCTGCGGCTGCTGAAATTAATAGAGGGCTAATCCATAATAGTCTCCAGTCATGTTTTAATCTTTTCCTAGCACTACTTTGATAAGCGCTGTCATTTTTGGCATTCTAACGACTAATTCCACTGGAGCTTAGCATGGTATAAAGAGACACAAAGCCAGTTTCTGTGTTAATAGGGATGGATGACTATAGGTTAGGATACAAATGAAATGATCCGCTATGTTCAGATAGCACAGAGATAGATTGGTGCTTTCACAGGCAGAGTCAGGGATGCATCAGCAGCCGTGTTGGAAGCACTGTCAGTTTGGTTAATGCACATTAGTGCAGCTACAGACAAGGCCTCTGACGCTGGGTGATAAAGCAAAGACTCTGGTGACACTGCAGGGACGAGACTGCAATAGAACTGCAGGCTAATGGGCACATTTTCATCTTCTGCCTCTTCTGCCTCTAGCTCTGAATTGTTTTAGACAATAAAGACACTATTATGCAAGAATTGGCATTTTGTAATGTAATGTAATTCATAATTTGAGTTATCATCTAAGGACATGCTGTGCACATGCATTTCTGGACAAGTGAGTGTGCAAGTTTTATCCTGGCTCTACTTAAGGTACACAGTGCATTTAGCATTAAGTGCCAAGTCCAAAGTAGTAGTGATAGAGACACTATTCTTCTTATTAAAGTCAGGGGAGCATCAGAATGAGTTTGAAGTTATTAAAAATTCCATATGTTTCTTTAAGATGTGGATAAGGGTTGGTCATTGACACTAGATGCAACCAAACAGCCAACACATGTTTCTGAACCCTAGTGAAAAAAGGTAGACTCAAGTATGCCAAACTTTACACTAATGATCAGTGCACATAAAGAGTGCTAGAACTGAACTACACATGTGGACAAAATTGTTGGTACCCCTCGGTTAATGAAAGAAAAACGCATGGTCACAGAAATAACTTGAATCTGACAAAAGTAAAAATAAATACAAATGCTATGAAAACTAAACAATGAAAGTCAGACATTGCTTTTCAACCATGCTTCAACAGAATTATTTAAAAAAATAAACTCATGAAACAGGCCTGGACAAAAATGATAGTACCCTTAACTTAATATTTTGTTGCACAACCTTTTGAGGCAATCACTGCAATCAAACGATTCCTGTAACTGTCAGTGAGACTTTTGCACCTCTCAGCAGGTATTTTGGCCCACTCCTCATGAGCAAACTGCTCCAGTTGTCTCAGGTTTGAAGGGTGCCTTTTCCAGACGGCTTGTTTCAGCTTCTTCCAAAGATAGTCAATAGGATTTAGGTCAGGGCTCTTAGAAGGCCACTTCGGAATAGTCCAATGTTTTCCTCTTGGCCATTCTTAGGTGTTTTAGCTGTGTGTTTTGGGTCATTATCCTGTTTTGCTAGACCCATGACCTGCGACTAAGACCAAGCTTTCAGACACTGGGCAGCACATTTCTCTCTAGAATCCCTTGATAGTCTTGAGATTTTATTGCACCCTGTGCCAGACGCACCAAAGCAGCCCCAGAACATAACAGAGCCTCCTCCATGTTTCACAGTAGGGACAGTGTTCTTTTCTTGATATGCTTCATTTTTTAATCTGTAAACATAGAGCTGATGTGTCTTGGCAAAAAGTAAAATTTTTGTCTCATCTGTCCATAGAACATTCTCCCAGAAGCTTTGGGGATTGTCAACATGTAGTTTGGCAAATTCCAGTCTGGATTTTTAATGATTTGTTTTCAACAATGGTGTCCTCCTTGGTCGTCTCCCATGAAGTCGACTTTGGCTCAAACAATGACGGACGGTGCGATCTGACACTGATGTTCCTTGAGTTTAAAGTTCACCTTTAATCTCTTTAGATATTTTTTGGGGCTCTTTTGGTACCATTCGTATTATCTGTTTCTTTGATTTGTCATAAATTTTTCTCCTGCGGCCATGTCCAGGGAGGTTGGCTACAGTCCCATGGATCTTACATTTCTGAATAATATGTGCAACTGTAGTCACAGGAACATCAAGCTGCTTGGAGATGGCCTTATATCCTTAAACCTTTAACATGCTTGTCTATAATTTTCTTTCTAATCTCCTGAGACAATTCTTTCCTTCGCTTCCTCTGGTCCATGTTGAGTGTGGTACACACCATGTCACCAAACAGCACAGTGACTACCTGTGGCCCTATATATAGGCCCACTGACTGATTACAAGATTGTAGACACCTGTGATGCTAATAATTGGACACATCTTGATTTAACATGTCCCTTCGGTTAATTTCAGGGCTACCATCATTTCTGTCCAGGCCTGTTTCATGAGTTTATTTTTTTTTTTTTATAATTCTGTTGAAACATTGTTGAAAAGCAATGTCTGACTTTCATTGGTTAATTTTTATAGCATTTTATTTATTAGTACTTTTGTCAGATTCAAGTTATTTCTGTGACCATTGTGGGTTTTTCTATCATTAACTGAGGGGTATTTAAATCCATGTTTTACATAACCTAACCAACATATTAACAGTTACCATATTCACTGTTCATTTGCTAATAGCAACTGAATAAACTCAATTGTTATAAGTTGATAAGTTGATTCAACTCAAACATCTGTAAAATGATCAGTGGGGGGGTTATTTTGGGGGATTACTTTTACATTTCTCTATGTGACATGTGCTCTAAGCGAATTACTGTAGACGTTGTTTTAATACACTTTGCAAAACTCTACAACAGTCTTTTTTTACGAACGTTTTTTAAGAAGTATATTAATTGAAATTAACTAACTCAAACTAAAAGTATACTTCATAGTAATGTACTTCTAAAAGCATCATATTTTTTAAAGTGTGATCCACTTGTTTACCTGTATGTTTTTGAGGAAAGCATCATATTGATGTATTAAAACAAATGCTAGCATATTTTATACAACGTACTAAGACAAGTCTCAGTATGTCTTAAATCCAGATAAATGCATTTCCCTCTAGGAAAGTATTGGGAAGGCAGAAGCTGGTTCCATATCAGTTTTCATAAATCCTTCCTAAATGAAACAATTTCATGATAAAATTTGCTTATTCCTTCAAATCATAAGCTGCTGTGATCAGCTGGGGGTGAGGTAACATGTTGTTCTTAGAAAAAAAAATCTAATTACAAACAATGAGCTCTAACAGCTTGATAACTAGGCCTGTCGATTCCTGAGCCAGTCTGGCCTGATGCTGTTTGCCTGGTGTTTGTGGTGTTCATGGTTGTTTTCTGGGTGAAATCCATTATTCAGTCATCAGCCAAACCACCTGGTGCCAGCGAACACAACCTCTAACAAACATTTTTAACACATACACCACAAGAGAGAATAACAAACAGACACCAACTACATATAACTGCCGCATCACTGCAGTAAGAAAGCTTTGAAATGGTGACATTCATTAATGTAAGAAGATTGTATTCCATATAAACTGAGGTGTGTGTTACATTCTCTCATTAGGGTTGAATATTAATATCACTCTAAATGTAGGTATTGTAATATAAACTGAGGTGTGAGTTACAGTCTCTCATTAGGGTTGAATATTCATAACACTCTAAATGTAGGTATTGTGATATAAACTGAGGGGTGAGTTACAGTCTCTCATTAGGGTTGAATATTAATAAAACTATAAATGTAGGTATTGTGATATAAACTGAGGTGTGTTACAGTCTCTCATTAGGGTTGAATATTAATAACACTCTAAATGTAGGTATTGTGATATAAACTGAGGTGTGAGTTACAGTCTGTCATTAGGGTTGAATATTAATAACACTCTAAATGTAGGTATTGTGATATAAACTGAGGTGTGTGTTACAGTCTCTCATTAGGGTTGAATATTAATAACACTAAATGTAGGTATTGTGATATAAACTGATGTGTGAGTTACAGTCTGTCATTAGGGTTGAATATTAATAACACTCTAAATGTAAGTATTGTGATATAAACTGAGGAGTGTGTTAAAGTCTCTCATTAGGGTTGAATATTAATAACACTCTAAATGTAGGTAGGCGAACACAACCTCTAACAAACATTTTTAACACATACACCACAAGAGAGAATAACAAACAGACACCAACTACATATAACTGCCGCATCACTGCAGTAAGAAAACTTTACAGCTTTGAAATGGTGACATTCATTAATGTAGGAAGATTGTATTCCATATAAACTGAGGTGTGTGTTACATTCTCTCATTAGGGTTGAATATTAATAACACTCTAAATGTAGGTATTGTGATATAAACTGAGGTGTGTGTTGCAGGCACTACTGTACGTTTACATGGGATATTTCTCATGGCTTATCCAGTCAGAGTGTAGAGCTGAAAATACTTGCACCTGACAGCTTTAAAAATGTGGCTGTTAGTTGCTTTTATCTGATGGACAGTGAAGTTGATGAAAACCCTGCGCTACAGTTTTCCTTTATCTGTCCTTTCGCTTGAATTACAATGCTTTTTGTAGTAAGTGTTCTACTTTGATGTATTACTGCCTCACTAAAGCAGTTTATCAATGTCTTGTGATCATTATTGGAAAGCTGATAAGGAGTAAGCGGCTCAGGGAGCACTGTGCGTGATGTTTAGCGGAATTAAGTCACGGGAGCTAACAGCTATGTGCTTCTAATACACAAACAGCTCACCATGCCAGCGTGGGATGTGTTACACACACCATACACACTCTGGCACACTCAGGACATTATTTTATGTGGCTCTTTGCAGAGTTCATGTAGAAGATGCAATGAGCGTAGCCCCTCTCCATCTGTTCCCTCAGGTTTTCTACCAGCACAAGCTTTCTAGTGCTTTCACTAGCGTCGGTTTCTCCGCTGACACCATTAATCATTCCTCACTCTCAGCACACACAGATTCAACTGTTGGATTCAGCACTGCTGCATTTAGGATTTCTGTTCCCTACTACAGCAGTCTGTCTCATCTTTGACCATGTGTTTGAGTAGTGTGGAGACATTTGCTTTAAAAAGGTAATCAGTGCTCAGTGGCAGTTAACAGTTGCGGATTATAATAGCTATATTTCAAAGAGGGTTTTAAGGTCAGTGGTTTAAATGAACACATTCAGAGTGGGATTTGGTGTAAAAGTATGGTTAATTGTAGAGAAACTTTACAGTGGTGGTGAATGAAACCAGGGCTAACCTTGGCTACAACACAAACACAACACACAACTAACTCAGTGGCAGTTAACAGAATTTTCTTAACTCAAATTTATCAGTCAACTCAGTCTTCTGAGTTGTATATGTAATTTTGAATTATTGGGAAAATAATGACAAAATGAAAGAATTAAAAAAATTTAAAAGCTCTGTATGTGTCTTTCCACCATTTAGATGATATGTCTATTGTGTATATTTTGTATACTTTTAAGACCTAAGGGTCCTAAGGGTCCTAAGACCTAAGGGTTTACCCTGGTATAGGCATCCGGTAGTGTATTTATAATTATTTGGTGTAAACACTTTCTGTGAGGGACCCTATATACTCTATAGATATCAGGTTTTATTTGCCATCACTGTGAACATGTCTGACTCTCTTAAACATTTACTTCCAAATAAAAATCAATATCATTAACATTTAATGTACTTGATCTAATATTTATTTTTAGTATGATTCATATTATTCATATTTTATTTAAATTTACTCACATCATTATTTACATAGTGGGTGAGGTAACAAATAACTCCAGTTCAAATTTGTATGCAAAAACAGCAAAAAAAATGGCCAGAATGTGTCTGCTAACACCTGATGAACACACAGCATAACCTTTCATCAAATTCATATAATAATCTAGATCTCCTCTTTTATTTATACAAATTGTAGTGTTTGGAATTAGAATCTAGAGGATGTGAATTATTTAGTCGTCACATATTGCAGTTCATTACACATGCATGTTCCCATATGTCATGTTGTCCTTTTCTCTGTTTTATTGAAGAAACTAAATTAAATTAATGTTTTGTTTTTGCATTTTTTTTTTGCCCAATTGTTTATACATATTCAATCACCGTTGCTTTAAACCTGTACTCCATTAATAAACATGTTTAACGGTGCCAATTAATCCATTCACTAGAACTGATGTATTTTTGCCCTTTTCTGCTTTATGGGCAAGACATGCATTCTGATTAGCCTGATGAACAGCGCAGCAGCTTTTTCACACTTAGACTGAGTTCTGAGTTTCTGCTGCTATGCTGAGGTAAAGCTGGGGCCAGGTTTGTCCAATCCATTCGTCAAAGAATCCTTCTCAAGTCAAAGTAGAACAAGAGTCTCACTGCAGACCATTTCCACTGCCAGTGAAGGTGCAGTTCCAGTCAAAGGTTTGAACCCACTGGACAGAAAGTAGATTTTTCCAAAGTATAGAAGAGAATGAGTTTTATGTCTTCCGGTGACTGTTCACTCACAGACTCAGTTACATCACACTTCTTGTTGCACTGATACATTTCACCTTTACTTAAAAAAAATGCTTGTAGAAAAGCAACGCAAAAAGATACACGCAAACAACTGTCTTAAGCAAGGCTAGCAAACTTATTTGAGGTAACAGGCCACACATGACAACTTTCTCTGACTGATAAAACCCAACTGAGCCACCGGCTGACTAACACTGACTTCCAGCTCTACATACAGAATCTGTCAGACCAATAAACTAACATTATAAACCTACTCACGAACAGCGTCAGTTTTCAGGGTTTGTTTTGACCCTGCAGGTTCACATTAAAACTCTAACTATGCTAGCTAACATCTCTGAGGAACACCAGGCCTTCTTTTGGTGAGGCAGCATTAAGAAATGCTGTGTCTGACATTTAGTAAAATCCTCCAACTTTTTTTGACTGTTTTTACTGTTTAGGAGATGCCCGCAGCTCTTCAAAATTGAGATTTTGATTGGATCGGCCTCTCCGAATGAATCTCTATTGTCCCAGCATGAGCTGAGACAGATATTCTGCGGAAGAGTTTGCTTCTCTGCCTGTTTGTGCCTATAGATTAGTGTCAGTCAGTCAGGCAGCTGAACTTCATTAAAAAGTCACTGTTGAGAACATGGATTCTAAACGTATTCGGCAGGCTAGAATAGGACGTTTATTGAGCTGAATGTTCTCCACCTCTGTCCTAATACAACCCTCCAGTTGTTTTTTTCTCCCAAATTTAATCATTTCCATTTCTCACCTACTAACTAGGACTCCAATCGCTCAATGTTCCCAGTGCTAGAAGGGTGAAGGCTGGGTTGCTTTCTCTGAGACATGTGAAGCTCTGTGTCAGCTAACAAACACTGGTGATGGTTTGCACAGTTATAAATTATGGGGTGCTGCATCCTGAGAGGGTGAGTCCCAGACCGACATCCCAATGCTTTGATGGCTTCACTTAGATGGCTCTTGGACGGCTCTTGGACAGCTGCGCCACTTAAGAGCCTAGTGGGATTATCCAGTATTAACCTATTGTGTCCTTTTGATGCATTATAGAATAGTCTGTATAATAATGTACAGTCATTTCAACAGATTTTCCTGTGCTTTTAAAATATCAGAAAACACACTAACCAAATGAGAAACCTCTCTATTAAAAATAGAAGCCAATGTGCAGGTGCAACACATCTATGCAACACATGTGGCAGTGAGTACACTGGAGTATTCTTCTTTTAAAGTGTGAGCTTTTTTTAAATGAAGTTCCCTCTATTTAAAGGGGTAGTGGTCATAGCCTGGGGGTTGACACTCAGCAGTAAGCCCCCCCCCCACCACCACCACCATGCTAATGAGGTCAAATGAAGAATTGCAGAGGCAATTAAACTACAGGGGCGAAGCACAAGAGGACCAGATTGAGGACAGAACAACACAGGCCAGCAGCCAAAGTGCCGGCTTCTGAGGCCAGAACCAAACAGAAGGAGGCTAATGGAGGCATTTTTTATTCAGTTCAATGAGACACAACGTTATTATGTCCAGAAAGATAACATTCAACTTTAAAACTGACAGCAGTGTTTTAATATGCCCCAATCTGCCAATACTGATATTTCCCAAAATGACAATTATTACACAAAGTGCTATCAAGAACTGTCAAGAAAGGGCAAAATATTACAGAGTGGAGTTTAATTTAAGAGTCTGCTTTTCATCAGCTTACAAAACGAGGTGACAGAGTGTAAAAATTATATCTTGGTAAGTGACATCATGCTAAATCTACTCCACATATATAATATTTTCTATTTGGAAATTATTCAAAGGTCCCAATTTTTTTCCTGAGGTCTTCTGGTAACATTTGTATGGTTTTATGTATCAAGAACAGTTCAACCTTCCTTTATCCTGTAGAAGTAAATGGGCTGTTTCTGTTACTTCTGCTACTTTGCCTCTGATTGTGCCTCAAAAAACTGTCTGGGCTGAAACACTTCCTAAAACTTCAGCATGAGTGGGTGGGGCTGAACTAATGGATTCATTGGTCCATTTTGTTGCTTAGTTTCCATCCATAAACTGTGTGACCAGGTCAGGACAGGTCTAGTGAAAATGTCTTATTTCATCCATCTTCATCCATTTTCTTATCCACTTCTTCCTGCACAGGATCGTAGTGGATCCGGAGCCTACCCAGAATCACTGGACACAAGGATTTCTTATTTTAATGGAGATGAATTTAGATTATTTCAAGGAATAATTGCTAATAATTGCAACATTGTTTTCCAAGAAACAACACTGGAAATAAACACAATTACCTACCAATGGAATATGGCTTTAAATGGCACTGTTAAATGTTATATACATCAAATCAGTTCCTAATATGTGTGACTGTATGTAGAGTTTCTCTCACACACCTGGTTATAATTTCAGCACATTTATGCGCACCTGCTCTTCAGTTTCTCCCAACCATAGGAAACACCCTGGAGTTTATGCAGAAGCTGCAGCCTTCCCCCTCCCAGTGCTCAGTCACTTCCTGCAGAGAAAAAAACACTGCCGCCCGGGGCCTTATCCGCGTCCACATCCGTAATACTAAGCAGCCTTCTCTGCAACTGCTGAGCAGCTCAATAAAATGTTCTAAACAGGCTGGTCTGGCTGGTCTTCCCTCTGAAAACAAACTTAAACCTGTATTAGTGCATGTAAAATACAATCTACAGCATGGGTTCCATAACATATTGAGACCCACCTGCAGAGCCGAATGCAGTGGCTTTCCATACGGACACGATTCGGCACGGAGCCTACAAAATGGAGTCCTATTTTTGTTTTTACAGTTAGCTAGCCGTACTTGGGGTCACAGAACTGCTTAGAGGGAGGGTTTATGGATGATGCATCATCTTTGTGGGGAGCGTAGTCTGTGCTGCTTTGCAGAGAAAAAAAAGAATTAAATTAAATTAAATTTTGCTGTTAGTTACTGTAAACTATTTAATCCCAGGAAGTTTTGGAACATTTCTATTGGATCATGTATTTTAGGTGGCTACACAGTAAAGTAAAGTAAAGCAAACAGTTGTCATAATTAATATTTCAAATATTTTGATTACAGTGATTACTTGTCAACAGTCTGTGTTTGTGTCTACTCTAATTATTATGTTACATGTCATGGATATCTGTGCAATTATCAGGGCTAATTCCTAATACATGTAAGTACTTGGCAACATAAAGTGTTGGGTTTTCTGAACATAAACATAAATATATACAAATATATTGTTTGTAGTTAATCATTTTCTGCTTAGAGATTTGATCACCACTTTTGACAATCAAGGAATTCTGGATATTATTGTTACTACAACTTCATTCTGGATAATAATGTTATTAGAACTTAATTTCGCACCTGCCCAGTCTTTCTGTAGTAGCTTTACTTTTGAGCAGTGCTCTCATCCTCAGTTGATGATCTAAGTCAGTCAGCTTATCTAAATGCTCTTACCTTTTCATTCTTCACAGACCTTCCACACTGGCTCCTCTTTTGGTCAATAACTAATGGATTTGAACTGAATGACACTCACTGGCTCGCAGTTTCTGAATGGCCTTTTGAAGTCCAATTGTACAGCAGCTTTCCCAGCATTGTAGTGCCTTCTATTTTTGGAATAGCTTCCCATTTTGGTTGAAACATGTCAATTTCCATAAACCTAAGCCTCTTTCTGAGCTTCCATAAGCTGTGAGGAGGCTAGTCCTTTTGCAGTCTCCAGTTCTGTTACTAGGCTGACTTTAGAGAGTGGCATAAACACCAGCAATGTGTTAATATTATCTGGAGGCAGAAGATGCTAAAAAAAAACAATAGAAAATAGATTGATGTTATAAGACTGCCTTACAGTATTATATAGTTTTTTTTAATGATTTGGCATCGTGTGGCGGGGGATACTGGAGATAAGATCATTTCATGCAACAATGTTTAGCTTGTTGTATGAAATATGCAATACACTGAATATAAGCACAAATATCCAGAAATAAATAAAGTAATCTAGCAATATTCTTACAATAACCTTATCGTGAACCTTATACTGCTATATTAAGGGCTTTTACTGACAGGATTTCATGTTTTTTGACTCTGACTCTGGCTTCAGCGATTAGATGGGAGACATATGAAAAGTAGAATGAGCGGGCATGGCCAGAAGCTGCAACACACAATTCCATTATGATCTTCATTTTCAAAATGTCAGTCCTTTCATTTAGCAACTTGAGTTTTATCTTATGCATCATAAAGGTGGAATCAAGGAAATATAGAAGGAATATGAGCTTTAAAACTCAATACAAAAGACAAATGAAGGCCAGACAATGCAAAAGAAACCTCCACAGGGCAGGCCTTGAAAGGAATGACAGATATAATGCTGGTATCCAAGAATATTTCTCTGCACTGAAGGCAGCATGCTTACTGACAAGCAATCAGTAAAACCGGATGCGTACCTTCAGTAATAAAACCTACAGAGCTAGCCTGCGAGTGTGATATAGCCAGCAGCTCATTGCTGCAAATATTTATTCAGGGTAAGAGTGCCATATTCTCTTGAAAGTGTTGCTTAATGAAGTACAAGCTTGTTGAATGGCAAACAGATGGTGCTTTCTTGTTTTAGCAAATAAACTTCTCAGCAAATATCTAATAAGGTTGATGCAGCCAAGAGCATTTCTATTTATCACAGACAGAAGTTGGGTGCACTGTTTAACAGAAAGGTGTCACAAAAGAGACTCATTTGGTTTCATAAAGCCACACTGTACAAAACATTTTTCTCAAGTTCATGGTAAAAACTGGCAGCTGTGGTTGCCAGAACTTTACTTTATAAAATGTCCACTGTAATACGCTACAATTGTTTCATAACTGTATATTATATGGTGCTGTTAAATTAACAGCCAGAATTTGATTTGCTTCTATAGTACTATTGTATGTTTTTTTTAAAGTATTACTGTTAAAGATGCAGTATTACTGAACCTTACATTGTATGGTAATAATTACTGTATGAAAGGGATTGCCCTAGAGTTCAAGATAGTATTTTATACTGTCAATGTTTATAAACATAAACATAAAAATCTTAATATAATAACTAATAACAGTGTTTCCATGCTTTTTTACATTGTAAAATATACAATACATTTTTACATGTTAATTTTGTATTTTTTTATTTTCAATATTTTAGCCTGGTCTCAAGAGTAATTTGTACATAGTGTTCTAAACATAGACAGATGATCTTGTTGCATATTTCCTAGTAATTTCCCAGACTTTTCTTTTTTTCTTTTTTATAGTGCATGGTTTCTTATAGTTGGATTCAGGGACCCCCAGGGGTCCATAATGTGTAGGCAGGGGGTCCGTGATTGTATGGAAATCCATAAAAACAGATCTGAATCGCCATCTGTTTTGTAGACAAAGATATGAAGCTGGTCACAGAGTACCCTGATTACACCAGCCAAACAAAGCAACTTCAAACCTCAGAAAAAGGAGAACAATTTTCAGCATCAAGAAAAACTGAGCAGAGACAGATTTAGTGATGCTGGGGCAGAAAACAATAAAACAAACAAACAGAAAAAAAACAGGACTGTCATCTCCCTATAATACTAATACTGGGTATGGCCTCCCTTTCGACTCATAACAGCCTTAATTCTTTATGGCATGGATTCCACAAGATGTTAAGAACATTATTTGAGATTCTGGTCCCTGTTGCCATGACTTTCATGCTCTGAATCTCCCATTCTGCATCCCAAAGCTGTTCTATTTTATTCAGGTCCAATGCTGGGAATATCACTTGACATGTTCATGAAACAAATTTTAGACAAATTTTGCTTCATGACATGTTGCATTACCATGCTAAAAATAGCCATTAGTGGGTAAAATTGGTAAATAGAGGTCCTTTAGAGATGCACATGGTAAATGTTCTTATTATTTAAATAGATAACGGGATTCAAATGCTTTGATAGGTATTCTGCTGTTTTAGCCTATCCATCTCAGGCTTCTACGTGTTATGTATTCTGAGATGCTTCTCTGCTCACCACAATGTACACAGTGGTTATCTGAGATACTCCAACCTTTCTGTACTACATGATCTTCTATTTATGTTTACTGTAATCCACGCTGTGCTAGCGTGCATTAAGCAAATATAGCTTTTGACCCACTGTGTCTCCCTGACAGAGAGTGCATGACTGTACTAAAAAGAAAAGACCTTATTATTGATATTAGCACCCATTTGCACACATTGCTACATAATTCAACTCAGCATGACTCTCGCGGATGTTAATTATTCAGAAATGGTTCCTCATTTATTTATCAATTTCCCACCTATTTGTTTATCATTTGCTTATTTATTACAGCCATATAGGCTACATGCTTGAGCATCCCAGTTTCCCCACAGCAACTTTTAATTACAAATTCAGAGAGGCGGAACTAGCGCTGCGCTTATCGCTTACTTTGATAGAGATTTTATTTCATTAATTAAAACGAGCAGCATTTTTCCCCCTCAGGAACCCAAAATGAATCGTTTTCTCAGAGCCGCTTTAGATTCCTTCCCATTGACGTTGCTGTTGGAGCGCATCAGTAAAAGCGGAGATGTTACAGTATGCTAGATAAGCCCTCGTTTGCATAATTGTCATGTTGTCACTATTCATCCCACAACTCACCCATCAATTCTCGGAATTCTCAGTTATTTGGTCACATGACCTTCATATTGCACTTCCAGTCAGAGAGTGTGTAAGGTCTTGTATTTTCCGTCTGAGATTCAAAAACCTCTCTAATAGGATTAGCATGTGTACAGATGCATTTACATTTGAATCCTTCTTACACTGTCTTACCAAGTTAAAGCTGAGACAGGCTGACAAAGGAATATTCTGGAGATCTTTTATGCCTTGCTGTCTATTTTAAAACTGCCCGGTGCTTTTTGGTTGCATTTCAGTGTTTAGATGTTGACAATTTGATTTAAAAACAAGTGAAACTACTGTTTGTGTAATATTTATTGGTATCTTCTACTGTACTGGCCAAAGATCTTCTCGAAAATGGATTCAAATTGTGCTGTCTTGCATTTTTTTCACAAACATTGTGTGCTGTCTTACAATTTTGAAGAGTAGTGCCCATGTCCATGTATACTATTGCTATTGCAATGCAGATAAACATTAAGCAATTGTATTAAAGATAACAATCAGTTTTCTAAAATACTGGTATCACTGTTACCATGATAGTGGAAATACACTGTGTAAGATTCCCGTGTGTGTTATTTTAAACCTAAACAGCTTATCGGCCACTGGCGTCTATTACCAGAAAATAGTCCCTTCAGTTTGTACAGAAGACCCTTTAGGTACTGAATGCTACACCTCAGTGTGTTATAAGCCTTGCAGTGTTAAGGGGTTAAAGCAGCATTACTGCTGTAAAAACAAATCAGCACCCCAAATGAGCACCCAACCTGGAAAGCACCTATTTGGCAAGCTGAGAGGTACAGAACTGACACCAAAGTTAAAGTAGTATGTGGACTGAGGCAGTAGAGGTTTCGTCCTATTACAAGTCAGTGAGGCATCAACATGATTTTAAAGTTATTTTAATGTAAAATTTTGACATAATGTTGCTTTAATTTTCAAATTGATTTGCATTTTGCATAATTCAGATATGTTATGAGTAGGTTTCATGAGAAATTGGCCATTGAAGAGAAACTTGCCATCTTTCTTTACGATTGTGTTGATACGAACCAGGGGTCACCATGACTAAAAAAAAACAAATATAGTCATTATTTAGTATTGCACCCCACCAGTGAATATACACGTCTTCTGAGTTTCAATATTGTAATATTGAGGATGGTTAAAAATTACCATCTACCATCAAATTGAAACTTATTTGCAGTGAAACAAAAAAAAAGTAAGCAGCAGCAGCTAGTGTATATTTTGTTAATGATAGCCTGACTAATAAAAACAGCTGCATTTTGCCTTTTGCATTTTGAGGCTTGTCATTGCATTTGACCTCTGGGTCCACCACCTTTGCTTGTAATATGTTAACAGAGTGTTTGCTGTGAAAATGGTCATTGAATAGAAACCTGCCAGCTCTCTTTAATCCCTTAACACAGTAGGGTTTATTACACACAAAAGTGCATTATTCAGTAACTACAAGGACCTCTGGTGGGGCTGTTCCTTGGTAATAACAGTTTGTAATAACACTTTAGACCCACAGTCAGGCTCCTAGGCTGTTAAGAGTTGGCATGTCTTCAGCACAAATAAAGCCATCGTATTTACTATCCAACACTACCAGTGAACCTATATGTGTCTTCTGAGTTTTATATGTAATGTTAATGATTAAAAACAGTTTTCTTTAGGGACTGTTTGCTGCACAACAAAACAGATGGAAGCAGTAGCAACAGCTTTTAACTATCTTGCTAACATTATTCTGATTCAAAATAAAACAAACAGATGCCTTTTGTATTTTGTTTACTGTTGGTTACTGGACAGTGTCCTAAAACTGTAGGGAATGTGTTTCTGTAGAGCTAGCTCATTTACTCATTCAGTAGAGATAGCCAGTGCAGTTAACCATATAAACCATATAAACATTCTGTGACAACCCAGATAGCACACAAGTCTGGGCCAAATATGGGACATTCCTGATAATGGCAAGTGTATTATTGGTCAAAACTAGGCCCAGCTGTAGTGCAATGTTTAATGTCTATCATGGTATTTGAACACACATGGTCCATTTACCATGTGAAATGTTTGTGCTCAGCATTTCTGTTTCAGGCCAACATTTTCCATGCCTAGCTTTCTTTTCCATGCCAAGTACTATACACTACAAAAGGGCTAGAACTGTATCAAGAAACATCAAGTGATTATATATGGCCAGAGGAGGATGGGTCCCCCTTGTGAGTCTTGGTTCCTCCCAAGGTTTCTTCCTCCAGCTCTGAGGGAGTTTTTCCTTGCCACTGTCGCCGTTGGCTTGCTCACGGGGGTCTTTGACGCTTCATGTTATTTCTTCTTTCTTCTCTGTCTCTGTTCTTTATTAAGTAATAATTATGTAAAGCTGCTTTGTGACGACAACAGTTGTAAAAAGCGCTATACAAATAAATTTGACTTGACTTGACTTGACTTATATTTGCACATTTTTGATCCATTAAGCCTCACTATGACTACCCATCACTAATTTTCTGTCACACCTTGACCATCCATGTCAACATGTTCTGGATTCACCACACAGGCAGCAGTCATATGCAGACCATAGCCTGACTAAGTTCTTAGTCAGTCTAAGAAACTGGACCCAGCAAAGATGTTTGCTTGGGCTTATAATCTATTCTTAGTCATGTTTACATGCACGCTAACATAGACTGACATGACATCGTTAGGTTTATTATTGAATGAGGTTCCAATTCTTTTTCAATATCTAATGACATCTAGTTCTGACAAGATGTTTAACATTAAGGATGTGTCTTCCTCACTACAAAACCTTGGCTCCTTCACTTTTTATCGCTCATGTATGTTTGGTGCTAAAACGTTGTCGGCACTTGCAAGTAGGATGCGAGACGTGATTACAAGTCACTTATTTCTTAAAGAAATCCAAAAACAGAGAACAGGACAAATCAAAAACTGGACAAATGGACTTCAGTCAACCAAACTTTTAAACAGGCAAGAACATGGCAGGAAACAAAATATAATAACCTATATTATAAAACATAATAACCAATATTAGTACCCATGTTCTACAAGTAACACTTGGACAGAATAACTATGAGGATGGGCAAGAAATGAGTAACACATGGACACAGGTATGACCAGGGTGAAGATTAAACAGATACACATGAATCAAGGTGCACATGGCAAATGTAAACAAACATGACAATGTGGTACCATGAAAAAGCAAGTCCAATCTAAGACCAATCTAAGCGATTATTATTCAAGATACTAGATCTAGATACTAAATCTACATCTATCTGGAATAGTTTAATCAAGATCAGCCAGGGCAACAAATAAAACTTTAGTCAGACTTTGACAATTGTACCCTTCTGTTTATGCTTAATTGTATCAGTCTTGGAAAGACTAATATTCAATTATCAGTGTAAAGGTATTTAGTGACAACACCTACCAGACCCTTTTAGTCTATTCACTTTGTTCATATTTGTATTGGTGTAATATATAGTCTATCCATGTGGAAATGATAAACATATTTAAGACTGGCTGTCTGCTCCACACACATCTTAAGCCTTGTAATGTCCCTTGTTATGATTTCATTCTGTAAAAGAAAATGACTGAGCTGTGTATGGAAACACGCCCCTCTTTTGACAGATTCCGCTGCAGCGACTCAATCTGTCCAAACTATATAACCAGTTAGTCAAAAATGGTGGCCAAAAAACTCATGAATGTCAGATCTGCGACCTTTCGGCCTCTGTCTCAGTCTGAACTGTCGCAAAAACAACTTTGAGCTGAGTGCCTCTTTCTACATATAAATACACTCAATGTCAAAGCCAGCGTCTAAACGGTTCATTCTAATGGGTCTCAGTGTCTCATTATGAGCAGCACTAGCAGTTTGCTGAGTGAGAAGACATGAAGGACAGTCTGTTCGCATTCATTCATTCTTTTTACTTCACAGTCAGCGCACACAGTCGTAAGACATGAGTCAGTGCATGTACATGGAGAACTCTTTTACACTGCTTTAGAAGAAGTTACCCTTAACTGAAATTAAAGCTATGCACTTATCCTACATGTTCCTAGTATTTTATTTCCCCCCCTGTGATTCACTTATGAGGTTTGTATGGTTTTATAACCAAAATAAATACAATTGGCTTAAAATGTTATAAATTCCATACATTTTCAATCCACTTTTCCCTTTTTTCACCCTCTAGAATTAAACCGGGCTGGGTTCTCTGAAAGCATCTTGGCGCAAAGGTGATTCTTAAGTGGTTGAGTGAGCATCACACTGAATGCTCTCTTTACCAGTTAATATGATCTTAACACCAAGATGCCTTTGGGAAACTAGGCTCAATCTGTTGTCAATACTGTGCCCTCAGACCAATATATGTAAATGAGATCAGATCAGTTCTAACTGGTTGACTTGTATTGTGCTTCATTTAAAAAACAGGCCTGTCTGAAACACTTAAGCTTAAACCTTAAGCTGTGATCAGATGGAGAAGCATGTTCCCTAAACGCAAGCAATCCCCAACAGGTTTTGCATAGATGACACCCCACTTAAAAAAACAAGAAAGAGAAAGGTAATGATATGCATGCAAGTGTAGAAATATTTGTTTATCAAGTTTTTTTTAATGACAAATGTAAGCAAAATTATCATGACAAAGTGCCATATATCAGTTATTCTGTTCACTAAGCCCCCCCCCCCCCCCCCTAAGTGACACATGACAAGCAGGTCATATTTTTCATGTGATCTGTAAGAATCCACAGCAGAGCAAATGTGAATCATAGCAAGAATAACATCTGCATCCTCCCATAGAAAATGGCTTTTTTAAGCAGACTTCTGAACACAGTACTATAACATCAGTGCAAGTGAGCAGGGCTGAACTGTTGTGTTAATTTGTGGACTGAATGGCATATGTGAAACCACAGTCTTATACCACAGTCTGGTCCATAAATATTCAGACAGTGACAACTTTTTTCATAATTTTGTCTCTGTACACCACCTTACTGGAAATGAAGCAATCAAGGCATAATTGAAGTAACTGGACAAATAATTGACCCACAGATTAATGGCCAGGCTTGTTCTCTCATTATTTCATTACAAATTAAGGAGGTTAAATGCCTGGATTTGATTCCAAGTGTTGAATTTGCATTTGGTAGCTGTTCATCTGAACTATTAATAATAAGCAGTCTAAAGGGGTTTGGTTCAAGTCAAGGAGGACAACATTAGCCTGAAAAAAACAACCTTATCAGAATAATTGCAGAAACTATAGAAATAGCAGGAGTGATCAAATCAACAATTTGGTACATTATTAAATAGAACTGCACTGGCAAGCTCAGCGACTATAAAAGGACTGAAAGATCAGAAGTTAGACAACTAAAGTAGATGAACAGGGTTTTTTTGGTGAAAAAAAAACTTTTCACAACATCTAATCAAGTAGAGCACTTTCAAGGAAGAAGGCATATTGTTGTCAAAGTCTGCAATATAGAGAGATCCTCCTTCAGCACTAATACTCAACAACAGAAAGTAGCTGTTAACAAACTCTATCACAGGAATTTACTGTATGAAAATGATATGCGAATAATGACACTAAGCAAAAAGGTTCTATCTAGTACTGAGGGTTGTTTGACTTTTAATAGTGGGAGCATTTTGGTGCTATAACGAACCATTTTTTAAGATTCATTTTAAATCTACAAACCATTTTTACCAGACAAAGAACTGTTTAAGCACCCAAATGGTTATTTGAGTTGTTGTGGCTCTTTATATCAATCAGCTATAGTACCGAAACCACCTGCTTAATATTGTGTGTAAGTCCCTCTCATGCCATAATAACAGCTCTGACCCATCAAGGAATAGACACCACAAGACATCCGAAAGTGTCCTGTGGCATCTGGCACCAAGACGTTAACAGCAAATCCTTTAAGTCCTGTAAGCTGTGAGGTGGGGCCTCCATGGAACTCATCAATGATGTCCATGACTTTGTTGCAAGTTTAGCGGTTGTTCTTTCTTGGGGCACTGTTGGTTTGGATTTGTATACGGTAGCTGTTAATGGGAAATCATTATATATGGAATAAAGAGGTGATGATTGAAGTGAAGAAGGCCAATATTTGGCTGAAATCAAATCTTTTCATCAGAGAAGTAGCAGAAACACTGATAAAATTAAACCTTTAAAAAAAGGAATGTACTGGTGAGCTCAGTGACAAAAACATGTCTGAAAAGATCAGGTTAGACACCTAAAGTAGATGAATGTAGATTCTACCAGAAAACACATAAGAACCCTTTCGCAACATCTAGTCAGGTCAAGAACACTCTAGAGGAAGAAGGCATATAATTGTCAAAGTCCATAATAAAGAGATGCCTTTATGAAAGAGAATACAGAGGATTTACATCAAGCTCCACATTCAGCTATATCACTCAAGCACAGCAAGGCCAGATCAGACTGATAGAAAACGTGTAAAAACACATTATAAAATATTTTTTCTTCTACTTACCAACAATAATGTGGAATAGATTCAATGTTTGAGTCTACACTTTAAACTGGTTCTCCACTTATTAAAACTACAAGCCTGCTTTGGTTATCTCCACCAATAACTGCAACTTCTGAGGTTAAGCAAACGTCCAAAAACGATCTTGAATCAGTGTCAGATTTACTAATGCTAATCCCGTCCAGGCCTGGAACCGTCTATAAGTTGGCTGTTACTCAAAAGCCCTTGATGTACTTGAGGAGTGTCATATTTTATGCCGGTCGATGCGTGCATACAAATGCATCTATTAGCATGCACAGTGTGGCATCAGGTCCAAGCAAGACATGCTGAATGAGAATATTGCAACATGGGAAATGTCCACTGGTTGCCAAGGTTCATTTAACGCTGCAGACATTACTTCACATCCCAGAGTCACTTTGATCAGCTGCGTCATCAAGCAGGACAGTGACTGAACACTTTTTGGACGTCAGCTGGCACTTTTTTTTCTTATGTAGAAGAAATGTCTGAAAGAAACAACAGCATTTCTGGAGAAAGGTCTCAGTTGTGCATCTTATGGCCAAATGTTTGTGGACACTCCTTCTTGTTTTCCAACTTTAAGTTGCACCCTTTGCTGAGATAGATATGCACACACACACACGCACACACACACTGCTTGTTTAGTCCCTTTACAGAATTATCACCAATAGAATAGGACTGTGAAGCAGATGAACATTAACCTATTGGCACCATGTCTAATGCCAGACATGAGCTAGAGGGGTATAAAGCACATTGACAGTGGAACTGTGTTCTTTGAAATGATGAAGGTGCTCCATCAAGTATGAGGTGTGAGGTGGGATGGTGATCATCCTACATCCTGACCTCGCTACAGCTCTTTCTTTGAATGCAATCAAATCCTTACAGCAATGCAGGCGTCTAGAAATCACAAACTGTTCCTTAAAAAGGAACACTTATTCCTTTTAGCTGCATCCAAAACTTTAATAACTGTGCTCACTTGCTGCCTTATACAGTACACCTGGCAGACCCCAACACTGCCCCCTCATCAGATAAACAGATCTGAACTCCTGTGTTTGTGTTCATTTTTCCACGGTGAGAAGATGACTCAACACTGTTGGTCTGAAAGAAAGTGGAGCTGATCAAGAAGCTCTTACTGAGACCAGAAAACAGACAAACCAAACAACGAAGCTGCTGCTGATCTCACAACAACAGAATGACCACACCCAGAATCCAGACCTCCACATCATTTAATCTGTGTTTGGGAAGGGCAGAGCAGTAAAGAGACTTGTAATGGCTAATCTTTAGAGCAGTGGAGCTGTAGAAATACTGAAAGTGAGTCTCCTAAAGAGAATGGAAGCTGTAATAAAGGTAAAGCTGGATGAACTATTAGATTTAGTGATTGAGTCAAATTGGTTGTTAAACACATATATAACATACACACTTATGTTTTCTACTTTGCTTTGTCTGAAAGGTTGTAAAATGAAGGGTGGACTGACTTTGCTCAGCACTGTAGAGTCAAAAAAATGAAAGTCAGAATATATGCAGTTGAAGTTGCCTGACAGCTGTTGAAGTGGAGGAAAAGTGACTGGTTGACATCATTCGCAAAGCTTTGTGGGAAAAGTGGTGTATTCCCACCACCATTGACCTCTGTCAGTTTTTAAAACATATTTATAATTTTAAGATTAATCTTGTGACTGGCTGGTTTTTCTTTTAAATAAATAAATAAATAAATAAATAAATAAATAAATAAACAATTATATATATATATATTACTCAATATCGCATCATTCAGCGGTATCGCGCATTCCTATTAGCCACCTGTCAATGTCAGTGCAGTAGGCGGGGCTACTGTTGCCCAATCCTGGCCCACGAGGTGGAGTACTACTCCAATCCAAGCCAATCATAGCACAAGGGGCGGAGTCACTGCTAACCAATTCCAGCGCGAGGGGGCGTGACATTGTTCGAATACGGGTGTAAAAAAAACAGCGTGTCGCGTCCAGCTCAGCAGTTCGCGCTGCAGGTGCTGCCGAGAGCCGCGTGTCTCCTCACGTCTTTCTTTCTCTCACTCTCTCTCTCTCTCTCTCTCTCTCTCTCTCTCTCTCTCTCTCTTTCCTTTCTCTTTCGCCTCTTCCTTTCACTCTTTCTCTCGCAGAGTGTTTACCTGCCATTTCTCCTCTCCTCGCTCTCTCTCTCTCTCTCTCTCTCTCTCTCTCTCTCTCTCTCTCGCTCTCTCTCTCTCTCTCTCTGAGGTCCCGCAGTCTGGCCGGGCTCCTTGAAGCAGCAGCATCATCCACTTGATGCAACAGCGTCTATAGACTGGATTGCTAACCCACGGACAGCGGGCAGAAGTGTGTGTGTGTGTGTGTGTGTGTGTGTGTGTGTGTGTTTTCCTGCTTACTGCTGCATCATACTGGGGAGGGGGGCCACAATGAACTCGGAGGGATTTGAACAGCCATGAAAGCATCAACTGCTGTCAAGGATGGAGGTGATGACTGAACTCTTGGGCTGCTGACTGCAGGCTGATTGCATGGGGGGATTTTTTCATCTTCTGCACTGGAAGAAAGCAACAACATAAACACGTTGTTTGTTTGTCAGTTTGTTTGTTTGTTTATTTTGTCTTCATGCTGCTGAAGTTGGCTTGTGCTGTGTCTGCTGCAAGCAAGTGAAAAAGAGGAAAGAGGAATGAGGCATGATCTGGCCACGGGTGTGCACGGATTGTGAGGATTGCCCCTGAAAGAGAGGGAGGAATTCTTTCCTCTAATATTTATTTATATATATAATGTTGGCATCGTTCCCTCTCTCTGAAGAGTGAAGAGTGAAGGTCCATGCCCTCCACGCAGCGGCAGAAGCAGCAGCAGAAGGATTTGGGAGCGTTTGGATGGATTTCAGGCTCGTGTTTTAAAGCCCAGCTGCTTTTATCCCTGGCTGGAGAGGAGTTGGGCATCTCTTTATGGAATTTCCTCCCCCCCTGCATCAGAGCAGCCCCTGCATGAAATCCCTGCGCTGTGTGCGGCGATTCTGACTCCACGCTGCCCCCCCCCCCCCTCTCTCTCTCCCTCTCTCTCTCTCTCTCGTCACTTCAGCCCCATCGTCGCTCGTTTCTTCAGGAAGTATTCCCTTCTAAATGGAATTAGTTGAGGTCGAAGCCCGTTGTGAAAGGAACAGACATGGTACATGGGCGCAGTTTCCTTCACGGTGAGTCCAAACCCCCAGCTTAACTTCTCTCTGGATTTTAGGAAGTGAGTTATAGGCTACTGGCAGCTGCACGCTGCTTTGTGCCCGAAGATGCTGCATATCCCTGCTGACCGGCTTAGCTCTTGACCAGCCTGGGGGATATATGCCTTCGTTGACTTTAGAGGTTTTAGCCGGTCTACAAGCCAACCTGACCAGCCTGGCCATCCTGACCATGATCTCTATAGTGGTCCACAAGCATAACCTGACGCTGGTTGACCAGCATGAATAGCCGGACCACGCAGGTCCACTGGCATGACCCACCTGGTTGACCAGCTCATTGCTCTTCTTTTCAGCATGAGCGGCTTCCTGAGCAGCCTAGACCAACTGAAGCCAGCTGCCAGAGCTGGATTTGTCATCAGGGATACATAGATACTGACATTGTATGCAATGTAGACACTGATGTTTTATGCGTGAGGTCCCCACGTGTTATTCAGTATACATTTTTACCTGTGAGGTATGCTGACCTTTTTTTTTTTGTGCTGCAGATAAGGCATGATTACTGTTTTTAGGTCTGAAATGCTCTTTCACTTTTTGTTTTTACTTACTTTTGACTTTGTACTATTTTATGTTCTGTATGTAAACATCAACATATGTTATTCAAGGGTTTGTGTGATTTTCGCACGTAAGGTAACTGATGTTTTTCGTGTAGGCTGTCCAGGCTTATTTACACGTAAGTAACGGGAGAGCAGGACTCAACCTAACTCAACCTAGTGAACAAGTATTTCTGCAAAATAAATGTTTTGTTTATATGGAAACAACATTACCGTCTTCACTACAAATATAAATGTAAGCGTTGTTTCCAGGCTTTCCAAGCTTTACAACTTATCTCATGGGCAGGGTTAGCTGTACCAGACTGAGGGGTGAGAACACAATGAGTTTAACACACTTCTATGTTGTTTGAAGCAGACAAGCTATCTGACTTAAATACATGAAAATATCTGCCTGCTAATAAATCTAATCAGTGAGAAGAGAAGAGGCTGCTGAGTCAAACACTGACACCTTTACTTTACACCACAAAGTAGAACAGCAAATATCAGCCCTGTGAAACTCAGCCAGACTTTAGCTCCATTCCATCTACAGCAACTTTCTGATCAACCTGTCTGATCAACCCATCAGCATCAGCTTTTGCGGATGTACTAATATATGGGATAGAGGTCTCTCATTGTGTACTTTGGCGGTCTTTGTTATAGTTACAGTGTGTTAGACTAACCCTGCTGTGCGGAGGCTGTACTTTAACCTGGTTAGCTAATAGTGCTCTATTACAGCCACCAAGAGGGAACTCCGTGACATCTGCACACAACTCAGCCATCAAATACACTTATTAAGATAAAAGCTACATTTATGGTACAGGAACAGTCTTTGAGTGTATCTAGAGAAACATCGGTCCAACTGCTGTGAAAATTGGCATGTGGCGTTGCTATGGGAACCAGGGAAAGTTACTAAAAGAAGGATGTTTTGAATATGAGGTGCACCGGTACGTACAGTAATGCTTTTGGTTTAATGGTCTAGAGGTTCCAGAGATATTACTCTTGTGAGGTAGGCTGGCATTTTTCTTGTGCATGAGGTGTAGTTGTGTTTTTATGTTCGAAGTATAGTGACCTGTTTTGCAAACCTTACAAGCAATGAAAATTAAAAAGCGTTTGTCACACTGGTAAACAGCCCTAACACTACAAAAGGGGATATCTAGGCTTAAGTGAAATCATCTTAAGTCTAGTTTAAATATTTCATTTCTAAGTTTGAGATTTGCTGTAAGAACGTTGTCACCTAATTCTAAGCATTTTCTACTTGTGTAGAAAATTCTCTGTTCTGTACCATGAAGCCGTGTTGTATTCCGTAGATTCTATCTGCCAATGGAATGGAAGACGCTGTTATTAGATAACAAGTTAAAATGTCTAGAAATAAGTTGAATAATCTTAGAATTCTTACTCCGGCCTTATGATTTAACTTGCTGAGACTTTATTTTTTGCAGTACAAAATGATAGTGGCAACAGCCTTGCTTTTTATTGTCATAAATACTTGACTTTCTACATGTTTACTTTGTAAGCCAAAAATTACAAAGCCGCTCAACAACTGCATGTTTAACACTAATAGTGTTGCTTTAACACGGGCAAATTTACTGTGTAAGAATGCAGTTATACTAAACTGTATCGTATCTATGTATCCTTGATATAAAAAAAAAAATCTACCTCAAGACAAGCTTTTTCTGGCAGCTGGCCACTCGCTGAGATACTATTTTTTTGGCAGTGCATGATAGTGGCAACAGTCTTGCATTTAACTGTCATAAAAACGTCACTTTCCACATGTTCACTTAGTAAGCCAAAAATAAGCCGCTCAACAACTTTGTGTTTCACGCAATTGGCCGTTTGGGTGTTTTCACACAAGGATTAATAGGATTATCAGCTGGACTTAGAGAGGAGGTTTCGTGGAGCTGAAACTCGGGATCCCTGTCTAAGTTGAACTTGCGTCTTGAGACTGTCCCCCTCACACAAGTGAAGTGAAGTGAAGCAATGGTTGCTTCTCTGTACTCCTCACAACTCTTGCAGAACTTAAAGCTGTGCATGGTGAACATATATAAGCAATGCACCGATATGGCAGCTGTGGGCCAGTGCCGATATTCAGTATTGCACATTTGCATATCTGCAGATGTTGACACATAAACATATCTATAATGTAGAATGTGATAACGATATTATTGTGCATCTCTACAGAGACAGACACCCCAGTGCTGAATAAACTCCTACAGCAAGACCAGGAATGAACACTATTGGAATTTATCCAACTGTGGTTGGACTGTGGCTGTGTAATCACTGTCCACTGCACACTAGAACCCTGTGCAAACCCTGTGTTTAAAACATGTCCTCTTTTATAAGTGTTGTTTATAAGCAGACTTTTTACTCTACTTTTCTGATCTCTTTGGAAATTAACCTGAAACGAGCCTCATAATAAACCCAAAATTGAGTTCCATCTTTCTGAGCCGCAACCCAGCACAGCACACATCTATTGATTAACAATACAATACTCTTCACAGGCTTTTTATGTGGATTTTTCAACTGCTAATAATTCTCTCTTTTTGATATTAAATTCTCTCACAGTTGTTGCAAGTCTCCTCATACTTGGGTTGTCTGGGGCAACGAAGAAGGAAGCAGGTAATGTGGGAGCTTCTTTTGCTTATTTTCTCCTTTTTTGGTCACAACTTATTGTCACCGATGTTTGATTCTGCTGCTTCTTTCAGTGAAAAACAACTCTGGGGTGCAGCCCGCCGGCCAGTGCGGAACGTGGGTGAAAAATCCAGAGGGAGGGCTGTTCACATCTCCAAACTACCCCAACAAATACCCCCCAGAGAGAGAGTGCATTTACATCATCGAAGGTACGGTTTCATTTTCTTCAGCAATAGATAAAAAAAAAATGATTTAAGCAAATATGTGCACACTAAATGGACAAAAGTATCGGAACACCTGCTCATTAATTGTTTCTTGCTTTTCCTGCTTTTTGTTGGAGTAACTCCAGTAGGAGTCTCCACTGTCCAGGGAAGGTTTTCTACTAGATTTTGAACTAGATTTTTGCACTATCCATTATTCCAGAGAACATAGTTGCACTGCTCCACAGCTCAATGCTCTTATACTCCTGGCATTAGGCATGATGCCAATAGGTTCATGTTTATCTGCTCCAGAGAGTCCTATTCTATTGGCGGTACGTCCCCGCAGGGAATGGACAAGCTGTGTGTGAATGAACTTAAAATTCATTAGAGGGGGTGTCCACAAACATTTGGACATTTGGATAGTATGTTGTGTTGAACACACAAATAAAATGAAAAGTCAACTTGAAACAAAAACATCGCTCACATTGAGCACATCAGATATAATTATTAAAACATTTTGTAATTATACATGTCAATGTAACACCTTTTTAAAGTCACCATGCACCAGAGGGCGGGGCAAAATAATATCAAACAATAATACCATGTTTTACTTCCTCTGACCACCTCCTCCTGTTCTGGAATATGCTCAGCTAGCTCAGAGACCCTTGTTGATACTGTGTTTTGCCGACAGAAACACAGCGGTGTGGAAGGAGAACATGCAGTGATTTCTGATTTCACTCCACTTGTGTGTTGGCTGATATCTGCTTATTTCTGGGTGATTTTACTTCAGTATTAGCTCTAAATACAGGCAGTATTAGTCATGTTATGCAAGCAAATGTAAAACCTGCTCTTTACTAAAAGGAGCCACAGCAGTGGATCCAGAACATGACTCATTCAGGTGTATTTGGCCTTTACATGCAACAGACTAATCTCTGTATAGAAATTAAAATAAGCTGTTATTTCTGGGTGGCTGCTTAATTCCATTTGTACCTGCTCGTATCAAACAAGTAAGCTGTGAGTAAACAAGTAGACAAGTAAACAAGTAAGCAGGTTAAAGTAATTTGATATACACCATTTAAAATGTCCACATAAATAAAACATATTAGATCAATGTGGGGTTGTTATTCAGTGTAATTGAATTTAGGTGATAAATGTGCTATTTAAGTGGAATGTTGTACACATTTCAACTACAGATTTGATTCTTGACTTAAATGTTTCTAAGTGCAACCAAAAGCGGCCAAAAGTCTAATATAAGTCTCTAAGTCTGCATTTTATCACTTGAGAATTTTCTCTGAAATAAGACAAGTCTAACCTTGTGAACAATTAATTCATGCTTTCATAATTACTGAATAGGACTGCCATACATGAAATTCACATCCTGTACAGAGACACACTGCTGTACATTCTATTAAATATATTATTTTTTATTGTCTTTCCCTTTGCCTTTTTCCTCCTTCTGTTTGATTCCTGTGGATCTTTTACAAAAGTCTTAACATTGATTTTAAAGATTAAAGAACAAATTTCTAGACCACTATTAAAGCTATTTCTAGACTAAAATGAATATCCAATCATGAGTTATCATTTGAACTTCAGTTTAGTCCACGACTTGGCTTAATCCAAGTCCTAAAATCTGAAATCTAAGGTCATACATTGTCAGGAAAACACACACACACACACGCATATATCCAAGCGGTGAATCTGTGTTGTAAATGGTGATATATATATATATATATATATATATATATATATATATATATATATTTTTTTTTTTTTTTTTTTTTTTTTTTTTTTTTTCTGCAACCCTGAAAATCCCAAGATTGAAAATTGACAGCATGTATTCAGTTACAGCTTAAGTGTTCCCTGTAGGTCTGAGTGATATGTTTGTGTTGTGTGTTTGCTCTTGCTGTTCCAGCTCCCCCAAGACAGTGTATTGATCTCTTCTTTGACGAAAAGTATTCAATAGAACCTTCATGGGAATGTAAATTTGACCACATTGAAGTGCGGGATGGTCCCTTTGGCTTTTCTCCAATAATTGGACGCTACTGTGGCCAGCAGAGTCCCCAGTACATCAGGTCGAGCGGACGCTACCTCTGGATAAAATTTGTTGCGGATGGTGAACTGGAAGCCATTGGCTTTTCGGCAAACTACAACTTCACAGCAGGTAATGTATGATGTTTATGTCATTTCTTTCTGTCTGTTGCATTGCCTGCTGCTGTGGCTTTATGGCTGTAATTTACACACTCTATTAATTTACTGATGTCAGAGGCGTCAAGACAGCAGCTCAGTTTATAGCCAGACTGATTCATTAGAACGCATTGAAATGCTGTGATCTGGCAGCTGCTCTTTCGACATATTGGACTCACGATTTGACTCCCTGACCTCTGGGGCCGTCCCACTGCACACTGTCATGAATTCCAAATGCAATCAGTAACTACTTGTTAGAATCTCTGCCTCTTGATTTTGCGCGTTGCCTGTATCATGCGCCATATGTGCCATATATATCCATTAAAGGGATACTCACTCCAGCTTCTTTGACCTAATCTGTGTCTGATGCAACTGTAGTGAATGGGTGTTTATAGCTAACAGTTTTTATCATGTTTTCCTGAATATAAAGAGAATAAGAGAATATCATAGAACAAAACACATTTATAGTAGAGGCCAGTGAGCAGGTGCTGAGGCTGTTGGGTGATATTCTGCAGTCTTCGTAAAATATCCCAAATGTGAATTTAACTCCTTTCAAAAGACATTTTTGGAATTTCACAATCTTGTGCTGCCTCCTGTAGTGTCATCAGATGGTCAGACCTGTTAAGAACAAGAAAGAACTGTTTCCACTTAATGCTGTGAATACTCTCATGTTGGTAGTCAGTGCTTTTCCCGTTTTCTGCTAATGGCTGGCTGCATCTGACTTCTTAGTTTGACTTCCTTTACATATAATTAAGGGGATTTTTTGCTCAGAACCTCTACATGGCAATTAAAGACTTGGAAGGTCCTGGAAGAAACCGAGAACCATTTAGACACCTCGAATATTTGTGCTTGTAGATTATAGGCTGCATACAATTGTCTTCACCATATTTAACAGCAGTTATGTCCAAAGAAACCCTAAAAACATCACCTCGTTTTTAAATGCCATGAAAATACATGTATTGAAGAATTCCACATCAGTTAAAGTAATCAGTAAAAAATGCACAGCAAATAAGCAAAATAAAAAAATAATCACAGAAGAAATCATTGTGAAACCAGATTCACACCATTAACCATTAACCAGACCCACTTCAGTAACTACAGTGAAAACAGATCCACACTGGTAATCATAATGAAACCAGATCTCTGTCAGCAATCAGACTGAAAGCAGATCCACACCATTAACTACATTAATATCAGATCCACACCAGCAATGACTCAGAAATCCAAGCCACATCATTATTCACACTAAAACTGGATCCACACCAGTAACCACACTGAACCACTGAACCATAAATTACATTAAAACAAGATTCAAACATATTAATATTCAACTAAAAGCCAAACCACACCACTGAAACCAAATCCAAATCATTAACTACACAGAAACCTATTAGAATAATGTCATGTTATTGTCACATTATTGTTGGGGTAGCAGTTTTCATTCTAACTGTGTTTTGTTCAAACCAATCAGCTAATTAAGCTTTTTGACCCATGAATTGATTTAAAATACAGAACAATCACAGATAATTTTCCTAATTAAACTGGCTGAACACTAATTGTTGTTGCATATTATCAGCATAACAAAAGGATAACAAACATCATGTTTGAAGTATAATATCTGTGGAGACAATTATATAAACCACTGGAGAAATTTTACAATTTTGGATAGCTGAATCAGTCAGGACTGATGAAACTCAAGTAAACTCAATTACAAGTAAACTCTTGCTATTTGCTATTTGCTATTTGGCACACACACACTACACGAGATACATTACATTTACCCATTTAAAAAGACAACACTGTTAATAATGTAAATGAATGCAGCTATTTTGTTCAGTTGCCCAGATTCGCCTAAATAAACAAAACTACTTCCATGAAAAAAACATTGGATCAGTTTTAATATTAATAACAGAAACAAAAATGTGGCATAGTGCCACCTCTAATAGTAGATGTCTAGTAAATGTGAGTGTGTTTAGAGATCTAACTCCTCCTTTTTTAATCAGTAGGCATTTAATATTCAATCAGTATTTACTGTAGGCAGCGAATGTCACATCTATGGAGC